>NC_062288.1:49055616-50305616 GCF_902655055.1 Lutra lutra
AAAATGTTTAGCAAACACTATTAACTGGGTTAAAAAAAAAAAATGGGGTCAGGCTTATTTCCTAAACAAATAAGCATACTCTCTTAAATACTGTGCACTTACTTGTTTGCTGGGAACTATTGTTTACTAATAATTTTCCTAACATAGAAGGTTTGAGAAGTAAATTACTTCTTTTTTAACCTCAGAAATAATCATATTAGAAGATTAATGGCAAATAATTTATAAATTGATTTTGCCTTAATTTTATAGGAGAAAAGAAACTATAAAAATAATAATATATTAAAGTAATAAAATGAAATAAAATAAAATAAAAACAATCATTAAAATCTCAACCAAACTAGGGTTCTGGCCCAGGCACCGAGCAACAGTTCGTTTCCTTCTGATTACTGTTGGTAGAGTTAAATGTTTTGTGATCTATTTATTTATGGCAGCTTTGCCAGTAAGAAAGCAAGCAGTCTGGGGTGACTCATTTGCATTAAAGTCAATTTGTGATTATTTTTGTAAAGGGATTTTCTCAACTGGAAGAAGCGTAAGAATTTAGGACTTCCCTTTATGGAACACTACCTAAATCCCTTCCACAAATAGAATTCTGTTCACACTGACTAGGGAACACTTCCTTTCTATCACATAAATACATAAATAACCAACCAATCACTTCTCTGTGATTAAATCAGCTGCTTGTGTGATTTGATAATTTACCTAAATAATAAAGAGTAAGTGTGATGTAAACATGTTTGAGCATATTATGAAAATGACAAACGTGCTGACGGATCTCAAAATGTACAAATCATATTATCCTTTTTCTCCTCATCATTATTACTACTACTTACTACTTATATATATTTTGAGTTGGGAAAAATTGCAGTGAAACGTACTTGGAAAAAAACTAAAACAGGGGATCTGAGTACAGGGATCAAACAATAACTAAGAAGGATTTCTGACAACAAAATGTTAAGAACCGCTGGCCTGTGCCATAAAGGATATGCAAGCGAAGGCGGCTGGTGGCAGAGACCAGTGAAGCCTGAATGGTTGCAAGAGTCTAAAAGATTATGAATAAGAGAGGAAAAGATGAGGCCTTCATTTAGCTCATAAATACTATTCTGAGAGATGAAAGAAGAGGTTGAAGTCAGAGAGACCGATTAATATCGCAATTACTACATTTTGAGGGGGGCAATTATAGAAAGATACACACATATATATTTGCATATATAACAGATTCTAACCATCTACCCATGAAGCCTTCCTTTAATCCCACATATGGTATGAAACATTCTATAAAGTCTTAAGAATCACTACACAGGAAACTTCTAAAAGACATTTTTAAAAGTCTTAACATGCAATTATACATTTGATATAGAAACTCAAGAACTTAAGTGCAGTTATTATCTGTACATCCATAAAATTTTAGAAGCTAACTTGAATGTACACTAAAAGAATTACACTAGGAAGGTAACTTTTACTGAAGTTTAAAAGTAAAAATTATCATAATATACTACATGTGAAAAAACTTCTACATCTATTTCTAATCTCTACCAAGACAGTATACAAATGGTATGAAGTTAAGTTAATGAGAGAGTGAAGCTTTCATCTAGGTTTGGCAGACAATTCACAGCTTGTAATTTTACATCAGATTGAGGCACTCCACCAAAACTCACAATTTAATGATTTTTTTCACACGTCATAGATCACAGCCTATAACTTTTGAAATGTTTCAAAAGCTTATGAAGTTTAGATGTTAAATAGCATTTAGTCTTCCACTACACAGTGGAAAGGAGCTTGAAGTATCAACATTTTTGTTGTTCTTAACACCTGTGAGTCAACACCTGTGTTGTACAGAAGACATGTACAATTTGCTCCTAAATGTAATTTTCCAACACATACACACATGCATGTGCACACACACACAGATAGCATATCGTCTGCTTATCTTGTAATAATTTTCAATCAATGGAAAAGATCTTAGTACACATTTTTTAAAGTTTTGCATTGATTAAACAGAATTGTGATTATAATTAAAGCTGTGTAAGTTTATAACTTTACATGCTGCTTCAAATTTTTACATATTTGGAAGGGAAGAATGACTTGGGGGGAAAGTAGCAGGACCTTTGAAGCCAGCCAACCTGAGTTAGAAATCTACTGTTGCTACTTACTAACTGTGTGGTCTTCTGGGCCTGTCTTTTGAAATTCAGATTCCCCATTTACAGAATCCACATGGGATTGTTGCTAAGAGGAAAATTAGGGAATTTAGAGTGTGTGTATATCTAAGATGTAGAACCAATGCAATAATATATGACTATTATTAATAATATTATTAAACTAAAGATATATCCCGAATCAGACTTAATTAACTGAAATTTTTACTAAATCACATTAGACTTTTAATTTTATATGAATCACTTAACTGTCTTTTCACACCTAGCCTTTAGTGAAATACATCTTGATGTGTTTTGTAAAAATGAAATTGATTTTAAAAAAGAGGTTATTATATTTTTTTTAGCTCTTTCTACCAATACATATTTTAAAAGACCCAGCTGTGCTCATAATTTCTTTGGCCAATCAGCAAGTTTTAATTATGTTTCTTTTAAAAAAATAAATGGGTTTTGCAAGTCTGTATGATTTTATTTCTTTCATATTTTCTTTTTACAGCTTTAGTACTAAAAAGTGGATTCAAAATTAAAGTATACACTTTTTTTCTGAGTCTAATTAAATGGCACTATCTTTTATTTTCAAAGTAAGCCAAATAAAAAGTATATGTTTGTATGTATGTAAGTATATACACATATATACTTATACTCAAAACATCTAAAATATTTTATTTTCTTCAATCACTATCGGTCACATAGGCATGCAGTCAAATTCATGCTCATTTCTGGTACATATTTAAAACATTTGTAAAAAAATTTGTATATTTTAAAATTTTCAATCACTAGTGCAATATTTGAATCTTCTTTTTGAATGATCTGAAATGAATTATACCCAGTTGCTATTGGTAGGAAGGGAAAAGCGCTCTGGTTTGTACAAGTTGCCACTTCCCATGATGTAAATACTCTTACCTTAGTGAGTTTCAAGCCACTGAGTTAAGGTGGTATCAACTGGTTCTCAAACTTCCCCAAAATTTTAACAACTGACTTCCAAGAGTCCCTACTTAAATGACCCCAGCAGAACAGTAACACCTTACTACTTCACAAACTAAATCCTGGTATTCAGAAACTATCATAAAATCATGAATAACAATGTTTATAGTAATAAAGTTAGAAAAGAAAGATCAATCAGGCTAAGAGTATATGCTTAGCTAATTTGGAAATAATCTCAAGGACTAGACAATAATATTTACAGCAGTATTCTAAAGTTCATCTACAAAACTAACAATTTTCTACAATTCATTAATATGCCTTATTGTTGTGTTGATCTGATAATCAATTCAACAACATGGGTAAATCACAGAAACTATGCTCATGCCATTGTCAGCAAAGAAAGGCCAGGAGTTGCTTTAAATAAATGATGAATTATTTTTAATCTCATGCAACACAGAGTAAACCATGGCCAATCATAGATTATTGGGGTATCCAGCAATAATCACCACATCTAAGTGCTTTGTTGTTTAAATGAAATACTAACTGTGCCAAACCTAAAGCACAATATAAAATGCATCAAGAAGAAAGGGACCACCCTTCAATGTTCAAATACTGGAAACTAAAAGTATAGACATGGTCTCATACCAGTGAAAAGAAACTCCAAACTTCCCACAACTGCAATAATATTTTCTTTTTAAGATGGAAATTGGACTTATTTTCTCTTGAAAATTTTTCTACATTGAAATCACCTAAGGCACTTACAACTTAAAACAAAGAAAAATGTAAAAAATTATTTGGAAAAAGAGAACACCCAAATTGTCAGGACTGTCAGCAAAGCAAACAGCATTTCTCAGATGGTCTCTGGACTATCGTGCTATTTTAAGTACCACACAAAGTAAGTAAAAAATACAAAGCACCTGGTCTCTCAGAAGAAGTTGGCTTACAAATAGTAAACAGAAGGAAAATTACACGGAAACAGACATAAACCTTGTATTCTAAGGAATGTGTATGTCACACGCATTTTAAGGGCATGCATGTGTGTCTGTACGTGTGGCAGGACTAAAGGGGAAGGTTTCCTATTTTTAAGCTTACACTGAATTACATCAGGGAATCTTCTATATTGGATACTTATATGAAACATTGTAAATGAAAAAGTATGTGTTTATAATTAAGCTCCATGTTAGAAACTCCACGATAAATGTTAATTAATCTATACTAAAACACTAAACTTTCTGGGGATAGCTGTGGAAATGAAAATGGCAACAGGCGTGGCATAAAACCTCAGGGACTGTCTCTATTTAACCACCTAACAGTTGTAATCCGTTTATCCTCCGTTTACTGCCAGCCTCGAAGATTTCTTAAATGGGTAAGTAAGATAATACACATGAAAGTGCTTCACAGGTGTCCCCATAAATGAATAGTTATACCAGAAATAAAGTTTCCAAAGCACTTTGAGATATGTTTTCACAATATAATTGCATTTTTTTTTCCTCTCCAGACCTCAGATGAAGTGACATTGGCTTTGTATTACCATCTCTCTCACCTACCTACTCATTTACCTCTTTCCACTCTGGAATATACCATTTCTCAACTGAAGAAGACGCTATCTTTGCGACATAGAAAAGTTTTGAAATTCAGTTTGATAAAGTATATGAAACAGTAAAATCCATGCTATTAAAGATCTGGGCTATTAGAAATACTGTATTTAAGTGATTAGGTTTTAAATGCTTACTATATTGCAAACAGATCTCCATCACATGCTTAGCTGGCTGTCAAGCAATGTCTTATTAAAAGTACTCTGTGGTACTTGAGAAGGTTTTCATAATGAAAAGAGAAAGCTCTATAATTCCTAATTATATTTAATCACCAATTTGAGAAGAGCTCTAGTATTTTTCACTTAAATAAATCACACTGACATAAAATTAATATCCAAAGTATGAAAGAATAATGATTTAGTGAATCCGTGTTAACCTTTCCCATGATAATAATTATTTAAATAAGTGTTTTCTCTTTATTGCTAGCTCATTATCCTCAAGGTACTATAGAGAATGTTGTTGATATGTCAAAATATATTTGCCACACTAAATGCAATTTAGCCACATATTCTGTGTTTATACACATGTGGATACGTACCGAGAAACAAATATAAAAATAAATTTGTTATATGTTAAATAAGCCATAACTAAAGCTTACACTTTACCTAACATTTATAAATAAGACTCAAATATTGGAAAAATTCCTTAATTTACGTATTTCAACAGTTCTGTGAGAAGAAAGTTTTTAATAGCTTAAGTAAAGTCTTCTGATTGTGATTATGCTCTAAAAATATCAAATGAGATTTCTGTTGAGAGAAAGAAATCATCATGCAATTCCCACAAACCTATGATACTTAAACATGCATAAAATGAGTGTAGGAAGAACTCTGTCAATGCTCCTTTTAACCAATAATCCAGGTCTGCCTCATGAGCCCACTATAACATTATCTCAGTGAGGTCTCTGTGCTTCCCACATTAAAATGGTAAGACATTTCCAGACATATGGCTCAAAGATATGTTTTAATAAATTCTATAGCTAAGTTCAACAAGTTTGTTATGCAAAAGTCTACTTTGATGGCTTGATTTCTTTGTCTTCTCATATTACACCATTTCCTTTCCTTAGTAATTATATGCATTAACATAGCAAAATCTCAAGGATCATGATCTAGGTTCTAAAATGTAAAGACAGGAAGCTCAATTTTATGGAACATGAAACTAAAGCTGCTGTGGATGGTTTTATGTACTAGTGGCAGTTCTGCAAAATGGAGACTTTTAATTATTTGTAATAGCCAACAACAAGAAGAAGTCACAAAAAGTTTGTTATTGTATGTTTCCTTAAATTGCTGGAACATAATCTCTCATTTTTAAAAAGATAATCATTTACTAAAACAACAAGATATTTAAAAATTAATTAACTTCACCTTTTCTAGGATTACCATGTATGTATTAGCTCATCCTCTAACAAAGATACCACTTCAGAACTCTAATTTACTTTAAACTCCTCAATTTACAAACCCTGTTTTGAAGAGCTCATCAGACAAACTCAGATAATGGAAACATAATAATCTCAAAAGAATTGCCTTTATTCACTCATTGAAGTGGGAAAATCTGGCCTTCAAAATGCTAAATATTAACATGTTGACCCTATTGGGCTAGTGATAGTCCCACAGCATTCAAATTTATCCTTATGACATGTACTTTTAAAATTCCATTACTACACATTGGAAAATAAGTATCAAGAATAAGCAAGCTTTGTCTTTTTTTTTTTATTTTAAAAGTCTTTAAGATTTAATGTTATATTGGCTTCTCTGATTTATTATCAGCAGTATGAATAATAGATGTTCACAGATAAAGTAGAGCTACTTTAAAAGATAAGACTTTTAGCATTATTTCACTGAGCAACAAGACAGTTTTGAACATTCAATCATGATATAGGAGAATGCCTTCTTTTCCTTCAAAAATATAGCTACACATAAAAAATGATTTTATGCTGTCGTGGATGGGAGGGGAAAAAAAAGGAAAGTGAGGCTCACATCACACAGTAAATAAATGACAGATTTCATCTGGAAGTTTTAACATGGCTCTCTTGTTGGAAGCTGTATGATCACTGCCGGGATACAGAGGAAAGGATAGCAAGCCAGAGAAGGGGATCTGGGTCCTTTATTGTTACCATTAAAGTCTTACATAAAACTGTCTCCACATTCCATAAAAATGCCATGGAGCTTCAGGAAAAATACAGACCTGAGACAATAGTTTATTTTGGCTGGAACTGAAGTTCCAGAACTGAAGAGTTACTGCCAGAAATAGGAACCAGCTTTGAGAAAAAATTTAACTGAGCTAGGATGCAGCGAAAGTGCTGCAGCATTAATACCCTAGTGCTTGGGGATCTGAATCAAGGGTCCTTTGTTAAGAACCCTGCAACATAATTAATCATCCAGAGGAAGTAAAGAGCTTTGAGGTTGGAGTCTAGTTACCCAGGGAATTCCCTTTTCCTCTGGCACCCACTTGCCAGTACAGCTATAAAATAGGAGCAGAAATGTCTCACTCTGTAAATGATTAATATAGCTGATTTACATGAAATTAAGTTGTTCACTGGCTAAGCCATAGTTGACCTGGGTTCCAGGGAGGCCCTCCTACAACTCCCTGAATAACCAAAGCAAGTCACCATCTCTGGGCTGCCCCATCTCTGCTCCCCCTACCCTTCCCTCTCAAAATGGAGAATTCTCCAAGGGCCGTGCTTCTCTAAAGAATTTCCGTAACTAAACTGTTCACAATTTTCAAGGTGGCGATTACCATATGAATTCCACCCCACAAATGTTTATTGACTATGTACAAACATATTGATAAATCATACATGTAACTCATTAAGGAACTTATAAAAATTGTGTATTTGTATGCGTGTGTGCTTTTGTGCTTGTGTGTGTGCGTGCGCACGCAAGTGGTACAGATACCAGAAAGAGATTTTTTTTTTAAATCTCCACAATAGCTCAAAATACCAAAGAACAGCTTAGTGCCAGAAAAGAGAAACACCTATGGAAAATCGAAGAATTTAAAACAAAACAAAACAAACAAAAAAAAAAACTGCATGAAATTGAGGGGTCTTGAAATGTTTCATGAAGAGATTACATTTATGATGGTTCTGAAAGAAAAGGCAGAGCAGCTACAAGAGAGCATTAGAAGGTTTTTCAGGTCATATGGACACTAAGGTTAGAGATTGAGTAATGGGCACAGAAGAGGGTTAATAAGGAAGACATGATCGGGATCATCCCTGAAAGATAGGCTGAAGCCATATGATGCCTTGAAAGACCAACGGAGGGAATGAATTAGTAAACTGTTGAGCAGAAAAAAAGTGTTCTCAGGGCAGGGCTCTAGTTTAGCAGAGAGCCTGATAGCCTATAGAAAAGTAAAATGGAAGGCCTTCAAATTTAGAACACACAATAGAGATTAAGGGTGGGATGGGCCTGTATATTTTGCAAAACAACTCATCCTACCCTCTCAAAGTTTGTAGCTAAAGATCAAAGGTTTTGAAAATCAACAACAAAGAAGGGGTGACGAGCTCCTGCCTGCCCCTCCCTTCTAACCACCTACTGGGCATTCCTAAAATTTGTCCTGCCAGCCCCTGCGGGCAACCATTTTGAGTTAAATTCCCCAAACTAAACTAGCTTCCTTTTCCAACCTATCAGTGGTACAAGTTAATCTTTAAAGGACTTTGATTGTTTCTACTTGTCTCCATCCCCCACAACCTATTAGTCACAATGTTCTGTGTCATTTTCCTTTGAGATAGGAAACAATACCAGAGTCAGGTTCAGCATCTTGTACTAAGATTGTTACAATAATCACTTAGCCCAATCCACATTTGTTTGCCTGCCTTCTAGGTACTTCTGAAATTGCTCTTATGCTAGTTTTAAAAAGTACGCTCCTATTACATCAAGGAAGATGTCGTATGTCTAACTGATGCTGGTCTCATTATGGTATCTCAAGAATATCTCAAACCAATTCCTTCTCCTGCAAATGCAATTATTCATAAAAGGTTTACTGAGCACTTCCTATGTGCCAAAACTGTGCAGGATATTGAGGGGACAAAAAGAGGAGTAAGAAATTATCCCTGCCCATGAGGAGCACACAGCATTGACAAGGGAGAGAGAAAGGGAGGGGGAGAGGGAGAGAGGCGGGAAGATGGAGAAGAAAGAGGAGGAGGAAGAAGAGTAGGAGAAGAAAAAAAAAAAAAAAGGAAGAGATAGAGACAAAAAAACCGCAATGGATTCCAATTATTCTCTTCTTTGCACTTTCCTGTACTTAGAAATTATGAAATACGAAATAAAATAGATTGGAAAAAAAAGACAATACAATGAAGGAGGTGCTAATAATGCAGAGGGATTTCCACTGTGGTTTAAGAAGCAAAGCAGTAAATCTGTCTGATTTTAGTTATGACGAAATCCATAGAAGGCAAATGCAAGTCAGAATTTGGACATGGAGAAGAGTTTTCCTAAAACACAAAGTGGGAATTGGATTAAGGCCAAAGTGAACAGAGAACTTTACAGAGACCCTGGAATATACCCGGAAAACTTAGTACCTCAAAGTGCTAGGAACCAGCATGTGGGAAAAGATGGGAGAGGAGGCCAGGGTAAGCCCATAAGAGCCTTTGATTTCCATGCTGGGTGTTTTCTCTTGATAACAGAAAACCACTGATGGTTTTATTTTTATTTATTTATTTTTTTAGTTTAAATTCAAGTTAGCATATAGCGTATTATTAGTTTCAGGGATAGAATTTAGTGATTCATTAGTTGTGGATCACATCTGCCATTGATGGTTTTAAAACAGGGAGTAAAAGATTGATTTTGAATGCTTAATTTTGGTATCTATAAATAAAGTATGATACATGCTCCCTCTCAGCTGCTATGAAAATCTTCATGCTCCTATCCAGAGTAGTTTAAGGCAGGAATCATTTAATATATCACCACCAGTAGGCACTGAACAAAAACCAATCAATAAATTCTAGCATAATCTTGATGGTCAAAGATGATAAGCTATTGTCTCTGGTGAATTCCAATGGAGTATCATTTCTAATCACTGAAAAAAAAAAAAAAAGGACGTACTTTAAGATACTTTCTACTTTAAGAAAACTTTCTACAGGATTCTTAATATTGGCATAATAATAATAATGGCTAACCCCTAAGTATTTCTTATGTGCCAAGCTGTATCGTAAGCACCTACATTTAATGGCTTATGTAATCTTTCATTTCAGGAATAAGGAATCTGAGACACAGAGAGAATCAGTAACACATACAAGGTCACATGGCCAGAAAGCACACAGCTAGCTAGGCTTTAATCCTGAGGAATCATCAAAGTCTGTGTTTTTAATCACTGCATAGGACAATCTCGTCCAAGTACTCCATTTTGAACCCATATCAAAAGACATTCTACTGAAAGAAATGCAAAATAAGGAGAAAAGACCTCTGTGAACAACAGTTAACATCTTGTAACTTCCCAATCTAAAAACTTTAAATTCATACATGATTTCAAAATTCTCCAGGTCTTTAATTACATAGGTTACCACATCATTAATAGTCCTACATGATTACTTCGCAATTTCACTCCTCCAGCATATGACCACTGGACATTAGTAAAGCATATCTTGGGAAGAAGGAATAATCTAGAACTCATCCAATGCTTAACTCATCTTCTAAGCCCCAGATTCTACCAACAAGGGATCGAAACAGCTTACAAAATACCAGCTGTGATAGTATGATATTATTATTGAATATAATGATATTGGGTGTCAACTGCTTCGAACTTATGGGCATCTCAGCAATAAATTCATTTTCTTTTGACTTTTCTGAAAATTTGTTTCGAGGTCAGTTATTTTTAAATTATTATTCTGCTCAAAAGAAATGATGTTAGGTGATGTATGATATTCTTAGGATGTCTCTTTAGAAACCTGCCACAAAGTGTTAAACTACTATGTAATTACTCAGGTTTCCTCAATACTCTCAATTAATTAATTTATAATATTTTTAACAAAATATATATGACATAAAAGCATACAACATGTATTGTGACATCTTTTGTAAACATCAGTCAGGTAAGCAGATCTTCTATTCTCAGCCAAAAGAAGTTGTTCCTATTTGAAAGCAGCACTAACATCTCCACATGGGAAGAGAAAATATCTACTATGAGTATGAATAGTATCATGGCCCATAGAAAGAGTCAAATAAACTTTACGATAGTAGAGTAGCTGTAAAGACATTCTAAAGAACTACTAAGCCATCATATTTTTTAATTAAATGAACCTTTTTGAGATAATTCTTGATTCACATGCAATCCATAAATAACACAAGGAGGTTCCTGGGACCTTTTACTCAGTTTTCCTAGTAGTCATCTAGCTAAACTAGAGCACAATATCACAATCAGGATATTGGCCATGAAATAGACAGGATACAGAACATTTCCATCACCATAAAGAAGCATCATGCTACTCTTTTATAGCCACACCCAATTCCCTCTGGACCCCACAGCTTCTTTAATTCCTAGCAGCCACTATGCTGTTCTCTATTTTTATCATTTTTGTCCTTTCAAGAATGTTCTGTAAATGGAATAATATGGTATATAACCTTTGGGGTTGGCTCTTCTCACGGACAATAATTCTTTGGAGATTCATCTAAGTTGCTGAGATTCATGGACAGTTCCTTCCTCTTTAATGGCTGCCCCTCTTAACAGGGTCTTGCACAGGGTAGAGGTTGTTTTGCTTGAGTAGAGCAGTTACTGTGTTCAAGTATCTTGCTCTGTGAAGCTTACCCCTTTCCTGGACCTTTGCCTAAAGATAGCAGACTTCTGTTGGAACTTTTTATGTTTGTGTTTGTTGGGTGTTTTGAGGTGGCTGGCTTCTTCAGCTCCAAGTCTGGGACACAGAAGGCAAAAGTAAATGCAGGCGATTCACCACCACGTCATTCTTGGGTCTCAAAATCACTACCCACTCTGCCTTCCTGTCTACCTTTCAGAATCTTCTTAGGTTCATTTTATATACAATATCCAGTGTTTCCAGTTGTACTTAGTGAAAAGAATTAAGAAAAGTTTTCCAGAAAGATTTATTCTATCTTTCTGGAAGCAGAAACCCCCAATACTACTTTAATGTATCAACTTATTTATATACTATGCAATGTTATTTTAAAATATAAGTGTGTCTTTTTTGCAAGCAAGCAATCTCTATATGTTTATTTACAAGTATAGGGATTATTAGTAGGAGAAAAGGAAATGATCTTACACTCTCATGTGTGTACAGAGAATGCAAATTTCATTTCTATGTCTGTTTTATGTTAAAGGATGCCTAATGCCTAAACACTTGAGAGTAGAGTACATCAAATACATTTATTTTTAAAGTTGCATGCAATTTAGATCCTTCATTCTCCTACAACTATTCAGGTACTTATTTCATTCTTTTATCAAACATTTGAACAAAAAATTTTTGCCAGACATTGTCATAGGTACTTGGAGCTTAAGACTCAATCCCTGCTCAATCAAGTTTAGGAGATAAGGGTTAATAACTAATTTTAATGCAAAATGACTCATTCAAAAATAAGAGGTTGCATGATAAGCTACAAAACTTATGTGAGGAAGACAGTGAATATATTTTCTTTTTTGTTTCAGTGACTACCTTTGCTAGGGTGACTTAAGGATGGCTTCAAGGAGGAAGTGACATCTGCAGTGAGATTTAAAGAATGCATTTCTGTAGATACAGAAAGAAGGGCTTTCCAGACAAAGAGAAAAGCAAGAATAAAGTCTTATAAACCCAAGGGTACAGAATGCCCTTACCTTGCCTTTGGAAAGCAATACTTTTCTTGGATTGAAGGCCAGCACGTGCAAAAGGCTGGAGATTTGGAGAAAAAAAACTGGCAAGAGTGTGTGGGCTATAAACAACATGGAACATATTAATTTGACGATTTTAATAGGAGTAGGATTAGATGCGTGTGCCTGAAGAGCCGAAACCTGACCTTATTCTTTAGAACCTTTCCACTTATACCTCCCCACAAGACTTTCTGAATTCAGGCACAACTGACATTTTAGACCCAATAATCCTTTCTTCTGGGGACTGTCATGTACACTGGAAAATATTTAGCAGAATCCTTGGCCCCTAACCACTAGTTGCCAATAGCATTCCACACATGAAAATAATTTGTCTCTAGATATTGCCAAATGTCTCCTGGTTCAAGAGCAACTGAGGCTGCCTTTGAGTTCCAGCACTAAGCTTGACGCATAGTCAGTGGTCAAGGAAAGATGTTTAAATCGACCATCACACCTGCATTAAAAAAAAAAAAAATGAGGAAGGAAGAAGCATTGGGAAAAACTGGGGAGAAACTCTTGTAATTATACAGTTGAAAAACTATATTCTAAACTAAGAGATTAGGGCATGGGGTTATATGAAAAAGTGATTCAGAATGGAAAATCGGTAGTTTTTGGTAACTAAATACATGAATAATTCACTATTTATATAATATACTATATATATTTCCTTATCCAACTTGTCATGATCTATAGCTGAGATCTTAGAGCTAAGCTAATAAGCATGGTTTGAGAGGGGAATATTCAAATTATTTCAATTTTCTTCTTAATTGATGAATGCATTACCATTCATTAAATTGATTTGGTTATTAAATGGGCACCTACATAATATATGGGGCCTGAACTTTGAGACACTTTCTGCTTTTTGAATCAACCACACATTTTGAAAAACGTACAGCACTTTGCCAATGAGAGGCACTCAATATGCACATTATAAATGATTGAAAGACTGAAGGAGTGGGGGAGATGAATCAATCATCTTAAAAATATGATCAACCATTTCAAACTGGCATTCTTAAATGGGTTTTCCATTTATGGCTGGGCAAACACACACAGTTCCCTGTGTAACCCAGAATGCATTTATTATACGCCTGGCAGTGATTAGGGCAGCGCTCTGTAGAGCCACGAAGGAAAGTCATTCTCTGAAAGACGCTAATGTCACAAAACCTAAGCCTATGATTTTGGCATGATTAGCACCACTCTAACGGCTTAAGCTGACAAATTTCCGGAACAGATAATGACTGGCTGAGGTAACAGATACAGGTTCTCCTACGATCACAGTTACATTTAATCACACGAGATAACATTATGAAATGTAAAGAGTCCAGTTAAATAGGTAAGATGAAAATAATTTTATGGTTAGAGCTATGCAAAGGTGACTATTTCATTTTTATTTTAGGCAAGACCATCTTTACGCGCTGGAATTAAAAAGGACAAGATGACTGCTCCCCCACATTATAGTGTATTCTCTTTTTGCGTGTTGACTAAGGGAATCTGGAACAGAAAATCAATACTGCTACTGCTATTTGCCTTCTGGATTACGTTGGAGAAAAAAATAAAGTCAACTCTATATAAATATAGAGCAAATCAGTTGTTCTATATTTAGCAGCTTTGAGGTCTTCAAAGAACGCACCATCTTAATGTTACAAAACTTTTTCTTTAGGGAAATATTTGGGTTTTAGTGTTTTTTTTTAGTTCTCCATTTTCCTAAACTAAAAACAATTAAGTATATTTGGGAAAAAAATCTCAAATTGACTATATTTATAATCAACAAAGAGGTGTATATATCAAATGGCTCCTACAGAATGAGGAGATTATCAGCTGTACAATATTCTAATGAGGTTTTTACTACTGGTAGAACAGAATTTTTTTTAAGATTTTATTTATTCATTTGACACAAAGAAAGAGAGCACAAACAGGGGGAGCATCAGGGAGAGGGAGAAGCAGGCTCCCGGTGGAGCAGGGAGCCCGTGCAGAGCTCAATCCCAGGATCCTGGGATCATGATCTGAGCCACAGGCAGATATTAATTGCCTGAGCCACCCAAGTGCCTCCAGATCTGAACTTTTGAATGAAATGGATTCAAAATAAAGGAATAAACATAGGGTTGAGAAAATTAAACATATCTTGTAGCTGCCAGGCAATAATATTTTTCAAGGTTAAGTAATGTATTAATCCCCTATAGGAATATGCAGACTTTTAGTTTCCATAGTCTTATAAGCCAAATTTTGATATTTTTGGCTTGGAAAAATGGAGCAATCTCCCATTCCTTCAAAAGTTTCCAATCCTTTTTAATATTCACACAGAGCAGTGACTGATATTTTTGGTAATGTATTTGTATTTCATCTTGATATTTATAAAGAATGAAGCCACTCCAAAAGATTTATGATTGCATGTAGTGCATATAAAAATTTAAAAACAGGGGTGCCTGGGTGGCTCAGTCATTAAGCGTCTGCCTTCAGCTCAGGTCCTGATCCCAGGCTTCTGGGATAGAGCCCCACATCAGGCTCCCTGCTTGGTGGGAAGCCTGCTTTTCCCTTTCCCACTCCCCCCTGCTTGTGCTCCCTCTTTTGCTGTGTCTCTCTCTGTCAAACAGATAAAATCTTTAAAAAAAATTTAAAAACACATTCTATTAAATCAATGAACATTTCCCATAATTAGAAATCAATAAACTCAAAGACAATGTATTCTTCATGTTCTGGATTATCAATGTGATAGCAATGGAAGTCCTAGAATTAAAAGTCCTCTGGGCCTTTTTATCAAATAACTCAAAGATGTAAATTACTCAATCCACAAATAAACTAACATAGTGGTCACTCCCACATCTGTATATAGCCAAAGATATACCTATGGACAGAAAATCAACTTTCCCATTGTAGCTCCAAATGACTAGGGCCACACAGAACACACTTTTTCACAGCCACAAACTGCATTTTGTTTAAAAGTATCAGGAATCTCTAAAAACCAAAATAATTACATATCTATTGATGAAAAGGTGAAGAATGGAATGATTTAATTTTCAGGAAGGCAGAATGAGATAAGAACTTTTGTACTGTGGCCAAATCTGTTACTGTCAAGTGAGAGAAATTTCTACAGTAACCCATATTTTAAAAATATTTTATTGAAGCATAAATGACATAACTATATTAGTTTCAGGAGTTCCACATAATGACTCGACCTTTGTATACACTACAAAATGATCATCACAATAAGTTGCTACCATCTGTACTATACAAAGCTACATTTTTTTTCACTTGTGACGAGAACTTTCAAGATTTTTCTTAGAAACTTCATATTTGAAATACAATGCTATTGAATATAGTCACCATGCTGAATATTACATCCCCAAGGAATGATGATCACTAATCAGCAGGGAAATGCAAATCAAAATCACAAAGAGATCCTACCTCATGGTAGGGATGAGGTATTATCAAGAAGGGGTTGGGATGGCTATTATCAAGAAGAAAATGTAATAAAAGCTGGCGAAGCTGTGGAGAAAAGAAAACCCTTGTGCACTGCTGGAAATGTAAACTGATACAGCAATTATGGAAAATAGTATGGGGGTTCTTCATAAAAACTAAAAGTAGGAATACCATTTGATTCAGTAATTCCACTTCTGGGTATTTATCCAAAGAAAACAAAAACACTAATTCGGAACAATATGTGCACCCCCATGTTCACTGTAGCATTAATTTACAAGAGCCAAGATGTGGAAACAACCTAGGTGTCTAGAAATGATTGAAGGGAAGGATAAGATGTGGTACATACAATGTACCCACATACAATGGAATACTATTCAGCCATAAAAAGGAATGAAATCTTGCCATCTGTGACAACAAGGATGGACCTTGAGGGTATTACCTGAAGTTAAATAGCTCAGAGAAAAATAAATACCACATGAGTTCACTTGTATCTGGAATCTAAAAAACAAGACAAATGAACAAACAAAACAAAATACAACTCATAGATACAAAGAATAATTTGCTCGTTGCCAGGGGGTGGGAGCAGTGTGGAGTGGGCAAAACAAGTGAAAGTGATCAAGAGGTACAAGTTTCCAACTATAAAATAAGTAAGTCAGGGGATGCAATATACACCATGATGACTAGAATCAATAATACTGTATTACAAATGTGAATGTTGTTAAGAAAATAATACTGAAAATGTCTGAATGGCATAGCACTAAATTTATTTTTAAAACGACAAAAAATGTGCTTTTGGAAGGCAGAACTATTATAAATAATTGCACAGTGCAGCCATCCTTAAAATAAGGACAGACTAGTATAAGGAAGGCAGTAAAAAGCATAGGTATACAGGAACATTCCAGTCACTGAGCTACTAGAAAACACAAAACAACTTGCAGTTGTTTTTTTTTTTTTAAAGATTTTACTTGTTTATTTGACAGAGATCACAAGTAGGCAGAGAGGCAGGCAGAGAGAGAGAGGAGGAAGCAGGCTCCCGGCTGAGCAGAGAGCCCAATGTGGGGATCGATCCCAGGACTTTGGGATCATGACCTGAGCCGAAGACAGAGGCTTTAACACACTGAGCCACCCAGGCGCCCCACAACTTGCAGTTTTGGTCTCCCAAATTATACTCCTAGGCCTTTCAACATCATGTATTAGAAGGGAAAAAAAAAAAAAGAAAAAAATACACACACACACACACGCACACGCACATGAGTTAAGAAGTTTATCAAAACTTGAGATAAAGAAAATTTTTAGTTCAAATGAAGACTTTAGTTTGGGTCAATTGTTTTTTCGATTTGTTTTTAATATTATGATTATTGAAACAAGTAATAACCACAGTTACATGTGCTCCAAGAGCTAATAACTACAAAGAAAAGGCATATGTTGAGAGGACTGGCTCTGTTCTTGAGACAAATTCCTTAATCAAAAATAAAGGATGCAGGCAAAATTTAGAAAAAAATAGCAAAGTATCCCTCCTTTTAAATTTAATTTTGGGATATACATTCAGTTATTCTTTTAATGACTATTTATTTCCTTTGTATCTTATTTGTTTTTTGGTCTTTCTAGGAGTTTTGGCATTTGTCTTCTCTTTTTACTTCTGCCCCTCATGTGAAATTATATTTCCCTAGTGAATCAATAGTTAGAATGAATGTGAATTTACTTTAAAAGAACTCTTTATTTTGGTTGAGATAAATAAAAATAAAATGTATGTCTGGAATTCAGAGATTAAAAAAGCAAGCAAACAAAAAAGCCCTTGACAATGGATGCCTGATGTTTACTCCTTCACCAAATCCCTGCCTTTCTAATAAAAGTTATTTACGGATCAATTACCATTTGATTTAAAGTAGAATATGAAATAATCTAAAAATAAAAAAACTGTAGGGCCAATTCAGTTGAGGACCATAGGCCTTCAGATTTCTAGCCTTTCCTCTTCAAATTTCCTATGTTCCCACAGTTCAGGCTTTCTACTTAGGAAGTTTCCAAGGGCCCTACAAAAGTTCATTCTTGGCTTTGTCTCTGCACTTGTGCTGAATGTCAAGGTTTGAGGTTTGTTTGAATTCCTGCTCTGTGAATATCTGTTGGACTTTCGAGCAGGTGTGAAGACCCCACGGCTCCTTCTGCTGCATCTCATTTCCACTTATTAATACTTTATCTTGGAGGATGAAGCAAAAGTGACTTTCGTGTTTCCTGGCAGTCTCTTGCTTCAAAGGACTTAATAGTGATTTGTTTATTTCAGAGGAAATGGAGACCAGTCAGTGATGACAGATTTATTAGTTAAGTGGACATCACACACACAAAAACCTTTTCTTACAGTTCAGGCTCCTTTCTAACCACACTCTAAATGTTCAAGACAATGTCATGTATTTGCCAAGTCAAACCTGCATGATTCAATACAGTCAAATTTGTGAATAAATATGACCTCCTCCACATACATTTCCACAATAACTCAGAAAAGAGAAAATGGGCAAAGAAAACAAATTATTATCCTAAATTAAAAGAAAAAAAGACAACCCGATGAATTGGTGACACTGAAAATCTTTTGGAAAATCACCGAAAGAATATTAAAACAAAGAGTCATGAATTACAAGGATTCAAGTAAGATGCCTGGGATTCAGAAAGAGTACTTGCAACAGAGAAAACCCCTCAAACTCAGATCATTAAATAACTGCAAGTGTAACAATATTACAGATTTAATGATAAAGTATTTGTTAATTTTCAATAATGTTTTGTAAAATTTTAGAGTAAATTTGAAAAACAGACATCAACTCCAGAACTACCCAAGTTATTGCTTCTCAATGAATGACCAATTTTACCAGGAAATAAATGTCATACAACACATGGAGAGTGATTAACTCAACCATAACACTGCCAGTCTAGGGGTGCCTGGGTGGCTCAGTGGGTTAAAGCCTCTGCCGTCAGCTCAGGTCGTGATCTCAGCGTCCTGGGATGGAGCCCCACATTGGGCTCTCTGCTCAGTGGGGAGCCTGCCTCTCTGCCTACTTGTGATCTCTGTCTGTCAAATAAATAAATAAATAAATCTAAAAAAAAAGAACCAAAAACAAACAAACAAACAAAAAAACACTGCCAGTCTAAAAGAGTAAATTTACATGCTATTATAACTCCTGTTGTAGAAAGTAATCCGTTCCACAATCCTCAAAAGGAAAATTTCAATGATCTGACATCTTAATAAATAAATGGAATGAGAATTTCAAATTGTAGGACTAAGAGAAAGATACTAAACTGAAAGTTATTAGTTCTAGCACTGCATACATTATTTTAAGGATGCCACTGTCTGAGCCTCAATTTTTTCATCTTTAAGATTAAAGAGATGGTTTTGATGAATCTAGAATCCTTTCCAATTCTAACATTCTTTGAAGGTACTTGAATATGGCCTACAGGAAAGTCCTAATAACTCTCAAGATAAAGATGGAGAGAAATGCCAAGAAGACTAAAGAAGGGAAACTAGGAAAGACTAAAAGTCATTTCACTTGTTTCACAATGTACAACTATAGTCAGCCCTTGAAATATGGGAAAGATAAGAATATCAGAGTTACATTGATAAAGGTATTCTGCAGTGTCTTTCATGGGCTTAATTATCCCTTGCCTTATCAAGATGACATTGATTTCATGCCCAAAATGATGCAGCATAGATACTTAACTACCTAGCAAAATTTCTTACCTTTCACTCTGATTTTATCAAATGACAACCTGGAAATAATATTTTTGAATTGCAAAGTTTAGCTGTCTATGATCAATTACTGCCCACAAACCTTGGTGCAGAAGACAAAGGAAAGCTTAAATCTTAAAAGTGAGGATATGGGGGCGCCTGGGTGGCTCAGTGGGTTAAGCCGCTGCCTTCGGCTCAGGTCATGATCCCAGGGTCCTGGGATCGAGCCCCACATCGGGCTCTCTGCTCAGCGGGGAGCCTGCTTCCTCCTCTCTCTCTGCCTGCCTCTCTGCCTACTTGTGATCTCTGTCTGTCAAATAAATAAATAAAATCTTTAAAAAAAAAAAGTGAGGATATGAACAAGAATGTCCTAGGAATGCATTTTGTGCATGAGTCTTGGAACCCAAAAACCTACTCTTCATTTCATATGTTTATGATTCAACAAGGGTCTTTATACTTTTTTTTTTTTTTTTTTGTCAGAGAGAGAGGGAGAGAGAGCGAGCACAGGCGGACAGAATGGCAGGCAGAGGCAGAGGGAGAAGCAGGCTCCCCGCCAAGCAAGGAGCCCGATGTGGGACTTGATCCCAGGACGCTGGGATCATGACCTGAGCCGAAGGCAGCTGCTTAACCAACTGAGCCACCCACGCGTCCCGGGTCTTTATACTTTTCACCAATGGTGATTTGGTCCAGTTGCAGTCTAATAGATTTTCATGCATTCATAACTTCCAAAGTAAAAAGTATGAAGTGAGAGGAACTGAGGCAGGTGCCATACATTTCCTAAAATCCTCCTGGATTTCTCTGGATATTTTCATCACCTTTGCTACTTTATTATATACTCTATCATAGTGTTGTATCCAGTTGCTTCCAACTTTGCCTTCATGATCATGCTCTGGACCCTTCCAGAAACCTCAGGGTGTTCTATTCATCTATGTGTACCCACTGCACAGAACCACACCCTGGCACATAGCAGGCATTTAGTGACATAATAAGTATGAGTTTGTGAATTAGGATCCTACTGGAACACCTATGGCATTGGTGCGTTTGTCTGGGGCCAAAGCGAGGATGGGCTACAATCTGACACTCATAACCATTTATCTAATTAGATAAATCTAACCATTTATCTTATTAGTTTGTCTCAGAGCTACTTATTTTTAAGGAATTCAATTTGATTTAAAACACTAATGCTCCTTCTTAAAGTTAATAGGTGATTCAAAGTCAAGTGAAATTCTACTAGAAAGTCTAAAATGAGGAGGGCTTTTTTCCCCCCAATATTAGGAAAAGCAGAGAAAATGTGAGAAAGTATTTATATCAGACCTGAGAACAACACAACCTCCTCATGAAGAAAATCTCCTAATAATATTTTTGCTTGTAATTCGTGTTAAATAGCTCTTCCCACCTCAGTTCAGCACCTCTTAAGGACATAGTTAAATTATGGATCCACTTTTTTCCATCCACTTTGAATAACATATTTAAATTTCTTACTGGTTTACTTTGGCTTTCTCACATTCTGAGTTTTCAAGGTAAAAATCATTCTCTTTGGAAGTCAACTATTTCTACTGTATACTAACACGTATTTAACCACTTAATTGCATGTAATTAACATATTTTAATTAGTGATGATTATTTTTATACTAATGCTTTGAATATGGAGACTATTTCTTCTAAGTGGTTTCTATAAAAAAAACAACACCACAAAAAACCCTCTCATCTCTGTTTACTGTGTCCATGAAAAAGGACACTTTTTTTTAAGTGGGAAAAACTAAGATTTATTCATCTAAAATATAAAAAGTAATTCATCTAAAATAAAAAAGTAATATAGATTACCATGTCCATGTATTTATGCACCAATTTTCAAAATAAAAGCAAACTTACAAATTTCACTCATTGAAAACTACTCACATGGTTTCACTACTCCTCTGCCACACTGACAATAATACTTTATTGCAAATTATACCTGATCCTGATTCTGTTCCAAAACATCTTAAAAACAATGAGAGCTGCCTGGACATTTGCATATACTTGTCCCAGAGCTGTAATGTGTAGATTTGTTTTTTGTGTTCTTAAGATAGCCTGTATGGAATCATTGACATTTTTCTACATTTTCATACGTGAATGTACTCTCCCCACTCATAAATTCTAACAAGAAATATTCAGTGATATCTTTGCTTAACATGTCATGTTAGTATTGCCCTTTCTTGTACAAATCGCTAACAGTTCAATCATCAATTACCAATTAATCCTCTTAAAAATGAATCCACTAATCAATACTCCTCCCACTTCCCACATATTAAAAACTATGCAGTTGTGGCAACTTAATTGTGTAAAGTATGGCCCCAGCCAAACATACCCAGATGTTTCATTGTACAGACGTGATACTCCCTATACTCCACTCTTCATTGCATTTGTTCTTTTCTAATGCCAAAGGGAATGTTTTATCCTTATTTTTTCCTTAAAATGTTAAATATCTCCTTAAATAGGTCTTCTGTCAGCTACCTGACTTGAAATTCTGGAAATCACACCAGGGACTGTGAAAGACCAAATCTTCCACGAGGCTATAAAGTTAACAAGTCTTTGTCATTTACTGCCACTGTCTTATTCTATTAAGTTTTCATACTTTCCCCCTGGAAAATCTAGCCTAATTCCTGGCATGTTCCCCACCCTTTCCCAGAAAAATGTTCTCCTCCCTATTCCTCAAGAGGCCTGGAAGAATCTCCCTAGTTGACCTTACATTTTTGATATGCTTTGTTTGCCTTCCCTCTTCCAAAATTCTGTTGTTTTTTTAATATTTACATCCATTGTTATATTGTGTCTTGTTTTATTTGAGTTCTGTATTTATAACTCAGCCATGGAATATCTCTGACTTTGCTTTTACGTTGGTAACTGCCCAAACCCCAGGCTTATTCATTATGTTTAATTAATAATTATTTTATGATACATTTTGGCCTCCTTAAAATTGTGAATGTATTTTATTTTAGTAAACAGTTGGCTGACTAAGCAAGCAAGCATTTATCCAAAAAATCTTTGAACAAAGTAATGCTCTTTACATTTTACTTTTTTTTTTTTAAGATTTTATTTATTTATTTGACAGATAGAGATAGGCTGAGAGGCAGTCAGAGAGAGAGAGAGGAGGATGCAGGCTCCCCGCTGAGCAGAGAGCCTGATGCGGGGCTCGATCCCAGGACCCTGGGATCATGACCTGAGCTTTAACCCACTGAGCCACCCAGGCGCCCCACATTTTACTTTTATATATGCGTCAACTCTACACTTAAACTTTTAACTGCATTTAGCTTAGTGTGATACTAAATTTGCATAATCTCTTTCTCCACTTGAGGAGATTCCCATCCTTGATGATTCTTTCAGTAGCTGAAGAGTAAGATAAGGGAGTTTGTCTTTTTGTCTAAAAGCCCTGTTCAGCTGAACTTTCTAACAAATGGAAATGTTCTGTATCTGTACTAGTTAATACATTAGCCAGAACAGTCACATATGGCTGCTAAGTATGTAGAATGTGCTTAGTGATACTGAGAACTGATTTTAAAATTTTATATAATTTTAATTAATTAAAACTTAAGTAGCTATATGTGGTTAGTGATTACCACACTACACAGCATAGAAAAGTATTATGATTATTGGTGATGTAGTCACACAAATGGCCATTTTTAGTAAATCTATAATTTTTTATTGAGCAACCAGGTCTAACATTGCTCTCCATGTGCAGAAAAGGATAAGATTTAGAATATAAAGCTTCTCAGAACTTTTCAACCTAATAACAATATTCTAAGCCAGTAATTCCCAATCTCAATCCAGAATCACTTGGGACTTTTTAAAAATACCAATGTCCAGATTAAATAAGATATCTGAGATTCGTTTCAAAATTATTAAGGGTGCCTGGGTGGCTCAGTCTGTTAGACATCTGCCTTTGGCTCAGGTCATGATCCCAGGACTCTGGAATTAAGCCCTGCGTCCAGTTCCCTGCTCAGTGGGGAGTCTGCTTCTCCCTCTGCCCCTCACTCCACTCGTGTGCTCTCTCTCTCTCTCTCACTCTCTCTCAAATAAATAAATAAAATATTTAAAAAGTAACAATAATTAAAACAAAGCAAAGGAGGAGTGGGATGGTATAAATGAGATGTGTTGCCATGTGTTGATAAATACTGAACACAGTGGTCAAATGAGTGTTTGTTATATGCTTTTCTCTATTCTTTAAATGTTGTAATTTTCTCTTAAAATTTAAAAAAATTCCAGCTCTACTCTAGATTAACTTAATCACGATCTATGAAGCAGCAGTATTTTTTAAGACTGCCCCAGTCATTCCAGTGTAATGTCAGTGTAATGTCAGTGTTGAGTTACTGTTCTGAATAATGTAATCTTATATGTTGATAAAAAAGACCAGAAGCAAGGAGACATTGAAAGTTATTTTTCTTTATGAAATGAAGGAATTGTTGAAACAGAATCAATAGCAGAGTCGTGGATAACATAATTTTTAAAAAATCATCAAAGTGAATCACAATATGGATTAATTTGAACTCTTTTACAGAAATAAAAGCTAACTCACTCCACAGGGAGGCTTACTGCAAACCTTCCCTTCATTAGTTTATATGATACGTGACTAAGCTCAGAACTGCAAAGGAGATGAGTTATTCAACTCGCCGGCCCCTCACTATCATTGCTTTTTCCTTAGGAACCAGACCACTTGTCAGTGTCTTAGATCCACATTTTCTCATCACGTGGCACTGTTTGAATATGGTTAGCCAATCACATTCAAAGCAGAATCCAAGGCATTGTGGATTGAATCAGCATCATTGCAACAATGTCCTCATAAAAAGGCATATGAAAATAACCCATTTTTCTCTCCCACATCACCAACTATTTGTGCCACTACCAAACACAACAATGCAGATCAATTAATATTCCATATTTTTTCCAACTGCCCAGTGATTTCAAATTTAGGGCTTTCTTGGACAGACATGTTAAATAGACTTACTTGGTTGACTGTTATGTGCAGAAGCTCAACAATGCATGGCATAAAATCATGTAGAATCTCATGTTTCACCCAAAAATAACAGAATGAGGCATTCCTATACATTAATTAACAGGAAGCTAGGCTTAACAATCACTGAACTGTTATTAACTTTTAAAATGCAGGATTTTTTTACTGATTTATGATAAAGTTTTTAATAAATGCATATTTATTTTTGTCTTGATTTATTCACGAGTGGTAACTCTATACCACACACTTACAGGTATTTGATCTTAGAAAGCATCCATACAAGTCAATCAGAAACAAACACAGATCATTACTTAGGCTTTATATTCACTAAACTCTCCTATGGACTGCCCAAGAATCTTCCAAATTCGCCCTACTACTGAAGGCCTGGAACCAAGAATTCCAAAAACCCCTAATACAGATAATTCATTTCGTCATTAGTGAAGCATTGTCTATGCCACAAATAGGATTTACCAAAGACTTCTGTCTGCATACCTAAACTGATCCTGGATATCACACTAAAAGACAAAGACGACACTGACTTTTCCTTAGGGAGTGCCTGCGATTCAAATTCAAGACAGGAGACTGAAATAGGAATACCAAAGAGAACCTCAAGGCAAAATTTAAGTGTATTATTATGCAATATATAGACATTGATGTGGTAAGGGAAATGCAATGATTAGCACAAAGTGGTAGTGACCAGAGAAGGTGTCAAAAGCCAGCTTTTAATGAAAATAATGAATATGTATTGATAAAAGCTATTGCAGGCTATGGGATCAAAATACAAAATAAACCTGGCAGGCAACAAAGAGATGACTACACACACACATAAGTGCAAGTAAAACTAGTGAAATGTGAGTAAGATTAGTGGATGTACCAGTATCGGTTTTCTGGTTAAGGCAGTGTCTTATAACTATGCAAGATATCACCACTGGGGGAAAATGGGTAAAGGGTAAATGAGATCTTTATATTATTTCTTATAAAAGGCATGTGAATTTATAGTTTTCTCAAAATATAAAGGTTTTTCTAAGAGGGTAGGCATAAATAAATTTACTGAAGAAATATTGGTTAAAATAAAAGAAAAACCAATAACAACAAAACTGCCCCAGCTGATCAATAAAGGCTGTAATGACTGTGTTGGGAGACTTCAGCTGGAAGCCCCTTAAAATACAGCCCTAAATTCTTACCAAAGGAAGTTAGACAGTAAGTAATACATTGCATATCATGAGGAGTTCTTAACTAAATGGGAAATACAGAAAATCTTGTGGAAAACTTCTTGAATGCAGCTATGATGTTATATAAATATTTAGGTACCCACATAAGGAGTATGAGAACACTGTTTTAAACTAACACAAATGCTGAGCATTGTGTTCCAAAGACTTAAAAAAAAAAGATCACTTTGTCAGAAAAGCACTACTTTAAATATCTATGTGGTTATATATATAATACATATGAGCTTCTAAGACATATTATTATATGTTAGATCTAATTATATGTTATGTACATAAGATAGTAAGCAAAATTTGGTTGCACACAAGAAACACTACAAGTTAAATCTAGTAGTACATCATTGATGGATATTAGCCACTCCATGTGCTTTATGCATCAAAGCCTATAATTAAACATTCATACTATAAGTATGAAATAATTTCAGTTTAATGTAGAGTTCCAAGAAGAGGAATGAGAATCAAATATTACTATATGCTGAATACAGGATTTCATTAGGGAAACGTGAAAAGAGTTTAAAAAAAAAAAAAAGATACTCAGAAGAGAGCTATATCAGGAGTCCAAGAAAGAAAACTAAATTATGTGCAAGAGACATCAAAGTACAAATAGAGAAGAAGAAAAAAAATACAGAAGAATGTGAAATAGAATGGATTTGGCCAAGCTGTGTAGGAAGAGGCTGCACAACTGAGTCCTGAATATAAGTCTAGTAGAAAAGGAGAAATTATCAATTGAGGTGATTAATATGAAAGCATTCTGAATATAAATTAAAATTAACTACATAAAAGAGGGATGTTTTATTATTTTGAAAATGGTGTTGTGTTTAGAGAAGAAAAAGGAAAATAAAACTTCTTGAATGAACCAACTATATTTTTGATGTTTAATTTTGTGTTTTAAGGGTCCAGTAAAAACTTAAGACTCTGGAATCATCTTGAAAGGTCGGTGTCAGAGTGATCCAGAGGTTGTATGGTTCAATGATTTGGGGAGGAGCAGATGGGTCTGGTATTTAGAGATTGTGGTGAAGATGGGTGTGGGCAGGAAAGGACGAGAAACAAGAAAGATACAACTCGTTAGCCAAAGCTAAATGGCCAACCACTAATATTTCTGAGTGTCTTCTACACAAGAAGACTGCATTCAAATCAAAACGAAGATCAATACTTTTCTAAGAATGGAGATAAAGTTAATGATTTAAGGGAGAGTTGCTTGATGTCTACTTGTAGCTATTCAATACTTTGAACACAAAAGAGCAAATACTTTTTAAGTAAGGCTCAACTTAGCAAAATTCACTTGAGTTAAATTAAAAATTTTAAAACAGAAAACAGATTCTTCAATTCACAAATGGCTATCTAAAATATGATTCTGTTACATAAATATCTATTATTTAGAGATATAATACAGCAAAGTCCATCTGTACCATACCAAATACTGAACTTTAAAATGCTATGGTTTATTGTAGGAGGTGTTAAAAATATACAGGAAAATTGGTAATTGATAACAAGAACTATGTCATTAGAAAACCAAGGCTAAGAAAGTATAACAGTGTTTATATTCATAAAACAAGAATGAAAAGCAACTGAGGTAACTATAAAACCAGATTTAGAGAGAGGCAGTTTACACCCAAGAGAAGCACTTCGTCAAATTCCATTTTATTCACTCAAAAGCAGTAGCCAACATTTTAAATGATGCTGAAATTTATTTTTATTGGGGAGACTAAAAACTTAAGGTTTCAAAATATTTTATGAGATTTTCCTTTTAAGGGCACTAGGCTGAAGTCAGGATATGGAAGTTCAGCTTCCACTACTTGGCTGAATGGACAGACGTTACTTAATTTCCCTGGGTACATTCTCTCATCTAGGAAATACATTCATTGAACTGGGTGATGCCTTGGGAGTCTTGTAGTGCCTTGATAATTCAGATTCTAATGATCCATTTAAATATTAAAGATCACAACTCATTAAGAAAATCGACCAATCATGCCTACCTTGATACCAAAGAATAATGAACTAGACAATGCCATTTGCCCTTTCTTGTCACTGCAGTGTAGCATGGAACATTTAATATTCTGTTCTTCTTCCTCTACCTCTCTCCCTGCTCCCTCCCAGCCCTTTCATTATCCAGCAGAGAAGTAATCACTAGTGATTTGAAATTCTCTAATTTTAAAGATTTAATTGCTTTGAATCTAGGAACTTTCAAGTGTTAAATCTGGCATTTAGAATTTCAATACAGTATTTGATTCTACTACTTATTCAAAAGCAACTGCCTCAGACCATCAAATATAATAAAATTTCCCTAAAGTACTTGTCTGGAATTCCTTACTCTGAACTGTGGGTGTAGGAGAGGTGATTAAGCTTACCAGAGTGAAATCAGCCAATCATCGAGGACTTGTTACTCAGGTGAGTAGTCTATAATTAGTTCAAAAATGTATTAAACACAAATAAATACGCAAATAAGTAAAAATATTGCCTCTTTCTATAAAAAACAAAAGTATCCAATAAAACTGTTTCTATGCATTTTATGAGGGATATAATACAGTCTTAGCTTTTAGTGGTATCTGCATATTTACCATTCCTAAAGGTCTCCAAATGAAACCACCAAAAATAACAAGGAGATATAATACGTATATTCTCTCCGCAATAAACTTCATAACATGGCAGAAAAAAATGTCATACCTATATTCTCCTAGTTAACAACTGAAAATAAGAGACCTGAAATTTCACTATAATATTCAAATCCCCTTGGCTTAAATTCTGTTCCCTTTTGATTAAATGCTTTTTTGTTCCTCTTGAAAGGAAGTGTTTGATGGAAAAGTGGCAGGAGACACCTGAGAAAGGAGGTTAGGAGATGCCCAAGCAAAAGACACTATGGAATGGGAATCTTAAGGGTGATTAAGTGAAAGAAACTTGAGTATCCTACACTACTTGGTCTCGAACTCACTCTACATTTCAGGAAAACAGCATGGGACTTAACAATTCTAGTGGCAGTGGCATATTATTTTAAATCTTCAGCAAGCTTTTAGGCAAGCAATACTTTCCACAGCAATATTAGTGGTAAAATACAAATAAACAGGCAACATAAGACAGGGATTGTTTTCAGATGGGCACACCCATGACATAATTGCACCTACACTGATACATGATAAAAATAACAACACTTACTGACACAGACGCTGTTCTAAGGGCTTTATGCTTATTAACTTGCTTTGATGTTTAGGAAACTAAGAAACAGGGAAGTTGATTCACAGCTAGCAAGACATTGGGTTCTCCCAGATTTACTATTAGTATTTCTCCCCGGTAGCCTGCATTCCTTTTTGAGTTCCATGGATTTAATTACCAAGACTAGTGTGATCTCTTCACTGTCTTCTGATTATATTTGGCCAATGGGAGGTAACAAAAGGAGACTGGACGGCACGGAGATAGTTTACTGGATGCTATTTGATATCAGCTGCAATCCTCCACCTGAGGTCCCCACTTTGCCAGAAGGCTTCTGTCCGGCTGCTCTTGTTAGATTCTGGATTCTTGTAATAGCTCCCTTTATTTGCCGCCTCAGGTTTAGAGGAGCTAATGTTTTCCAAATGTGGGCAGACCCTGGATGACTGACCATTTCCTGTTGCTCCCCTACATACTGCTCACCCTCAAATGGTCATCATCAAACACTATCTTCAGTTATTCCTTTGAGTGTGACACCTATTTCCTTGTCTGATAGGATGACTAATTAATAAGATAGATCCTTTAGGATTTATCAACTAATGGCTAAGTAAGCAAAACAATTACACACACACAGTGTTTCTGTTACTTTTTATTTTCCCAAATATCTGAGTATTCAAGAATGAATTTGGTAAAGGTCAACTTCCAGGAGCAAAGAACAGTTCTAGAAGAAAAGATGTATGTAATTCCCTGAATTCTGAAGGTGAGCATCCAAAAGATGATAATCCTGGAAATGTGGGCAGCAGCAGGACCCCGGATTTGGATGCCTAACCTCTCCTCTGGCTTTCCTGTCATTTCAATCTGTCTCAAAAGCTTACTTCTAGATGCTCTCTACTTTAATGCATCCAGATCTGTTTGTGTTTCAAATTTTAAAAAAGTCCCAAAGTGAATGTAGCCTGTAGTTGGACAGATTTTAATTGGTAAAGGCAGTAAACATTCTGAGAGCTCATTTTACATTTGAAAAATATTAAATAAGGAGAGATGTCACTTAATTTCAATCTGCCCAGTTAACCGTAGAGCTCTCTTTACATGGTTTTCAAAATGTGAAAGCCATTTGTTAAATTATTGGCATCCTACAAAATCAAAGCTACATTTTATCTGTTTACTTCCCACTAAGTTTCTGATGACACAATTCTATTTTCCTGAACTCCATGTTTTAGCTCTCAAAATAAAATCAATTTGTGAAATTTGCTTGGTGTTCACTGTTCATTTGATAAGAGCCATTGCCCCTTGCACTTTTTTTTTTCTGACTAATAAGAATGCACTTCAGTTTAGTTTGCTAGTTTTTCAGGATGCTAAGAATGATCATCTACAAGTTTACTCTGCAGTCTAGACAATATAAGAAGCCGCCTCTATAGACACTGAATACATTTCACCACTACATTTGCAAATAACTAACACTTTGCAAAAATAAGTTTTGTTTGGGTGTCATTTCTGGCAAAGTTTTAAGAGCAAAATTCCAGGCCTTTAAAATTCTACTGGCATCCACCCGCCTAAGCTGGACCCTCCTCTACGTTTCCGCAGAGCCTGAGAGAAAGATGACTTCATCTTAATCATTTTCTTGCCCATAGTCATGTAAGATAGCTGAGGGTTTTTCTTCTCTTAGAGCATTATGGGATCTCTCGAAGTGTGTGAAGAATAATGAGCGAGAGGAAGAGAAAAACAAAAGAAAACAAAAACTGCAGGGGAGTTGGCAGATTTGACTTTAATGACTATCACTGATTACCAGCCTCAGCCTGGTGGACTCTCGACACAGCTGCATATGCTTCAAACCTAATATTTTATTTTCTCACCGGAACATGTAACGTTATACTGAGGTCTCTGATGTGAATGGTCTACTTCAGATGATCTTTTATCAAGAGATTGGAAGTCTATTACTGCGTATGTATATCTGAATGTACCTTTATAGAAAAAGATTATTTTAAAGGATGCTTTAAGAACAGCTACCACGTCCTAGTTAACTTAGCTCCCTCCTTGTTTTCTTCTCACCACTAACCTTTCTACTGAAACGCAGGAGGAACTGAAAACTATTAAGAATAAACTCCTTATATTCATAATTCCAGCCAATCTAGTTTATCCAAAATTCAAGAAACATACCTGAAATTTCTTAGCAAGAAAGCTTATGAAAACAAAGAGAACACTTAAATACATTTGAAACATTCGAATATGAGTTGATTCTATAAAATTCTGAAGAGCAATAATTTTTAATTTAAATCTTTAAACAAAATCCTAATGTTTTTACCACTATAACTTACTACCTTGTAAACTTCTGTTATATTTACCGTAAATCCAAGGATATAAGAATTGAGTCACCAAAATACACAAATATTTTAGAATCATTAAACTTTTAGGAGATGCTAACTTTTTAAAGAAGCATGTAGGTTAAAGATCTGATTTGTTCACTTTTAATATAGGATAGAGAGAACTGATTATTACTGAAAGTATTTTCCTCTCTTTCACACAAACTCTTTCCAAGAATGTATGCATATAGTACAGATTTCACCTGATGAGTCTTGTTCATATGAACATGTAAAAGATCAAAAAAGGTATCCTAGAATATTTTCAGAATCCTACAAGAACCAGGATCACAACATACAATACACAATTTACAGAGAGTAACATGTAAATTAAGAAGTATTATATTGCTGTGGAAAATGTAACATTACAAATGAAAGTTTCGTGAATAATTGGAGACTTTTTACTGCATATTTAAAATTCTAAATACAGGGAAAATTAATAATTGACCCATCCAACCACATATGAATGTATACTCTTACTAAGTAATTTTCTGTTAATTCAGTAATAAATATGTCAAAAGGTTTCAAATAGAAATGCTTATTCTGAAATATAAAAACTATATCTGAAATTTACTGGTTATTTTGTATCTTAAAATACTAACACAACTTCTTATGGGCAAATAAATGCCCTACGCTTTTATAATGTAAATGAAACCATCAGAGAAACATCAGAGAAACCATCAGAGACATTAGATTTAAATGAATTCTGCTTCAACATAGGTAATGGCAAATTGAAGGCCGAGACCTAAATGACCTTTACCGTTTTAAGTTTTACTCCATGAGAGCAATAAAATACTCTGCAAGGTTTTCGCCAGTTGGATTTTGAACCTCACCGATGAATATGATAGAGTGTTACAAGTAACTTTTCTTGACTGTATTCCTCCATCCCTACTTAGAGTTTTCAGTGTAATACAGTTGTTCCAACAAACAATCATAAGAGCATCATAACAAAAATAGGAAAGTTGTTAGTGCTTCATTTTCTTTACAGAAAGAAAGGCTGTCATTGATAATTAAGGCACCTTAATGACTAAAACACATAATCCAGAAAAATAAGCTGTGACAATAAAAGGTGTTTTATTTCTTAAATACATTAAAGAGGAAATACATCATACCTACCTCAGTTTCTGATTTGTGGACTTTTGTCCTGGTTTGTATTTCATCCTTTTAAAATTTTCTTTTTATTTTAATCTCTAGAATCAGTCACCAGTACCATAAACGCAGGAAATGTAATTTAACTGGCCACTCAAGAATTAATCCTTCTTATTTTATGATTTCAATCAAGGTGGAAAAAATGCTACTCCTGATAGTCTCACTTCATGTGCTAATATACTTTCCCAGAAAATGTCTTATTATTATAAAAAACATTATAACAAAAATACAAAAAAATTGAGAGAGATAAATCACCTACAACTATTAATTCAACAAATATTAAGTAAGGAATTCCTGAAAATATTTTGTCTTCTAATAATTTCCCTTCCTTAGCATACATCATTTATAGATGTTTATAATCATTATAGAATGCTTAGAAAAGAGACATGGTCTGAAATTTTATAAATAAAATACTTAAATGAAAAAGTCCTAAAAGCCAGAATATATTATTGTATTATATTGGTCTTTCCCATTTGAAATGAAAATTTAAAAAGTCTTCACATCTTTGTTTCTGGCTGCCATTTTTAATATAGTTAATAAAACTGCCCATCATATATATATATATGTATGTATATATATATATATATATATATATATATATATATACATCTCTCTCTCTCTCTCTCTCTTAACTACAGCAAATGAATAATATTGGCACCAATACCAGGCCCCTTATATGAAATAGATTTATATGTGGTTAATCTTTACATTATTCAGCTATTAGTTCATCCACAAGTTATTTCTCAAATAAAAAAAGTTAATTTTTCTATTAAATATGGAATTAGTCTCCCAAATTTCTCTGAATCTGATGAAAAAGTTTATCCACATTTGTGATTTCATTTTTGTTTAAAATTAATTTCTTAGAGGTCTCATAATAAACACTATGTTATTATAAATACCAATGTTGTGATGAAGGACTGATGTTTTCACATCGCACAGAGGAAAAACAGGGTAATACTTAAAACTTGTTTTTCAGTTTATTAGTAGAGATCAGCTTATGGGGTGCCAACATAATGGTTTCCATTGATAGGTACTATAAAGTAAGATTAAAATTTTAAATATTCATTACAGGGTTTTCCACCAAAATGAAAGTTTTAGCCATGCCATGCCTTGTATGTAATGCTTTTCCTTTCCAAAGGAACTATAAATAAAGACAATTACAAAGATCTTAAAAACTAATTCTATTTTTATTTTCATTCTTCCTTCCATTCATTGCTAACTTTCAACAATAAAGCGCCTTAATTCTAAAGAGACTGCTGCTCTTGACTTTTTTGAGTGTAATCATTTGAAAACACTCATGTAGGTCAATGGTACTTAGAATTTTTTTTATGTCAGGTCACCATTTAAAAATGTTCACACCTAAAATTGATCTACCACTCCAAGAAAAAGACTTAACTGACATTATTTTTATTCCATAGATTTGAGACATTTAATTTGTTCAGTAGTCCTCTATAATTATCAAGATCCAGTACTTTTTTTAAATTCTAAAGCAAATGCTGAAAAGTCCTAATCCAGTAACACAGAGATGAATAATAAAGTATTTTTTTCCTTTCAGAAAACACGATGATTGAAATATCTAGAAAAAATTACAATATAATATTAGAGTTATGGTGGAGAAGAAATTCCTCTGTATTTAAGTTCCATCTTATTATGGTAATGCTTGTCATTCTGCATAGCCAAGCATATAGACAAATATAATTGACAAGTATTTTATGATATTGTAGCTATAAATATTTGTAATTTTACAAGAATCTAATATTATTCAAAACCTTGTAAAATCCACATTCCCAAAACACTTCCTTCCTTTTTAATGTAATTTTGTTTTTTTTATAAAATGTACACTTACATTCAATAAACTAATTTGAATAAGAAATATTCACATGTTTATACTGTATTTTACCTGCATAAAAACTAAAGTTAGATTGACTAATCTGTTTTGGTGATTTTAGCTAAATCTGGACAGTTTACACCTATTACTACATTGCTTAAAGAACAATCACATGTAATTGAAGCCAAGTAATTCACACTATTTATAGACATTTTTTTCAGAATCACCTGCTTATTATAGATTGTTTTAAGTGCAGTTGTAAAGTTTTGATTTTTAAGAGTTCCTTTGAAGATGTCACAGATGTTGGCTTTGCTAATAATGCTGGAAAGCATAGCAGGTTCAAAGTTCCAAAAATGTTTAACACATATAAAAATAACAGTGTGCTTTTCCATTAAACTTGGCTATTTTCAATAGTCAATAAACTATAATGGAAGCCCAAAGTCCATAAATATTTGTTTCTAGACCCTTAGGCTTCTTGAGTTTGCATATGTGTGTGTTTGGGAGGAGAAATACATGTAAAGGCATACTAGAAAATGTTACACATTGTAGCTTTAGCATCATTACCATGGATAAAAATTTGGGACATTTTTCAATATTTTCTGTTGCTTAAAATTCTATCTGAATTTCACAGGGCCATGCACACGTTCACATACACAGATAATCTGGGTATTATATGTAACGATAAAGAATTCTGGTTCTGACTATGTCTGGGATTTGTGTACTATATTTACTTTCAATTATAAGTACATAGTAATTATAAACTTCCTAACAAAATATAAGTAAACTCTACTAAGCATGATATGACTTCCACCAAATACAATTTTAAACTTTTGAGAGTTCAGAAATTAATGTAATTTTTTTGAAATATTGAAATATTAAAACAGTGCAGTAAGCAAGGAGAGATTCATGTGTTAATAATATGCCAGAATTATATGATTTTCTACATTGCTTTAGTTCCCGCTAGATCAGGTTGCCTTTATAATACTATGAAATGAAATAAGTATAAACATAAGTATGGAAGACCAACTGAAACATCACGGGAGAAAGATATCTTGAATCTAAATCTATCTAAAGATCTAACAACATTAACTCAAATAGTGAGATTGCCAAATTATATTTAAGAGTACACATATATTTAACTGGAACCCATTGTGATATTTCCTTTTAGTTAGTCAAAAAGTTCTTTCAAAATATCCCATCATGAACAGAAAACACTCAATCTAACTCCCCAGTGATTCTATCCTTGGTGATGGCTAATTGTATTTCCCACTCAAGATCTAATGGATTAAGACTATATGTAGCTGATGTCCCAGTATTCTAATCAGTTTCATCATGTAAATATAAACTTACTTTGTTATATGGTTATTTCCCACCAAACGATAGTACTATTAGTATAACCAGTTTCCTTAAGAAACTTGCTATCAAAACAATTTAAGGGAAGCAGTTCTTGGATCCCGCTTTTTTTGTTTCCCCCGAACCAAAATAATATGTGCCTATATAAAAATTCAGTTTACCTAAGAAGCTTGGGTACACTGATTCCGTTCAGAAGCAAAAGGAACAGTCCATCACAGGTTTTTCACTGCAGAAAGTAAAATGAACAGTAAGAGCCTCTGTTGATTGCAAAAATGGACTGACCAACCTGAACTGGGATCTGCTTCCAAAAAAGTTACATTGATGTCAAATGCTGAACCCAGGAAATGAAAACTGTATTTTTAAAAGTGGTTTTTTTTTTTTTAAAGAAATTAAGATGGAAACCGTTTGGTTATGGTTAACCTTTCAACTCTGTCTTAAGAGAGTTTCACGTATGGTTAGTAAAAACCGTTAAAAATGAATGATACTGCTGGTAACTTTCTTAGATATTAACTAATTTGTGATGGAGCATTAAAAGTTCACCCCTGACCTTGGAAAGTAAAAGTAGATTTTAAACTTGTGGTAGAAGAATCCATCTCATACTAACGCTAAAGAACAACCGATACCACTGCTGCAAAGGAACATGAAATCAATGCAGCTCAATCATTGCCATTTATGTGGGCTCTTACCTAAAGCATTGGCTACAACAAACATTTTTCAATCCTTCACATCAATCTCTGTAGTTACCTTCTAGGACTGTTAAACCAATTCCGCAAAAGAAGAAAAATACATAAATACTGTATTTTAAAAATGACACTTTCCTAAAAGACGGAACGCAGGATACGCTATAGCTACAGAAAACAAACGCACAACTCTCTTAATTGTAAAGTGTCTTTTAACAATGTCATGATGATACAGATTGTTTAGGGCTTTAAGGAGCTCCCCGAAAAACTAGTTTCTCGGGATTGCTACAGTTTACTTGGCACTCTGGGCCCTCAAGCATCTGCGTTTGGTAAGGTTCCCTTTTGCGTGGCTACTCGTTATCCCCACGGAGATCAGCGCCTCCTGCGCGCACCCTCGCATACCAGCCTCTAGCACGTAGAGAACCAGCACTACCCCGGCTGCTGCTTGTTTCCAAATATTGCCTCCAATAAAACTGAATCGAAGGATATTTTACTTTCCACTTCCGAAACTCAGGTTCTCTGTTTAGATCAGCACCACACGAATACAACTACTATTAAAAATCGTTTTTCTTCAAGAGTCTGAACATGTATTTATTTACCATTCTTTGATACATTCCTTAAAATCCTCCGAATTCCTAGATTGTCTTCCTCCCCAAGCAAGCGAAATTTTTACCATTTGGAATGGGTGCTATTTAAAGAACTCTGAAATCAGAATAATAATTTTTTTTTTTAAAAAGTAAAACTTTTTTTTTTTTTTCTCATACGCTCTGCCAAGTTCCACTGCAAGTTCCAAACATTGTGCAATAATTTGGAAATCCAGTTAACGATGGGAAAAATCGAGCCACTCCGAGTCGGGAACTTGCAAGGGAAAGTCAACGAGCGGCACCCGCACGCACGCCCAGCGGACGCTGCATCCCAGGGTGTACTCCCCTCCTCACCGCTCAGATGGAAGGTCACGCTTCGCAATCGATTTCACATACTGTCACTTGTCCTTTTTTCTTAACCCTCTGGTAAACTAGTTTGAACCTTGGAGAGCTTAGCGCTTTGGCTGCAGTGTTGCCCTTGGAGAAACACGTGCTCCCAAATAACAGGACCAAAGCAGCCCCACGGAATTTGGCGGCGGGGAGCCAGAAGGGCAAGACACATACCGTATTCCCTGCTGCCTCACTATATAGTGCGAGAATCTTCTCCGTCATCTCCCCGCCCCCTTTCGCCGACGGTACCCGGTGCGCCCTTACCTGAGCTATCGCTTTTCCTTTTGCCGCCACTTCTCTTCTCCGCCTCTGCGGGTGACAGCGCCTGGCGGCCGTAGTCCCCTGGCGCGCACGCGGCCCCGGTCGGGGTGCTGGAGCCCAAACTGGAAGAATTGGAACACAGGACCGGCGGGCTGCTCCCCAGCTCCGGGGGCCCTCCCGAATCCGGCTGGAGGCAGAGGCTGTGACGAGCCGCACTCGGCGGGGAGGACATCTGCGGAAGGTGCCAGTTGGTTTGCAGAGCTTGGTGCTGCTGCTGCTGGTGGTGGTGGTGGTGATGATGGTGGTGATGGTGGTGCCCCCTGTGATGCTGGCTGGCAAACATGCCCTCCTCGTTGGGGTATCCCGCGATTATGCAAGACGAGGAAGAAGTGGAGAGCTCAGGGTAGGACATATGGTCAGATCTTCCATGGAGGGCGAGTGAGGACTGGGAAAACGGGTGCAAGCCTTGCGCGGTGGCGTGAGGGCTGCGCAGGCAGCCAAAGAGCGGGTGTTCCATAGCATGCAAGTCTCGGGTTCCAGGCAGAAGACTTCACGGTGGTTCCAAACGCTACCAACCTCTGTCACTTTTCACTAGAAATCGTGTGTTTTCCCCCTCCCAAATAGCCGCCGTTTCTGTAGAGCTCGGATAATCCCGGTCCTGAGCCCTAGCGGCCAGTCTCCTTTACGTATAAACACTCGGACCTGGAGAAGCTTCCCTTCGAGCTACTCAGATGTCAAGAGTAGGAGAGGTTAAAGCCAAAAGAAGGTGGTCCCAGAGAACGGCTTTCAGGGGGAAACGGCTCTGAGAGGTTATAAATAGAGTGTAATGTGAGCTGGGGGCTGGCTTAGCAGCCCGGAGCTGACCACATGCAAACTCCCTCCAAAACTCCCGCTCAGTCTGCGCCACGCGCTCCCAGTTCCACTTCCTATCTCGGGCTGGACGTCCGCAGGGCGTCCACGCCCGCCCGCCCTCGCCAGCAGCAGAGGCTGCAAGCGCCGCGCCTGGCGCTTAAACCCGCACCCGGGCGGACAGCGACTCTCCTCTCCGGGCCCCGTCGGCCAATGTGCTCCTCCGTGCACGCCAGCCTCAACACCGCACCTAGTGTCCGACCCGCTCACTTCTCTTAAGAAAGTTGTCTTGTCAGTGCCACTTGGGCACTGTCACCTGCAGGAAAGCTAGGGTTTCGCCTAGCTTTTGAAGAGCACGAAAGGGGAAGTAGGATTAAGGTTTAAAAGATCAGAGTTTGGCGCGCGCTCAGACAAGTTTTTCAAACTCCACATCAACTCGTGCCCTGGGCTCAGTGGCGCGTCTAGCTTTTTGCAGCTGCTTTCTCCGGGTGGGCTGCTAACGGGCTCGGAACTGGCATCCGAGGTTTCTGGGCAGTGCCCGCGGGTAGGAAAGGGCCATTCTTAGCGCCCAAAAGGGACAGACCTGGTGGGGTGAGTGGGACAAGAGCCTGGGGCGGCGACAGTTGCAGATGTCCAGAGACGCTGGCATCCTCACCTGTGGTGTCAGGTGGGCTCCTTCTCTGGCTTTCTGAATATGCCCTTCCTGCTTTGCACAATGTCCTTTCCCTTGCTCGCCTGGTCCACGTCAAACTAGCCATTGGTCAACCCAAAACTTTTCGGTCAGGAAAACCCAAAGCGATATCCTTCTGGTCACACGTGATGTGTATACTGCAAGCACATTTCCAGTCTTTCCAAACCTCAGGAGCAGCCCATGTCCCCTCATCTCCCTTCAGAAATTCACCCTCTCTTCAGCTCAAAATTAAATCAGCTAATGGCACCTCTTCTACCTCTCCGCCTACAACCACGGTTCCGTTTACTGGGAAATATTAACATTTAATATCCCCCAAAGTTCACTAAACATGGGTGCTGCTTCAGATCTCCCTGGTTACAGTCTTGCATCATACAAAATTAGTTAGAAAACTTGCCACTGGTCAATCAGTATGAGCAGCGGCTGGATTTTAATATTGCCACTTACTTGAGGGATGACACTGCTAGGGGCAGAGTCCTTTACACAAGGCAAGCAAGCTGCATCTAATGAACTACAGGACCAGTCAAGTCTTGCCTGGGACATGTGGTGTCAGAAAAGGGTCTCTCACCTATGCTGCCCAGGACCCCAAACATGCCACCAGCAGTGTAACCCCGTTATTTTCATTGTCTCACGAGTCCAGAGGTTGGGGACCAGGTCTTTGAAGTTGTTAATGGGATTAATGAGGACAGCAAACTGGGCCAGCCATCTGGTTTGAATTAGGAAAAAGTATTGATTAATCTTTGAGAAGTGTTCCCCAAGGCAGAACCTTTGCCTCAACCAGTCCCTCAGGCTTCAGCCTATCTCCCCTGTCTGTTAAGCCCTACTGCAGGAGAGTGGCCTCTCAATAAACCTTTACATTTGTGTGAAAGTTTGAATTGTTTTCCATTGCTTTGAGGTGGGATGGGGTGGGGGTGATCAGGAATTCTGAGATTTGTAAGCGCTGCTTTCTTTAACGGAAATTGAGCCCTATTTTGAGGGAAATTGGTTTTGCAGACTTCGTTAAAAAAAAAAAAAAAAGCTAAAACTTTTGTTCACCAGCTGCTCAGCTTTTCAGTCTGGGTCTGAGCTGGAACCTGCTGCAAGCGTTTGACGGTAAGACTTTCTTTGCCGATACGTTTTGGGAATCTAATATTGTTTTAGACTTCGAAAGGGGGTGTTCTTCAGGTTGCACGTTTCTAGGGGTTTTAAGCACTCCCAGGATGGCGTCCAGGGCTTAGATCTTAAGAAAGTTTCTTCCTGCCACTCCCCACACCCTTGGCTCTTTAAGGATAAAAAAAAAAGGAGGGGGTATATTCTTCTAATATGGTCGGAATATTTTTTGAATTTTCATTGTGTTTATGGTTTCAATATGTGCTCTGATATTAAAAGTTGAAGTACAAAGAGCAACACTAAACTTCCCAAACTTGAGTAACTCCTCTATAGAGATTATGGGTGAACGCATTAAAGGCTTTATCCAAAGAGAAATTTAGGCAACCATCTCCATAAACAGTAACCAGAAATATTTACATAATATAATGCTGTCTACTAAAAGCATTGTGGAAAATGTCAGACAAGGCTAACGAAAGATACACTCTATCTACATAGATCAACAAAACATCCATAAAGGTTCCCTTTTGGTTTGCATTACAGTGGTTTAGAGAGAGCAAGTAACTGAAAAATGAATGGATTTGAATTTAACCAGGTAACTAGCAACTAGCAAACACAAACTTTTCATCTCCAGGAGCTGTCAGTTCTCCTTGAACCTGCCCAGTGATTGTGCTGGGTTTTTTCTCACTTACTGTGTCAGATGTTAACAACATGTCCAGAAATTTCTCTACAACCTGCCTCAGTCAGCCTCCTAGAACTATGAGGCTAAAAGACAGGGAATGAAAAGATAGAAAATATTAGAAAAAGAAGGAATCTCTTTGAAAAGTACACAACTAAAACAAAGCTAGCAGAAAAGGTCTTTTAATTGAAGACCCAAAATACACAATATCAGTAAAAATGATGAAGTCTGGATTTTTAATAGAATGCATAATACATGAAAAACACTATCTGAAAAAGTGCGATTCAAGGAAGAAACAAAAATGGTCTTGATGCATTCCAGAATTAAATATTACTTCATTTTTCTCTGAATTTCCAAATATATATTAATCAAAATATAAGTTTTTTCAAAAAAAATTTTTTTCAAAATTTTCATCTCCTAGGATATTTGAAATAAGAAAAAAATACTGAATTTTATTTTCTAGGCCACAGGAAAAGAATTTAAAATGTTCTAACAAGAAAAAGCCCTAACATTCCCTATAATAGCTACTTCAGTGTCCACATCTAATATCCCAATATGTGAGAGATGCCTTTTTACACTTAATGGCTAATTTTATTATGAAACATAGTAAAAATTACAAAATTACAGACTTTTTAATAGCTTTCATTTTAAACTATAAATGGTGTTTATCCTATATTTGTAATATACTTCTATTTTCCTGAAAAACATTCTATTAATACCAATATTTCATGCAGGGCTTTGATACCAAGCAGTGCATTATAACAAGAGCCTGAATATATGAATAACGTAAGCTGCTAGTCTTTTTTAGAAAACATGAAATTATTTTAAGTATGTGTTAGGCTCATTAAATTTGATAAATGTGTACATCTATTATTCCTCTTGCTTAGCAAAATGATATTCAATAGTAAAAGCAGAGATTTTTTAAAATTAAGATTATTTTATTTTAAAGGGACTAAATTAAGCAACCTAAAGAATTTCTTTAATTTTTAAGAATCATGATGCTTCTTTTAGAGCTGCTATTCCTCTGTACATTTGTGACATGAGGTATGATGGGAAAAATATTTAAAATTAAATATGATCTTTAAGCTAAAGATACTATGAACTTTGTCTTGTATTTTATCAGTCAGACAAACTTATCTTGGTAGCATATACTCATGATATACGAATTTAAGTATGGAAAATTAAGCCAAAATTGGGATTTGTCTCTCAAAGTTTTATTGTGCAAAAAAATATTTTTCTGCTACATTTCTCCAAGAAATAAGTTATGTCCCTCAGTTGATACTTCTGAAATTAAAAAATTTGGAAATTTATTAAAAAATGCTAAATAGCCAATGGTAATTTATGTGATTTATGATGCAATCCATATTTTAAAACTAAGGAACTGACTTTCTCCAGGAATTATGCATGGTAATAATTCAAGAGCAATTTTGCTATGGCCAGTGCATGTTATTTGGTGATTCTATATACTTTTACTGATTTTTAAAATAAGTTGCTATTTTTACATAACACTAATTGGTGCTTTCACAATAAAGTTTAATTATGTTTCTACATTACTAAATGAATACCTACAAATTACTTCAAAAAAGTGTAAAGTAATACCCAATATACTGTTTTCCTAACTTCTGTCTCTTCCTACATATAGTTTTATGATTTCTTTCAGAAATTGGTGATTTTCTTCATTCAAGTATCACATAGTAAATAATGCTCAGAAATCTAGCATGAAATACAGATTTTGACTGATTAAATTTATAAAATTTAACAAAAAGTTCAAAATACATGAAATCTTTCATTACTCCAATTCCTTAACACATACATTTTACGAAATTCTAATTATCCTTTTGTGTGTATCTAGGGAGTGTTAAAATTAAGAGACAATGACATGACTACCTTTTCAAGTTTCAAAAATTTCTAAATGAACCTCCTTTTGTCCACCTGTTTCAAAATCAGAATTTTCAACAGTTTCCTTATAATGCACATGGGAAATAATTACATTCAGTTTCTACATTTTCATTTGCATTCACCTTTTTGTTGATAAATGTATGCATCTCAAACTGCCCCCCTGACATATCTACCTATAAGAAGCATAGGCACCTAATGTAAGACAGTTCCATAATGAAATGCTATATATTACATTATATATTCTATACCATCAAATTCAGAAGCATCAAATTTCTATCCACAATTTAAGGGAAATAAACCATTTATTTCTCCTATGCCACAAAAAGCAACGTTATACTTTTAAGTGGACCGAGTTTAGAACAAGTTCATAAATCTCGGAGGGAAAAAAATTCAATCGAAACTTATAGGTAAAACCTTAGTCTTCTGTTTTAAATTTTCCAACTTGAAGAGTTTAACATGACTAATATAATTCTGGCACTATGGTAGGTTATTCTTATGTGTTTTTATTTTTCATGCTTCATCAATTTGTAGCATATTTTATTTTTAAAGTGGTTCTTTCGTTTTGAGCTTGGGTTTATGATTTGAATCACTAAAAAATCTCTGTGTTTTAGCTGTGTTGGTATAGCTCTCCCAAAATATTTAATGGCACACTCTAGTTTTATATGATTCTGACTCAGCAAAGAAACACCAGCTGCCTTTGATATCAACACTTTTGTTTGTAGGAATAAAGGAAAAATGTGTATTTGTGTACCAAACAAAATAGAAAGTTAAGACAAAACACATGCTCTCTTATAATAAAATATTTTAAGGGTTTAATATTAGTACCTTGATAAGCTCAGATTTATAAAGGATTTTGAGAATACAGAGGAATACAAGGGAATGGCCACATGAAAATGGATCAAAATGACATGGAAATGATTAAATGACAACTATCTGCTTATGTCTCACTTGACCAAGGAATTAAAATGACAGAAGCACAAAATAGGCCAATTGAAAACCAGAAGAAGGTGTTTAGTAGATGAAAAGACAGAAATAAGACAAGCTGAAATATGTGAAAAATAATTCTGTATTTGATAATACAAATATGTAATTCACAAGCCACATACACTTATGATAGTGGTAAAAAGATCCCAGGGACAAGTTTTAGTTTAAGTAGAATTTTAAAAAAAGTAATCATGTAGGTTTATGTTTAAATATATATATATTTAATATATATATACTTATATACATATATGCCAAATATGTTTTTGATAAAAGAAATACTAGCAAAACACTGTTATTCTGAGAAATAGTTTCAAGTAATCACATTGCATAATGTGAAAGTTAGGTAAGGTGGGGTCAATGCCTGGACATGTGCAAGCTGCTGAGTGTCTGAAATTCTGAATCACTGCCTTCTTGTCTTACAAATCTGTAACCTGAAACTCATTGTAGTCGATTGTTTTTCTAAATTCTATTTATTTTCAGAGAATGATTTCTGTAAAGTTGGTATAACAGAATATGGGAAAAAAATAAACTAGTTTTTAAAAGGTTTCAGTGGCTGACAAAAAGAAAAAAAAAACACAAACAACTATTGGGCCAACTATTGGGCATCTTTTGAGCACTTCAAAGTACAAGGGATTCCAACAGAACCAAACACTAACCGGAACTCAGAAGGAGTATTAGTTCTGAGCCCAAGCGCCCAGCATAAGGCAATTATTTATACCACCAGCTAACAGTAGTTTCCACCAACTAAGGAGACCTATGATCAAAGTGAAGCTTTCTCTGTATTAGGTAAGAATGTATAAAATACTAGATGCAACTTCTTCAACACAGTGACTGCAGAAGATTCTTCCCTCCTACTTGGCCTATTCATTTTGCATGACCCTTGCCTAATAATCTCAGAGAGGCAGGAACCACCTTGGTCCAACTCCATATTTCTAACGATGGATTCTAGAGGGATAAATAATGAATAGGGAAACAGAACTATGACTAAAAAAGTCAAAACAATCTTGGAACACTTTATGATAAAATACAGTAAAACCTACTACTGATCTTGAAAGTAGGCTACACAGTAATGGGACACCTGACAGTCCTTTCCTCTAATTTAGAGCATCTGTAGTCATCTACAGCAGCAGATGATGATGTGTGCTGGTTACAGTGAGGTTAATGTTTCTGTGGAGACATAGCAAAGTCAATTTAAATCAATTTCACCCATAATCAAATACAGTCACACCTCTACTTATTGAAAACAACTTTACTATTTCCCTGATGTAGTAAATGCAGAGAAATAAAAATGGCACAATTATGAGTTTGCAGGATAATTGTTATATTTTTTTTCCATAGCAGTTCTCATCTGTGGACCATCATTACCTGTCCATAGTTTATAAATTGCCTGGATACCTCCAAGTTTTGTTCTTAGGCAAATCTTGTATCCTATACTGTTCAAGTGAAAATATGATTTGATCAGAGTAGAAACCTGAGTCCCTTTGGATTTTTAAGATCAGATTTTCCAAAGTACGTGGCATATCATCATCTGATCGATTTTGCCAAAGCAGAAGCCCAGGTGGCAACACTTGGAATTGTTCTTTCAGGCCCAAAGACAAACACAAAATTAGAAAACTGTAAAAATCTCCACTGTTCTATGTGTGGTGACAAAGCTGAATGAGTATCTTTTTGAAAGACATAAAGAAGCACACAAAATCTAGTAAATGTTACATTCTGTATATCTGAGGTTGTTGAACTAGATGTTGGTGTTCCTCTTTCTGTAATGTTAAAGACTTGGCCATCCATATGTAGTTCTTTATTTAGACTCATTAAAAAAAAATAGTTAGCAGATGCCATGATCATCTGGCATTTGTGACCAAACGTAATATAGATATGGTTAAAACAAAAAAGTGGGTAAGGTTCCTTGCACTGTACGGGCAATTCCAGTGATCAAAAACTGCTAAATCCTACTTCAGATTAGAAGGCTCATGTCAGCCTCTGCATAAACAGCCTCACTGCCAAATCAGTTGCTCAAGTTAGAAGAACCCATTCCCGACAAGCACCTCCCTCTCTACCACTCCCCAATATGCAATCAGTCATCAAGTAGAACAGTCCCAGTTCTACTTGAATTTTCATTAACCCCATCCTTCTCTCCATCACCAACACTATTACTTTAATTGGGGCCCTCACCCTTCTTGCTTGGATTACACAGGACTCCCCATGTTACCCTACTTGTCCTACACTGCTCTAGCTCCAGAGGCAGGAAGGAGAACTGGTTTTAACCTTAGCTCTGTCACCTTCTAACTCTATGAGTGCATTCACTTATTTACTAATGTAAAAGAATATTGAAATGAACAAATATGACAATGTTGTGAGTGTACCTAAAAGATGCCTAAAACGTGGAATAAATTTTAGATGAATCTAGAGCTACAGTGTTGAATACATCATTATGTGGCTGTTGAGCATTTGAAATGTAACTTATCCAAATTAAGTTATGCTTTAAAAGACTTCACATGAAATTAATTCACGTGATTTCAAAGACTTGAAATTAATAGGCTTTTATACTGATTGCAATTACCTATTGGGTACACTGGACTAAATAAAGTACGTTACTGAAGTTAATTTTCTAGTTTTTAAATATAGCCACTAGAACATTTAAAATTACATATGTGGCTTGCACTGTATTTCTCTTGAATAGCACTGATCTAGAAGATGCCACTAAAATTTTTCTCTCATCCTCCAGCCCCTTGCAAATAGGTACCAAATTATATATCTATATATCAAAATGATGTAGGATCTGAAATATCTCTGTAAGTTGATCCTCTTGACCCCCTGATTAGGAGTTTCACAATGTGGTACCACACATAGAAACCTCCCAAACAAAATCTCAAGGAAACACAGGAGAAATTCCTGAAGTGGCAAAACATCTTATTTGAAGACCCTCAGCTATTCCTTCGTGCATCAGGAGCATCATTATTAACTAACTGTTGATAAGCTTGAAAGAGTTAATTTAGCAATAATCTTTACAAGGAAGAAGAGCCATGTGTATTATCCATGATGGACTAGATGATGTGGTCGCAATGGGTTAACCTCTCTATCTTAAACCTTAACAAGAGTTTAGTTCTTATTCCTACAAACTCTGAACCAAGACAGTTGGCTCTCCATTTAGAAAGTAATTTTGTGAATTAGTCATCTCAGCATGTTTCTCCAAAATATCACGGCAAGGGAAAAGAGATGTGGAGGGTTATACCCCTGGTCTTACATACTTTGATGGAGATGTGATACATTTCAAAGGCCTGTAGGCCAGAACCAAGCCTGATACACTTATAAGGGGCCTGCTACATATTCTGAAACACATGACTATTTTGTGAGCAGTAAACGTTTCTGTCGCATCAGGAGTCAGCAAACTTCAATTTGTTCTTCTTAGGCCTAATTCACACCACTAAACAATATATCCCTGGAGTCTTCTTGGCATCTTATGTTGGTGCTTTCCAGCAAAATATCTGGCACAAACACTCAATAATTATACTCAACAGAGCACTTACGTCTGCATGTTTCACTTTATCATTAGGCTTTAGTACCCATGAAGCTATCAGAAAAGTGTACCTGTACTATAACTACAAAGAAAATTAAACTGATAAATGCTCAGCCCGTCAGTTTTGCTTTTTGTATTTTTTGCTTTAATTTTTGCTCTAGAGCAGCAATCTATTCCTAATTTTCATTGGAATTAGAACATTCATGCCATATATAAAGACAATGGTTCAAATTCTTTGGGGGAATTTACCTTCAAATATCTACAGTCATATTGTGACACAAATCTCTGTAAATGAAATTCATTCACTATCAGATATTGTTATTTTCAATCAATACTGCCCATTATGTAATAGTTCATAGCACAGGCTCTGAAGATGATACCCTGGGTTATGTTTTGTTTTTGTCACTTAATAGCATTTTGATCAGGGCAAGATTAACTTTTTTGTACCTAGGTTTCCTCATCTCTAAATAAAGATATTTATTTCTATAGTTTCACACTGACAAATGATATAAACATGCAAATCAACCTGTCTATTAAGCATAACTATAAAAGACATATTATTGTGACAATTTTCATTATCATCAGTCTTGAAGATCTTGTACTGTCTAAAAAGGAGTCCCTGTAAGAAAATTTGGAAGTATTACTTTTATCTAGCCATTCATTCCATTTTCCCCCCAATTAATACTCTAATAATATCTCATGACGTCTTATCCTAGAACAAAATTCCGTGTTTGTCAGATTAAAAATGTGCTAATGATAACTGCACCTTAATTATCTCAACATTTTGTAAATAATGATCATATATTCAGGCTGTACATTTATCACCTGATTTTTCTATTTCCTTCAAAATATGGTTTAAAAAATCCCTTTTCATCATATAAAACTTATACTGGAATGAGTGACAAAGACTCTTCACTATGGCCAAAAGAACTATTAATAAGAAAAAGGCTACATGACACTGCTTGATTATAGTACCTCGGAATGAATTTATTTGGCACTTTTTATTTTAGGCTTTACTGGATCTAACATTTGTTTCAGAGGTAATGAACACTTCTTTAATAAGACATTTTTAGTAGTATAGTAACAACTGAATTAAGCCTACTCCAGATTCTGTTGAAATGTGTAATTTCCTCACCTCCAAACAATAAGATATAATAGCAATGAAACAATATCCCTTAAAAAAGTAAAACCTAGAACTTAAAATTTAATATCTATGTACTTAACTTATGCTTGATTCAAATATTGGTATATGTAATTTATGCTAAAAGCTAATTGTTACATGGGTAATGTCTAGATACTGCTATATCAACAATATCATCTATACCTGAATAATCTGAGATAGCCATAGTAGATGTATATGAATGCTATCTCTTATTATGCTGACCCAAATGCATTTTTTTCAGAACTGAATCTCTTCCTAGATCCTGAAAGATTTTGTGGTGATTTATATAACAAGATAATTTCACATGAAAATATGAAAATTTTCTAGAGCAGTAAATCTTAATTATCAAATAAATTCTCTTTAAAAAAATTTTTTTATATTTTTATTTTAATGTTTTAAAAAACATTACAGAATTACAGCTCTGTAAAGTGAGAAGTGAAAGCACAGCAGTTATAACAAATATAGGTAAAGGAGACCTGGTCCCACCTGTCTAGTGTTTTCTCTTCACCTACCACAGGTATGTGTGTGTGGCACCTACAAAGAAATAAAGGATTCTAGGGACACAAAGTGAAAAAACGCTCATCTTTAATATATACAATCAGTCCAATAAAATGGCCCCTGAAATGCCGCACCTGTGTTTCCTTGGTCAATTAATTCATGTGAGAGGCATATTCCTGGGGCAAATATTTGAGCCACGTTACTTTCTTTTATTTCAGTCTTCCAGTGTCTAATTATCAATTCCTTTAGATTTTTCTAATTAAAAAAAAAAGGTAAGGCTAGAGTGCCAAAAACTATAAGTGTAGAAATATTTTTAGTGTAGAATACTTGAGTGTTATAATCCTACATTTATCAAGAATCCAAATTAGAAAAAAAAAAGCTGTGAGAAACATCTCCATAAGGTCTGAACAGCACAATGCTATTTAACAGAATCTGTTGTGATGAGTATTGGGTGTTAGGGTTACATATAAGTAATAAATCACTAAATTCTACTCCTGAAACCAGTATTACACCATATGTTAACTAACTAGAATTTAGGTAAAAACTTTAAACAAACAAACAAATAAATAAAATTAAAAGGATCTAATCCCTCTAGAATTCAGTGCTAGAAAAACAGATTATCAGATAGGAAAAGGAGAAAGGACACACACTGCTGAATTATTGAGGAAGAAATATGTATGATCAAGAAATATAAAGTACTACATGCTTGCTTACAACGAAAACACACGTTAAAGTAGACAGCATTTCCACCTACCAAAATGACAAAGTTTAAAAAACAAATTGGCTATGTTGACAAGAACTTAGAGAAATAATACATCTCATACACTACTGGTAAGAGTATACTTAGACAGCCAAGACGAAACTAGCAATACATAAAAGGTTAATTATTGATTCTACACTTTCAGATGAATGTATTCAAAGTTAAGTCAAAATTTGTATATATAATCAGATATATCGAAAAGTTCGTGTGTAACCAAGTCTCAAATATTTATTGTATTGAAAATATATATAAAATAATAAAAACTGATTAAATTCTTTATGGAAAATTATGATAAATACATTGCAACTATTAAAAATCATGTTCTAAAATAAAAGTATAGAAAATCAGTTATGATACAATGCAAGAAGAAAACAGATTACAAACATATGTAAAAGATGATCCAAATATAATCACATCATATATCTTGTTATATCTATATTATATATTTCTTATGTATATTACAGATATCCACATGTGTGACATCAAGATATACTCAGAATGACAACAGCTTAATGTTATCTCTAGTTGGTCTTTAATTTTGACTAATGAATGTGTATCAATTTTATAATCAAGAAAATGACATTTTTATTTCTATACAATTAAAACATGTCCTATGAAGTAGAAAAAGCCTTTGTGGTTTGAATAAACCATATATATGTTAAATAATTCCACTACCTATAGACATAATCATACCATAATTATTGATTGGCTAGTAGCTTATGTCAAATGCAAAGATTATCTTTGCTATATCTCTGCCTTAAAAACTACTGTTCTTCTCTAAGTAACATCCATTGCTCTATAACTTTTATTATTGTGCTATCTCCAATTTGCAACTTATCTGAACCAACTCAAATGTGAAAGATCCAATTGTCTGCCTATGCAGTATGGTGAAGCATATGGAGTGCATTACACCTAAGGCTCAGAGTTTCCGCTGAAGGCTTAGCAGTATCTGGAGTATAAACTAAGGTGTTGTCTTGGACAAATAAAAATCTTAATGGTTTGAGTTATAGTAAATTTGAAACTGATTCTTCTCCCATGTGTGAAAGTAGATTGGGTGGATGGATTTTTTATTTTTATTTATTTTTTTTTGGTGGCAGGGGTGGTGGTGCTGGGGGTTATGGCAAGCTTTAATCTTTAGTGAAGGTCAGAACAGAAGATGTTCTCATATTAAGGTATGACAAGAAAAAGTTCAGGGTATCACATGACACTTTCTATAGTTCAAGAAGCATGAGTTGCTATAGTGTTAAAGCAGAAGTTTACAGAGTTTCAATGTCTTGAGATTTTCAGAGTTCAAAATGTTACCTTTTCTCTTGGTTAATATCATTTTGGGAAGTATGTTAACAATGCAAAATAGCACATTCAAATTTATAACATATAACCAAAGTTTTCTTTCCTTCCTTGATACTGAGCATGCCAAACAAGAAAACACAGTTTAACATCCACTGGCAGTAAAGAAACATCCTCTGTCTTGCTCACCTTCCTCCTTATCCTCCTCTCTCTCTAGTACATGACATAGATACTACTATTGTATCTTTAAAATCAAAATATCCTTGGCATTATCAGAGATTAAAGCAAGTGGAAATACACTGAAACATAAAATTAAAAACAAAACTTAAAGCTGGAAGAAACTTTAGAGCTCATCTAGTTCTAGTCTCTTTGTTTAAAGAAGGATACAAAAAGACTATTGACAACTTATGAATGATTGACAACTTAGGAATAACCCATAAAGTTCTAAACTAAATTAGTAATTGGTTAATGGGCTGTTAGAAAATTTAAATCTCATATAGCTAACCAATATATATTTCAAGGCAACACTGATGTTTGCTACTATTTCATTATCCATTTCAAGCTCATTAAGTGTCATTAATGAACTAAAGAGGTTTCTCTCACTTCTAGGTACATATATTATTAGCTGCAGAAGGAGGAACTATGAATATAAATGACATTCATAAATATAGGAATTCACAAAATCTAGATGAATGTCCCTTGAAAATATTAGCACAGTTCTTTACTTTCTAAAATTTCCAACTGAGGTATAACATGTATTTTTAAAAGTGGGCACGGTTATATTTTGGTGAAAAAATTTTTTTAGGAATTTTTTTTTTTAAAGATTTTATTTATTTATTTGACAGAGAGAAATCACAAGTAGGCAGAGAGGCAGGCAGAGAGAGAGGAGGAAGCAGGCTCCCTGCTGAGCAGAAAGCCCGATGTGGGGCTCGAACCCAGGACCTGGGATCATGACCTGAGCCGAAGGCAGCGGCTTAACCCACTGAGCCACCCAGGCGCCCCTTTTTTTAGGAATTTAAGGTAACAGATCCACTATAGTTCTCCAGCCTTGACTGTACAGATAGAAAAACAAGAAATTTACCAACTGAAGTGTTAATTATTCATCATGAATTTTCCTCCAAATCCCATCAGGCCTGTATCCAGCCAGGCCACAAGTGGCTGTCAAAGCAACATAACTCCTTGCCTTTGCTGAGGACTTTCACGTGGCCCTGCAACGGCCCCCCAAATTGTGACATCACTTACTACTGACACCATCATCAAGCTCATAAATAAGGGCGCATGTATAAGACCACAAAAGCTATCTGATGTGTATACAAAAGGAATTTTTATAATAAAATAATAATGAAAGTGTAATTACTGAAGCCCTTGCAACAGATCACTTGATTAGCATTGATACAAATGCCCCAAATTGATTGTCTTCTACCCCACTGCTCTTATTGCACACACATTTTTAAAAATTTTAAATGCTCATTTTTGGGGGGAACCTGCGTGGCTCAGTCAGTTAAGCTTCCAACTCTTAATTTTGGCTCTGGTCATGATCTCAGAGCCTCGGGATTGAGCCAGCACCAGGCTCTGTGCTCAGTGGGAGATTCATTTGACGATTCTCTCTCTCCCTCTTCTTCAGCCCCTCTCCCTATTTGTCCTCTCTCTCTAGAATGAATAAATCTTTAAAAGAAAAGAAAAAAAATGCTCATTTTTAAATGCAATTTTCCCAGCTGAAAATTTTAAAGAAAATTTTATTTTATATATAATTCAATTACAAAGTTAATTCTGCTGTTAATAATTTGACTCAGAATTTCTAGGTGGTCTCAGTTAATACAGGTTTAGCTTTTTTTTTTTTTTTTTAAGATTTATCTATTTATTTGAGAGAGAGAAAGAGAAAAAGAGCAGGTGGGGAGCAACATAGGGAGACGGAGAGAGAAACTCAAGCTCACTCAAGCTGACTGCAGAGCCTGACCTCATGACTCTGAGATCATTTGAGCGGAAACCAAGAGTAGGATGCTTCAAGAGGGCACCACCCAGACGTCCCCTAACATGTTTACATCTTGAAAGAACTAATCTGAAGATTGAGAAAAGTGGACTACCCTAATTCATATCAAAACGTATGTATAAAATGTTAATACTTTATTGTCCCCTTAAATGTTTAAAAGATTATTCTTTTATTTTGTATTACCAGGGCTAACTAAAAGTAACTGTCCATGAAAGTCTCCTTGCAAATATATATTAGTGAGGAACTATTATGATCTATACTTAAGAAAGGTTAATAGCAAATATTTTCCATTGGCTATAAATTATTACCTCAAAGTCCTATAATTTATTAAAGCATCTAATACTTTAAAAGAACATTTTAATTCATGTTCAAACAAATCATATATAAGGAAACATTTTCTTATAAACATCATTAACCTGTATACTAAGAGGAGTTTTTTCCATGATATCTTGTGCCTATATATTTTATTTATTATAAAATGACAAAATAGAAAAGTTTGTGGGAAAAATTGTGGCTTTAAGTAGAAGAGGTTCAAGATTCCATAGCTACAAACTGTGTGCCAGATGGAGAAAAAAAACACATCATTTTATTTATCTGATAAATGTCAGTAGTTTATCTCTTTTTATTTTGACTTATTTAGCTCCCATTCAAAAAATTTATTATACATGAGAAAGTGCAGCTATGGTAATAGCTTTTTTTGTTTTTTTTTGTTTTTTTTTTTAAAGATTTTATTTATTTATTTGACAGAAAGAGAGATCACAAGTAGGCAGAGAGTCGGGCAGAGAGAGAGGGGGAAACAGACACCCTGCTGAGCAGAGAGACCGATGCGGGGCTCAATCCCAGGACCCTGAGATCATGACCTGAGCCAAAGGCAGAGGCTTAATCCACTGAGCCACCCAGGTACCCCTATGGTAATAGTTTTTGTTTGTTTTGTTTTTAAATACACATGACACAATGATGGAAATATGTGGCTCTAAAATAGCCCATATATTTCAATTTTAATAGGTCAGATGTGGCCTGGGTCCAAAGTTGACTGCAATATATTTGCACACTAAGATCTGCCATCAGCTTGGCATTTCTAAAGGAGGTGTCAAGGATATGAATATAATCCACTTGCTTATTTTTAAAAATTAACATTATTTTGATAATAGGTCTTCACTGAATATTTGAACAAGTGTGACGTGTTCTACATGGGCTGTAGAATCAGACAAAACAAGGACTGAGTTTCTGCTCCACTTTTTACTATCAAATGACCTTGGAGAAGTAACTTAACTTCTTTGAACCTTAGTTTCTTTTCTGTAAATAGAACCACTCTAGTTAGGAATAAATGAGGTTGAGCACATAAAAGACCTATACAGTATTTGCTACAAGATTTTATTTATTTTTTTCAGAGAGTGAGTGAGCAAGTTGGGAAATGGATGGGCAAAAGGAGAAGAGAAAGAATCTTAATAATCTTAAGAAGAACCTTAATCTCCATGACCAGCTCAGAGGCCAACGGAGGGCTCCATCTTATAACCCTGACATTATCACCTGAGCAGAAATTAGGAGCTGGACACTTAACTGACTGAGCCACCCAGGTGCCCCGGTACAAGATTTTAGAAGTGTTTCTTATTAAGAATAATTTTTCTATTTCAGGAACTTCAGATTTGACTATAGTGATATTTTCATTTTAAGGGCATATGTTTACTACAAATGTCCACAATTATTGTGTTCTTAGCATCACAGATTTTGTCAATTACATAATATGCAAAACAATATAAACTATGTGCCAAAATAGCAAATTACACTTTTAATGCAAATGTCAATACTGAGAAGAAATTGTTAACTGAAATAAAATGAGAACCATTTTTTACAATTATGAACACAAGTACTACTAGTTCGTCTGAGACATAATGTACATATAAAGCATATGTATTCTATTACCATGTTTAGTGCAAATGAAAACCATTAAGTTAATTATAATAATTTGATTCTATAGTAAAAAACTCAGGTTAAAAAATGACAACACTGGGGGTGCCTGGGTGGTGCAGTGGGTTAAGCCTCTGCCTTCGGCTCAGGTCATGATCCCAGGGTCCTGGGATCGAGCCCCGCATCGGGCTCTCTGCTCAGCGGGGAGCCTGCTTCCTCCTCTCTCTCTGCCTGCCTCTCTGCCTACTTGTGATCTGTCTCTCAAATAAATAAATAAAATCTTAAAAAAAAAATGACAACACTGTACAGAAGAACGGAATCCCTATAATTATACTGTATGTTAACTAGAATTTAAATAATAACTTAAAAAAAGAAGAAAAAATAAACCTGAAATAAAAATATATTTCTATACATTTCAAAACAGGGATCAATACTTGCTTCAATAGGCACTAAAGGACACACAGATTCTTACATTTGCCAGACTTGGTTATCAACTTTTGTTGGAAATAAATGACAACCAACTAGGTTTTTTTAAAAAAATATTGTTACTGATATATTCTTCTGCTTCACCTTTTTCCACTGGATCTTATTCTTTTATTTTAAATAAATATAAACAATTGTTCATTCTGTACCAAAACATTCCAGTTTTAATTACTAAATACTTTTTGAGTTTAGCTTGGAAATTAACAATCAAATAATTTAAGTAAGAAGGATAAAATAAAATTCCATATAACTCCACAGATGTGCTCAGTCATAAAGGTAATGTTTAAAAAGTATAGAAAGATTCCTGTCCTGAGAAAACATGCTGTATTTTTAATAAGATGAGGTTTATACAGATGAAGCAGATAGGGAATAATATAAGGATATATAAAAACATATATTCTCCTATAATTTGTGAATGTAAAGAAAAAAGGCTTTATGCATTAGGGAGGCTTGCAAAGGCCCCCTTGTAAGAAAATAAAGTAGCATAAATTTAGAGGGAATGTCTATACATTATTTGGGGTGGCAAGTTAGACAGACAGGACTTTTCAACTGATTATATTTTAGTATCAAAGGTGTCCATCCTTCTGGGACCAGGAGAATGTCAAAGATGACAGAATCGGAAGCATTCCATCTAGAGAAGGTAGCAAGTTTTACATTAAATACATGCAACAAAAGCTAATGGTTGATTATTGAAAAGATCTCCTTATTAGACGTACTGGAGCTTCCTTTAGAAATAAGGATAAAAGTCAGGCTTGCTTGCCAAGTGATCACTGAAACTATGATTACGCATGAGCTTTTTAAGGTAATATAAAAGGCAACAATATAAAAATAATAGTTCAGCCTTGTGGTAGTCTCATTCTTAGAAAAGGACTAAAAACCCTAAAGAAGGCTTGAAAGGCTTATCAGATTAATTACCAGAGAAGCAAGTGGCAGACAAGTGCATTACCCTGAAAGCCAAGAGAAGAGAAAAATTCCATAAATGGGTGATGAATAGTTTCAAGCAGAATAGAGCTATTGTGGAAGAAAATACTTGGGGGAAAAAAAAAAGACTAAGAGAAAGATATGGCAATAATGGTTAGCAGCACAGAGAAGGCTTCATCAGAGTAGCAGGGGATCTAGAATGCAATAAGAAAAGATTAAATGGATGCAGTATTTTTCAAAAATCTGTATACGAGCCAGAAAAAAAAAAAAGTGCAGTTATCTAAAGGAGAAGCAGATAGTGGAAGTGTTTTTGTTTGCTTTTTCCTAAGAAAGAAGCAACTTTTTAAAATTATGTTCAGTTAGCCACTGTATAGTACATAATTAGTTTTTGATGTAGTGTTCAGGGACTCATTAGTTAAGTATAACACCCAGTGCTCATCATAGCACGTGCCCTCCTCAATACCCATCACCCTGTTACCCCTCCCCCCCCTCCTCCCCTCTAAAACCCCTAGATTGTTTCTGGGGTTCTCTCATGGTTTGCCTCCCTGTCTCATTTCTCCTTCTTTGGATTTCCCTACCTTCCCCTATGGCCCTTTGTGCTATTGCTTATGCTCCACATATGAGTGAAACTACATGATAACTGTCTTTCTCTGACTGACTTACTTAACATAATCTCCTCTAGTTCCATCCATGTCAATGCAAATGGTCAATATTCATCATTTCCGATGGCTGGATAATATTCCATTGTGTACACGTACCACAAGAAAGAATAAACTTCTAAGAAATTAAAGAAAAAAACTGATTATGTTGCCATCACTTTGCACATATATTTATTGAGTGGGTAATTGAGAATTAGTTGAAAAAGGCAAAAATTATGGAAACAAGAATATTTTTGGAAGTCAGAGAAGGTGACTAGGTGATGAGTTCACTTTAAATGAGGAAAGAGAAGTGTGCCACTTATAAAAATGTATATTAAAAGTTACCATATATTTTCTACACAATGGGATGGGACTGCAGAGTTTTAAAAAAGTATCACTTTTGGGGCGCCTGGGTGGCTCAGTGGGTTAAGCCACTGCCTTCGGCTCAGGTCATGATCTCAGGGTCCTGGGATCGAGTCCCACATCGGGCTCTCTGCTCAGCAAGAAGCCTGCTTCCCTCTCTCTCTCTCTCTGCCTGCCTCTCCGTCTACTTGTGATCTCTCTCTGTCAAATAAATAAATAAAATCTTAAAAAAAAAAAAAAGTATCACTTTGGTATTAAAGAAAAATAAGAATGTATTAATAATAAGGAATATTATTTAGAGGCCTTAGTTTCTCTTTTCCAGGTATATTTCCCTCTCAACCTTACCATTTTAGGATGCTTGTGTTTGATATACAACATTCTTCTTAAGTATTTGCAATGAGGTCTACAATAAATACTATAATAAATAATAAATAATACAATTACTAATTTTATAAGATGTAATAGTTTAATCAAAATAGGGACATCAAGATTCTGACCTATAAGAACTTGGTAAAGAAAATCAACGAAGTAACTCTCATCAACACCTCAGGAATTTGGGGCACTCAGGTGGCTTAGTCTTTTAAGCATCTGACTCTTGATTTTGGCTCAGGTCATGATCTCAGTGTTCTAAGATCAAGCCCCACATCGGGCTCTACACTGGGCATGGAGCTTGCTTAAGATTCTATCTCTTCCTCTCCCTCTGTCCCTTCCCCCTCTATCTCTTACTTAAAAAGACCTCAGGAAGTTACTAAGCATGCAACTTTTAGATGCTTTGAAGAAAGTGCTTTATACTTCACTTCTGGTTATTAATTTTTTTTTTCTTTTAAAGAAAAGCAAACTGCCACATACAGTACCTCATTTGGATGTGTCTGGAGTCTTGGAAGCTTAACTACCTTACCTTCTCCTACAAATGGACCTTGAGAGCTTGTTTGGAGGTTCTAGTAGGAGAGTACAGCTACTTGTATACCCTTGACCGAGGAACGGTCCTCTCCTCTACTGGGGAAGGTCGTCCTCTTCTATGGAGTGCGCAGCTTTGGGAGGGATGTACATGGAGCTATGAGGGAGGAAAGGTACACCTGCCTAGACAGCCAGATCAGCCGAATCAACCCTGGCGATCAATGAGGTGACAGATGTCGCAGCCAGATCGCCCTCACATCCTCTGGTTATTAATTTTTAAGATTCTTTCTTCCACACAAAACTATACCTCTATATACGCTTTGTCAACTGTAAATCATACTTCATCTTTCCATGAATGAGTTCATTGAAAATTGACCAGCTCCATCAAGCAACTTTCATGTTTGCTTAAATATAAGATAGCACATATTCCTAACATTATTCCACAGGAAACAGGAAATCGTATTTTGAATCCTTAAATCCCTGCATACTCTCATATGGGTCACTCTCTCAATTACTTTATTTTGAACTACAAACCACTATTTGGAAAGACATATTAATTGGAAAGAACTTCAATCAATAATAAATGTTAATGCTTATACAATTTTCTCCATAATTCAGTGTTAAAAAAAGAAAAAAAAAAGGAGGAAGGTAATTAAACATAGATTTTAATTTTTTTCCTAGGAAATTACCTCAGAATTACCAGTGTTAGATGTCTAATTAATTTAGGGTATTGTAAAGAAGTCTTTTATTTATTTTTTTAAGAAGTCTTTTAAGGATTTAACTAAGTTGTGAGATTAAGCATACACGCAGGAAAAATAAACTGTTTTGTTATTTTGCAAATGGTACATAACAAGACAAAATTTTGTGTGAAAGAATTAGCACAGTTTTTTTTTTTAAAGATTTTATTTATTTATTTGACAGACAGAGATCACAAGTAGGCAGAGAGGCAGACAGAGAGAGAGGTGGAAGCAGGCTCCCTGCAGAGCACAGAGCCCGATGTGGGGCTCGATCCCAGGACACTGGGACCATGACCTGAGCCGAAGGCAGAGGCGTAACCCACTGAGCCACCCAGGTGCCCCTTAGCACAGTTTTAAAAAGCTCTGTTTCTCAAACAGTGTTGAAGGTAATCTGGATTATGTATTCTTAAAAACTGTCTTGGAAAACTCAAAACAGTACTCTAGTATCTAAAAGCACATGAATGGTAAAGCGTAAATGTGTTTGTACAAATGTATTCCTAGACTGCCATAACAAATTAGCACAAATTGAGTAGTTGTTGTTTTTTTTTTTTAAGATTTTATTTATTTATTTGACAGAGAGAGAGATCACAAGTAGGCAGAGAGGCAGACAGAGAGAGGGAGAAGCAGGCTTCCTGCTGAGCAGAGAGCCTGATGTGAGGCTCCATCTCAGGACCCTAGGATCATGACCTGAGCTGAAGGCAGAGGCTTTAACACACTGAGCCACCCAGGTGCCCCAAATTGAGCAGTTTAAAACAAAAGGTATTTATTCTCTCATGGTTCTGGAGACTAAGAGTACAAAATCAAGGTATAACAGAGGTATGCTCCTTCTGAAACTACAGGGAAGGATCCTTTTTTGTTTCTCCCTCCCCTCTGGTGGATGCCAGCAATCCCTGGAGTTCTTTGGCTTTAGGTACATTATCCCTGCCTCCATCATTACCTGGCCTTGCTCACTGTGTCTTTTTTTTTCTTAAAAGGACATCAATTATATTGGACTTAGAGCCCACTCTAATCTTGGGAGGGACCTTATTTTGACATCTGTAAATACCTTATATCTAAATAACGGCACATTCTGAGGTTCTGGGAAGACATGAATTCTATCCAATCCAATGTAGTGAATGAAAAGTATTCTATAAAAATAGAAAATGGAGGGGCGCCTGGGTGGCTCAGTGGGTTAAGCCTCTGCCTTCGGCTCAGGTCATGGTCTCGGGGTCCTGGGATCAAGCCCTGCATTGGGCTCTCTGCTCAGCAGGAAGCCTGCATCCCCCTCTCTCTCTGCCTGCCTCTCTGCCTACTTGTGATCTCTCTGTCAAATAAATAAATAAAATCTTAAAAAAAATAGAAAATGGAAAAAAGCAACATTCCTAAACCATATACTATTTCATATACTACATAATTAAATGTTTTTGAAAATTGATACATTAAATAATATAAATCCATATAACCAAAATGGCCAAAATCTTTATTTTGTATTTTTCTATAGAAAAAAAAAATTTCTATAGCAAAAATGACCTTGTATACAGGCACAAATGGTGAATATTCAGGCACAGTCTGCTGAATCAAAGGGTTTTTTATTTGCTCCCTCAGAAATGTTTATTCTGACCTAGTAAATCCTTCCCCCCTTTTCTTTTGATACCACAGAAACAAGTTTGTTCTTAATCTTTAAGGAGATAATATCTGGCATGCTTTGCAACAGAAAAACAAAATAAATATCCTTTTAATCACAAATCTAACAATACACTTCAATCAGCATAAATGGAGTTTTTGCAATGTTACTGTGTTTACCCCATTTAAAGACAAGAGTGCGTCTATCATCCTAGATGGATACAGCTTGGTGATACATGAATATATCCATTCCTTTTCACTCTTTCCCCTCCCTCTTTTTTTTTTTTTTTCTTTTTCTCTCTAAATCCTTAACGGCCCCCTCTGATAACTTACTTTTGCTAGGAAACCCAAGTCTTATGTCAATTACTTAGTCTTCTACATATCTCATCTATTGCTTCTCAAAAAAACAAACAAAAGAAAACTCTAACATAGAGTAGTTATTTCTGAATCATCACATCAATGAGATGTTAATAGTTCATACAAGTTTACATAGCATTTGGAGTCAAGGACCACACTAACGCCCAACATTTTCAAACTGCAAACCATGCCTTCTGCAAAACCTCCATTGATTTTTACTTTTTCTATGTATTTACAGCATTTATGATTGATATTATGGAACTGGAAAGTGTTTCACCTTAACTGTTTCAGTTAAGCTTGTCTTATCTCCCTAGATTTCTATGGGAAGCAGCAGATTAATATATCTGGGAGCAAAGGACTTAAGAGTCTAAATTTGTAGCATAGCTTTATTGCATTCTAACTTGGGCAAACTACTCCATCTCTTTTTTTTTTTTTTTTAAGATTTATTTATTTATTTATTTGACAGAGAGAAATCACAAGTAGGCAGAGAAGCAGGCAGAGAGAGAGAGGAGGAAGCAGGCTCCCTGCTGAGCAGAAAGCCCGATGTGGGGCTCGAACCCAGGACCTGGGATCATGAACTGAGCCGAAGGCAGCGGCTTAACCCACTGAGCCACCCAGGCGCCCCCTACTCCATCTCTTTACACTTCAATTTCCCCACCTACAAAGTGAAAATAGTATTACCTGAGAAGTATTATTGGAGTGAGGATTTAACGAATTTCAGGTAAATTGAACAGTACTGGGCAGAGTCAGTGCTCAATAATTGTTAACCATTGTTCTGTACTTCCTGTAGACCCTTAAGTATTAAGTTAGCAATAAGCATCATTTGCATACTTTCTCATTTTTTTTAAAGATTTTATTTATTTGACAGAGAGAGATCACAAGTAGGCAGAGAGGCAGGCAGAGAGAGAGGGGGAAGCAGAAAGCCTGATGTGGGGCTCCATCCCAGGACCCCAAGACCATGACCTGAGCCGAAGGCAGAGGCCCGACACACTGAGTCACCCAGGCACCCCATACTTTCTCATTTTTTTTTTTTTAAGATTTTATTTATTTAACAGACAGAGATCACAAGTAGGCAGAGAGGCAGGCAGAGAGAGAAGGCGGGGAAGCAGGCTCCCCGCTGAGCAGAGAGACCAATGCAGGGCTCGATGCCAGGACCCTGGGATCATGACCTGAGCCAAAGGCAGAGGCTTTAACCCACTGAGCCACCCAGGTGCCCCCATACTTTCTCATTTTTAACAGTCCTTTAAAATACCTGATTTGATTTAAAAGCTGCCTTAGTGTTGGTCATAATATAATTTAACTTGAAAAATAATTTAAATTGAAAAATGTATATTCCACATATGACTTTAGTGAATTTGAGGACTCTTTGATTTCTAGCTTTTGAAGAGATGAAAATCCATATAAAATATTACAAAAAATAATTTGACTTTTAGGCACACTCTTTCAGATGTACCTGTTTTAGCTCTGGTACTTAAATTGTATTAACTTTAAAAATGTAGTAACATGATAGGTGCAAGATCCTGGACTGGATTTCGAAAATGCCATTCAGTAATATCAACAGATTTCTAAATAGAAAATACTGATAAAAAATAAAGTCTCTGTGTTGTTAATGCTAAATAAGTCGGTATTTAACCATGTATGATATGTATAATGTAAACATATAGAATATAATTATAGCTATGGAAACATACATATAAGAAGCAATACATACCAATGAAGTACATTATTTGTACTTCATTAACTGAAGGCAATAAAAATTCCTATGGAAGGAAAATTCCCATTGAAACAAAAAGTGCATGAAAAATGAAATCTGAGGGACTGGGGTTAATGAAAAATATACATAGTAGTTTTACGCCCTCTGAAATAAAGTTCTAAGTGTAATACATGATATAACAAGACTACCAGAGTTCACATAAGTAAAATAGGTACTAGGCATTTCACTTTTATTTACAATACCTGCTCAATAGGAAAACTGTCGTGTCTAGTCTCCCGGAATTCCAATGAAGTCTGTATAAAATGCATTTTCTTTGTTAAATGAAATCTTCTGAATTGCAATGTATAACTGTTAACCCTCACTTTATGCAACAGAGTAAGGAGAAAATCTGAGTAACTTTATTCCTGTAGCATTTGCCTTATCCAACTTAAGTCATGATAAAAACCAGGGCCAATAGGACAGTGTTGCACATTCAGTTCAATCCATTCTCACTTAGACATAGTCACACATTCCCAGGAAAGAGCTTATTCTAGATTTTTCCATTTCTCTTAGCCACAAAGTTCTAGTAATTGTCAAATCTTACCAATTCTATCTCCTAAATAGTTTGGACTCTCCCTTTCCCTTGAAAATCATCTACACTGCATAGTTTCTAAAATAACTTCTAGGTTCTTTTGTTTCTAGTGTATGTCTCATCAAGTCCAATCTATGTACTGTTGTCAAAAGAATAAAACCCAAATCTGTAAAATTTTATGCATGTGTAAGGAACACACACAATGCCTGGCATATGCAGAAAAATACCATTTCATTTTAAGGTAAAACAATGTTGTTTTCCTCCCCTTTAAAAATTCTCTACTTAGGGCACCTGGGTGGCTCAGTGGATTAAGCCTCTGCCTTTGCCTCAGGTCATGATCTCAGGGTCCTGAGATCAAGTCCCACTTGAGGCTCTCTGCTCAGCAAGAAGCCTGCTTCCTCCTCTCTCTCTCTCTCTATCTACATGTGATCTCTGTCAAATAAATAAATAAAATCTTTAAAAAAAATTATCTTCCTAAACCGGCATATTATCTCCTTTTTGTCTTTGAAACGAAAATCATTGGCCTTGATGAATTAATTGGATGAACTTGGCACAAAAAACCAGACTCAAAGTGACTTAATAAGAAGAACATTTTAAATTTCACGTACCAGTTTAGAGACACAGTGGGCTCTGGCCAGGGTTCCGGCTCTGCTTCTCAGGTTTTTGACTCTGCCTTGTATCAGCTAATGATTCTCAATCTGGCTCCTTTCACAGTTGCAGGAGACTTCAGGCAGTAACTGTGGAACGTAATTCCCACCATGTATCCAGTTGGAAAAAAACTGTTTTTCTTTCCCATGGAGCTAGAGTAAGTTTCTCACTGATTTTGACCTGTTTACATCCACTTACACCTGAACCAATTATTAGAGAAGGAATGAATTACTATTATAGGCTTACCGATAGATGGGGAATAACTACCTAGAATATAATGAATACTGAAGAATTAACATATATTCCCTTCATGTAACATATCTAATTTTTGCATGTTATAGCCCCAGATTTGCCTACACATACTCTAAATGTTAATCATGACAAACAACCTCTTGTTTCCTAAATGTGTCATGCTCTTTCTCTCCATTAGCCATATTTTCACCTTTCCAATATCCTTCACCAATGTCTCCATTTAACTAATAGCATTCTTTAAAGGTCCGCTTAAGCACCAGCTTTTCTTAGTAAATGTTCCTTATTCTACCAGGCTGACTTAAGAACACCTTCTTATGACCTTGCTTACTGCAAGCACGGTACTTCTCAACCTCCCGGATTACTTGGAGGTTACTGGATTACTTGGTAGAGCACTTCAAAATACTAATGACCTGAAACCACTCCCAAATATCCAGATTGGGATGAAGGGAACTTTTTTAAATTTCTCACATGATTCCAGTGTGAAGTCTGGGCTGAGAATCCTCCAGCATATCAGTTGCCACATCTATTACTATATATTTTTCTCTTCTACTAAGTCGTGTATTTTTGACGATGAGACTGTTTTCCACCTTTGAATGCTAAGCACCTGGAAAGAGTGATACAAAGTCAGTACTCAAAATTAGTTGATGAAAAAGGCTATTTCAGGGGCACCTGGGTGACTCAGTGGGTTAGGCGTCTGCCTTAGGCTCCGGTCATGATCCCAGGGTCCTGGGATCGAGCCCCACGTTGGGCTCTCTGCTCAGCGGGGAGCCTGCTTCCCCTTCTCTCTCTGCCTGCTGCTCTGCCTACTTCTGATCTCTCTCTGCCAAATAAATAAGATCTTTAAAAACATAAAACAAATAAAATTTTTAAAAAAGGCTATTTCAAAGGATGATTATTTCAATTCAATAGCTATTAATTGCCTATTGTCTGCTGAACTCTATAGGAGGTGTTGGTATACAAAGGTAAATAATACAGTGTCTGTCTTTAGAGGAATTTTTATTTGATGCAGTGCTCAAAAGTGAGCATACTGACAGTAGCATCAGGTTCCTGCATCTTAAATTACTCTTCCAGAGCTTCCAACATTCTCAATGACTAGGGAAAGTCATATCTTCCTTAAATAATACTCCTTTACCATTAGTAACTGAATGCATATTTTTTTAGTAGGGTCTCATGTGTATATTTTTATGAATATGTAAAGTCTAACTGTAAAAAGTTCTCCCTTTTTTTTATACAAATATTTAAAATGTAAAAGAGCTTCTATTTTATCTGCGCTCCAAAATAAAATGCTAGAAGAATCCAGTAAGTTTTACTTTGGTTCAGTATTCAAGGAAAGACAGGTGTTCACTAAATAGAATGAGAAAATTAAAAGCAGTCTAACTATAGAAAGTCCCTTTGAGCCACAAGTTTAAATTTTTTAATGGTTTTACAATCTTCTCAAGCTGTCAATGGAAAAAGTGGCTTGACACTGAACATATACCAAGTCAGTAGCATAACTATTTTATAATGTCTGATTGGTCACTGAAAAAAATAGTTTAAAATTCAATCCATGTGATGGAAATGCCACTTAGAAAAAGACCATTCATACTGCAGTGCTGCAGGAAAACTGTGGTTATAACAGTTCCCATTTCATTCAGCAGCGGGATTTTTAAAAGAATTACAAATGGAATCATTCTTAGAATAATGCATGTTGAGTATTATTAATATAAATTTTACCATCATAAAATTCACCATTAATAATAATAAAATGTCATTATTTTTTCATCCTATGGGTTAAAAAAACTCTATATGTTAAATGAAGATTCTCAGGTTAATTTATGGAAATCCTTTGGGAATATCCACTCATAATTCCTCTAGGACTTCACATATTAATTTAACTGAAATGTATTGAGTACTTGCTATTATTGTTTCTCATGGTGGAAGGGGTTTGCCTAGTCATCTGTTCAAGTTTCATTTCTAATACTCATGGACTTTGAACTCTGTTTGGGAAGTCTATGAGTAGGTATTAATGATTAGAGTTGTAGTATTAGATATTCCCTGATACAGAAAAGTCCATATGTTAAATAGCTGTCTCTACTCTGAGAGAGAGAGAGAGAGAAAAGGGAAAAAGAGAAAAAAGGGAAAAGAATCAAAATAAATCAACTGGTGAATTTTTAAAATTCAAAACCTGTTATCGAAAATCATTATGAAAAGATAAATGGACTTCAACCACATTTAGAAATCAGATACATTTTCTGTATCTCAGTCTTAGTTTTGAGGCCTGTAAACTTTCAACTTTTAAATTTGTGCTAATTTCAGCCAAATGCCAACTGCCTAATTTTGAAAACTCCAACCTCACTTATTTTCCTTTATGGCCTTTTTTCCTTGTTGATTAGCAGTTTCCAAAATGAAAAGGAAGGGACAGGGAAAGAGCATTACAAATCAAACAGAATTTGCCCTATCTTGGTTATCACCTTTGAAAAATGATATAGTTTACTTAGTTTTTTATATAAAACACAGTACTATGGTTTTGTTTTGTTCTTTTTTTTTTTTTTTTAAATAGACTCTCCTTTTTAGGTTCATAGAAAACTGAGCAGCAAGTATAAAGTTCCCACTTAATCCCTACCTCCATACATGCAGCCTCTCCCACTATCAACATCCTCCATCAGATTGGGACAATAAGGAACCTACATTAACATGTCATCACCCAAAGTCCATAGCTTACCTTAGGGCTCTCTCTTGGTGTTGCATATTCTGTGGGTTTTGACAAATGTACAGTGGCATGTATCCACCATTCTGATATCATACAGAACAATTTCACAGTCCTCAAAATCATCTGCGCTCTGCCTGTTCATTCCTCCCTCTCCACAACCCCTGGCAATCACTGATGATTTTACAGTCTCCATAGTTTTGCCTTTTCTCTATAGAATATCATACAGGGGGAATTATACCATATGCAATCTTCTAAGATTGAATTTCTTTGACTCAGTAATAGGTAAAGTTCCTCCATGTCTTTTCTTACTTTTTTTTTTAAGATTTTATTTACTTATTTGACAGATAGAGATCACAAGTAGGCAGAGAGGCAGGCAGAGATAGAGAGAGAAGGAAGCATGCTCCCCGCTGAGCAGAGAGCCCAATGTGGGGCTCAATTCCAGGAGCCTGGTATCATGACCCGAGCTGAAGGCAGAGGCTTTAACCTACTGAGCCACCCAGGCGCCCCCTTCCATGTCTTTTCATGGCTTGATAGCTTATTTATTTTTAGCACTGAATAAAATAATACTCCACTGTCTGGATGTATCACACTTCAACCGTTCATTTTCTTTTTTTTTTTTTTTTAAGATTTTATTTATTTATTTGTCATAGAGAGAGAAGCGAGAGTGAGCACAGGCAGACAGAGTGGCAGGCAGAGGCAGAAGGAGAAGCAGGCTCCCTGCCAAGCAAGGAGCCCGATGTGGGACTCGATCCCAGGACGCTGGGATCATGACCTGAGCCGAAAGCAGCTGCTTAACCAACTGAGCCACCCAGGCGTCCCAACCGTTCATTTTCTGAAGGACATCTTGGTTGCTTCCAAGTTTTGGCAGTTATGAATAAAAATGCTATAAACATCTGTGTGCAAGATTCTGTGTGGACATAAATTCTCATCTTAGTACAATAAGTGTGATTGCTGGACCATATAGTCAATCTATGCTTAGTTTTGAAAGAAGTTGCCAAACTGTCTTCCCAAGTGGCTGTATCATTTTGTGACCAATGAGAGTTTGTGTTGCTTCGCATTCTTGCCAGCATTTGGTACTTTGGCCTTTCCAGTAAGTGTGCAGTGGGATCTCATTGCTGGTTTTCTAATTCCCTAATGATTTATAATGCAGAGTGTCTTTTCATCTTTTCCTATGCTTATTTGCCATTTTTACATCTTCTTTGGTCAGGTTATCTGTTTAGGTCTCTGGCTCATTTTTTAATTAGTCTATTTTCTTACTGTTGAGTTTTAAGAGTTCTTTGTATATTCTGGACAATGATCCTTGACCAAATTTGTCTTTTACAAATGTTTTCTCCCTGTCTGTGGCTTGTCCTCTCATACTCATAACACTTGTTCACAGAGCAGAAGTTTTTTTTTTTTTATTTTAGTGAGGTCTAGCTTATCAAACCTTCCTTTCCTGGATTTTGCCTTTAGTGTTGTAGCTAAAAAGCCAACCCCTTACCCAAGCTCATCATCCAATTTTGCATTTTAGATTTAGGTCTGTGATCTGCTTTGAGTTAATTTTTGTGAAGTATGTAAGGTCTGTATCTAGATTCATTATTTTTTTTTGTAGGTGGATATTCAGTTGAATTAAGGTTTTAATGTTTGTTTTGTGACCTGTGTCTTGTAATAAACACTTTTAAAGTTTCATTGCATTTATTTTTTAAAATGCATTGCAAAGTTAACATTAGCAACAGCTATCAAGGCCAAGTAATCAAGAATTATAACCACAATGTTCATGAAAAGAATGTCCTTTATAGAGACATGAGACAAATATATAGGAGAACACTTTTATAGGAACTAGAAGAAATATTCTGTATTACATTTTAAAAATTGTATCTTACTGGACAAATAGTGACTAGTGATTTCATTATTAACTTGGGTAGTATCAGTAATTATTAGATATAATCACACCCATACCTGAACAAATTAAATGTTGTCTATAACTAGGATGGCATAAAACCCCAAGCCACTGGTTTACAGAAATCCTGAAAGAAAAGCATGGAAAAGAAGTATCTAGTATGCCTATTCAGCCTCTAAGTGTAATAATTTATATGTCAATCTCTGTATAACCACATTAGGCATTACTGCTAAAAAATTCTAAGGCTAGGAGGTTCTCTTAGAAGGTAAACATTTATCCTTTAAATGTGAAAAATGCACATTTAGCATAAAAAGATGTGTGGTGTGAAGGATTAAGAGTCATCGTCTGATACTGTGATACATTAAATGTCTTTTCCTCCGTAAGCAAGTAACATGCTTTTCACTTTGGGTTCTTAAGACGAAAAGTCAAAAGCTGGGATGAAAGTATGTGTGCGTGTGGTGTGTGTGGGGGCACCCAGATGCATACATGCCTATGTGCATACACATGCTCTTTTTCCATGTAAGTGATGAGGAGGTAGAGAATTTTTTTCCAGGACTTGGAGAACTGCATATTTACATATCTTCCTAAATCAAGCACAAGGTAGTATTTAAAATGATGGAAATATACCCAGAAATGAGAGGAACAAAAAAATCACTGACAAAAAACTTATGTGATATAGAAAAGAGAGTTAAATATGTATGTGGAGAAGTTACCGATTAGAGTTTTGGTGGATGGAGCTCCATGCACATGCATTATTTCAATAACTTTTCCTGTTTGGGGGCATAAATGACATATTTTCTTTTTTCTATCCTAGGTATGTTATTAAAATATGCAGATTTCCCCCTTTCTCTTTCACCCCTGATGCATTTTCCAGTCCCCTAGTGATTCCATGTCAGCATGCTGTTTTTGACTAGACAAATAGTATACAGATTTATTCCTACAGAAACAATCTCTGGTAAAATCGTAGAGTGCTTGAATAATACCCAAAAGTTAATGTGTGCTTTCCACTGGCCAAAAATAACTCACAGAAAATGAATCCACAAAGCAGTCAATGGAATATTATAACCCTCTTAGGGGAGCCATTGTACTATGATAGAAATCTGAGGTGGAGAACCAGCCTTTATTTTACACATACACACACACACACATACACACACAGTGTATGTATGGTATAAACTTTAGTAAGAATTAGCCGATCTGTGAAAAATTTTCACTTGGAAGTCACATAATGTTATCTTAATATTCCTTTCATCTACATTGTATCATAGTAATAACATTAAAAATGATATTTATTGTAATTATAACAATGAGAATGAATTGGACTGTAGTCATTCTAATATTAGAAGGGACTGATGTTACTTCTTAGATATAAGATACATTGATATGCACTGGACAGTTGGTAATATAGGATGTGTGTTCCTTAAACTATAACGCAGAACTTATTTCAGGGGGAAGAAAAGTCTCACACTTTCAATGCATACAGGGATTCTGTATTTCTGAGATTAACTATATGACAAATTTCTTTTACTAAAGCCACTTTGAATTTAGTGGCAGGAATAGAGCTAAAGGTATGGAGAAATGAAGATGAAAATAAGCATTTTTAGAAATAAAACTCAAATTTGTCACATGGGAAAAATCGTTAACTTTTCAAGTCAGAATGTGTAACTCCTTTTATATCATGGTTCTGCCAATGTACAGATTCACCAAATGGTGAATATTTTAATATTTTAATTATATGCTGACATGTTATGTTCTAATTTGGGGGTTATTTTGGGAGTTCACATACTTTTGAAACCTTCTGTGAACATACTTGGATCTAATGTGCCTGAAAACAAAGAAAGGTGATCTTGATAAAGGAAATCAGTGCACAATTAAAAATGGAGACACATTCTCAATTTGTATCAATCTGATTTAAATATGTCCCTTTAAAGGTCAATGTCATAAAGAACAGTATTCCAGCCTAGGGATTTGGAAAAAATTTTCCCCTTCCAAAATAATATTCCAGGGAATTTCCAGACCTTTCTTCCCTATTATACTTGACAGCTTTTTATCTTATCACCTCAAGTTCTGATATTTCCTAGAATATCTATACACTTATACACAAACACACTAACTATTGTATCTACATTGTGCTTCCTTTTGCCTACATTTCTCACTTCATCTAATTTCTGGATGGTCACATATTTTTTTTTCTCCTAATTCTGGGTAAGGGCAGATTTTACCATGTCAGGACTGAGAGTGACAAGGGGCAGAATAAAGGTGAGAAGAGCATACCCATGAGAATATGGATCTCATTCCATCATTCTTGCTCCAGAGGTAATGTTCCAAGAGACAAAAAGAAGCTATCAGGTTCACTACCATTCAGAGTGCCTCTGAGAACACAAGACCCTCCATAGAAACCTCATCCCAAGTTTCTGCACCCTTTATAATTATTACTTCCATGAGCTTGTATATCTCTATATTCTTAATGAGTAAGACAACTGAAAAAATGGGGAGAATAGAAGATAAAAATGAGGCCCTTCCCACACAGTCCTTTCTCTCCATTTGTTAATAAGTATGAAAAATTTTTTTAAAACATCAAGCGGGTTTCTGTGTTCTTTAAAAACAAGAGAGAAGAAAAAAAAAAAAGTCACAGCTGACTTCACTCTGCTCATGGAAGGAGACAGAACTAAAGCATCTGGTGGGAACAGGCAAAGCCAACAGAGGGTAATCCTGCAGCCAAATTTATGCCTCAAAGGAACACAAAAAGGACACTGGACAGAGAAGTGTGCTCCTCATAGAGCCTTTATCCCCAATCCACATTTCCACTTCTTCCCCAGCCCCTCCAGACCCCTTACCTTAGATGTAGTGCCACCAGCAGTAGCTCAGAGCTTATGAATGCCAAATACTGCAACCAGGCAGGCTGTTCTTATTCTAGTGTCAGGGCTGGGATGTTATCAGGGCCACTGAATATAAAATTTTGACTGAAGGGGCACCTGGGTGGCTCAGTCAGTTAAGGGTCTGCCTTTGGCTCAGGCCATGATCCCAGGGTCCTGGGATCGAGCCCCATGTCGGGCTCCCTGCTCGGCGGGAAGCCTGCTTCTCCCTCTGCCACTCCTGTGCTTGTGTTCCCTCTCTCACTGTGTCTCTCTGTCAAATAAATAAATAAAATCTTTAAAAAAAATTTTTTTTACTGAATATTCCTTTTGTTTAATTTTTTTGCAATGTTATTCTTTATGCACAATACCGAGCTTAAGAAAAAACACTGTGGGTCAGGATAGAAATACAACCAACACTGACAACATTGTTTTTATTCATTTGCTCAATAGATATTCATTAAAGCACTATAAGGATGTATTGCAATTTGCAAGCAAAGGAGAATAGAAGGTTCCTTAAAGGACCACAGGTTTCTTAAATTGGTGATTATGTGAATATGGGTGGGATTAAATTATGTATGTCAGAGTTATTCATTTTTCAACTCAGATAAAATGTTTGCTTCCCATAAAATGGCAAAGAATGAATTTTAATTCTTTTAATTACCACTACTGATTTACTATGACTTATCCAACTAGATGTACTGGGGTAAGGTTTTCTTACTTTCAAAACAGATAATTTATATCTTAATTATTGAAACAAATGAAATATTCTGTGTCTACCTAGACAGTTACGTATACACAAGGAGCTCTCTCTACAGATACATGCTTATATATATAGAAAATAGATATCTGCATCTTATAACTGAAACATATGTTGTATCTAATATATGTCTTATATCTCACACCTAGAGATATCTTTTTAGAGATAGAGATGGAGAACCTTTCATTTTTCTTAAGAATTAGGGGGCACACACACACACACACACACACACACACACTTCCTTACTAATAAAGGTGCAGGGAGTATGTATGTTTACGTATACACACCTACACCTCAAAGTAAAATATAAACTTGGAGAGTACGAAAGATTTTTTTTTTTAAAGATTTATTTATTTATTTATTTGACAGGCAGAGATCACAAGTCAGAGAGGCAGGCAGAGAGAAAGGAAGGAGGAAGCAGGCTCCCTGCTGAGCAGAGAGCCCGACGCGGGGCTCGATCCCAGGACCCCAAGATCATGACCCGAGCCGAAGGCAGAGGCTTCAACCCACTGAGCCACCCAGGCGCCCCAAGATTTTTGCCAAAAGAATAATAAATAGAAAATGACGGGATCTGAAAGGGACTTTCTTCCTGTACAATTTTCATAAGATTTACTTAAAATTCATAAGATGCCTTCCTAATTTGAAGAAAACCAAGTCTGTATTTGAAAATGACACGAAACCAAAAATTTATATGTGAGTCCAGCTTCAGATACAGGGAAATGTTGAGACATTTTACTGCTATCACACAAATTTAATTTTCACATCAACAAAAAATACCACATGATATTTCAAAATCTCTAAACTACCACAGAAATCGAATGCTAATATCTAATGTTATCTACTATTAAGATTTAATTTTTGTCAATGCATATTTTAATTGAAAACACTCATAAAGGCTGAGTTTAAGAGAAAAGGAATGAATTAAGGCAAAATAATATGATAGAGTTGAACCACAGTGCACAGTTGGAAGCAATAACCTGAATTTCTGACCTCTTGTCAAATTCTAATTAATTGTTTTGACATTAAATTTATATATCCAAATATACAATATTTTAATATGACTGAGTTTGGTTTAAAAATGTTTGGCATTTCTCATAACACCTTAAAAATGTAACTTTTATATAGGGGCACATGGGTGGCTCATTTAATTAAGCGTCTGCCTTTGGCTCAGGTCATGATCCTGGGGTCCTGGAATCAAGTCCCACATTGGGCTCTGTATTTACCAGGGAGTCTGCTTCTCCCTCTCCCTCTGCCACTTCCCCCACTAGTGCATGTGTACATGCTCTCTTTCTCTCTCTGAAATAAATAAAATCTTTTAAAAAATTGAAAAATAAAAATGTAACATTTAGATCTGTAATATTGCACTTGGTACTACAGAACAGAATTTTCTTGAACTCATTAGGTGAGCATAAAACGCTTTTATTTTGACAACTTCTGTCTACAAAATAATCATCAAAATTGGAGATATTTAACAATATGATACCAGCCTATCATTTACCAAGTAATAATCTGACTATCATCCAATCTTAACTATTTTCATAAAGTAAGGTAAGGCTCTTTTCTTGAAAATGATATTTATTTTGAGAACCAGTTTCTAAACAATTGCATTTTCCCATATAATTTCATTCATTCGGATACTTCCAGTTTTCTTTTCTATAAGTAGAATATTTATGGTTTTAAACAGTATTTCTAGAAAGACAAATTATCTTAAAGAGACCCAATCCACAAGTTTATAAAATGTGCATTATTGTACAAGAAAATCCCATTCAGGTTTGTGACATGGAGGCTGACATAGTCAGGATATTCTCAATGTTCATGGTTTACAAATACCATCACCATGATGACAAATCTTCAAATAGTCTTGGAATAATTTATATATCTGGTATTCTAGAACTCTAAATATTCTAAATACATATGTAAATATATATGTGGATTCCCAAATTCTTGCCTCTGTAAGGGAATTTTAATTTCCATACAGTTCTCTGTAGTGAATATGACCCATTATTTCACTCCATATAACATTTCTTTCAATGTAGCAGATGCTAAAGAGGACATATTTAACTGTGTCACACTTCCACACGATACAATGCATTGCAAGTGTTAGGGTTACAGCTGGAAATTAATCAATAGAGACAAATAAAATATTCTAATGGCATGCTTAATTTAGATATAAAAAATCCTTTTTTTTAAACATCACTCCTTTTTCTATTTTCAAATTTTTGGCAAGAAATAAATACTTAGAAATCTCCCAGAACTGAATTTTTTTTTTTAAGATTTTATTTGTTTGACCGAGAGAGAGATCACAAGTAGGCAGAGAGGCGGAAGCAGGCTCCCTGCTGAGCAGAGAGCCTAATGTGGGGCTCAATCCCAGACCCTGAGATCATGACCTGAGCTGAAGGCAGAGGCTTAACCCACTGAGCCACCCAGGTACCCCACCAGAACTGAATTTTAAAATTTTAAAAGTCAAGATGTTAAACTCTTACTTTTTAAATTAAAAATACTAAAATTTCCATTAAAATGGTATAGATTTTAATGCCTCAAATTCAGAATGCTTCTTGGGTGCCCGATTTATACCCAGCCTATATTAAATACCATGTAATATTTATAGAAAAAAAGAGAAGCTAGATATATTATATTCAAGAATATTCCTTATTTGTTTTAATACAGAATGCCAATCTAAAAACTACACATTTTAGATAGTGAAATTTTTCGGCTATACTTATTAGAAAATGGTCATTCTTAGGTGACAGATGAGCCCTATTAACTTTGTAATCCTTTGAATGAAGACATTTCGCTCATTATTATACATGTACACTATTTTAAAATTTATATTTTAAATAGAGAATAAAAACCAAAAGGGTATAACTTCTGCAGATAATTACATCTTAATTTATATTAACAGTATATCTGGAAAAAACTTCTAAGAAGTGTTTTGTTATTGTTGTTGTTGTTATAAAATGACCCATAATATGCAGATGTGGAAAATCCCTATTTTTCCAGTGGCCAGATGTTTTGAACTTCTGTTGACTGAACCATAAAAATGACTGACTCTACCACTCTACCACTAAGGAAATTAAACCTGAAAGATATATTTCCTTGTTTTGTTCCTCATCTTTTTTTTTCCCCCTCTGAATTACCTGCTTTTGCCACAAACTTCAGATTCTCTACTTTTAAATTATTTATTAACCTCTCAAGCAAGTGAACAAGATAGTCCTAAGCAGTTATGTGGCTGAAAGGCGAGATAAAAAAAGAATGCTGTACCACAGACTTGTTTATTATTATTAATGTTTAGCCCTGCATGATTTTAAAGGCTTAGATATTCTGTAATGGAAGAGCTATACTAGGAACAAAATAGACTTACAGGCAAGAAAGGCCATGTTTCCTAAAGAGACTACTTCCCACAGCTATATGATCCACCACTGAAATCCAGATTTAGGGGAAAATACAAAACAAAAAAACCTTAAAAAAGGAAAAATTGGAAAGCATGCTTAAGTGTTGGAGAAGTTAGAGTCTGTCAGGAACACCAGATTTAGGTATCCTAGTTACCAGGAACAACAGCCCACCAAAAGTACTTCACAAAATACAATGACATTTCAGAGAATTACCTGGAAAATCGATTCTTAGTATGTTTAATACCTAAGAACATTCCTCTAACAGATTTTGCTAATATGAAACTGGCTTTTGAAATTCTGAGAAAAAAACGGAAGGGTTTGCATCTGTGACACTGAATCACACCCTGTCAGCGCCATCTATCAGTTGCAGTTTAAACTGCAATGAAAAAGAGATTCTGAAAGCTTCTGACTATAAATAACCAAAATAATTTCTTAAATCATGTAATATGCACTTGTGTCTAATATGAAACATTTTATTTTGAAATCACCATTTTATATTTTTTCTATGGCCTCATAATAAATAAAATCCATTAGTTGAAAATACATAGTCACATAATCCATGAAAATGTAGAAATCTGCATGGCTCACAAAAATACAGTTTCCTAGATCATTTACTATTCGAAAATTCAGTTATTTTCATCACAACCAACATTTTCTCCAGGACAATATAGTGTGCTCAAGAGTGTGTCCACGTCTTTTTAACCCTGATGGTACATCATGCAGTGAACATTTTATGTGTCATTGGCCTTCTCTAGGGTCCAGAAAAATCCTATCTTCTGTGCTAGTATAGATATGACCTTGACATTTAAAGGCCTAGAAGGTCAGTCTTTATTTTTTCTCTTGTGATACTTGAAAATAAGTGAAATGAAACTCATTACTAAATCATTAAAGCATTATCACAAGACGTTTTCACACACTCATTTGGTTTTGAGCCTGTGAAATGGGAAGCACACTATGCTACATTTTGCGTTGGAGTCCTTGCTATAGTTAAAAGACATTAAAATCTGTCATGGGTATGTGGTATATATAACCCTTTCTTTCCAAAAGTAACAGTCAGTTGGCTCCTTTCTCATTTCCTTCTCTCTTTGTTGTCTTCTTCCTTTTTCTCCTCCTCTTCTGATAGAAGCAGAGAAATTATTTGGGCATTTTGAAATAAATGTCCTTCTGGGGCCCAACATGTCTCTTTTTTAACTACACAAGAGGCTATACAAACTCTAGAACCACTCCAAACTGTGAGGCTGAAGGGTGAGCATGTTTTCAAGATGAAACACAAATGCTTCCCCATGGGTAATCAAATCAGCTTTGGCACTTGAATCTACTCTAAAGATTGGAAAAAGATAATCTGCTTATAAGCATAAACAACAAAAAGTTGTACACATTAGTAATTTGCCTCAAGGTATTTTTCCTTCATATATAATCTCCATTATGTATTACAAATGAAATGAATGAAAAGAATATTTGTTGGATCTTAAAGCTCTATTTGGTTGACTACTTCTTTAAAAACTTTATAAAGAAGTTTAAAGGCCCACAAATAATGCTCCAATTTTTTTTTTTGCTTTTAGCAAGAAAGAGTATTCAGTTTGTACTTGTGCGGACCTCAGCAATATAAAGGCCTTTTCCTTTTTGGGAAAGGAAGCTTTTTATACCCTCAATTGACTTCACAAAAAACAACCTGGGACACAAATGTAGGCAATTTAAACTAGTCGTTTGGGTGAAAATCTCTCTGTCTTCATTTCACTCAAAATATCACCTAAATGTAATCTGAACCATTTAGAGTAGCTCTTCTTAAACCGTGTTATGTTTTCAGTAGTAAAGACTGATAACTTGATAGTTCCCAAGGGTTTGATTCTTACAGTTTAAGTACAGAGTTGACATTACATGCTATTTTTCTGAAAATCCCCACGGCTATGTTAAAGATGAGATAAGTAAAGATGTACAGAGCTGTTCAAAAATTTGTGGGTATCTTCAAACCCAGTACTATTAGTCAACCTTCCTCTAGGTCTATTCATTCTCACATTAATATAATCTTTCCACTTAATTAATCTTTCCAGTTAATATAATCTTTCCACCTCCAATTAAGAGAAGATAATGAAAATTTGGCTTCAAATTTCTAAATATTTATATATGTATATATTAATTATACTCTGAATTTGCCATTAAAAAAACACTATGTAGGTATTATTTTTGGAGGTTCTATGTTCATTTTCTTCATTCTCTGGCTTAGAATTTGACTTTTATTACCAGCAAGGCTCTTAATTCAGGCCACCATAATTTATCCTCTGGGTAAGGCTCCCCTCCCTACTATCTCCCTAACCTCAGTCTCACTATTCTTCAATACATCCTTCCCACAGTTATCAGATTGATCTTTCTAAGGGGTTTACCTCTCCATCACTGTATAAAAATACACACTGGTCCTCAACAATACTCCCTCATGACAAGACTTTGTATCCCTACTTCTCTACCTCAAACCTGAAATTCAGCTACACTGAACAGATGACAGGCATTTTAAAGATCTTGAGATCACTTGCACTCTCTCTCCTTGCTCTCGCTCTCTCCCCCACACACAGCTATCCCTCAAACTCATAGGTTTAGATCGTCCTCACTCATTTTTTAGTACATACTAAAATGACACTCTTAAGAGAAATCTTTCCTGACCTCTTGAACCCCTCTATCAGAATGCATATCTGATCCATTTATCAACCCTAGCAATGGACTAGAGACTGTTGATCATATATAAGTTGATCAATATAAGTTCACTAAGTGAATTGAATGGATGATAGAATTTTTAAAAAAATCAACTCAGCAACTTTAGAAACAAGGAAACTGAGAGGTAGTTTAAGAGACCTAAGTCCACTCTTCAAAAACAAAACAAAGGAAAACAGCATTATAACTAAGATGACAATTATCAGTGTTCCTTCCCCTTATCTTGATAGCGGTTCCTAAAAATTCTTACTATCAATAACATTAGTTTATGACTAAAACTTAACTACATAAAATAGCCTGATAAGAATAAAATGCTCTGTTTTTTTTTTCTTTTTATCTAAACAAAGTGTGTAATCTAGATCAGTGAAGTTTGAATTTAGTAGCTTCTGCCCTGTGCCTGAGGTAAAGAACACAGCTTTGGGGACTACAACTGAGTGACAGCCCTACCTATGAAGTAACCAGGCTGCCCACTAAGCCCTCTTTTCCATGATTTCTAAAATACTTGTTTTTTCCTGAAAAAAAGATTTTTTTTAAGGTTGGAGAAGTACAGCCAGCTGGCTGGAATCTGCTTCCCATGTGTTCTTAATAACTTTTATTTCCCTAAGGACTAGCCTATGCTTCTCAAACCTGGCTACACATGAGAATCACCAGGGTAACTTAAAAAAAAAAAAAAACACAATGTGTGAACCCATAACCAAAGATTCTGATTAAATTGGTCAGGGGTGGATCTTGGTCAACAGAGGGTTATAAACCTTCCATCTGATTCTAATGTGTGGCTAGATCTGACCATCTCTACTTTTCACTTTTTCAGTTGAAATACCAGAATGGCCTGACCTTTTATTTGATCTGCACATCTTTTCTGCACACAACTTCCAGGGCAGGGGATGCTGCATGCTCAATACATACTGACTTGTCAAATGTGGGAAGAACGATGCATTTGAAAATACTATTCTTTCCTTCTGTTTTAGTTTGGGAATGCGGCTGGACAATTATGTTATGAGGACCAACTGGAAGAGAAGAAATCATTGTATACTTTACCAACAATGTGTGACTCTGTCTTGAAAAGAATATACTGGAATCCTACTCAGCCCTGATTCTGAAAAACCCTCCCTCCACTCCAGGAGGCTGAGGCACGTGGTCCAAGAAAATGAGTATAGAACAGGTAACCAATTCCCCTAATTTTTCTTTAATTCCCGGTATGTTCTTACTAAATTCCCATTGCTCTAAACTCTCTGATCTGAAATAGGTCCTGCATCCATGCTAAATGTTAAAAAGATACTGCTAGTATTAACAAAAGAGAAGGAGCTACACTTCGCCTAATAATAGAAGAGATAATAGCATTTCACTAATAATAACCAGAGACAGAACTTTAGTGCCTTCTGACTGCCTAGTTAGTGACGCTTGAGACATTAATTTTGGGGTTAGCGGGGATTAAGGGAAAAGAGATTGCTGCTAATGAGCCGGTGATATTCCGAGGGTGCTGGACACTGAAACCTATGTATTCTGAGGGCTGCTGGTCAATTTCAGCAATGTGTGAACTGATAGTTAAAAGAGAAATCTGGTTGCAAATTAAACGTACTAAGTGTTTGGCTTACTGAGCGAGCATACGCTAGAATGCGCGACTAAGAGATAAGAGAAAATGACCAGGGTGATTCTGGTCGCCGCGCCCGGGGGGCGGAAGCGGGCTAATCCGTGGGAGCAGGTCGCCGCGGGGCGCCTGCCTCGCTTCCGTGACCGCACGCGGCCTGCTTGCCCTGGCCGACGACCACGACTGCACCAGCAGCCCAGAGGCCTACCTGGCGCCCAAGAAGTCCTCACGCTCCTCCCCGCCGCAGCTTCTGCACGCCTTCACCCACATCTTGGCTGCTGTGGAGTGCTCCTACAGCCCGGGATTGGCACGCTCCCGGGACACCTCAGGGGGCACTTCCGCCTGGCGCGCTGCCTTCTGGGTTGGTGGGGGGGAGGGGGAGAATCCCCCCGCCGGAAGCCGGCCTGGGCTGCTCACCGTCATGGGCAGGGCTTGGCAGCCCCTGGGACGGCCTCAAAGGAAAGCACTGAAGGAGTGGCCCCTGGGCCTGGCGGAGGGCAGCCCATGTCCTGTCTACTCCCCTGTCATCCGCCACCGCCTCAGCCCACAGCATCTCACCTGCGTCCGAACCTGCTGCTGTTCTTGCTGACGACGCCCCCTTTCCATTCAAAGGTGTCCAGACCCTCAACAAGGGGACCACAAGGACTGCTGTCTGTCAACCGCCATCGCCCACAAGAAGTATTACCGTTGCTCGCAGGCCGCCGAACAGGTGAAGTGAGCCAGCCGACACACTACGTGCTGAAGCCCACCTTCCTGCGCCAACCACTCTATGCAGAAGCGAGGGCCGGGCTTACCCACCCTTGAGACGGGACAACCATCAAACCCAGACTGTTGGTAAATCTTGGTCCTAGGAACCTCACCAGGCAGAGGCATCTGCGGTGCTGCCCACTGCAGCCCCCGCCTGAACCCTTGGCACTTGAAGAAGTTCAGTAAGGATGAGCACAGCCTCAACCGCCTGGAGTTGAAGGAGCAACCCATGGGCAGGATCCTGGTGACTTTCTGGTTCCTGGGAGTCCTTGCTAAATTTCGTTCGAATTAGTTGGGGAGATTCTCCAATATCTATTTGAAACATTCATTTTAACTTAGCTAGTTTGGGTTCACTAAAATAACACTGTCCTTAATGAGGAAGAATAATAGAGTTCCAGAATATAGATAGATATCTATGTCCTTTGATTTTCTTTTGGTTAAAAAGAGGTGTACTCTTGGATGGACAAGTTTCCAAGGAAGGCCTGTCACCCAAGAGACCAGACTGTGGAAAGAACCACAGGTATATGTGATGCAGGAAAAGCGAGAAGAACTTAAAGACCAGGAAGGCATTTTAAAAGTTACTGATACTTCGTATCAGTTATTTATTTTTATATAGTATAGATTTGAATATTCTTCCCATGAACAAAAATATTCTATTTATTTTTAAAAGGCTTCATGTATACACTGGTTAAAAAGAAAAGAAAGAAATTTTGTCATTTTAAGGAATTATGATGATGAGTGTTAATATTTACGTGCCAAAGCAATAACAAATATTATATGGAAGATAACGAATTATAAAAATTTCATAAAATATTATGCTTATCATATGGATAAGTTAACGTAGGCTTACTTGATTAAATCACATGTCTAAAGTCTTATAGATGAAATGTGGTAGATGCAAATTATAAAACCATTGAGTCCTGTTTTAGAGTCTATGATTTCAACCACTCTGTTTTGTTATACTTAGAGGAAAACTTGTCTCGATTTCTGGAGTTAAAGAAGTAGAAAATTATTCAGACTGTGGCAATGCAGGCCATCTGAGAAAGGAGAGTCAAGGAGTGTGGCTTTCTGAGAAACAACATTTCATCACAGCTGGTGTTCTTGGGAACCCTAATAGAGACTCTGTAACAAAAATTTAACATGAAAAAAATTTTCTTGACTTCTGTGGAGGGTTGATAAAAAAAAAAAAAAAAAAAAGATAGGGCACCTGGGTGGCTCAGTAGGTTAAGCCTCTGCCTTCAGCTCAGGTCATGATCTCAGGGTCCTGGAATCGAATCCTGCATCAAGCTATCTGCTCAGCAGGTAGCCTGCTTCCTCCTCTCTCTCTCTGCCTGTCTCTCTGCCTACTTGTCATCTCTCTCTCTGTCAAATAAATAACTAAAATCTTTAAAAAAAAAAGATGAGAAGACTCTTTTAGTAATTAGAATGAAATAAAGATTGGCCTTCAGTTATGGTTTCAATATTTGTAGAAGTTGGTAGAGGAGAAAAGGTTATAGGCGACTCTAAATTTTAAGACTAGTGGACTAAAAAATTATGGTGCCAGTGGGAACAACAGGAGAATGGAAGTGTCCATTTTTTGATGACAGAAAATAATTCATATTTTATTGGTGGTAAAATCAAATTGTGAGGAAAGATGTAAGATAGATCTTATTCAAGTGCATTATCTACCTGCTCTGTTCTAGGCTGGCCTTCTGAGTATGTAGCTCAGAATCTCAACATCAAATTTATACTTTACCTTGGTCTTGTTCTTTGGGACTGTGTTGTCTCATCCCTTATTCTTATTTCAATAGCTGGCAGTATACTAGGTTATACCCTGATAATCTGTCTTGTTGAAATATCATCATTAGACATCTAACTAATTTCCAGAGACTAGCAGTTTCCAGTAGGGCTAATTCTAGCTGGGCTGTAGTCCAGCTGTTTATTTTCTTTGGTTCCCCCACATATACAGAATTCCTTGATTTTATTTAATAGAACAGATGAAATTTACTGCTATAAATCTGTACATTAATAGCCAGTATACCATCATCTTTCCTTTCTTTTACTTTTTAAACTGGGAGTCAGAAAAAGGGAAATCACCAATAACCTCACAATTTTTCTTACTAACTTACATAGGAAAGTCACTCTCATATTTGACTTGGTCAAATCCATCCCTCATAAGTAACCACTACTGAATTTGCTAAATATGTTTTTCTGGCTTCCATGTATTTATACATATGCACATATTCACTTTGATACATTTAGTATATTCATTGATTAGTTTCTTAGTTTACAAATTGGAATCACACTGCACACATTGGTTTGAGACTTTTTTACCCACTTAAAAATTCTAATGTGTGGGTTTAAAGGTCAATACCTCATTCTCTTTGGTAGTTTTACTAAACTTTGAATGGAGGTACCATGATTTTTGCCCCTCGTTTTATTGTTTACTGACACTGAAACTGCAAGTAATGTTTGCAACAAATATTGCTCTGCATGAGAGTGTAAGGGAGTGTGTATTTGTATGTATGTGTGCTATCATTAGTATAACTGAAGTATAGATTCTTAGGCATTGAATTATTGGTGCAAAGAATAGGCTACTTTAAAAATTCGATACATATTCCCGGATTACCCTTCAAAATCCACATCTACTCACACCAAATATTTATCAGTGCCCCTTTACCACACCCTGGCCAGCACTGAACATTACTAACTTTTCAATGTAATTAAATAGCCTTGTTTAAAAAGTTTAATTATGTTAAATTAATGAAGATGAGGGTCTTTTTATTTTTGATGGCTATTTACATTTATTACATTAATTTTCAACTTCATTTCCTTTGTCATTTTATTTGCTTAATTGTACTAAATTATTTTGGAAATTATTTACTAAATTTTATGTCACAGATTTTATTAAATATTATATTTAAGAGCTATTCTTTATTAGTAAGTTGCTGACTTCTTTGGTATAATTTATTAAGATTAAATTTATTCTTCTGTTTGAACATATTTTAAACTTTATGTCTTAAGTAATCGTTCTTGGAGTGATTAAAAACATATTAAAACAGCCACAGTTGATTTTCTTTTTTGGATTATAATTAAGCAAAGACTACGTAGAGAATTAGACTTCATTTATCCAAATGTGCGTATTACAACAAACTCACAACACACACATGCTAGACTTTAAAAACATGTAAAAATGTCAGCCATGCTGTCTGCTCTTAATCACTGCAGTATGTTAAAGGAAATTTTAAAAGTACTTAGCAGACATAATTGAAGTACTTATAAAGAATTTAAAAATTGAGATTATACTTGCCAGATATATTGTTTTATACAGTTCTTCACATGCTATATTTTTAAGGCACAGCTGATTTTTAGCATATTTATGGGACATGTATAAACAAGTATATCCACTATGCTCTCTCCCTACAAAATATTGTTTCAGGACTTTATATTGATTATAAATATAATAGTTATTATAATGGGAGCTTAGGACTAGGTTTATAGGCAATAATCAGATTGCAGTGAACATGTTGTTAAAAATGAGAACTGAGGAATTAAAAAAATAAGTAGGAAATGAGAAGTATAGTTGGAGACAGATGCTTAAGGATCAAATCCTGAATTACTAAGTGAATCAAGGTAAATGTGTTTATACGGGGAAAATTTCCTTCATTCATTTTCTCATCTTTCTTTCAGCCCAGTCTCTCTTCATTCCTCTAGGACAATGAAATCAGTAAATAGAGTTGAATAGGTCCCTCTGCATATATGAATAGGACTCTATACCATTCTTTTATTTTTTTTAATATGTGTAAATTAGATCAGCTAGATACTTCTTTCACCAGTCATAATTTTGGGTCATAAAGAAGGTATCTCTAAGAGAGTTTCAGAGAAGATAATTCTTGGTGTCAGAAAATTGTAGCCAACACAAATGTCCACCGTCTTCTAAGTGAATAGTTTGTATGCAATCAGGTTAAACATTATGTACATTAGAATCAATATATGTGAATTGATGAATGAATATCCAATATTTACTGAACACATATAATATGCCAAATACAATGATGAGCCAAACCAGAAAGTTTTGCTCATGAAACTCAAATATATTTTAACAAAAACACATTTCAATTGGTTTTATAACAATATATAAAGAATATAATTGTACGGTATAAATAATGGGCTTTGGGTTCTCAGATAGCTAGATTCTTATCCTAGTGTTGCCACTTACTAGCTCTATAACCTTGGGCAATTTATTTGACCTCTTAATTATGTTGTCAGAGATTATTTCCTTCTGTTATTCCAGAAAGTATAATGGGAAGAACACTGAGTTAGAAGTAGCATTATGGCTTGGTTTCCACTCCTAGGTCCATATACCTACCTCTCCAGGCTTCAGTTTCCTTACTTATGAAAAAAAAAGGAGATTTAATCAGGAAATTTCTTAAGCCTCTTCCATTTTTTAAGACACAAAGAATCTTTGTCTTCACACTCAGTTTCATATTCATAAGGTAAAATTAGCTTTCTTAGTGTTCCCTCATTCCTTTATTTTTAAGTTCTCTCGTAAGGTTGTAGTTTAGAATCAAGGAGCAAAATATGTTGGAAGTTTTAAAGTTTCAAAATCATTTATTTATCAGAAAAAACCTTTGCCATTAGATTTCAAACATGATAGGAGTTGTTTTAGGAAACACAGTCCACACTACAACTTATTTCCCAAGGGCTCTGTAAGAAAGACCTCTCCTAAAACTTACATTTTTGGGAAAGGTGGAGCTGAACTCTCATCTGTAGAAAACATCTGTCAGAATATATGACTCATTGCCAGAAGCCCTCTTTTGGAATCTTTTCTTAATAACAACAACGTATAACAAAAAGATGCTTTGTATTTCAGTAATGCCTTTATTTAGACCACCTTTCCAATCCATTTATAAACATGTCTAAGAAACACAGGCTATGTCTAGACTATCAAACAAAAAAGGCACCAAAATTGAACAGGAAGAATGTTACAACATTTCTTAACTGCTGTTATTCAGTAGTCTGAATATTCACATAAGTTTACTCCATTGATAATTTTCATAAAGACTAGAAAAAAATTCAAATTTTACAGCAGCAGATTTCATTTAAATTGTCCTCAATAGATATAGACATAGGTATAACATCTTACTAACTAAGATTGGTGCTGGTTGCTCAAAGAAATGTAAGATACTCAGGGCTCACTCACATTAAAAGATAAAAATCAGGGTGCCTGGGTGGCTCAGTGGGTTAAGCCGCTGCCTTCAGCTCAGGTCATGATCTCAGGGTCCTGGGGTCGAGTCCCGCATCGGGTTCTCGGCTCGGCAGAGATCCTGCTTCCCTCTCTCTCTCTCTGCCTGCCTCTCCATCTACTTGTGATCTCTCTCTGTCAAATAAATAAATAAATAAATCTTTAAAAAAAAAAAAGATAAAAATCAAGCAAGAAAGTCTGTCAAAATCTTTTACCCCTGTTTAAACTGCATTAGCTTCTAATTATTGAATTAGATTAATTCTTTATATAGTCGAGAAAAAAGTTCTTTTTTAGGTATAGGTCTTGCAAATATTTCCCCCAGCCTTTTCTTGCATTTTGTTTTTATAAGTATCTTTTGAAAATCAAATGTTTTATAATTTTAAATAAATTTTAGAAACAAATTATTAATTTCAAAAATAAAGTCTACTGAGATTTGGATGGGGATTACATTGAATCTAAATAAGACTTTGCAGAGAATCAATGTCTGAACAATACTGAGTTATCCAAATTATGAATATATGATATTTCTCCATTTCTCAGATATCTTATCCCAGGTGGTTTTTATAATTTTCAGTGTATAGAACTCACACCTCTTCTGTCAAAATTCTACCTAAATATTCCATGTATTTTACATTATTATAAGTGGCATTATTTTCATAATTTTAATTTCCAATTGTTCACTAATAAAAATATAATTAATTTTATAAATTGATCTTGTATCCTTGCATTTTTTTTTAAATTCATTTACTTGTTCTGATAGTTTTCTTTATAGATTTTGTAGGGTTTCCTACAAAGATAATTGCCTTTTATTTCTTTTTCTACTGAGTGCAGAGGCTAGAATATCCAGTTTAATGTTGGATGGAAATAATGAGAATGTGCCACCTTGCTTTGTTCCTAATTTTAAAGGTAAAGCATTCAGTCTTTCACTATTAAGTATAAGCTACTAGTTTTTCATAAATGCCCTTTGCCAGGTTTCAGAGATTTTTCCCATTCTGGATATTTGAAAGCATTCAACTAGACTTCACGAGAGAACATGGATATGAAACTATTACTTAGAGGCAAAGAATAAGGTATAAAAGCAAAAAGAGACCACAGGCAAGCAGCAGGTGTCTGAAGGACATTCCACAAGGGAGGTTCCAAGGTCCATTATTCATATACCACACATGTACCATCCTATGTCTCTATCTTGAACAAGCTGATCGTGCAAGGAATTTTGGCCTCAGGACAGTTCCCTGGGAATCTTTTGTTGGCCATTTAATTGGCCAAGCAGTCTTGTCAAGGTGGTTATGCCAGTTGCAAGCATCCCTAAAGCAACTGACCATTACAGTCTTCAGGAGAGTTTCAGACCTTAAAAACAACATGCAATATTCTCTGATGCCTTAATATGGTCTGAAAGTCACAAACCAGACATTCAGGTATCCCTAGTAGTAAACCAACTCATTATCTCATTTGAAGTTCACTTCTATTCTTAGATTGCTGAAAGCTTTTTTTTTTAAATGAGAAATGGATGATGTATTTTGCTAAACAATTTTTCTGCACTAATTTAGATCATGTGGTTTTGCCTTTTTGAGCTGTGAATAAGGAGAATTATATTGGTTAATTTTCAAATCTTAAACTGAGCAGGCATCCCCAAGATAAACCCTATTTGGTTTATTTTCAGATTTGATTTGCTAAAGTTTTGTTAGGAACTTTTACATCTATGTTCATAAAGGATATTCATCTTTAGTTTTCTTATAATGTTTTGATCTGGTTTTGGCATCAGGGTCACAATGAGCTTAGAGTTGGGAGGAATTCCTTTCTCCTCAACTTTCTTGAAGACCTTTGGTAGAATTGGTATTATTCTCTCCTTTAATGTTCTGTAGAATTTTCTAATGAAGCTATCTCATCTTGGATTTTTCTTTAGGGGAAGGCTTTAACTAATAATTCAACTTCTTTAGATGTAAGGCTATTCAAATGATCTATTTTTTGAGTGAATTTTGTTGGTTTGTGTCTTTTAAGGAAGTTTTCCCTTTCATTTGAATTGCCAAATTTATTGGCATAAAATTCATTATATTCCCTTACTATCCTTTGTGTGTTTTTAAAAGTTTTTTTAATTAAAAATTTTTTTTTTAGAGAAAGAGCATGAGTTGGAGGTAGAGGGAGACAGAGAGACATTCTTTTTTTTTTTTTTTTTTAAAGATCTTGTTTATTTATTTGACAGAGATCACAAGGAGGCAGAGAGGTAGGCGGTGGGGGGGTGGGGGGGTGGGGAGCAGGCTCCCTGCTGAGCAGAGAGCCCAATGCAGGGCTTAATCCCAGGACCCTGGGATCATGACCTGAGCCAAAGGCAGAGGCTTAACTCACTGAGCCACCCAGGCGCCTCAGAGAGAGATAATTTTAAGCAGACTCCATGCCCAGCACAGAGTCTGATGTAGGGCTCAATTTCAGGATCCTGAGATCATGACTTGAGTTGAAAACTTGATTAACACAGCCATTGAGGTGCCCCTCCCTTATTACCCTTTGAATGTGAATGAAGTTTGGAGGGATAACATTCCTAACTTTGTCTCCTATTTTGTTTATCAATCAGGTTGGAAGTTTATCAGTTTTATTGGTATTCTCAAGGAAACACCTTTCACTTTTATTTTTTCATATTGTTTTTCTATTTCCATTTATTTCTACCTCTCACATTTATTCTGTCAGTTCTTCTGTCTCTTTTGGGATTAATTTCCTAGGACTTTGTGTTTCTTAACATAGAAGATTAAAGTACTAATTTGATAATTTTTTTCTTTTTATAATTTTGTTTCTAAGTACAGTTTTAACTACATCCTAAAAAAATTGATATGTTGTGTTTCATTTTTATTCAGTACAGAATACTTTCTAATCTATTTTTCCTGTGTTCTTTGACCCATCGATTATTTAAAAATTTGTCTTATATTTTCCAAATATTTAGGGATATTCCCAGTATCTCATTGTTATTGGTTGCTAATTTAATTCCATTTTGGTCAGAGAACACCCTTTGTTTAATTTGAGACCTTTTAACTTAAGACTTCTTTTCTTCTGAGCCAAAAGGCTCAGAATATAGCCTTTCTTGGTAATGCTCTTATGTACTTGAAATGTGTACTTGAGGAGCACTTGGGAGGCTCAGTTGGTTGAGTGACTAATTCTTGGTATGATCTCATGGGTTCTGGGGTTGAACCCTGCATCAGGGTCCATGCTGAGCAGGGAGTCTGCTTAAAGATTTTCTCCCTCTGCCCCTCCCCCAAACTCCTGTGCACACATGCACACTCTCTTTCTCCCTCTCTTAAATAAATAAATCATTAAAAAGAAATGTGTACGTGAAATGAATGTGTTAAATGGAGAGTTCCATAATTATCAGTTAGTTTATGCTGATTAGTAGTTTTGTTCATGTTTTTAGTATCCTTAAGGACAACATATTTGTTTTATCAGTCATTGAGAGAAGGATGCAATCTGACCCTACATGTGTGGGTTTCTCTGTATTTTTTCTTGTAGCACCATCAGTTCATTACCCATGTTTTTTGAAGCTCTGCTACTTTGCACATATACATTTAGTATCCTAGGGCTGGACAAAATGATTCCCTTTATCATTATGAAATGACCATCTTTATCCCTCTTAATATTATTAGTTTTGAAATCCATTATGTCTGAAATTATTATAGCCAGTTTAGCATTCTTTTCACTAATGTTAATGTGGTATCTTCTCCTATCTCATTAATTTTTACCCATTAATGTCTTTATATTTAAAGTGGGTTTCTTTTAGGTCATGATGGTTGGTATTTATCCAACCTAACAATTTCTGTCTTTTAATTGGAGTGTTTAGATCATTTATATTGAATGTGATTATTGATATTATTAATTAAATGACTTCCTTGCTATTTGTTTTGCCTGTTTTTTTTTTTTTTTTGCTTTTTTTTGGTTTAGTATTTTTTTTAAGGATTTTATTTATTTATTTGAGAGAGAGAGAGACAGTGAGACAGAGGGAGAGAGAGAGAACAATTAGGGATAGGGGCAGAGGGACAAGCAAACTCCCTGCTGAGTATGGAGCCTGAGGCAGGGTTTGATCCCAGGACCCTGAGATCATGACCTGAGCCAACTCAGATGTGTAACTGCTGAGCCATCCAGGTGCCCCTCAGGTTGGTATTTTTATGATTCCATTCTATATTTTTTGGGGTTATTACCTGTAATTCTAACTGATAGCAGATAAGCATATGAAAAGATGCCCAATATCGTGAGTCATTAAGGAAATAAACACTATATTGAGATACTCTATATACTTATAGAATGGGTAAAATTAAAAGGTCAGATAACAACAAATATTGGTAAGAAAGTGAAGGACTCTCATGCACAGCAGGTAGGAATACAAAAGTTGTACAACCACTTGAAAAAACTGTGGAAATTTCTTAGAATGTTAAACACACACTTGTGTTATGATCCAGTCATTTAACAACTAGGCATTTATCCAAAAGGAAAAAAGCAGATGTCCATATTAAAAACTGTACACAAATATTCACAGCAGCTTTATTCATAGTAGTAACTTGAAGAGGGAGTTCTCCTGTTTTTATCTGGTCTTATTTCAGTATTTAACATGTCCAGACCGATATAATTGTCAAAGCCCAATTTCATTTAGAATCAGTGCTCTACCTCTCCATTGTTGCACCTGTTCAGGTATGGAGCCTGCAGTGAAAAAGGGAATGGGCTTCATTTTCTCTATTTTCCAACCATTGCTTCTTTTCTTCTCTATTCCCCACCCTCAGTTTGCTAACTCACATTTCTATCTTATTCAGGGTAAAAATTTTAGGAAGAAAAGGGAGAAAGGGGGAAGGAATGTTTTTACTTACCTAGTACTGTTGTAATTTTGCCTTAGCAAATGTTTAAATCTGACTGTTCTCTCTTGGAATGTTCTATCGTACTTTCAGTTACTTTGGTGATAGCGTTTTTTGTTTGTCCTTTGCCCCATCCCAACTCGGGCTCCTCCTTCATCCTTGGATTTCTGAAAGTGTACTTATTTGGTTGGGGTGATACCAAACATGCAAGTGGTCCTTTTTAAATCTATTCCTGGCCAGTGCTTTTTCATTTGGCATAGTGTAGATTACAGATCATATTCACTTATTATTGCAGGACATAGTGATGGCTATGTCATCTCTGTCTCTCTCTCTCTCTGAGATTCCTCAGGCACTTGCATGTTCTCCTCTCACTTCAGAGCATATATATCAAGGTCTCCAAATGGTTAGACTAAAATTCTGAGTGACTTCAGATAAGAGGATCATAGGGGAAGAGAGGAAAAAATAAAACAAAACAAAACCAGAGAGGGAGACAAACCACAAGAGACTCTTAATCACAGGAAACAAACTGAGGGTTGCTGGAAAGGAGGGGTGTAGGGGGACAGAGTAACTGGGTGATGGGAATTAAGGAGGGGATGTGATGCAATGAGCACTGGGTATTATATAAGACTGATGAATCACTGACCTCTACCTCTGAAACCAGTAACACATTGTATGTTAATTAATTAAATTTAAATTTTAAAAAAAGGAAGAATAAAGTATCAGTCTTGCTTTTCTGACTCTGAGTAGAGGGAAGGGGAAAAAATGTCATAGCAGTTCACAGATTTCTGTAATCTACACTATGCCAAATGAGAAAACGCTGGCCAGGAATAGATCTTGAACAACCTTGAGAGATTAAAAACTCCTGAGCTCAGCCTGAAAGGGGCTGCCATACATTCTGTGTTTGATCTCCAGGAGTCCACAAGTTTCTCAAGGTGAAAATCAGAGGAAAATTCTGTCATGTTTCTGGCAGGGTGTTGTGGAGGGCGGGGGGAGGTCGGAATAACCAACTGGAAATATGCTTATAGTATTCAGTCCCTTATAAGAAAGGTCTGACCTCAAAGAAAACTACTTCACCAGCAATATTGTCATTCACAAGTGAAGAAGAAATAAAAACTTTCTGAGACAAATAAAAATTGAGGGAATTTGTTGCCAGTAGACCTGTTTTCTAAGACATGTTAAAAGTTCCTCAGAGATACAACAAATAGTATAGGTCAGAAACTCAGATCCAAACAAAGAGAAGAGCAGGAGAGAACAAAATAAGGAGATTATATATGTGTGTGTGTGTGTGTGTGTGTGTGTGTGTGTGTGTGTAGATAAAGTGAGTACAAGCAGTTGGAGGGATAGAGGGAGAAAGGGAGAGAATCTTAAGCTCAATCTCATGACCCTGAGATCATGACCTGAGCCAAAATTGAGAGTCAGACAATTAACCGTTTGAGCCACCCAGGCACCCCCAGAATACATTTTATTTATTTTTAATTATTCTTAATTACTTTAACAGACATCAGTTTATTTAAAATAATGATAGAAACAATATATTTGTGGATTATAGTTTATGGATAAGTGAAATGAATGACAGTGATATTGCTAGAGATGAGAAGGATGAATTGGTGGTGCTGTTACAAGGAAACTACACCACCCATGAAACATTATAGCACTATGCAAAAATGGACTTCGATCACTTATAAATGTGTGTTGACATTCTACATCCTCTAAAAATTTTTTTCAAGGAATACAATCAATATGCTAAGAGAAATGAGAAAATGGAATCATATTAAATGCTGGACTAAACCAGAAAAGGGGTAAAAACCAGGAAGGGACAAAACAAAACAAAATCAGAACAAGACCCATGGAAGAAAATGGTTACAAATATCATAGAATTTAAGCCTTAAATAGGTTAAAAACAAGGGACACAAGGGACTTTGAAAAATATGCGATGCTAGTACTAATCAAAAGAAAGAATAATGATATTTAGTCCAGATAAAGCATACTTCAGAGTAAGGAAAATCATCAGGGATAAAGGAGACATTACGTAAGCATAAAGGGATCAATTTTCCAGGAAGGCATAACAATCTTTAATGTTTATGCACCTGAGAAAAGAATGTCAAAATACTCAAGACAAAAACTGATTGAACATCAAGGAGAAATAGATACATCTACTACTTGTTACAAACTTCAACAACCCTCTATTGGAAACTGACGGCTTCAGCAGGCAGAAAATCAGCAAGCATATAGTTGAACTGAACAGTACCACCAATCAATTGGATCTAATTGACACTTACAAAATATTTCATCCAACAGCATCAGAATGCATATTCTTCTCAAGCTCATAAAGAATATTCACTCATATAGATCATGTTCTTGGCCAGGTAACACACTGTAACAAATTTAAAGGAAAAGAATTCATAGAAAGTACGCTCTTAGTCTACAATGGAATGAAAGTAAAGATAAACAACAGAATGATAGCTGGAAATTCCCCCAAATATTTGGAGATTAGACAACTACTAAATAATACATTACCCAAATAAGAAATCTCAAGAGAAATTGAAATATATTTTGAACTAAGTGAAAATAAAAATATAGCACATCAAAATTTGTACAATCCAGAGATGACAATGTTCACAAAGAAATTTATGGCATTGAATGCATGTATCAAAAAAGAAGAAAGCTCTAAATTCAGAAACCTGAGATTCCACATTAGGAAACTAGAAGAAAAGGGCAAATTAAATCCAAGTAAACAGAAAATAAGAAATAAGAAAAACAAGAGCAGAAACAAATTAAATTAAAAGCAGGAAAAAATTAGGGGCACCTGGGTGGCTCAGTGGTTAAGCCTCTGCCTTCGGCTCAGGTCATGATCTCAGGGTCCTGGGATCGAGTCCCACATTGGGCTCTCTGCTCTGCAGGGAGCCTGCTTCCTCCTCTCTCTCTCTGCCCACTTGTGATCTCTCTCTGTCAAATAAATAAAATATTAAAAAAAAAAAGCAGGAAAAAATTAGATAAAACCAGTGAAGCCAAAAACTGGTTCTTTTAAAAGATCAATAAAATACATAGACCTAGCCAGGCAAACCACAAACACACACACACACACACACACACACACACTCTCACACACACACATGCAAAAAGAGAGAGAGAGAGAAGATGCAAATTACTAGTATAAGAAACAAAACAGGGGTCATTACTACCAATTCCATCAGATATTAAAGGGGAAATAAAAGAATATTATGAATAATTCTATACCCACAAATTTGATAACTTAGGTGAAGTGAAACAATTCCTTGAATGGTACTGCTGTTCTGAGGACCACACTTGGAAAAACATTGCTTAGAAAAACATGAACTTAGACCACTATGATTTTTAAATGCTTCTGTCCTTTTTTATAACATCTTCTTGAACATCAAATTGCCATTTGCCACTTCTCTTACATCTTAAAACAACCACAAAAGCAAACACCTATAACTAGATACCCATTTATTCATCATTTTTTCTCTCTCAGTTATCTGTTGGTAAATCTTCACTCTGGGCTAGGAATCTCCCCAGTCATGGATGAGGAAATCCAAATACACAAGGTATATTACCAATTCTGTAACACGGGGAGATAATATTTTTGTAGATTTAGGAAATTAAATATCTCAAAATGATTTATTATAATAATCTATAGAAAACAGAAGACACATCTGGGAAGATCTATTTAATGTTCTTGCAAGAGATAAATAAAAACATTGCCTGTATCCTTTCTAAAAATCTGACTTGATTATGTTACTGGATGGGAATCACAACAGAAGACTCGAAACTATGTTCTATTGGATTCTCCTATATAAACAAGAAGGCAAAATGCAATTCATCATAAAGGGTCTGTCAAGAATTGTCACTGCGGACAAGTGTAGTGGAAGGAATGGCCACATCACTGAACCTACATGGATGTGTAGGGTAGTACCATATTACAGAGTACTTTGGGTGATGAGCCAAGGGAAACAATTTCCTTAACTCTGTTGTTGTTACCAAGTTCCCCAGTAAAGTTTGCTACCAGATTCTGAAGTCCAGTGAAATATAACTGGGTAAAAAATAATGTCACTTATGTCTCCTCAAACTTAGCTCATATATAAAGCATATCATTCTAATAGTGATATTATCTAGCATGTGTTAATTATGTCTAATTTGCTTAGTCATGCATATTATGGTAAATATAATAGAACATTTATTCCATAGTTATCACTAAATAAACTCAATGATAAAACTCTTGAAACAGTAATATATAATGTTATCTGATTAAATACATATTACAGAAGGCATAAGCAGATCCTTCCAAAGTATTTCCCTGTGATACTCCGAGTTTCATGTGATTCTCCTAAATACTTTAATGCCTTGTATTGAGTTCAAAAATCAATGACATATGTTTAACATTACCTGTTGGGAAGTTCCAAGCTTACATTCAATAGTTAAAGTAAACAAATGTTTAGAAACATAGACAATTCTTATAAACTGTCACTATTTGTCACCTGTCAATGCATTCACTGGCTGGAGTGATCACATAAAAACTATGCCAGACATAGTATGGGGAAGTGGACATAAAAGTTTTATGCAGATGAATAATATTAAAAAAGAAAATTTGGAGAGATCTCAACTGGGCCTCTTTCAGCTTTGTGTGTGCTGCCTGGGTAGGATGGCCAGAAGGCTTCTTGAGTTCTGAGGAGGGAAAAGGGGTGTTTTGTCTGGGGTGGTCACTTAGGGTAATCTAGAAAGGTCTGTATATCTGAACCGGCCAATAGTTGTGAGTGACATAATCAATGTGTATGTTGCCATCATGCATAGACTTGGTAGGATGTAAGAGCCATCAATGTATCTAGACTCTAGGGTATCATACCAGTCACACTGGACTGCCAGTTTATCCAGAAATGCACAGATGCCCAAGCATGTGGTTGATAGGGATACTTTTTCCAGCATCTCTCTGTATTCTTGGTGCGGTCCTGCCTCTACGCCTAGGATGTTGCCACAGGCAGATTGGGGCTGAGGTGAGATGTTTTAATACCTCATCTTGGAATTGAAACTCCTGTTGCTACAGCAATGTTCTTCTGGCTGGGTATATCTGAACTGTCTATCACCCTCCCCTATAGGCAAGTAGGCAGGGAAAAAAATCTCTGGAACACAGCTTAAATCCAGATAATCTGGACAATAGGAATCTTTTCTTCCCCAAACTCTCTTCCTAGTAAGAACTATCTTAAACCCTCAGGTATGTGGGTTGCCCAATAGTTACCCTCTATCACCTCTAGAATCTGAGTGAACCAAACTCTCAGTTTTACCAGTAACTGGTGGAACAACTCTTTCAACCCCTCTGTGTCCTAGTTAACTCATGCAATCAAGGAATCAATAGCATTAGACAATAAAGATTCTGGAGCTAAAACTCTATCTCCAGTATTTTCTAGTTGAGTGACAAAGACAAGTTATTTAACCCTTCTGTACCTCAGTTTCTTTGCCTACAAAATGGAGATCATGGTAGTTCCTACCTCAGAGAGTAGATATAAAGATTAATTAAGTCAATATATATTTAGGACAGAATGTGCTACGTATAGAAACAATGTATGTCTTTGTTACTATCTCTATTACTATTATCATTATCATCATGGCATTTTCCCCATAAAGAAAGTTGAAAATGTTTATATGTGATTATTGAATGTCTCTGTGTTCACTTGCCAGTGGGATCATGTAAAAATTACATCCACCTGAAATTTTAGAAACACAAGCAAATAGGGAAATAGATAAGTCATGCAGTAAGCAGATAACAGTACTTGAGAGGCATTTCAACATTTAAGTGGGCTATTATTTGCTCTTCTAACTTTACTGTGTTTAAAAAAATGTTTAAATAAATGTGTCATTTTTAACAAAAATATAAACTTGAAAAATACTTATATCATAAAAAATATTGGTAACAAGTGATGGTAAGGATGTGGAGAAGAGAACTATTATTTAACACATAGTGGCTAGACAATTGGCTAGGAAACATTTTTATCAAAATAAATTTCTAGGGGTGCCTGAGTGCCTCAGTGAGTTAAGCCTCTGCCTTCCGCTCAGATCATGATCTCAGGGTCCTGGGATCAAGCCCTTTATCAGGCTCTCTGCTCAGCAGGGAGCCTGCTTCCCCCCTCTCTCTGCCTGCCTCTCTGCCTACTTGTGATCTCTGTCTGTCAAATAAATAAATAAAATCTTTAAAAAATAAATTTCTAATGAAGAGAAATTTAAATTTTGAGAAGTTTAATATAAAAGAGAAAATGCATGGCGAGAAATAAGAAATCTCTAAATAAGAATAGATTTTATAAGGTTAAAACTCATCACGGTATTTTAGACTTGAGACAGGTCTTGTGGTATCATGAAGTAAGAACTTTGTAAATCTCCACAAAAGCAACACAGTATCAGCAAAATCAATGCTTTAAGAACTCTAGAAATTAACCAAAGCCTTCTCACAACCTGAAAAGTGATTATTCTAGAAAAAACTATTGAACATCAGTAAAAATAGCAGGGTCTTTGATGTTTAACTTGGCTTACTCCCATCTCCCTGTCCACAACAATGCAATTTAAATGCACAGTAAGGTATCATTTCACATCTACAAGATGAGTACAATAAATAAGATAGACAATAACAAATGTTGATGGGAATGTGGAGAAGCACGCTGTGAAAATGGAACTGGCACACTTTGGACAGTGTCTGGCAGTTTCTCAAGAAGTTAAATATAAAACTATCATATGATTGAGCAATTCCCTCCTAAATATCTGCACAAGAGAACTGAGAACATATATCCTGAAAAGAACATGGTCTCAGTTATCTTATTCATCATATCTGAAAGTTGAAAAGCTGCCCATCCATTGGATAGACAAAAGATGGATAGACAAAATGTGGCATATACATACAATGAAATGCTATTTAGTAATAGAAATTATTGACATATACAATGTCATGGATGCACTTTAAGATATTATGTTGAGTGAAAGAAGCCAGGCACAAGACACCACAGATGGTATATTCTATTTTCAGGAAGTATCTAGAAAAAGATAAATATTTTAGAGAAATGTTTACAGAAATGGTTTCCTGAAGCTAGAAATAAGAATGGGGATTAACCACAAATGGGAAAAAGTGATCTTATTGGAGGACTACAAATCCGTCTAAAATGGATTTTTGTTGAAGGTTACCCCCCTCAGTAACATTAGTAATAATTACACCATATACTTGAAATGGATGTATTTTATATGTAAAATATACCCTCCCAAAAATTTTTTTACAAGAATATTTTAAACTAACTCCCACTCCCAGAAGTCAAGGAATACTTTGCTGGGCACATTCTGCGATCAATGACCTAGAAGCCTGATTGCACAGAGAGGCAGAGTTTCACTTGCTCATAATTTGCTATGCCTGATAGAGCAGGGATAGGGGAGGAGAATTTATAAAGATGTGTCTTGGGAGGTTTTGAATGAAAAACCTATTGAAAAAATTGGTCTTTATTTAAAAAGGGAGTACTGAGTGTGAAGTCACATTGTGAGATGATGAAGAGTTAAATAGGTATAAAAGGATTTGAAGCCTAATTTAGGAAGCAGAAAGTAGACACATTTTTTTAAATGATAGAGATAGTTGAGTGGTCTTGGACAGCTCCATATAAAAAAGGAGCTGTAATGACTCCCACACATATTTTCTCTCCTAGAATTTGATTAAGTAAACATTCATGGATCAATAAACAAGGGGAAAACAAATTAGAGCTTCATTATTACAGGCAAGCATCATTTATTACTGAATCTGAACTTGGAGAAAATTCAAAATAAAAGCACAGCTTTTGTTTATTTTATTGAATATTGTCTATTTTACCCTTCTCTCTCAACAGAGGGTAGTATATTAACTCTAGAGTTCATAACTATTTAATAAACAATTATTGAACAAGTATTATGTTTCAAGTACTTTTCTGAGAACTTTGGATACAAAATAATCTATAAATGTTGCCTTCTTTGAGCTGCCATTCTAAAGGGGAAAGACAAATAACACAGAAATAAAATATCAAGAATGTCATGTAGCAATGCTATAGAGAGAAATAAACAGGAAAAAAAAAGTTGCAATTTTAGTTAGGGTGGTCAGGGATGCCTCAAAGAGAAGGGAGGCCACTCTAGCAAGGATCATGACCCTGGGCAAGGCAATTCTCTTTATTTGAGGCATCCCTACAATGGTTGACAATTAAACACTGTTCACCAATAGCATTCCCAGTTACACTGGCAACAAGTCTTCCACTGAAGAGAGATCCAGGTCCACCATGTAATCAATATTCTCAGACTACAGAATGACCAGAATGAGCCATAATAGTTTACATAATCTCCACATATAGGTGTTTAGGTCCCACTAGAGTCAAACCAGATGAGGAGGTAAGGGTGTCTTGTTTTAAAGCTTAAGATACACATCTGTCTTCCAAAGGATCCCATTGGGGCTATATTACCTAACACAGGTAAAAATAACATGTGGAACAATTATTTAAAAAACTCAAGAGTATAATACTTTACTACTAACTTATTAGGCATAGAATATGTATAAAAATTCAGAAAATGCAATGATAATGTAGTGGGACAGATCACCAAGAAGTGAATGCATTCTGACCTGGGTAGTTGACATATTTTTAATTCTTAGACCTAGTAAAAATTAAACAATATTATTGCTATTTTGTCTTTTTTTCCTCAGGTGCTTTAACTTTAGGGTATAAGCAAAAAAGGTTGGAAAGTCATATATTTATTCTTAAAGTTCTATTTACTTCTAGACATCAACTAATTCTAGTTCTTTTATATTTAATAATATCCTAATACAAGAAAATTTAATCTAAGTTACTAGTTTAACAAAAACTTTTGAAGAGGGCTTATTTTCAAAAATAATAATAATAATTATTGTTTATTGATATTTCTATGTGTCAGGCATTATATGGAACACTTTAAATAATCTCAATCAATCCTTATAACAACCGTACCAGGAATAATCTGATATTAATTATCCTCATTAACATGAGAAATCTGAGGGTAAGGAGTCTAAATAACTTATCTAAGATTATATAAAACCAGGTAGCACATGCAGGATCCAGTCCAGGCCTTGGGGTTAGTTGCAAAACTCTTTAAGAGTTTTACTGCAAATAATCCTGTCTGATGGCAAGAGGAGAAACATTCCTGATATGAAACAGGGTAGCAGAGATGATAATCATATATATACACCAATGATATGAGGTAGTTCTTCTCAGTCTGGCCTCAAGCCCCAGCTATAGCTCTTCACCTCAACTCTTGAATGAGACAGTCAACCACTGTGTGATTATTCACTTTTGTGAAGGAGAGTGAGACAGCCAGAAGCAAAAGACCAGAGTAATGATGTGACAGGTAATAATAATTTGGTAAAACAAACAAAGACATTCAGTTCCATAAAATTTCACAGGAAAAGTTTATGATTTTTAAAAATGTGCTGTGGGGTACGGTTAATTCTCTGAAGAGATAGACAAAATCAGTCCAGCACTGGAGGAAGAGAATACAATGTTTAGTAAAAGAAAATGCTGAAAAGTTGTCATTGCAAAGAAATTCTGAAGAGTGCAATTGCTTTAGCTGAAGCAGATGGAGTTCATCATGCCATATTCAAGATTTTTTTTCACCTCTCCTTGAAATAATTAGCCACAAGACTATAAGTACATTTTTCATGTCAAATGGACAGTGGCTTCAAAGACATTGGAGGGTGGAAGTGGGAAAGAGTGAGAAAAGGAAACCGACAATGCACGAAAGACAAAATATCAACATTTCTTGTACAATCACTGAACATGTGTCAGCAAGCATGAGGTCACTTTTTAACTGGAAACAATACAAGTAAAATAGGTAGTTCACTAAGTAAGAGAAGCAAAGAAGTGGTGTTCATCTTGCCTATCAACTCAAAAACTTACAAAATAGTGGGGTAGCATAGGGGTTTGGTTCACCCTAAATTCAAACAATATGAGTGGAAGGATGATACAACTAGGAGAAAAACTGATGTCAAATATGATTTCTGGAGAAGAAGAGCCAAAAGCTAATTCTGACCCTGATTAAATCAAACTTGATGAGAGATATCTTTGGATCCGTACTCTGCACTTTGCATAATGTGGCAAAGGAGGGTATGTTAGGAGAACATTTACATTATAGAAGGCAGAGTAAGAGCCCTCCTGTTCAAGAGTGGTATTAATCAAACTGGTATTAGGTTAATCAAAATGTCAGTTCTACCTGTAAGTAATTTTCAGTACAAACTAGTCCGTGAGTTTAAGGAGTCTCAGTTGAGTTTCTGTAAAATTCTAGTTACAGGAGCAGAAAATGGGCACACTTCTGGTTTGGCCATGCTAGGATTACTTACTGCCAAAACCTGTGTATTATGTCAACAACCACAAGTAACAACAACAATAATAACATAATATTTATAACATATAATACAGTGTACAATTATAATAATAATTATGCAACGTTCTGTTCAAAGCACTTTATATATATTCATTCCTATAAGTGTCATTATAGCTTTTGAAATAGGTCCTTCAGTTATATATTCATTTTTCTAATAAATAAGCAGAGATGCAGAGAAGTTAAGGAACTTCTCTAGATCGCACACAGCTAGTAAATAGCAGACCAGAGGATGAAATCCGGTTATCCTACCTTTGAGAGTCTATGCTCTTGGCCGCAACAATATACTATAGACTATGACAGCTATAGTGAAATCACTTTGCTGTAGTACATGCCACACTCTCCTTCTTGGATCTAACTGGAGATTTCGTATCCACAGTTGCTGACATTCTGTGGAATATCTCTTTTTGCTTCTTGTCTAGGGTACCCAAGTCAACATTTATGAGAATGCCATAACTTACCATAACGTACATGAAGCCTCTATGGAATCAGATTGCTTTTCTTCAACGTTACAGAACAAGATCCTGGGAGGCTGGAATAGAGAGCAAATGGAAATTTACCCAATTCAAAAATGTAGCATCCTGTATATCATAAAATAAGAAAGCTCAGAGGGGCTATATCTAAAATCTGCTTATATAAACTGGGACTAATGATTGAAAAATGTTTTTAAGAAACTCAAAAAAATGTTCTAGGCAGTTTTGGAATGAGTAATTGATGTTCATGGTGTCCAGGGACAGATTAGTCATTCAGAAATTTAAGAAAGGAAGAAAGGCCCCATGGGTTTTCTCAAAATCTTAATTTTCTTTTTTCTTTTTTCTGTTGTTCCTGTTTATTGTAGTGATCTATCTGATTTTTGGATACATCATCCATACATACATCATCCATCACCCTTCATATAGCTGACTCAGGGACATCTGTATGTTCAGGCATTTCCCGGGTACAGAACCAATCCTGAGATTGGTCAGTAATGATATAAGGAGACATAAACCAGAAAAGTTAACTCAGTCCTGCTGTACCTTGGGGTTTCTCTCTGCTTGCATTCTAACAATACCCTAGGTACGTGCCCCTATGTCTTAATGTTGTTTTTATAAACTTAGCCACTACTGTAGCCACCATCTAGGGCAGTAATATGTCTTTTCTTTGATTGCTCCCCTTTCTAAAACTAAAACCAACTGGAGTAGTACCTTTTTAATCTACTTCTTGTAACCTAAGGATTTAAACTCCCACCTATTCCAAACATTAATCTGTCCAAGAAAAACTGTCTTTCTAAATCTACTTTTGAGTTCATTTCCCAGCTTACATCTGGCCACAATGTCCTGATGCTAACTGCTGTTTCAACCACTACTTGCCTTCTATTATGATTTGCTTATTTATTTTAAATCCATAGCCTTTCTCTATGGGAGTTCTTCTGCTCCATAACTTAGTTGACAACTGTCATTCCCTGCCCTGTCCCCAGGCCAAGAGTTCTTCCTAAGACAGCTATTTCCTTTTCTGACAGTCCTTGTCTTTATGTTTCTTTATAGTGTTATGAGAAATATAACTCCCTTTTCAGTCAACCATGGTACATTGTTTGATTAGAAGACCAATAGGCATTAAGCTCTAAGGGGTCAGAGATAGTCATTTCCTTTTCTTGTGGGAAGGGATCTTCTCATTGTTAAATCCCTGATCAAACATATGTGTAGGAAGGGGAAGTAAAAAGGTGGGCTGAACATGAAGTCAAACATTCTTGTGTTCTAACTTCAGCTTAACTTCTTGCTAGCTATGTGAACCTGGAAATAAATTAAGGGCTGTGTAACTCACTTTCCTCACTATAAAGGGGGACTAGTAATACTTTTCATTTATATGGAGAAGGGTTAGCAATTTTGCCTCTGGGGACAAGGTAGAATATTTTAAGTACTGGAACAAAAAAGAATAATATAAAAATAGTATAATTATTAAAATACAAAAAATGTAATATAAAAAATTTAGTGACTTAGAAAAATGTGGTTAATAGTTTAAGTTAATAAAAGGTTATAAGGAGTTTGTATAAAGTTATTTTGGCATGATAATCTACACAAAGGAAAAAGAATAAAAGCATATTTTTGTTAAAGAGCTACCAAGGGCACCTGGGTGGCTCAGTGGGTTGAAGCCTCTGCCTTCGGCTCAGGTCATGATCTCAGGATCCTGGGATCAAGCCCCGCATTAGGCTCTCTGCTCAGCAGGGAGCCTGCTTCCCCCTCTCTCTCTGCCTGCCTCTCAGCCTACTTGTGATCTCTCTCTCTGTGTCAAATAAATAAATGAAATCTTAGAAAAAGAGAGAGCTACCAATAATTACCCCATGTTTCAGTTCCTCATACATTCTTCATGGAGTATTTATGTTTAATAATATATATTACAGTTGCAAATTGAAAAGGTATGTATGTATATATGTGTATGTATATGACATTCAAAATAAATAAACTGAACTAAAAAGAATATATCATATCATATATAATAATTATATATTATATTTATAATAACTGGGATATCAAAAGAAAGAGGGATGTAATACATTTCAGATTTATGTTTTTAACACATGCGTTTTCCTAAATACAAGCTAACTGATAGATAATAACTTACCCAAAGTATTTTATTAGTATTAATTATTTTAATCAATTATAAGTATTACAAATAAAGTGATAGAAAAGCCAGCTTTTATTATCTGTAGTTTTTTTTTTTTTAATTCTGGATCTTAAACTAATGAATTGCTCTGTCACACATAAATGTCTCTGCTTGTACGATAAATTATACTACATTTCTAAATATAAAAGAAAAAGTATAAAAGAGTTTAAGATAAGTTTTGGTTACTTTGAATAGTTAATTGTTGATTATAATAATTGTACATGAAGAGAAATATGGACACAATATAGTTTACACTGTAATGATTCAAGGTCTCCCAAAAAATATTGTGTAATTTGGCTCACTAGTTGCACTGGTCTGTTTCACTTGTCCTCATGGCAAGCAAGGTAATGAAATAGGAAATTATTCGAGCCAAGTAATTTCACTGGAAGTAATTCAGTTCAGTTGTAATTTTTGAATCTCCCCAGGATAAGTCAAAATACACCTTAACTTACAAATATCCAAAGTTCTGACCTTTTGATTTTTCATAAATTTTTTTTTACTGACATGAGTTATTCTTCCCACCCTTTTCCAGTTAGTAATTTGGATTCTTTCCTGAAGAGGATTTTTCCATGCACGCCACACAAAGCTATCCATCAACTTCTTCCCATGCTTAGGTTTTTATTCATCTTACCAACACTGATTTTTGTTGGAAACAAATCAGAAACGTAGGGAAACTACAAATGGAAAAGATATGACATGTCAACCAGTATAACTTCCTACAAACAGGATTACTTCTCATAATTTACTTATTTTATCATAATTGACATCATAACAATACCACCACTATCTTTTAATCATAGAGTGAGAATATTGTTCTTGTTTAATGCTTAATATAATATTCAGTTTTATGTTTTCTCCCTTCCCAGAGTTGGAGGAAAAAATGAAGAGAAATATTTTGGCTGCATAATTCTCCTCCCATCCCTGCCCATGCCAAGACTTTTCCTTTGAGCTCTGAACCATTAACTCTTAGTGCACTTGGAGAAATTACTAAGCTAAGGGGATTTTCCTTACCAAGGAAGAAAAAGGAAAAAAAAAAGCCATTTATCATTTGCTGGAGAAGGAAGAAAGGAAAATCATCCAAATATATTTTTCTCTGATTAAAAACAGCTAGCACAATGATCTCCCTATTAATATCTTCATTCTCCAAACTTCCTTGTCTATGATTCTTAACTCTCTCATCCAAGTATTCATCAAGTATGTATTCAAGTAGTCCATGCTATGTGATAGGCATTTTTCCAAACATAGAATTCTGTAATCTCAGCCATCAAAGTGGTGGGGGAAAAGATGGCAAACAATAATCACATACTATGTAAACAGTGGTTTAAAAAGCAATGCATATAGTACAATGGAGGTATGAAAAGACATGAAAATAGTGAATTGAGAGCTAGATGTCATAAGATCTTTGTTCTCTATTCAGAAGATCTGACCTGAAAATTTGAAGAGCTTAAATAATAAGGGATACCTATATCAAGTTTACATTTCTAAAGGTTTATTTATCTTATTGGCAAAGATCTTCTGCAAAAATATTTTAAGTTTTAAATTTTGAAGTCTAGATGATGAATGACCATAAATGATATTAAAAACAAAACAGAAGAAGCACTTTGGGAATAGTGAGGGAAGAACTTCTGAAAATCCTTGCTTTCTTAGAAACATCGAAAATAGAAATAGTCTAAATCAACTTTTTCAGATCTCTGGAAATTGACCAAAGTCATACAACAGTAGTAGGAGCATTTATTTAAGAGAAAAATGGATGATGTGGATGATGTCAGCAAAATGTCTAATTAAGATGTTACTCAATGTATCCCCACCTTGACAACAACAATTTGGCATCCACCCACAGACATAAGTACCTCTGTGGGAGCTGTTGGATCTGGCACCATATTCCAAGGAATCTAAGAGGAGTTTTGCTCACCTGTCGTCAAGTAACAGACACATAGACCTTGGTCTTGGCTGTTGGGGAGGCAACGAGGCTGAGAGAGTGGCAGATAGGACTCTTGGAAAGTATTAAAGGGATGTGGATCCTAATAACCACATTGTGGACTTCATCGAGAAGCTTCCCTTAAAGCACTGGGGACTCCTCACCTGCAGATCACCCCAAGTGACTGAGGGGTACCTCCAGGGTTCTGTGCACCTCACCCATACACCCTGTGGCACTTCCTCGTGCATGCTCCTTATGGTGGCGAGAGCGAGTTTTGGTAGAGGACTAGTGAGCAAGTGCAGAAACATGGCCTGAATCTGTGTGCCAAGGGAAAAAACCACAAACTTGAGCTTCAGTACAACTCTTGGCAAATCTCAATAATATTAATGGCTGACTTTTCACCAGAAATTATGGAGACCAGAAAGCAATGGGATGGCATTCTCAAAGTGCTGAAAAAGACTTAACCAAGAATGCTGTATCTTACAAAAACATTCCCAAAATGAAAAAGAAATTAATTCATTCTCAGATACTAAAACTAAGACTTTATCAAACCTCCCCTACAAGAAATATTAAAGAGAGTCCTTCAGGCTGAAATGAAAGGGCACTAGATCATAACTTACTTCAATATGAAGAAATAAATGCATGGGCATAATTTCACAAATTTAAAAGAATTACAATATACACATCATTTTGTTTGTAAATCCTTTCTTCAATTTAGTGTAAATGACAAATGTGCAAGTCTATGTTGATGAATCAAAACGTATAAAGAGGTGATTTATAGGATCATAGTAGTGCAAAGTGTGTGTGGCAGAGTATGAAGCTGTATTGGAGTAAGGCTTTTGTAATATTAAAATTAAATAGATATATATCTGAAGTAGTTTGTTTTAGTTGTTAATTGTAATCCCTAGGGCAGTCACTCAGAGAATAAATAAAAAATAGTAAAATAATAATAAAATTTTTAAAATAGTATATTAGAAAACACATAACACAAAAGAAAGCACATATGGAGGAATAGAGATATAACAGCAACAAAAAATAAATAACAACATAAGACATGTAGAAAACAAATAAGGAAATGGCAGGTGCAAATATAGTTATTGGTACCTGTCTTATATGTAAATAGGCTAAACTCTCCAATCAAAAAACAGTTCCTGGCAGAATGGATTTTAAAAATCCAACTATATGTTGTATAAAGATACATATGTTAAATTTAAAGAATAGTTGGAAGTAGAATGGTGGAAAAATACTTACAGTTCAAACAGTAACCATAGGCAGCTTGAGTGGTTGTACTACAATTATACAAAACATACTTTAAGACAAAAATTGTCACGAAAGACAAAGAACATTTTATATTGAGAAAAGAGCCAATTCACCAAGATGATAAAACAGTTATGATCATATATCCACTTAAGAACAAAGTCCCGGGGCACCTGGGTGGCTATGTGGGTTAAAGTTTCTGCTTTCGGCTCAGGTCATGATCCCAGGGTCCTGGGATTGAGCCCCACATCGTGCTCTCCGCTCAGCAGGGAGCCTGCTTCCTCCTCTCTCCCTGCCTACTTGTGATCTCTGTATGTCAAATAAATAAATAAAATCTTTAATTAAAAAAAAAAGAACAAAGTCCCTAAATAAATGAAACAAAAACTAACAGAAATAAAGGGAGAGACAAATAATTCGACAGTAATATTTGGATACTTCAATAACCTACTTTTAATAATGGGTAGAATAACTACAAAGAATAAAAAAAAGATGAACAACAATATAAGCCAAATAACCTTAAAAGATACCTATTGACAGACTGACAACAGCAAAGTACACATGGCTCTCTGGTGCATGTGAAAACATTCTCCAGGATAGATAATATATTAGGCCCTTACAATTTTTCAACAAATTTAAAAGGATCAAAATAATACAAATATGCTCTCTGACTACAAATAAATTCTAATAGAAGAACGATGAGCTCAAATCTGACATGATCAAACTCTGAAGTCAATCTAAGTTTTTAAGCATGAAGAAAAGTTATGAACATGTCTTTCAAGGAAAGTTAATTAAAAATTTTTAATAGCCAAAAAGACTGAATAATCATACTCATAATGATAATTGGTAATTTGCATGACCATATTGGAATGACCAAATCTAAGAATTACATTAAGCTCCTCACATTCGTAAACACATGTAATCTTTCTTAAAGCCTGTGACATAGGAAACATTGTTATCATACCTCCATTTTATAGATATGGAAACTCAGGATAAGGGTTACTAATAATCTTGCCTACCATCACATATAACATAATTTATCAGTTCTCCTATTAATAGGAATCAGGGTTGTTTTCATTAGGAGCCTTTCATGAATACAGTGGTCATGAACATTCATAAGCAGTGTTTTTGTGGAATTAAATGTTCCTAATCAAGATCCTCTGAAAATCAAACATAAAGATGAGATGAGGTGTGCAAAAGATTTATTGGTGGAAGTGACTAAAGAAAGAGAAGAATCAGAGAAGATGGAATAGCTTTCAGACTGCAACGCAAATCTGATACTTTGAAGGAAAAGAGGAAGGAAGGATGATTTCTGAAGAAAAATATCAAGCTGCTGTTCAATTCTAAGAAAGTTGTGGCCAGTCTAAATGTAGGGTGATTCTAAATATCATTACTCAGATTAGTGGTGATGCTTTTTATTCTATTTGCTTTTAATTATGAAAGAAACTGATTTTTATCAGTTCCATGTTTGTTATGTGTCTACCAAGATAATCACAGTCTTTTTGTCTTTATTTCTATGTAGAAAATATGTTGATTTTCAAACATTAAACCAACCTTGCATTTCTGAGGTAAATCTATTTGATTATGATCTGTTCTCTGAATTTCCAGGAATTATGCCTGAGAACCTCATTTTAAAAATCATGCCAGTTGATTCTTAAGCACATTAAAATTTAAGAAGCAAAATAATCTGTATATATGCTTGCATACCCTTTATTAGACCCATATCATATACAGATAAAAACATAAGTTCACACCCAAACTTCCAATTGCTATGTAACAGAACAGAGTTTATGCTAGTTTTTCCCCTTTCAGTATTTGTAAATCCTTTCTCATACATTGAAGAACACGGCTCCCATTATCTTTAATGTATATATTTATTTCATCATTTTACTTGGATATAAACAATGTTTCATCCCTGTTGCCATCATCCTTGTGGACACCTCCTCACCTTTGATTTTTTCGCTCCCAAATGCCTCTACCACCATCCTCCACGTAGATGTTCCTGTCAACTTTCTTAGGCTTCAAAACCCCACATTCCACAGCCCTTCCATTTATACACCTTCCTTAGCTTGCTCAGGCTCTGACTCTCCACTCGGGGCCACCCACCTTTTTGCATAGACCCTGTTTAATCTACTTGTGCTCCAACAACTCATGCTTGGCTGTCCTTTTCCATAAATACCCTCCTTAACCTTCTGGATTCTAATTGCCCACAATAGAATGTCCCACTTACCGGATATCCTTCTTGCTCTTCTCAGCCTCTGATACCTCACACCAGGCTGTCTTCCTCAAGAACACACTCTTCACTCGGCTCTTTCTCTGAATCCTCATATCAAAAGTCGCTCTGTGTGCATTCCTCCTCATCCTCCTCAGACCTTGACATCTGTGTGGGGTAGCCCTTCTACCGGGATGCCTACTCACCCTGTTTAGACTCTTGACACCTCATTCAAGGCTGACCATGGAAAAATTGCTAACCAAGGAGAAACTGGACAATCTTTCCAATGCATCCCTGCTGTGCAGGCACACTCCTTAGTTCACTTGGCCTCTGACACTCCTCTATGAGACTCATGTCTCCCACGACATAGACACTCACTTTGTTCTGCCTCGCCCAGTGCTTTTAAGAATAAATTATCCAATAAGAGAGGTAAAGCAAAGAGAAGGTAAAGTGGGGAGGGAAGAGTGGAACTAACCAAAAAAAAAAGAAGTTTTGTCATAATATTTTAGGACTAGAAGTAAGACTCAGAGGTGCTGTTCCCATTTCAGACAGATTCATATCTCAATAAACAATGTTATTAGATATACTATCTGTGAACCAGACCTATCAGAACCTTAATTAGTGTGACCCTGGAGGATATCAATTAAAAATAAAAGAAAACCCTGTATTGGATAAAATTCACATAACATAAAATTTCACCAATTTTATTTTTATTTTATTTTTAAAATCTCACCAATTTTAAATGAACAAGTCGATAATGTTCAGTATACTCACAGACTTTGTGAGACCATCACAACAATCCAAGTTTAGATTAATTTCATCATCCTAAAAAAGAATCTCTGTACTCATTAAACGGTCACTCATTTTGTTCATCACCCAGATGTAGGCAACAAAATCTACACCTAAACTAATCTGATTTATTTTCCTTTTCCAGATTTTCATATAAATGGGACCATATAAAATGTGGTGTCTTGCGACTAGTAACTTTTGTTTAGCTGAGTGTTTACCAGGCTCATCTATACTATAGTACGCATCATTTCTTTTTATTGCCAAGCAATATTCCATTGTAGGAACACACCACAATTTATCCATTTAGCAGTCAATGGAGATTTTGGTTGTTTTCACATTTTGACTACTATGAATAATGTTTCTGTATAATTCATGTGCAAATTTTTGTGTGGACATATCTTTTTCACTCTCTGAGTACTATATTTAGTCTGCTCAAGCTGCCATGCCATAACACCACAGACTGGGTCACTTAAACAGCCAGCAACATATTTTCTCATTTCTAGAGGCAAGAATTGTAAAATGAAGGGGCTGGCAGGGTTGGTTTCCAGTGACATCTCTCCTGGCTTGGAGAAGGTGCCTCTTCACCTGTCCTCACACGGCCTTCCTTTTGTGCACATACACTCCTGTTGTCTGTTACTCTTTTTATAAAAACACCAGTTTAAATGGTTTAGGGGTTCATTTTTATGAACTCATTTAATCCTAATTACTTTATTAAAGTCCTTGTATCCAAATAGAGTCACATTGGGGGTTAGGGCTTCAATATATGTAGTTGGAAGGGGCACAATTCTGTCCATAACGTTCCAGCTTCTGCCAGCCTCCCACCAAATTCATACCTTTTTTACATTCAAAATACATTTACCTCATTTCTTCAGCCCCCAAAATCTTAGCCTACTCCAGCATCAACACCAAGTCCAAAGTCTCATCTAAATATTATCTAACTCAAGTATAAGTAAAGTCAAGGTATAATCCTGAGGCAAAATTCCTCTCCATCCATTAACCTATAAAACCGGATAAGTTTCATGCTTCCCAAATACAAAGGAGGTCCAGGTGGAGGCTAGATACTCTTATTCCAAAAGGGAGGAATTATAAAGATGAAAGAGGTGAGAGGCCACAAACAAGTCTAAAACCTAACAAGGCAAATTCCATTAGATGTTATGACTCCAGAATAATCCTCTCTGGTTAGATGTTCTGTCCTGTGTGTCCGCCAGGGTGGAGGTCACTCCTTCTAGGCCCACTAGTGAGGCCACGCTGTCATAATCCACAGTAAAGCATACCTATTCCTTTGGTTCTAGGTGGTGACCATGCCCTCTCAGCCATGGGCAAGGGCCCTCTCCTTAAAACTTTGGTCAGAAACAAACCAACCTGCTGAAACCAAGGCGGTTGGCCTCACCTTCTGTAACTGAGAAGGACACAGTCTTGTTCCTCAGGACTATCCCTTCTGGGCCTGTGGTGGCAGTAAATTCATTTCTGTTCAGTTCATAACAGGTATATACCTAGGGGGGAAATTGATGGGTCTTCTGGTAATTCTGTCCTTAAACCTTTGAGGAACTGCCAGAGTCTTTTTCAAAACAGCTAAACTAGCATTTAGACAGATCCTGGAGATCTGTCTCTTGCTTTAACAGTGTTGGGATGAAATAGACCTGGAGATGTTCCTTCTTCTAACCTCCAACAACTATCTTGTCAGAACCATCTTCTCAGCCATCCTTTGTCTCTGGGACCAGCCAGCACCATATTTTGGATTTAACATGACCTCCCAGATTCATCAGAATTATTCCATTGAGGTGAAAGTCACTGCCAACCACCTGGTCAACATGCATCTCCTACACCTACCTTTCTCTGGACTTCTAGTTTGACCATGATCATGTGTCTCTGGAGGGCATGGGTCACTTCTTCCCAAGTTAGTTAAGGAAAAGCAAGAAAGAGCAAAGCATCTCTCAAAGATGTAAAACCAGAGCCATGGCTGTGCCTTCTTCCAGGATGTGCAGAAGCCATCCCAAGATGCATGGGGTAAAACCTGGGGTGCTGTGAAAGTCACCATGTTCTGAGGAAGAACCAGACCAGGGCCCTTGAGGATCTGCGTGCCCTGGGTTCTGCCCATCTCTGCAACTTCCTGGAGAACCACTAACTAGATGAACAGGTGGAACTCATCAAGTTGATGGTACCCACCTGACTAACTGTGGAGGCTGGCAGCCCCCAGGCTGGGTGAGTATTGCTTTGAAAAGCTCACCTTTGAGCATGACGAGGAGCCTCTGGAGCCCGGCAGACTGTGAGGGTCTCCTTGGTCTCCCCTGGTGGTAGGGCTCCTGCTTCAGCTTCTCTCTTCAGCCACAAGGCAGCATCTTAACCACCCCGGAACCCTATTCCAAGCCGTGGACCAAGTGGAAACAGTAAATCTTTCTGCAGCAACAAAAATAATAATAATAAAATAAAAATTTAAATGGCTGAACTATGTTAGATCATTAGAGATGAATGAGGGATTCAATTTCCTCACATCTTCAGCAATGCTCATTAGTGCTTGAGGTTTGTCATCGTAAAGGAACTCTTGAGCACACTTGCCACCATCATAGTTCCAGCCACAGCCTCTCACATTCTTTCCTCTGCTCTTTTCTGACTTGTTTGCCTTTCTCTATCATTCCTTCTCATCAAGGTAGTGTCAGCTGACTCCCTGAAAGCAAAATATAAAAGGAAACTTGTGAAGTTCTTTAGGGTTTTTTATTTATTAAAAAATTTTTTTTATGACATTTGCCATCACTTGGTTAACTTGGTTTCTGCAAGGCAAAAGCTCTCTGAAGCCGGTTAATTTTGGCTGAGACACTCTCCTTACTGTTTCCTTCCAGATAGTTTCTGGCTGCTGAGAATTTAGTTAAGTGAGACTTAGGTAAGGACTGTCTAATGTCAGAGCATTTATGCATGAGGAGAAAAGTACATTCTTTAAAAATCAATATGACTAATTAATATAACAGCATAAATTATGTAATTGCTCAGTAATTCATGCTGTTTATGTAGCAAATTAACTCATGGTTTTAAAACAAATTTATGCCCTTATAATAACCTCTTTGTAGGCACCGATATGGGGCACATCTGAATACCAAGGGGAAAATAAATGAGGTAGAATAAATATTTTTTATTTAGTTAACTGTGAATTTTCTTAACAGCTCAAGTGAAACCTGTGCTTCTGGTTTCCAGCTGTGTAGTTCCTGTCTGTAATTTTTTTTTTTTAAATGGTTCTATTTTGGTTCACAGTGGTCACATAAACCTGGGATATCCTTTTTAACTGCAAGTTAAAGATTATCAATATCAGACTGGAATTATGTCATAAAACATTACTGGCTGATTCCTTAGAGCTGGTGTTGTAATGTTTCTTCAACTTGTAAAATGCATTTACTATGAAGCCAGAGCTTCAGAGATTTTCTGATCTGCAAATTTTCCATGGTAACAGAGATGATCTTGTCATTTTATAATTTACTAGACTGAAGTAATTCCCAGGCAAAGCACATGTTTGAGAAAGTCAGCGGATGCACCCCACAGGCAGGACAAATTCCAGGCCATAAGTAAAGACATTATAAATGCCTAAAATTGCAGTCTTTATCTCTAAGGCAGGTGTTTCAAAACTGGACTGGTCCCAAATATTTTTTTCCTTTTTGGTTATTGTTTTTCTAGAAGAAGTTGAAAAGGATGTTAAAGATAAGGCAGGTGTTAAGATAAGATTCCTCACCAGGAATGACTCATCAACAGCCAATCAGGGGTTTTGTATCTGTGAACATGACGAGGGGTGGCGGCTTGGCTATGGTTATGAAAACTCCCTTCAGTTCAGTGAAAACAATATTTTTAAAAACTTCTTGAAGTAATTCCCACTTTTAGGGGAAAAAAATCTCCACAGCCACTTTACCAATTAGGTAACTAAGAATTTGTTACTATGTTGCTATCAAGTTAGTAGCTATGATTCCAACATAGCCTATTATGCTAAGGCATATCATATCCTCAATATTAAAAATTGTGTAGAATGATGGACTAATCTCTTAGTACATTTGAATTGAATATGTCAAAATAAATTATTAAGACAAAATATATTAACAAGTGAGTCAGAGCAAGGAAAAAGAAGCACAGAGTTTAAGATGTTCAATGCTAGTGTCTTTCCAGAGTTACACAGAGTTATTTTTCCTAGGAAGAAAATGGATTAATAAATAATACAAAGACAGAAGTTCATTGGCCCCTTTGTCGTTTGCCTCCTCTGGGAATTATGGCAAGGAACAGTTGCCCTTGTTAACCTGTGAACATTTTTCACTCCCTTAGGTCATTTACTCTGGCTCAGGGGTCCAATTTTCCTTTCATTCATTAACCACATTGGGAAGCAGAGTTCCTAACCCTTTCCAGTCTAAATGTGGAACAATCACATCCCTTCACAATCAACTGCCAGTGTGCTGGGACCTTTACGTTTCACTGTGCTCTCACAGTGACGCAAGTTTTTAACAATTGAAGGATATTAACTCAAAAACTTGTTTTTTAATTGGAGGAGCTCAGGGGATTTCAAATAAGTGAACTTGTATAAACTGGAAGCTGGTACATGTGCCTTTCCAATTATTTTTGTTCAAATTAGGGGAGAGGGCACTGCTAATCTCAGAAAGCAGATTTCAAAAATTATTTTAGTTATGAAGCTAACACAGGATAACAAAACTGAGCACTTTTGAATTGTTTGGATAGCTGGAAAGACATAACCTTGTCTTTTATCTTAGTAAAGATACCATATATTCAGAACATTGCCATTTCATTATTTAAATATGTGAATTTTTGTTAAGCCACTGGATTATTTTCTTTTATTAGACCTACTGGAAAAAAAGAAAAAAATTGAATTGTAGACTTCTGCTAAGACCTTTTTCACTTTACTCTCAGTTACATAACTTAATTGTGAATTAAAAAAACATATTGTATCCTTTTGGAACAGTGTAACCCAAATATTGTCTTTGTTAATAAAAAAGACTAACAAATCTATATTGTTATCATTAGGGAATATCTTCCCACAGTGTTTGAAATAAATACATCACATTCTGGAGATTGAAAGGAATATGTGAAACAGGGCTTTCTAGGAACTTCCAAAATACACACTGGCATGGTAAGTTAAGAAAACTTGGTTTGGAAGAATGATAGGGAAATCCTTTGTGTTCTTTGTCATTTCCTATTTCCTCAAACAAGTGAGAGAGAGAATGGGGGGGCACGTGCTCTAATGCTTAATTAAGTCTTTTATCAGATGACATTAGATAATTCTTAAAAAGAACAAGATTTAGACACTTAAAATCTATAATTGATCTTCACAGGGACCATGTTCTTTAAGAAAATAATTTATCATCCAGGGATAACTTTTTAATGTAAAATGATGTATTACTATACAATATACCAGAAAATTCAATATGAAGAACTTTCCAATTCACACACACACACACACAGAATATATATATAATATATATGTTATATAGTGTTATACACATGTTTATATATATTATATATATAGTGTTTCTTACATCTCCAACGGCAAAATAGTGTCTTCTGTTTAATTTTTTTTTTTTTAAACCAGCCCCTGGAATTAAGGCACTTACTGAGCCATTTGGTAAGGTATGCATATTCAGATACAAGATTGGAATAATTAACTATCCATTTAGATTTTTAATTTTTTTTTAATTACAGAAATGATTCACTGAGATTTATGTCTTATAAAAGATTCACACTATATTTAACATAATTGGACAACCAGTTTTATAAGAGATTAGCAGTAGTAGCTTTTTTGGAAAGACAGTTATATTTTTTATTCCCCTCTTTGTTCTACAAATAGTCATTTTATAATAGTCTACAAAATACAAATTCAAACTTTAACCAAGAATGACTTATTCCATAACTATACCAAGACACGATATTGTTTATTAAATTGTTTTGAATTTTATGCATAATATATTTGATTTGTCTTTTTCTTATTAAAAGTGAATTTGAACTTCTTTTCATACTTTTATTGACTATATATCATTTTAACTTTTTTTTTTTTTTTAAAGATTTTATTTATTTATTTGACAGAGAGAGATCACAAGTAGACAGAGAGGCAGGCAGAGAGAGAGAGAGAGGGAAGCAGGCTCCCTGCTGAGCAGAGAGCCCGATGCGGGACTCGATCCCAGGACCCTGAGATCATGACCTGAGCCGAAGGCAGCGGCTTAACCCACTGAGCCACCCAGGCGCCCTTAACTTCTTTTTAAAATATGCTCCACTTGCATCCTTTAGGTTGTTTTTGTTTTTCTATTTGGTTTTACCAGATCTCCCTTTATAGTTTCCACTTGGGATAGTAACACTGAATGATTTATTTGATGTATATTTACTAAGGAAAGTTATTGTAATTTAACCATTGTTTTGTGTCCAAAGAAAACAGTAATAAACAAGACATTCTAGTAAGGAAAGACAGAAGAAGAATATACAAATGAATATATAAGATAATTGCTGTATATTATAAAGGAAAATTATAATAGAAACTCTTTCATTGCTGCTGGGAATGCCAACTCAGAAGATAGTTTGGCAGCTTTTTTTTTTTTTTAACAAAACTAAACATATAAAACTAAACATATTATTCAGCATTAATGCTCATTTACATAGAAATGAGGTATAAACATGCACACGGGTGTTTACAGCGATTCTATTCACAATTGCCAAAACTTGGAAGCAACCAAGATGTTCTTCACTGGTGAATGTATACATAAACTCTTGTCATATCCAAATAGTGGGATGCCATTCAGTGCTAAACAGAAATGAGCTATCAAGCCTTAAGAAAAAAAATGGAGGAAACTTAAATGCACATTATTAAATGAAAGAAGTCAATCTGAAAAGTTGACATACTATAGGATTCCAACTATATGACATACTAGAAAAGGCAAAACTGTAATGACAGTAAAAAGATCAAAGGTTGCCAGGGGTTGAGGAGAGGAGGAGTGAATAGGCAGAGCACAAGATATTTTTAGGGCAGTGAAACTATGTGATACTATAGTGGGGGGATACATGTCTTTATTCATTCGTCAAACCCCATAGAATATACAACAACAAGAGAAAACCATAATGTAAAGTCTGGACTTTGGCTCATGTGTCAACAGGTAAGTTTATCCATTGTAACAAATGTGCCACCACCTGGGTGGGAGAGGCTGAACTATGGTGTGGGTAGCTCAGTTGTGCTGTGAACCAGAAACTGATTCTAAAAAAGAAAGTGTGTTTTTTCAGAAGTAAACTATAAAATGAGTTTTCATATTTCCTCCAATTTATTTATGGTTTTGCATTCCTCTATGCACTGTGTTGGTCAAGGATGGAGGCTCTAGAATGAGACCAGAGTTACAAATGGTGGGAACTTAGACAATATATTTTGTCACCTAGTGCCTCACAGTCAGATTAAATAGAGGAGTTCCTAACAATATTAAATAATATAGTATATGTAAAGCTTTTAGAAGAATTCCTGGCACATTAAGTCATATCTATTGCCATGTTTAGTAATTCTATGATAGTTACTATCATGTGGTAGGGCAAACACTCCCCTTCAGTGTTTTTATTTTTCAACAACTCCTGATCTTTTATTTCATTTTGCAGCTTTATCTTCCAAATGATCTTGAAAATAAACTTGTTGCATTCCATGAAAAATAAAATTTGCTCTCTTGATTTGTTACTATTAAATATATATAATAAATTGTATTGAAGGAATGTTTTAAACTTATGTTGAATGAATGCTCTTACTATATTGTGTCTCTTTATCCAGGATTATTTTTTTTTTTTTTTTTTTTTTAAAGATTTTATTTATTTATTTGTCATAGAGAGAGAAGCGAGAGTGAGCACAGGCAGACAGAGTGGCAGGCAGAGGCAGAGGGAGAAGCAGGCTCCCTGCCGAGCAAGGAGCCCGATGTGGGACTCGATCCCAGGACGCTGGGATCATGACCTGAGCCGAAGGCAGCTGCTTAACCAACTGAGCCACCCAGGCGTCCCCAGGATTATTTTTTTTTTAAAGATTTTATTTATTTATTTGACAGAGAGAGATCACAAGTAGGCAGAGAGGCAGGTAGAGAGAGAGGAGGAAGCAGGCTCCCTGCCGAGCAGAGAGCCCGATGTGGGGCTCGATCCCAGGACCCTGAGATCATGACCTGAGCCGAAGGCAGCGGCTTAACCCACTGAGCCACCCAGGCGCCCCTTTATCCAGGATTATTGAATGTCTTCCTTATTAATCAGATTTTTATGCCGACTGGTGACTTTATATGGTGGTGACTTATGCTCATTTCTTATGCTCATTTTATTGTATTTTTTTCAGTGTCCCAAGATTCATTGTTTATGCATCACACCCAGTGCTTATGCTCGTTTTAGTATTTTTGTTGCTTTGTTGTTTTTCTTACTTATGGAAGCCTTCCTCTCTCTCATTTTCTCTCTCATTACAGTTTTTAATTTTTTGTTTTTGGTCTAAGGGGAAAGAAATAATTGGTGTTGGTATTATGTATGGACACCTTTTACAACTTATTAGTTCTAGTCATTTTTCAGTTGATTCTTTGTGTACATATCTTAGGGATAGAATTATGTATCCCCCCAAAAGATATTCTGAAGTCTAAACCCCCATACTTCATAAATGTGCCCTTATTCAGAAAAAGGGTCTTTTGCAGATATGATCGAATTGAGGTGAATTTATTCATGTGGACCCTAATCCAATATGGCTTGTGTCCTTATAAGAAGAGCAAAACATCTGTCTTCACAGAGACCACACAGGGAGAATACCATATGACTACAAAGGAAAATATTGGAGTGAGGCAGAGAAAGAAATCAAGGATCAAAAGTTACCAGTAGAAACTAGGAAGAGGAAAGAAAGATTTCTTCCCTATAGCCCCTAAGAAGGAGCATGTCCCTGACAAAACCTTGATTTTTCACTTCTAGTTTATAGAACTGTGAGAGAGTAAATTCTTGTGTTATGCTGTCTGGTTTATGGTAGTTTTTATGACAGATCTAGGAAATGGATACACTTTTTATGAAGACATATGACCTATAAATAAGAGTACTTTTTAAAATGTTTATACTTTTATTATTTTATCTTATGTGATTGCATTGCTTGGGATATCCCTGAAATGCTAAAGAGTAGTGGTGATAATGGGCATTTATTTTATTTCTGAATTCAGTGAGATTCATTTCATTAATTTACCAACAGTATGTTGCTGTCTGGGGTTTCTAGTAGATAATATTTATCAAATTAAGAAGGTTTCCTTCTGGGGCACCCGGGTGGTTCAGTGAATTAAGCTTCTGCCTTCAGCTCAGGTCATGATCTCAGGGTCCTGGGATTGAGCCCCACATCGGGCTCTCTGCTCGGCATCGAGCCTGCTTCTTCCCCCCACCCTATCTGCCTCTCTGCCTACTTGTGATCGCTGTCTTCAAATAAATAAATAAAATCTTCAAAAAAAAAAAAGAAAAAAGAAAAAAGAAAAAAAGAAGGTTTCCTTCTATTGAAGCCAGGCTGGCAAATTCTATTAAAATTGAATTTAGATTTTTGGGGTTATCTACTAAGAAAATCACATATTTTTTCTTCAAATTTTTCCTCCTATGACTCACATTATAATATTTCCTAAGACTGAAACATTCTTATATTCCTGAAAGAAACTGTTCTTGATGATGCATTGTTCTTTTAATATGTTGCTTGATTTAATTTATTAACATTCTATTTAGTATTTTTCATACAGGTTCATAAATAAAATTGACCACTAGTTATTTTTATCTTGTTTGTGTTCTTTTGATTTGTTTCAGGATCATGCTAATTTTGTAAAGTTAATGGGGACATTTTACATTTATTTCTAGCTATATTTCTGCTGTCTAAAACATTGTCTAAAAAGTTGGAATCATCTGTTTCTTGAATAGAACTCACTGATAAACATTGTGTGATCTGGGTATCTTTTTTGGATGCTGATATTTAACAATTTTTTATTTCTTCAAGATTATTGGTATGTAGAGGTTTTTTTACTCCATTTTTAACTCTTAAGCCAAGTGTAATGATGATTTAGATAATTTAAATATTCATAGAAAAACATCTATTTTGTCCACATTTTCCAATATATACAGCTTATATTAGTTTGTAGGGTTACAGTAAAAATGTATCACAGATTGGGTGGCTAAAACAACAGACATTTATTATGTCACAGATCTGGAGTCTGGAAGTCCAAAATCAAGATGTCGGTAGGGTTGGGTTTTGATGAGGGTGTGAGGGAAGGATCTGGTGCAGGCTTCTCTCTTTGGCTTACAGATGACTGTCTTGTTCCTGTGTCTTCTACATCATCTTTCCTCTGTGCCTATCTCCATGTTCTGCTTTCCCCTGGACACCAATCATATTGGATTAGGTCCCAACTTACTGGCCTCATTTTTTTTTTTTTTTTGAGGAGGTTTGGGACAGAAGGAGAGAGAGAATCTTATGTCTGCTCCATACCCAGTGCAGAGACAGATATGAAGCCCGATTCCTTGACCCTGAGATCACGACCTAAGTTGAAATCAAGAGTCAAACACTCAACCAACTGAGCCACCTAAGCACCCCCTTAATGACCTCATTTTAACTTAATTACCTAAGACCTTATCTCCAAATGAGGTTACTTTCTGAGGTACAGGGGGTTGAGGACTTTAACATGTGAATTTTGAGGGGACACAGTTCAACCCACAACATAATCCTCCATATATTTTCTCTTATCTATTTAATAAAAGTCTGTATTTGTAATTGTACTTTATTTCTCATGCCTAATATTATTTAGTGGTGTTTTTATTTTTTTTTAATTTATCAGTTTTTTTAAACAGAGTTTATCAGTAAAATTTATCAGAGTTTGCCAAACTCTAACACTCTCTTTAAATGATAGCTTTTGGCATTCTGACCATGGCTAAGTATTCTCAAAAATTGTGTTCTTATCTATCCCTTTCTTTTGCTTTATAATGTTTTTATTTACTTTCTTGATATGAAACATAGATAATTCATTTTTACATTTTCTTACATTTCAATAAATCAATTTACGGGTAAACATCTTCTTTTGAGCATGGCTTTGTTCACCTCTCAGAGTTTTAATAATAGTATTTTTATCTTGGCCTATCCTGAAGAAATTCTCATTTTATCTTGATTTTTTTATTATCCCAAGATATAAAGTAATTTATTTTAAAGTTAGTAAGTAGAAATCTTGACTGAGATTTTTAAAAATAGTAATGTGGGCTGTATGGCTCTGCTTTTTGGTATCTGTAGAGATTACTCTCTTCTCTCTTCTATGGCTTAGTTGCCTAGCTAATTTGTGAATTCCCCAACTTCTTGAAAAAAATGTTTTATTTATAAACTACAATGATATATGTGCCTATAAAGTTATGTATATGTAAACATATATGTTGATATAATCATGTTTTTTATTTGTCAATATTTCTCTAGAAATTTTTGTAAGGTTTATTTTTTATTTTTTTTAATATTTTATTTCTTTATTTGTTAGAGTGAGAGACAGAGAGAGAGCACAGGCAGGCAGAGTGGCAGGCAGATGCAGAGGGAGAAGCAGGCTCCCTATGGAGCAAGGAGCCTGATGTGGGACTAGATCCCAGGACACTGGGCTCATGACCTGCTCAGAAGGCAGCCGCTTAATCAGCTGAGCCACCAAGTTGTCCCTTAAGATTTATTTTTTTGAGAGAGAGAGTGTAAGCAAGGGAAGGGGTAGAGGAAGAGAGAGGGGAAGAATCCTCAAGCAGACTCTCTGCTGAGTATGGAGCCAAATGTGGGGCTCTATTCCAGGACCTGGAGATCATGACCTGAACTGAAATCAAGAGCTGAGCACTTAACCGGCTGAGCCACTCAGGTGTCCCCAAATTTCTCTAGACATTTTTATTTATTAACTCCCCTTGTAATTTTTAAAGCTATTAGAAATGTTAATGCCTGGGACATCTTCTTAATAGAGTGCATCATTTGTCAAAAAGAATTACTTTGTTCCATTGTGATTTTCCCACTAAATTCCATTTCATTTATTTCTTTTTATTGCTCTATTTTCTTTTTTTCTGCCTATCTTATATTTAGTTGTTTAATTACTTCTCATTTCAAAAATAGCTCTGAGGGGTGCCTGGGTGGCTCAGTGGGTTAAAGCCCCTGCCTTCGGCTCGTCATGATCCCAGGGTCCTGGGATCGAGCCCTGCATTGGGCTCTCTGCTCAGTGGGGAGCCTGCTTCCCTTCCTCTCTCTCTACCTGCCTCTCTGCCTACGTGTGATCTCTGTCTGTCAAATAAATAAATAAAATCTTTAAAAAAAATTCAAAAATAGCTCTGATAGTAACAATAGATAGCACTTTTGTAAGTCCATATTATTGGAATAATGTTAAGCAATCTGTAAATCTTGATCATTATAAAAGATTTGACTCTGCTCATGTTAATTTTGACTAGTGATATGTTAGTGACATTAATTTAACAACTTATTCTATCAAAGTCCAGGATTAAGTAATATCCTGTTTCTCTAACCGATTTCTTCCTCCTCAAAACTGCCTATTTTTATTCCTCAGTTTCTAAATGTCCCTTTACTCTGAGGTTCAGTGCATCTGGATTTTAGGTCCATATTTTACAATTATATTTTACATTAGAAATCAACTATTATATAGACTTAGCATTTTTCTTACCATGGGTCTGTTACCACAGTTAGTCCTATTTATTGGATATCTTTGTTTTTTAAGACTTCTATATATTTATTTGAGAAAAATAGTGAGTAAGAGAGCGAGAACACAAGAGGGGGTGGAGGATAAGGAGTAGAGGGAGAAGCAGACTCCCTGCTGAGCAGGGAAGCCTGATTCCTGGTTGATTGATAGAGACTCCAAGATTGTGACCTGAGCGTAAGCAGACGCTCAACCAACTGGGCCACCCAGGCGCCCCTATTGGATTTATTTCTAATTTTGCTGGAAATAATCTTCTTCTTTCTTTTTTTTAAATTATTTTTTATTATTATGTGCAATTAGCCAGCATATAGTAAGTACATCATTTGTTTTTGATGTAGTGTTCAATGATAGCAGATGCTACAGTTAGTTGTATAGAACACCCAGTACTCATTTAGAAGGTCTGTGATTAGGGAAATTTATGATTGTGGATGTTTCATAATATCTTTATTTTATTCTATCAATTAATGGTTTAGCTGGATATAGAATTAAGACTTAAATTCATTAATATATTCCCTGAACTTGAAAAACCCCTCTTGTGCTGTAGCATCTGCTATTGAAGAAGTCTGATTCTAATCTAATCCTTGTTCTTTTGTAAGGAAGTTGTCTCTTGAGAAGCTTTTAACTTTTCTTTTTATCCTCAGATTCTAGATTTTACCACACATCTCATTATATAGTTCTTTCTTCATGTTAGGATTATGTTCCTTGTACATTTACTTTGAAGATGTTAATTTTTATGGGGGAAATTTTCTTCTATGTTACTCTGATGATTGGATTTTCTTCCTGTATCTGGCGGTTCATTATTGCCTGCGTATTGTCTCATTTACTAACAGCTGTTTAACTTTTATTAGAACTGCTTGCATGATTGGTTGTGGGAAATGACTAGAATATGCCTCTATGTGGTATAATTATAGCTTGTCTTCTGGATATAGGGCTCTATCCTCTCTTACAGAGTTGCTAGCTACTTGTGATGTTGTCCCAGTACCTTTGTTAATCCTCTTATTTAGCCAAACTAGGAGACAGAGGAAGGTCTAGTTCTAACTATGAAGTTTATAGGCACCCCAAAAGATCCCCTGGGTGACATTCTGCTCCTTACATTTAATTATTTTGATCTACCTTTCATGTTAGTTTGTACATTGTTACTCCAAGGCTTCCCTGTCCATCTGATTCTACCTGCTTTCTATCTTACAGGAATCCCTCCTAATTTCTAGTCTTCTGGTCCAAGGTTGCTATATATGTATGGTACCTTGTGAGTCATGCCCTGTGTAGCCTGCTTCTGTGCGTTGGGCTAGGCAAGCACTGTTCTCATTTTCCAATGCTGTTGAGATTAATTATCAATTTAAGAATAGTTTTTCTTCTCTTTTAAAGGATTTACTCAGGAAGCAAGCCAGAAGTGTTTTATTAGTCAGACATCGAACAGATCTCTTTATTGACCTATTGCTATTGCTGTCATCTGTGTGCCATAATCTAAAACCCTTTCTTTCTTTTTATTTTTTTGAAGTATTATAGAAAGATTGTGGTCTCTCATGAATATGAGATTGTTATTACAAGAAATCAGAAAATATCATTTTTCCTCTTCTATCTTTTTTTCTTTGTATCGTGCCAGTCTACAATTTCTGGGGAAAATGGGAATATGTTGACTCCAAGTAAATGATTATGTCTTTTTAGCTTTATCTAAAAATTTAAGGTTGCACGTAACACCCAGTTCTCATTACCACATGTGCCCTCCTTAAAGAATATTAAGAGTTCATTATTCATGAGAAGCAATAAAGGAAATAAATTTATACTTTCTTAGTCTTTTCAGAGATCTGTCGCTTATCAAACTTTAATGTATGAAACAGTTGATTTGGCATCAAAGATTTTACCTGGCTTATGTACTGAAGATAGTTTGATTCTTACTACAGTGTTTTTGGAAACATAAACATGGCTTTCTAGGTAATTAGAAAGAACTTCAGGAAATAAGATGTGTTCCTTCCTATCCTCTACACTTCCTCTGACAGAAAAAGAAAAGCCTTTAGATATTTTTTCTTTCATTTTTCCCAATGTGACTCCACACAATGAGTTACTGAGCTGAACTTCCTCCCCTGCACAGTCCATCATTCTGCAGTATTTCACCCACTAGCCAATCCATCTGGAACTTTATCTAGTCACTTGCCAAAATCCTCCTCCTTCTTAAAGATGTTCTGACCCACCTCTGAGTTTTCATTTCCTCCCACTCTGCCCAAGTGATGAGCTCTAACCTCTTCCTTCCAGATGTCAAGCCCACCTACTCCCCTGAGATAAAATATCTGCAACAATTTTCTTCACTGCCAACTATTCACCAGATATAAAAATGAATTTTCATATCTCCATTTCAAGTGTCAAAAGAACCCATTTTCAACTGGAAAAAATTATATGCCCTTTTCAAACTTATCATCACTCTATCAAATATATCAATTTGGATTCAAGAGCTTATTTTATTTTAGTCTCAACCATTCTTACAATTCCTTCAGTGCACACACAGACATGTGCAAACACACCCCATATTCCTGGTAAATTTTATCCAAATGGCCCTTTTCTATTTATTAACTTCTGGAGAAAAAAAAATCATACTACCATGTCCCTGAAATTATTTGGAAGCAGGATTCCTCAGTATTTCTCATACATGCCTTTTTATAATTTCTTATAGTATTGGTTGCTTATAGCACTCATTGATTTATATAATCTTAACTATAGAAGAGAATATATAAATTATCTAAATAGCTTCCACTCCCAGTATGAAATACATCTAATTTTAGGTGATTACTATTTTGTGATAAAGTTTGCTCATCATTCATTCATTTAATTAAGAAACACTTATTGAGGGGTGCTGGGTGGCTCAGGCCATTAAGCTCCTAATTCTTTTTTTTTTTTCTTTTAGCTCCTAACTCTTGATTTTTGTTTTGGTCATAATCTCAGGGTTGTGAGATGGAGGCCCACCAGCGGCCATGACTGTGGAGCCTGCTTTACATTCTCTCTGCCTCTGCCCTTTCTCCCTCCCCCTGCATCTGCACTCTCTCTCTCTCTCTCCAAAAAAAAAAAAAAAAAAAAAGAAAGAAAGAAGAAAAGAAAAAAAGAAATAATTAATGAGTGTTTTACTGTGTCCCAAGACTAATCTAATGGCTGGGCATAAATCAATCATCTGCACTTTCAAGGAAATCATGTTTTAATGGGAGGAGACAAATAAGTAATAAACATAATAATTAAGTTGGTAATACAATGCGAATGTGTAATCTGGGATTTTACCTATTTGGTTGTTAATTAGATAGATACCCTGTTACTGTTTCATGGCTGCTGACAGAAAAAAGACTCCTGGGTCAAAAAAAAAAAAAAGAAAAAAAAGACTCCTGGGTCAGAGACCAAGTTCTCTTATGCACAGTACAGCAGGCAGCAGGAACAATGGCTTATTCTGCACGGGGATTATGCAGATAGGACCAGATGGATGCTGTGCACAAATCAGAGCTGTATCACAACTGTGCAACATGGGATATGAAGAAATCACTATTTTGTAGCAAGCAGTAAGCAAGTCTTGTCCTCGGCTCAGAGAGAGAAACATTAACTTCTCTTTCAAGATTACTTGCTATCAAGACAACTCTGAGGAATGTCCCAGTTCAATAGCTATTACGACTTTGAATTCTGGGCATACCCACCAAGGTGCATAGAAACACAAGTCATCCTTGAAGAGGATTTCCAAAAAGAATGGTAGTGATAACTGTTATGAAATAGAGAATTGAGGAGCTCAAGGTCGTAAGAGCAGAGAAGGCAGGAGGTGGGCTCACTATTTGCAGAGCTGAAGAGGTTGGCCAATGTAGATAAAATAGGCTAGATTATGCTGTGGTGACAGACAACTCCAAATCTTGGTGATTTATAATGACAGATATTTTTGTTTCACTCAAAATAGACGTCAACAACCAATGGGTGGCAGCAGACTGTGTGTGACTGTCATCTTGTTTCCTGTACAGAGGTTAATGGAGCAAGAACAGTATTTTCTTAGTCATAACATTGGCTGAAAGAGGGAATATATAGCAAAGCGCAACCGACCAAAGCTTCTTTCTCCCTTCTGTCTCATCAACCAATGCAAGTCAGATGGCCAAGTCTAACCTCACACTAGGGAAAGGAAGCGGATGCCGATGACAAAATCTACTACATTAGTCTTTTTTGAGAAGGTGAAATTCAAGCAAGTAGTGGAAAGAAATGAGAAATCGAACCAAGTGGGTATATGGGGTAGGGAATTCTAGGCAGAAAGAAAGGGTAGAAAAATGACTTTGAGGCAACAGTGTGCCTGGGGTGATTGGAAGAATATCAACGAGGCCATTGAGGATGGAGCAGAGCAGAAGAAGGGAAATAACTCCTCTGGGCAAACAGAGAGAGCCACTTGTGTAAGCCACTGTAAGGATTCTATGTTAGAATTTTCATGAAATAGGGAGTCACTACCATGTCAGAACAAAACTGTGAAAAAGAATGGAAGCAGGAAGATTTGTCCAGCGCTCCATCAGTGGTGGCTCAGAGCAGAGTGGTAGCAGGCACTATGGTGGAAAAAGGGGGGCTGCATATATTTTGAAGGTAACAGCAATAGAAAGATTGGATATGGGGGTTGAAGAAGGGAGAAAAAGAGAATGAGAGAGAGGCTCATTCACATCACACCTGAAAAGTTTGTATTATGAAAGGTTATGTATGCTGTAAAATTTACATTAAATTTATACTAAAGTGAACTAATAATCATGTTCTTAATCATCTTTATCTTTAAGATATTTTTCCTGTTTTTTTTTTTTCCTATCAGTTTCTGGAGGCCAGTGTTAAAAATCTCCCAATAAGATTGAGCAAAAGAATTTAGAATTGTCATATTTTTGTATTGGGTTAATAACTTTATCTTATGAAATTTCTCTGTGTCTAGTAATACTTTAAAATTTGTTTTATAAGATATCAGTATAGCTATGTCACCTTGTTTTTGTTTAGAGTGTGCATGGCATGTGTCCAATATTTTTAAACATTGAAGGGCTATATCTTATATAACTTATAGTTGAGTTTTATTTTTTATCTTGTCCAACAATTTTGAATTCTATGTAGATGGCTTTGTTAATTTACATTTATTTTACTGCTAGGTGCCTGAGTGGCTCAGTCAGTTAAGCAGTGGCCTTTGGCTCAGGGTCCTAAGATCAAGCCTCAAATCAGGCTCCCTGCTCAGTGGGGAGTCTGTTTTTCCATCTCCTTCTGCCATTCCCCTGCTAATGCTTTCTTGCTCATGCTCTCTCTCTCTCTCAAATAAATAAATAAAATCTTTAAAAAAATAAAGTTTTACTGCTTATTTGTATTTGAATTAGCATTTTATTATGTTTTCTATTTTCCTAATAGTTTCATTCTTCTTTCTTTTTTATTTTTTTATTTTTTATTTTTTTTAAAGATTTTATTTATTTATTTGACAGAGAGAAATCACAAGTAGGCAGAGAGGCAGGCAGAGAGAGAGGAGGAAGTAGGCTCCCTGCTGAGCAGAAAGCCCGATGTGGGGCTTGAACCCAGGACCTGGGATCATGACCTGAGCCGAAGGCAGCGGCTTAACCCACTGAGCCACCCAGGCGCCCCTCTTTTTTATTTTTTAATCTATATGTTTTATTATTTTATTTTCCCTTAGTTTGTTAATTATGTTAATTATTTCTTGTTGTTACCCTAGAGATTGCAATATTTGTCTTTGATTTATTCAATTGCATTTCAAATTAGTCAATTTACCAATTTTCAGAAATCCAAAGACCTTGTTTATTTTAACTCCATTTAACTATCTGCATCTTACTTTTGTTTGTTTTGGTAACTTTTGTTTTTAGGTGGGCAGGGGCAAAAGGAGAGGGAGAGAGAGAATCTTAAGCAGCCTCCACACCCAGCATAGAACCCCATTCAGGGCTTAATCTAAAGATCCTGAGATCATGAGCTGAGCTGAGATCAAGAGTCTGTAGCTCAATAAACTGAGATACCCAGGTGCCCCTTGGTAATGTATTTAAATCTGCATATATTTTACATCACATAAAACATTGTTACTGTTGCTTTTTAAGGTATTAATATTTACTTATATTTACTCTTATAATCAGATATTCAGCTTCATCCTACAGCAACCTACCACATCCAAGTCACCACAAGAAAGAAGTAATCTTTCTATAGTTTTTCATTGCTGGTTGCATTACCATGTTTAATCATAAGTCATTTCCCTTCTGCCAGAAAAATCCCTTCTAGTATTAATTTTAATGGTAATTTCTTGCCAATGCATTTTTCTTGATCTAAAAACTGTATGTTTTAATCTGTGAAGCTTACTTCTGCTGATTATAGAGTTGTAAGTTGCTACTATTGCTTTTAGAACTTTAAAGGCAACATTCCATTGTCCTTTGCTGAAAAGTTGATTCTCAGTTTACTGATATCCTGTAAAAGTAATGTCATTTTTCCTGGATGCTTCTAAAATAATCTTTTAGATTTTGGTTTTCAATAGTTTTTCTATCCCATAATGAGGTGTGGTTTTTATTGCACTTGTCTTGCTTGGAGTTCATATTTAATTACTGATTTGAATTACTGCATTTTTTAAGTTACAGTTTCCACTTGATTCTATTTTATAGATTCCCCTTCAATAGTGAAATTCTCCATTTTGTACCTATTTTTCTTGAATATAGTGATCACAATTTTTAAAAATATTCTTATCTGGGAAGTCTTATATTTTGGTCATCTATGTGTCTGTTTCTATAATCTGGGGGTTTTTTCCACCTGATTTTCAATAATTTGGTTCTATCTTTTGGCTTGCCTAGTAATTTTTTATTATATGCTAAACCTTTTATATAAAAATGTATGGAGTCTTTCTTTTTAACCAGAGACTTAATTTTTATTTGACAGTAAATTCAAATATGGGGGTGTTGTTGTTTCAATTAAAAATTAAAATAATTTTTGTTCATAATTCAGTGGTTTTGGAAGCTAGTTTATTTCTGGTGTGCTTTTAAACCTAGAAAGTATCTCACAAGGTCCTCAGTTTATAAGGGTCCTTTCTCCTTGGTGAACACTAAATTCCAATATTTTTTTCTTTTCTGTAACATTATGAGACTGACAAAATGTGTTTCATTTTTTAACTCCTTATCAGATATTTTCCAATTTTTTTCTATTAAATCTGGCCCACACAAGAGTAGCTTAGGAGTTAGGAAATCCCTTAAGGGAAAATTATACAGAGACTATTGGTCTCATTTCTCTGTGATTTTCCTTTATTCCCTGGGATCTTGGAATCTCAAATTTTGCCTGTCTTGGTGGTCTTGAATTTCAATTTTTTAATCTCTTGAACCCAGTTTGCTTGCTGAAAACTTTAACCTAATTTTTTGTTAAGCCTCTATGCTCAGTGCTTTGAGTTACCAAATGTCCCAAGGATAAAATAGCAGTGGCAAATGTATGACTTACTTTAATGCATTTCTCTGCTTTCCAAAGTCTTTTTTTTTTTTAAAGATTTTATTTATTTATTTGACAGACAGAGATCACAGTAGGCAGAGAGGCAGGTAGAGAGAGAGAGGAGGAAGCAGGCTCCCTGCTGAGCAGAGAGCCCGATGCGGGACTCGATCCCAGGACCCTGAGATCATGACCTGAGCCGAAGGCAGAGGCTTAACCCACTGAGCCACCCAGGCGCCCTCTTTTTTTTTTTTTTTTAAGATTTTATTTATTTGTCAGAGAGAGAGGGAGAGAGAGCGAGCACAGGCAGACAGAATGACAGGCAGAGGCAGAGGGAGAAGCAGGCTCCCCGCCAAGCAAGGAGCCCGATGTGGGACTCGATCCCAGGATGCTGGGATCATGACCTGAGCCGAAGGCAGCTGCTTAACCAACTGAGCCACCCAGGCGTCCCTCCAAAGTCTTTTTGCCTGCTATCCAATCCCTCTAATTGGCTGCTTTGGTTTTTGTGTTTTACATTTTATTAATTTTTTTCTCCTGTAGTTAGCCTAAGCATCAGTATTACTCTCATACAACCTACTTTTTTATAGTGAGATGCACATGTCTGTCAAACATTTTTCATAATGTTATAATTTAGAAAACAGATTAGAGGTATATGAGTCAGATATCATGCTTTGAAGACCAACTTTACTATCTCTCTGATACCTGACTCTTGGCCTTAGTTTCTTCATATGTAACGTGGATATAACAGTTCCTACTTCATAGAGTTGTTGTGAGACATATAAGAGGGTTGCATGCAATATGATGAACACAGAGTGGCACTTTTGAAGCACAAGTACAAGTTACAAATATGACTATTAGTCTGCTTATGGTCCAAAGGTACTTATATCCTGCTCAATAGAGAGTAGAGATACTGCATTATTTTTTAAATAAACTCTTAACAAAGTTTTTTCAATTAAAACTTTTTTTAGTAATTAAAAGAACATTTAATAATATGTACAATGATGGGTTCAGTGATTGTTGCCAAGTTTTCTAAAGTGAATTTTTAAATTATTCCTTTTAAAATCTGGCTTTTTCCTCTCTACTCTCCTCTGGCACCTCAACTGTTCTGCAAAATTTCCCTACTATTACAGCTATGCCCCTTTGACCCTGCTTGGTATACAGTTTTGTACTGTTATTGATTGAACTTGTGTTTCTATTTTCTAACAAAATTTTAGATAACTAATTGAAACTATGACTTTTATCATCGTTGATAATATTCCTATGATCAGAGTGCTTTGTGTGTCATTGCATTCATAATTATTTGCTGAATGTAACTGGGGCACGAGTTGGCAAGAAGAAATGAGAAAAACTGAGAACTCCACTCCAGTTTAAAAAGGTGAGAAGATACATAGGGATTCATGGTTCTTAAAATTCTACTTTCAAGAAAATGTTTTCTTTCTATTCTCTTTGATCACCAGAAAATGTCAAATGTTAAGTCTAGTAAAATAGATAATTTATTGTATATATTCCGAAAGATAGAAAATACTTCCAGATTACATATTTATTAATTTCAGGGACCAATTGTGGCTTATAATAGGAAACGTTAACCTGTGCTAACATATGAGAACATTTGCACTATAAAAACTGCATTAACGTCTTTTGTTACTTGAAAACAATTGATGTTATAGCGTGGTTTTATGATTAAAGTCTCCAGACCTTTTGGTAAGAGAGATACCTCAGAAAAGGCATAAGCCTCTTTTTAAGAGCCTCCTGCCTGCCCTGGTCAATTCGACCACTTTTTAAGACAAAGCCTGGCTTGTTGAAGCAGGAGACATACCTGTAACAGGACTCTGTACCCTCCATTTCAGTTCTTTGTCTAGGTTCTCTGCTCAGCCGGGAGCCTACTTACCCCCCCACCCTCCCGCCTCTGCCTACTTGTGATCTCTCTCTCTGTCAAATAAATTAAAAAAATCTTAAAAAAAAAAGAATTGTTCAATTCTTTGTCTAATCCTAGTTTTCACAAACTCCATATAACCATTGGAGCCTCTTTCTTTTCCTTATACTTTCTACACCTGCCTTTTATTTACATCTTGTTTGCTTTAAGATTCTTTCCACAAAGGGCTCAAGTTTGATTTTTCTATTTCATCTCCCTCTAGAATTCTAGTAACTGACAATATGAATTTTTCATCAATATGGTGTAATACTTACTTAGAACTCTCTGGAGAAGCTCTTCCTCGCTCCTAGGACGATACTTTGGTTACAACATAGTCTAAAAATAAACTTTCATCAGAAGAGATGAACCTAAGTCTATTCAAGAGAAAAGTATAAGGTACTGTAAACAGTGATTAAACACTGTGGACCATTCTTCTAGGAGTAGTCTTCGATTTGGATTGATAAACAGTCATGATACACAATAGATTTCACTCAGCACCAAGTTGGCTTAGCTTTAAGAAAAAAAACAGTGCAATGTTATCTGTCAAAGTTGTGGTTAACAAAAATATTCCAATAGTAATAGCATTTGTAATATGTTTAAATGAGGCATTCATAAATTTTATTAAAGTATTGAAACCAATAAAACACCATTCACTAGCCAACATAATATTCATGATACTGTTATTGAAAATTATGAAAATATTTATTGTCAGTCTTGAATCTCTCCTCCATTGCAACCATTCCAAGAAAGTGCCTCTGTACTTGAATTTGACGATATCATTATGGATCGCTGAAGAATGTGCTTATTACTGGATCAAATTCTCCTGGAAGCCTTCCCAGAAGTAGGTTGCAACTGTTTTGTAAGAAGAAACATCTAGAAAAGCCAATTAGCTTGCCAGTCTCTATAAGCATTTTTTAAAGCTAGTATTTAAAGCTGGCCTATGGCTACTTTGATTTTGTAGATTTCACTAGGTCATAATTTCCCAGTCATCAGAATTAATGAAAATTCAGGAAAAGTCAAACTTCAGGGAATGTAAAACCTCACATAGGGATATTTTAGAAGCATCCAGTAACCTTCCAATGTGACAAACCAGGTCTTCTTTATACATATAAGTAGAAGAGAAAGTAGAAGGTGAAGATAGGGATGGTAGGCAAAGCTAGATTTAAAGATTCTGGCAGACACATTTTGATCTTCCACTGCCCCAGGACATAGATCATGTAATGAACTAATCCTTCCCACACATTCTGTAACAATAGAATATATGCTGTATCTCTTGTAAGATATAGTAACTAGAAAGTAGATGTAGGCCCAAAGGAAGAAAAAGTGAAGCTTGCCAACTCACAGTGTAAGATGACGTGAAAGTCTATTCATGACTCTTCATAAGCCCTTATTCTAGAAGGTGCTGACCACTCTCTAGGGAATTCTGTTCTCACTGCATTATTTTTTAGAACTAGCATCTGTAAAGGTGATTGAAATAGTATATTAGAATATTCCCTATAAAAAGCAGAAGGAAAAATACCTCTGGATTATATAGATGGAATTTTTCCTTTTTCATAAGAAATGCGTGCCTCACTTAGCTAAAGACAGAAACGTTCTCCTTCATAGTAATTAGCTCTAATGCTTTTTGAACTCTCCTAGATAAAGCACATATAACTTCCAAGGTCATCTCTGTGTGCCCAGGGTATTTCTTTGCATAGCCCTTACCTTTCTCTGTGCTTTCAATGGGAAAATAACAAATCCTGGGTACAGAGAGGTGAAGGGCTTATAGACAATGGTGCTTTGTATAGCTTACCTCTTGGAAGGCAATGCAACCATTTGTGCCATAGTATGTATCCCTCAGTGTATTTAAAGTTTTCTCCTCCATGATGTATGGGTTTCAATATATTGGCCCTGTATCACTTTTCATCCATTTTTCACATGGCACACAGGATCACAGCCTAAAATAAAAGACTCTGAATCAGGAGCACGGGGGTCTCTTCTTTTTACTAGGGTTGTCCTCTGGAAGTACTTTCTTCATCCCTAATGAGCTTGTGCTTTTACCAACTAAACTTAAAGTGGGTATTCTTCCTACTCATTTCCTGATTATTTTGTTCTTGGTACAAAGTACTTTTCCTCTGCCTTGCATGTTAGAATATCTATTTATCTATCTATCTATCTATCTATCTATCTATCTATCTATCTAAAACACCTATCCATATATATATCACCTATCCATCTATCTATCTATGTAACCATACTATATATATATATATATATATATATATATATACCTTCATTGTACCCTAGTGCATATATTAAAATAGAAAAGAAGAGATTAAATGTGTAAAAGGAAAAGTCAGCAACTTACAAAGAGCCTAACACACACACACATATACATGAGCATATAAAGGTCACGAAGGAAAAGAATATGGATTTCTGGAAGGGGTTTAAATATAATCAACCCTGTGACATTGGGTTCAAATACAGAATGAATGGAAGGGTTGGACATATTTATTAGGGCAGACGATTTAAAAAATTAATCCTTGGCTAAACTAAAAAACATCCAAGGAAGGCAATATTTGAATGTCTACCCTCAAGTCCAAGAGGAGGAATCTCTAGGGATTTTTTGGAGAGAAGAAACTCTATTACAACATTTTCCTGGCCTGAAAGCCTACTTAGGAGGAAGTGAACAGAACCCAGCCCCAAGGCCAAATTTCAAGCTCAAGTGGATGGACTGCCAGGACATCCTACACACCGGACAAAGGCAGTGAAGCCAAGACAACCCACATTCCCATGCTTTTAAAAACTGGGGAACCTCAAGGGGGTACTTGATTTATGTGGAATAACTGGCCTGCCCAAATACATTTCAGAAAGCAAACCTTTTCCAACACTCTCACCTGGGATTGAGGACTCTGGAAAATGGTGGTGGAAGAAGGCAATAGAGTGAAATTGCTCCTTGGCTAATGCATTGAGTCTCTTGGAAGAGAGCCTAAGGTTGGGAAAATAACAATAGCCAGTGGTTATTGAGCACTTACTATGTGCCATGCCATGATAGCTTTATGTAGAATCCCCTCCTACCCACACAAAATTCCTACAACTCATATGCAATTATTACATCGGTCTTTACAGATGATGCAGCTGGAGCTTAGACTGGGTATCTGATCAATGAACATACTATGAACATGAAATGAACACCTAGTAAATGGTAGAGGTGGGAATTAAAGCCAGGTTTGACTAATTTAGGGTCTACATCCTTGACAACTTATTGGGTTCAACAAATGAGGCACTGCAAGAAAGGAAACCATGAGCTGGGAAGCAAACCCAAAATACATATAATTTCCATGATTCTCTACTCAAATTCATGAATCTCATAAATAAAAGAAGTCTTTCAAACAGACTTTCAAAGAAGACTATTTAGAATTTACCTGTGGAACAATAAGAGGTTAGAGGACCGACTGCTGTAGGGTACAATTTGTGTATTTACTCAGGCTCTAAAATTTGGAACCTCAATGAATTGGTGCTAGTCCTTTGCCAACTTCTGTCAGTCTAATTTATTGATCTTAAAATAATGAAAAGTAAAATTTAAAATTAAGCCATTAAAAGATGTTTCCTGTGCTACTGCTATATGCATTCATGGACATTCTATCTCTTAATCTAATGACCAACTCGGTGGTTAGCATAAAATGGGAATTCAATAAGTATTTTTAAAATAATGAGGTAGGTAGGTATTTCCCTCATTTTACAAATGTGACAACTGACACTCAAAGAAAACTTAGCAATGACCGCAAGACCTCATGTAGGACTCAGATTTAGTTTTTCTAACTTCAAAACCCATACATTTGGTACAATATCAAAAGCCACAAAATTACAACATTATGTTGTTATAGAAATGAATAAAGTGAGTGGAAAGGAGATTACACTTGTGCAGGGCCTTAAATAGTAAGCAAAACATTTCATGGAACAAAAATTAATTGTACATGGGAATGTAGAAGCCTGTGGAGGGAAATATTCCTGGCCACTGCTTCCAAATTTGTCATATCATAGCACATATACTATTTTTATAGCAAGCTATGGGAAATGAGGAAGTAATTCTCAGCTGGAGGCAACTTCCCTGAGTGCTCTGGCCATTTCTGACTCTGACCAACTACCTTGTGAGTTGAAGGGATTCAAATCTTATCACACCTTTAATCCCCTGGTCACATAAAAATATTCCAGATGTACCAGTTGAGAAGCTTAGTTTTGGGCATATAAAATAGCATACAAAAATGTAGATACAAGGAAATGCATGAAATATTTTTGAAACCTTGAGAAGTTCAGCTTGGTTTAGAGATATTGTAGGAGATGATATTGGAGAAGCTGTTCTAGAGTCTGATTATAAAGTTTCTTAAATGCCATATATTGGATTGCAAAATTATAATAAATACGCAACACAAACAAACTAAACCCCCCAAAATTCAAACCTAAAATAGTACAATAATGGAAAGAAGGATTTTCCTTTTTCAGTTTTTTCTTTAATATCATTTTGCATATTTGAAACTGTATTTCTAACTTGGAGATTCCTGCTGTGATGCACTAATTGTATTAGACAAAATCTCCCTCTAAGATCAGCTATTAAAGCTAAGCAAAATGAAATGAAATAAAATAAAAAGGAACAAATGTTTAAAATTATTCTTCAATAACTAAGGCAACAAGAAATCGAGGAATTAAATTCCTGAAAAGAAAGGAAGTGCATTGAAATGAACCCTCCATTTGTCTCCACTTTTTCACCTCAGTTGCCAATTCCTATCCCTGAACATAGAAACTTATCACGAAGCAGCAACTTAGAAATTGTTGGAAGACAAAAAATTGGACTTCAGCATTATTAGAAAAGGCATAATTTGAGGGACCCGCTAATCAAGAGACTTCAGAAAAGTGACTCTGACAGTCTACATATAATTTCTACTCTAAGGACCACTGAGACAGAGAAACTCCAAAACTCTGCTTGGAAGCTAAATAGCTTAGCAGAGAGTTTGAAAATCCCATGATGCTAGAGAGACAAAAAGCAGTGTTCAGCTCCCCAAATGAGAATGATTCCACTCAAACACTTAGGATTATTTTACATTGAGATTCCTGCAAGCATTGCATACAAGGAGTAAGAACCAATTAAAAATAGACCAGTTTTGCTTGGATGAAAGTAATCTGCTTACCCTTAAATTGGGTTGGAAAAACAAACACACTAAATCTTCTTCACAGGATGGTATCTAGAGCCTTCACAATTGTTTTCTACATATTTTCCAGCATTAAATAAAAACTAACAAAATATTATGTCAAAAAAACAATCAAATAACCAGAACAAAGAGAAAACAAATTCTTAAATAACTGAGATTAATATATTTAATAAAACAGACAGTTTGAAAAAGTTCACCAAATAGCAACATCATTTAAAACAGAAATCAGATGTAAAGCTAAGACCATTGAAATCAAGAATAAAAAGACAAATTTAGTGGCAACATAAGAACTGAGGAAGACAGGAGGAGTGATTGGATTATAGATTAGTAGAATATTATTCAAAATGAATCATAAATAAAAGCATGGGAAAAATACAAATCTAAGAAATATGCAGATAAAATTTAACAATATTGCTGATTATATGTTCTATATGGATTAATCACTTTTGTACAGTTACTTGTTACATTTAGAAAGTAAAAGTTGAAAAATAAATTAATTCATAATAGCTTGAAAATCACCAAATACCTACGAATAAATCTAATGAAAATTGTAATAGCTCTTCATAGTAATCTATAAAATACTATAAGAGAAATCAATGAAAACTGTTAATAAGTGGGGAAAAGAACCCACTATGGCCAGAGACTAGAGGATTCAGTATTCTTTTTTTTTCTTTTTTTAAAGATTTTATTTATTTATTTGACAGAGAGAGAGATCACAAGTAAGCAGAGAGGCAGGCAGAGGGGAAAGCAGGCTCCCTGCTGAGCAGAGAGCCTGGTGCAGGGCTCCATCCCAGGACCCTGAGATTATGACCTGAGCTGAAGACAGAGGCTTAATCCACTGAGTCACCCAGGTGCCCTGAGGATTCAGTATTCTTAAGACGCCAATTCTCTCTAAGTTTATCTGTAGTTTCAATACAACTTCAGTGAAATTAACAACTTTTTAAAATTTAATTTAATTTTTTAATTGACAACTTTTAAAAAATTAATTTAATTAATTTAATTTTAATTTTAATTTTTTAAATATATGAACCATGATAATCTTGAGAAAGAACATATTTGGAAGATTTATATCAAGTTTTGTTTATAAAACTACTATAAGAACAAATATGTGATATTGGTATGTAGATACACAGTTTGATAGAATAGAATATGGAATTCAGAAGCAAACCCATTCACATATATTCACCTAATTACAACAAAATTGTTGCTAAAATTCAGTAAATAAAGAATGGTCCTTTTGGTAAATAGTACTGGATCAAGTGATTTTTTTATGGAAAAAGTGGTAATTTATTTCTTCTTAAGACCTCATACACAAAATTCAGTCCCAAAAGATTTCAGACTTAATGTAAAAGATAAAAAAGGTAAGGTGGTATAAGATCAAAAATATCAAAATGTGCACTTGGTAGAAAATATTTTTTAAAGTATTTTTTTAATCAAAAAACACTATCTAGAAAGAAATGGAGGAATAGGTTTGATTTTATTACAATTAAGAGAAATTTGTTAATCAAAAACATCTCATTAAAAGTATAAAAAGATGGGGTGCCTGGCGGGCTCAGTCAGTAGAGCATATGACTCTTGATCATGGGGTTGCAAGTTCAAGCCCCATGTTAGATGTGGAGATTACTTGAAAAAAAAATAATATCTTAAAAAAAAAGAGTAAAAAGACAAGCCATAAAGTCTGAGAACACACTAGCAATATGTATATTTGGCAAAACACATATATCTATAATATATGAAAAACGTCTAAAAACAGTAAGGAAAAGATAGCCATTTAATTTTAATAATCAAGAGCCTGAACAGGAATTTCAAAAAAGAGGATATTCAGATGTCCAGTCAACCTGTCCAAAGGTGCTCAACCTTATTAGCAATCAGAGAAATACGAATGAAAATGACAACAAGACAACATCAAATGGTGAGCTTGAGGGATGCTGGATCCCTGTATGCCACTAGTGGTAATATACCTTTTTATAACTATTTTGGTAAACTGACAATATCTATAAATCTTTGTGTATCACACCTTATGACCCAACAATCCCACTCCTAGCTATTTAATCAAGAGAAACACATGCCATGGTACACTAATTCAAGGTGTGAGAATATTCATAGCGGTATTAGTCACAATAGAAAATCAGACACAAATCTCCAAAATAATAATATTTATACCTTTATACAATAGGATAATATAAGTAGTAATAAAGAACTCCACTGCTCGGGGCGCAGTGGGTTAAGCCTCTGCCTTTGGCTCAGGTCATGATCCCAGGGTCCTGGGATCCAGCCCCGCATTGGGCTCCAGAGAGCCTGCTTCCCCTTATCTCTCTGCCTGCTTCTCTGCCTGCTTGTGATCTTTCTCTCTGTCAAATAAATAAATAAAATCTTAAAAAAAAAAAAAAAAAAAGAACTCCACTGCTCTACGCAGCCACTAGGTGAACCTCACTGATCGATGATTCAAAGAACCCAGACATAAAAGAACACCTGTTTTAGGTGATGGGGATTAAGGAGTGCACACATCACAAAGAACACTGGGTGTTGTCTGGAAGTGCTGAATCACCGTATTGTACACCTGAAACTATATAACATTGTATATTAACCCTACTGGAATTTAAAATAAAATACATAATAAACAATGCTTATATTGTATAACTTTATTTAAAGTTTGAACTGGCAAGTTGAATCTAGTTGATAGAAGCGAGGATATTGGTGAACATTTAAAGGCATTTTAATTGGTAGACAGTTAGGAGAGAGGCTTTTCAGATGTTCTGTATCTTCTATATGTCCTATTTTTTCATTGGGTTGTTAGTTACATAAGTATGTTCCCTTTGCAAAAATGTAGTAAGCTGCGCATTTCAAAAGTATACTTTACTGTATGCAAGTTATACTTCAATAAAAGGTGAAAATATCTTTCTGCAAAATGCAAATAACCTCCCAATATTTTATTCTACACCCATTTAAACCATTCCCTTTTGGTCATTGTACTGCCATAACTGTGTAAGTTTGTCCTGTCTTGAGTTTCAGCCACCTACTCACATCCCTCTCTCTTCCCTTCCTTGATCCTCACAGGCCATAAAAACCTGAAAAAATAAGTTCGCTTTTTGGGCTCCTGTTTTTACATATGTAAAATATAAAGATTGGGTTACATTACTTCAAACTTTCTTTCATTTTTTTGAACCTTCCTTCATATCCCTGCAGCTCTAGTCTTCCTCACATATAGTTTTCATTACTCCACTGAGCAAATTCTGACAGTATCTTCATCAATAAATTTAAAATTCTCTGCTTGGCTTGGAAAGCAAAATTTCTGCCTGTCCAATCTTATGTCCTGTAGCTCCCAAGAACATTCCTTTCTCCTATCGTATTTGTCCAGAATCCTCAATGCCCTATGAGTCCTGCATATTAAAATCTGTTGTATCTTCTTTTTCTCCCTCTCTCTTTGATGTCTGCTAGTTGTTCAAGTCCCCATTCAAGCCTTTCTTCTCCAGCCAACATGTTCTTACTATTCTTTCCTTCACTGATGTGCCTATTTTCAAATACTTTGCACATAGCCTGTTGCAATCTTCTGCTGTCCTACATGTGTCTTACCCGTGACCCTTCTATTTCCTATAAGGAGAGGAAGTGTGAGTTTGCATTCCATGCCACTAATTTGACATGTGCGGTCTCCTGATGTAAAACATTTTTTCCAGTTTTATTATCAGGGACACCTGAGTGGCTCAGTGGGTTGAGCATCTGCCTTTGGCTTAGGTCATGATCCTGGGACTCCTGGGATTGGCCCCTGGAATAGAGCCCTGCCTGGGCTCCCTGCTCAGCAGGGAGGCTGCATCTCCCTCTTCCTCTGCCCCTCCTCCCACTCCTGCTCCCTCCTGATCACTCTCTCTTTCTTTCAAATAAATACATAAAATCCTTTAAAAAAAAAGATATGTGACATATAGAGCTATATAAATTTAGAATGTACAGCATAATGACTTGATTTTTGTATATTGTGAAATGATTACCACAATAAGTTTAGTTAACATCTATCACCTCATCCGATCCCAAAAAATTCCAAGAAACAAAACCAAAGGATCTAGGATCTACTCTTGTAGGTTGCCTATAAACCACACGGCGATGTTAACTATAGTCATCATGTTGCACACACATACCTAGTTCTTATTTATCTTATAACTTGAAGTTTGTGCCTTTTAATTACCTTCATCCAATTCCACCACCCCCATCCTTTTTATTTTATTTTATTTTATTTTATTTTATTTTATTTATTTATTTGATAGAGAAATCACAAATAGGCAGAGAGGCAGGCAGAGAGAGCGGGGGAAGCAGGCTCCCTGCTGAGCAAAGAACCCGATGCAGGGCTCGATTCCAGGACCCTGGGATCATGACCTGAGCAGAAAGTAGAGGTTTTAACCCACTGAGCCAGGTGCCCCCACCCCCATCTTTTTATCTGTTCGTGATCATCTGCTCTAACACACTGGCAGATTCTGAAGGCCAGGCTTCTAATTGTATTCTTGAAAATTTCCTCACAAATGGAGTTAAATCCTGCACAAAGAAAACCTTCAATATATACTTATTAATTGATTTTTTGTCCTGGTTCTTTCAAAGAAGCAGGACATTATAGTATTAAAACTAACACCATTCCTTTACTGTAGTGCTTTCATGGTGTCACACTCTGCATAAAATCCCAAGGATATGGGCCATGAGGCACGTGGGGCCTAGCCTAATTCTAGGTCAATTCTCTGGCGCTCCTTCCCACCCCTGCTCCCTCTCAGCCTTCAACCTTACTCTTCCCTCTGCCTACAATGCTCTTCCTCCAAACCACCTTTTCACATATTTTAGATAATTCTCCAAATGTTATCTCCTTAGAGAGATCATTATTTATTTTTTCATGCCCTATGCAATATTTTCTTTTGTTTTTCCCTGTGACTTTTCCTACTCCTACGCTAACTGTAAACTACTCAGAGAAGGTACTTTGAGTTTCTTTTTTGGGGTTATCTCCAAGGCTTATGTATATAATGTGTTCAATAAATATGAACTGAATAAACATGTAAAGAAATGAACAAGTAGAGTGAACACTGACAATAATAGTTGAAAAAAACTGTAATCCAAAGTGTATGTTCCAAGTGAATCGAAAGCATTGGTTCAGATCCTGAGGGACAAAGTAATATATCAACTACATAAGAAGGAGACACAACCTCAGAATTTGTGGTTATAATTAATAAAAATAGGGGGAATGTGAGTTGTGAACAAACTGTTCTTACAAAACGATAGGATAAATGATAGTGTTTTAAAACTCCTGAATTTAAAACAAGTTGAATATTGAGCTATATGGTAGATAATGAATAAAGCTGATTAACTATGTCTGATCTTATCCTAAAAATGAGTGCATCTGGGAACCAGATGTCTTCAGACTTACATTATAGACAAGAACTCTTTAAGGCTTCAATATAGGTGGAGACAGGAATCATTATCCCATTTAGCAGACTTTAAAAGTTGAGGTAGTAAAACAAATGGTTTGCCTAATGTTTCAACATTTATTTGAGAGTGTCATATTGGATTTTAGTTCATAGCCACGTGTTTGTTCCTGCATGTACTATATAATCTGTTACATAGTTTATGTCATGAACATAAATTTCATCATAGTGAGAGAAGCGTCACAGTCTGCCCTCTATAACAGATAGCTCTTCTGTAATCATCCAATTATGGGTAACCAGAAAGGCAATGAATACAGCACTCGATATTAAATGTGGACACATCCCCCATAAATTTATTTAAAAAGTGAGGTTAAGAGTTGGTTCAGGTTCAGGAGTGGCTGACTTATGGAAACCCGTGGATTCAAGCCCAAGTTAGGATCTTAAAGGAAGTATAATACACTATGAAACAGAGAAAGGGGTTTTGTGGTGGCAAAGTTGTAGCACGTACCAATTTGGTGACTCCTGACAAATCACAAAGAAGCGTTTTTTTGTTGTTGTTGTTATTGTTGTTGTTGTTATTTTTTAATTCAAGATTTTCTTCTTGTGGGCTATTTCTCATAGATTTATCCCTTTATTTTTATTTGTTTTTTTTATTCATGGATATTCAAAATTCCACTCTTCACCCCCCCACCCCCCAAGGAAAGTTCCAGCCTCAGAGTTGTTAAAGTCAAAACAATTGTTGTTAAAATGGAAAATAGAGGCAATTTGTATCATTGGCCCACCACAGCTTGGCTCAGGTCTTCCAGCCTCTGCTCTTGTGAGAATGAAGCCAGACCACACACTGAGGCTGAATTATAACACTTCAAAAAGAAGAAAAACACTAATGGAAAAAGTCAAATGGGTTTCCAAATAGGAGGTGGTAGACAGTGAAGAAACAGCTCTCAAAAGAGCTAAACTCTGAATCTGAGGCCCCAACATGCAATCATGAACTTGCATTCCCACTCTTCTGTGGCTGTAGGACAGGAAATGTCCATTCAACTGCATATTGTACTAGTCCCGCCAGCTTGAGTGGAAATGTATTTTTAGAGCATTTTATCTCAATCCCCAGTTTCTGCAAATGGGTCCTGTCATTTATGAAAATAAAAATGAGAGCTGCATGGACTATTTTCTTCCATAAAACTATTTCAGTAAGTGAATAAATAAATTAGGGAGTGAATCATTGGCAAGAAGACCTTAAACTGTTAGTGACAGAGAAACATAACATACTCTCTTGGGCACAAAGCAGCATCCTAAGTCTTAGAATCCAAGTAAGTGTTGATAAATTGTGGGAAGGGGAGGGATTGAAGATGTGTTTTGGGGAAAACTCAGGAAAGGTGCTGATTCCTTCTGAAATGTTTTCCATCTCTATCTCTAGTCTAGGTACTTAGGATACAGTAGTGAACAGAAGAAAATACTATTCCTTCCCTCAGATATACATATCTAAATTCAAAAACACCCTCACAGATGCAAGATTAGAACTGCCATGAGGACTACAACAAGGAGATATGTGTTAACGTGGGCACAGAGAAGATGTATGAATTGACTAGAAAAGCAGGGGAGGCTTTCCCAAAGAAATATGATGGAATTGACCTATATAGTCTGCAGATCGATCTCAGAATCATGAGGGAAGTTCATACCCTGAACACAGCCAGGCAGAGAGGGCTTCCCAACACTATCATCTGGTTAGACCTGGAAAGATTAGGGTCTTTTGGCCAGACATATATGTTTCCATGGTTCTTTTACAAATATTATGCAAACTTCTCAAAATTTGGACCTCACTTGGCATTTAAGGAATCTTTGGGGAACAGCACAAATAGGAGCTTCAGAGATGCTTTAAATCTAATCAGAAGAAATAAAAGGGAAAAATAGAGGAAAGAAGAATAGGGAAGAAAATGGACATTTTTAAGTGCCAAATAGAAACTGGATGCTGTATATAAGTTATCTCATTTAATCTCCCCCAAATACTAAGGCCATACAGAATATGTTTTAGATGTTTTAGATACAGAACATTTTATAGATGTGGAAACTGAGGCTTTCAAGTGTTGAGTAATTTAGTGACTATGACAAGTTTGAATGCAGGATTCTGGCTTCAGACATATGCTCTTATTTTTTCTCATATAGAGTGTTTCTTCTCTAGATAAATCTTACAAGGCCTTAGAAGTGGGTAATATGTGTGCATCTAAACTCTGATTCTAATCCAATTTAATATAAAAAAGAATGCTCTGGAGAATTCAACCCAATTGCATTATCCCAAGAAATTCCAGAGATCTCGGTATATAATTGATAACCATCATTTCTGTCAATCTAGTCATACCCTGAACTTTCCATGTGAAAACAGAATGTGTCCTCCCCTCACTGCAGAGACAGGTTCATAACCCAGGCTGGAATAAGAATGCATTTCTACCTTCCAGGCATAGTGTTTTTCAGTGTAGCAGACATTATAGCTTGGTTTACCCAATGCTCAAATATAGTCTTTCCCATCCTCTGTCAGAGGTTGGAAAAGATAAAATAATCCATTTCCCAGATCTCATGAGGCTAAGAGTGGCCCTGTGGCCCTTTTCTGGTCAATGAGATATGATTGCTGAATAGTATTTCTGGGATATATTTTGCTTCCCCTGATAAGAACAAAGAGACAGAGTTGGCTTGTCCTTTTGCCAGTTTGCTCTCTTTCTAGCCAACAGTCAGATGTATTACCTGGAGATGCAGTACCCATTCAGTAACCATAATGCAGTGAGCATGAGGACATAAGCCAACATGAAAGATGTCGGAACAGAAAAATGGAAAGAGCTTGGGTTTTGAGTCACTTTGCTGTCTATTGCCTGTTTGCCTTAGTTTTGTTATTGGAGGAAAAATAATCCTCCAACTATTTAAGCCACTATTATAAAGCCACTATTATCTTCTGTTTTACTGACAAAGCTCTCCTGACAGATAAAGTCAGAGTCACATATATAAGAGAAGCCAGGCAAGGGTGTCTGGGTGGTGTCTGCCTCCCATTCAGGTCATGATCCAGGTCCTGGGATGGAGACCAGCATCAGGCTCCCTGCTCAGCAGAGAGCCTGCTTCTTCCTCTCCTGCTACCCCTGCTTGTGCTCTCTCTCTCTCTCTTTCTGTCAAATCAATCAATCAATCAATCTTTAAAAAAGAAGAAGAAGAAGAAGAAGCCAGATCAATTAAAATCCTTTTTCAAGGTTTTTTCACTTGAGCTAGAAAGGTGATATACTTTTTAATGTTTTATCTGAAGAAAGTGGTCACATCTTTGCAGTTGTGACCATCTGCAGAAACAAGATAAACCCCCCAACAAAATTTAGTGTGGATGTTTAGACTGATGATTCTCCATATACACCAAGAGGACATGAAAAGATTGAAGATAGGTCTGACCAAAGATGTACTCTCCCTGTACAAAACCTATAAAATAGTATTGGATACAATCAAAGAAGACCTAAAAAAATGAAGAGACCTATACTGAACAGGGGTTGGAGAACTCATACTGTGATATGTAAATTCTCCTTACATTAATTTATAGATCCAAAAAAGTTAACACCAAAATCTCAGGAGGCTACTTTTATAAAAAGTGTCAAACTGATTAAAAACTTTATATAGAAAAGATCTACAATAGCTAAAATAACTTTTGAAGAGAATGAAATAGTTGGAGGACTAACACTTGATTTCAAGGCTTATTAAAATTTTACTAATCAAGACAGTACAGCACTGGCATCAAAATAAGCAAATAGATTAACTAAAAATAATAGGGAGTCCAGAAGTAGAACCACACATAGAGGGACAACTGATTTTTGGCAAATATGCAAAAGCAAGGCAATGGGGAAAGGAAACACATGTGGTGCTGGAATAATTGGTTATCATTATGCAAAATGTAAATGTCATTCTGTATGTTGCCTCATATATATGAATTAATACTATATGGATCACAGACCTGGATGTGGACCCAAAAATATAGCATTAGGAAAAGAAAACAGAAGAAAACCTTTATGACATAGGATTAGGCAAATATGTCTTAGATATGACACTACAACAGTGGATGGTTAGTAACATTTCATTGTGATTTTAATTTTCATATCCCTAATGCCTTATGATGTAGAGTATCTTTTCTTGGACTTGTTATTTTAGCCCTTCAGTGAAATGTCTATTCAAACCCTCAGTCCATTGTGATGTTTCATTTTGTCTTATTGTTATATGTTATTTATCTATTCTAGATTTAAGACATTTATCAGATCATGGTATTGAAAATATTTTTCTGGCTTGTGGCTTATCTTTTCATTTTTTAAAATAGTTTTCTTCTAAAAGTAAAAGCTTTTAATTTGATATTCTTTGGTGATACTTTTTAATAGATTGGCTTTGCATAGCCTAAGAAATTTTTGCCTAACATCAGGTTATGATTTTCTTTTATGTTTTCAGAGGTTGTAGAGTTTTAGTTCTCATCTAGGTTCTATTCTTTTTGAAGGGTGAAGTAATGGTTCAGGTGTTTTTGTTTTGTTTTTGTTTTCTGCATGCATATTCTGTTGTTTCAGCATTTGTTGTTGAAAAGTCTGTCCTTCAACTTTTAACTTATCTAAACACTTTGACAAACATTAACTGTTCATATATGTGCATCTAGACTCCTTCTTCTGTTTCACTGACCTATTAGGTTATCCTTAATACCAATACCATGATTGATTATTGTAGCTTCATTAAATTCTTGAATTCTGGGAGTATGTTAACTTGAGCTTTTATACCTACTTCTAATTTAATCAACATACTCTATGTCCTTTGAATTGCCCTCTAAGTTTTAGAGTAGTGGTGTGTTGCCTTTCTAAAGAAAAGACTGTCCCTTTGCACAGCTCCCTTTTCTTTCTTATTCTGACCCACAAATTCCAGCTACCTTGACTTCCCCAAACTCCAATATCTGTTCAAAATCACATATACACATAGTGTTTTTTCTTCTAAAAAAATTTGGGGTACAACTTCTTCTAATAGATCAAAATACACCCTAAATCTAGCACAGGGCTTTGTTCTAGTCTCCAGCCTGAGCAAAGTCTCTCCACTTTCTTTTTCTTTATTCTCCCAACCAACTTATCTTATCAACTCCTTTTTTAGAAATTAAAAAAAATTTTTTCATCTTTACAGTCATATTCCATACATTTATTGTGTTTAACCTTATATATGTTATTCATTCTTTAAAATTTTGGGAGGTAGTTTCTTCTAAGAGACCAAAATACTCCCCAAATTAAGTGGGTGACTCTGTTCGAATCACCAGTCTAATGTATATATATATTTTTTATATTTTTATTTTATTTGTTTTCTTTTTAAAAATTTTTTTTCTGAACTTCTTTTTACCCTCTTTCTTCCCCCCATGATTTGGGGTCTCTTCTGATTTGGTTAAAGCACATTTTCCTGGGTCTTTTCCACCCTTTTAGTATTTTATTCGCTCCTTCATATATTCTTATCTGGATAAAATGACAAAGTGGAAAAACTCACCACAAAAAAAAGAACAAGAGGCAGTACCAAAGGCTAGGGACCTAATCAATACAGACACTGATAATATGTCAAATTTAGAGCTCAGAATGACGATTCTTAAGGTGCTAGCCAGGCTTGAAAAAGGCATGGAAGATATTAGAGAAACCCTGTCTGGAGAAATAAAAGCCCTTTCTGGAGAAATAAAAGAACTAAAATCTAACCAAGTTGAAATAAAAAAATCTATTAATGAGGTACAATAAAAAATGGAGGCTCTTACTGCTAGGATAAATGAGGCAGAAGAGAGAATTAGTGATATAGAAGACCAAATGACAGAGAATAAAGAAGCTGAGCAAAAGAGATACAAATAACTACTGGACCACAAGGGGAGAATTTGAGAGATAAGTGATACCATAGGACGAAAGAACATTAGAATAATTGGGATTCCAGAAGAAGAAGAAAGAGAGAGGGGAGCAGAAGGTATATTGGAGAGAATTATTGTAGAGAATTTCCCTAATATGGCAAAGGGAACAAGCATCAAAATCCAGGAGGTGCAGAGAATCCCCCTCAAAATCAATAAGAATAGATCCATACCACGTCATATAATAATGAAATTTACAAGTCTTAGCAACAAAGAGAAAATCCTGAAAGCAGCCTGGGACAAGAAGTCTCTAACGTACAACGGTAAAAATATTAGATTGGCAGCAGACTATCCACAGAGACCTGGCAGGCCAGAAAGGACTGGCATGATATACTTAGAGCAATAAACGAGAAAAACATGCAGCCAAGAATACTATATCCAGCTAGGCTATCATTGAAAATAGAAGGAGAGATACAAAGCTTCCAGGACGAACAAAAACTAAAAGAATTTGTAAACACCACACCAGCCGTACTGGAAATATTGAAAGGGGTCCTCTAAGCAAAGAGAGAGCCTAAAAGTAGTAGACCAGATACTGTATATTTACAGTAATAGTCACCTTATAGTTAATACAATGGCACAAAATTCATATCTCTCAATAGCTACCCTGAATGTATATGGGCTAAATGCCCATATCTAAAGACACAGGTATCAGAATGGATTAAAAAACCAAAACCCATCAATATGCTGTCTACAAGAAACTCATTTTAGACCCAAAGACACCTCCAGGTTTAAAGTGAGGGGGTGGAAAACAGTTTACCATTCTAATGGACATCAAAAGAAAGCTGGGGTGGCAATCCTTATATCAGATCAATTAGATTTTAAGCCAAAGACGATAATAAGAGATGAGGAAGGACACTATATCATACTCAAAGGGACTTTCCAATAAGAAGATCTAACAATTTTAAATAATCTATGCCCCAACATAGGAGCAGCCAACTGTATAAACCAATTAATAACAAAATCAAAGAAACACATTGACAAAAATACAATAATAGTAGGGGACTCTAACACTCCCCTCACTGAAATGGACAGATATCCAAGCAAAAGATCAACAAGGAAATAAAGGCCTTAAATGACACACTGGACCAGATGGACATCACAGATATATTCAGAACATTCCATCCCAAAGCAACAAGATACACATTCTTCTTGGGATGCCTGGGTGGCTCAGTCGGTTGAGCCACTGCCTTCGGCTCAGGTCATGATCTCAGGGTCCTGGAATTGAGTCCCGCATCAGGCCCCTTGCTCAGTGGGGAGCCTCCTTTTCTCTGCCTCTGCCTGCTACTTTGCCTGCTTGTGTGATCTCTTTCTCTGACAAATAAATAAATAAAATCTTAAAAAAAAATACACATTCTTCTCTAATGCACATGGAACAATCTCCAGAATAGATCACATCCTGGGCCATAAATCAGGTCTCAACCAGTATCAAAAGATTGGGATCATTCCCTGCATATTTTCAGACCACAATGCTCTGAAGCTAGAACTCAATCACAAGAGGAAAGTTGGAAAGAACCCAAATACATGGAGACTAAACAACATCCTTCTAAAGAATGAATGGGTCAACCAGAAAATTAAAGAAGAATTGAAAAAATTCATGGAAACAAATGATAATGAAAACACAACAGTTCAAAATCTGTGGGACACAGCAAAGGCAATCCTGAGAGGAAAATATATAGTGATACAAGCCTTTCTCAAGAAACAAGAAAAGTCTCAAATGCACAACCTAACCCTACACCTAAAGGAGCTGGAGAAAGAACAAAAAAGAAAGCCTAAACCCAGCAGGAGAAGAGAAATAATAAAGATCAGAGCAGAAATCAATGAAATAGAAACAAACAAACAAAAAAAAAATAGGACAAATCAATGAAAGTAGGAGCTGGTTCTTTGAAAGAATTAATAAGATTGATAAACTCCTGGCCAGACTTATCAAAAAGAAAAGAGAAAGGACACAAATAAATAAAATCATGAATGAAAGAGGAGAGATCACAACCAACACCAAAGAAATACAAACAATTGTAAGAACATATTATGAGCAACTCTATGCCAGCAAATTTGACAATCTGGAAGAAATGGATGCATTCCTAGAGACATATAAACTACCACAACTGAACCAGGAAGAAATAAAAATCCTGAACAGATCCATAAGCAGTAAGGAGATTGAAGCAGTCATGAAAAATCTCCCAACAAACAAGAGCCCAGGGCCAGACAGTTTCCCAGGGGAATTCTATCAAACATTTAAAGAAGAATTAATACCTATTCTCATTTTATGAGACTCATTTTATGAGCCCAGCATCACCTTGATCCCAAAACCAGACAAGGATCCCACAAGAAAGAGAATTACAGACCAATATCCTTGAAGAACACAGATGCGAAAATTCTCACCAAAATACTAGCCAATAGGATTCAACAGTACATTCAAAGGATTATTCACCACGACCAAGTGGGATTTACTCCAGGGCTGCAAGTTTGGTTCAACAACCGCAAATCAATCAATGTGATACAACACATTAATAAAAGAAAGAACAAGAACCATATGATACTCTCAATAGATGCTGAAAAAGCATTTGACAAAGTACAGCATCCCTTCCTGAACAAAACTCTTCAAAGTGTAGGGATAGAGGGCACATACCTAAATATCATCAAAGTGATTTATGAAAAACCCACTGCAAATATCATTCTCAATGGAGAAAACCTGAGAGCTTTTCTGCTGAGGTCAGGAACATGGCAGGGATGTCCATTATCACCACTACTATTTAACAAAGTACTAGAAGTCCTAGCCTCAGCAATCAGACAACAAAAAGAAATTAAAGGCATCCAAATCGGCAAAGAAGAAGTCAAACTATCACTCTTTGCAGATGATATGATACTATATATGGAAAACCCAAAAGACTCCACTCCAAATCTGCTAGAACTTGTACAGGAATTCAGTAAAGTGTCAGGATATAAAATCAATGCATTAAAAATCAGTTGCATTTCCTTACACCAACAAGACAGAAGAAAGAAATTAAGGAGTCAATCCCATTTACAATTGCACCCAAAACCATAAGATACCTAGGAATAAACCTAAGCATAGAGGCAAAGAATCTATACTCAGAAAATTACAAAGTACTCATGAAAGAAATTGAGGAAGACACAAAGAAATGGAAAAATGTTCCATGTCCTGGATTGGAAGAACAAATATTGCGAAAATGCCTATGCTACCTAAAGCAATCTACACATTTAATGCAATTCCTATCAAAATCCCATCCATTTTTTTTTAAGAAATGGAACAAATAATCCTAAAATTTATATGGAACCAGAACAGACCTCGAAAAGCCAGAGGAATGTTGAAAAAGAAAACCAAAGTTGGTGGCATCCGATTCCAGAATTCAAGCTCTATTACAAAGCTGTCATCATCAAGACAGTATGGTACCGGCACAAAAACAGATGCTTAGATCAATGGAACAGAATAGAGAATCCAGAAATAGACCCTCAATTCTATGGTCAACTAATCTTCGACAAAGCAGGAAAGAATGTCCAATGGAAAAAGGACAATCTCTTCAACAAATGGTGTTCGGAAAATTGGACAGCCACATGCAGAAAAATGAAACTGGACCCTTTTCTTACACCACACACGAAAATAGACTCAAAATGGATGAAGGACCGCAATGGGAGACAGGAAGCCATCAAAATCCTTGAGGAGAACACAGGCAGCAACCTCTTCGACCTCAGCCGCAGCAACTTCTTCCTAGGAACGTCACCAAAGCCAAGGGAGAACTATTAGGACCTTATGAAGATCAAAAGCTTTTGCACAGCAAAAGAAACAGTCAACAAAACCAAAAGACAATTGACAGAATGGGAGAAGATATTCACACATGACATATCAAATAAAGGGCTAGTATCCAAATCTATAAAGAACTTATTAAACACCAAAAGAACAAATAATCCAATCAAGAAATGGGCAGAGGACATGAACAGACATTTCTGCAAAGAAGACCTCCAGATGGCCAGACACATGAAAAAGTGCTCCACATCACTGGGCACCAGGGAAATACAAATCAAAACCATAGTGAGACACCACCCCACACCAGTCAGAATGGCTAAAATTAACAAGTCAGGAAATGACAGATGCTGGCGAGGATGCGGAGAAAGGGGAAACCTCCTACACTGCTGTTGGGAATGCAAGCGGGTGCAGCCACTCTGGAAAACAGCATGGATGTGCCTCAAAAAGTTGAAATAGAGCTACCCTATGACCCAGCAATTGCACTACTGAGTACTTACCCTAAAGATACAAACATGGTGCTCCAAAGGAGCACATGCACCTGAATGTTTATAGCAGCAATGTCCACAATAGCCAAACTATGGAAAGAACCTAGATGTCCATCAACAGATGAATGGATAAAGAAGATGTGGTATATATTTACAATGGAATACTATGCAGCCATCAAAGAAATGAAATCTGCCATTTGCAATGACGTGGATGGAACTAGAGGGTATTATGCTGAGCAAAATAAGTCAATCAGAGAAGGACAATTATCATATACTCTCTCTGATATGAGGAATTTGAGAGGCAGAGTGGGGGTTTTGGGTAGTAGGGAAGGAAAAAGTGAAACAAGACGGGATTGGGAGGGAGACAAACCATAAGAGACTCTTAATCTCACAAAAGAAACTGAGGGTTGCTGGGGGAAAGGGGATTATGGACAGGGAGGTTGGGTTATGGACATTGGAGAGGGTATATGCTATGGTGAGTGCTGTGAAGTGTGTAAGACTGATGATTCACAGACCTGTACTCCTGGGGCAAATAATACATTATATGTTAATAAAAATAACTAATAAAAAGAAAAAAAAAAAGAAAGCGCCTCTAGAGAGAAAGCCACAAAGATAACATAACTCATCACATTTGTTTACCTTCTCTGAATATCAAGATAATAGTTTCAGAATGATGGTAGTCCAATATCTGCAAAGAGTTGTTTTTAGTATTCCATCCAGTTTCCTAGTTGTTTATGGCAGGAATGTAAGTCTCATCTTGGTTTTCCTGGAAAGCATAGTTACTTTTGTTAGTTTTTAGTGATAATTTATATGTTGAAAGATTACTAATATGGCTTACCAAAAAAATGTTGTTTCCTTTTTTTGTCTGTTCTTTTATGAATATACCAGATTCTCATCTAATTGCAAGAATTAATATCTGAGGAAAAATATGCTTGATTAAATGGTGCTCCTTAAACATTTTGCTTTAATATTTTCTAAAATAATTTTGAGAAAGTACACACACACACACACACACACACATATATTTGCAATTCTCAAGTTAACATGTAAATATGTGATCAAATGTTCAAATACTTTTTGCAAGAGATATGATATCTAGTATACTGCAAAAATTGGCAGTAAAACCATCTCCCCACTATATGGAATATTTAATGTCTTAATAAATGTCATGGTATGTCCTCTGTTTTTTGAAATTGTGTACTAGCTCCTTTTTAATTTAATTTTCACCAAGGACTATTTTGTCATTATGTACTATATTCTTAGTCTTAAATTATTTCATTGGTTTCTGTATTATATTTCTCTGCTACAATAATAGGCATTGAAATCACAAGTTGTTTTTTCTTCATTTCCTAGGACACAATGTTCAAAATTTCAAAAAGTGTTTTCTGCTATATATTATTGTGATTATTGATATTACTACACATTTTGTTAGGCAATTATTAAACTTTTAAAGTTTAGTTTTCATGAAATGCATTTCATAATGAGATGGATAGAGCCTTTTTCTTGTTCTTTCTTTTTTTTTTTTTAGTTAGTTCATCCTTGTGTCCTTAGGTGAATATATTTTATTGCTAGAATAAGATAGGTTTCAACACCTATTAGCTACCAACTTTTCATTTTTATAGATCTAAGCCCTAAGGAACCATGTACTCATAAATAAGAAAAATGGAATGAAAGGAGTTTTATTTTCCTCATATCATTCAATTCCTTGTAAACCCTCTGAGTTATAGGCCAAAAATGACATGGTGATTTATCATTAAAAGTTACTTTTGATGATCCATACATCGATAACAGTCTACTCCAATGTTACTTGTTTCAAAGAATCTGAAGCCATCCAATGTACAAAATAAAAGTGTTAATCAGTAGTCATTCATTTTCACTAATATTTAGAATATTTAGAATTGTCCCTTTTTCTAGCTCTCTGAAGGTTTGAACACCACAGGTTATGAATAAAAGATTCAAACTTTCTTCATAAAGTAGAAAAATAGTTATGAATTCCTTGGTGGTAGGCACTTTCTTAGGTAGTTGACTCTTAAGAACATAGATGGAAATTAAAGATCAGGAAATTTGCCCTGTTTTTTAAGTTATCCATGTCTATGTATTTCTTGGAAAATCTCTGTGCACCCCATGGGGTCACTAGTCCAGGCTGAAGGATCACAGACATAGAGGACTGGTTGTGGCTATCTACTGTGACTGGTTCTAGACATTGTGCAATATAGAGCTTAAGACATAAAATTCTGCTTTCTGTAAGACTATATTTTATTTGGAAACACAAGATCACACAATTAACCTCTACATAAATATACTACTCTATTTTTTACATATGAGGCAAAGGAACTTCAGAAAGGTGAGGTAGTATGTCCAGTTTCACAGGTAATAGTATGGTAGTGGACTTGGAACTCAAGCCTGGACTCCTATTATCCCAAAGTCCATGTCCCTTTTATAAGTACTGCCTTCTCAATGGCCAGAAAAAGAATAAAATTTAACAAACTCCATAACTGGAAGCTATTAGGTAAATATCTATTCTTCAGAAGTCTACATAAAGAAAGAGAACGTGGGGGAAAATGGTCTTGAAGGATGAGGAGGACATAACAGGTAAAAACAAAGAGCCAGGTAAGCAGGGGAATGGTACAAAGCAGTCAAGAATGTGAAGGTACAGTGAAGGTGAAAGAGAAACAAAAACAACTAGCTAATGAGTCTACTTGGAAAGCAGAGAAAGTTATACATTGCTGTGGAGTCAGGCATGGAAAAAATCTTAAAATGATGATTCTACCCATGAGAATTAAGAGTCATTAATGAGTTTTGAACAGGTGACATGGTAAAAGTCATGTTTGAAGAAGAATTACCCAGTAGCAGCCTCAGCCTAGTTTGAAAATGGCTTTGACAAGACTACCTAAGTAGGCTGTTGTAATAATCCAGATGTGAGTTTATAATGGAATGGACTACAGTGTTAGCTGTGGGAATATAAAGGAGAAGGACAAATACCAGAGACAATAAGAAGAAGGAAATCACAGGCTGGGAGAGATGGTTCATGTGGGGAATAGTGAACTATCAGGCAAAAACAACTGCCTTGGGTCACACAGAGCCTTTAATGCAAGCCCAGGGCCTTGGATATTACAGGTGGTGAAGAGCCAAAAATGCTTTTGAGCATGAGAGTAAGAATGTTTAGAGGATATTAATAGTGAAATGAATATTTTATCTCATTCTGTAACAAAAATATTGTTATAATTATGAAAACCTAAGGATCTAAAATCTCAGTTCCATAAATTAGGAATTCTATTCCTCAAGGGTAATGTGAAGTTACTTGTCATATTAGATTACAGTCAGATTAGCCTGTTCCTACTATATAATGTTTAAAAGAAAGTTAAAGTAGAAATTTAGTGAGATTTTTTGATTGCTTGGAATTGGCTTCTATCAGGAGACAAAGAGGATATACACAATGTAGGACAGAGACACCCTATCCAGATAGTAAAAGCTGTTTAAGGATGGGTTGCTATTCCCACCACCACCGCACACCATGCCTAGGAGGGCTGGTTGCTGGTGATAGTCCTTACTACCAGAAACAGAGACTGACAGGAGTACTGGAAGAGAATTGGAAGTATATCTTGCAGGCCAGGGCAAGTAAAAGAGGAGACTTTTAGCAAGATTCCAAAAGAATTTATCTGGAAGTCCCATGAAAGAATCAGAATTTGAAGGAAGGGTGGTCCTGGCAAGATTATACAAGGCTAGCTGCCTTCTTCAGTGTCCATTTGGCTTAGAAAATTCATGCTTAGAAAAGGGCTGCTTTCCCTTTTCCTCCCCTACCCCTTTTTACCCTCACTCATTCTCCCTCCCTTTCTCTCTCTCTCTCTCTTTCATTTTTACTCTCCAGTTATTTTTCCCCTAGCTACAAAGATATAGTCTGAAGACTGGATAATCCTCTCCAGAAGCAGATATCTAACTGATGAATGACATAGTAGTCTCCTCACAAAATTGGAGGGAAAGAGCACATTACTCACCTCCTACACCCTAGAGAAAGGAAGGAACTGTTAAAAATTCTCCACTGATTCAATGAATCATTACTTCATTGATTTTTTCCCCTCTTTCTATGCCTCTTCCTTACCCTTATAGGGGAGGAAGTGATGAAATGATATTTGGGAATAACGGAGCTAATTTGGTAGCAGAGCTAATTTGATTATCTTCCTAAGAAGGTTGTAAAGAGATATGATCCCTAAAATTTTAATGCTTTTTAAGTTTCTGGTGACTTTTTATTTAGATTTAATTTTAATTTCAAACTTTCTCAAAAATTGAAAGAATATCAGAAGAAAACTCCCATCTGTTCACATTCACCATTATGTTTTACATTTTATTTCATCATTCTATCTATCTATCTATCATCTATCTATCTATCTACTTACCTACCTACCTACCTACCTATCTACCTACCTAATCTATCATCTAAAAGTTGGAGACAGTGAATCCCTTTACCCATAAATACTACACTGGGTATTTTCTAAGACATCTGGTTCTTTTTTGAATGTGCCAGGACCAGCAATTTGTCCCTAATTTTCCATTCTAGTGACACAATACAGAGCAAATAAAAGAGTTACACTTAATATTCTATTATAAAAGCATTCCATGAAACAAAGTTTCTTAGAAAGCAAACTGATAAATATTAACAGGACACAGATTCATCATCATTATATAACAACTGCTTATTAAGATTTCAAAATACACTCCACAAAGTATTAGTCATTTCATATATAATTTATTATTCTCACTGTGCTTTTAAAATCATGCTATTCTTCACAATAAACTTATAATGGAGCCTCTCCTTGAACAAAATAGCCACACAATATTAGTTAGCTAAGGAAACCTAGAAACTCTTATTGGTTAATATTTGACTATTAGTGCATGTTCCTTTATATTAGAAAGGATGAATGTTATATCCTATTAAGACAAAGGAATGGTATATCCCATTAAGACATTAAATGCTAAGAACATGCACAAATTCTAGAAGACTATAAAAAATAGAACTTTAAGCTCTTATTGAAAACTCTTGGGGCAGAGAGTTTGGGTGGCTTTGATTTTATATTACCTCTACACTATTCTACCCTTCTTCAGGGGGTAGCAGAGTAACTCATTATTCTTGAACCTGAGAGTTGACTACTTGTTCACTTCTCTCCTGATGGCCCTATGCTCCTTTTCATTCCTTTCTTCTGTATTTTTTCTTTTACTACTCAGGAAAGTCCAGTGAAGGCCTTTGGGTCTAGCTGGCATAGGAGAAGAAAGAACAATACAGGATCAAACAGCTACAAAATTGTTAGATCTTTTTAATAGCCTAGGGTAAGTCCTTCTTAGAATAACTTTCATAATAAGTCCTTTCAGTTCTTTTCTCACTTTTTGGTGTCATTAATGTAAAAAAAAATGGTTCATTTAACATCTTCTATGCATCATGCATTCCTCTGTTAATTTATGTTTAAAATCATGCTCCAAGAAGCAATGTAATCAATACCAAGAAAAGCTTTCTGTTTAAAAATCTGTGACTAGATCCACAAAAAATTGCTAGAACTGATCCTTGAGTTCAACAAAGTCATAGGATACAAAATCAATGTACAGATATCTGTTGCATTTCTATATACCAATAATGAAACAGCAGAAAGAGAAATCAAGGAATTGGTCCAATTTACAACTGTACCATAACCCATAAGATATCTAGGAATAAAACTAACCAAAGAGGTAAAGATCTGTACTCTGAAAGCTATAAAATATTGATGAAAAAAATTGTAGATGACATAAAAAATGGAAAAACATTCCATGTTCATGGATTGGAAGAACAAATACTGTTTGCATGTCTATATTACCCAAAGCAATATAATCATTTAATGCAATCCCTATCAAAATACCAACAGCATTTTTCACAAAGCTAGAACAAAAAAAAATCCTAAAATTTGTATGGAACCACAAAAGACCCTGAATAGCCAAAAAGATCTTGAAAAAGAAAAGAAAACCTGGAGGCATCACAATTCCAGACTTCAAGCTGTACTACAAAGCTGTAGTCATCAAGGCAGTATAGTGTGGACGCAGAAACAGACACATATATCAATGGATCAGAATAGAAAACCCAGAAATGGACCCACAACTATATGGCCAACTAATCTTCAACAAAGCAGGAAGGAATATCCAATGGAAAAAAGACAGTCTCTTCAACAAATGGTATTGGGAAAACTGGACACCTACCTGCCAAAGAATGAAACTGGAACACTCTCTTACACCATACACAAAAATAAATTCAAAATGGATGAAAGACCTAAATGTGAGACAGGAAACCACCAAAATCTGGGAAGAGAACACAGGTAGTAACCTCTTTGACATCTGCCATAGCAATGTTTTACTAGACTCATCTCCAGAGGCAAAGGAAGCAAAAGCAAAAATAAACTATTGGGACGTCATCAAGATTAAAAGTTTCTGCACTGTGAAGGAAAGAATCAACAAAATTAAAAGGCAACCTACAGGATGGGAGAAGATTTTTGTAAATGACATACCTAATAAAAGTCTAGTAACTAAAATCTATAAAGAACTTATCAAACTCAATGCCCCAAAACCAAATAATCCAGTTAAGAAATGGGCAGAAGACATGAATAGACATTTTTGCAAAGAATACACCCAGATGTCTAACAGACACATGAAACGATGCTCAACACCACTCATCATGAGGGAAATGCAAATCAAATCTACAGTGAGCTATTACCTCACAGTGTCAGAATGGCTAAAATTAACAACACAGGAAACAGCAGATGTTGGTGAGGATGCCGAGAAAGGGGAGCCCTCTTACAGTGTTGGTGGGAATGCAAATTGGTGCAGCCAGTCTGGAAAACAGTATGGAGGTTTCTCAAATAGTTAAAAATAGAACTCTCTATGACCTAGCAATTGCACTTATAGGTATTTACCCAAATGATACAAAAATACTAATCTGAAGGGACACAAGCACCCTGATACTTATAATAGAGTGTGTGTGTGTGTGTGTGTATGTGTGTGTATACACACTTATATATGTATAGTGTAGATATATATAGATAAATATAGATCAATATAATTCTATATATATCATAATTATACATATAATTCTTTTTTGTGGCTGGAGTGATATATATATCCAGCCATAAAAGAAAAAAAGAATGAAATCTTGCTGTTTGCCATGATATGGATAGAACTAGGGTGTATTATACTAATTGAAATAAGTTAGTCAGAGAAAGACAAACACCATATGATTTCACTCATATGTGGAATTTAAGAAACAAAACAGATGAACATATAGGAAGAGGGAAAAAGAGAGAGGGAGGTAAACCACACAAAACTATAGAGTATTAACTGTAGAGAACACATGGAGAGTTGGTGGAAGGGATGTGGGCAGGGGAATGGGCTAAGTGGATAATGGGTATTAAGGAGGGGGTTTGTTGTGATGAGCACTGGATGTTATATGTAAGTGATGAACCATGACATCCTACTCCTGAAACCAATATTACACTATATGTTAACTAAAATTTAATAAAGACTTAAAAATATCTGTGACTAGAATATAAATATTATAGATTAAGAAATAAGAGATTAGAATACAAAACACAATAAGATAATAGACTATAAATAATATAAAATAATAAAAAAGAATGATTCTCTATTGGGGTCCATCTTATAAAATACTCATTTTTTTTCCTATTATTATTTTGTATGACTTTGAGAAAAAGTTTTTCCGAAGTTGTTTGAGATGCTTTTTATTCTCAACTCTCACTCTGTATCTTCTCTTTCTGCTGCCCAGAACAGGTAGTAATGGCTGGAGCTCCAGCAACCATCTTGAATCATAAAGTCATCTTGAGAATGGAAATCTTGTGCTAAACATAGGAAGGCAAAGAAAAAAGGATCCTTGGTCCTTGATGACACTGTGAAACTTCTGTATCATCCTTGCTCTGCCTACCTTCAGAATTTTTTAATGTGAGCTAGAAATACAATTCTTTTATAAGCTACTTTAAAATCACATTTGGTTTTTCCCCATATAGAAAATTAAACCAGGTTCCTAACTGTAAGTACTTAAATATGTTAAATATGTAGGTGCTTATACCTTGTTTCAGCATAAGTTCTACAGAGATATTAATGGCTATTAAACATGATAGAATAGGATCTAATTTTTTTGTTTCAGATTGTGCTGGCTATAACTTGGAGGTAAATGGGAAAAAAAACAATACAGGAGGCAAAAACCACATTGGAGGTGGTTATAATAATCTAAGAAAAAGATGATTTAAGTCAATCTAGGAAAGTTGTGGTTGGGATGGGGGAGAAATGAAGAGAATAAATACTTCAGATATAAAATCATCAAGACTGTAAGACTGATTAGAAGTGGGATAATGGGGAGGGAATGGGCAAGTAAGAGAAACACTCCAGTTTCTAAAACTGGTGGTGCAACTTTTAGCTTAAGTGAACACCGAGAGGAGAAATGTCAGTGGGAAAGTTCAACTTTGCACATGTTGAGCTTGAGTTATTTATGTGAAAGCCAAATGGACATGTGCAGGATGCAGCTGGATAAGAAAGACTGCTGCTGTTGCTTACGGCTGGTGTATGCCTGTGTGTGTGAGTGTGTGTGTGTGTGTGTGTGTGTGTGTGCGCGTGTGCGTGTGTGGTGTGATAAGAAAGAAAATTATCAACCAGAGAGAGGATAGAGTGGAGAAATTAGTGAAGAGATAATAAATTCCTGGGGAATCTCAGTTTAGGGTTTGGTGGAAGAAAGCAGGTGTCCAAAGGAGACAGATAAGAAAGAGGGAGTGAGGAACAAAGATATCCAAGAATCATTCCAAGAAATGCCATTTGAAGACGGAGTGAATATTACAGTGTGCCCAGTGAGAAGATTAGCACTGGAATGGGCAATGAGGAAGTCATTACTGTAAATGGGGATGATGTGGGTTGAGTTGCTGGGTTCAGGAACTACTACAGTAAGTTAGGAGTGAATGGCTAAGTGAGGATACTTGACCATTCTTTAGAGAAGCTTAGATGGGAAGTAAAAGGAAATATTTAGTAATACTGAGAGCAAAATCCAATTCAAAAATGATCAAATGAGAGCAGAAAGAAATAAGAGGATTAAAGTGTCATTATCAAATAATTGACTAAGAACGTTAGAGTAGCACTTGTAACAAAATGATGATACCACATCCTAGGTCCTGAGAAATGTTTTGTTTTCTTTTTCTTTTTTTTTTTTTTTTTTGGTCCTGAGAAATTTTATCTTGGTTTTAATTGTTCTAAAGAGGGAACAGTAACTTAATACAAATTTCAAGTTCTATGTAGTAATTGGTGAAGTTATATGGACAGAAAATAATAAATAAGTTACTTTGGCTGGATTTTGATATCAGTCGAAGAATAATGAAATAAATCAAGACACTGAGGCAAAAGATAGGCCCACTGATACATGACCAGACTTCTGCAGGCAGTTAGGAAAACGACACTCCCACCACATCTGTACTTTCTCAGTCAGCATACAGATCTGGGAATAGACTCTAAATTAGTTACCGTGAAGCTAGCAAGTTCATGCAAATGTTGTAACTCACGTTTTTGAATTTCACCATTTCCCAAAGCAAGTTGACCCAATGATCTATATTTGGTGGTGATTTTTATTCCCAGATGTTGAAAACAGCTTCTTTGCTGGCAATAGGTCCTTGAGGATGCATTTTCCCTTAGCTTTAAATAGCATACTTTAGGGAATTGGTATTACCCAAGATATAAAAAGATTAATAAGGATTTAAAATTGAATGGCTCTAGTAATTCCTTTAATGGATGTGCACACAAACTGTATCCTTGGTTAATATTATAACGGCTTATTTATCACCACATTCCTAAGAGATAACTCTCTTAAATTTGTGACCATAGGGTTTCAGTCATCACGTGGCGCTGAGGCCACACGCCTTATTTCTTGGCACAACACAAGCAACCTTGCATAAGTCTGTGTGTGAGACTTTGGAGAGCCTATCCCCTTCGATCCCCTGTGTAAAGTTTCTTTTTAAAGACATCTGAATTTTATCTGTGTGTTTCTGGCTTTCATTGAGAATGTTTATTCAATTCAATGTGAGAGAAGTGAACTCTCGACAAGGAGCATGATGAATTTTCTAATTCAAACTGGGTATCAAGAGGTGGCCTGTCATCATTTTCCTTTTGTTCCACTGGAAAAAAAAAAATAGCAAATGAGTCTCCTTGAGAGCAGTTCCCACTTCTGTTTCAAGTTTCCCCACCAAGTCATTAAGCATTCTCTGGGTTTTGTCAACAGCCTGGTAAACATCCAGAGAAAGAATCAAAATAAGATCGTTTATTTAACATTCTTCTCCTCCAATTGCTGATTAGGATAAATAGTTTGGATAAAACTCCTATCTGATCCAACAATCACAAAAAGAAAACATTTAGCTATTGGTGAAGTTTAAATTGACCTAGAAATACTTTAAACAGCAAAGAATTTTTGGTACACTTTGATATTTTTTTTATCTTCAACTCATCTTGTTAAGACAATGGCAAGGCTAAACATTACTGTTGAATAACCACTGAATAAGCTCCTCAGATTCTAAGTGAAAACGTAGGCACTGATTTCCAGAATAAGCTACAGGCAGAAAAGGCCCAAACTCAAGTGCTCCATTTAAGTAACTAAAGAAGTTGAGTCTAATAGCTATTTCCAAGAATTTCCTTTTCAGACTTAGGGTGAAATGTTTGCTGATTTATTTATCTTTAGAGAATCTAAAAACTTTGCCAAAAAATGCAAAAATGTTTCTAATTATCAAAAAGACTTTTAGGCTTGTAGATCAGATGTAAAGTTACAATGCCTTGTTTTACGTTTCTGTGCAAACTTTTTCAAGAAAATATGTTGTAATCCTAAATATAGATGTAGTGAAATATACTGCTGAGTATGTAAAAAACATTTTACAGTCTTTAACATCCTGTAATCCAGATTTTAATAGAGTAACTGTGATCCATAACTAAATTAATTAGATCAAATTTTTAACATATTCAAGATTCTACAATAGCTCACAAAACCTCCTCTGCCTTCAGCTCCTACCAGCTTTGCTTCTATCTGTTTTATACTCTGGGTAAAATAGTATAATTACAGGGTCCCTAGCAGACCACACACTTCAGCGCATTTGTGTCTTTTTTTAGCCTGGTACTTAGAATGCTCTTCTCATTCTTTAAGGCTGATTGTAATCCTATTATTCCTTCCAGAATGACCTCAAATACCACCATGGAACATTACCTTTACTTGAAATAAAAATCGACTAACAAATTATGATTTTCAGACTTGGATATGGGCAGAAAATTTCTCAAAAAGGAATAAAATGGACCTTGGCACTTTGAGAAAAACAACTGACAGTAATTGTGATAAAATTAGAGCTGTCAAAAGAAAATGACAATTTTGGAATAATTTTTATCTACCATTAGTTTTATAGTTTCTTGATACTTTAAACATTTTTTCTGATGAAATTGGTGAGGACATTAATGTTTGTGACTTTTTGATAATGTATAATGAAATAGGTCAATGTTTAGAAGAGCTGCATAAATCAGTGATCTGTTTTCCAAATGACAAATACATGAAGTTACAAAATGACATATGAGTAAAATAGCCATTTCAAGTTTAAGAATAACTAGTGGGTTTTAGTCTAACAGGGTAAAGAAAGTTGATTAATGTGATTTCAGATTCTACATTGCAACTAACTTCTTCTTGTCAGGTTTTGGGGTAGGATCAAGGAATATTTATAATTATCTGAAAATTGTCCTCCCCTTTCCTGTGGGAAAACAGATTTTCTTTATACATTTCAACAACAAAATAATGCTACAGATTGCAGGAAGAAAAATTTAAGAATTCAACTGTCTTCAATTAAGACATCAAAGAGATGTCCAAGAGTAAAACAGTGTCACTCTTGTCACCAAATTTTTGAATATATGGTTATTTTTCAGAATAACTGCCAGTAAGTATGTTTTGATGTAGCAAGTAGAAATTTCTCCATGAAAAATATGAGTGTCTAAGAAATGCAACTTTATAAACTTAAAATTTATTTTCTGAATAGAAGTAAATTATTTGCTTGATAAAAATATATAAATTGTTAAAAATTATTGATAAAAATATATATATTCTTGATACTCTCATTTAAATTCAAGGATTTCTTTATAGTTTTTTTTTTTTTTAAGATTTTATTATTTGACAGTGAGAGCACAGCAAGAGAGGAAACACAAGCAGGGGGGGAGTGAGAGAGGGAGGGGGAGGCTTCCAGCTGAGCAAGGAGCCCTATACAGGGCAGATTCCCAGGACTCTGCCGAAAGCATATGCTTAATGACTGAGCCACCCAGGTGCCCTATGATTATAGTTTTAATTCAAATTATTTTACTCCCTTTCTTCCCACCTAAATTTGGTGAAAAAGGGAGAGTGGAAATGGGCTATGCAAGTACTACAATTCTCAGGGGCACAAGGGAGTGTTAACTTTTCAACCTTGAACTCAGACTTAGGCTACTTCCTATACCCCATAGGCAGTACTGTGTCATCTGATGCCCTGCATAGCTGGGACTTGAGGTTTCCTGAAAGGTGCATGGTGGGTGCTGGAAATAAGTACTATAATATGTTAGGAAAAGAGAGATGAAATTCTGAAATATTATCATCACCACATTGTTTTATGTATAAACTCCCCATCTTATTTCCCTATGTCTGTTTTATAAACTTACTATGTTGGAGACATGTTCTCTTGTCAGTAAATATTCCTTTAAATTATAATTTTTATTTTTTTATTTTTTATTATTATTTTTTAAAAGATTTTATTTATTTATTTGACAGAGAGAGATCACAAGTAGACGGAGAGGAAGGCAGAGAGAGAGAGAGAGAGGGAAGCAGGCTTCTTGCTGAGCAGAGAGCCCGATGTGGGACTCGATCCCAGGACCCTGAGATCATGACCTGAGCCGAAGGCAGTGGCTTAACCCACTGAGCCACCCAGGCGCCCCTAAATTATAATTTTTAAAGGTTGATAATATTTCATCATATTTCATCCTGAGGACATATTATACTTGGTTTAAGGAGTCTCTTGTTGAACATTTAAATGTTTCCAATTTATTATTATTATTAATAATAAGCTTAAATGAAAATCTTTTCACTGTTCACCCAAATATTTGTATCCATCCATGATTATTTGCTTAGAACAAATTCTTTATAAGGGAATTCTTACCTAAAGACGATCTATGTTATTAAAATTTGGGGATTTCCCCCCCCCCCAAAGTTATTCCCTAAAATAGTTGTGCAAATTTACATTCCAAGAACTATAGGAGTGAACATTATTTCATATATGAAATGGTCATTCAGATATCTTTTGATATATATCTTTTGAAAATATCCTATATACATTTATTATCTATTTTATTATTTGCATGTTAAAGTCCTTTGTCATTGTTTTAATTGTTTGTACTATAGTTCAGTGATGTTAATAATGCCTACTTGTTCTTGCTTTGGGTTGCATTTTAATTGTCCATCATTTTATTTTTAAACTTTGTCTATGAATCTTTTATGACTATCCTTTTAAAATAGCAGATACCAGATTTTTATTTTTTGTCAAATTTCAATATTTTTAAAACTAGTATCTAGTTTTTTTATAACTCATATACTCTTTGCTCTCTGTTTTTAATTTTTTTTTTGTTAAGCTTCCCCTTCTTATCTTTTGCTATTTAGACCATGTTTTCTTTGAACTTTTCTTTAGTATTATGGGTACTTTATCTTTCTCAGAGGTACTGAGGTTTAACTGATAAACAGAACTATAAGGTATTTAAAGTGTACCATCTGGTGACTTGATCTATGTATACATTGTTATACATTGTGAAAGGATTCCTCCCACTGAGTTAACTAACAAATCCATCACCCATTTACCTTCTTTTCTTTTCCCTTTCTTTACTTCCTTCCTTCTTCCCTTCCTTCCTTCCTTTCTTTCCTCCTTCCTTTTCTGTGAGGATATTTACATTCTACTCACAGCAGATTTCAATTATACAACACAGTGGAATCAACTATAGTTGCCATGCTCTACATTACATCCTTAGACCTTATTCCTTTTCTAACTGAAACTTGTATCCTTTCAGGAGGTTGCTCCTATTTCTTCCATCCCCAGCCCTTGACACCCACTTTTCTACTCTACTTCAATATCAGACTTTTTTTTTTTTTTTCCAGATTCTACACACAAATGATATCATGCAGTATTTGTTTTCACAGCATAATGTCCTCTGGGGTTCATCTATGTTGTCTCAAATAATAGAATTTCCTTCTTTTTTAAGGCTGAATAATATTTCATTGTATACATCCATCTCATTTTCTTGATTGATTTTCATCAACTAATATCACTTAGATCAATTCCATAAATGGGCTATTGTGAACAACGCTGCAATGAACTTGGTACTACAGATATCTTTCTGAGATAATGGTTTTGCACCCTTTAGATATATACCCAGAAATGGGATTGCTGGATCATATGGTAGTTTTATTTTTAATTTCTTGAGGAACCTCTATACTGTTTTCCATAGTGGCTGCACCAGTTCACATTCTCAACAAAAGCACACAGGGGTTTCTCTTCCTCCACATCCTTGCCAGCATTTGTTATCTCTTGTCTTTTTGAAAATAGCTACCTTAACAAATATGAGGTAATATCTCATGGTGGTTTTGATTTGTATTTTCCTGACGATTAGTGATGTTGTACATTTTTACATATACCTATTGTCCATTTGTATGTCTTCCTTGGAAAAATGTCTATTTGGGTCTTTTGCCCAATTTTTTCAAGTTTTTACTTAAATTCCAGTTAGTTAACATATAGTGTAATATTAGTTTTAGGAGTAAAATTTAGTGATTCATCACGTACATACAACACCTAGTGCTCATTATTACATATGCCCTCCTTATCCTTTGCACAATTTTTAATTGGGTTACTTGGGGTTTTGGGGTACTGAATTGTGTGAGTTATTTGTATTTTTTGGATATTAATCCCTTATCAGATATGTGGTTCACAAATATTTTCTCCCATTTCATAAGCTGCCTTTTCATTTTATTGATGGTTCTCTTTGCCGTGCAGAAGCTTTTTGGTTTATTGTAGTCCTACTTGTTTGTTTTTGGCTTTGTTGATTGTGCTTTTGGTGACCAAAAAAAAAAAAAAAAAAAATCTTGCCAAGACCAATGTCAAGGAGCTAACTCCTTATGTTTTCTTCTAGAAGTTTTATGGTTTCAGGACTTAATTTCAAGTCTTTAATCTATTTTGACTTGATTTATGTGTTGTAGGATAGGGGTCCAGTTTCATTCTTTTTTTGCATGTGGCTGTCCAACTTTCCCATTACCATTTAATGAAGAGATTATCATTTCTTCATTGTATATTCTTGATTCCGTTGCCAAAAATAACTGAACATACACGAATGGGTTTATTTCTGGGCTCACTATTCTGTTCCATTGTTCTAGGTGTCTATTTTTACATACTGTATTTGTTACTATAGTTTCGTAATATACTTTGAAATCAGAAAGTTGTGATGCTTCCTGCTTTGTTCTTCTTTCTTGAGATTGTTTTGATTATTCAAGGTCTTTTGTGGTTCTATAATACGGATACTTTAGATCTACTTCTTATGGAAGTTGTGGTTGTATTTTAGTTATTAAAATACATTTTAGGGGCGCCCGGGTGGTTCAGTGGGTTAAAGCCTCTGCCTTCGGCTCGGGTCATGATCCCAGGGTCCTGGGATCGAGCCCCATATCAGGCTCTCTGCTCAGCAGGGAGCCTGCTTCCTCCTCTCTCTCTCTCTCTCTGCCTGCCTCTCTGCCTACTTGTGATCTCTGTCAAATAAATAAATAAAATCTTTTAAAAAAATAAAATAAAATACATTTTAATCACTGCAAAAACATCTACTTTGCAACTGTTTCCTAATTAGAGTAAAAACACTAGAATTTTTCTCTGTTGTTGCATTCTGTCAGGAAAGAACCATTTGGATGAGTTTTTGGCAATCATTTTTGTGTTAGGTTAGCATGACAATTTCAAAAACAGAGTCAAAATTAAAAGAGCTCAATGAAGCCCCACATATGCATCACAATGATTCAAGTAAGACTGCTTATAGCTGTGGCACCTCTCCTTTTTAATCTAAAAATATTTTAAACCAATGTTTTTTTAACATTGTGTCAATAATAAAAATAAACTATGTAATATCTTCTGTAAAATGACAATTTTTGCTCAGTTTTATATTCTTTCTTATCTCCTATTTTTTCCAAGTTTTTGTCAAAGTATGCATATTAATATTGTTATTGTATTTCTATTATACATAAAATGATGTAAGAATCTTTTGGACAGAAATAGTATTGTATAATCTCCAAAAACAATTATTTTACTTACTTCTATGTTTCTTGGTTTTTTGGTACACCACAATTTTCTTTCATTCTTTTCACACTCTTTTTTCCACACTCTTGGATAATTCTCCAATCTATTACAGCATGTATTTGAGTCATCATTCCCAGAAAAGTATGTGGGTAGCATTCTTCCTAAGCTTTGCATGTCTTATAATGTCCACCAGCTTGCTTTCACAGTGAATTTGGCTGACCATAGAATTTTGCCAAGCATTTGAAAACATGATTCCATTGTTTTCTGGCAGTTAAACTATTTCTGTGTCTGATACTTGTGGTATTTTTAAAAGTTAGTCTTATAATTTAAAACTCATGAGGTTAGGTATAGATGATATCTTTATTTATTCTGTTTTCCCTAAAACTTGACAATCTCTTGTATTCTTAGTAATGTTTTTCTACAATGCAAAAAACCTTTTTTTGATTGTTTCTTTAACATTTGCTTCTGATTTATCAATTCTGTTATCTTTTCTTAATTTCTGTTTTATATATGCAAATCCTTTCATCTGTCATCCATCTACCTTAATTTTGCACATTGTTTCCTATACTTCATGTTGTGGGAGACTGGATCTTGACTTCTGTTTCATATATCCTATTTTCTAAAATGTCAGATGTTTTCTGCCATTGTGATTACAGTGTTAAGTCAGCAACCGTGTTTTTTATTTCCACACAACTTTCTCTGACATTGGATTTTTATCTTCATGTGTGCAAGCTCTAGTTTCATAGTTTTACCTTCCTCAAATTTGCCTGAGAAGATCTCACTTTTCTAAAATAGAGAATACTGATAAGATACTACTGAGTTTCATATAATTTTTCTTCGTATGCAAAATATTATTGTGAGAGGAGGCAGAATGGGAAGTGAAGTGGTAGCTTCTGTGACTTTTTAAAATATCTACCTCTTTATCTATCATCTCTCTCTCTTACTCTCTCTCTCTCAAGTAGGCTCCATGCTGGGCTTGAACACACAACCCTGAGAGCAAGACCTGAGCTGAGATCAAGAGTTGAATGATTTACCAACTGAGTCACCCAGGCACCCCAGTTTCTATGATGTTTGAAATCCACTCATAATAGTTTCAATAATTTAGAAGGAATTCTCTAGAAGGGCCTTGCCATTCTCCACATTTTAGCACAGGCAAAGGTGTTTCTCTGTATTTATGCTTCCTTTCAATGCCCCATCTGTGAGTTGGTTGTTGTACTCTAATAATCTCATCCATAGAGAAAGTAGCATTTTGGTGACATTTGTGTGACTGTTTTTGACATTTTCCTCTAAAGGCCTTGCTATTCCTTCAGGATATTTCAATCCATCCATGCACAATGCATTAGTCTTCCAACACCTGTCACCAGGGATATACAGTGGTCTCCAATATCTCTTTCTGTACATTATAATGTACAGAAATTTCAGACTGGTGGTTGACATGCTCTTACTCCACTGAGACTGGTGGCATTTGCATACTCCTGTCCCTGTTTTCCCGCCTCCACCACGTTTAGATGGGAGGAAAGGAATGAAAATAATTTAGTATTAAATCCAAAATCATTTTAAAATCTCTCTAAATATTGATTTCATCACACAACTCTCCTGACTCAAAAGCTGTCAGTGGACCCAAAATGCCTATGGGATAAAATGGAAACATTGCAATTTCTCATCCAAAGTTGGTCATAGTATGCTTTTTAAATAGTTTTTCCAGTCTCAGCTCGTATATCTCTTCAACTCAGTTTTTGCTCCAATGAGATTATTTCCTCATTTTTTCCAAATAAGCCATACTCAATTCTACCTGCACACTTTCCCTCACACTGTATCATTGGTCTGGAATGCTTTGTATGTTGTAGGTAAATTCTCTCCACTATTTTATTCCTAGTTCAAGAATTATTTTTACTTTTTTTTTTAATTGAGATATCTAAAGCTTTCAAAGTTTATGTAACTTTTTTTTCCCTGTGTGACTCGGGTTAGTAATTACATTATTTTATCATACATTCAATGAGGAGTTGTCCCCCCCTTCCACTTAGATATTACCTAGATAAGTGGCACTTAGCATTAATAGTTTTGATCTTTATTTTACCTCCAACATCATTTATATTACAGTACTTAATAGTTGCTGTATAAATATATGAAGAAAGGGAGAAAACAAAACAAAAAAACCTAGTAATTTGTTTTCATTTTAAGGTACTTTGCACATTTTTGGGAAAATGCCTAAAACTCTCATTGAAAAGTTCAAGTGAGTTAAAGAGATTTTGATCAATAGTTTTCATAATAAAGTTAAAAATGTTGTAAAAGAAAATTATAACACATTGACAGGATATTTAGAACAACCTTCAATGATATCATTTTTAGGGAGAGATAATTGTCTCCTCAGGAAGGCAAAACAATCAAGTGGGCTTTGAAGTAAGTTAATTCTGGGTTCAACTCTCGCTCTGCCACTGTCTAATGAAGTCCCTTTAGGCAGGTTTCTAATTCCACTTACTCCATTTCTTCATCCACGAATGGAAATAATAATGGCCCATTACACCCCTAATATCAGGAATTGAATGGAAAATAATATTTAAAATATCTCTAGAAGTGCAGTGTCTATTACATTATACTTATTACAGAAAATAATAAAAATGCTATTTATTAGGTTTCTATCTCCTTAAAATATATTAATTCATCTCTCTAATTCTCACTCATCTGATGAGGTTGAGTAGTATTATTACCTCAATTAAAGATGAGGAAACAGACAGATAAGGAATTTTTCAAGATCATTTAGTTAAAAAACAAAACAGAAAACAAGTCAGCATGAGACAATTCATGTTGTAACGTCCAGAGCACACACTCTTGACTACTAGGCTATACTGCCACAAGGATGGACAAGGATTATTGATCTCTATTCTTATTCATCTTTACTCACAATGCAAATCAGATCTCACATGAGATACTTGCCCTCTTTGAGGAGCTAGTGTAAGCTTGTTGGGATATTAATGGAAAATGATAATCCTCTATTTTCCATGAGAGATGAACACGAGATAGGACAGATTTAAGAAAATATGACATTACTACAGAAAGTCATAAAATCTCTTTTCTGGAGATTTTCAACTATATTATTTGGAATGCTTAAAGTATTTTGGGATGAAATTTACTACATTTCACTGTCCCCTTTGAGCCCCATATTCATATAATCTGATCCTCTAAATCTACTGATGTATGATACAGACAAGTTTCCCTATGTGTGGTAAGAATCGATATTTTAAAATTAGGCTTCTATTTGTCTTTATATTTTTTAGAAAAATTTTAAAAAATTATTACATACAAGTTTTTAAAAAGATTCTATTTATTTATTTGACAGAGATCACAAGTAAGCAAAGAGGCAGGCAGAGAGAGAGGAGGAACCAGGCTCCCTGCAGAGCAGAGAGCCCGATGTGGGGCTCGATCCCAGGACCCTGAAATCATGACCCGAGCCAAAGACAGTGGCTTAACCCACTGAGCCACCCAGGCATCCCTTACATACAAATTTAATTGAGAGCATACCTTTTTATAGTTCATGAGGGAAATTCACTCCAACGAAGTTTAAAACATCTAATTTTCAAAGCCTTTTGTGGCTTTAACACATTCTGCAGATTTTAGTTAAAGTAATTAAATGATCATCTTAAAACAGTTATAGCACAGACACACGGAGAGACATAGAAGCCGTAACATGGAAGGAAAGAAGAAGGAAGTGACAGGATAGCAGTGGAAGAACAGCTGAGTAGGCTTAAGACACTGCTGAATATGGATATTTCTTAGCCTCAGAATCCTTATCAGAACATGATGACAATTCTAAAGGCGGCTCCCAGGATCAGACTTTTGGATGTGGGTGGCGTGAACATGTAGGAGTGTGTAAATGTTTTTTCCTGGCTGGACAGACATTTTTCCTCTGCTGCCAAAGCCATGTTGTGTGTCTGAAAGAGGAACTCCCTATTCCTATTGCTGTTACATGCACCAGGAAGCGGTAGGAAAACACTGGCATCCAACTTTCTTTTGGAAAACCACACCAACTCATGGAAAGAAGCCTCCAAATATAGACTTAATCCTTGTGCAGATAATCATTTTTTTTAAGGTTTGCATATCAGGTATTTAAATATCCTGCAACTGAGGTAAGGAGATAACACATTATAAAAATAGAACTGCAGTGGCCTTAAATCCTTGGATCAAGTCTTGTGATAAGAAAATGATGCAGGGTGATAGCCAATCAACTTCCTCAGTGCAAAGAGAACTATCACAATTTTCACTTGTGAGGCCATTCCTACATTTTAACACCTTTCAGTAATGACATTTTTCTTCACAAATAGTGAGCACAGACACATATGGGTATGAAAAGAGAGGAAAGAAATGAAAAAAAAATGTATTGCTTAAGTAGGTTAGCCTTAGGCAGATAGAAGACATTCAATGAATAATAGTCTCTTCCCCTTTCCAAAAATCCAATAGCCCTTGAATATTGACATCATGCTTATTTTCCAGAAAGGAAACGGAAGCTTAATGACTTAAAATTGATGGAGAGGGACTTGGTTTGTTTGACCACAAATGTTACATGTAAGCTTTCCGTAGCACCAAGACCTTCTTCAGATTGTACTGGCTTTCCCACAACTATAGAAAATATGCCTTTTCCCCCTCTGTGTAACTGGTGTAGTTTCTTCTCAAGATGTCTGATGTAAAGGGCATATCTCTCATGAGGCATTGCAATATAGTGCTTAAAAGTTTGGGACTCTGGACTTAGTCCGGATTTAAAGACAAGCTGTTGACTACTATTGTGTAACCTTAGAAGTTTCCTTTAAAAAAAAAAATCTTGCGTTCAGAACAGTGAAAGGACACTTAGTAAGAACAAAGTAGATCTGAATAAAGTGTGGGATTTAGTTAAGAATAATGTATTGATATTGGTTCCTTAATTGTAACCATATTGATGTAAGATATTAATTATATGTTAACAATACTTCTGGGTGGGGAATTTATAGGAACTTTCTGTACCATCTTTGCAATTTTGGTTCTAAAAAGTAAAAATTTATTTAAAAATACTGCGCTTGGAGTACCTTGCTGGCTCAGTCAGCAGAGCATGCCTCTCTTGATCTTGGGGTTGTGAGCCTGAGCCCCATGTCGGGCATAAGAATTACTTAAAAAAATACTGTGCTTTAGTGTACTCCTGGTTGTCCTAGGAAAATTTGAGGAATTAATAAATACACAGTACTTAGTTCCTGGTAAATGTGAATAAGCAAATAAGTGTTAGCTTTTCTGGGGCATTCTTAGGAAAGGGAGAGGTTTGGGCTGAGAAGGAAACTCCCTTTTTATTTTATTTTTTAAAAGATTTTATCTATTATTTTAGAGAGAGAGAGAGAGAGAGTGGGGGGAAGGGTAGAGGGAGAAGCAGATTCACCCTGAGCAGGGAACAGGATGTAGGACTCGATCCCAGGACCCTGGGATCATGATCTGAGCAGAAGGCAAACGCTCAACCTACTGAGCCACCCAGGCATCCTGGAAACTCCTTTTATTGGAATTCTACTCAAAGTGTGCAAAGAAACAGTAGGCACTCTCAAGGGTTCTTACCTTTCTATGCACCCGAAGTTTGTGTTGCAAAGGTCTTATCAGGGATGTCCTTCCTAAGAACAGGAAGTATCCCTAGACTTTCTTTTTTTTTTTTTTTTTTTTAAGATTTTACTTATTTATTTGACAGAGAGATCACAAGTAGATGGAGAGGCAGGCAGAGAGAGAGAGAGAGAGGGAAGCAGGCTCCCTGCTGAGCAGAGAGCCCGATGCGGGACTCCATCCCAGGACCCTGAGATCATGACCTGAGCCGAAGGCAGCAGCTTAACCCACTGAGCCACCCAGGCACCCATCCCTAGACTTTCTAAGACAAGTTTTATCTGCCTGCTTTTCTCCAACCCGTTCCCAGTTCCAAAGAAAGGTCAAGTGAGACTGAAGAGAAACACAAGGAGAGAAATTAAATCAGCACTGAAGAGAAGCAGATTAATCCCACATACAAGTTAAATACATTTAGCTGAAGGTTCAGTGTGGCTCTGGGGACCTGAACTACCAGACTCAGTATTGGAAACTCAATATCCTTCTGCCCAAGTTTGCCAGTCACTAGTGGCCTGTCACCAATTCCCTCATTCCTCAATATTTGGCTGTCCTGCCTTCTGTTGCAACTTTTTTTTTACATACAATGAAAAATCCTATGTAGTGCCAAAGAAAGAAAGCATATGTGAAAAGATAGCACTTTCATTAGTAAATGAAAGTTGGTGTCAGATGAAAGGAATTCATGACTAAAGTGACTATCTGTGAATCAGCTTGAGAAAGCTCACCACTTGGTTGACATCCTGCACAGCAAAAATTTGAGGGGCAAATTTCCCCTGTTCCCTTCTTAACATAGCGATTGTTTCATTTTCCAATGCAAAATTAGATCACAAAACAGTGAAACCCTAACTTTTCCCTATCAGTGAAGTTATATCAATGTTTCCTAATCTCAAATATATACGCAAACCTCCCAGGAAGTCTTGTTAAAAGACACATTATAATTCATGGGCTCTCAGATGAAGTCTGAGTTTCCGCACTTCTGACAAGCTTCTAAAACTTTGAACTCCACTTTGTTGAGTAAAATTATGAAGGGTTAACCTGAGATACACTTGGGCCCGCACATGACGTTTGAGCTCAGTTAAGGACCAGCAACCTATCACTAGGAAAATAAACTCCCAGGCAAACTCAAAAGACGCATATGTGCCTTCACTTCTTTTTTAATAGGAATGATTGCAGAGCTCAATAATTCTCAACCCTGGCAGTACCAGGGGAACAGACACAAATTGTCCCTATGTCATCCACAGAGATTTTGATTTAATTGGTCTGGTGCAGGCCTGGGGATTAGTATTTTTTAAAGGTTGCCAGATGACTCAGTCACGCAACCAAGATCGAGAACCATTATGGAACTGACATCACCTTAACTAATGCCTTTCCACTTAAGCTTATTTGTTGGTTAGCTTTCCTCTATCCCCCAAGTGCTGCTAAAATCTGAAGCAAAACAAAGGAAGTGGCCACCAGCTTCTAGGATTCTGAAATCAAATATGTCTGAGAAATGCTGTATCTTTCTCTTCCCTTTCTCACAGATTCACTATGCATGTTTCAAGGCTCCATAGATCATTAAAATTGCTGTTGAATCTGAGTGCACTACTTGAATTCCGTGGCTGATACAAGGTGGACTTTGGGCAAACATCTGTGTAGGTTCGATGTGTCTATCTGGTGTGTTTAAAACCTGTCCTATCAAAAACCAACTGGTCTCTGGAGATGACACTGAGAATCATGTGGGTGGCAGAATCTCCCTGGCCTAACCAAAGGACAGGGGTGGCAAGGTAATATCTGTGTATCAGACATTAATGACACGGTTTTTAAATAGTGCAATCACAGCTCTTGGCCCTCCTGTCTGCCTATCAGAAAACAAATTTTAAAGATGTTACAAGTAGTAGGGACAGACCTTGCCTTTCCTTGGATGCGTGCAAGGATACAGAAGTGATGTCTACTGTACTCAGCATAGGATTCTGAGTACAATCAGGGTGGACTGCTGACAGATTTCTCCTTCACTCCACCCTTGGAGACAGGCCAGAAGCTAGGCTTCAAAGTATATCTAAGTGAAAGTTCATTTCAGCTTTATCAACAAACATGAGTCACCAAGTAATTCTGAATTACCCTTATATAAACAATGTTTATCTGTTATTTCCCTTTGAAAATAACTATTGTGTTTTTTTAATAAGCCAATAAAATATTGTTTTTCTTTGTGATTCCTGACATGTTCCTTATACAAATTCCACCACTAGAACCTATTTTTGAAGGTTCCCAAGATTTGAAAAACATTTAGTGTTTGGCCCATGAGTGAGTGGGCAAACACAATAAGGAACACTCAGTATCACTGAATATTCACAAGTGTCATGGTAGTAAATATTACCATGAAGCATTTCCCCCCTCTTTAAATTTTAGTTTCCTTATCAGTAAAATGGGACAAATGCCATCTACCTTACAGGATAATGAGGATTAAGTGAGAAAATATGTACTATATTTAATACCTTGTAAAACCTTCTTCTGTTAGTGGTTAGCTGCATGGAGCACAATTACACTCAAAGTCTGTGCTGTCCTCCACGAGTCTGTGCCTGACCCAGTGGTGGAGATTATAGGCGAGCAAAAAAGAAACGTGTCTTGCAGTTAAGGTTAATCCAGGACACTTTTTGGTCTGCAGCAAATTCAAACGGATACACCTTTCAACTTTGTGTACTCTCCAATTCATTGCAATTCATTTTGCCAAGAGGCACAAATGGTTGCATTTACATCTCCTTTTTGGCCTTTGATTTTTACAATCGATGCTTCCCAAACTTGCTCTCAGGAAGCCTGACCACTTCTGCAGAGGTACTGAGCAGGGATGAGGAGGAACGAGCATGGCTTCAGACAGGAGCTTCGTCCTCCCACCTTTACTCCTACTCATTTACAATCACTTCTCTCCAGTAAGACACCAAAGAGGGAAAGAGTTCTACAGCTAAAATAAATGTGATAGTCGCCGCTACAGGAGAATTTCAGATCGAACACTGCTTACTATTTGAACCTATCTTCAAATAGTAACTTTCTTCAAAGTGGTATGTTAAATGGCAGTGTATGTTAAATTTCATTTCCACATTGACTTCTTATGTGATTTCAGATCTTTATTCTACTAAAAAGTGTTTATCCCCCCCTCCTATTTCATTGAGATGTCTAATGAACAAAAATGCCCTTGCTTATTTGGTTAAAATATATTACGCAAAATCTCATTTTATTGGAATATACTACTCAAGCCATCATTCTGGACATTCAACAGTTAAAAGTGTGCAGAAATCAAATCAAGAACAGAAATGGCCACGTGGCTACACTTTCAGGGGGTGTGCGAGGGGTCTCTACTATGTGCTCTGAAATTTCCTTTAAACAGCTGTTAAGTTTTTAAAGATATTTGCTGATCTTTGCATAGCAGCTTTTGTGTATTTGCTGGCAAGATAATTCCAAATATAAAGAGAGAATCACGAGATAAACAAATCAAATTACAGTAACACTTCATTAAATGCAAGGATATGAAAGTTCGTCCAATAGATATGAATACAACAGACTGATCTATTAAGTATGCTTTAAGACTACTAGTTAAATATAAAATTCAAAAATTGTTAATGCTATAAAAGATTTTTTTAAAAAGAATTCGTCTATTAAGTAAATTTGATTCAGACCAGTGTACTTATTTGGACTGAGTTCATATTTGGATTAATAATCACAGGTGAAAAATACCATGTTTTCTGTCAACTTAATCCAAGTATGCTTGAGGAAAGGCAGAATTGATTTCTCTTTCATTAAAACCAATGAAGAGAGAATAATTTTCCTTTCTCTGCTTTTTCTTTTGTTTTCTTTTTATTTAAATCACCTCCTCACCCTAGAGAGCACTAAGTCTTGGAAGAGATGAATTATAACTGCTATTCCATGTATAAACTATACATCTTTATAAGGGTGTCCTAAATGATCTCTTCTGTATCCCTAAGGTCACCAAATAAATGACAGAAATTTTGAAGCCCCTGTTCTCCTTTGTTAAAGTTTGTTTTAAAATATAAATTGGCAGTGCCCACATTGAAAGTGGTATGTGTAGGCTCATCAAAGGATACGTAAGAGAATATCTATTTTGGCATCTTTTTTAGTGGTGGGGATTTGGAGGCTATCTGGGACTCCATCCCAGCAGAATGGATGGCAACACATGGAGGTTATACAAGCTGGAGAACTGTGAGGCAGTTTGACGTTGTGGGTTAGATTGCAACATAAATTCACTTTAAAGACATAGTTCTCAGTGAAAAATACAGAAAAGAATGTGATATGTAAACTAAAGATATGTGCACCTTAAAAAATACATATTTGGGGGCTCCTGGGTGGCTCAATTGGTAAGCACCTGACTTTTGGCTTCAGCTCATGTCATGATCTCAGAGTTGTGAGACTGAGCCCTGCATGGGGCTCTGTGCTCAGCGGGGAGTCTGCTTGAGATTCTCTTCCTCTCCCATTGCCCCTCCCCACCCTCTCTCAAATAAATAAATAAAGCATCAAAAAAAACCCCCCAAACTCCAAAATACATATTTTGCAAAAGTAAGTATATACAAATAACAACAACAACAAAAATCATGGATTGACTGAAAAGTAAGATTATTTCAATCCTGCACAACCACAGGCCACTTAAAAAAAGTATATGATGTTAGCGCTCCATCACATCTTACTTAAGAAATACAAAGAAAAGAAATAGACAACTTAGCACTTCATTGCCCCTTTTTGCTTTTCTTACACATGATTTTTTATAAAAAGAATTAACACTGAACATTTACTGGAGACATGATGAAAAATAATGGTTGGGAAGCAACCTTGAAGTTACTTTAAATTAATCATTCTTCTGATACTAAAATTCTCTTTATAACATTCCCTCCAGGTGCCTGCCAAGTCAACACAGGAATTACACTGGGAAGCCTCTGTGTCTTTTGAAGGAGCACACTTCTTTGGATTGTACAAAGTTAATCCCTTAACAGCAAAACCTACAGGAGCATGAATGAGAACAAACCCTTTGTCCAAAATTTAATTCTTCATAGTTTATAAAGCAGTATTTTCTCAAAGTTGAGGAAATGAGCATTGCCATTAGTATCAAATGATAGAAAGAGCAGTTGTTTAAAATGCAGATTCTTGGACATTACCCCAGACCTAATGAATTAGAATCTCTGAGTCTAAAACTTTTGATTTTTAACAAGACTCCACCCCCATATCCATTAAGTGATTCTTATGCTTATGGAAGTTTAAGATCTACTTGAATAAAGAAGCAACATTAAAGTAAAATTCACTCTATGCATGTTCTTATTCATAAAAGAAATATTTGAGATGTTCTGGGGATAAGCTATTTTATATTTTTCCTACATATGCAATTCACACTTCATCTTTCTTTTCATTCATTGCTCTAAGACACTGGATTCACCATTAAATTTAAAACAGAGGAAACAGAAATCTATTAGCATATTTTAAATTTATGAGTTTTTGTTATTGTTGAAGAAGCCCAAGCCATCAGGAAAAAAAACTTGGAACATTATTACAATGATGTCCTTCAAACATAACAACAAAGAATTATTCCATTAGTAAATATTCCTGTACTTATCCAATTCAAAAAATCCTTTTTCAATACTGCTGAAGAAAAAGGAACGAATGTTCATTCACTGGCAAAGCTGAAAGAAAGCATTAGGATAAAATATTAAGGTCTGGCCCTGAAGTTATATTTATCACATATGTATATCTATTTTACTAAGAGGATTTAGGCAAGAACAACGCTGTTTTGAAATGTAAGTTCTGAAGCCAAAATTCATTGCCCTGGGCGGATGAGAGGACTCCTCTCCCTCTTGCTATTCTTACATCTTCAAAATCTGAAAATTTCTATTTCTGCTGAGGAAACAAAAAGGGCATAGGAAAAAAAAAACTTTTTCTAACCACATTCAGTTGAAATGTAGAGCATCTCTAGGCATACAGTGATCAGGTAATTATGGTCTGTAAGGTTGTTATCTTCCTCACTGATTCGACTTTGCAGATTTTGGAATTCTGGCAATGAGGCCAGGACTTGAGACTTGTAGCATTTTTCCATATTTTCTCTCTCCAAAAACTCAAAGAAAACTCCTCGTACTGCCAACACACATACATTGACTACACATGCTTGCATGTTTAAGTAGGTGCGTGCTCGCATACTTGTGTGTGCACACACGTACACATGCACACCCTATCCCTCTAAGAAGAATCTGGCCCTTTGGTGCACTATAAAGAATACTAAGGGCCAAATCTTTTAGGACTGGAAAATAACTAATGTTCTTGCCAGTGAGTTAAAGCTGGAGTATCCCCTTTGTCATAGCCAAATTTATGACATGGATCAAAAACTATAAAAAGCTATGTTGCATCCTGCCATTAAGGAGAATTAATATTTTCAGTGGTATGTTAACCAACGTTTTTCCAGTGTCTCTTGTTAAAAGCAGATTGTTGACTTTTCATCATGGTGTGCCAAACATTTTCATTGAAACCCTAACAAGACTTTCATCTTAGAACCATTATTTCTTAATGGACTTGGATAAGGGCAACGTAAAAGAATGGCTTTGCTTTGCAGCATTGCCACGTGCAGCAATGGCTCGTCATTAGCGCGTTGGGCCTTGCTGAATCATTACACATGTAGCCATTTAAGGCATTTCCAGTGTGACTTGATTTTTTTCCTTGAAGCACACTTCATGTTTAATCTTATGCAAAAGCAACATAAATCCCCCCCCATTTTCATGTATCTTTATTATGATTCTTTCTACTTGGCCATCCAGTAAAACTATAATAAATGAGATCATTTTTACGCACATACACACACATACACACTCAGTTGTGTTTGTTTTGTACTTTTTATGGAGCATATCTATCTGTGGGGTTTTCTTCTGTGTTTAGGGAATCAAGGGATCTTTTAAAAAACCCTGAGCCCCAATAATTTAGCAATAAACTGCATGACATAAGTTGTTCAGAATCTCCAAATATATCTATATAATTGTTCTTGTGAATTGGAGCCAACTGTACCATGGCAAAGGAAGCCTGTAGGCTAGAAGACAAAAGGTGCCATGAAAGTAGAATGTGTCTTCTTTCTGGATCCTGCCAGTCAGCTGAGTTTTGAAATACATAATGCAAAAAAGATATGATAGAGCCAGGAGGCTGATGCTGACATACACTAATTTGCCCAATAATCTTTCATTTCTTTCAAATACATATTTAGAGTCAAGGACAATTACACACAGAGATGGAAAATGTGGCGTTTGGCTTGTGTTCTCTCTTGAATGTGTTGGCCTCTATCTCTATAGAGTGTTTTATGATGTGGTTGATCAAATTGCAAGGTATGACGACTGTAAACCACACCACTGACTCAAAAACCAGCAAGCTAGGAGTCACCTGACGTTAGCTATCAAAGTCAGATAAACTTCTGAAATCCAAGAATGCATGGAAGACGGCTGTTTATCCAATAAATAATGCTTAATTCTAGAATCTAGATTTTATAGAGTTTAATATGCCTCCCAGGAAGTTTTATGATTTGGAAAACTCCATGAATTAAATACATATTACAAAACCCTCTATTTGGACTGTAAGTATAGCCATTCAATTTTTATTCCTAGGAAACAAAAGTTTTTCTGCTTCCTCTAAACGTATTATTTCAATTCAGGTGTTTTTGACTGCCAGTAACATTTGCACAACCAAAGTACATTAATAAGGAAAACTATCGACATAGCCCATGTAAGAAATCCAGAGGTAGCCCATCCCAGGTGGGAAATTGAATAGCTCAAGTGTGCAGGGCCATGGTCAGCACCTCTGCCATCAGCTTTCCCTCAAAACTGCAAGACTGTTATAGCTCCAAGCATCACTACCACACACAACCACATCCAAGGCAAAGGCGAAACAATTGAGAGTTCCTGTTCACATATCTCTTTCTTTTTTTCAAAGAAAAAAACATTTCTCAAAAACTTCCCAGTAAATCCCCCCGCTTTTAAAATTTATGTGTTTATTTTTAGCTAGAATTGGACCGCAGATAGGTAAATAAAATTAAAAATAATTGTTGGAAGGAATTTTGAATGATTAAAGTCTCTGCTGTGTCCAAGCAAGCATGCTATTAAACAATGAATGGTACAGCTTGGGGACTAATGGGAACAGATGCAGGGATGGATCAGAAAATCAGAATGGATGCCAGGTGTCACGACCCAGAGCTTGTTCAGTCGAGAGCTGGCTGAACTGACTTGTCTTCATTTAGCCTTTCTAAGTGATAAAAGGACTTCAGATAGCAGGTAGCAGAAACCCAGATTGTCTTGTCCTCTGCCAGATTGCAGTTTCCTTGTGGCAAATAGTGTGTTTTACTCATGGCTGTATCCCTAATATTCAGCATGGAGCTTGAAACTCAAAGGGCACTCAGTATTTGGTGAATTAATCCACAGACAAATGTAGTCAATCACAGAATATCTGTATTTGCTTCATATGAAATTAAGAAGTTCTTTTCCTTTTTACCTTCCATCTGTTAACATTCTCTAACTACATTTTCAATAGTTTCCCATTTCTTTTTTTTTATTTTTTTTTAAAGATTTTATTTATTTATTTGACAGAGAGAGATCACAAGCAGGCAGAGAGGCAGGCAGAGAGAGAGGAGGAAGCAGGCTCCCTGCTGAGCAGAGAGCCCGATGCAGGGCTCGATCTCAGGACCCTGAGATCATGACCTGAGCCGAAGGCAGCGGCTTAACCCACTGAGCCACCCAGGCGCCCCTAGTTTCCCATTTCTAAGCCTTCATTTGTCTTTTTATGCAGTAAAACTATAGTTGGTTAGAATATTTTATTAGTGAGATGATGAAATGCCTAACAAGTTTATCATTGGGATTATAGAGTTTGGGTGGTCTGTAACTTTTGAAGGAAAGCAGAATTTGCCACCCTAAAATATTTCTTTTTGGCATAAGAATTATTTTAGGCTGAGTATTATTAAGAAACAACAGATATAGGAATAGCTCTGGAAACTGAGTAGAAGTTACTCTTTTGTAAAAGACACTTAACGTTTATAACGGAAATCTCCATTTGTAAGGGTATCTCTCTCTCTACACTAGGAAGAGAAGGATAACTCTACACATCCCTAGAAAATTTTATTAATAGAGAAGGTCACAACCGAAATCTGCATAACAATCACACCCTTGTTTACTGTGCTTTTCCTGATAGCCTCCCTTAAGTGGGTCCCCATCCCCCAACATCTTTAGTCTTTAGCTGGGGATGATATTTAAGGCGGTAGCTCAGGCACCTCAGGAAGTTACTCAGTTTTCCTGGGTATTTCCCATGTGAACAGGAGGTATACACCTAATAAACTCGGTTGTTTTTCTTCTGTTAATCTTTTATTACAGTGGGTATCTCAGCCAAGAACCTAGATGGGTAGAGGGAAAATTATTTCTTCCTTCTCTACACTGTATTTTTGAATCAAATAAGTATAATATAGATGTGTCAAAATCAGTATATTCTTCCTGGGCATATTTTGTTTCTACAGTGACGGCAGTTATGAGGTTAGAAATAACAATGAATTTTACAGTTTAGCATAAAGTTTCTGCTTCCTCTTTGGGTGGAGACATGTATCAGCTGGATTTCCTAACTTTATAAAGTCCAAAATAAAAATTATCTTTAAGAAACACCTTGCTTTAGTGTACAAATATAGCATGCCTTAAAATATGGATAAATAGGGCTATGATAATGAAAAAGCCTTCAAATTATAAACAGAAGGCTGATTACCAAATTAACCTCTCATTAAATAGGTCCAAAACAACTGTATACTTTAAAAGAAAGTAACTGCACCAAAGGAAAAAAAACAATGGGAAAAACAAGACTTTCAAATGTGATTAAAAAAAAAAAAAATCTAACCAGAGAACACTATTAATACAATATTTAATGTGCTAAAATACTTTTAATTATTTCCGAATTCAAACCTGCTTTCGCTTACTTGAAATTGTTGCATAACTCAAAAGTGCCATTATAATTCAACCCAAATGGTAGGGTACTTCCATGAGCTGGTGGGATTGATTCTGGACATTAAAGAGATGTCGGCAAAGTTATAAATCGCTATTCTAATCGGGAGTGAAGAGGTTAATTCAAGATTCCACGAAAAAACAGACTGGCAGAAATGTTTCCAGGGCGTACTTCCCCACCCCCTCCCACCCCTATCCCTTTCTCTCTCTCTCTCTCTCTTTTTTCTCAGTAGGGGTTTGGAGAAGAGGTTTGGAAGGGAAGGAGAGGGCTGGTTCCAGGCCCCCTGCATTCCCCAGAGCACCGTTAGGGAAGGGGGAGGGCTTCCTGCCCAGGCAGCCATCTGTAACATTCTGCGAACAGCAGGAACCCGCGCTGCTCCAGTCAGTAAGCCCTGGTGAGGATTCTGTCTGAGTTCAGAGAGGAGTTTCCCCTCTTATTCTTGCATTCTCTCTGCCTTTCTGTCTTTTCTTTTTTCTGTTGCAGGTGAGCAACAGGGCTGGGTTCTAAGCAGTTGCTTGTATTAAAAAAATCGCATCTCAAAAATGTCCGAACAATATGCTAGTTTGACCAGTACCAAAATACCCAGCCTGCTTCAGGAATGTGCTGGCGGCAAGCTGGGAATGTCATCATTCCAGCTCATGTCACACTGTGGAACACTTTCTGGGATCAGTGGACGTGTGTCTGATGTTCCCTAAAGTTACTGCTTTCTAGGCTTGAGTCAATTAGAGCTGGCTTTTTTGGAAAGTGGTGTCATTGAAAACTTATTTTATGCAAGTTATTTTTGTGCCTATAATTTGGGGCTCACACGTCTGTTATTTCCACCCGTCCTTGGCGTGCATAATATGCCGCCTATGGAAAGTGGTCAAGATAGACGATGGAAAAAGTAACAAGGGGTTTTTACTTTTAACATCTGGAGAAAACACATTTAAGGAAATGCTAACAAATAGGTACAGGGATTGATAAAGTTAAAAGATATATATATATATATATATAGTCTCCTTCCTTAGGTAAAAACAATCAAGATAGAATTTTTCAAAACAGTTTTAAATAAAGCATGCAATAAAAATTTAACAATGAGCTTGATCTCACTTAAGAAGATGTAGTTCACATCTTTTTTTAGGGTCAACCAAATGACTAATGTCAATCCCCGCAGCACACAGGTACAAAAAATTTTCTCAGAAAAGGCATAGGATTCTAATTTTCACATTTTCCTACTTTCCACTTTTCCGTAAAGCTTTACTATTATATTTGAGTTCCTGGCAGCCGAACTAAAGAAACAAGCAGATTATACTGTAGAATATGAAACTTAAAAATCAGAAAGAAACCTTCAAGAAGTATTCCCGTACCGAGATAAATATTAAGACAAACCATGTAGTCATAGTTTTATTGAGGGAAAAAATGTACAAATGTGAAAATACTCTAGTCGTCTACACCAAAATTACTTAAAGACAAAATATGGTTCAAGGGAAAATAAATCATAATGAATATCTACTACTGTATTACCAAAAGAACGGTGGCTGCATTTCAGCACAGTTTTCTACTTTAATTCTTTCACATTTTTAGATCTTAAAGCAAGCATTAGTAAGTATTCCCATCTGGCCTAAGTTTTTATTTTTGACTCTGAATCACAATCTTCTATCAGTAGGGGCTAATTTACAAAGGCATTGCATCAAAACTTGAAAACACAAAGAATCAAATATAATAGCTTCTTTTTTCCTAGAATTACCCAGTGTTCAGATGAGAAAACATTTTCAAAATCTGTATTTAGGGAAAAAAAGCTATCAACAGAATAACTAAATTTATTGAACATTGAAAAATCAGGTTTGTAGAAATTTTTAGTTTTAGAAAATAAGTGGATTGCTTCCAGGTGTATGGGACTGGCACTTATAGGGTTAGAGTCCCCTTGATGGGGGATGGGGGAGGCAGGGATGAGGTTGCTTGATTCCCTTCCTGTGTCCAATCATCTTGATGTCAATGTCTAGGATCAAGCTCTGAGTTTTAACATCTCAAAACTTAAATTCTGTTTAATATTGCAAAACAAAGGGCTAATGCTATCACTAGAATGATGTGATTGCCATATAATACCAGAAAAAAAATTAGACTATTTGTTTATAATTTCACATGACAAATAATTATTCTGAAAAGGAAACTGCCCTGATCCACACAATCAGCGCTCCTTACCTGTATGACAGGCCACTTAGGAATCCAACCAGTTAATGAATTTGCAGTGAGAACTTGCTGTGTAGGATAAGAACAGCCCAACTCTTTGTGACCAGCACATTTTCTTCACGAGGGCAGATTTTCCTTCTTGAAATAAATGAATACACAAAATAATGTTAGAGTCCAGAAAGGGGGTCTTTTTTTCTCTTTAAGGAAAATTAAATGTTGGCTGATGTACAATTCTAAAGTCCAAGTCTCAGCAAATGATTTTATCTCCTTCATGCTTATATTTTTCCAGACTTTTGTTGTTGTTGTTGTTGTTTTATATAACTTCTAAGCATGGACAGCAGAGATTACTTCCATTTATTAATTTTTTTCTCAAGGACTATTCAAGAGAAATGGTTATTGTGAAAATTCTTGAAACTAACGGAAGCCTCTAGCCTGTTTCTGGGCTAGAGCAAGATATTCGTGAGCTCTTGGCTGTGTACGGGCCAGTAAAAGACTGAAGGTCATTACGAGGGTGCCTACACCCAGTTAACCACTTTGCATGGCCCATGGGGTTAATCAATAAAACCCGAAGTAAGAATAATTACTCCTACTTTTCAGATGAGGAAATTCATTTTAACAAACATTTTCTAGTCACTCCTCCGGCAAAGACAAAGTATTTGAATTAGATCTCTCTGACTTCTTAGTAGGACAACATGGACTTTCTTTATTTTGACCTATACTTGGCTAAAGAAAGATAATGCCCATAAACTAGAGAGAGGTTTTTAGAGGACAGGGATAGTAAGGTTTAATTTATACATTCCCAGAGACCACTACGGTGAAAGCAAATGAGAGCCTCATTTAGTTTTTGCCAAATGAATAAATGAATTCTGTGGACTCAGTAGGGTTTAATCTCTACCTTGGAAAGCTGTAGATTAAACATAAGATAAAGTGATTTATACTTTATATAATATATATATGTATATATATATAAACTGTTTCCTTCAAATTTATTATTATTATATTATAAATAAATATGTGTATATGTGTATATATATATATATATATATACACATACATGATATTTCCTTCAAATTTATAATAATCTTTTAAGGATAAGAGTAGTGTTAAAATTATGCTCACAGTTTTGGAATTTCCTTTTTATTTAGCTGGTTTTCTTAGAATTGTCAAGTAGAAAGAAAAAGGCTTTCATATCCACACAATTTAAAAATACAGTCAGAGCTCAACATCAGTAACAATTAAGAAACTACAAATAAAAACTACAATGAGATAACTTATGTGTGTTAGGATGGTTACTTTAAAAAAAAAAAGGAAAATAACAAGTGTTGGCAAGTGTGTGGAGAAACTGGAGCCCTTAAGCACTGTTGGAGAGAATATAAAGTGGCATAGCGACTATGGAAAAGAGTATGATGGTTTGTCAAAAAGTTAAAAATAAAATTACCATATGATACAGCAATTCACATCTGGGTATATGCTCAAGAATTGAAAGCAGGGCCTTAAAGAAACATTTGTACGCCCATGTTCATTGCAGCATTATTCCTAATAGATAAAACATATTAGCAACCTTAGTGTCCACTGATTGATAAATGGATAAGCAAAAGGTGGGTGTATACATACAAGGGAGTATTATTCAGCCTTAAACAGGAAGGAAATTCTGACACAAGCAACAACATAAATGAGCCTTAAGGACATTATGCAAAATGAAATAAACCAGTCACCAAAAGACAGACACCGTATGATTCCACTTCCATGAAACACTTAGGATAGTCAAAATCCTAAAGACAAAGTGGAATGCTAGTTTCCAGGGCCTAGGGTAAGGGAGAAATGTGGAATTGTTGTATAATGCCAAAGAGTTTCAGTTTTGCAGGAGGAAAAGTTTTGAAGGTGGTTGGTGATGCTACTAACAATACTAACAATATGAATGTGTTAGCACTGCTGAACTGGACATATAAAAATGTTTACAATAGTAAGTTTTATGCTATAGGTAGATTACAAAAATAAAAATACTGAAAAAAACTATAGTAAGAGAAAGACATTGGTCCATAAAGACAAGCTACTTTTTGGACTCCTCAGCATTAGCCCTTCCCTGTTACTTGGATTATTACTTTAATGTAGCTGAGTCTCATTATTTAATTGTACTTTTTTTTTTTTATTAAGAGAGATGGGGGGAAGATGTGTGGACCTTGCTTAATATGTAAGTGAATCTGGCATCTTTCAAGTTAAAATAACATCTTTTGTTCCCCAGAAGTCCTTAAGAGCCAGTACTTAGATAATCACAGGAAAATATTGCTGAGGATTGTTAAGAAAACAGAGCTATAAGAAAATTCGGGTCTTTAAAAAAACACCACTAGGGGCGCCTGGGTGGCTCAGTGGGTTAAGCCGCTGCCTTCGGCTCAGGTCATGATCTCAGGGTCCTGGGATCGAGTCCCACATCGGGCTCTTTGCTCAGCAAGAAGTCTGCTTCCCTCTCTCTCTCTCTGCCTTCCTCTCCGTCTGCTTGTGATCTCTCTCTGTCAAATGAATAAATAAAATCTTTTAAAAAAATAAAAAATAAAAATAAAAATAAAAATAAAAAAACACCACTATAATATGAATTGTTTCTTATCAATAAGATGTAAATTATTGATTAAAGCCTAGGCATAAAGATACAATAGGAATTAATGAGCTTTCTCTCTTATCTCACATTACATGGATTCTTTCTATGAATTGATTTTGGAATTCTAGCCTCTGAGCAGAGAGGTTTCCAGTGGCCATATGACAGTTTATTTAGCTAGCAGCCAATTAAAAAAAATATATTTAAAAAAATTCAATTAGTAAACATTATTGATCATATACTCTATACTAACCCTGAGTAAGTAGGAAGTATAGAAGTATGACAAACATGGATACATTGATTTTTATAAAGTATCAGTCACTTAAGTTAAATAGTTACTGTGTATACAGGCACATGGTTTCTCTTTTAAAATCAGCTGCCAAAAGTTTTAAATGTTGTATTCTTCTATTAGAGTTTAGAAGTAGCAGCAGTCAAATTCACACATTTATGGTTTAAAAGATCTTTCATGATTTTTGTTTTAAATCATTTAATAAGGTCAAGTAAAATTTTCTTACTACCAACTTTATCTTTTCTGATTAATTGGATAAACTTACATATTTAAGAATTTGTTTAAAGGACCAGTAAGCAGGTAGAGTTATGTAGAAGGGACTCTTGGTATTGATTATAGTCATCAAGCCTGCTTTTAGCCATGGAACATGTTTTTGTGTTATTAAAGAAGCTATTCAGAAGAAGGTGGTGCGGTACACTGCCCTCATTTTTCAGAAGAGCCCTGGTGACAGTGTCAGCAGTCTTCCTCATGTCCTCCTATGAGGAGGACACATGACTTTCAAGGAGAAAACTGAGTGGACAGAATGTGAACAGTTATAATTTCCCACACAAGTCAGGTAACCTCAGAAACTCCTAGAAAAAACCAGGTGAAGTTCTTTTGAAGGATGAGGTCAGTTTTTGTCATCATTCATATGCAGGTAAAATATTCCAAATTTGAGTTTTAGTTTCAGAATGAGCACATTTACCTTCTCCCCTGCACACCTCGAAACAAGCCAGGCTGGGGACATTCATAGAGGACAACTATCCATTGACATATTTTACATTTTACCTGGCATTTATCTTCTACTCACTTTGGATTCTTATTCACATTCCTGTGCTCTTAGATTTAGTTTCTCTGGAAATATAAATGTGTTCATGGTATATGGGAGAGCTTTTTTTTCCCTTTCTCTCTTTTTTTTTTTTTTTAAAGAGAAGTTCAGCCAGTAAATCAGCAGGGCACTTTTGATACCGAGGTAGCATAAGCAGAGGAGGCTGGGAACCTCAACAGTAGGATTCACCAACTGAACGATTCACAGCACTGGCTTCTGATCACGTGTGTCTGTAAAGCGTAGCAGTAAATAGTCTGTGGAGAAAAAAGAGACGGGTCAACACTGGGCTGTAAAGATGAGTCAGTTCTCACCTGTGACTGGTTATTAATGAAAGCAGTTATTAAAAGCTTCCAAGAGGTGTGTGTGTGTGTGTGTGTGTGTGTGTGTATAATGTATATATATATATGCAATTTTTAATTCCTAATTATTTTGGAAAGATCTTTGCAGAAAAACAAATCCTGTATTGGTGAGGAACAGAGAGAAGGAAGGGAAATATCTGAAGTATGGTGATTTCCTTCCTTGCTGGCCCACATCAATTGTGTCATCCCTGAGTGGTTTTATCCTGGCCAGCCAGCACCATCAAGGAGTAGTAGTACAAATGTGGGTGGGAGCAAATGACCACTTTCCCCCGTAATGTATACATTACAGAGTAGAGACGTTACAATTGCAAGACTGTCATCTGATCTGGTAGTGATAGATTTCACGAAAAACTGGCACCCGTATTTTATCTTTGTTCAGATTTATACCTGACTTAACATTTGCAATGTTTAGATATGGCAAAACAAGTTAAAGCATACATATGTTCCACAATTTGTGTAGCTAATTTCATGCATAACCCATAGAGGGGTACGTTGTCACTGGGAGGTGAAGACAGGGCCAAGTGCCCTGGTTGTTGGTGGTGGTGAATTTATCATTACAATTAGGTTAAAACATAGTTACCATAATGAGGTAATTTTCATATTTGCCTAGTGACAGCCAAGGGGTTTATGTAGTTTGTGAAAAGTAAAAACAGTAACAGACTAACTTTTTTCTGGTTTAGACTTAACAGTGACCTCTCAGTGCCCTTCCCACTGTTTCCTTCTACAGTCACATTGTTATCTCATCTGATCCACACTTATGAGCTCCACTTTACAGATGAAGAAACTGAGGTGGCTTCCAACAGAAGGAAATAAAGCTGGAACAGGAGCTCTAAGTCCAGGAGTCTGTACACCTCTCACCAAACAAGCTCTCAATAATCACATTCGTCCACAGAGACTGGGGGTTGCTTCCTGAATGTCCTTGTTTTCCTGAAAGACCTTTCAGCAAGAACTGCTCTGAGAAATAAATTAGGGCAGAGTAATTTCATGCTTTGCATCGCTGTCTACTCATTGTCTCTCTTTTAAATAAGAACACATTGTGCATCCATTTCTCAGCAATATTGCGGAAGATCACTAACTAATGTAGGCTTCATTCAGGAAATAAAGAGCAGGTTCTAATATGGGCTTGTGAGGTGCAAATACATGTGTATACATAGCAGCAGGAATGTGCATACGTCCCTTTGCTCTGCTCAGTCACAACAATTACTATGAGAGCTTCAATAACTTCATTTTGGCAAACAGAATGATAGGTCTGGGAACCAAATGTTAGCCTTAAGTGTGTTTTTCTGTTAGATCATTAGGTTTCTTTTTTTCCTCTTCTTAACAGATGTGTAGAAATTAAATGGGTCTGGAGCCACTAATATTTTATGAATATGAAAAGCACTGTCTTTCCTGTGAATAAAACCAACCATTATCCCACTAATCGATCTAATGAAAAGACTTCCTGCACCAACAAAAAGTATTTTCTGATTATTTTAGTTCCACTCTTTATCCTGTTCACCTCCAGAAACCTAAACAAAAAAAGCCTATCAGGCTGCAAATAGGAGAAAACCCTTACTTTTGCATTCTCCTCTACTTGCCTTCTTTAAACTTGGCTCCTGTCCTCTTGGAGGAGAAGTGAATGGCAAGTCTGCTGCCCCCAACATTGTAAGTAATACCAGAACGTGTGTTATGTCATCACACACTAATCACTGTATGGAATAATTGGAAGGGACTTTGGAGAATACCTGCTTTAATTTCCTTACTCTAGGGGCCCCTGGGTGGCTCAGTCGATTAAGCGTCTGCCTTGGGCTCAGGTCATGATCCCAGGGTCCTGGGATCAAGCCGCACATCAGGCTCCCTGCTGAGTGGGGAGTTTGCCTCTCCCTCTACCCCTCCCCCTGCTTGTGCATTCTCTGTGTGTGTCAAATAAATCAATAAAAACTTAAAAAAGAAATTCCCTCACTCTATAGAGGAGAAAACCAGGGTATATAGAGAGAGATGTCCCCTGCACAAGGTCACAAGTGTAACTAGGGGCAAACCACATTTATTGGATATTAATACAGTTCAGTCTTCACTGTTTGAGGAACGGCTGGTAGCTGTGACAGGGAAAAAAAAGTATACCACTGTCGCTAGATGAACAAACTTCATTGATTGGTTCAGTGTATTCAGTCACAAGTTAATATACATGTACTGAGACTTCCAACATGCTAAATGTTGGGGATACACAGCTTAACATACCAAATGAGGTCCCAGCAGGCGAGAGCAGCTCTTTGCTTCAATAGACACCAATCAGAATGAGTTGGTCCTTGATAAGCAAAGGCCACTGAGAACTCTTCATAGCGCATGGCTACTGAACCAAGATAATAATATCTCCTGCCACAGAGAGTAAGAAAATTCAAGGGATTGTACATTAATATTTTCAAAATCAGTCACAGTCGCCCCTTTCTATTATCATGAAAGACATCACATGAATAGCAAAAATAGAGCTAGGACCCTGATTCACATACTTCACTGATTTTTGAATTGCAGTTTTTCTATTGTCTAAGAACATTTTTTTTTTAAAATTCTTTTAGGTTATGGAAAACAGGTAAAAAGATGAGAGGGTTTTTTTAGCTGGATATTCTCAAAGAGCTAAAAACACAGAGAGAGAAAAAACAACAACAACAACAACAAAAAGCCCTAACTTACAGTCCTTTAAGAATACCAGGTTAGATAAAAGTCAATGTCACTTTCAGCTAAAAATTCCATTTCAGGAAATAAATCATACTTTTAATAGAAAATATATTTTATCACTGAATTTTTAAAAGAAATGTAAACAATGTATGAGTGATTATTTTTCTGTAACAGGATTATATAAAATGGAAGAATTAAAAATAAAATTCCTGGAAGGCAGGGTCAGTGTCTAGAATGTCTTTGTACATCCAGGTCATAAAAGATCACTAAAATGCAGTGAGCACTCGGAGACTTGACAAATCTCAGGAAGTATTCAAAAATCATAAAGAAAAGAATCTGATAAAAAATATGATTAATATCAAACAGAAAATTGCCTCAGTCATTCTACAACCTATTCACCAGGCAAAGAAAATGGAGAGGCTCTAATGTCTAATCCTAAGTGGCCCTGTATGTGGGTTGACCCTGGGGAAGACAGATGTGGTTTGAAATACTGGTTCTATCATGGTCATTTCAGTAAGAGTCAATAATTCTGGCAACTATGAAGACGAAGTAGCGGAAGTTGATGTTTTACATTCCTAAATTCAGATAGAGTTGAAAAGGCGAAATTCTCCATCTTTTAAGCTACATTTCAGCAATGATACAGATCACTTCCTTTGCCTCCTTTATTCCAGTGAGATGCGTTATTCCCCAAACGCGAGAAACCCCTTTCTGGTTTCCCCACCCTGAGATCTTCTACAGCCAGTTGTTATTTCTATCTCCTAAGGACACGGACAGTTCACAAGCCAGCAGAGTAGAAACTGAAGTTACAGAAGTGACTGAGGACCAAAAAGGATTTACTTAATCTCTATTTTATGTGAAAACAGGTGTAGGGCCCTAAAGAGGAAAGTGAATCTGTTTCTTAACAGATAATTACTGAGAGGATAGTTTCACGGACGGTTCCATTGCCAGAAGAATCCACAAATTGGCAGCCTGGTCCATCCATTCCCCTCTTCTGCTATTTCAGCAAGATAAGGTGGTGGGGGATCCATTATCTCCGCTGTCTGAGCCCTGGGCTTTCCGTCTTCTTCTGGCAATCAAGGACAGTTCCTCTCCTTGTTTCAATGCCGGTCACCTCCCCCAACCCTCATTTTCAGAAATCGGTGGGATCTGCCTTGGGTTAGACAATTTCCAAAATACTTCCTAGGCAGAATCATGGAAATTAAAGATGTGGAGGACCTCATTGGATCATCTAGTTCCTCTATTTCACATTAAGGAGTTTTCCAGATGGAGGGTTTTCATATGCTAGATGCCTCCTCTCATTTCTGCACAGCCTAAAGTCAGATTCTGAGCATCCAAGCCTAATGGGGAGAGGTGAATAAGGCCTGCATTCAATAATTTCATAGACAGAAAAGTGCCTTATCCCAAAGGTATTATCATATTACAACAACTTTTGGATGGAAATAGGTGACACCTCATCAGCACAGTTATGTGAGAGTGTTGTATGGTCCTCCAAGCACCAGGGCCTGACATTTCTTTCACAGAGAGCAGGGTTTGGTTGCTATGTCTTGAGCACAATGGAACCCATTGGGAGCACAGGGTGTTTTGTTCTTTTTCTCTCTTTCTTTTCTCTTATTTCTTTCTCTCTCTCTTCTTTCCTTTTCATTTCTTTTTCCCTCTCTTTTTCCTTCCTTCCTTCCCTCCCTTCTTCCTTCCTTCCTCCTTTCTTGTTGCTCTATTTTTCTGCATGGAGGAACTTCTGTTTTGGGGACTCTTCCAGAACTCTTTCAGAAGAGAAGAGTGATGTCCAATGGTACATAGGTAAATCTGCAGGAAGACGTCTGTCAGAAACAGACACTGTTTTCACTAGCAATTCATTTGTGAGTCTCCCCTTCCTGTATTTCTAGCATCATCACATAACGCTGCCAAAATATGGTTTGAATTTCATTCTTAGTAATTATATTAAAGAGCCTCCTTAGGTAGGTGTCATTGTGGTTAGATGGTTATGATCACATTATGGTCTAGAATAACCTTCTCATTTTTTTTTTTTTTTATAATACAGAAACCCAACTTTAAAATCAGCTGAGAGGGAATTCTGACTTGCTTTCTTCCTTAGCTGTACACATTTGCATAGCTTATTTAGCCGGAGTTTCAATCTACTTATTTGTGCATGATTTGTCATAAAGCAAAATAAACATCAAACTATCTGGCTCAGGCTCAATACAAAATAAATAATAGTTTCTTCACCCCCTTGTTAATGGTAATTAATCTAGGAGCCTTGGAAAAATCTCCAAACTGAGGAATAAATGTGAAAATATTTCCCCCTGCCTCACTTTAAGAAAAAGCCCAAATTAATTTTATATTATTCTGGTTATAATAGTTTGTTTCTGATTACACAGCTCCTTGTGTATTTTAAAGACAAAATAAAAGAAAATCTATCCACTGTAGAGTTAACAGAAATAATTAAAAGAATTTTAAATATTAAGCTTATTAAATCGTGTGGTACTCCATGAAGCCCTTGCCCTGACTTATTAAAATACGTTTTAAAGCATTGAATAATATTAGAGTTGTCAGACATGCCTTACTCATGGGTCGAAATGTTTAAGTCTTTTGGTTGCCAGTAGCAGGAAACAATTTGAACTAATAAGCACAAAGGGCAACTTAAAGGAATGATTTGGAAATCTCTTTCCTTGAAATACTCTTCCCTCAGATACTTCAAGTTTTTCCTTTTCTTCCCCCAAATTGTTATTCAAATGTCACTTTCTCAGTGAGTCCTTCCTTGATCCTCCTGGAGACAATTACAATCTCTTACACATTCCCAACACTCCTTTCCAAACCTGCTATATATTTACTTATCTATATTGATTTTCTACCTACTCTTACAATATGTAAGGTCCAAAAGACAAGGATTTTAGATCACTTTTATTCATTGATTTTTACCTTAGCAACTGTCACAGTACCTGGCATGTAGTGAGAACTTAGTAAATATTTATTGAATAAATCAATGAATCTGAATCTCATGGAATCCAAGGAAGAATAAAAAACTTGGCTTCACAAAGAACCAAGGTCATGTACTTTAGAAGCAGGATTATTTCAATCTTCCCCCCGTGGAGCTCTGCCATTGACCTGAAAGTCCATTTTTATGGGTAGAATGTGTCTTCTGAAGTCTCAAAGTTCATTCTCTGTCAACATACTCAAAAGAATTTGTTTGAAAGAGGGTGTAACTGACTTGCCTGCCATTAGCATCAAATGGCACTTCAAATATTTCTTAGATTCAGGAACAGTGGCCAACACTCAAATGCTTACCAAGTAATATGAAGGTATGAAACAGACTGGGTGCGATCCCCTGGTGAATAGTGTACCCTAGTAGTGTGCAGTAGGGGATAGTGTGTTGAAGCAGTGAATAATTTCTCTGTTTGAAGGGTGAAGCCCCTATTCAGTCTGGCTGACATTCTCTTGGGCCAAAGCCCACTTTTCCCAGAGCTTCTGATTTTCAAATAAAGCTGTAAATAGGGGTCTTTCTATATAGTCTCCTAATTTCAAAATTGCAACAACTGTTCACAATATTTCATTTAAATACACCTCAAAGATCACGCAAAACATCTTTAGAGGACAGATGTGGCCCAAAGACGCAGTGTTTGTAAGTTCTGGGTTCCATCCTCAGTTCTAGTTGTCTGAATTTTACAATCTAAGCCATCTTCACTTTATCTGTAACATTTATAAAATTACTAACAACACTTGATGCTTTTCAAGCTAGATTTCTAATAGACATACTTTTTAAGTTTTTTTCCTTCTAAAGACCCCCTTTTATTTCCTTGATTATTTCAGTGATGTCTGTTAGGACCTTTTCTATTTCTATCTCCATCTCCCTTGAGTGCTAAGTAGAATAGGTAAGAGAATATTGAATTTGCACAAAGGAAATCTAGGTTCTATCCTTGGATTTTTATCTTACTGGTGATGCAAACTTGAACAAAGTTATCTAAACTACTTAGAGCTATGCTCTTCTGTGTTTTTTTTTTTAAAGATTTTATTTATTTATTTGACAGACAGAGATCACAAGTAGACAGAGAGGCAGGCAGAGAGAGAGAGGGGGAAGCAGGCTCTCTTTTGAGCAGAGAGCCCGATGTGGGGCTCGATCCCAGGACCTTGGGATCATGACCCGAGCCAAAGGCAGAGGCTTTAACCCACTGAGCCACCCAGGCGCCCCTGCTCTTCTGTTCTTAAAATGAGAATGACAGCACCTGCTTCTTTTCACCTGATGTGAGGCCATGAGCATGACAGAATTTATAAAGTACAAAGGGCTTAAAATGTAAGACTTATCTGAGTATAGTAACACCATCGCTTTATATGACAGTTAAATCCCACTGAATGCTTTATTTCTAATAAAATAGTTTATTGCCAATAAAAGTTTTTATTTCCAATAAAATTTAGAATGCATAATTGCACGGTTTTTTGGTGCTGCTGCGACTGCAGCAATATTCTGGAATGTTCTCCAGACACTACAATCTTTTCCTTAGGCTATAATTTATATTTCACAGTGTAGTACCTTATAAATTTATCTTCCCTGAAACCCAACTCATCCCTTTTCTGTCCTCAATCAACTTTCTGCATATCCTCTTTTTGTTGTCCATTATCTCCTTTCAGTCATCCCCAGTTGCATTTACGAAGTCATATTTGATCTTTCTTTCTCGTTTATTCTTCATTTTGAGTCACCTTCCTTGTTAATCTCTAGCTTTGAAAATAACATAGATATCATGAAGTTAGTTGCTCAAGGAACATGTTTTTCATGAAGCTCCCAGTTCCTCCAACTTAAAATGATCTCTTACTCTTCTAAGTAGCCATATAACGTTGCTGATTTAAAGCTTAATACATTTCACATTGATTACTGTCTGTATTCACACATCAAAATAAGTACAATGAGTCAATCTTGTTCAGCTCCGTAGCCAACTCTTAGAGTAAGACTTTGTATATAATAGGTACTCAAAATAAGCTAGATAAATGGACTTTTCCTTAACTCGATTATCTTTATTTTCCTACATCAAAGTCAAGTGTTACTATTTTTTATTTTCACTGCTTTCATTATATTCTCACATGTTATACTTGTCAATTCAGTGTTTCACCAGGCAGAAGAAACTGGCAATTACAAAAAAGAAAACTTAGAGGATTTTCTCTTTTTTTTCCAGGCACTATATTTGACATGGTGGTTGAGACTGTGTTCCAGCATCAGTCCCTAGGGAATCTTGACACTAGCACTTTTCTAAGTAGAGAGATGATCATTTATTCCTACACATTGCTTCCTGTCATTAAACCATTTCCGTACTTAAGACAAAACATTTTCCATAATAACAAGGAAACCAATTTTTTAAAATTCCTTGACCACCTATAGGATGCACACTTGTAAAGTCTTTCTGAAAGTAGAAATAGAATTACATTCTGTTTTGTTTTCAATATTACCTCTGAGAAATCAAAGAGATTGATTTATTTAATAATCTTTGTGGAGAAACTGCTAAGTGTCAGGCTCTATAAGACACCATAAGGGCACACAGAAGAAAAGCCATTTAGTGTTCAAGAAGTTTTATCTTGGCAATTGGCAAAGCACTCAAATGAAGAGGACAGACAGACAAATCTCAATTCTACCTTGGAGGGAGGCCCGTGAAGGTTTAATTGAGGTAGACACTTAAGAAGAGTCTTCAAAGAAAATACACTTAGTGTTCAAAAGGCAGGAAGTGCATTCTGAAAAGAAAAGGACTAGCAAATGAGAAGGCACACACCAGCGATCTACGTGTGGTGACCTACGTGACCTACGTGCAGAGTGGTGACCTACGTGTGGTGTGGTGTAGTGACTTACATGCAGGCTGTCTTGTGTTTCTGGGAAGGAGCTGTGGAGCACGATATGACCAAGAGACTCTGCTGCAGAGATCTTCAAACCATTTTATCCAATACTCCAAGCACTTGAACACTTGCCAGCAGGCAAAAGAAATAGTAAGAAATGTCCCAGAGACATAATGCTGATGATGGAATAAAGAATGTCCTAAGGGGGCACCTGGGTGGCTCAGTGGGTTAAGCCTCTGCCTTCGGCTCAGGTCATGATCTCAGGGTCCCGGGATCGAGCCCCTCGTCGGGCTCTCTGCTCAGCGGGGAGCCTGCTTCTCTCTCTCTCTCTCTCTCTCTCTCTGCCTGCCTATCTGCCTACTTGTGATCTCTGTCAAATAAATAAATAAAATCTTAAAAAAAAAAGAATGTCCTAGGAAAGGAATGGTTTGCAGGTTATCTGAAAAATCTAGTTCAATGCTCTAAGCCATCAGAGCAGCAACAACAAGGAAAGGAGGGGACAGGATGTATTACTTTGGAGGTTTGATCAATAAGAACATACAATTGTGATTGAGTTAATCAGCGGAGCGTTATTTTCCCTTTGTCGAAGCTATGTTTCATATCTCCCCCCCCCCCCGAAGTTATATTTTCCTAGGAATCTGAGATTCTTATCATTTTTTTTCCAGGTGCTGCCATCCTGACAATCATGGGGATACGAATCACCACTCTGAAGTTCCCAGGTTTGCTTCCAGTTTCCTCCTAATGGATACTGTGCACTGGAAACCATTAGTCTTTGCTACCGCAAGTCAACTTAGTATGACAGTTTGCACATTGTAGCCAAAAGTTTCACCAGGGTCCCTGATGACTTATTTAGATCCAGTCTTTTTTTTTTTTAATTTTTTTTTTTAAAGATTTTATTTATTTATTTGTCAGAAAGAGAGAGAGAGAAGCACACAAACAGGCAGAGAGGCAGGCAGAGGAGGAGAGAGAGGCAGGCTCCCTGCTGAGCAAGGAGCCCAATGCGGGACTCAATCCCAGGACCCTGGGATCATGACCTGAGCCGAAGGCAGCAGCTTAACCCACTGAGCCACCCAGGCGTCCCTAGATCCAGTCTTTTAATTCACTATAGAAAATAATCTTTACTTACTCAGTACAACTTTATTTTTAGCTGGGAATCTGCCATAGTTTGTGCATCATTTGCTTTCTTTTAAAGACAATTTATTTTTCCTCCAATAACCTCTCTTCATCCCTAATTTCTCATTTAACTCACTCATGAGCTATAACTGAGTTACTTTTTTTTTTTTTTTAATGTGACACAAATCTTTTCTTAGGTTTCTATTAGGATTGTTATAGGTGACTCTAGGTTTCCTGTGTTCTAATTGCTCTCTAAATACTTCTTATTTCCATTACTGGCTTATGCCAATAAGTGAGGATAAAGAACTGTGAGACAGAATGGCATTCTGATACATTACATATTACATACCATGAAATTAAAACTGTTGGGTCTATCCTTAATTCTCTAATTTTGTTTTTTTTTTTTTTCTGGAATCCTAGAAATATAATTAAACTGCACACTAATTGTTCCAATCATTGCATATATTCACCCTAGTACTGTTTTTAAGCATAGAAAAAACTGGAAACAACATAAATGTACTAAGATGACATATTTAGTGGCTCAATCATGGTATATTTAGATAACACACTAAACAGCCATTAAAAGTTATTATTTTAGGGGAACCTGGGTGGCTCAGTGGGTTAAAGCCTCTGCCTTCGGTTCAGGTCATGATCTCAGGGTCCTGGGATCGAGCCCCACATCGGGCTCTTTGCTCAGCGGGGAGCCTGCTTCCTCCTCTCTCTGCCTGCCTCTCTGCCTACTTGTGATCTCTGTCTGTCAAATAAATAAATAAAATCTTTTTAAAAAAAGTTATTATTTTAATCTGCATATTTTGACATGAAAACCTATTCATTATTTATAATAAGGGAAAAGCACACTGTACTATTAGATGTGGAATATGACCTTACTTTGCGATAGCTTTCTTTTTATATGACTTTATTTGAGTGATAGAATTTCAGATGACTTTAGGGGCAGCTGTGTTGTTCAGTCAGTTAAGCATTCAATTCTGGACTTCGGCTCAATCCTGATCTCAGTGTCATGAGATCAAGCCCTGCATTGCTCTCTGCACTCAGCAGGGAGTCTGCCTGAGATTCTCTCTTTCCTCCCTCTGGTCCTCCCTGCCTCTCTCTCTTTATCTCTGAAGTAAGTACATAAATTTTTTTAAAAAAGAATTTCAGGTGACTTTAATTTTTAGCTATTTTGAATTTTCTGGCAAAGGAAGCACATGTGAAGATTTAGATCACTTCTCTTTTTACTTGGTAATACTTGTCCTGGTTTTAAACTTTGCTAAAATTTTCAGAATAAGGCATTAGTAATACAGATGATCAATGCTAACTTTGAAGAATGTTTTTATGTGATTTTGCAAAACAAAACAAAATAAACCAAAAACCTTCCATAATTTTCTCTAAGTTAGCTGCCCTTGTCTGACTAGAAAGAAACACTGGATCTCACCTGTCCTGAAGCCCAATGGATATTCATTTCATAAATGTTAACACCACCATGACTAAATCTGACCACTGCAGAATGACTATTTCTGGGTTTATATTTAAACTTTAAGTCTTTTTTTTTTTTTTTTTGTTAATGTAAACTGGGTTGTTGTTGTTTTCTTTTTCTACAATCTTTGTTGAAAGAATCCCTCCTGTCCAGGGCGCAAGGGCATCAATTACATTATTATTCCTTACTAAGAAAAGGGAAGGACAGCAACTGGGCAAGCTGACATTCAGATCTGTCCTAGATTTTTGGTAGTACACATCCTGACATCTTCCACTTAATAACGAGTGTTGATATATTGGGTGCATTTTTCTTTCCTTTCATTTGATTCTCCTTTACTTTGGCAGGTCTCGTAGGAAGGGGAGATGACTTCTTCCAGTATCCAGTGGTTTTTTTTTTTTTTTTTTCCCTTCACAATCTGGAAAATTTCATTATGAAATCTGAAACTCAATATTAATGCCACCAACACATTTTGCATGTTAATTCGCCAAGAAGATAAATCACATTTTCTCATGTTTCCAGAATCCCCAGGATTAGAGGGCATCCCACACTTGCTTCCTGGATGCTCTACACTGAAGCCCCATCTGGTTTTCTTTTCTAAACATGTTCCCCTGAGATTTTCTTTAATTTGAATTGTATTAAATTCATCAAACTTCTTAATGAGCCTTGGGCCTTGTTCGACTTGTGTGGCGGTCTCTCCTGGATAGTAGCTGAGGGAAATCTTAACCGCCTTCAGTCCATGCACTTCTGGGCGTTCCCATCAGGTCTAAGCCCTGTTTCACATTATGTGAATGTCATAAATAACTTGGTTGAAAGGGTCAGTGTTTTCTTATCTTGAAGAGAGTCAAAGGGCAGTTTGCATTTATCTAGGAAATGCACCTCACAGATGCTAGTCTTAAAAGCTCCTCAGGGGACGGGTGGGGAAATACTATTATCCTTACATAATTCTAAAAACCTGGGGGGTAGTGAAAAAACTGCACAAATTCTTCCCTTTCCTTTTCATCAAGGCCACAACAGAAGAAGAAGAATAAGTAGAAGAAGAAGAAGAAGAAGAAGAGAAAAAAAAAAAAACAACACACCCCTGGTAATTTCATTTTTCTTACAGCTCGGTTTCTTCTCAGTAGTATATTCTTTCCTTGTAACATCTTAGCTTATTTCCTTTAGGATATCTTTTATTTGTACACAGAGTGGGTTGTAAGAGGTTTCCTTTGCTAGTATCCTGGAAACGGTCTCAAGTATACCTCCCCAAATCATAAGAGCAAAGCCAAGGTTTTTTCCTTTTCTTTTGTTTTGTTTTGCTGGGATGAACTGGGATCTAACCTAAGAAATTTAACTCAAATCAAGTTTAAAAAAAAAAAAGACAGTTTTGTAACTATATTTTAAAGGCCCCCTACACAGTCTCCAGCTGTCTGGATCTGTTCCTGGATGGAAATTGTAGATGAAGTCTGTGATAGCTCCCTATTGAATTTTCAGGGCCACCGCCCAGTTTTAGTTCATGCTATCTGCTCCTCGCCAAATTCCACTTCCTTCAGACTATAACCCACATTCATTTATTTAAGTTTGAAGTCTTGGAAAACCAGCTTCCAAATACTAACAAAATTGAATTTTACCAACGCATTTTAAAGAACTGATAAATACCTGCAAAATTCTTCTTAAATATTGTGAGATCAATTCTATTCTATTATTAACATCTGTAACTTAATACGGGTTCATTTTTCTTTTAATCCACTTTGTTGAGGTATATTTTACATACAACAGAATACACTTAAATTAAGCGTAAAGTTTGGTCAGTTTTCCTAAGTACACACACCTGTGTAACAACGCAATCGCCATACAGAGTAACAATCCCACCCCCGAGTACAGATACTACACAACATCTGAGGTGGGACTGAGGACAGCATGTGTGGAAACTGAGAGCCGGCCAGTGTAGCTGGATTAGTTGAAGAAACAGAGAAGAATGTCATGAAAAGAGGTCAGAAAAGCAGGTGAGGTCTGATCTGCATGAAATAAAGTTTGACTTTATGTCCAACGTATGTCCAATGACTTTACGTCCAAGCCATTGACATGTTTTATGGAGAAGAATAGTATGATATGATTTACGTCTCATTTTTCCTTCCATCTCCATCTGCCCAAGCCTACACTGTCCACTGGCCTAGCCCCTATTTCAGGCTTCCTCATCGCATCCACAAGAATCTTCAGGGGTTTTTAAAAATATTTTTTATAAGCAATCTCTATGCCCAACGTGGGGCTCAAACTCATGACCCCAAGATCAAGAGTCATATGTTCTACTGACTGAGCCAGCCAGGAGCCTCTCTTTGGCATCTTTGTTACCCCCTAAAATTCCCTACTACATTGTGTCTTCTATTACTTATGCCATCGCTTCCATTCTAGCTTGAGCATGTAAAAGGAATGGAAGGGAAGATGCAAGGAATAAGTTCTGAAACATACTGTCACACTGGTCATGACACTGTATTGCATAATTATTCTAATTGCCAATTTACTGCTATGTAAGTAGTTATACGAAGAGTGGGACACAGTAGAGAAAACAATCATTTGTTAAATGCATACTCCCTGGCATTACTCCAGACACTAGGAGTAGCTCTATAAAGTATAGCATATAATTTAATAACTATCAGGTTTAGTAGAGGCTGCTTACATTAGCAAATGAAGAAATAGTTCCAAAGAATTAAATCAATGTGCTCAAAGTCACTTAAGTGGTAAAAATGCCCAGATCATTATGGAAACAGAAGCCATTCTATTTTCCTAATTCATGACATTCCCTTAAAATTGGGATTTTCTTTCTAGGAGAAATAATATTAACACTTTAACCAAGCAAACAGAAAGGGGGAGAGGAAGTGGAATTTATTTTAAGTTCCTAATATGTGCTGCTTAATAAGCTAGATATTTTATGGGGTGCCTGGGTGGCTCAGTGGGTTAAAGCCTCTGCCTTTGGCTCAGGTCATGATCCCAGGGTCCTGGAATCGAGCCCCGAGTTGGGCTCTCTGCTCAGCAGGGAGCCTGCTTCCCTTCCTCTCTCTGCCTGCCTCTCTGCCTACCTGTGATCTCTGTCTGTCAAATAAATAAAAATAAAATCTTTAAAAAAAATAAAAATAAGCTAGATATTTTAAAAATATTATCTCCTGTAATTATTCCAACAATCCCAAAGGAAACTTAAATTATTTCCCATATTTCGTTGAAAATGAAGCCCACAGAAATTAAAGAGACTGCTCAAAGTCACATGGCTCACTGAGAGCTGCAATTTGATTCTGCTATGTCTGGTTCTGATACCCATGTCCTTTGCACCTAACTCTACCACTTTTAGAAAGGAAAAGTTGGCATGATCTCTAGACTGAAAGATGCATAATAAATTTATTCTGCAGAACCTTTTATCCAGAGATGAAACAAAAATCTTGGACCAGCAGGGAGGGGTCCTCTCTCTCCCTCTGCTTCCTCGGTGTCTTTGAAAGAGAACATGGTTGTCAAGTACCCTAGAATTAATGACATCTTTTGATGGAAGCATAAGCATCTCTGTGCTTCAGGACCCCCAGCCAAGGAACAGGAAATGAAGCTGCTTCCAGGAGAAATGAAGTTGCCCTCGCAAGGTGGGGTGGGGGATCGGGGGATGTGTGGACAGCATTTGAACCGGCAATTGATCAGTAGGAAGATTACTGTAAGGTGATAAAAGAATTGTAAGTCACAAAAACTATTGTTTTAATAAAAGGGATTGTCTCTAGCCATGCTTTATGCAATGAATTCTTGACATATGTTTCTAAGTATTATCTTTAGCAATCCAGGTGTTTCCATCCAGAGCCAATCCCTCTCTTTACCTAGGACGAAAGGATTCCTTTGGACTATTTATCTGATTGACCAATCAGGATATGCATTTATTTTGTTACTAATTTTAACCAGAGTGTTTGCTGCTCCCCACTGTCCCAGATAGGGTGTGCTAGTTTCGGATGTGTGACTTTTCACTGACTATATCCAGGATTAATTTCAAAACCATTAAAACATAGGAACTCATTAAAAATTTCTTTTTTCAATTAGATTACTACTTGGCAAAAATTTCAGTAATTCTGGGTGAAGTATAAATGCTTCAAGTTGGTTTAACATACGAAAAAAATATTTTAAAAGAGTAAGGGAAATTAACATTTAACTTGCATACCCTTATAATATGCTGACATATAATTTATTTTGTAACAATTAGATTAGAATCTAGAAGATAACTATATCATAAAAATATCATAAAATAGGGGCGCCTGGGTGGCTCAGTGGGTTAAGCCGCTGCCTTCGGCTCAGGTCATGATCTCGGGGTCCTGGGATCGAGTCCCGCATCGGGCTCTCTGCTCAGCAGGGAGTCTGCTTCCCTCTCTCTCTGCCTGCCTCTCTGTCTACTTGTGATCTCTCTCTGTCCAATAAATAAATAAAATATTTTTAAAAAATCATAAAATAACAATTACAAATGCATTACATGATCTATAATATCTCTTAACTATGAACATATTATTAGATGGCATAGAACCAGACTAGCTGGTAAAGTGATTTTTCAGCACAAAATAGAGTATCTGAGTTGTTACTAAGAGTTTTCAAATAGAAAAAAACCGTGCTAGATCTGGCATCAAAGTATTCATCTTGGTGAAGAATAAGAATAAGAATAAGAATCTCTTTGCCTATGTAGAAACAACTTTGTACCATGGTGTGACAATCTTGGTGAAGTTTTCTTTCTTCCTTCCTTCCTTCCTTCCTTCTTTCCTTCCTTCCTTCCTTCCTTCCTTCCTTCCTTCCTTCCTTCCTTCCTTCCTTCCTTCCTTTTTTTCCCCTCAATCCAATTTAGCACTAACATTTGCCTGGCTTTCCCTAGGTAGTTTTTTATTTCAGTAGTACTGTAAGATAGTCGCTTCTCAAAACCGTTGTGAATTAAAGACTCTACACCATATGACCCAGATATTTCTTTCTTCTGGAATCTATTGGAAGACTATTTAAAAGACCCCAGAGAGGGGCGCCTGGGTGGCTCAGTGGGTTAAGCCTCTGCCTTCGGCTCAGGTCATGATCCCAGGGTCCTGGGATCAAGCCCCACATCGGGCTCTCTGCTCAGCAGGGAGCCCGCTTCCTCCTCTCTCTCTGCCTGCCTCTCTGCCTCCTTGTGATCTCTCTCTGTCAAATAAATAAATAATTTAAAAAAAAAAAGACCCCAGAGAAATTCAGCAACACATCAAGAGCCTTTGTCTATTGTAACTGACTATAAAATACATTGAAATAGTGTAGATGTCATCTTCAGTGGTTTCAGGGGGAGGGAAGGGGCGGGGCAGGGTCCAGGCAGCATAGTCCTTTCACTTTGTGGATTTAAAAAAAAATGGCCTTAACTTTGTATAATGCTTCTATTTATAATGCTTCTATTTACAGTCTTTTGGAAATACTGCCAAGAATATGGGGACAAAATAATGAAATTCTCTCCTACTCTATCTACCTATACCAATCTATCTACCTACCCAATTACCTATCTACCTACCTATACAATATTAGATTTATCTGAAGGCTTCCTGCAATATACCAAATATCCTTTTAGGAATAAAGAATGCATTAGGATGTTAAGAAATGCTTCTCTACAAACACAAATCAGCACATCAGAGCCCTAATGTGTGCTTGGCCTGAGTTAAATCATTACTTCTTGGGTCTTTCTTATTTATGTTTCTAGAAGACCCAACTAAATAATAATAATTCAAAGTACTAAGAAGTTTAAAAATAGACTAATGTGGTCTAATGTTAAATGTTTCTCTGCCTATCTATCTATTGTCTATCTACCTATCTATTTTAATCAAAAGCCTTTGCTTTGCTACCACCCAAAAGACAGATTTCAGCCCTTTAATTACCATATTTTGTTGCTGTTGCTGTTGCTTTTGCTACAAGCATCTTTTCCTTTACTCCAGTTATACTCTACTTAGGACATTTTTCAGACCTTTGAATATAGATCTGACAGTGGACATATGTCTGGGACTGATTTCCTAAAAGAGAAAAAATCCTCATCATAACTAAAATAAATCACATTTAAGAAATTACTTTGCAATTTGTCATCCTACTCATTGTTTGATCATTTCAGCACTATTCAGTGAATTGCATATAAAAAATGAATAGAAACTTTTGTTTTTCTTTGGGTTAATATGTCAACTTGAAAGGTGTAAACATAAGATTCGTATCTATAATGAAAGCAATATTAGAGTTCTCAAAACTCATGAATCTCTATGGCTCTGTTGGTTAAGTGTTTAACTCTTGATCTCAGCTCAGGTCTTTATCTCAGGGTTGTGAGGTTCAAGTCCCACACTGAGCTCCACACTGGGTATGGAGCCTATTTAAAAAAAAAAAATGAAGTTACCTCTATAAATAAATCTTTCAATTACTCCTTTTTGGAAATAATTAATCCTTTGAGAAAATACAAATTAAAGTGTGTTTGCTCAACTGAATTGGAGAGTTTCTTTAGAAGAATTCCTTTCATAAACATGGATCAACTCTAAGCTCATATTTTGAATATGGAAATTCTCTTGGTGATGAAAGTTATACTTAGTAAATGTAGAATGTGTGCTTCATACTTTAAGTGTTCTTAAAAATAATAATCATGCCAGTGAACTTCAAGATGATGAAGTTTAATGGGCCCTGGAGTCTGAACAGATCTCACTGGTTGGATCCAAATATATACTTACAATGAAAAGTGTGTGTAGAATCAGCACAAATCAGTAGAGAATCATGGCTCTGGTGGTAAAAACATGTGTGCCAGTCAGAGGAACCCCTGGCTGCGGTATGTGATTGAGAAATTGAGAACTTTGGCTCCACTAAGTGTAACTGGGTGCTAGACAGAATTCCACTAGGAAACTTTTGCTGAGATTAGAATAGTTTATAAAGGATGCCAAGAAAAGCATAGTTGGTGCTGCTAGGGCAGACTAAGGCATGAAAAGTGAAATCATTAGACATTATACGAGATTCTAAAAGATGAGGAACTGTCTAATAAAAAGTGTTGTCTTTACTCTTTGGACCTACTTTTTTGTTTGTTTTCTTTTTTCCTTTTCCTCTTCCCTGTCATGGTCAGTGGTTGACCTACAACTAGGTTCAGTTATTTGGAATCTCTGGCACTAATGTTGTCTGGCCCGGGATTTCCAATTAATTATTTTGTGAAATAGCTACTATCTTAAAGCAATTCATTTATACTGGCAGAAGGTCAAATTATAGTGTCAGAGTTTTGAGTGCTTAAAAAAATGGGAATGTTTCCTTCTCATCCTGACAACAAAAACAAGTAGGTTGTACCAGAGAGAAGTGTGGATTTCTGGCATGATTAGCTTTTGCTCTGCTAACAAGGAGAAGAAGGAAGAATTTGGAAAGGCATAGGAAATTTAGCTTTTACGTGGATGGATCATGTCAAGTTTTGGTTTTCCCATTTTCTCTGAATTTTATTTATTTTTTGGACAATGCTTTGATTTTACAAAATGGTTGCGAAAACGCTGCTGACAGCTGAGTTTACACCCATGGGTCATCGTGGTCACCAGGAGATTGGGTCTACAGTGAATGAGTGGCAAGAATCTGGGAAGAGGCAATGGGCACAGAGATACTATGTTTAAAAAGTCATTCTGTTAAAAATCCATCTTAAATCTCCTAAGATACCATAGGCACCCCAACTTTTTCCAACCAATATAGCTACAAGGCAGTTCAGCTCTCAAACACAGTATGAGAATGTGAGAGACGTAAACTAGACAAATTAACATATTTATCGTATTATTTGAAGCCTTTAAACATTTTCATGGTTAGTGTAGTAGGAATTTAGAATTAAAGGCTGAACTTTTGCCATAGACTGAGTGGGTTATCTTATTTTCAATAGAGTCACAGAAGGAAAGGAATCAAACCAATTAACTGAAAATGATTATTTACTGTTTGGTACTCTGTTGATAGAAGCTTAGGAATTAAATAAATCCTATGACCTATAATCTACTAACAAAGGTTGTCTATCTATTTCTTTACAATTCTTTGTGGAAAGCTGTAGACTTTTAGATATTCTCGACATTTCCTTGCAGCTGTGTACCTTGCTGTGAAGGGAGGAGACAGAGAGCTGCATTACACACTGTCTACTTTAAGTCAGGTGTTTTATACACTCTATCTCACCCAATCTGGATTAACTGCCACTGCGGGAAGCATTGGAGTGATCTTTTAGTGAATAAAAACACAAACCTCAACGGGAAAAAGTAAGTCCACCAAGGGCATATTGTTAATAAGTAGTAAAGTTTGGATTTTAAGCCAAATCACTCTTAAATACAAATCCATATTTAATTTACTTCACTGACAAGCTAGAAGTGGAAAGCAATTAAACATATTTTTAAAAACCTGTACTTTTACCTTTAGCACCTGGGAGTGGAAAAAAAGAAAGTCTGCTTCATTCAGACTTCATTCATTCATTAGGAGCAGTTTGGAGCAGGGTCCCAGAGGACCTGAGTCAGTTAAGCATCTGCCTTCAGCTCAGGACATGATCCCAGAGTACGAGATTGAGAACCGAGATTGAGCCCCGAGTCAGGCTCCCCGCTCCGTGGGAAGTCTGCTTCTCCCTCTTCCTCTGCTCCTCCCCCAACTCATGTGCTCTCTCTCTCTTGCTCTCTCTCAAATAAATAAATTAAATTAAATAAAAAAGAGAGTAGTTTGGAGCAATAAACTAACCAAGGCCCAAGCAACAACTATACATACACCTGCAGCCTTGTGCACATAATTCTCACTCTCTGGAAAAGCCCAGTGTTTTATATTTTTTTAATGCGATGGTCTGCTAAGTGCAGCCACAAGAGGAGACACAGGAAAGATTCAGGAAAACAAAGATTTTTATACTCATAGGTCCAAGACAGGAGGCATGCCAGGCCAAGCAAGGCCACCAGACACCAGTGTGGCCAGGAAGTGGAAGACAAGAGGGGAAAGAATTAGCCCAGAGCCTTTACTGGGATTTTCATGGGAAGGACAAGGCAGGGAAGGGGGACTAGCTTGATAATTTTGGTGGGGTTTATGTAGCTACAGTGGTGGTCCCTATTTGCATGGTACCCAGTCCTGAGATGATCAAAGTAGAGGTTTATTTTCTTCTGGGGTGTATGCCAGCTAGAAGAGATAGGGCTTTGGTTTGGGTTAGTTTGCATTTCAAAGTCATGCCCCAGGCTGGATCCTTTGCTATCTCTAAGAATTGGCTGTCTTCTGAAGGGGCAACCTCTCCCCAGGTAGAAATGTTTTCCAAGATGTCAAAACAGAGCATACAGAAAATAAAAAGTATATTACAATACACCAGACTGCTTTTCTCACGTGCCATGATTATTGCTGTCTCTTGGCTTTACGAATTTGGTTTGAGAATATACTGAACGTTCTTTACCACCTGATTAGTGGACATTCTTCCTACCCCCCCCCCCCCCCGGGGAAACCTGAGTCTGAGTTTGATCTGGTTTCTGACTTCCTTGATGTAATCCACATAACTTGAGAGAAAGGTGACCACATTCTCGTCTACTCGTGAGTAGACCGGGATTGTGTAAGGGGAACTGGCCTCCCTTAGTAGTAGTTAAGTAGTCAAGTGTTAGCATAGAACTCTATTTTAACCAAAAAGATGTAAACATTTCTGTTGGGCTCCAGAGAAGCTCTTCACAGATCTGCTGAGAAGGATTCAGGAAGCTTCCCTCTCTCATGCTGGATGTGAACTAAAACACATGCGACCTCAGTACCTTGGTCGGCCACTCCAAGAGCACAAGGGGAAGCATTCTCAGGATTCTCAGGACGGTACAGATAGAACTTGTGAACTAAAGGCATTGTGGGGTTGGGGGCTCAATGATTGTTCCTCTGGGTGGGTGTCCTCTTAACTGTTTCAATCAGGTTGAGTTGAATTTCCTATTGCACACATGGCTCCAAAAGTTTGCTACTTATGATGACAGCTTTAGATAATTAAAAAAATGACTTGAGAGCACCCCCTACTCCCAACAGTGGCTCTGGTATTTACACAAGATCACTGTGTAGAAGCCCTCCTATTCCACTTCTGCCTTCCAGGTGTTGTATTGAAGGGAAAGAGTACAAGGGGAAGTGTTTTCAGTGAACTTGTCCCAGAATAGGAATCAGGTAATAGAAAGTCAGTTGAGCATCTACCCTGTGCCAGATACTCTCTGGGTTATGAAGGTATACAAGAAAAGCAAAACAAAAACAAGTTAACTGTTTAAAAGAAAGAGGAAGGCAATAAATAAATAGGAAAGACTATAATGTCAGGTGGCTTGAATATTTTCATGCAAGGGCAGAAGAATATCTTAACCAAATATTAAATAGTGCTAGAGGAAGAGCAGGCATAAAAAGAATCAGGGAATAGACAATGGCAGTGGGGGTGCTATTTTATTGAAGGGAATGTCTTTCAGAGAAAGAACATATAAGCAGAAACCCAAAAGAATGGAGAGAAGCAGTTGTGAAGTTATCTGGAGGAAAACTCTTCCAAGCCACAGGAACAGCAAGTGCAAAGGCCCAGAGGTGGGACCATGTCTGGTGTGTGAATAGAAAACTGAATGACCAGAGTGCTGGAACAGAGCGAGTAAGAGGAGTGCTAGACAATGAAAAAGAGAGACAGGGCATGCATGCCTTGCAGGCAGCCTCAGAGAGAGTCCATCTAAGGATTAATGGGTCATAATAAAAACCTTGCACTTTCCTTTTTTCACAAGTTTTGTGTAGAGTGAAGACATTCTCACCAAAGTAAGAACACAGACTACAGGGAGGCCAGGTTAGAAAGGGAACATGTGAGGAGACAAATTCAGTAGTTCAAAAAATCCAAAGATGAGTTCAATAGTCCAAAGAAAATCATGACTTAAATTTGGGGACAACATGAAGGTAGTGAGAAGTTGCCAGATTCTGATTATGTCTTGAAAATTATTGAGAGATTGGGTATGGAGTGTGAGACAAAGAAAGCCATTGGGGATTATGGCACGATTTTGGTTTGAATAACCAGAGTCACCTTTTTCTAAGATTGCCATAACTAACTGCAAGATGGACAATTTTGGAGGGGAGAGGAGTTACAAGTTCCATTTCAGAATTAGTGATTTTCAAGTTTGAAATCAGTGAAAGAAATATATATATATATATATATATATGCCCCTACTTAACCCCATTTGCATGCTGTCTCTCTAAAACAGGTAAACATATATATATATATATATATACATATATATAGTAAATACCTAAATTTGAAAATTACTCAATTATGACTGACTTGCGCATTGAACATTGCCTAAGATAAAATCATTTGGGGAGTGAGCACAGATAGAGTAGAGTTCTAAGACCAGATTCCTGGGTACCCCAATGTTAGCAGTTAGGAAATTTAAATATAACCCAGGGAGGGAGGTTAAAAGGGAGTCCAGTGAGTTAAAGAGAGAAAAGAAAAGAAAAGCTGGGGCAGGGATGTTCCTGAGGCCAAGTGAAGAATGTGTTTCAAGCAGGGAGTGAGCAAGTGCATGAAACGTTGTTAATTGAAAGAATATGATGAGAGCTGGAAAATGACCGTGACTGTAGAAGGGAAAGGCCAAGTTCAACTTCCTTGGCTTTTCTTTTCTGTAGGTAACACCTTATCATATTTCTTCAGCATATGGAATGTGGACTAATTAGACTATTTATTTTTGGGATTATATGTGATTTTTTTTAATCTTAACCTAAAATGAGAGCCAATACGTGGTGTAAATCTAAGTACGATTAGCAAGCTGAAAAGCTCTATCTCTGTGCTTCCTGCTAGAGTCCAATTTGATAAGTGGATTAGGAGGAGTCTGAGGGCCATTCTACAGTTAATGAGACTCTTGAAAATATGCAAATAACTCCCCCAAAGCATATCTCTCATAGAACAGTAATGCATACAATTTCAAAGCTATCAGGAAACAGGTCTAAAACCAATCTGATTGGTTTTAGCAATAGTAAAAGGATAAGGACAGCATAGACAAATGATTTTTGTGTACACTATTTTATGTGTGATAGGGCTGAACAGTGGCAAGCTATCTGGAGATTTTCATTTACCTTTCGTTATATATAGGTGTTAACTTATCAGAGGACCTCATGCCCGTAAGATAGGGTGAGTCTTCCAAATGAAAGCATTTCCACATCTGTGAAACATCTGAATGCATGTTAAGTTTGTGAATCTATATAATTATAAATTCAGTTAAGTTCCCAATGATATGTTAATGAAGAATTTGGACTTTTAAGTTGAATATACACTCAAATTTGGGGCTTTTCTCTACGTACTGTTTAATATCGACAATTAAATATTCAAAGTAAAGGCTTTGAATTTTCTTCTTTGTCATAAAAACAGTGTTTTTAGATTAAAAGGAGCTAATGGAGTGTAGTAAAATAAAAGGGAAGGCTACATTGATGTTTAAATAGTAGTTGGCCTTGAACTTTATGTTCCTTCTTGATTATCTCTCTAAGACAATAGGACTAAAAACCAAGAGATGGCTGGCTTTTTATTAAATTCCAGTTCTTACTGGCTGTTTTATGCAAAAAGATTATTTTTGTTTTCTAATGTAAGAGTCACAGAAATCTTAGTTTTCATTATTTTGGCATTAGTGATTTTCTATAGTTGAAGATTTGAGAAATGCCTCTGTGATACTGAATGAGTTAAACAGAAATATATTGTAGACAATATATTTATTAATGAATTAAGGTTAAATGCTAGTCAGTTTTTTTTAAAAAAAACTTTTTTTGAGAGAGAGAGAGAGAGCATGTGTGCACACAAGCCAGGGGAGGGGCAGAGGGAGAGAGAGAATCTCAAGCAGGCTCCACGCTTGGTGCAGAGCCTGACACAGGGCTCCACCTCGGCACCCTGAGATCATGCCCTGAGCTGACATCAAGAGCTGGACACTTAACCAACTTAGCCACCTGGTCGCCCCAAATGTCAGTTAATTTTTAAAGAAAAGAATAAAAGTTTGTGTCTATACATAATTATAGCACCAATTACTTAAACATAATAATTTTATGTTCCAGACATTGCCCTAAACTCTCAATACACAATTAATTCCTTTGAAGAATTCTAAGGGATAGAACTATTTTACAGAGGAGCCCTATTTTAAATAATAAAAACTTGGCTTTGGAAATTTGAAGTAATTTGGGGAAAGTCCGAGTCAGTATGTTGGTTTGCTGGGTTCTTAATAATCAATACTCGACATGGTGCTACTATGTACAAGTCCATGTGTATGGACCAAGGCCAAAGGATGAGGACTCGAAATCTTTGTTTCAACTATGAATTCCTGTTCCCAACAGACTTAACATTGAGTCTTATGATGCTATCATTAAAATAACAATGGAAGGTTTTCTGGGCTTTTTTAATGAACTAAGATATGATACTATCCAAGGTCGACACTACCTCTAGCTAACACAATAGTACAGAATACTCATTAGCAGTTAATCTTTCCCCGTGAGTCTACAGACTAGGAATAGCATAAAGTTTATAATTTCTTGCTAAATTTGCCACTAAAAGAGTTTTTCTAGAAATGATGTAATGCCTTAGACATGCAGAAATATAGAGGTCTCGGAATGTATCTTAAATGTATCCATCATGAGACAAATACAGTAGTCATTTGACATTCCTCATAATCTATCAAAATGTTCATGAATAAGCTTTTCTTTAATATCTGGAAATTTAATTTCAATCCATTTTCCTCTTGAAATATTATTTCCCTTCTTCTTCCTCTAAAATTTATCCTAATGTAATTTTTTTATATTTAAAGTTCTTTATATTAACCACCTGTTCTTTTCATCTTTAACTGTGTCAATAATGTACACATTTATACATCTATACGTTGATACTGAAATCTTAAAAATTTGCTTTGATGTTATATCCTTAAAAGTTAAACATTTTAGGGGCACCTGGGTAGCTCAGTCAGTTAAGCATCTGTTTTCAGCTCAGGTCATGATCCCAAGGTCCTGGGATCATCAGGTTCCCTGCTCAGTTGGGGAGACTGCTTCTTTCTCTCTCTCTCTGTCCTTCCCCACACTCATGCTCACAGGCACTCTCTTTCTCTGTCTTAAATAAATAAATAACATCTTAAAAAAAAGTTAAGAATTTTATTCTGGATTTAACTTTATTATTATAATTACTAACATACAAATGTCCAAATTACTGTATTTTAAATTTTCATAATGATTTATCTGAAGAACATGAAAACCATCTATAGACTTAATGGCTTTTGTTAATTTATCACCATAATCAATAATGTTATCATCATAATCAATATACAAACAAAAGAAAATAAAATTCTCTATTGGAGTATATGACATGTAACTTTTTTTTTAAAGATTTTATTTATTTATTTGATAGACAGAGATCACAAGTAGGTAGAGAGGCAGGCAGAGAGGCAGGAAGGGAAGCAAGCTCCCTGCAGAGCAGAGAGCCCGATGTGGGGCTGGATCCCAGGACCCTGGGATCATGACCTAAGCCGAAGGCAGAGGCTTTAACTCACTGAGTCACCCAGGCACCCCGACATGTAACTATTTTATAGAAATTTTGATCAGTTTTCCTCCTGGGAGTAAAAACATTTTATAGATAGAGAGGGCATTGGCACATTTCTGGGGACTTCCTATATTTCATTAAATTGCCAACATTTTACCGACACATACATTATCTAGGAAAGGCTGTGTTTTCTGAACTGACAACTTTTCCCATGAAGCTCCTACCATAGTAATAGATCAAACACACATAAAGTTGTCTAGCTTCTCTTTATTTATAAGGTGACAGAACAAATCTTTGTGATTTCTCAGGTGACCTCCGGGAACTCCCGAAAATAGTTTTTAGGTATAAAATACATCCTGAAAATGTTTTCATTCTTTTCTAAATTGAGGGACAAGTTTCAGGAAGGCAAAACTGAAAGAGTTGTTAGGGACAATTTGGGCACTTCACTAAAATAGAATAATGGGTGTCTGAGAAAAAATTTCCAGCTACCTATTTAATCAAATTGACAGTAAAGGTTTTAAAAATGAATTTAGAAGATCATTGTAAGAACTTTAGCTCTTTCATAACTGAGGAAGCTATGTTCTTTGTTTTTTATTTTAATTTATCAATCAAAGACACAATAAAGTCAATATAAAGCATAGAAAATTGCTCCAGTGAGACACAGTTTCTGCTGTTTAAGCAGGTTACTGAGAAAGTGAAAGAAATCCTTTCATAATGTAGATGAAGGCACCGATCAGTAAACCAAAGAAGCAAGCCCACTAAGAGTGAATGTTTCTAAAATCTAAAATTTTAACATACTTCATTGCTTCTTTTCAGATTTAGGTAATGTAAACCAAAGCTAGTACATTCCAACTCTTCAACTTTTGTCCTATACTCTGCTTTTTCATATTCTAGATCATACTGCCCCTTTATTGTAGGACAACATAGGATTTGAGGACCCCTGAGGAATACTTAGGAGGTCAGTAAGGTCGAAACTATTTTCATAATAATGTTAAGATGTTATTTGTCTTTTTCATTTTCATTCTCTTACAAGTGTGCAATGGAATTTTCCAGAAGCTACATGATGTGTGATATTACAACAGATTAGATGCAGAAGCAGGCTGAGAATCCAGCTGCCATCTATTAATTCATATATTAAAGACATTTACAAAAATGTAAAACAATGTTACTCTTCTAACTAAAACTTTAAAAACATTATATTCATAAAAATATGTTCTTTCTATTAACATGCAGCTGGTTTACCACTTCCATCTTTAAATAAACCAATAAACCAGTTCTCAGTTTTAAAGTTTAATATAACAAATATTGATATTATAACCCACAAATAATGCTCTTTGGCCTTGAAAATAACTTCCAATAGTTTAAAGGAATGCAGAACCAAAAAGTTTGGGAAACGCTGTGTTAGGAAAAATGGACTCCTTTTCTTTAAAAAGCAAGAGTATAGGCAGAGTTGTGATTTCTCTGACACTATTACTCCCCATATAGTCTCTGCTACCATATTAATTATAACTTTCAACCAGAGTAACTAACTTCTACTTCTACAGTCATGCAAAGAAATACATTTCCTAAAATGTAATTTGAATATATGTAGGCCGACAACACTAGCATCTAAATAACAACAACAAAAAATAATCTTGGGAAGATTAGGGGCACTAGACACAAAGGAGCCCATGTTTCAGAGATTAACAAAATTTCATTAAAATCACAAGTTATCACATAGAGGAATTCAATATTCACCAAGAGACAGGCTCCCTATTTTATGAATGTAGCCAGAAAAATCTAACAAGCGCACAGGAAGGAGGCCTGTCAGAATCATAGCCAAAACAAACCTTAGCTAGAAAGACTTGTGTTAGGCAGACTGAATAGCTACCCACTCCCAACCATCTTCTACCTCCCTAAATGGATGGGAAAGCCCATCCCTACCTAGAAGCTCACTGAAGATCTAATGACAGAGAGGAACTACAAGTGACTTTCTTTGTTATGAAGATTAATTCAGCTCTGATGCCTTTTGTTTGTTGCTTTTCTCTGCAAAAGCACTAATATCAGTCCTGTTGCTGGATCTTAGTATGAAACAGTGACAAAATAGTGGAATACCATCTGTCTGGTGAACAGTGAATGGGAAGAGAGTACAAGTGAAAAGCCAAGTCTCTTTGGGGAATTTATAGGAACTGCCCTGTCCCATCAGAGAAGGTGCACTACAACTACTAACAAGAGCTATTCATGTGCTGGTTCCTGGAGAGATACTACCGTCTAGGCTAGAGGAATTTTACTTATAGTTTTTTTTTATGTTTTGCTTGTAGTTATTTATTTAAGTTGCATGAATGTAAAACAACACTGAGATACCAAATTTTTAATACATATTGAGAAGTATTAAAGAGAATGATTATATTCCCTATAGCCAATGCCCTAGAGCAGAGAAACTTACACACATGGTTCAGGTATATGACCCTGCATACTTTGTGGAGGACTACCAGCTGCGTAATTAAAGCCTTAAAACTGTGCCAGACCTTTAATATGGCGACTCCACTTATAGAAACTTACCTTAGAGGAACATTCAGGTATTGTCAGAGAATGTTAATATAGTGTGTTAATAATAATAAAGAAATGGGGGTGCCTGGGTGGCTCAGTTGATTAAGCTTCCGACTCTTGATTTCAGCTCAGGTCATGATCTCAGGGTCATGAGATCAGCCCTGCACTGGGCTCTAGTCAGGCATGGATCTTGCTTAATATTCTCTCTCCCTTTCCCTCTGCCCCGCCCCCTCTCTAAAACACACATGCAAACAAACAAACTAATAATAATAATAAAGAAGAAATAGAAACCAACTAAGCATGCATCAGTCCAGAATTGGTTGAAAAAAGTAACCGTTCATCTATGTAATGAAATATTATTAGTAGGTCCAAATAATGATGGGATTTCATTTATTTCTTCATTCATTAAACAAATATTTCAGTGCTCATAATATTCTAGCCACTGTTCTTTAAACTGGTCATACAGAAATAATAAGACAGAAAAAAAAAAACCCCTCCCCTCCTGGATTTTACATTCTAGCTGGTGAGATAAAAACACAATACTTAAGTATACATAGTATATTAGATTGGTACTAAAAAGAAAGATAAAGCAGGGAAATGGAATGATGGGATTCATGATAGGGTGACTGAAGGACCCATGGAGGGGGGAAATTTGCATCAGATATAGGTCAGAGAATAAACAACAAGGATATCTGGAAGAATAAGATATTACAGAGAGAGAAAACCTAATACCAAGGGCTTGAAGAACAGCAAGGGGTCAGCATGAGTAGAGAAGTGTTAGCAAAAGGTGAGTCCGAGGAGATGAGGTCAGAGAGAAAACTAGACAGTAGTGAAGACCTTTAGCCATTGGAGAGGATAAAAGGGAGAAATAATGTGCTTTGTCTTAATGTTATAATAAGGTTCCTTTGCTGCATAAAGAAGAGATTAAAATGAGCTAAATGTAAAAGGAAGGAGACCAGTTGTAAGGATTCTGTGATAATATAAGCAAGGGATAAAGGTGCTTGGACCTGGGTGTTGCAGTGGAGGTGGTAAGTGGTAAGATTCAGGGCTGATTTGAAAAGTCAGTAGCATTTTTATCAAATCCAATGTAGGATGTTGGTAAAAGAATTCAAAGATGACTTGAAAATTTATTTCTTGAATAACAGGAAGCACAAGAGTTACCACTTACTGAGACAGGGAACATGAGAAGGTCTGGCAGATAATATTAATCAGATTCAAACTTTCACTTGGAAGTTTGGAATCCTAAGTTTGAGATGCCTCTGAAATCTCCAAATGGAGATGTCAAATAGTCAGTTGTATGTATATAGCCAGGAAAACAGAAGAGGCAGCCAGGCTGGAGAGTTGTATTTGGGAGATGCTCTCTCATAAATGGTACTTAAAGTCACTGGACTATATATGAGCACCCGGGGAATGGTTATAGAGGGACAGGAGAGGAGGTGTAAGAACTGAGCCCAGTAAAACTCTGATGTTTAGAGACTGTGGGACTGTGGAAGCGAGGAGAAATTAGTAAAGGAGACCAAGAAGGAGCAGCCAGAAAAATAAAACCAGAAGGAGCTCTGGAAGCCAAATGAAGACAGTGATTCAAGAGAAAGAATAAGATCCATGATGTCAAGTAAAGGTCAAGTAAAATGAGGAATGAGGATTGCACATTGAATTAGAAGTTAGTGGTGATTGTCTAAATAGCTTCAGTGGAATGGATACAGAAATCTAATTGGATCTATATTTATAGATATTGAACATTTTTAAAGCCTATTAAAGGAAAAATTAGTGTTTAAAATAATACACATTTAGAAAGTACAGTATAAACTCATTAAGCCTATATATGTTATATCTGTGTTTGATATGCATATGTATGGTTGGTTGGTATTAAAATACATATACAGGAAAAGGATAAAATAAAATTCAAAAAGATGCTAAAGGGACAATTCTTCATCAAGGGCTATATTAAATTCTTTACTCTTGGTGCTTTCTCTGTAGCTTTTTTCTAACAAGTATCTATTACTCTTGCAATCAAGAAATAAATCCTAATTTAATTTAATTTTAAAATAAATCCTAATTTCCTAAAAAATACAGAACAAAAATATGTCATGAAACAATAAGGCAATCTGCATTATGGTAAAGGTATCTGTTAAGATAAAGAATAAGCTAAAAAGATTTTTACTTCCTTTTAAATTAGGAAATGTTTTGGAAAAAGTTTGATTGTAAAGTATGTTTGTATTTTAAATACTTGAAGAAGTTCATAGAACTCTTTCTTCTTATGCTGTTATTATTTAGTAAAGAGTGTTTTTTACTTAAAAATAAAAATCTGATTTCAATTGCTTTCAATGGTCTAAAAACAAGATGCTGCATTTAAAAAACTTGTAAGAATATGCATTAGAAAATTTTAACTTCACCCTTTCTCTTTACAAATTTCACTCTTTATTTTTCCTATAGCCCCATAATTGTTTAAGGTAGTAAGACTTATATTTTACACATTTTCATAATGATACTTCAAGAAGGCCTCAGTTTACCAAAAAGATCCTCAAACATAATCATGACCCAGGAAGCAGCTGTATCCCATTTCCAAAGGGGGAAAAATACATCATGCTGAATTGTTTAAAAGAAGTAATATAGTGGTGAATTTTTTTCTTGTGATTTAGTTCGAAATACTGTGCCTAAAATGCTGAGCTTGAAGTCCCATAAAGCTTGGTATGCTTTGCAAAAAGCACTCCCTGCTTAATTTAGGCCAGGCCTCCTTTTGCTTTGAAGGAACAAAAAAGAAACATTAACTGTTCCTGGCCTTCTTAGGAATTGACTCAAGATTTCTGCAGTGGTCATGGTGATCATGGTGATGTTCCTAGCAAACTGAGCTACTTTTTGAATGAATAAATGAATGAATGAATGAGTGGAGAGATGAAATCAAAAGAAGATAGCTATTTAGCTTAACAGAATGTAAATGTAAATGCTTGAATATAAATGTAAAGGCCAGCTGTCAAATATATCTTTTATGCGAGATAGTTTCTTTTCAAAGCTATAGTAGTTTCAGGGATGTGCTACTACATTTAAAGCAAGTATCATTGTGCTTTACTACCTATCTAATATACGATAAATTTAAAGAAAACATTTATATATTTACTCTTGAGTCCAAATAATACAAATGGAACTTCAGTCTTACCTGATATTTGTTATTTCTGTTAACTTCTTATTTTCTCTCATAAGAATCACCTTTTTTTTCTTTTCTTGTAGTCACTCTGAAAATAACTGGTTTTCCAATATCTCCATAGTCTGAGCTTAGAACAAATAATATTAGTGTCAAATAGCCAAATATCTACTCTACAGATCCTATACAGAGGAAAGTTCAAATTAAAAAAGCAATCATATGGAATATACATTCTAGTCTATAAAATAGTCTCTAGAAATGTAAAGCAATGAGGCATATATAAAAAGTGATTAAAGGTGATAATATGAAAGACTTAAACAAATTTCATTTTTCCAAAGGAGGGCAGGAAAGAAAGAACAAAAGAACAAAAAATAGATGGGCCCAAAAAATAAAAAAGAAAAAAGAAAGATGACAGACTTAAACTTAACAGTGCCAACAATTACATTAAGTGTAAATGGACTAAACACCCCTATTTGAAGGTAGAGATTTTCAGAGTAAATTTTCAGAAATATCAAAGTATATGCTGCTCACATTGATAAAGTTGAATAAAGCTGGTGGACTTAAATGTCTGACTTTAAGACTTGCTATAAAGATACAATATATAATAGACTATCTAGGCATTGGCATAAGTGCAATAGGTCAGAATAGAGTCCAGAAATAGACCCAAATATATATATAGTCAACATATTTTTGAAATATACTGAAGCTATTTAATGGAAGAAAAGAAAGTCTTTTCAACAAATCTAATAGGAACACTGGATAAACATATAAAAAATAAAAAACACTAAATGTGACTCACAGCATATATACATGAGGAGAAATTGTGAGTGTGATGTAAAACTGGAAATTATAAAGTGCCTATGAGAAAAAAATAAGACAAATATATTTGTAAATGTAGGTATGTAAATATTTCTTTTAGAAATAAAGAAGTACTAATTTTAAAACAAAGAAATGATAAACTGGGCTTAATAAAAATTCTTAAAATTTTGCTTGACAAAAGATATCACAACATGCCAGTCAAGCCACGCAATAGGAGAAAATATTCACAATATCTCACAAAGAATCTGCATCAACAATATATAAAGAACTCCTAAACACTAATAATACAAAGACAAAAGAACAATTAGAAATGGGCAAGAGACTTCCAAAAGTCTCATATATTTTTTTATCATCAGGAGATGCAAATTAATACCACAATGAGGTACTACTTTACAAATACCACTGAAACACACACACAGTAATTCCAAATGTTGGATAATAAACAGACCAAGCGGGATTCTCATGCAGTCACTGCTGGTGACTATTTAAAATGTTACAACTGCCTTAAGAAGTGTCTTTTTTTTTTTTTTTTTTAAGAAAAGCCAACCAGCAATTTCTCTTCTGCATATTTACCCAAGAGAAATTAAAGCAAGTTTCTACAAAAAGACTTGTACAAGAATATCTATGGAAACTTTGTATATAATAGCCTAAAACTAGAAACAATCAATGTCTACCAACAGGTGAATGAGTAAACAAATAATGGCATATTTATCTGACTCATCAATGAAAAAAAGAAAACCAACAAAAGATGACTCTCCAAGATTTTGCATGGAGCAAGATAACCACAAAAAGGTACATACTGTATTCTCCGTTTATATAACATTCTAGAATATCAGAACTAAATCATAGGGATGTAAATAAAAACAGCAGCTTCCCAGTGGTACAGGGATGAAGAGAGACTGGTAAAGGAACATGAGGCCCCTTTTGATATTGGTGGAAATGTTTTATGTCTTGATTAATCTTATGGTTACATGAGTATATACATTTGTTGTTGTTTTTGTTTTGTTTTGTTTTAAAGGCTTTATTTATTTATTTGACAGAGAGAGGCAGAGCAAGAGAGGGAACATGAGCAGGGACAGAGGGAGAGGGAGAAGCAGGTTCCCCCCAGAGCAGGGAGCTTGATCCCAGGACGCTGGGATCATAATCTGAGCTGAAGGCAGACACTTAAAGACTGAGCCACCCAGGCGCTCCTACATTTGTAAGAATTACAGAATTGTATACCTGAAATCTGTGCAATCTTATTCTGTTTAAGTTACACCTCAATTTTTAAAAATGTGATCATATTATGGAGCTCTACCTGCAGGGATTCATTCACTTACTGGGTTCAGAGATAACAAGCAACACACTATCTTTTCTTGCCCAGGTATTTTAAAGATAACTCCACCCATAGGATGTAGTAACAATAACTCTTTATAGCAATCTAGTACATAGAATTTTAAAACAAATATAACTTCTTTGCCTTAAAGTAATGTCTCAGGGTAGATAAACAGATATCATTATTTCATATTATCATTGAGGAGAATGAGGCTTATTAGCAGGACACAGAATTAGAAGGAGAACCTCAACTATCTTTTTTTTTTTTTTTAAGATTTTATGTATTTATTTGATAGGGAGAGAGACAGTAAGAGCAGAAACACAAGCAGGGGGAATGGGAGTGGGAGGAGCGGCTTCCCGCTGAGCAGGAAGCCCAATGCGGGGCTGGATCCCAGGGTTCTGGGATCATGACCTGAGCTGAAAGCAGAAGCTTAACTACTCAGCGACCCAGGCACCTGAACCTCAACTTTCTGACCACTAACAAATCCCACTCTTATTTCACTATATCTGTACAAAACAGTTGCCAACTTTAGATATTGATTGATTGCTCCCATTCAACAATCAGCCACTGATCTGGCTGGGCTATTAGGTTATAAAGATCAATAACACACGGCTTTTGTCCTCAAGGAAATTTTAGTTTATATTCATTCTGCTGCAGCACAATGTAGGAGGTCAGCTCTTTTGATCAACTTTTACAGATATTATGATGTGGATGCATTTTTCACAGTATTTGGTATGCTAAAACCAAAGGAGACATCTTAATCAATAATTTATCAGAATGTATTCGTTAGAAAATAAATACTTTTGGACTTTTAATTCATCACTTGTTCAAATCTTCCAACTTTGAATAGTTCTTATTGCAACACACCAACCCACTAAATGTGTGCCTTTATATCTCAACTGGAAGTACAGGCCTCAAAACCCCAGAAAGGAAACATTTGTTTTGGCCTTTTTTAAACTATCCTTGTTGAGACTATATGGACAGCTAGGAGAAGGAGGGATCCTGTTAAGTTTCCATAAAACCACCAAGCCTGACACCACAGAACAGTTTGTTCCTCCTGTTGGTTTTCACATTCCTTGAAACTTGGAGGTGATGACAGGAAGAAGAAGGTTCATCAGCAAAGAAATAGGAAAGTTATCTCAGAATAATCAGAAGCTTGATTCTCCTGCATAATACTTTTTCTCTAATAAAATAGTTTCAACTTTGCTGTGAAAAAAGAATTTTAATTGTTTTTAAAAGGTGACTTTACCAAGGATATCATGCAGCCATAATATTTATTTTCTATTGTATCCTAATATTTAGAGTTATGCTTAATTTTGCATTTTAAAATGAATAGAACAGAATGTACCTACTGTAACCTTTTAACTTATTTCAATATACTGAAATTCATAGTTTTTAATCTGGAGAAAAATAAAATGTTGATATTTTATATGGGTTTTCTGGCAGATTATGAATATCCCAAACTACTATATAAATAGTGAGCTCTGGAGCAACTGAAAGCCTCATTTGTAAGTTTAATGAATTTCAAGATTAATTTTTATTTAACATTTTAGAGGATATTAATACCATATTAATACCATACTTATTATCAATTTTTCATATAAAATATGGTTTGTAATTAGTCTACATAATAAAAACAGTTAAAACTATAAATTTTATCATGAAAGTCACAAGAATGAGAATGATAATAAAGAAAGATTTAAATAGTATTCAGTAAGAAAATCAATGGGTGTGTGAATTAATAAGACATAATCAGAAATGATTATGAATATGAATATGTTGAATAACTTGGTAAATCTTGCAGCCAGTCTAAATAAGAAACTGATCAAAAGGAGAAACAGTTTCCATTCCTAGTTTCACCACTACTTAGAAGTGTGATCTTAGGTTTAAAAATAAAAAAGAATTTAGAATGAGGTGAGGATCCAAAGGACTCAATGAAGGACATTTCTCTGACAGAATAAACAAGAACAACTGATCTTACAGCTTCTGCCTGGTCACTTATATTAATGAGAATTCATTCTTTATGAGGCAGTTGTTATATTTTCCACAATTTATCTGAGATTACTTCAGTTTAAAAAAAAAAGATATACATGTGTATATTAACTTTAATCTGTACCCTTAGGATAATGAGTTAACTTGAGGAATCCTAATCAAGGTCACACACCCCAGGGATAGTTAACTACTACTTGAAAAGTCCCCATCAGGATTCTATATTCCAGATTGATGGTTATAATCAATTCAATTGTCCTGAATCTTGATCACTGTTTAGCAGTCAGATGGTATGGTAATCAGCCTAGAGAAAGTTAGCAGTGATTGGTCTGTGACAGTATTATATAAGATAATATGGACTGATCACTTCTGCTTTTTGGTTGAATAAGGTATAAGAATCTTGGATTGGCTCAATTGCTCAAGATGGTATCCAACTACTAAGGTTATGTCTCTCATTTTGATAAGCAGACTAATATACTATTGCCACTGGAATATTGTCACATTTGCCTCACAGGACCCTTTTGTTTAACTGTAGGAGTGCCCAAAAGAACAAGTTTGCAGATTGAATTCCTGACCTGTGTATACTTGCTAAAAATAAATATTGGCAGAATTAGGTCTGAGACTTGCTTGTATCATAAAACAGCAAATAGTGGTAAGATGCTGGAGGCTATAGATGTCTATCCAAAGGAATCCAATAATTATTTTTTCCAGCTTTATTGGGATATAATTGACATATAAAAGTATGTAAGTTTAAGGTGCACAATGTGATGATTTGATATGTGTACATACTGCAGAATGATTTTCACAATAAGAGGACCCCAATAATTCCGAAAGATTAAATCAGTTTAGTTAAGCTCACAACAGCAGCCCATTCTGTTTTTATTTTTGTGTTAATGTCTTAGAATACCACTTATTAATTTGCAAAGAGAATATCAAATGTTAAGTGAACCAGAACATGTATTATTAGCTGATGAACACATTACCCCTTCTGGTTTTATAGCTCCCAGAGGGAATATTCTTTATATTGAGCTGACGCTGACTTCTGTAAAACGTCTATGCATTTGTCATGCTTTTTGCCTTCCGGGCCACACACATAAGCCTAATCCCTCTGAAGGAGGGCTAAACTTTTAAACATAAATTCAAAGTAGAAGACCCAGAATATGACTTAATTTTTCTATTCTGATTGAAGCTTCACTTACTAGTACAGTATAAAATTCAGTCTCAGTTGATTTGAATGTTTACCCTTTCCAAGTCATGAGAAACCCCAGGGTCTTACAAGAAGTTAGCCCATTTGGGGAGTACTTTCTGGTCCTCATTCCACATTTGTCCCTTCTGATTTACTCATTATTTAAGACTGACTGATCACTTGAAGAAGGCCGCTCCTGTGTGAAGCTGGGACTCTGGGATACTTGCCATGGTCACCAGACCTGGTGCTGATGGTAGGAACTCTCTAGTCGCACAAGACCATTCTATTCTAACATTCAGCCACTTTCCCTGAAAAAAGCATCATGGGAATCCTTGCTACGGAAAGAATTCCAAATCCTGGCCAGCCTCTCAGTAGGAGAAATATCTCTAGTTCTAGAAATTATTGCTCCCCCATCTCCAAGAAGTCTACCCATTACCTACATCTCACAACATTTCATCATTTCCTTCTCCATTGGTCTCTGCCACCATCCCCCCCAAAGGCAGTTAATGTTGAGATTTTTTTAAACACAGGTTAGTCTTATCTGTGCTAAAATTTCTATAAATGGAATTGTACTATATTATTTTTGGTGTGTCTAAGTCGTCTTTTGCCTAGCAACATTTTTTTTTTAATGATTCTTGCATACTGCTTTTACCAGAAATTCATTCCTTTGTGTTCTACTATAGTAGTATTCCATTATATGAATATACCACAGGTGTAGTCATTCTCCTATTCATGGACATTGGGGTTGTCTCCAGTTCTAAACTACTATGAAAAGTGTGTTTATAGATATATTTTTAAATTTTTTCATGGTTAAACACATTGATGAAGATCGCTAGATCATAGGTAGATATATATTTAATAAGAAACCACCAGACCTTTATCAAAAGTGATCACACCATCTCATATTCTCACTAAAAATGAGTTTTCCACATCTCCATCCACATTTAATGTTGTTAGTCTTTTTAGTTTCAACCATTCTGTTAAGTATTTAGTAGGATCTCATATGGTTTAAAGTCTATGCTGTCTCCTAAACTTCTGTGTCTTTTCATATTAACTTCAACTCTAAGCCATGGTGAAACTATCCCCTGTGGGTCCAAGGTTCAAATCTTCATATCTTAAGAAGCATCCTAGTTGGAAAAATATATACAGGCTTACTGCCAATATTTACAAAGCCTGGAAGATGAGTATAAATGAAAATCAACATACTATTGTCTAATATTTAAAATTTCTAAATCAAGCTAGCAAACTATTGTTTAAACATGTTTTATCTTCCTACCTTGATATATCTACTTCAGATTGACCTAAGGATGGAGATTTACAGTTCTCACCTAAATGTGGAAGTGTAGGGAAGACAGTCTGAAGCCCTCTGAACTCTACGGTCTGCCAGCCTTGGCTGTCTCCCACCCACCGTGAGCTTTCCCTGAGCACATCAGTGTGGATTGTGCAGGTCCCCGAGTTTTGTTCTTATTCCCATAAAGAGCATCCCCATAGCCACCCCTCAGGTCTAAGGAAGTAGATCCCAGTATAGTAATCTGGAAATAGGCTGAGGAATAGTGGTCAAGGAATTATGGACCTATAGACACCAGGAAGATGGGCCAGAAAGGGAGAATATGGATATCAGGTAGGCATATCCTTCGACGCCCACCAAATCCTTGCTCTTTGGGAGAAGCATGCACAGAGGCAGAGACCTGTCTTGCACAAATCTGAATATAGGACATTGAGAACACCTGTTTTATCTGCTGGTACAATTTCATTTTACTATTTGCTTGAGTGACACCAGTTTCTTGCTGGGCTATCATTATTGCTGTGTCAGCAGATTCTGAATGGATCTCCCATTTCCTCAGCCATCCAGTCTTTCCCCATTATTTGGCTGAGACGAGTATGATGTTTTCATAATAAAAACAGGAAGGAACAACAAAGTCAACTGACAAACACAGAAAATGTAAAAGCATGGAAATGGGTATTAACCAACTTACGGGAACTTTTTATGGCTGAGATTTAGAAAGATATTAGTGAGATGGCCAAAACATAAATAAAATAGACCACTCCCCTCCCCCCAATGTGCATGCACACATCCTTGCATATGTATCATTTATATAGTTGGATCATTTAGAAATGCTTCAGAAATATCCATCATCGTTATTATATGGGAGTGACTGCTCTAAAAGCTTTATGCATATTACTTATTTAATCCTTGCATACTATTACCATCACCATTCTATAGATGTGGAAACTGAGGCACAGGGAGGTTAAGTTAAAAACATGGTTCGAGCTTGCTTGCTAGGAAGTGGCAAAGGTACATTCAAATGCAAACAGTCTGGCTGTCGAATCCATAGGGTTGGACACGGGGTTATGCTGGGTAGGTCTATGCGTTGGGCATTTTATGAGGTGCTTTATATAGATTAGCTAATTCAAACTGTGACATAGGCATAATTATCTCTGCTTGACAGATGAGAAAACAGAGGCTAAATAATTTGCCAAAATTATAAAACCAATGAAGGGCTGAGCTGGGTTTTACTCACTTGCCAAAGTTATTTAACTAATAAGTGGTAGAGCTTAGCTTCAAACTTGATTAAATTATATTTAGGACCTATATCATATGAAGGCAACATGTAATTTATATTTTTACTGTTTAGAAAATTTTTGGTGTGTTTTTCCTTTTTAGTTTACACATAAAGGAATAAAACCCATGCCTGGCACTCCTTTCACATGGACACCTCATCTTTTTTTTTTTTTTTTTTTTAAAGATTTTATTTATTTGTCAGAGAGAGAGGAGAGTGAGCGAGCACAGGCAGACAGAATGGCAGGCAGAGGCAGAGGGAGAAGCAGGCTCCCCACCAAGCAAGGAGCCAGATGTGGGACTCGATCCCAGGACGCTGGGATCATGACCTGAGCGGAAGGCAGCTGCTTAACCAACTGAGCCACCCAGGCGTCCCGACACCTCATCTTTTAACGATGCTCAATAAATAAGCCACGGCTCCACCTTACTACACAGAGGGAAGATGTGATTTGATTTCCAGTCCTGCAGACCAAACCAAACTTAGGGTTTGGGAAGGTGCTTTATAACTGGCATTAACTGTATTTTATTCTTTTTCAGGGAGAAAAACATTTTCCTTCTTGGACATAGAAAGCAATACATCCATTAAGTATCAAACACATTATTTAATTTCTATATATGTCTATGACTAAGATGACCTAGTGATTTCATATTTCCCTGTGAATGCAATAAAATCTGAAGAAAAATTGAAGAAAAATATCTGTACCAAATCATTCAATATGCATTCCTCAGTACATTCCAGAGCTTGGAGCACATAAAAGAAAGTATGGAAAAACTGACTGCCCAACCTCTCCTACTTCGAAAGATTTAATTTTCCTTCTGAGTCCTTAGTGTGATCGTAGGTGTGGTATTTTATTGTACATCTGTCACACGTTTTCAAGTTGCCACTGAATTGAGCATGTGCTTCTTGAATGGAAGGGGGCTTAAAAAATGAGAAAAGATCCTTAAAGGAAGCAGTGTGCTTTCTATCCCTTGCCGGAGAGATATTTGCACATGTAAGCATTAACTGAGGCTTACCCAACAACTTATGACCTTGCTCTCTAATGCACTACTTTGAGGACAATGGGTTTTATTTGAAGAAATATTTAATGACCAAATATTCTGGTTAAATTATCTTTATTTCAAGCTTAACACTAAAATTTGTTTTTCACAGACCTTGAAAATAGTAAGAGGTGTAAGGAGAGAGTCCCTCCCCAGATGTGGAGTCATTAGCAGCTTTCTGAGCCTGGTGATTCTAAAAAGAAAAACAAAGACAATCACAGGAAACTCGATGGCTCCTTTAAAATAAGGATCTAGATCTCAGGGCCCTGGGATCGAGCCGTGTTGGGCTCTCTGCTCAGCGGGGGGCCTGCTCCCCCTGCCCCCGCCTGCCTCTCTGCCTACTTGTGATCTCTGTCAAATAAATAAATAAATAATCTTAAAAAAAATAATAAAATAAAATAAGGATCTCTGCGAAATATGACTTCAAATGAGAATTCCATATCAGTATAGGTCTAGGTTTACTAAGCCTGATGATGCTGTTGTTGCCGTGTGTGTGTGTGTGTGTGTGTGTGTGTGAATATTAGTAGGTGTGTTTTACTTCCCCTAAATGCTTTTCATAACCATGCTATAAAATGTCAATGCATATTGTTGCAAAATTTATCTGTGCTGTTTGTTTAGCTTTGGAACTTGACTTTCCAAGAATGTTTCAGCAATGAGTGAGAGGCCCCTGGCGAGAAGAGACCCCACACAGCTGCTGGCACTGAAGGTGCCAGGGCACAGCCAACACTGAGCAGGAAGTTGCTCCCACATATTTGGCAGTCCTGCTGGAGCATGGAGCCACAGGCAACCTGGCCGCCCCAATCCCTTCTTAAATGATAGGGTCTCTTTCGAAGGATGGGGGCCAGCATCTCCGGATGGGGGCCAGCATCTCCAGTGGCAAGGCTTAGAAATGAGCATTTGGAGCAAAGGGAGATGAGAAAGAAAACAAAAAGGTTGTGGCTTCCTTGCCAGCACCAACAGTGATGGAGAAATCCTTTAACTTGCTGGTTTGGAAGAAAGGGCCTTCAAGGTGAAGAATGTTTTTCTTTTGTTTAATGTTTGAACTCTGCCCTGCTTTGATTTGTGATTTATATGGCACTGTGGTTTTTTATTATTGTTGTTTGTGGCTTTTTTTTTTAAGAAAAAAAAAAAAACAACAGATTCAATAGAAAATAAAAACAAAGATCACCCTCCAGACTATAATAAAGGTTGTATATGAAGCATTTTTAAAATTAACTTTAAAAAAACTGTATGGGGGAGAAGAACACTCTGTTGAGGATCTGCTATATTCTGGAAAACACGCTAAGTGTTAAAACACATACTATTCCACTTGGTGCTCTTAATTACACAGATAAAATATTTATTTTTGGCTCTGTTTTGCTAATGTTAAGAAATTAAGGTACAAAGCACTTCACACTATAAAGTGAATTGTGTGCCTTTCTCCTTATTATTAATTATGAAATAATTAAAAATTGTGTGTGTGTGTATGTATGTATATATATATATATATATATATATATATATATATATATATCTTATACCAAATACAGACTTGGATATTTTCTAGAAAATTCCATTGTCAGTTCCATAAACTGACTTTAACAAGATTTCTATGGAGACACAAGTTTTCAACCTGTCTGGTTACACAGTTAGAATTAAACATTACTAAACAGAATCAGAAAAATAATTAAATTAGGGGACTCTCTAGATTGTTGAGGCATACACTGCCTACAGTGGTCACCAGTCATATGTAGCTATTTAAATTTAAATTAATGAAAATTAAATGAAATGAGAAAATTTCATTCATTAATTAAATCAGCCACATTTCAGGTGCCTAATAGTCACATGTAGTTAGTGGCTATCGTGTTGCATAGCATAGGCTACAGTATTTTCATCATCACAGAAGGTTCTACTAACCAGTATGTTTTATTCCTCACCACTCTATAAATGAAAAAAAGCAAAATTCCAGAGAGTTACTGTTTGTATAAACAGATAACTTTGGTGGATGGGTTAGCATTTGTTGAAAGACTTATTTAATTATGACTTTAGACAACACTTGTTTTGGTATTTGTAGTGCTATTTTTCATTTTCTTCTTATATTTATCTCTTCATTTATTAAACATGTCTTTTATTGAATGATAACATGAGAGAGGAGGGGCCATTCAAGCAAAAGTAATAGTGCCATTAAAGGAAGAAGATGAGAAAGAATAGGGTGGTTTGGGGAATCTACAAGTGTCAGTTTCACTGAATTATAAGGAACCTGTTGAATGGTTATCAAATTGATCACTTTTATGTATCAACTAACTGGGCCAAGGTGCCCAGATATTTGGTCAAACTTTACCCTGAATGAGATTTACATTTAAATTGACCTATTTTAAGAAGAACAGACTGTCCTCCACAATGTGGGTGGGCCTTATCTAATCAGCTGAAGGCTTGAATTAAACAAAAGGCTGACCTCTATTAACAAGAAGGAATTCTGCAACAGACTGCCTTTGTACTTCATCTGCAACAACTTCTCTTTCATGGGTCTTCACTCTCAATGGCCTTTGAACTTAAACTGTAAAAGGCTCATTTCAGGGTGTCCAGTCTGCCAGCCCATTCTACAGATACTAGATTTGTCAGATTTTACAGTTACATGAGCCACTGCCTGAAAATATATTTCTTTCTATATAGATACCTATTGGTTCAGTTTCTCTAGAGAAACCTAATACAGTGATGGAAGAAAGGTGACTGAGACAATTTGCAATGAGAAGCCACTCATAATTTTTAAGCGAAGAAAGACAAGATTAAGTTGTGTTTTAAGAGAATTCTTAAATGAATCATGTTGTGAATTGTAAATTACACTGAGGGCAAAACACATGGTGAAGAAAAGCATGAAGGGGAGTATGTAATAGAGTTAATATGAATTCAAAAATAGAAGTGACAATGGGATTAGGTGGGATGGACTGGTTGTGAGAAGTAATAGGTGGTAGATCACGCATGCTTTGGAGCCAGGGCGATCAGAATTTGAAACCCTGGCTCTTTTCTTTCTTATTTGTTTGAGCTTAAGTAAGTTCCAGACACTCTTTCCTTATCTGAAATATGGAAATAATCGTAGTATCAACTTCACAGGGTGACTGGAAGATTAAATGAAACATTACTTCTGTAATGTGTAACATGGGTTCTCCGTATCTCATATGGTAACCACTCAACAAAAATACTTGCTCTTGACACATATGTGGATGTAATAGGTATATAGTTATGTATATATGCACATACATATATATGATAGCACATGTAGAGAGAGCTAGTGAGCATGTATACACACATATATACAAGCTTTTACAAATATACACACAAACTCTCTGTATACATGCTAGCTATCATATGCATGTACATATACAAATATATATAATGTGTATAAATTATATGGCAAAATGATTTCAAATTAATATTTTAATAACTTAGTTTGGATAAGAAGTTAAAAGATGGGAGACAAATTCAAGCTTAGGTGACATGGGCAAAAAGGCACTATTAAGAGAAATAACAAAAGGAATAGCTGTTTGGGGGTAGGAGATGAAGAAGGGTAACAAACTTGAGGTTCGTTCTGGAACATGTTAGACTTGATTTATTAAATGAGAGCTAAGGAGTACAATATTTAGGTGGTCACAAGTGAAACATTAATAATGCAAAATAAAGTAACTGGGGAGAAAAACCATATCTTAATTCTAAAACTACTGAAATGAAACTATTAATATTTTAATATATGAATATGTATATTTCTATAAAAACAATAGGAGGTAAAGATAAAAATGTTAAAATGGGAAAATATTATATTTATAGTCATTTTTTCCAGTATTTACATGAGTTAAAACGTAGTCAACTATATGGCATACCATGGTAATGCAGTCATTAGGCCTCATCTCTGCAATGCTTCAGATGCACTGTTGCTTTTTCAAAGTGGGCATGTGTCAGAGGTCAATTGGAAGAGTGTGAGGAATCATGGTCAGACACTCATATTAGTGAGGAGCATGTAGTATACTCTAGTGAGTGTTGCCTCAATTATATACTAGTCTGTGCCGGGCTTACTTTACTTCTTCCGCAGAATAACCTTCTTGGGTCAGTATTTATTCCCTAATTTGTAGACGAGGCTCCAAATCCTTTGAGAAAACATAGCTAGTAAGGATATAGTTTCAGATGAACCCAAATTGTGTGTGATTTTGAAAGCACTTAGATGTGTGGACTAGTTACCAGAATTTTTTTACCCAGTGGTTATAAAAATTAAACATTTTTCTCAGAAAAATGCCCCAAGAGCATTCTGTGGCTCAAGATCGTCTATTCTTTTCGGGTTCTGCTTAGTCACAGAGGAAGTTATAATAAAAGTTCTCCCATGGTAAGATACTTAATTTTACTTCAGCTACTGTCTCCTCCCACCGTCTAAAAAGTTCACGTACCACAGACCATAAAAAATACAACCGAAGACAGAGACTCACAGGATACGGCTGAGGTAATCTGTGCTCTGCAAACACGGTTCATATACACCATTTGCAGAAAAGCACAATAAGACTTTTTAGACATCTGTTTTTGAGGTTACAAAAACCAAAAACATCTACAGACTTCAAATAGCTTTGAAAACTCTAACACAAACTGCCACATTAGAAACTAGCACCAGTCATAACGCATTATCTTAAGGCAACTTATCCTTCTGTATTTTATTTGTGTAATTATTCTATTATTCATCAGTCTAGCACCAAGTGTAGTTACTGTATCTGGGGATACTTTTTATAATTAAAATAACATTGGAAATTGAAGTAGATTGGAATATTTATTGTCCCTTCACATTTTCAAGCTTTGAGAAAAACCAGGCAAAGGCCTTTGAAGATGGTCCAGAATCCTGCAACGGAGGGGAACGTGTCCGGAAATAGGCTTTGCAAGGTGGTGAAGTTCCTGGCTGCTATGTGGCTGGGCCACAGATTGGCTAATGGGCAGTAGGAGCAAGCAAGAGGTCACTTACAGAAAGCACTGGAACAGGTGACTATAAAGGGTGACTGGAAAGCGACCCTGAACAAGGGTCGCTTGTTTGCGCTCGATGATCACTCATAGGATTGACCTATGGTGAACTCTTACAAATTTCCCTATAAGTGAAATATTCCAAAGTTCACCTCAATTCTTAAAAATCCATTCCAGAGGCGCCTGGGTGGCTCAGTGGGTTAAAACCTCTGCCTTTGGCTCAGGTCATGATCCCAGGGTCCTGGGATTGAGCCCCGCATCGGGCTCTCTGCCTCTCAGGGAGCCTGTTTCCTCCTCTCTCTCTGCCTGCCTCCTGCCTACTTGTGATCTCTCTCTGTCGAATAAATAAATAAAATCTTTAAAAAAATCCATTCCAAACCATAAAAATAACAAAAAAATTATAAACCTCAAGGAGAAATATATGCTGTTAAAATACTCACTGAATAAAATCAAATACTCATTGAGTAAAGCCAAACAGAACATAAGTCACTTTGTAAATGTTCCTCATGGTGGAGGATTCTACATGACTCTTAAATGCAAACCTACTTAAAAAGTAAAGCCAGGGAAGTTCTTTGGTAACAGTGAGCCATCTTTTGGGAGACACACATTTCTCTTTGCACCACGATCAAAATTAGATTTATTTTAAATAAGTGTTTATTACACCATGAAAGGCTTTGAATTGGTAAATGCTAGAGACAGGCTGGCCCCTAACATTTGCAGGGCCTCAGGCCCACATACCGCATGCCTAAATATTTTGAAGTTATAAACCAGGCCCTGCCTGGTTCTCACTTGGGTCCTTGAAGCCCGCTCCTGCAAGCACACTACAGCTGAGGTTCAAGGGCTATTGCTCTCCCCAGGCTGCTTGGCTCCCTGAAAACCCGGGCCACCACCTGGATCTGCTGGCAGAAAGCAAGGCAGAGGCTGGTCTGGCACCTAGGATGCCAGGCCGTCACTAGATTTGCCCAAGCCTAGGATGGGACCAACAGGGTCAAATCTCCCTCGGGAGCTAGGGCTGGCAGGGTCTCCTCTCATACTGGTTACCTTTCCAACTCAGCATTTCCAGGCAGTTCTAATCACTTCCAAAACTTACACTGCCCCAGCAGGGGGAGGGATGGAATTCAGTTATTTGGAGAATCCAATCTGACTAAACACCTTTTCAGGGTGATTTGAGGCAGCTGACTTAAACAAAAGCAGCCCCTTTCCCAGGCTTCTAGGGCAGGGACTATGATATCCTCCCCTGCCCTCTGTCCCTCTGTCCCCCGACTCCCCGGAACACTTACTCTCATTTTTTCTCGGCCTTGCATCCTGAGAGAGAGAGAGAGAGGAAGAGAGAGAGAGAGAGAGAGTGTGTGTGTGTGTGTGTGTGTGTGTTGGGGGAGGGAAGAGGACTGCAGTGGGTATGGTTTGGTTCCAAACATTCTTCCCAAGTAATTCTGTTTGTTTGATTGTTCCCAAACTTTCAAAAACCTTCCTTAGAAGGTCAAAAAGAAATTTTAAAAGTCTGTGAATTTCAGTGTTTGAGACATGTGTTGGTTCTCCTTCCAGTACAGGCCAAGCTCTGGAGCCTTCAAAGGCAGAGCTAACTCAGAAGAGATTTATTGTGTTCACATGCTTTAGAGTCATCTTCATTGCTTTTCTCCAGAGTCTTGAAGTTCAACTGCAGGAGAAAATTCTAGTTGTCTAATTGCTGTTTCATCAGAATTGCATTATTTGCCCAGATGCAGCTCTCTCAATCCCAGGTGGTTCTTTGGGGATGGTCCGTCAGGCTGCCTTTCCTGGAACCTGGCCCCCAGGTAGGGATTGACCCCAGCTTGGACAATCTGAATGTTTTATGCCCTGGGAACATAACTGGTGCATGACAAACCGGGCTAATCAGAGTCCAGAAATTCTGACAGAGTTATTAGGAAAAACACGTTATTTTCTTCAGGAATCAAGAGCGTGGAGGATGAGAGTTGTCTGTAGTTATCTTCCTGCCTCGTGGAAAGAGGCTCTGAAACTGAAGCCAAACAGAAGCCAGGAGAAATGAGAGATAAAGTCTTAAGAACAATGTTTAGTTCTCTAAATCCAGCGGTGCCCACTTGAAAAAGCTAATAAATCCCTTGATTTGGTTTAAACTAGCTTGAATTGGGTTTGTGTCACTTGCAACAAAAAGTGAACTGAATAATAGAATTTAATTCTGAAAGCAATAATTCCATCTCATCCCAAGCAAATGCACCCAGATGTCCCAAAGACACATCATTTTAAACACTAAATTTGTCTCTCTTTATCCTCTCCTCCATGACAGATCTGCTTTTTCTCCTGTATTCCATACCACTGGTCAGAAGACCCCACTTCCCCTGATGGTCCATTTCCATAAGTATTACCATACTCTCTCCAGAATATTCTTGAATCCATTGTCTCCGTTCTAATGTTATTGCCTATTCCATAACCTGAATTATTTTGTTCAGTTAAATATTGCAGTATACTTTTCCTAGCTGATTTCTCCTACCTCTAGTTTCACTCACTTCCAAACTACTTCTTCTTGTTGCCAGAGAGAGGTTTCTGGAGTGTACATTGAAGCACATGATCCCTGACCACCCCCCCCCATCAACCATTAGTAGCATTAATCACTCATCACTGTCTAACAGATAAAGTTCAAATTCTATAGCATGGGTGAGCTAGCACCTTTAGAATTTGGCCTTAGGCTGAACACTTCTAACCAGGGCTTTTGCCACTCCCTGCCAATAATCTGTGGTCCATCCATAATAAACCCCTCCAATTCCTTAGGCCCGCTAGTTTGTTTACACATGCTCTTTCTTCTTTACCTAGGATGGCCTTTCCAACATTAGTCCTCAGCAGAAAATTGCTGTGTCCTTTCCCAGACTGAATTAAGCCTTGCTTCGTTCTAGCAGATCTGGTCTTTCAAGGATCCGTATAACCTGAAAACCCCAAATCCTTCACTTCATAAGCTCAGCATTTTTTTTCTTTTTGTATCCATTATTCCTAAATTCACTTGGAGAATCTGTGAGGTAGGATCACATTCAAACAGGAGAAGGAGAAACGTGTCCTGGAACTTTGCTGTAAAAAGGCAATTGTTATTATCTGTCATTCCAGAAGCCAAGACAAATGCAAACATTTAGATCTCATGATCCTGTTCTATTTGGCTGGCTCAATATATCCATGGATCATGCACTTGTGTTCCCATAAAATAAGCCCTAAATGCTCACTGGCATGTGCTGGAATCATAGGGGGACACTCCATGTTGTTTCCAGGCTGTCTACTTCAGTGTGGCTTCTTTCCCAGGGTCCAACTCGTAGCTCTGCTCATGTCTCTGCATCTCTAAATTAGGGACTTTCCTATGTTTTCATCCGCTTCCTACTTTGGACATTTCCTCAGGGTTTCTGGCTCAGACTCCCTCTGTGCACTTTCCCCACTTCTAATTACTTTGCAGAGGCTATCTTCCATAGCCAGCCCAGTGGAACCCATGCCTTACACACACTCCCTCCCCACTCTCAGGCATGGACACTTCTTAATATTGACCAGAGCCTCCTTTTAAGTCTGGTTTGCAGGAAATAGGAATGCTGGCTTAGAAGCGCAATTTAAAGACCCAACGGTAATTATGAAATCCAACTAGATGTTTTTGTAGTTACTTAGCACACTTTCCTTTGCCTTGCTTTTTTAGCTTCTATGTGGAAGGAAACAAAAGTTCCTGTTTATTTCTCTAAAGTGCCTGCCTGCAACACTAATTTGTTCATTTTGAACGAGAGAAGAGTGACTCATTCATTTCAAATAATGATTTCAGTTCATCTCAGCAGCCTGGCTCCTTGAGGCTTTCCAAGACAACAGTGCCTGGGTAAAGGCAGTTTATCACTAAGTCCTGGATCACATGATGCCAAATGCTGGAGTTTTAGAGTCATAGGTGTTCTGTGAAACCCTCAATGCCCAAGTGAGACATGCTGAATACATTCTGTGCATTCTGGTAAATACATCAAGGTAATAATTACTTCCACATTTCCCCTTTTAAATACACATTTTTACTCAGGGCCACAGTTTGCCCTTACACACACCCAATGCATTTCAGATTTCTGTGTAATTTAAAGAAAAAGCATTGCTGAGGTGAGCCAAATTTATATATGAGTTCTTTGTGTAAGTCATTTCAAAGCTACAAAGGCTGTGTCCCCATGCTTATATACAGTTTGTTTCCTCATGATGGCTTTCTGCCATCAATTGGAATACCTTTCTTACAGTGCCCTAGATCCCAATATGAAAAAAAAAAAGTTTACTTATTTTTTTTATTATTTTTTAAAAGAAAGACTTCTTATGTATATTTCTAAGACAGGAAGGCTGGTTTCCATCCTCAATACCCTCAATCTGGATATAGTAAAAGAGGTGATATGTTGGGAGGTGGGGGGATAGTGAGCTGGAATGCCAATGGAAAGAATGGGCTTGTTTTCTTGCTTTGGGAGAGAGGGAGAGCATGATTTTTTACTCTGAGGAAACTGAGGACAAAAAGAATCATAACATGTCTGTAAGACACAGCTGATATAACAAAACATTGATTTATTTAAAAGGTAAATTTGTAATATTATTTATGAGTAGAATTGGCTTCTATTGCACTCATTTTCCTCCCTGTAGAATGCATATGGTTACTTAGTTTCATAATATTTTGAGACCTTCCTTATAGTTCTCAATTAGATTCCTAATTACACTCTCTGTTTAGTATTGGTAATTCATTTCAGGGCGATGGTGTTCATCTCTACAGATATGGGTTTCATTAATATTGGGGAATGGTGTCAATATTTCTTTGATCACAGGTTTTCCATGGAGAATTCATTTCTTTAGTTTCAACTGCTCCTGCTAATTATATCTGACTTGAGAATATTTGGAGCTTGAATTGGGGGTATATTCTCTACGAGCGTTGTTTCTACATTTACCTAAAATAGCTCACAGTTTATAGATGTCTTGAGAAGTCACTAGATTTTACCATGCTTCTTACTATTATCCATGCTTTCTATTAAAACTTATTTTAAAAAGCACAAAATTTTGTCTGTGGTTATGGGAACATTAAACTTAAGTGTATCCTGTGAATCAAATATGTGTCTGTTCAGAGACAATCAAAAAGAAAAGCAATTGAAAACTGAAGTGCAATGTTGTTATGTTTTATAGAAACGAGTATTTAAGAAGCCAGATATCGTGATGCCAGATACATTGTTTTAATGGTCAACTCCTTGGCATCCTGTCAAAAGGTAGAACCGGTATCTGGAATAGCCTGATGGGATAAAAATGTCATAGCTTTGATTTTACTGCTTCTGCCTACAGAAAATTGTCTGTTCAATTTTACCTGTTAACCCTGCAAACGGTCATGTGTTCAGCACCATTCACAGAGGCTTTGTGGACGAAGCTATCCAAGACCACAGAAAATATCATTTTTATGGTATCCTTAGATTTTGAATACCTTAACAAAAATTAAATCCCAGCCTAGACGTAATTGGTCTGTTCTCCAAATGAGAATTCTAGAACTCAGTAGATTTTCATGAAAATATTTTATTGTTTTTACCTAACTTTTGAATGAGTGAACTGAAAGTCTCAGTAAATAGATTCTTCATCATGTATTTCTTTCATCTTTTTTATTCCTCTCTCGTGTAATTCATATTTCATATCTGACTTCAGACTAGGCAGAGGGCTTCTGGAGAGTAGGAACAGTACCTTTGTATTCAAGTGTCAGAAACAATGCAACAGGGTAAATCTAAATAACTCAAATGTCCCATCTGTAAAATGGGCCAATGCCACATATAACAAAGATGGCCCTTGTTACAATGTAAGTGAAACACTCAGGCCTGGTATTCAATGGATGCCAGTTACTTTTCTCCCTGAGTAGTGGCTCATTTTCCATAAATTACTCAAACTTACCCTTTCCTTTATAATTTAGTTGATTTTCTAAATAATGACTTAGGAGAAATCTGTAGCTAGAGAATGAGGAAAAGGAGTGGGACTACCAAATGCTGAGCATGTACTCCATGTCTCTGAAACAGGCCCTGGTGTTTCATTTGGGTTGGTGTTCCTAACAGTTTCTGGTCTCATAGCTCTTCTTTGGAAGAGAATATAGTCAAGTGGCAAAAGGTATGGCTTCCAGAATCACACTGAAAGTGTTCAAATACCCAGGTTTTACACTTGATGGTCACACACACTTGGGAAAATGATCTGACCTCTGTGAGCCTTCATTTTCCCCAGAAAATCGGAATAAACTCCACCCTATACCATGGGATAATTGGGAGGACCAAATGAGATTCATGCAAATAAACTACTTATTTTAGACCCTTGAGCAAGGTAAAAGTTGTTCAATCATTCCCCAGGAGATGAGGTTGAGGGAGGGAACAGAGACAAATGCACTGATCAATGCCAGAGTATAACAATTGCCAACATTTTGACACCAGAAAGAGACTGATAAAATTTAACATGGATTCATCCTCATCAATCTTAGCAAATCAGTTTGCCTTATGTACCAGTCCTAATAAACTCAGAAGTGAAGCAGGCTTTCTGAGCTGCCCAAAGACAGTGGCAAGCTAGGGGATGGTGACAACTGCTAGCCCAGTGTCTGCCTTCACCATTAATACTGGGTAGTTTCGTAAGAGGGCAGATGAGCCTGTGGCTTATTGTGCCCCAAGTGAAACCCTGTCAAGCCAGTTGCTCTTGATCTCAATTAATGACCGAAAAAATTGGAATGTGGAGATTTGTGAGTAGTTTATGCAAATTTGCAACATTTCTAAGAAGACACAAGTCTTGCTTTCGCTTCCTATAAAAGGAACATACAGTATCTGTAATCTTTTGCTCATGGTTTTAGATGAACTGTGAAAGAAGGATCATTAATGGCATGTATATTTACTGAGTTGTTTCCTTCAGGAAGGAATATATATATAGCATTTAGAGGGCTCATGCCAGCATAAAGTTGAATTGACTTCCAATGGGGCGTCTGGGTGGCTCTGTCAGTTAAGAGTATAATTCTTGGTTTTGGCCCAGGTCAGGATCTCAGGGTTGTGAGATTAAGCCCTGCGTGGGGCTCCATGCTCAGTGGAGAGTCTGCTTGAGATTCTCTTTCTCTGCTCCTCCCCCACACTCTCCCTCTCTCAAATAAATAAATAAATAAATAAATCTTTAATAATAGATTGTTGATGCCAAAAAATTATACACAATACTTTTTCAAACAGTTGATATAACATATCAACTTATCATATATGTATATGTATATGGAATGAAGATTGAGAGGGAACATAGTGTGTCATGGCTCTGATTCGAAATGACAGGTCTACACACACCCTGACTTGTCAACTCTTGTTTCTGGGTCAGTCTTTGTGTTTCTGCTCATATTTAAGCTCATTAGGTAAAGTGACCATGTCTCACCCTTCTGCTAAAAACAGTTAATACCAAATGGCACTGCTTTTAATAAGAACTTGTTTTTGTCTGCTGCAATGTTACTCCTGAGACCTTGTCATCACCACCACCACACCCTCAGAGTTCTAGCCCTCTAGTGGCAGTGGCAGTGCTGAGTCACCCACACCCCATCATCTGATCCTTTTTTGACCAGCAGGAAATATTTGCAAGACAACTGGCTGAAATCGAGGTTAGGTGCAGGATGGGCAGAGTACTAGTTTTTCAATGACACTAAAGGGGTAAAGGTCACAACTTTGGCATCATTAAAAGTGTACCCTATACAACCACTAGGCTGCATGTTGATATGTATATTTGAACCGTGGCATACTAGAATCATTTGAAACCCATTTATGTTGAAAACCCCAAGTCAGAATTTCTAGGAGTATTGTGTACCGAAAAGCTTGGTGGACCAGCACAATGGTTTAGGAGAAAGAGACAGGGTCTAAATGGGTTAATAATTTTCTGTCGTGTCAATATTCTGAAAATCTGTCTGAAAAACAAGGTATTAAAAAACAAGGACTCGTTTATTATTTCCCAAACTTACAGAATCTTAATGAGCTCCCATAAAGCTAGCTAAAATCACAGTTCTTCTTTCCTGAACATTCAGCAGGGATAGAGCCTGTAAATCCATAATTTTATCTAACCCTCCAAATAACTGATATGAAAGAAGAATTGGAGAAACACTGGCTTAGGTGTTGACTTCCCCACCACTAACCTCAAAAAGTTGATGGTGTCAGAGACGGTAGTCAGCGTATTGTTACAAACATGTTCATTTATGAATGGTTCTGGTGGATTTGCCTACTTTATTCACTATGAATGGTTCTAGTAGATTTGCCTACTTTAATAACAGAAAAATCTAAGAGAGAAATTCATTTAAGGAAACATTATTTTGCTTGTATTGTATAACCAAATAGCACTGTATACATTTACCAGAATATACTAGTACATGGAAACCAACTGATAGAACATAGTAGTCCCTAAAAGAAAGGCCTAGTGATCAAGCAAGCTGCATGAAGTCAGAGGGAAAGCAGTTTTATTTTTCTACTTTCCCATCCTATCTGTAGTTACAGATAATCTCTTTGTGATATATTCTTGTAAGATCTAGAGCATGATGAAGTGTTACAGAAATCATGGAAATTTAGACCTGATAGGATCACAACTGGGAGGATGATCAGCACAGGTCCTATTTAATAATGAATGATACAAAACAGCACAAAATTTTATAATACACATGCATGCACACACACACCTTTGCTCATGGTCAAACATCTACTCATGCAAACACACTCACGGCTCCACAAATATGAACACATGCTCACGGCTCCACAAATATGAACACATGCACACCCTCTTCTGAACACATGCTGTGTCAGGCTCTCAACTCTGGATTGAGTTTTTAGTTGATTAAACACATGAAACTGAAACTATCCAAATAAACTCTTTTGGCAGTTAATGCAAGTCTTTTGAAGTAAGCCAGAAAGCCTCCACAGTCAATGTTTCCACACTGAATCAGTCCCTGTCACAATGATATTATGTTTATTTTTTATGTTGGAACATAGATTTCTTCTTTCGCTGCACTGGCTCTGAAGAGATAAAAATAAAAGGTAATAAAGCAACATTCCTGAAGCTTGAAAATCACCTTCCATGGCAGAAACTTATGCTCTAATTCTTTTTACAACCTCTTTATAACAAGATGAGGTCTCTAATTTGTAGCAGTCATTTCAGACTGCTATCCTCTCAACAAGAAAAAATTTTTTTCTTGCCTCTATGAACCAGTAAAGCCTCTCAATGTTTGATAATTCTCTCATTCTTTTTGTTTTCAGGGGCATGTGTCTGTTTGAGCTTGTCATCTGTGACAGAAACTGACTGGGAGAGACTCATGTGGGCAATTCTAAAGATAATTTTGAAGATTTCCTCAAAAGCTTAAGATTCTTTTTTTTCAGAGCCCTTTACTGCTCCAAAGCAAAACTTGTGGATACACCAAATTAGAACTCGGGTACAAGATAAAAGAAAATTAAATATATCTAAAAGTTAGCTGATAACTTCCTACACCCCACAAACAACCACTCCCTTCCTCCAAAAATCCTCACTTTGGAGAATAGCATCAAACTGAGTCTTGAAACCATAAACTAGAGATTCACCCTCACCTCCTTCCCTGCTCATCAAATCCAGCTTTTTAATGCATGCTATCTATTCTACCTCCAAAATGGCTCTCATTTCTCATCCTTTGGCTCTCTTCCCACTGGGAGATCTCAGAGTAGTATACCATTTGAGTGCTGCCTATTAATCCCCTGGCCACTAGCCTCTGATTCCTAAAGTCCGCACTCTGCTGGAAACAGACCTGTTTCTAAAGTACTAATCTAACCCTGTAGTTAGAAACTTTGTGAATAGGAAGAAGAACCAGTGCTTTTCTCTTAGATTGTCAGTTCCTTTATAACCTAGCATTCTGACATCTCGGACTCATATCCCATTGCTTCCTTTAGCCCTTATCCACACCCCTTCTAGGGACATTGCCCTTTTTACCACTGTCTAAATTTATCTTGTTGTTCCCTGGACCATCTCCCTGGAGATGGCATCCCCCTATCTCTCACACTGCAGTACTCCTACCTCAGTGTAGCAAACTCTAATGCAGATTTTGAAGGAGGGGGGCAGGGCACAGAGGGAGGGTGGGGGGAGAGAGAATCTTAAGCAGACTCCACACTCAGCATGGAGCCCTACATGGGGCTTGATCTCACAAGTCTAGAGCCAATCGCTTAACCTAATGAGCCACCCAGGCACTGTTCCAGTGGGATTCAACATCCATCTTATGTCACGTTCCCTACGATGCTCTCACACCTCCCTTTCACAGCACTGTTTGTACTCTATGCTACATTCTATAGTACAAATAATGTTATGGGTGGGTGCAATGAGTTGAATGGAAACCTCCCCAGAGGTACTTCCACTCCCTAAGCCCTTAACCACTGAATGAGACTTCATTTGAACAAAGGTTCATTGCAGATACAATTAAATTAAGATTCCTGAGATGAGATCATCCTGGATCTTATGGGTGGGCTTTACATTGAATATAAGTGTCCTCATAAAACTCAGAGGAAAGACACACAGGGAGAAAAGTAAACAATGTGAAGGTGGAGTCAGAGTTTGGATTGACCGGAAGCCAAGAAACTCCTGGAACCACCAGAAGCTGGAAAGGTTTTCCCCTAGAGCCTTTGTAGGGAGCATGACCTATCCTTACCTTAATTTCCGACTTCTGGCCTTTTGTGAGAGAATAAACATTTGTCGTTTATAGCCACTAAGTTTGTGGTAACTTGCTATGGCAAACCAAGGAAACTAGTTATTTATACATCTGCCCCAAACTAGATCTTGAAATCTAGGCAGGAAATTTGTTTTTAATTAATAGACCTTATTTTTTTAGCAGTTTTAGGCTTACAGAAAAACTGAGCAGCAAGTACAGAGTGTTCTCACAGAAACACCCCTCTTCTCTAGTTCCACTATTATGTATTAACGGCATGCATCAGTGATACATGTTTGTTACAATTAATGAGCCAACAATGACGCATGGTTAGCAACTACAGTTCATAGTTTGCATGAGGGCTGACTCTGTGTTTACAGTTTATGAGTTCTGACATATGTATCATAACATGTGTCTGCCATTACAGTATCATGAAGGATGGCTTCACTGCTCTAAAAAGATCTGGCGCCCCACTTATCCATCCCTTGCTCCTCCCAAATACTGGTAACTACTAATCTTTTTTACTGTCTCCATCTGCCTTTTCTGGATTGTCATATACTTGGAATCATACAGTCTGTATCCTTGTCAGTTTGACACCTGTCACTTAGCAGGATGCATGAGAGATTCCTTCATGTCTTTTCATGGCTTGATAGCTCATTTCTTCTTATTGCTGAGTGATATTTCATTGTCTGCATGTAAGAGATCATAGATTTTTACTTCACCATTGTAACCTTAGCACCTAGTTCAGGGCATGACCCACAACAAATGTTCATTTTGAATGAGTGGCTATAATGAGTAGGTACAGAATAGATGGATGAGTGGTTAAATGAATAGTACGTGAGATTAGATGATGTGCTGATTTTATAAAGTGAATGACTGAAACCCTATAAATGACCAACCTGATTGTAATACTTTCTTACTGTTATTGAAAACACCCAATGGCTGTTATTCAGGGGTTCTGGGTTCTGCCTTGCACTGAGGGGCTTTGTGTTAGATCCCAAACCAAAGGACTAAACATAAACGGATAATGGCAGGACACCGAAATAGTGCCCTGTTATAGGTGTAAAAATTGCCCAAAATGCCTGGAAACCATATAATGTATACTCATGGATTGAATATACTTTGACTTTCACTACTGGTAACTTTGGTCATTGATTTTAAGAATGGTTACAGGTAACTAAGTAGCATTTAATAATGTCTTCTAGGGCTAGATTTCAGAGGAATATTGACCTCATAGCTGAATGGCTGGGATCAGATATATCTGAATCAGTTATCCTTTGTTTTGTTCCTTTATCTCTTAGAAAAGAGTATCTTTTGGTAGCTTTTATTTTATTGCATGTTTTTTAAAGTGGGGGGGCAGGGGGAGGAGTGGAGGGAGAGGGTGAGTGAGAATCACAAGCGGACTCCACGCCCAGTGCAGAGCTGGATGACTCGCACCTGAGCCAAGATTAAGAGTTGGATGCTTAACCGACTGAGTCACCCAGGCAACCCAATAGCTTTTATTACTTACAAATAAAAGGATATGAAGTAGAGATTTCAATTCAAAATCATTTTGAGAAGTCTTGTGAGGAGAGGCAGATATAAAGGAAGATTGATCCAGAGAAAATAGTAGCTAAACCTGAGTGATGAAGATGCGGTTTGTTTTATTGTTCTCTTGAAATGCATATGTGCTTGGATTTTCCCATAGTTTAAATACCTCACTTCATATAATATATATGATATTGATATAATATGATAAAAAGAATTTCAACATATTTGCATATATTAGAAATGTGAACTGCAGGTACTTTCTTATTCATTTCAAAGCAGAATTTTTTATGTTCCTAAAAATTCTAACAGACTTAAAATTTTATATTAGTTAAGCAACTTTCGGATCTGAATGCAGACAATATATATGTATATATGTATATATACATGGGGAAGTGTGTTATCTATAATAGAATGTACTTTTAATGAAACAGATATTCCAAAATTGACTCTTTTCCAAATAAATATGTTTGAATTATATTTATAAAAATGCTAGAAGAAATATTTTTTAAAGATTTTATTTATTTATTTGACACAGAGAGATCACAAGTAGGCAGAGAGGCAGGCAGAGAGAGAGGGGGAAGCAGGCTCCCCACTGAGCAGAGAGCCTGATGTAGGGCTCTATCCCATGACCCTGAGATCATGACCTGAGCTGAAGGCAGAGGCTTAACCCACTGAGCCATCCAGGTGCCCCAAGAAGAAATATTTTCCATAAAATGAATTATCTACCTATTTGCAACAGATAGTACATAGTCAAATGAAGTATTGTGGATGCCATTAAAAGTCTAAAAAGCCAAATATAAAAAGATCCTTTACTATGAAAAAAAGGTTCAAGAAAGGATATTTGAATAGTCTCATAAAGTTGTCAGCATATAATATAATTTTGGGTGCAGTTTATTTGTGGCAACTTCAGGTAAGAAAAAGGAAACGAATCTGATACGTAACTTCATAGTATATAACTTCTATCAGTCAAATTACTGATACATCACAAATAGGAAGGATTCTCTTCCTCCCACATTTAAGTCTATTCTTAAATAAACTTTATTCTTAAATAAACAAAAATCATATTATCATCCGGCAATGGACAGAAGCAGATTAAATCATTTCCATTTTGGATAATGAAAAAGTTCACTTCAAAACACCCTAAAATGTTGGACAGAAAAAAACCCTAATATTTCGTTTACAATTTCAAATTGTAATTTATAATTATGAATTGAATTTACAAATTCAAATTTCAAATTTATGTGAAACTTAACAACAGAAACTTGCTGTGATCAAGCTAAATATTACTTAAATTCATTTATTAATAAATATATTTTTACTCATATAAGAAAATTCATTTAGAGAAAGGGCAAAAAAAAAAAAAGAAAAGAAAGGAAAAGAAAAGAAAAAAAAGAAAAAAGAAAAGAAAAGAAAAAAAAAGGCAAAAGGATATATCCTAGCATCTGGCTTTCAGAGAATACAGATTGCTCAAACACAGCATCTTTCTTCCCCATAGGGTGCCAGACAGCCCCCTCCTGACACCCTCTAACAGTGGTCCTCTGCTTTTCTATTTTTCTATTTCACTGCTGTTTATGACAGAACAAATTTCTAGCACCTTTATCATCTGTGGTAAAGCAAATTATTAAAATCTGAGTTGCTGCCAGCTTGCTTGTTAACATAGAAAAGAGCTGAAATCTGTGTTTGGGAATAGCCTTTTATAATTTGGTTGATATTTCTTTTCTGCCTGTAGCAATGTTGCATTGGTTTTGCTTGTTTTTAAGCTTCTTTGATTTTTGCTACATATTTTGACATTTGACTAATAGAAAAACGTTTGCTTCTTTTCTTAGTCATATTATGTCAAGTGATTCATTTCTTCTCTGCCTTTTTTTTTTTTCCTGTAACCTCAAGCATTCTTCATGGTGCCTCTAAATTTATCATGCAGCTGTTAAAAAAATCCTTACCAGAATCTTAGCATGTGTCTTTTACAGTGTTATGAAACATGACTATTTTAAAAATTTAATTAATACCTTAATGTATGAAGAATATGTAACAACATCTCTGAATCCATGGCCTGTCCTAGCAATCAGATCAAGCTACATGAAAGACTTGTCTTGCTATAATGATTTTCTAATGACTTGGATTATCTCCACCCCCCCCAACCCCCCGCTTTTATTTATTTATTTATTTATTTATTTATTTATTTATTTGGGTGCTCTAATAATTTTCTCCCTGTTCCATAGTAACTTCCTCATCATTTACTCAGTTTTCATTCATTTATTTGTTCAATCAGCATTTGTTGACCATTGCTTATCTGTCATACTCTAGGATAAATATTGGAACCATGGTCTGAAGAAGACATAGTCACCACATTCAAGAAGTCTACATATCCTGAGGCACATCCTTATTCAAAAAGAAGAAACTAATGTTAAAGACAAGAAAAATGGCAGTAATAACATCTTCCTCTGACATAAACATAACTGAAAAAATAAATGTTATATAGACAACTTTGGAAAGAAAAGCAACTTTCTGAAATATTTTAGATTGAGAACAAACAAACATTTGGATTTAAACACAAGGCTTTCTAGAATCCATTCAGGATTAATGACAAGGGTTTCTGGTGACATTCCTGCAAGAATCTGTTGCCGAGTTCTGTATATTGATAGTGTCTAGAGCTTACCAAGTAGAGGTGGAGGGCTCTGGGGTAGAGAGAGAAAGAGGGAAATTAAAAAGAAAAAAAAAAACAAAAAACAAAAAAATAGAAGGAGAGCAAAACTTTGAGTATCTAGAAATTGGGACCTCTACCCAACTTGACAATATTATATCTCAGCTTTTATGTTCCCACTCTATACCCCATTCATATTTGAACTCATTCTTTCCCTTAGGTTTAAATACAGTCTACAGCTCCTAAATTTATTTTCCTGGCCTAATTGTCTTATTGGTGTTTCATACTCATATATCCAACTGCCTTGATGCCATCATCAGGCGTCTCATAGGTGCTGACTCAAATGAGGTCCATTTAAATCTTCGATCTCAACCTCCAGTGCCCCAGATCACAATACCATTTACTTATCTACCTGGTTTTCAAGGTGGAAACCTGTTTTTGCTTTTCTTTCTTGATATTTCCCTGTCCTTCAATGTTCACATCTAATCCACTATCAAGTCCTGTTCATTTGGACTTTGTCATAAGTTCTGTATCTTTTTCCATTGTTCTTCATCTGTACAATCACTATGAGGCCTCTCTGCTTTGATTCTGGCCATTTTTCAAACCATTCCCTATACTGCCATCCAAAGAGATTTCTTTTTTTAGTCAGAGCTGATGATGTTACTTTGAGTTAAACTTCTTGACTCTTAATTCTTCAACAGCTTCCCATTGTATTAAAATTCAAAATCTTTAACATTATCTAAAGGATCCTACATGATCTAGCTGTTGCCTCTCTCTCCAGACAAGACTGAAGCCAATCTCTCTCTTATTTGTTTCTCTTCACAGTGGATGTCTTTTAAGTCCGTTGGAAGGATAGGCTCTTTACTAACTCTGGAATCTACATATTATCTTCCTTCTGCCTGAAATGCCCTTCTCCCATCATTTGCCTTTACATTGCCTTTTAATTATCTTTATATATCTCTTCATAAAATGAAAAGCTTACCTTGAATCCTCTCGTAATAAATACTGCCTGCTTTCTGTGGATCCCTTTTTCAGAGGTGAGATAAACTGCTATTGCCTATTGGTTGATAACAGCTACCAACTGCTCATAGTTGCATCTTTCTCTGGAAATGGTCATCCACAGAATGCTCTACCATGTCTGAGGCAAGAATAAAAATGTCTGGCTCTTTGCTTCAATAAAATTCCAAATGTTCACCAAGGACTGATTCTATTAGTTGCATGATGAACATCTCTTTCAATCCAATACTGTCTTCCCACTTCTTTACAAGTTTATCTTCTTAGAACTCTTCCCAGTAAACTTTCAGAATACATTGTTTTCCCTCAGAATCTATTTCCAGGAAATCCAACCTATAATAGTATCAAGAATGGTGGTAGGAAGCAACTACAAAGTAAATCATTAGAGCTGGACTGCCAAGTGTCTAGGTGACAATAAGGTTACCATCACTGAAGTTATGAGCGGCAAACGGGATACCAGTTACTCGGTCATTAATCCCCAGTTTAATGCAAAAATGCAAAAGCTACAGGGCCTCATCAGCTGCATTTAAAAAAAAATCCTAATTTCACACAGTGAAGGGAATACAGAACAGAGGAACAGATACATGACTTTATCTTAAGAATAACAGAATTTTAGACAAGGCTGCATTGTCAGTCCAGCATATCTTATGTGCCAAAGTCACAGCTGAAATAGGAAAAGAGAAGGACCCTAAGATAGGAATGAGGATTTCTAGATAAAGGCTACTGATAACTTTGAATTCCCGAACTCCCAGAAACTGTTGGACCTGCAAAGCGGATTCTATACCCTCTTTATTAGAACTTAATGGCTTCCCTTGCATGAAGATTATGGAGGAATCTTAGAAGTAAAGCAGTAAAGCAGGTGTCTTACAAGACAATGCTTACCTCTTCAATGATCTACTCCCATCTACCATCCTGTTAACCATTTTAAAGCTATATCACTAAAAATACTGTTAAATCACAGCATACCCTGAATAGGAATGAGGTAAGTCTGTCAAGGAAGGAGAGGGACCCTTTACTGAAGAAATTCCAGGATCTGGCTGATATATACCAGCAGGGGCAGGGCAAGAATGTATGGAAGTGGATTCTCATACATTGAGAGAAGCAGACATAAATCTGATAAAGAAAAGTTTATTGATATGGGATACATTTCTGTAGTATATTTAAAATTCTGCCAAGGACCCCAGGAGACAGTACTAACACATGGCTGAGATAATTCTTTGGAACTTGCAAAAACCAATGGTCTACCTTAGGTCAGAACTGCAGCAAGTTTGGGGAAGAAAGGTTCAAAAGACTCAGAGAAGTAAACATTCCAGAACAAACGTGCTACCTAAGCCTGGAAGACCTACCAGGTTAATATGTTCCATGGAAGGACCTGGGGAAAATTCCATTTACTAGATGAGTAAGGGATGTGTAGTGAGAGGAGCACCATCATCATGAAGTTCAGTAGAACATGTCTTCTATAGACAATGACAAATGGGAGGAGATTCTGTTAGAGATAAAGGCCTCATGATGACCATTAGGATAATGGGATGATATAACAGGAAGCCAGGTGGTACCTCTTAACTGTCAGAAACAAAATGGGTATAGTTTTCACAATGAGCAACACAAGAGGTTTTAAAACAGGGCCACTCTACTAACAGAGAGGTTTGGAGAAGATTAATAAAACATAATATTACTGTACACAAGACAGATAGGCAGCCAAGAAGTATCATTCTTAATAATATAATGAAAATTGAGGGAAGAAACATGTGAATAGACTTATGTGAGAGGGCACAGAGTGTGAAGATATTTGTATTACACATCAATGCCAGTCGCCAGCATAAACACCAGAGAGAAACTAAGTAGCAAAGTAGAGAGAATGACTAAAATATAAAGTCAGTCAGTCACTGTCATTGGTCACCCCAGTGCTGGGTCAAAGGGATCATAAATGTAGTTGCCATGATGGCAGGGATCAAGGTTATTCGTGGGCCATCACTCCCCAAGACTGTTCTAGATACTCTTCCTGCTGTGTGTCTAAGTACCCAACAACAGATAGCAATGCTGAGCCTCTGATATGATTCAAGCCTCTGATATGTTCCCAGCCTCAAGAAGCCCAGCCAACCACCTGATGGGAAGTTGACTGCGTTGGACTTCTCTCATGTGGAAAGATCAATATGTCAGAAGACATGTTCTGATTATACATATGCTTCTCCTACACACAAGGCCTTGACCATCCTGCATGTCTGAAGACTTATAGAAACATGTATTATCTACCAACACAGCATCCCACATGACTATGCCTCAAACAAAGGTATCAACTTTATAGCAACCAAATTGTGGCAATGGGCCCATGACCACAGGCCATGCATAAAACCACCTGGAAATGACCGACCTGAAGAATGGCAGAACGGGTCTTTTAAATATGTGTCTTATTATATTCATCAGTTGGGCTTTGAAAGTTGCACCATGAAGACGTCAAGAAAACAGCTCATCACCATTTTGGCAGGCATCTTGCCAAGGGATCCACCCTGATCTCAAAACTGCAAAATGAAGATGAATTTTGTGCTCAGGTGCTTCAGCTAGGTATTCTGTTGCTTCTGTAAGCAGTTTTACACTTGATCTTGGCCAAAGGCCTGAGAAGCGATTATAACCAGTTTTAAATATAATGAACAAATACAGTCGTCATTGTCTAAGGACAGCATGGTAATCAGGGATCCGTCAGGCATAACAATCTCAGGCACTCCAGGAGGCAAAACAACCAGCAAACAAAAAAGTTAGCCGAGAATGAGAAGAATCTGGGATAGGTAGTAGAGGAGGGCAAAAAGTATCAGTTACTCCTAAGAGCTCGCATGCAGCAACAAGGATTACAGCTGACCCTATAACCCTTCAGCTTTTCCATGCTATATACATTTGCCAAACATAAACACCTAAGCTTCTGTCTATACCTACTGTCTTGGTGCCAAAATCAGCTGAGTTTTTGGTCTAAGCTTATTGGCACTGTTCTTCATGTCCCTTTTGGTGAGCGTGTATTCTTGTTCTGGCCCTTCACAGACAAGTTCTTTGTTTGCTTGGTTTTGTTCTTGTTCTTTAAGTAGGATCCGGGCCCGGTGTGGAGCCCAATGTGGGGCTTGAATTCACGATCCTGAGGTTGACACATGAGCTGAGATCAAGAGTCAGATGTTTAACTGACAGAATCACCAAGGCATCCCCAGAGATAATCTTTTTTCCCCCACAGACAAGCTTCCTTTTTTCAAGATTTTTGTTTATTTAATTAGAGAGAGAGAGAGAGAGAGAGAGCGAGCAAGCAGGAGCAGGGGGAAGGGCAGAGGGAGAGAGAGAAGCCGACTTCCACTGAGCCAGAGTCCCAAGCAGGGCTTGATCCTAGGACCCCGAGATCATGACCTAAGCGCAAGTTGGAAGCTTAACCAATTGAGCCAGGCGCCCCCAGACAAGCTTCTTAAAAAGTTGTTACATTACTATTTCTGCTTCTTTACCTCCCACTTGATTCCCTAGCTTGCTTTGTGGAATCCAGTGTTCCACTGAAATTACTCATACTAGGATTGCCAACAACCTCATGGGTAATAAAGCCAACAGACTCTTTTCAATCATCAGATTCCAAAGCCGTAGGGGGGAAAAAAAAAAAAAGACCATTGTCCTGTCTCCTGATACGCCTCCTTTCTTGACTTTCACAACAGCTGCTTGTTCTGTATCCCTCCCATCACTGTTCAGAATGGTTGTCAGGCAACTGTGTCAACGCCCTGTCTTCTGGGACGCCCAGGTTGTTGGAGTTTTCCTGAGTTCATGGCTCTCTTTCAGTGTTTTATAATGCTCAAAGGAGAACCCCACTCAGTTCCTTGGCCTCTTCTACTCCATCCAGAACTACCACAAATCTCTCTTTGAGTGTCAAATTTACTCCAGTCCCTACTCCCCTCAGTGCCACCCCACATTTCCAAACCTGAGTCCATTCTCTTTTTTACTCCTCCTGGACTGTCATAACATTCCACTTACTCAAGCAACAAAAGCCACAAACTTGGGAATCATTCTCGACTGTTTTTCACCTTCCCTGCCTGCAATTCACCACACAACTACCAGACAGAGCTTTTTGAAATTATAGCCAATTATGTCAGCCCCTCACTTAAACACCCTCCTTGATCTACATTACCCTAAGAAAGCCCCATTTTTTTTTTTAAATATTTTATTTATTTGACAGAGAGAGAGAGATCACAAGCAGGCAGAGAGGAAGGCAGAGAGAGAGGAGGAAGCAGGCTCCCTGCTGACCAGAGAGCCCAATTTGGGGCTCGATCCAGGACCCTGAGATCATGACCTGAGACAAGGGCAGAGGCTTTAACCCACTGAGCCACCCAGGTGCCCCAGAAAGCCCCATTTTATTTGCCTCGTTTGGACTTTCAGGTGCTAAACTCCTCTCTCATCAGAAACATTTTTTTTTTAATTATTTTTTTTAAGATTTTATTTTTAAATCATCTCTACACCCAATGCAGGGCTCGAACTTAAACCCCAAGATCAAGAATCACATGCTCTACCAACTGAGCCAGCCAGGCATGCCCAAAATATTTTAATTAACATATTTTATTTTATTATTATTTTATAAGATTTTATTTATTTGAGAGAGAGAGAGTGCAAGAGAGAGCACAAGCAGGGAGAGGGGCAGAGGGAGAGGAAGAAGCAGACTCCTCACTGAGCAGGGAACCCGAAGTGAGGCCCAGTCCCAGGACTGTGAGATCATGACCTGAGCCAAAGGCACATGCTTAACTGACTCAACACCCCAGAAATATTTTATTTTAAACTTCCCTCTCTATCTTGTCCAGAAAGTTAGGGTAATTTCAAAGAATCAATCTGTATATATTTCAATCTGTATATATTATATATTTATTGCGTACCATCTGTGTAATATTTATTATGAAGCAAGAGAACAAATTTTCCCATCTCATTTTGTTATAATCCACTCATGTATGCATAGAAGAATTATGCAAAGAAAGAATTAATTGACGTGTGACATGTAAAATTCTACAATGGTGCCTGGCAAGTAGGAACCACTCAACAAATTTTACCTATACTTATTATTATTATTATTATTATTACTAACAGTAGTAGTACTATCTCATTCTAGACATTAAATTTCTTCAGGGAAGGTGCTATGCTAAGCATATAGTGGTTGCTAATTAAAGTGATTATTGTGTGGATAGAAAAAGTTTTGCTTTATAAAAGAAACCCAGGTTACTACCTAATATTTACTAGTTTAAGCTCTGAAATAATTATAAAAATAAGCATATTTCAAAGAAGATCCATAATAAAAACTGAGATTATAGAAGAAAATATACTGATACATAGAAATGAGAAGGGATGGTATGACACCCAGACACTTCACATGAAGAGGTTTGAGAAGTATTTTCTAAAATATTCAAAGTGAAAATGAGAAATTGTGCCATACATTTACTGTGCCTATGGCAAAGGAGAAAGCAAGTTCTGCAAAATGCAGCTCAACCAAAGGATGACTTTCAAACCTTCTTATTTAAACCTTCTGGCACAGAATGAAAACTCAACAACTTGACTTATCAAAGACTGCAATCAATACAGCAAAGCTTAAGAAAGATCGGAATGAACGAGCTGCTCTGCAGACTCTGGAGGTCATTAGAGTCTGACAGAGTCAGAGCCAGCCACACCATATGGTTGCTGAAAAATTCACTCATCAGAAAGAGCCATAAAATTATAGTATATTTCTAGAGGCATAAAACTCCTACTATTAAGGATAAAAAAATAACAACTCACAGAGAATTTGCCAGGAACGAAAGTGAATCAAGATCAGAAATCTTCTCGAATGCCCTTGCAGGGTTTGTGCTGTAACTATGCTGCAGAATGGGCAAGGCATCCTAGGGGGCCCGAGAGATAGAGCAATGCACGGAAAGACCGGGCTGTATAGGAGTTGTCTTTAGACACCACTGATTCAATATTACCCACTGCTGACACATACCTACCCAATGGCCTTTCGACCCACTATGTGTCCCAACTCAGCTGTTGCCATGCATTTCTTCCTTTTCCACAAACTTTTTGGAATGAAGAAAGTATAATTTCTTTTTAATAAAATCATAACCTTTAGGTATCAAAACATATTTCTAAATCAAAATACATCTGACTCTGAGTCACTGGTGAGAAATTTGATCTCTCATATTACAGCTCCCCAGGTCCCAAGGATTGTATATAATCCGGAACATTTGAAGAGGGTCTCCTGGGTTTTTGGATTTTATTTTCCATTTGTCAATACACAGTGATCAAGTGGGAATGGTCTCCTGAGGTTAGGACCTTTCCAGACTTGGGAGAGGGCATTTTCTCAAATTTGCAACTTCAGTGCCCAAGATCTGGTCTTCCTAGGAGTGTCTCAAGGCTATTACTTTTGAGGTTTTGCTACTCCCTCCAAAGTAGCAAGAATCATGTATTAGCAACTAATCGAAACATAACTTTACTTTTATTTCCTGAAGCCCCTTCGAAACTTACTCCATAGGAGACTTCTTCTCCATTCTTGGACAAAAAATTAAACAGAGCCCTTGATTTTCTTTTCTTTATGTAATTGGTCACTTTATCACAAACACTGTCTTATTTCAGTTATTATCATGTCCAGAACAAGACTTTAGTTAGAACTCTTAACTTGCTTAAACATAAATCTCTGGCCTAGATCAGCTTTAGATTGAAGCCTGCAAAAAAGAAGCAAGGAGAATGGGAGTTTAAAAACCTCACTATTCTAATATTCAATGTATCTGAAAGCTCTGACAACATTTTCAGTGGATGGTAAATCTTTGGCACTATTGTTAACATTCGTTGGACATACTAGGTGCATTCAAAAGGAAATTTAAAAACTTACTGAAGATGAATGTAACAAAACCAATAATCACAGTTACCAATCTGTGGCTATTCCCAGAGACACTCTGACATCATCATCTCTAAGGTATTTCTTCTTCTTCTTTTCTTTCTCTTTCTCTAATATCTGATGTCAAGTGATTGTCTCTGAGCCTTATTTATATAATGCAATGAAGAATCACAAAAGAGGATTCTCTTTATCGGCGGTGAACCATTTATTTTTCAATTCACAAAAAAGGAAGACAAGGACCGTTCTGAAACACTTACCTGGGGTCTCAGAGCCGAAACTTGATACCTGCATCTTAACAGGAATTTGGAATTGAAACAAGTATTGGAATAAGGAAGTATATAAAAAATGACTACATTTCAATTACTTGAGACGTCAGATAAAATGTAAAGTTGAAAGCCAGTAAGCACAAAAGCTCATGTGGAGAGGGAACTCCCATTATACATGAGAGTTTTGTTTTGTTGTCTTATACATAAATTATTATAAAGAGAAGAAAAGAAATATTTCGACTGCCAAATGGATAAATAATCACGGCACTTACCTCCCTCAAACATGACGAACATTCGTTTAGTTCAATTCAAAATTATTTTTCTCATGTTTCATTGTTTCAGGTTGTCAGAGAATTTCTCTCTCTCTCTCTCTCCATATATATATATATATATGGAGAGAGAGAGAGAGAGAGTCCATTAATGGTAAGAAGGTAATTCTACTGATCAGTCAGATTGGCAATATTGGAGGAAAAGTGGTTCACTATAAATGTGTAGGACAGATGATAGTTCCTGGTAACAGGTAATTTAAGTGAGGTCATGGTAGTGTTCTCATCCTTTATAACAACTGAAGTGTATTTGGGGTGTCTTCATTGACACATTTTGAAATAGGATGAACAACTTATGAACTCATTTGAAGATGTGAAATTAGATGAAGAATAAACTTGACAGGAATTCACATTTTTAAAATGATGGGAAGAGCTGAGAATGTTTTTTCTAGAGAATACAGTGTTCAATCGGACATGTAGGCTGAGGAATGTTAAGTACTATTTTTATGTGTCTGAAACTACTGTAGAGATGGGAGACATAAGAGAAACAGGACATAAATGTTTCTCTAAGACCAGAGAAAAATGAGCAAAAGGTAAAAGGAGAGCGTGTTTGGATCAAAGAAAAAAGAGGTATCTCAGGAGGAAAAGAGTTCTCTGCCATCAGAGGGGTTTGATACAAGATGTTAGTCATGTATAGGATAGAATTTCCCTTGGCTCATTTTTTTGGGGGTTCATGAATTCTGGTCCACCACTTTTTTACTACATTGGACTCATGAAACAATATTCAAATGGGTTAAAGAGGCAAATGTTTCAGGGTGCCTGTAAGCCTTCTACCCAAAGTAGGAGTCTTATATTGTCTCCTATTATTGAGACTTAGGCTGAAAAGAGAAAGTATTCAGAATCACAAACATTTTAGTGCCTTAGACCTTCCAAAATGGATAGCTACCTCAACTGGGCTCTAAATTAATTCTACAGAATCCTGTATTTCTTTGTTCAATTAATCCATATTATTCATTTTTGGTTTTCAATTATGAAACTATTATTTATGTGTTTCAGAACTTAAAAATTCATGTGATACACTGACAAGCCAAAAGAAACCCCACTTTTCCTTTTCAGCATCTATACTTTGTGATTTATGAATCTCTTTTTATTTGGTTTTCTGTCTTACATTTTTTAAGCCGTAGGTGGAAGAATAGGAATCCGTTCTTTGAGCTACATTGTATATAAATATCTGAACTGAAGTACAATAATGGGTCTATGCTGCATCACACAGTAGAACCAGTAAGATAAATAATGTAGCTGCATAAAAATACCTTATTATTCATGTTATAAACACTTTTGATTTTACCTAAACACAGCCAAGTGCAGAGTAGCCATACTACCTTGGTGTTTAGTAATCATGAAGCATATAAACTGTATGGGTTTTTATTATTTTTTGATCACTAAATGCAGGTTAGAGTTAGTTCATCTTTAAATTCAGAATATTAGTCTATACATATGGAACTACAACATTTTTTCCCATATGGTGTCATATTTATTTCCACAAAGGAAATGTGATGACAGAAATTTAAAAAAAAAAGTTCCAAAAAAATGCACTAAAACAACAGTAGATTTCCCATTAAGCAAAGAATTCAGTACCTCATTTTTCAGCCAGTTGAAGGAACGCCGAGAATGTACTGGCATTGGAAAAGATACTTCTTTCCAGCCAAAACTCTTCAGAGAGGTTCAGTAAGAATAATTTCCATTCAGGAATTCCATCTTTCATATGCCAGGTGTCAGGACTGTCAAATCTTTGGACTGTTTAGTCTTATCAAACCTAATAAAACAATCGTACATAACCACTAGGAAACATTTTGTTGCTCTTTTCCATGCAGCATCACTTTAAGTTCAACTTGGTTTACTAAAAACCAGTTTTGCATTTTTGAACATCTTGTTCAAATTTCTAAGGAAGAATTTTCTTGAAAGTATGTCAGTGTAAAGAGTTATTCAAATATACACATAAAACAAGAGCGATATTCAAATGCTTACATACTAAATGTAAACCATGAATCATGAAGTTGAAATGATATTCTTTCTGGGGGAAAAATCAGTGGTAGGAACCTTGTGGCCTTAACTTACTGACCTTTCATAGGGAGTCAGATGGTGCTGGCTGGGTGTTGCTTTGTGACAAACACTGAAAATTTACAAGAGAAAGGGATGTGCAGATTGTCTCTTTAGGCTAGGATTCAGTTCCCTGATAATGCTGGCTTCCCTCAGAGAGCTTTGAGTTGAAAATATGTTTCCCTTTTCCTTAATCCCCGTAGTTTATAGTTCTATAGAAGGAATGGGATAGAGAGAATTTCTCAACTCAAATAATTTAAGTGTCACCTACAATTAATATTATTTGAATGGATTCCTTAGCTTAATAACATTTAAGTAACATATTTCTTTTATTTTTTCCATCAATATATTGGTAAATAAGAAATCAATTTACTTTCAAAAGGAGTTGATAGAGTAGCGTCTCTACCACAGGATGGAGTGTGACATAAATTGCATTTTTTCTTCTCTGAGTCAAATTTCCCCTGATTTAGGAGAGAATAATATTAATTACTCATTTACAGAGCTATCCTGAAATTTTTGTGGATGATCTTAGTATTTCCTGGATGGCAGCTAAGAAGACATATATATACTGAATATGTATATATTGATCAAGTGCCACACTATGGGCCAAGTGCTTTCAGGCACATTGTCCTATCTAACAGTATTGATTGTTCCTGAGATCCTCAACAAGTCCTGCCTTTAGTTAAGAGGAAGTCTAAACCATGACTTGTTTTCAAATCACTGGGTTCACTAGATCTTTTCTGACCATGAATTATAGTTCTAAATTCAAAGATTCTGTCTTAGGTTTAAGACCAAGTCCTTGACCTCTATATTAGTTTTAGTCAGGTGCGTGTATGTCTAGTTGGCCATATCTGAGTCCTCCTCTCAGTACTGACCTGATACTTCAGTTCCTTCAATAATGTTTGGTCCTGTTTATATTAACCATGTTGCTTCAGAGATAAGGTCTAGTCCTAGTACTTGCCAATACATGGCAAGTAGTGCTGCCCTCCATAATATCTAGCCATCAATCTGTTATAGCCTCTATGAATTATAACCAGTAACTTCTGGAATAGAAATGCTCACAACTCTATATATTCTCAAAGCAGTATGATGCATTTGAACATAAGCTATTCTATGTACCACTTTCAAAAAACCCTGAAAATCACTGATTTTAGAAATTATTAAGGTAATGTGGAAATACAATTTATTATTTTGAGTCCTGAACATGTATAAAATTCTCAAAGCCAGAAAGCCTTTTCCATTGCTGTCTCCCATGCAATCAAACAGGTACCTGGCTTAGATGCCTCTGTCCTACTTTGAACAGGCAGGTTTCATTGTGACATTCCAGTCCTTTCCAGTCTCTTTCCAGAGCTTGATTCTAGCATCTGAGAGCTTCCTTTAAGCGACTTAGAAGCACTGAAAAAAAAAAAAGAAGTTTAAATGAGATAAGCCGCTGCTAAAGTTGGTGGCAGAACAGAACATTTAACAAGGAAATTGAAGGAAAGGGATAAGAAAGAAGGTATGAATTATTAACTCCAAAAAGCATTAAATACATAGACTAAATCAAGGTGACTTAGTGATAGTATAGTATCATATTTACAAAGACTATTTGGTTAAAAAAATAGATATTTTAGAGAAAAAGCATATGACCTGAATTATTTTCTTCAACATTTCTTAATATACTTACATTACAATTTTTTCCCACATCGGTTCCCAAGGCAATTGATGTTCCTATGGCTGATGCTGTGTAGTCATACCCATGTCCATCGAATGCAGAATTTTCTCCCCTATAGTCAAAAAAGAAGAGAAGAGAGGACAATTCAGATTACTTTGATCCTTCTGTAATTTCTATTTAAATGTGTGTATTTATAAACTTACAAAAATTCACAAATGTGGCACTTTCAGTCTTCTCTGTAGCAAACGTTGAAGCAGAAAACAAAGCATTATGAATATTCATAATGAAATAAAATACAGAATGAATATTAACTGAATATGAAGGTTAATTTCTATTCTGCTTAAACAAGTAAGTTTTGAACAAAAATGTAAATTATCGATGAGAGCAAGTCATTTAAGTAATATAAAAGAAAATAACTTACTAGGCAAGCAAAGTCTTTCTGTACTTTTTTAGAGACTGAATTTAGTCCACCTTGATAATAGATCCGATGTCCTCCTAGTCACCAAATACAATGATCATCTACTAGATGCAACAGGAACTATTTTAGGGATATACCAAAATTTCATAAATTAATAATGAAAGGTCCATAAGACAATTTCTAAGCAATAATTTTTGTAGGGTGATCTATAAAAATTCTTGTACCTTAGTGAATTCAGCATTATATTTACCTTTCTTGAATGGTCGTGAAATTCAATGTATTTATTGGACTTGATAAGAATATTAAAAGTAAAAGCCAGTAATTAGAGGATTATAAAACTATAAAGAAAAGCATTTTTTAGCAAATGTATTTAAATAGTTAATATGGAATTGAAAGCATTCCTCCAGAATATCATAAGAAGTGGCTAATATCAGTAAATTTCTTAGCAACATGTGTTCATGGAATCTCAGTTGGACCCATACTTTTATCTCCTGTCAAAATCCCCAGCTTTACACTGAATCATTTTAGTTAAAATCTCCACAGAAACTGAAATGTGGCTTTGTGAGACTATATGTATGAAGCACCTTCTAAAATGGGTGTTGTTAACATGATTTCTGTTACTGTATTTATTTTACCCATAACTCTACTTTTCTTATTTTTTAGACATATTTTCCTTCAGACTTTGACCTGCATGTCCTGAGGTAGTTCTCCGTATTTCCTGACACTTCCAAACACAAAACTCTCTCACTCATTACATCTAGTGGGGGGGTCACGATTTCTTGTCATAAGAAGGTGTGCTATGAAATTCAATCTATTGCCACTCAACATAACATCTTTCTAATCTCTGGTGATGGTCAGATGTCAAGGTGGCAAATAATACTGTCACATACATCACAGTGAAACACAAAAGATGAATATTCATATCTCAATGCATACAAAGATGACTGCCAGTGTCTGAATATGCATGACCACACAGTTGTTAGTGAATGTGAGAATCATCAAGTCTCCCATCTCTTTCAGCTAACATACCTCTAGTAAATTATTTTCCATGTGTAATTTTAAAGTACCTTTATGATTTAAACATACCATTTTGAAGGAAATACATAAATGTAACTCATGAGAACTCCCAACAGTAACTAGAAGATATTTTCAGCAAGTTGGAAACTATATTTAATTAATTAATGTTGAATTATTTTAATGTTCTTAAAATTATTTTCCTCTTTATTTCTAAATTTCTTATGGCACCTATACAGAATCACGTCTAAAGATTCAGAAACATTCTATAAATGTATCTTATTTATAGATTATTATATAACTATATGTCAATAAATGTGTGTAGGTATACTATATACATATATGTGTATATACATATACACTTCGGAGATTTTTTTTTCTGTATATTACTCTGTTCTGCTTGGGGCTTTCAATTCAAAAAGTTTTGAAAAAGAGTTTATATTTTGAATAAGATTATAAGTAGTTTATTTGTTGGAATCTAACAAAATACTCATTTTCTCTAAGTACAGTCTCCCTAATGATAATTTTCATTTTTTTAGCTAGTTGCTCTTCTATAAACGATCATCCCAGATGGCATTCCATTGTTTTAGAATTGATGCCATTCACCTTCTTTTAGGAAAAGATTGTATTTAATAGGAAGTCTGGGCAGTGTTTTTCTGCAAGAAGGGAGAGAGGGTGTAGCTTGAGGAACAATATTAGGCCTTGTATTTGAATTGTTCTCCTATGAATTACTTCCTAAAATCTGATGTAAGCAAATAACTCTTCCAAGTCTTTAAAAACTGCTTTACAACAGGAAGTATCTCAACAATTTGCTGAAAATATTTGCATCTGGTGGCTCAGGAAGTGAGGATCTGAAGTGATTATTATCTCTTTTTCCTTAAAGAAACCTGTCATAGTTGTTGTGTAATCCAACATGGGTGTGTAGCTGGGCTGAGAAACACTAACACATTCTTGAAATGTTTTTTTCCTCCTCCTACAATATATATATTTTTAATGAATTAGGTGTAAAGGTCACTAGGAGTAGGAAAAGACCTTTAATTTATTAACTATGGTCATCTCAGTGCCAACTCAGGACCTGACACAGATGCTTGATAAATATTTAGTAAATAAACAACTGAAAGTTGTTTAAGGTCTCCACTGCTGGCTGGCACCCTGAGGAAAGGAAAGGACACTGAGCTCTCTCCAGGATTACTGCATCATCTTAGCTAAGAAATGCCTAAGGACATCTCAGATCAGTTTACTCTTCCAGGTGATAAGGCTTAAAAAGTGTCTAGATTGGTAACTGGAAAACCAAATATGGACATAAAAGCTATGTAAACATTAGGAGAAAAAAAAAATCCCACCAGACAGAGCCAGTCAAGAGATTTTTATTATAGTTCAGATTATCACTAGCATCTGGCTAAATAAAAAGGATGGTCTAGGTATCTTGATCTCTTTCAAGTTCTATATTCGATCATTATATGACCATTTTGTCCATAATACACACTAAGTTTATTTATATGCTTATATTCCCAGATTGTTCTCATACTAACAATAAACAGACCTGGATGAGATATATTTGGAACTCCCTCAGGTCACTCAGGAATGTAAAAACTAACGGGTCCTCGCATATTCCTTAGTTCCGCTTTTGGCATTTCTTTCTCCTGGACATGTAACACTTATTTCAGGTTTAGTTCAACACTCTTTTTGTGAATTCTCCATCATTTGCGATTCTGCAAAATATGAATTTTTTTAAAGTCCTCATTAGCTCATTTTCAAGGAATGGACTTTGTGGTTATAGCAGGAATAAGCATATAAAAATATGTTCAAGATCACTAGTCCTTAATCAAACAAATTAAAACCATAATGAGATATCATTACACACCTATTAGAATGTCTAAAGATCAAAACAACTAGCAATACCAAAATGTGGTGATCATGCTGAGGTGCTGAAACTCTCAAACCCTGCTGGCAGGCTTACAAAATGCATTAGCCATTTCCAAACCGGGGGAGAATTTGAGAGTTTCTTTTAAACTCAACATATACCTATATGACCAAGCAACTCCATTCCTTGATATCTGCCTAGAATAAATAAAAAGAATGTTAATGAACAAATTTAAAAGTACTACAAGAAAATGGAAGACTATCATTAGAAGACTGTAGTTAAAATTGCCACAGACAAAATCCACAGATGGATAGGAAGATGGGTGGGTGAAAGTTTAAGCTGTAAGAAGATATTTGCATATTATTCTTCCACAATATTTAGTGATTACAACAGGAAGAAAAATTAGTACATTTAGAGTGGAAAACATTAGCAGACATAGCTAAGTGATTAAGTTAAACATCACCAGTTATCTACATCAACCCCTTGTACTCCCTGATACAATGTTCTGAGAAGGACATGTCCCTTCTGTGATAGTCTTTTCATTAATTCACAACTTCAATCTAATTGTGAGAAAACATTAGACAAACCCAAGTTGAAAGATCTTCTACAAAATAGCTGAAAAATACTCTTCAAACATGCCAAGTTCATAAAAGACAAGAAAAGATGGAGGACTCATAGATTAGAGGAGACTGCGTAGGCATGCCCATGCAATGTGGAATCCTGGATTAGATCTGGAACAGAAAAAGAATATTAATGAAAGAATTGGTAAAATGTAAATCAGGCTTGTACTGTGGTTAATAAAATTATACCAAGGTTGATTTCTTAGATTTTGGTAAGTGTTTTATAGTTAAATAAGATGTTAACATAAGAGGAAGCTGGGTGAAGGGTAAATGGAACCTTCTGAACTATTTTTTATGATTATTTTATAAGTATAAAATTATCTCAGTATTAAAAATATCAAACCTCTTGATCATTTAATCAGTAGTAGGTTATCAATGGTATTCATTCCATGCTGCCAGTGTGAGTTTTTATTATTTAGGACACTTCCTAATTTTCTTCTAGGGGTTTTCTGGGATCATAGACAAAACACGGAAATATCTCAGAACATCATGGATATAATTTTTAATAGTTAAGATCAACTAAATCTTGTGTCAAACAGGCACTAAAGATTCAGTGGCTGAAAAACTATATTTCTCAGTCCAAAGAAGTTTCCATGGTATCAGGCAACTTTGGATCACAGGGAAATTCAGAGATCCAGGTTTCATAGCTATCTTTTTCTACCATCCGTTAAGGTGTCTTCCTCTCGTGTGATACAGCACCATGTTCAAGTCAGAAGTGGTGGGCAGTAAGAAACAAAACAAAACAACACAGTACAACTCAGGAAGAACCACCTGCTATTAAGAAATTGTCCTGAAATGGCACATCACTTTCACTCATATAACCTAAGACATGTGGCCATATCTTACATAAGGAAGTCTGGAAACTGTATCAACTACAATTCTATTGCTGTGGAAGAAGAGAAGAAAGGGTTTGCTGGTTGACCACCAATCTCTAATATGAAAATAATGAGTCTTTTTAAGAGATTTCCCATTTAACCATTGTTTATAATATTGGAGAACTTCATACATAGAGAAGAATCTTTAAGAAATATAGATCATGTTATACATATTGATGATAATAATGGACATTTAAATAATAGGTTATACTTTACAAATGACTTTCCTGTAGAACATCACATTTAATTCTGTGAAACAAGTAATCCCAATTTACATAGAAGAAATTAAAGCAGAGAGCTAGAATACCTAATGGTATTACAAGGGTACAATTTTAGATTTTCTGACTCAACATGGGCATTTTCTTTATAGATTGTTTATGGCTACCCTCAGTTTAATTGTTGAGATGGTTTAAAAATTGGAAACTAAAATCTCATTTCAATACCATTAAAATCACATTGTGAGAAAATTGTATACTCTGTTTGCAGAGAATTAGGAGTTGAAGAATGAGTCAAACTCTCCTTCTGAACATGACTTAACCATATTTGTTCAGTTTTTAATGACTGAATGTTTCATTTAGACCAAAGAACCACCAATTCCAGGCCCTGGGTAAAAGCCAGACCTCGAAGTCTCCTATTATTCCAACAGTACATTTCCAAATATTTTATTTCCTTAATTTGTCTCATGTGCTAGTTTTGTCCCAGGCAGGTCTCGTTCAGCTCCAAGTTCAAACAAGAGCCTTCAGTCTCACAATCTCTCATCTCTTCCCCAATTTGTTTTGGCTGATCTCCTCCCACTGTGACCACACTATTTCTCTCACTTGCACAGTTGATGCCATATGTCACTGCTGTTTGCAAGGGAGTACTTGAAAGGGTAGGTTCATTTGTAGGCAGCAGGGTTGAAGGACAGAACTCACAATGAGGACTCCATAATCCATGACATTCCATTACCGACTCCCTGACTGTAGAGTGATAACATAAACCCCCTACACATCACAAGATCTTAAGTAAGCATCCTGGTCCTTCCTTCCTATCCATGCAAAATTGTTGTCAGCTTTGTAACAAGGCTGCCAAAATGCTAATCTGATTTTTCACCAATGGAAGTTTAGGTGCCTGAATGCGAGATCTCAGGTATGACTTTGTTCTATAAGAATCAAAGCATTCCAGAGACTTTAGCTCAAAGTTTTGGTATCATTTAAGAGAACTATTCTTGCCTGGAGAACTGCTGGAGAGGTAAAGGGTTTCAATGACATTCCAAAAGAAATAACAAGGGACATATTAAGACAGGAGGAGAAAATCTACCATTTGAAGAGTTGTGTCCAAATATCTCACAGGCAGCCCTGAACTCAGCAATCTTCAAAGAGGTATCATTTTGCATTACCTAGTAAGGAGAACAAGACTTTGGTAATTATTAGGAATCAGCAGCTCAACATGAAGACAAGTAGGTGTAAACATGAGAAGTAGCTAAAAAAAGAATGGGTGTCTCTGCAAGTGAGCTAGTTTCTCACCCCTGGAAGGCTTCAAGCAGGAGAGCAGCAGTCTGAGAGACTGTGGCTGAGAGTAAATGCTCAGGCACACTGCCTGAGGCTGCAATCTTGGATGCACTGTTCTTTAATATTCTTTCAATATAAGTCGGATAATAATACCACCTATATTGGTTTACAGTAACTAAGTTCAACAGAAAACACTGAGATGAATTTTTCGCACCAGATAAATGCTCAATAAATGTCTGTAAATATTTTTGAAAAGTCAGAGCTGGAGGAAAAATCTGATACAAATGGGGGAAAGAAATTTAAAAGAACACAGGCATTGAAGAACTGCACGAGGGTTATAACAGACCTGTAAGCTCCCTTTGAGACTCTCTATGGCTTGCTCTTCTTCTTCTTATTATTCAGTTGCAAAGTATTACAGGGCAGACAATGTTCTAAGAGTATACCAGTATGAAGCCAGGGAACATGAGGTAGTGCACCATTTTACAACCAATGCACCATGGCTTATTAGTGGGCTAAGACTGCATTACAGAGAGTTTATAAGAGATAACACAAAAATAAATCAATTTCATAGTCACTTAAAAATATATCAGTTGAGGGGCGCCTGGGTGGCTCAGTGGGTTAAGCCGCTGCCTTCGGCTCAGGTCATGATCTTGGGGTCCTGGGATCGAGTCCCATGTCGGGCTCTCTGCTCGGCAGGGAGCCTGCTTCCCTCTCTCTCTCTGCCTGCCTCTCTGTCTACTTGTGGTCTCTCTCTGTCAAAAAAATAAAAATAAAATCTTAAAAAAAAAAAAATTCCCTTCTTTAAAAAAAAAAAAAAAATATATCAGTTGAGGGGCACCTGGGTGGCTCAGTGGGTTAAAGCCTCTGCCTTCGGCTGAGGTCATGATCCCAGTGTCCTGGGATCGAGCCCCACATCGGGCTCTCTGCTCTCCAGGGAGCCTGCTTCCACCTCTCTCTCTATCTGTCTGCCTCTCTGCCTACTTGTGATCTCTGTCTGTCAAATAAATAAATAAAATCTTTAAAAAATATATATATATATCAGTTGAAATTATTGCATGTAGCCATTTCAGGCATTAAAAGTGATGCAAACAAAATTATATTGGTTTAGCAAGTTTAAGTTACTCATTAAAACTTTTGAAAACAGCAATTTAGACTTTGGGCTTTCATGGTTTTTATTTCTATTATATAATGTAAACAAAATATATTAGTATTTCTCACCACTTCCAGGTAATGTACGCCAATTAAAGATAATGATTTTTTACATGTGTCATGATGTTAAAATATTTGAGAGGTACTAGAGTCTATGCCCTTTTCAATCTTTCATGGTGTCATCTCTCCTGTTGAGCAGAAAGAATCTACCCAATAGGTGGAAATGTTTCAAAATGCAAGTTTCTTATAACTCAACAGTCAACTCCACACAAGTACCTATATATGTAAAACTGAGGATCACTTTTTAAGTGAATTATTGTGCTTTACTAAATGTAATTTTATAAATGAAAATTGATGCATCCCTGGTATTTACAGTGGGTTTTTTTCTGCTATGAAGGCTAGATCCTTGACAACACTTAGCAGTATTGCAAAGCTGCTGTTATGTAGTACTCACAGACATCACTAGAAATTTGGCAGTGTTTAAGAAGGCAGAGCATCATCTATGATATGTTGAGTTGGATATATTTTTCATGTGCTTTTCTTGCTTTTTAATAAATTCTGTTTTCAAACCACCCTGAATAAATTTTGCTTCGACTGTGACGTTTTGTTTTAATCATAAATGTTCCTGTTTCCCCTACCAATATAGAAAGTGTAAGTGGGAGATTTAAGAGGATTTTTAACACCTTAATGTATTATCATCAAAATAATTTGGGAGCCAATAGTAAATTGAAAGAACACTGAAATTTGAGTCCGAATAATTGATTCTTCAAGTCCATTAGGCAATTTAAGTTGTCCCCATTGGATCTCTTTTCTCAATAGTAAAAAGAGAATGATAATAACCTTATTATCAATCTGTTGTAAACAAAGAAAGAAATGAAGAATTACATACTGTAGAAGCTTGGTGATGTGAGTTGTATCTATGTCCAAATGTTTTCAATGAACAGTTTAATCTTAATACTATAATCCTGGATTCAAAAAGGAGCTACCAAACAGAAGCCATTGTAAAAAAAATCTCCAATAAGAACACATGACATGAAACAGCTCTCCCTGAATCACTTTCTTCCAGAATAACCACTGACATTGGCTAGCTGTGATGCAGGCATTTATTTATAAATACGTTCAGGCAAAGGGTATAGTGGCTGGAAAACAGCATGTGGCTAAGAAAGTTTATTTAATCATTTTAACAGTCATCTTGGGTTTACTGCTGAATTTATTTGATTAACTGCAGAAGTCTGTTAAGATAAATGTAAATAAAATCTAATGGAATCAGTCAAGGTTGGGGGGGGAGTGAATGAAAGGCAAATAACACATCATTTGTGAAAAGGGAAGACATGCAAATTAATTCCTAGATACATATCTTACATTGTGATTGGCAGAACACTTTAATGCTCAACATGAAACCACAGACACGATCAGAAATTAAAAAAACACTTAGCAGACATTGATGGATATAAACTTAGACTGAGATATACATGGAATTTAGTTGCAAAACTGAAAACAATGGAACCTAAGTCACAGTGTAGGCATGGTTAATTTAGATACTGTCAAAAAACTGGATGGGTTGACGGATGCAGTGAATGTCTATGACCAAAACGTTAGTACCTTTATTGGTCACAATATTCAGGAATTTGGAGGCAGAAATCAATGTGAGAATGGAGAAGACTTCAGGTTACCTGATTAGATTCAGAAGCAACATAGATAAGATAAGGTCTTCCACAGCAAATTTGTGAATTTTATTACTTGCTAAGTAGTACCCATCAACCCTCCCAAACAAAGTAGAAATTAGGAAAAGCTACGTTATGTGACTGGAAGCTTCAACTATGCCAAGGAACATTTATTATTCTTTCTTAACTAGAATTGTTTCTTCTGGTGGGAACTAGCACAGCTGTATAGGCAGATTTGTGAGAAAGAGCATATAGTTAAGGGAAACTTTCTGAGACTACTTGGAGGGAGTTGATTTTCTACTGTTAAAGAAAATTGGAAAGAAAGAAGTGAAGTGAAGAGAAGAGAAGAGAAAACAGAGAAAGGAAAGAAAGAAAGAGAGGGAGGGAGGAAAGGAGATAGGGAGAAGGAAGGGAGGGAGGAAGGAAGAAAGAAAGGTCTCTGTCTTTAAAGTCTCTATCATTAACTTCAGTTAAGCTATTCCTAGGAAACAGTTAAATTGCTTGACTTTTTTTGAGGTAAAGAATAGCCTGAAATTATATGTACAGTAAGGTTGCAAAATGAAGCAGAAAAGGGTGTAAGACTACTGATTACAGAAAAATAATTTTCATTTTATTTCTTATATTCACTGTACGTACTGTTTAAAAAGAGAAAAATCAATCACGCGATGTCAAATAAGTAAAAAAGAATCCATTACGACCAAAGGATCCCAAAGATCATGTATGACACTTACATGGGCCCCTGGCACTTTGGAATGTATGCTAAATCATACCTTGGTAACTGATTAATTGGCAAATTTGCTGGGTTAACAAGAAATCTAAAACCAACTCAAAAGGGCTTCCAATATTCTGTTTAAAAATATTTTTAAAATTTGGGGCACCTGGGTGGCTCAGTGGTTAAAGCCTCTGCCTTTGGCTCAGGTCGTGATCTCGGGGTCCTGGGATCGAGTCCCACATTGGGCTCTCTGCTCGGCAGGGAGCCTGCCTCCTCCTCCTCTCTCTCTCTGCCTGCCTCTCTGCCTACTTGTGATCTGTCTGTCAAAAAAAAAAAAATCTAAAAAAATTTTTTTAAATTTAAAGAAAATAAAAACCAATGTTTTAACCATAAGTAGGTTTCTTGTGGAGGATAAAATTTAGTAGAGAATCAGTGTTTTCAAAGCATGGGGCTGGATGCCATGTTGAGATTTCAACTTTTCTCTTTTCTTTGTCAAACAGGTAAACTGCCCTGCATGTGATCTTTCCAGGAAAGTCATGAGACAGGATAGAAAAGAGGAAGGAGCCACAAGCATTTGTGGACATTTTCCCTGAATTTTTAAGCTCCTAGGGGAACGTAGAGGATTTTATGATAAAATCCAAAACTTCCTTGGTTTCAGGGACATAAGTTTCTGACCATAAAGGCAGAAGGATTATCCCTAGACTAGAAAGATATGCCTCAAGGCTATGAGGAGGAAATAGATGGAACCACATCTTGTTCTTTAGCAGTTCTTCTGTGGAGCTAACAAAATCTTAAAAAAATACATGAATGAATGAATGAATGAATGAATGAATGGCTCTGTTAGTCAATCAGGCACATGCACTTGGAAGGTGTGCAGAAAGTTTTTGTCTGCCAAGCACATACAGTAAGCAGCAGATCAACAAAGAACAGCTGAACCTGAAGAGCCTGTCAGCCCTCTATAATAGTCATCAGAAAAGCAAACCAAGGGAACCAAAGACCACAGTCTACATATAGAATGACCAACATGTCCCAGGTTACATAGGACTTCTGCAGTTTTAGCATAGAAAGTTTCATGTCTGGGAAACTCCTCAGTTCTGGGCAAACCAGACCTTGCCCCAAGCCTCCCTACCCACTGAACACAATGTTTGAGCATATGGAACAAGTCTAAGATGGATATTTTGAGAAGAACTAAACTTTTCACCTGTTCTAAGGAATGGGGATTGAGAATCAGACTTCAAAAGGGGATATGGAAACTGAAGTTCTATTTTTTTTTTTATCTTTACAACAAAGCTTATGAAAGAAAGTGATATCTGTAATATTTGGATACCATAATAAAAGGAAAGAATGTCAATAGAGTTTTCTAAGGAAAAATCACTAGCCTCAAATTCTATACTGTGCTAAATTATTGTGTAGAACATCAAAGAGAGTCCAATCTTTCCAAAATTCAGAAAACATAATAGCATTCTTAAAAAAGGTGCTTAAAGGATTGTTAGTTGATCTAGAGGTGATTCAAAGGAAAAACTCAAGAATTAGAAAACAAACTGTATAATAAGAAATCACATGGAAGCCCCCAAAACAGTTAAAATTAAATCTAAATAATGTTTGTTAAAATATTAGTGTAAATAAATGTTAAAAAGTTGATTTTTCTCCAAAAAGATAATCAACACAAGAAAAATTATTCAAAGAAGACATACAGATGAAAGACACATGAAAAGATGTTCAACATAACTAATCATCATGGAAATGCAAATTAAAACCACAATGAGATATCAACCACACCTACCAGGATGGCTAGAATTAAAAAGATAAGAAATAAAAAGTGTTGGTGAGGATGTGAATAAATGATACTCTTGTGTACAGTTGGTGGGAATGTAAAATGCTTCAGCTATTGTGGAAAAGAGCATGGAGTTTCCTCAAAACATTAAAAATAGAAATACCATATAATCTGGTAATTCTACTACTGGGCATTTACCCTAAGAGAACAAATATACAATTTAAAAAAATATATACACCTTACTGCAGTATTATTTATAACAGCCAAAATATGGAAGCAATCCAAGTGTCCAACGATAAATGAATGGATAAAAAATGATGTGCCACACATACACACACACACACACACACACACACACACACACACAGGAAATAACTCAGTCATAAAAAGAATGAGATCCTGCCATCTGTGACAATATTGTTGGACCTAGAGGGTATTATGCTAAATGAAGTAAGTCTGACTGAGAAAGACAAATGATTTTACTTATATGTGGAATCTTAAAAACTAAACAAAAAATCAGCCTCTTAAATACAAAGAACAAATTAATGGCTGCTGGGGCAGGGAGGAATTTGGTGGGAGGATAGACAAAATGGATGAAAGAGAATAGGAGAGGTAGGCTTCCACTTATGGAATGAATAAGTTATGGGGATAAAAGGTACAGTATAGGGAATACAGTCAACAGTATTACAATAGCCTTGTATGCTAACAGATGATAGCTGCACTTGTGGTGAGTAGCATAATATATAGACTTGTCAAATTACCATATAGTATACCTAAAACTAATGTAACTGTGTGTTAACTATACTTCAATAGTAATAATAATAAAAATAACATAGAGTAATACTTCAAAGGTAATCTTCTTCATTTGGGGCTATACTTATAAATTGAATGTCAAAGATGGGCAAGTAAGATTAAAAGCATTCTCAGCTTTTAAATTTACCTAAAAAGAGCTTAAGGTGATTTGTTAATGCATTTGATTTTATAATAATATGTAAAGTAAAATAAATGTCTAGAAACCATCATAGATTTTTTAAATGAAAGAAAAGGAAAGCAAAGGACAAAATAAAAAACATAGGAAGGTAGTTTAAATATAATACATAAGACAATAACTAAAGTAGGTCTAGTCATATTGCCTATGATGATAAAGACGAGTAAGTTCAACCACTTAAATTATAAAACTTCCCATTTGAATTTTTTAAAAAAATTTAACATATGCTGTTACAAGGAAAATGCCTAACTTCAAAGATAGCTTTGGGCCATCCAATATTGCCATCTCCTGAAACCTCACTGTTATATCAGTAAAGACATTATTTTAAAAGACATAAATCACAAGTATAGAGAAAGTAGGAATAGAGACAACAGCAACAGTTCTTAACAACCTGGAAAGCATATTAGTGAGTGCCTTGGACTAATATGCAGTGCAGAATCTTCAAACGACTCAGGAATTAATGTCCACACACACCTTTGGGTGAGGGGGAGGTAGCTGGGAAATGGAAACCTGGATAAGAACAGATGTCCTCCACAGCAACATCTTCCTAGGAACATCACCAAAGGCAAGGGAAGCAAGGGCAAAAATGAACTATTGGGATTTTATCAAGATCAAAAGCTTTTGCACAGCAAAGGAAACAGTGAACAAAACCAAAAGACAACTGACAGAATGGGAGAAGATATTTGCAAATGACATATCAGATAAAGGGCTAGTGTCCAAAATCTATAAAGAACTTAGCAAACTCAACACCCAAAGAACAAATAATCCAATCAAGAAATGGGCAGAGGACATGAACAGACATTTCTGCAAAGAAGACATCCAGATGGCCAACAGACACATGAAAAAGTGCTCCACATCACTCGGCATCAGGGAAATACAAATCAAAACCACAATGAGATATCACCTCACACCAGTCAGAATGGCTAAAATTAACAAGTCAGGAAATGACAGATTCTGGCGAGGATGCGGAGAAAGGGGAACCCTCCTACACTGTTGGTGGGAATGCAAGCTGGTGCAACCACTCTGGAAAACAGCATGGAGGTTCCTCAAAATGTTGAAAATAGAACTACCCTATGACCCAGCAATTGCACTGCTGAGTATTTACCCTAAAGATACAAACGTAGTGATCCGAAGGGGCACGTGCACCCGAATGTTTATAGCAGCAATGTCTACAATAGCCAAACTATGGAAAGAACCTAGATGTCCATCTACAGACGAATGGATAAAGAAGATGTGGTATATATACACAATGGAATACTATGCAGCCATCAAAAGAAATGGAATCTTGCCATTTGCGACGACGTGGATGGAACTAGAGGGTATCATGCTTAGCGAAATAAGTCAATCGGAGAAAGACAACTATCATATGATCTCCCTGATATGAGGGAGAGGAAATGCAACATGGGGGGTTAAGGGGGTAGGAGAAGAATAAATGTAACAAGATGGGATTGGGAGGGAGAGAAACCATAAGTGACTCTTAATCTCACAAAACAAACTGAGGGTTGATGGGGGGAGGGGGGTTGAGAGAGGGGGGGTGGGGTTATGGATATTGGGGAGGGTATGTGCTATGGTGAGTGCTGTGAAGTGTGTAAACCTGGCGATTCACAGACTTGTACCCCTGGGGATAAAAATATATGTTTATAAAAAAATAAAATTAAAAAAAAAAAAAAAGAACAGATGTCCTAGCCCCCTCTCCCACTCTGCCTTGAGTAACCACCCCTTCTTCGCCCTATGGGAGATCTAAGAGCTCACACCCTGGAAACATGTAGGAGAGGATCCTTGGACTGTGGGACATGAGGAAAAGTTAGGGCAGGTGTGCTATTACAATAGCATCAACAACAACAATGATAACCCAGGGAGACCAAAGGAGACCAAAGGAACACCTATGGTCTGCTGGAAGAGAAGTTTTCAATGGGAAATCTGATCAATCCAAGACAAGAGGGCTAAGGAGACTGACACTAAGGGAGTCCCAGGAATGGGCTGGTCTAAAACCTTTTCTGTGAAACTCGAGATCATCCTAAGCACAGATTTTATAATCAGATTTTTAGGCCCTTCACTCTTAAACACAGTAAAGAAACCAGAATTATCAAGCATTTTAGAAAAACCTTTAATAGGAAAGATAAGAGACCAAACAAACAGAAAACAAAAACAATTTGGATAAAAAGAGAATGAAAAAAGAACATATCAATAATCTAAGGGAGGTACTGAATCTAAAGGAGGTACTGAATCTTCATAAGTCTATGAAGAATATATTATTAAAGAAATGCAAATCACATACAGAGTGACATCTAATTATAAGATAATTAATGACAATTATGAGTATTAATTATTAATGCCCTAAAAGGTGTGAAATATACTGACAAAGGCTTGTAGGAAAGAAATCTGGAGTAGGGTAGAGGAGCAAGATGGTGTAGGAGTAGGAGACCGAAATATCATAAGTTCAGCTAGATAGTTATCAAACCATTCTGAACACCTACAAACTCAACAGGAGACAGAAAGAGAAGAAGAGCAGCAATTCTAGGAATAGAAAATCGACCACTTTCTGGAAGGTAGGACATATGGAAAAGTAAATCCGAAGCAATGGGAAGATAAACCTCAGGGGAAGGGGCTGGCTCCCAGCAATTGGTAGAGCAGCAGAGCAGGAGACCACAAAATCAGAACTTTTAGAAGTCTGCTCCACTGAGGGACTTTGGTTTATATAGTTGTCTGCTCCAATGTTAGGGGCATAGGTATTTAAAATTGTTAGATCTTCTCGTTGGACAGACCCTTTAAGTAAGACATAGTGCCCTTCTTCAACTCTTACATAGTCTGTGACTTAGAATATAATTTATCTGATATAAGGATATTGATTCAACATCCACAAATCGATGTGATACAATACATTAATAAAATAAAGAACAATAACCATGATACTCTCAATAGATGCTGAAAAAGCATTTGAGAAAGTACGGCATCCTTTCTTGATCAAAACTCTTCAAAGTGTAGGCATAGAGGGTACATACCTCAATATCATCAAAGCCATCTACAAAAAACCCACAGTGAATATCATTTTCGATGGGGAAAAACTGAGAGCTTTTCCCCTAAGGTCAGGAACACGGCAGGGCTGTCCACTATCACCACTGCTATTCAATATAAAACTAGAAGTCCTAGCCTCAGCAATCAGACAACAAAAAGAAATTAAAGGCATCCAAATAGGCAAAGAAGAAATCAAACTCTCGCTCTTTGTAGATGATATGCTACTCTTTGTGGAAAACCCAAAAGACTCCACTCCTAAACTGCTAGAACTCATACAAGAATTCAGTAAACTTTCAGGCTATAAAATCAATGCACTGAAATCAGTTGCATTTCTATATACCAACAATAAGACAGAAGAAAGAGAAATTAAGGAGTCAATCCCATTTATACTTGCACCCAAAACCATAAGATACCTAGGAATAAACCTAAGCAAAGAGGGAAAGAATCTGGACTCAGAAAACAATAAAGTACTCATGAAAGAAATCGAGGAAGACACAAAGAAATAGAAATATGGTCCATGCTCATGGATTAGAAGAACAAGTATTGTGAAAATGTCTATGCTACCGAAAGCAATCCACACATATAATGTAATCCCTATCAAAATACCATCCATTTTTTTTCAAAGAAATGGAACTAATAATCCTAAAATTTATATGGAACCAGAAAAGACCCCGAATAGCCAGAGGAATGTTGAAAAAGAAAACCAAAGTTGGTGTCAGCACAATGCCAGACTTCAAGCTCTATTACAAAGCTGTCATCATCAAGACAGTATGGTACTGGCACAAAAACAGACACATAGATCAGTGGAACAGATTACAGAGCCCAGAAATGGATCCTCAATTCTATGATCAATACAGAAATTGATCCTCAACTCTATGGTCATCTAGTCTTCGACAAAGCAGGAAAGAATGTCCAGTGGAAAAAGACAGTCTCTTCAAAAAATGATGTTGGGGAAGTTGGACAGCCACATGCAGAAAAATGAAACTGGATCCTTTCCTTATACCGCACACAAAAATAGAATCAAAATGGATGAAAGACCTCAATGGGAGATAGGAAGCCATCAAAATCCTTGAGGAGAACACAGGCAGCAACTTCTTCGACCTCAGCCAAAGCAACTTCTTCCTAGAAACATCACCAAAGGCAAGGAAAACAAGGGCAAAAATGAACTATTGGGACATTATGAAGATCAAAAGCTTTTGCACAGCAAAAGAAACAGTCAACAAAACCAAAAGACAATTGACAGAATGGGAGAAGATATTCACATATGACATATCAGATAAAGGGCTAGTATCCAAATCTATAAAGAACTTATCAAACACCAAAAGAACAAATAATCCAATCAAGAAATGGGCAGAGGACATGAATAGACATTTCTGCAAAGAAGACATCCAGATGGCCAACAGACACATGAAAAATTGCTCCACATCACTTGGCATCAGGGAAATACAAATCAAAACCACAGTGAGATATCACCTCACACCAGTCAGAATGGCTAAAATTAACAAGTCAGGAAATGACAGATGCTGGCGAGGATATGGAGAAAGGGGAACCCTCCTACACTGCTGTTGGGAATGCAAGCGGGTGCAGCCACTCTGGAAAACAGCATGGAAGTGCCTCAAAAAGTTGAAAATAGAGCTAACCTACGACCAGCAATTGTACTACTGAGTATTTACCCTAAAGATACAAAGGTAGTGATCCAAAGGGGCACGTGCACCCGAAAGTTTATAGCAGCAATGTCCACAATAGCCAAACTATGGAAAGAACCTAGATGTCCATCAACAGATGAATGGATAAAGATGTGGTGTATATATATATATATATATATATATATATATATATATATATATATACAATGGAATACTATGCAGCCATCAAAGAAATGAAATCTGCCATTTGCAATGACGTGGATGGAACTAGAGGGTATTATGCTGAGCAAAATAAGTCAATCAGAGAAAGACAATTATCATATGATCTCCCTGATATGAGGTATTTGAGAGGCAGAGTTGAGGGTTTTGAGGGTTAGAGAAGGAAAAAATGAAACAAGGTGGGATTGGGAGGGAGACAAACCTAAGAGACTCTTAACTTTACAAAACAAACTGAGGGTCACTGGCGAAGGGTGGTGTGGAGAGTGTATTTGGGGAGGGTATGTACTATGGTGAGTTCTGGGAAGTGTGTAAGCCTGACAATTTCACAAACCTGTACTGCTGGGGCAAATAATACATTACATTATAACAAAAATAATTAATTTAAAATAGTGAGTGGTTTCCATATAAGATGAATCCTTCATATACAAAATTATTTTAGTCATTAGAAACATTATCATGTAATAATAATTAAAGACTTTGGAAATTCATGCAATATGATCCTAAATTAAAAATTATATAGGTGCCACAACCTCAATTTTGAAGAAAAAGTTAGGGTATGTGTACATATGTGTTATGTATTTATTAATTATTCATAAATGCTAAGGAATATAAGGGACTAAAAAAGATTTAAAAATTTCAGTTGTGTTTATTTCTGAGTGATGGGGTTATAGGTGAAATTTAATTTCTCTTCTATACTTTCCATTCATGTTCTACTAATATTTTAAATCAGAAATCATATTATTCCAAATAGGAAGTTGAAATCCTCTTCAACGGAATTGGCAAGTGACAAATACGGAATGAATAGTTCTCTGAGGCATTTGATTGCTATTAGACTTAGTCTTCCTACTGGCAGAAAAAGCCCAAAATAACCAATAAAACTTGTTCACACAACTGTGCTGACAATGATATTAATGCCTAGAACAACACAGCAGTTAACTAAGGGAAAACCATGCTGGGTTCAACTCGATGAGAACCAGAGGAGGGTAAAAGCAAATGGAAAAAGATGAAATTGACAGGAAAAGCAAATTCTACATTCAAACTCCCAGCTTGGGTGGGCAGTTTGGGTGGGAAACTAACCCCTCCAGAGTTTGGGTTCACTGACCACAAGTGGAACAAGGATTGGCAGAGAGGCCAGATTGAAGCAAGCAGCTATAAAAGTGTTCTGCCCTTTGAGTACCACCCTGAAACATAATTAACCACCCGAACAAAGGAAAACAGTGCCCAGGGTATCTCCATTCAGGAAGCAAATCTAAGAAGCAGGAACTGGAGCCATGTGCCAACACTTCCCCAAGATCAGAGGCCAAGAAAATAGCATAATATCTGAAAAACAAATCTGGTCAGCTTCTCATAAGACTTTCTAAGTCAACTATTGTGAATTGTCAGTGTGTTTCTAAGGATCTAAGTATTGGTTCTATCCTAAAACTACGAGACTTTATGAGGTTATTTTTACATGGTAACAGACTGCTGAATTATATGAACTATTATTTCTGACACTGGAAAGAGTCATTCTGCCTGGATTGTGTGACTATTCCTGCTACTTACTTTTCATTAATTCATTTGAGCATTCAACCGTCCAACTATTAAGCCACTGTTTTATATATACAGGGCATTAATTAGGCATAGGCATGAAGTAGAATATAAAGACATCCAAGTCACACGTACTCTTCTCCAAATCTAGTGGAAGGAATAAGATATTAATATATAAAAGCAATAAAAGGGCTTTTATTAGTCAGGATAGCTTAGGCTATGTTTAAAGAATTAAAAAGGACCACCTTGATAGATCAGTGGCTTTCCATAATAAAGTTTCATTTATCAGTCATCAAATTCTAAAAGAGAAAGGAATTCTCTAGAGCAATGCCCCACCAAACTGTGACTCAAGCATACAGGATGATTTTTCCAAAACATGGCCTCCAGATTTGCTGCCAAGGGAGAAAAGAGTCCTTGAAGAGGCACATTGGCTCTTAAATATCTCAGGTTAGAAATGCTGTTTCCTTTTACAGTTTCATTTATCAGACTCAGTAACTATTTTTAGGTTGGTTTCTCTGAGAAGCAGAACCTAGGGCAAGGATTTAAATCCAAGTTATTTATTTGGGAAGCGATGCACCAGCACCCCCACCCCCCCAATCAGAAGTGGATGTGAGAAATAGGAGCCAAGTAGAGGTGCAATTTCAGTCACTTATAATGGGCTATGCCTTTGGATGTGGTGACGTCAAAGAACTGGAAAAGTTCTAGGCATTTCCACATCATGAAGGTGAGGAAGCACTAGTACCCAAAGCAAATGTCTGAAGTCAAGGTGCCAGCCATTAGCAGGAAGATGTGTCAAACCTGTGACATAGACTCACAGACTAGTTTAAGAGTTCTGAGGGAATGAGCAGAGCAACAAGCGTATCTCTTTCAGCTTCCAAATACCTTTCCACTCTCTGCTTTTATGAATTCAATTTTTTTTAAAGATTTTATTTATTTATTTGACAGAGAGAAATCACAAGTAAGCAGAGAGGCAGGCAGAGAGAGAGGAGGAAGCCGGCTCCCTGCTGAGCAGAGAGCCCGATGTGGGGCTCGAACCCAGGACCTGGGATCATGACCTGAGCTGAAGGCAGCAGCTTAACCCACTGAGCCACCCAGGCGCCCCTCAATTTTTTTAAATTCCACATATAAGTGCAGTATTTATATCTCTGAATCTCCCTTATATCACTTAACATAATGTCCTCATGATGTTTCATCCATGTTGTCTCAAAAGGTAGGATGCCTTTCTTTTTTATGGTTGAGTAATATTCCACTGTATACATGCATCACATTTTCTTTCATCTCTCAGTGGATACACAGATTATTGTCATATCTTGGCTACCATGAATAATGCTACAATAAACACGAGAGGGCAGATACATTTTCAACATATTGATTTCATTCCTTCTAGATACATACTTAGAAGCAAAATTGCTGATAGTTCATGTAATAGTTCTAGTTTTCATTTTTTCAGAGCCTTCATACTGTTTTCCATAATTACTAGTACATTCCCACCAACAACATAAGAAACTTCCCCCTTTTCCACACACCCTTACCAAAACTTATTATCTCCTACCTTTTTAAAAAAATCATCCTGACAGGTGTAAAGTGATACCTCACTGTGGTTTGGGTTTGCAAAATTCCCAAATGATTAATGCTGTTCAGCACTTTTTTATACATGTCTTCTTTGGAAAAAATGTCTATTCAGGTCCTTTGCCCAATTTTTAATCATGTTATTTGTGTTTTTGCTATAGAGTTGGATGAGTTCCTTATATATTTTAGATATCAACACCTTATTTGATATATGGAATGAAGATATTTTCTCCCATTACACAGGTTGCCTTTCATTTTGTATATTATTTCCTAACTGAGTAGAGCTTTTTAGGTTGATATAGTCCTACTCATTTATCTTTGCATTTGTTGCCTGTGTTTTGGTAAAAAATCATTGCCAATAGCAATGTCAAAAGCTTTTCCCCTATATTTTCTTGTAGGAGTTTTACAGTTTCAGGTCTTACATTTAATGTTATAATACACTTCTAGTTTATACTTTTATGTCTGGTGTAAGCTCAGGGTCCAATTTCATCCTTTTTCATGTGGATATTGAGTTTTCCAAACATCATTTATTAAAGAGACTATCCTTTTCCTATTATCTGTCCTTGGTGTTTTGTCAAAAATTAGTTAACAGCCTATGCATGGGCTAATTTCAGGGCTCTCTATTCTCTTCCAAACACTGATACTAATAAATTATTATTTTCTTAGGAATATTCCCATAGATATCCATTAACATTAAGATTCAGTAAACTTGTGTTTAACTAATAATTAACAATCATTTGTTTAGTTCCCATAGCATTCTGCACTGGGAAATCCATTTAAATATATAAGACTCTCATTCTCAAGGTGATTTGAGGAATAATGGTTCTATTGTGCTAGGATCTCTTATCCCTAATTGCTTCTTTATCTACAAAAAAAAAAAAAAAGCACCATGCGCATTGAAATGCTTTATTTCATTATATTAAACGGAAAGTTTACACATAGGAGACTGCACAGTGCTCTGTACATATGCTACATTATTTGTCCTTAAGTCTAGGGATTTCCTTCACTTGGCATGAATTATAGGAGAGGTGCCTAACACCCAGACTGAGTGAGTTATTCTAGCTCATGGTGGTGTTGGAGAGAAAAGTGCATAAACCAGAGGATGTCATTAGACCAGTGACAATGGAGGAGAAAATATCCAGTGCTGACAGCCCACTCACTTGCAAGCTGATTGGTGTCAACATGCTGAGCAGTACAGACAGAAGGGCTTAGGAAGGGGTTGGCTGCATCTGGTGAGAAAGGAAGTGTAACAGCAAAAAGAGAACAAAATATTGTATGTCTGTGTTTGCTCCACCTAGGAAAAACAGACACAATGAATCTACAGTATGTAGGGAGAAGGAACTAACCACATGTATTAATACAGTCTTTGTGCCTCAGCTGTAAAACAGGTTCTGGGCTTATAGTTAAAGTGCCTGCCCAGATGGGGCCTTTTCCCCTTTCTTTGCAATATTCCATATTCTAATTATGACTTGCACTGTTTCTGGCACAAAAGCAAGGCCACTGATGTGGCCCCAAGAGTAGGCATGATAAAAAGCCAGGCCCATGAACTCATGTGGCTGCTCTTTTCCACCTCCTTTCTCCTCCCTCAGTTAACTCAGTCTGTTTTTTTTGACAGGATTTGGAATTCTTCAAGCTGTCTCTGGTTGCTTTTCGCTCACTGAAAAAAGAAGAGCTAGTCTTCAGAAGTAACTCTATAGTTACTGGCAGGAGAAGCAGCACAGACTGATTAACAATGTGGTACAAAAGTCCTGCAAGCATATACAGTGCTAATAGCTGATTAGAGTAAAAAGGAACTTGTACCACCTAATGGAATTGTACAATATTCTACATAAAATCCAAGCGCAAAATTGACGTCACGTGTGACAAGTTTCCTCACTTCATGTGGTACTTCATTTTGGCCCTAAATGTTAGGTTATCCATTTTAGTCCATAAAGAGAAAATACCATAAAATTAATAAATACCACTAAGTAAGATGTCCCAAATCATCTTATTCTATTTCTCTTTTTGCTTGCAGAGCCTTGAAAGTTTTCTATTCTATTTAAATTGGTGTTTAGCTATTGAGTATTAGAGAATTCACTGAATTTCACCTTAATAGTCCATTAAACTTTTATGAAGACCAAATGTTCTTAAAAACTACCGATTCTCATCTAAGCTATTAGAGCTGTAAATATAGGAAAGAATCCTACACAATCTGTACTCATGTTTTAGCTCTTTGAATATACTAACACAGTTCTCAGGAGAAGAGCCTTCTATTTCCCTGCAACCTTTTTTAAACATTTAAAATGAGTTTTTCCTTTAAAAAAAAAAAGATTTTATTTATTTATTTGACAGAGACACGGAGAGAGAAGGAACACAAGCAGGGGGGCAGGAGAGAAAGAAGCACGCTTCCTGCTGAGCAGGGAGCCCGATGTGGGCCTTGATCCCAGGACCCTGGGATCATGACCTAAGCCGAAGGCAGCCGCTTAAAGGCTGAGCCACCCAGGCGCCCCGATTTTTTTTTTCCCTTTTTTATCTTGTTATCATTTTCCTCCTTGAGACTTCAATCATGTCTATAGCCATTTGGTAATCAGGAGCATTGTTATATCCATTTAGTCATTCAGTTATGCACTCAACAAATATTTATTGAATGCCTAGAAGTACAGTAGTTAACACAAGAGAATGAAGTCCATAGTCTACAAAAAGGAGAAAGGTAATAGATAAATGAGTAAAATATATAGTAAGCTAGATATTGATAGGATTATAGGGAAAAATAGAAGAAGAGAACTAGGAAATGGAATTTTAATTATGGTGGGCAGGAGATGCTTCACTGAGGCTGTTTATGCTGCAAAAGAAACTGGAATCTAGTCATGTGCATTTATGGTAGAAAACTGGAGAGGAAACAAGTGCAAGAGTTTGAAAGCAGGTTATACAGTATGTGAGAATGTGAGAAGAGCAGAATGGCCCATATGACCAGATTGGAGGAACCAGCAAAGATGACCACAGAGATACAGACAGATTATGTGATTATGTAGACTGATGTGAGGATTTGGGATTTTACTCCAAGTGAGATGAGAAGCCACTGGAGTGTTTATGTAGAAGAGTGACATGTTTGAATTTATGCTGTGTAAGTCAGCTCTATCAATAATAATCTACAAGGGTAATGAACGCAGAAATGGGGACACCATCTAGAAGGTTAACACAATTATTCATTCAATAAATGATGATGACTTGGACTAAACTGAAAGAAGTAAAGGAAATGCAAAAACATTTGAATTGTAGCTGTATTTCCAAGGTGGAGAGAGCAATTCTTTGTCACAGGCAGAAAGTCGGTTATGAAAGAAGGAGTGAGATTAATTCCAGTGATTTGAGCCTGAGCAAATGGAAGTGTAGAACTGCAATAACTGGTTTGGAGAGGGCTATGCGAGGAGCAGGACTGGAAGGAAGGGTAGGAGTATGACCCTAAAGCTGCTAGATTTGAGGTATATTAGATATCTAAGTGGAGAGACCTTGCGTTGAGAGAATATCCAGGGTGGAGATATCCCTCTAGCAGTTGCAGTGGAGAAATGGTTTCTGAAATCATGAAAAAGATGAGACTGTCAGATTACTGAGTGTAAGAATAGAAGTGAAGAGTCTGAGGGCTTAGTCCCGGGGCCAGTAATTCATGGTCAGGGAGATCATGAGAATTCATCAAAGCCTAGAAGAAGGAGCAGACAGGGAGAAGAAAGAAAACCTGAAGAGTGTAGTATCCTGGGATCCGCATGAAGAAATTTTCAAGGAGGAGAGAATGATCCACTGTATCAATTTCTGATGATGGGTCAAGTGAGATAGTACATGAAAACTGATTTTGATTGAGCAGCATGGAGGTCATCAGTGATTTAATAAAAGGTACTATGTTAGAATTGTTAAGTTCAAAGCTTGACTGGAAAGGGTTTAAGAGAGAAAGGTAGGAGAAGAATTGGGAACTACTAATTTAGACAACATTTTGAAAGTTTTTATATAAAAGAATAAGAAATTCAGTGGTAGCTAATTGAAAACAGAGTCAATAAAATCATTTTTTTTCAGGTGAGAGAAATAAGGGCATGTTTGTATGCTGATATAAAAGACCTAGTAGAAAGTGGAGGGAAATGATAAAGGAGGGAGAACAATCTTTCTACTTCTAGAAGTAGAAGAGAAAGCAAGCAGTCTCCTGTCAAGTGGAGGCATTTCTTTAAATAGGCGCACCTTACGTCAACCACTGTCAAAGGAACAGATGAAAGTAGGTGCTTCGTTATTTTGGCAGAAGCTTATGGAAGCTCTCTTCTGCTTGTTTCTATTTTCTCTGGAAACACAGTCATCAGCTGTGAGTTAGGATTTAAGAGGAAGTATTAAGAGTTTGAGAAGAAAAAGTAGGAAATTTTTTTTCAGGGAGAGTGGGAAAATGAATGGACTAGGGAAATATAATATGATTGCCAGGCAGCATTAAGAGCCCACTTGAGATTACAGGTTGTAAATTTAAAGGAAGACAATCATTATGGTTGTGATTTTCTGCAGCCATATTCAGCTATATGAGAGCAGATGTAGAGTAGGCAGAAAGATGAATTTACTCATGGATTAACCATGGATAAAATTCTGTAATTCTGATACAATGCAAGGAAAAAGAGAGTAATTATAATGATGGGGTCATGGAATAAAAGTTGGGTAAAAAAGAAAGGAATTTCATAGAGTGACAATGAAAAAGTCATATGATCAAGTGATTTGGGCCTAGGATACAAATATATGTGAACTGGAAAGACAAAAAAGTAATGTCATGGAGAGAAATTATTGAAATTGAAAGTTTTGGAAATTAAGAGTTGTTAGTAGATAGAAACTATATGATATAACCTGAGCACTGGTTGTCTATGTTGATGGAAGATGATCATTTAGGGGAGATGAGGTCAAGGCACAGAGAAGCTAGATTGAAGCAGTATCTACACAGATTTTGAAATGATCAAGGATAAGAGAAGAGCAGTTTAGGACACAGTGATTTCAACTCTTGAAGGAAAGAGGGAGAATGATCTGGAGGTCAGTAAATGAAGGGAAGTATGAGCTCACAGCATGAGCTTTAAAACTGGAAAGACTGAGGAAAGAACAAGGAAAGATTGCCTGGGAGTGGCAAAGAGAAACAAATGCATTTGCCCCATCCCCAGGTCTTGGGGTATGAGAGTGTGAAGGAGAAAAAGCTACTAATCAACGCGGCTTTTGAAAAACAGTGTCCTCAAGGAAGACCCAGTTTGTTATGGACATAGTTCTCAACCTTGGCTTCTCATCTTATAAATACGATAGATAGGTAGATAGATAGATGATCGATTGACAGACAGATGATAGATTTATTTTAGATAAGTATTTTCCAGTTTCACTGTTGAAACTTTCCCTTCAAAATTCAAAACTCTTATAGAGGGGCATCTGGGTGGCTCAGTGTCTGGTTTTGGCTCAGGTCATGATCCCAGGATCCTGGGAACGAGCCCCACATTGGCTCCTTTGCTCAGTGGGGAGCCTGCTTCTCCCCTGCCTGGTGCTTCCTCACTTGTGCTCTCTCTATCGCTCTCATTCTCTCTCCCTCTCTCTGCGTCAAATAAAATCTTAAAAAATAAAAAATAAAATGAAATTAAGAGTATAATTATAAAAATTCTCATGGAATGTCTACTACATGGTTAAAGTAAGTAATTTTATAGTCAGTTAAATTGCATGAGTGACATTATGTCCATGTTCTTTATGTAGTGAGACAACTAACCACTGTCTTGTACATAATCAGTTTATATTATGTCAGAGGAATTAATGAAATGTAATTAGTCAGGAAATAATCTCACTTAAACATTTTTTAGTAGCAAGTGGGAATTCTCCAACAATGATAAAGTCTAATTCTTCAGATGTTACACCAAAGGTACAGAATCGAGTGTGTCACTGGGTACAATTCTGAGATGGCTACTGATAACAATTGCAGGTAGGTCACAAAGCCATGTAGATCTAAATGTCCGTGGTGCATCGATTTTACAGACACAATACCCAAGAAGACCTAGAAATACAACAGAGTCTACCACATTAGTGAGAAATGCTACATTTGTTTCTTTCTTACGAGATGTCATGGCATACAATCTATGTTGAATTAACATACAAATGGCTGTGGGAACAAGTTCAAGTGCTTAATAATAAGACATAAAAGATGTAAATGGATATTATATAAGACTGATGAATCGCTGATCTCTCTCTCTCTCTCTGAAACTAATAATATACGTTCATTAATTGAATCTAAATTTACAAATGTAAAAATAATAAGAGGTAGAAGAACTAATTCAAAACTGTTTTTAAGAGTGGGTATTGTTTCATTCTTAAATGTATTCATTTGTTCCTTCAGACAACAAGTTTTGAGTGTCTAATATAAGCAAGGCACTCTGCTCGTTAATGGGCATGGAACAGCAAATGACTAACTTCTCAAAGTTTACAATCTTCTTCACACTTGTGAAAAATATTTTTTTTAAAGTTTATTCTTTTAAAGAGTTTTTTTTTAAGTTTTTTAAAAAGTTTTTTTAAAAGTTTTTTTTTAAAGTTTTTTTTTAAAGAGAGAGATGGGGAAGGGGCCGAGGGAGAGACTATCCAAGCAGACTCCCACTGAGCATAGAGCCCCATGAGGGGATCGATGCCATGAGCCATGAGATCAGGACCTGGTCCAAAATCAAGAGTCGGACACTTCTTTTTTTAAAATTATTTATTTATTTATTTGGCAGACAGATCACAAGTAAGCAGAGAGGGAGGCAGAGAGAGAGAGGAGGAAGCAGGCTCCCTGCCGAGCAGAGAGCCCGATGAGGGACTCAATCCCAGGACCCTGAGTTCATGACTTGAGCTGAAGGCAGAGGCTTTAACCCACTGAGCCACCCAGATGCCCCCAAAAGTCGGTCACTTAACCAACTAAGCCAACCAGGCACTCCCAAGAATATTTTTTGCTTACTATTCAAAAAGGCAAGATACATATGTGTGTCCTGATAATTACAGGGGGCAGGAATTAACTTTCAGTTGGATATTTACTTCCAAACTTATTTTCTGATACCTCTTGTGAAGACTTAAGATACATAAGAGTCTTAAAAAATTTAGAATGGGAAATCACAAACTCAGAGAAAACTAGATTTCTTAGTAAATCTCTCATAGTTTTTGTGACTTTAAAAATCACAATAGATCAGAATAGAGGTACCTGGGTGGCTCAGTCATTAGCGTCTGCCTTCAGCTCAGGGCCTGATCCCAGGGTCCTGGGATTGAGCCCGGCATTGAGCTCCCTGCTCGGTGGGAAGCCTGCTTCTCCCTCTCCCACTCGCCCTGCTTATGTTCTCTCTTTCACTGTCTCTCTGTCAAAAAATAAATAAAATCTTAAAAAAAAATCAAGAATAAACATTTCTGTCATCGGTAGCAAGGGTGGAGGCAGTTAAAATCAACTCAAATGTATTTGGTTTTATTTTTTTTTAACATGAGTACTAATAACACAGATTAAATAAGAAAGATCTGAGGGTTTAAAATTTTAAAAAATGCGTTTGACCATACTTCTTCTGAGAGGAGGAGCTAAGACAAAATGGAGTGGTATTCCAGAAAGAAATGAAAATCCCCAAGCAACCCAGAGAAGGAAGAAGAGCTTCTCTTACAGTATAAATGGGTCTTTGTTGGATTTTAACAAGCTCTCAAAGGACAGATTCCTGGAGATGTCTGAAGTTCTTCATTTAATGTGAAAATACTTTACACTTTCCCTTAAACAAAGAAATCACCCCATTGGCTCAGAGCCAGAGCTTGCACATTTTTTGAGGCATCACAGGAAGAGAGAAAAGAAGAAAGAAGGCAAGCACTTCCACATTCACCCTGGGGGGAAGAATGTGCCCCACTTCCCAGAGTTCTAATCAGTGGCAGTTCTGGATCCTGATTAATGAGTCCTTCCAAACTCCTCACTTTGCTGCCCCCTCTGCTGCTCTACAGTTTCAATTTTCACCCCAAATCTGGAAGTGCCTCCTCAGTGAAGAAAGCCCTGAGATGATGTGGCAGGACTAAAAGGGAAAAGCAGATATTAGTGCTACCTGACCAGCAGGAAATTTGAACTGTATCAACTGAGATGGCCCAAGGAGCTGTTGAAACGTAGGATAAAGTTCAGCACGGGATTACTATGTTATGTTTCTCTTTGTGGGGGGGCGAAGGGGCAGAGCCTGAGTTAAAAGTTTATGAGTCAATGTGGCACACCATCACCTTTTCATGGTGTCCTGCCCCCCTGGGCTGGGACTTCTTTGAGTCAGAGCTGCAGTGCGGCTTTCTATTTAACCTCTTAAAAAAAAGACTTTTGGGGGCGCCTGGGTGGCTCAGTGGGTTAAGCCGCTGCCTTCAGCTCAGTTCATGATCTCAGGGTCCTGGGATCGAGGCCCGCATCGGGCTCTCTGCTCAGCAGGGAGCCTGCTTCCCTCTCTCTCTCTCTCTCTGCCTGCCTCTCCATCTACTTGTGATCTCTCTCTGTCAAATAAATAAATAAAATCTTTAAAAAAAAAAAAAAAGACTTTTGGTGTCATTTGGGTGGTTGAGCTGGGATAACTTATTTGTGGTTTAATAATAATAATAATAATAATTTTATATAATTACATAAATGTTATATAATTATGTAATAATAACTTATGATTTATTTAAATACATGAATATGATATTCACAGACACATTAATAATAATACCTACATTTGCATACTATCCACTGAGCATGTGTAGGGCTTTATACATGTAAAATGAATGCATCTCCACAAGAAGGCTATATGCACAGCAATGGAAGCTTAGTGGATGTACGCGATTCGCTTATCATCTCACAGCTGGGAAATGGTGGTCCTTGCTTCAGACTCTGTGCTTTCAAGACTCAACCATCTGTGTCTCTTTTCAAAGAAAACCCTGATATGAATACTAATTATCATTTTCAAAAATGCATCGATGCTCCTTTTAAGAGAAACTAACATTTTATAAAAGTACAAAGGAAGAAGTATCTAAGATAGCAACAGAGAATGGTAGCTAAGAGTTAGAACTAAGTCTGGATCCTGTCTTCTGCCTCTTTCCAAGCTACGTGAACTTGAACAAATAACAATGTTACTAAAACTCAGTTTTCTCATCTGTAGAATGGGGACAATAACAGCAGGTTTACCATAAAAAATAAATGGGGTGATGGATGTTAGGTACCACATACCCAGGACAATAAAATTATAATAAATGGTAGCAATTAATTTAATGTCTTTAGCATATGCTTCTCCTAAACAATTTTATAATGAATTTACTCTCCCATGAAATCTAAACTTCCCAAGTATTCCACTCCCACAATCTATATTAGAAGATTGTTCTATGTATTTCAAGAATTTGAAAATGGCAGGGATGTTTTTGTTTATACAAAAGAAGTATGAAAATTAATGTTAGCACGTCCAAATTCTGGCATCTAGCTGACAACATGAAGCAAATGATATAACTGAGAAGTGATTCCCTGAGACAAATCAGGACAAGTCATGCCTCCTTCTTTGTTTGTTTCCAAGACTGTCCCTCACTCTTAGATTTCTTCTGGGTCAGTTTATAGTCACTGTGTCCCTGGAGTGGCAGTTGCTTGTAGCTGAGCATTGTGGCCTCGAGCACCAAAGGAAGCTTTATGACCAGATCACTCGAAGTCACTCTATTTCGAGCTGCCAAAGATTTTGTGGTTAAGAAGAATGGTAAAAGACTTCTATAATTTAAAACCAGGGTTTTGGTTTTTTTTTTTTTTTCCCCTCCACTGAAGTGATTCAATGTGCATTGTGTGCACATATGCTCTGGTACACATGGAGATTCAAATGACTATCAGACCCTTTGGTATGAGTTCAAATTTCCTGAAGGTGTTGGAATGTCTGTAAAACATCAGATGCCCTTCTGCTCGAGCTTTTTAAAAATAAATATATTTTAATTCTCTGCTGATTTGATATCTCGCTTTATTTAGGGAAAGACTTGACAGTATCTTTGAAAAATGGACGATAAAAAAGTTTTTGACTTTCTGGCAGGTAAGCAGTTAGATCTGATTTGTCTATAACCAAAAACCAATCATGGTGTTGGTGTGTGTTCATTCCCTCCCACCACCCCTCAAATTTAAAATCTTTATTCTTGTTCCAATACTATTAGTCATATTTTACAGAATTATTGGTGAGTTGCTGTCATCACTCATGTGATTCATTTTTCCTACTTAAGCTTCAGAAATTCTTTTCAGGGAGGCTTGGGGAATGTTATCCATGTAAACTCTGGAGTTTTATTTCTAAGCCTTTTGATAATTGCAAGGTAGCTTCCAAATACTTCATTTTACACTAAAGCCCAATTGTCAGAGGGAGCAGAACCCCTCCTGCTATGTTGTACTTTGAGTAGTGGATTCTGCAGTCAATGGCTTCCACGAGCTTCTTTTGTTTTTAATGTCTGACAACCAAAATGTTAAGAAATTGCTGTGGAAAGAAAAGGATTTGAGGCAGACACAGTCTTCAGCTGATACCCTGTATTTTTGTTCTCGATCAAAAAATGAAGACACAAAAATAACCATCATCAGGAACCAACCATGTAGGTAGTACAGTATAACATACTTTTAAAAATGTAGCTGTTGATGCAACACGTTTTCATGTGCATATGTGGGTTCAGTTTGCCCCAGTTATTTCCCAGCATGGAATCTGGGGCACAGGGATTCTGTTCATCACAGTCAATCAGAGACTTTTCTCATCATCGTTGCAAAAGAAAAAAAAAATACTAAAAGGGTCTTGTGATCACAAATCTGTACACAGATCCCCACACTGAAACATGCCACTTGTATTCCTAACTCACGAGGCCCACAGCCACACAGCCACACAGAGGCCTGCAAGTGCTTCCAGAATGAGCCAGAAGCAGTGGGAAAGCATTTAGCAAGAGCCCTCATGACACCAACAGATACCTCAAAAGAGTTCTAAATTTGGAAAAAGCCTTTACCTTACCGCTTGAGAAATTCTGAAGAGTAAGTGCTGAATACTCAGAGGTAAAGTTGAACAGGTCTCACTGCGTTGAGAAGCTTCTTGGGATGGGAGCACAAGGGAGAGGACCCCTGCTTGGAAACAAACAAACAAACAAACAAAACAAAAAAACAGATGTTAAAGCAGAGATAAGAGGGAGATCTATTTATTCTGCAACTTTGCTTATATCAGTTTTGCTTAAAACTACATTGTAAATGGTGCCAGTTTTTTTTTTAAAGATTTGTATTTATTTATTTGAGAGAGAGAGCATAGCAAGTGAGAGAGAGAACATGAGTGTGAGGGGGAGGGGCCATAGGAGAGGGAGAAGCAGGCTCCCCACTGAGCAGGGAGCCCAGCAAGGGGCTTCATCCCAAACCCTGGGATCATGACCTGAGCTAAAGGTAGACACTTAAACTACTGAGCCACCCAGGCACCTCAGGGCCAGATTTTTTTTAATGTAAATAAATATACTTTAAAAAATCACAAAAAATAATATTGTATGTGAAAGGACTATCATAAAAATGTTAAACACACTTATATTTATGTAATACTACAAATCACAAAGACAAGTCATTCATTATTTGCTTCAAATTAGCACCAAAAGAGTTGAAATATGAAATGCACATATATACTACTGTCTGAGTCTACTTAAGTTTATTGTATGTATCCTCAGGATTCACAAGTATGAATGACTACTTACCAGGAAATCAATATTTCTTTGAGAACTCTAAGTCGCAACCACATTTCAGTTTGTTTCATACTTAGTCAACATTTTCATAATTAATTGTACTTTTGTTTATAGCCACTCTCTCCAACCATGAAGCTACCCATGAATGCCAGATAACTCAGCTGTCCCTTAGCAGTTGGTTACTTTTCTTTTTTTTTTTTTTTAAGATTTTATTTATTATTTAATAGAGAGAGATACAGCTAGAGAGGGAACACAAGCAGGGGGAGTGGGAGAGGGAGAACCAGGCTTCCTGCTGAGCAGAGAGCCTGATGTGGGGCTCGATCCCAGGACCCTGGGATCATGACCTGAGCCGAAGGCAGACACTTCATGACTGAGCCACTCAGGCACCCACAGTTAATTGCTTTTCATTGCTGAATATTATTACATTGCATGATACACTGCAGTTGTCTATCAATTCATCTGTTGAGGAACACTTGAGTCATTTCCAGTCTTTGGAACTACAAATAAAGGTGCTTGGAACACTTATGTGCAAGTGTTTGTATAGACATAAGCTTTCATTTCTATTGGTCATGTGCCGAGGAGTGGAATGAATGATAGAAAAGTATATTTTTAACTTTTTAAGAAATTGCCAAACTCTTTTCCAAAGTGAATGTACAATTTCCTCTCCCTTGCACATTGCACTAGAGTTCCAATCACTCCATAGTCTCACAAGCACTTAGTATATCCAGTCTTTTTAATTTCAGGCATTCTCAAGTGTGTGTAGTACTTACTATATCATTGTGGATTTAATTTGAATTTCTCTAACACAACATATTTTTATTCGTATTTAAGCTATTTTCTAAGGGATCTGTTCATGTCTTTTGTCTCTTGGATTGGATTGTCTGGTTTTTGTTTTTTATAATTAACTTGTAGGAACTCTACATATACTTGATTCAACTCTTTTGTCTAATAGATGTGTTTTGAATAGCTCCTACCAGGCTGTCATTTGCCTGTTCATTTTCTTAACTATATTTTTGAAGAGTAAATGAAAAAAATAAAAAATATAGGCAACTTGCATCATAAGTTGGATATTAGCTTTTCTAAAGGAGGGGGCTGTCCTCAAAGTTGCATCACATTCCTTCTGGGTCTAAGATGCTAGGTATCAATAAGGTATGCAGAAATCAAAACGAAATAAAATCATAATGAAAAACACCACCACAACAATGTCCTTTTCCTGAGTACCAAGGCTGTGCCAAACAATGTGTTTGGCTACTTAGATAGGAAGTGACTGAGATAGAAGGCTGTCCAACTCCAAAATTATACAACTTTTATCTCTGCCAAAGCCAGCATATTTATGTTAGTGTTTCATGATTATTCTGACAGCCTAAAAAACAGTGAATAAAAAAATACACATTTGTAAGCTTCCACTTCTGTGAACCTAACTCTTTTAAGTACTGTGATATTGAGCCTGAAAAGTCGAACCATGCAGGTGATGATCTTAAAATGTGGGATCAAATCTCTCACCATTCATCTCACTTTTTGGGAATCGACTGAGACAATGATATAGTATTGCATTAAATACAAAGAGGAGTGGTTTGTTTTTATTTCTTAAGTTATTTTTTCCTTAATGGTTACCTCATATACTTTTAAGATATTAAAACAAATATACTGTGAGGAAAATAATAGGAATTTTTAAGGTATAATTTCAAGTTTCTGGAAAATACCATTTTTATAGTTGGCTATTTCAATTATACACTCATAGCCCTGCATTCTTTATTCACTGGCATTTGTCACTTGGTTCTTTCTGAAAAATCAACTAATTACTGACTTCCCAGTCAAAGAGAGTTTGATATTCAAGTCTTGAGTACTGGTAAAAAGTTATGCATAGGGTAAACTCTGACTTCAGTTTAATTGGTTATACTTTTCAAGCTCTGAGATTAAATAATAAAAAAAATCAAACCAAAAGAAGGTAGGAAGTTGGGCAAATATGTATATACAAAATATGGAAAATATTGTAAGAAAATAGTAAAATGTGGCTTTAAACACAAGTTAGTAATCACAGTAAATGTTAATATATTAAATTCCTTCTTAAAGTCAGAGAGTTTCATACTGAATTTATCAACAGCACAACTCTATGTGAATTGCAAGAAATATATCTAAAAATGAAAATAACTAAAAGTAAAAAATAGAAAAATAGGAAAAACAGAAACAACAAAGCAACTGTAGTGACTAATAACAAAATGTATTATGAGGCTGAAAGCATTAGTAGCAATAAAGAGAAAACTTTCACGGTGAAAAAAGTTTCAATTGGTCAGAAAGATATAGCAATTCTAGATACCTTATTTTGTAGCTTCAGTTTTATGAGATAAAAATTAACAAAAATTCAAGCAAAAAATAGAAAATAATAGAATATTTTACAAATAATAGAATATTTTACAGAAAATAATAGAATATTTTACAAATCATAATCATATACCAAGCTATAAAGCAAGGACTAAAAATAATATAAACCACAATGTAAAAATTTTAAAAATGTCCAGACCCAATCTAGCAAAAAAATAAAAACAATATTCCAATCAGGAAGGTATTATCTCAGTAATACTAGATTGATTCAACATTTGAAAACCATTTTAAACATTTGAAAACCAATCAGTGGATTTAATTACATTAATAGAATAAATAAAATACCTTGTTATTCAGAAAAAGAATTAGCTAAACTTCAATATTCATTACTCAACTTTTATAAAATTGAATGTAAAAAAACTTCCTTCTAAAACAAGTAAAAACAAAACCAAAAAAACCTTCTTTCTATAGTAAATGTATCTACAAAAATCCATAGCCAAATATAAAATTATAAATACTAAAAGTTTTTCTCACTAATATCCTGTTATCAATGCTATAAGCCAACATTTTATTGGGTTCCCAAGCCATTACAATAAGACAAAAAAGGAAATAAAATGTATAGGGCATTGAAAGAAACAAAACTGTTACTCTTATAGTCAGAAAATCCAAAAAATCTACATGTAAATTATTAGAATGAGTGAGTACAAGAGGGCAACTGGATAGAAAGTTGTACTAGGGTTCTTGAGAAAAAACAAAATCAGTAGAATAGAGAGAGAGACAAACAGATTTATTTTAAGAAAATGGGGTTATGCAATTATAGGGACGGCAAGTATGGAATCTGTAGATTAAAAGGCTGGAAATTCAGGTTGGAATTGATATTGTATTCTTGAGTCTGAAATCTTCAGGGCAAGCTAGCAGGCAGAGTTTCTATACTGTAATTTTGAGGCAAAATTGTTCTTTCTGGGGAAACTTCAGTCTTTGCTCTTAGGCCTTTAACTTATTGAATGTGGTCCTCCCATATCATGGGAGGCAATCTGCTTTGCTCAAAGTCTAACGAGTTAAACATTAATCACATTTTTAAGAGAGCTTCACAACATCTTGACTGGTGCTGAATAAATAACTGGGGAGCATAGCCTAGCTAAGTTTCCACATAAAATTAACCATCACAGCCTACCTTTTGTTGTCAACTTGGCAACCTTACACATCTCCTTAAACTGTATTTGATCTTTAAATAAATCATACTTCTACCTAATATGATACAGCTATCCTGTGTACAATCCAGAATCCACTAATTCTTTTATCAGAAGATGATGCAAAAATCCTTGGGTGATAATCACTCTTCCCTTGGTATCCTGTAATTGAAATAGTATGATGTAAAGCTAACAAAACTTAAATACTATGATGTGAAGTTAATAATCTTACATAAGAAGAAAAAATAGTATGATACACATGTAGAGACACACACAAATATATTTGTAATAAAAGAAGGAAGAAAGAGTCATAACAATTACAATGTTTGTAAGTGATCAGCTGGTTGTGGCTGGTATTTCTAACTACCTATTCCCTCCATCATATTCCATATTCTCTTAGCTCTCAGGAAGCATCTTAGAGGATCATGGTTCTTTACCTGGTACAGTGACCCAAACATCCATTCATGAATGTTCTAGGTTATCAGTGGTCCTGCCTGAATTGCATTGTTGTAGTTTTAATCACAGAGCTTAGTAGTAGAAGGAGAAGCCTAAAAGAGTTTCCGTATTTCAGACATTTCTCTCCTTACTTTCATGTTATAGTAGCAGTCCAACTTCCTCCTCAAAGTCAGGATTGATCACCCCCACCAGTATAGTAACTCCCTACTTTGCCTTTTGATTTACAGGCATGAGAAGCCTAAAGTGGCCAGGCGGCAATCTTAACTTCCAGTTCAACAGAATCATGCTGTGTCTCCTGATGGAAGCATTTCTTCCATGGAAACGAAGACCCCTAGACCAGCAAAACATAAGATGGTGAGGACAGGGAAGAAAATTTTTCCTAGTGGATTACTATGGGTCATAGTGAGTGGAGCTGCTTCCATTTGCACCCCTAGATTCCTGGGTGCATGAGTCCTGGATATGAAAGAAATAGCATCATATGTTGGGCACTGATTTTTAAGTTTCCTCGATATATGATACATATTATATATCATATATATTATATATATTATGCTATGTTATGTTATATATATGCATATATATTATATATGCAAACATAGGCATACATATGTACATACATACCAGGGAATCTTGAAAATACTAAAAATAAAACACAAATTAAAAGAATGAGTTATGAGCCATGATACCATTTTATATATGAAAGCACACATCATGATAATAAATATTGTTTATAGATATATAAATAAGATATATAAATAAGTAGCCTGATATATACTATATACCTAATATATATAGTCATATATATTATAGTCTATATATATATAGTCTTATATATATTATATATCTAATAATAGATACATAAATAAGTAGTAAACTATTAAAACCTAGACAGAAAAGATACACAAAATGTAAGGACAAGGTTATTTTTGAATAGGCAAAGTGATATGATTGGAGAGAGGTATGAAGAGGCCTTCAATTATAAACTTGTTATTTGAAAAATTCTGAAGCAAATATGGGGGGGGGAACCCTACATTTTTTCAAATGTGGCATGTGAGTCAATGGTATGGACTGAACTGTGTTGTCCCAAAATTCATATACTGAAGTCCTAAACTCATTATGATGATATTTGGTGATGGAGTCTTTAGGTAGTAATTAGGTCCAGATGAGGTCATGAGGGTGTGACCCCCATGATAGACTGACTGCCTTTATAAGAAGAGACATCAGAGAACTTGCTCACTATCTCTCCACCATGTGTGATTACACCCAGAAGGCAGCCAGTCGCTGGCCAGGAAGAGAGCTCTCACCAAAACTCTACCCTGCTGGCACCCTCATCTCAGACTTCTAGGCTCCCATACTTTGAGAAAACAAATTTCTGTTGTTTAATCCACCCAGTTCATGCTATTTTCTTATGGAAACACAAGCTGAGACAATCTGTATATAATTTGTAATATAGTTCCTCATATTTAAAAAATCACCCTCCTTTTAACAAAATTCATTGCCATGAATACCAAGGTCATGTTGCCCAAAGAATGCATAGGAAAATGGAATAAGGCAACACTTTAAAGTAAGTGAAAGGATTCTTCCAACTTAAATTATTACCCAATTATCAGATATTATAAAATCTGTGAAGGCAGGAATTGTATGAAAATTCCCAGCTCCCAGTTCAATACCTACCATATACCAGCGCTTAGTGTCTGTTATATATGAAGGGCATATAAGTTAAACAAATTATAAAACTACCCAAGGAAATAAACTTCACAACCAATGTTCTTCTAAAATCCCATAAAGAGATGAGGCTATAACAACAAGTATTTCTTTTCAGAGACTTATTATCTAACATGTTCTCCAACTTTTTTTTTTTTTTTTTTTTAAGATTTTTTTTTTTTTTTTTTTTTTTTTTTTTTTTTTATTTGACAGAGAGATCACAAGTAGGCAGAGAGGCAGGCAGAGAGAGAGGAGGAAGCAGGCTCCCTGCCGAGCAGAGAGCCCGATGCGGGGCTCGATCCCAGGACTCCGAGATCATGACCTGAGCCGAAGGCAGTGGCTTAACCCACTGAGCCACCCAGGCGCCCCCATGTTCTCCAACTTTTAAAGTTACTGTAAGTAACATGGACCTCTTCTTGGTCTGATAAAACCAACTTTCTAATATCCTCTTTATACAAATGACTATTTGTGGCTTTCCCTGCTCTCTTTATAATTCTTTACAATTTCCCTTCCCCCGTCTTCCTTCCCTAGTCCAAAATTGGATCCTTTTATACTAAATGGGGGCATGTGATAGCTTCCTTCTTTGGCTTCTTTTCAGCTAATAGTCCCAAAGAGACTATTACCATTTTTATTCTGTATCAATCCCAAGAGGCATACTTGAATTTCTTTAGGAAAAGTGATCACATTTTATTTATTAACCTGGATTACAAAAGTTCAGATTTTTTTATTGATGTATCAATAAGCTGTCATTGTAGAAATCACATCTAGAGTACAGACCTGAATAGTATTTCTAGAAATGGAGCTATCACGGAAATTAAAAAAAAAAAAAGTGTGACTCCAAGTAAGAATTATATACATAGGTCCTTTTTCCCCCTTTCTTTTCTTTCCTCTTCTTTCTTCTTTTCTTTCCTTTGCTCTCTAATGTATGTATTTATACTTTCGCTAACTTTCCGAATGTGTTAATTCAAATTGGTCTCCTAAGTATTCCCTCCTGTTGGTGGCATTTGGCTCTATGGTAAAATGAGTAGCTGCCACAGTGCATTTGTTAATGCTTCCTTCCTCAAAGGGAGATTAGTACAAATTTAAGTTTGTGTTAATCCCCACCTGAGGCATGATAGTTGTATTTTGGTGAATTCAGATTATTGCTACAATGGTTTGCTCTTATTTGCATGATATAGAACTATAGCAAAATATTTGCACTGAGTTATTAACCTGATTTCCAGTAAATGGTGTTTACTTATGGCCTTGTACATGTGGTATCTATTAAGTAACATCCCCACGAATGGAAGCTTGCTTACTTGTTAAATGGAAAACAGAATGTCAAAAATAATTGGGAGGAAAGTAAAAGTAAATGGTGAATGTTGACAGGCATAAGACTTAGTCAAGTTATCAAAAATGCAGACATTAATAAATGAAATACTAATAACAGTTTTTCAGGCTTGACTGGGACTATTTATGGCAAGATTTCAACATTGCTTCACACAATATGACACATTTACATTTTCCCAATGCAGTTAAGATTTCAATTATAATGTAATACACACTTTATTAGCCATTTATTAATACTGTAGAATAATTGGAAAAGGCAGTGAATGATTTATAAAAAGAGGACAGTGATTCCATGAGACCCTGTTCAATTTAAGAAGAAAAAATTGGGGCGCCTGGGTGGCTCAGTTGGTTAAGCAACTGCCTTCAAATCAGGTCATGATCCCAGGGTCCTGGGATGGAGCCCTGCATAGGACTCCCTGCTCAGTGGGGAGCCTGCTTCTGCTGCTCCCCCTGCTTGTGTGCTCTTGCTCTCTCTCTTTGTCAAATAAATAAACAAAAATCTTTTATAAAAAGTATAAAAAATGAATAAAGATTTTCATATAAGGAAAAACACCATTTTCTGTGGTTTCATTATTATTGAATTTATAGCTTATATTCAGCTGTCTTTAAAAATGATTTGAAGGGGGGCGCCTGGGATCAAGCTCCACATCAGGCTCTCTGCTCAGCGGGGAGGCTGCTTCCTCCATTCTCTCTCTCTCTCTCTGCCTGCCTCTCCTCTTACTTGTGATCTCTGTCTGTCAAATAAATAAATAAAATCTTTTAAAAAGAAATGATTTGAAATATCTAGCATAAACAACATAACCCATGTTAACGAAAAATGTTTTTATTTATTTATCTATTTATTTATTTATTAATGTTTTTAAAATGTGAATTATCAGAAGCCATTTGGGAGAGGAAAATCTTGAGTACTTTGGTCAAAGAATAAAAGTGGTATCTCACCATGTGTTTTCTGCTCAGAAAGAGAACTGTTGTTGCTGTCAACACATGTGACATCAGATCCAATACCAGAAATGTTCAACTATTCTTCTACAAGACCATGCTACTCAGAACTTGAGCAAGAATTCTTTTGGGAAATTGTTCTGCACTTACCTCATTCATAGGGTGAAAAAATGATGGGAACTGACATAACATCAAAAAATGCTGCTACCACTAATAAGTAAGATGTTTGAGCTATGCCACCACTCAGTCCTTAATGTAGCAAAGTATTAGAACACAAATTCCAAGACTGAAAGAAATTTGGAGAGGTATACTATGTCTATTGATAGGTAGAAGAAAGAACTGGAAAAAATCTACAACTTTAGATCTTTAATTTTTCAACTCACCAATTTTCATTGATAGATGGTACAAGAATACTGTATTTTTGTTTTTTATTTAATTAAACTACTTTAAAAATTGAGTTCCCATCCTATATGGATGTTGGAAGATACCATCTCAGTTTTTCTGGGAGTCTCCCTACCCAGAGTAGTACAAGGTCCCAATGTTAAGAAATGGGAAAACTTGGGGTACCTGGTGGCTCAGTGGGTTAAGCCTCTGCCTTCAGCTCAGGTCATGATCTCAGGGTCCTAGGATTGAGATCTGCATCAGGTTCTCTGCTCAGCGGGGAGCCTACTTCCCCCTCTCTTTCTGCCTGGCTCTCTGCCTACTTGTGATCTCTCTCTGTTAAATAAATAAATAAAATCTTTAAAAAAAAAATGGGAAAACTATCTGGTCACTTGTTGGCAACTGAGACTAGCTGCCCTAGGGAGGTTTGATATCTTTTGCTTTCAGGAGCCCTAGTGCTCCTCTTAGGCGTGTTTGAAAAAGCTTGAGAATCTGCTTCTCAGTAAAGTTTCAGAGGCTTGTATCACCTATGGATTTTTATGCCCCCTCTTGTGTCATAGAAAAAAACAAACAAACATATTTTTCTGTTTTTCAAAGGAATACCCCCGTCTTCTGCCTCCATAGAACCCCAGCAATGTACCTTCACTGATTCTAGAAGTCCACACCATGCAGCTTCTATTTTCCGCCCTGCAAAAACCCCCAGAAATGAGTAACAAAGTCAGCTGTCTACCTAGAATGAAGAAAAGAGAAAAATTTCCAGGGAGAACAAATATTATTTAATATTTAATCTAAATATTGCCAGAAAAATGATTTTAAAAAATGGAAAGTTTGTGAAAAAATTTTAATACTAACTGAGCCAAAATATGCAAGATATTTTATCTTATCTTTTCAATACAACCCATTCTAGGAGGTCATGGAGCACATGATATAATTTTTTTCCCATTAATTTTTGTTTGGTTTCTTTGAATTTGAACTAAAATTGACTTTAACACTCACTAGACTTTACTCTCTAATCTCTCCCTGATCCAGTAATTTCTCCTCCCTTCTCTGCATTGATGATTGCACTGCCAAGGTATGTCCTGAGACATCTCTTAAAGAAAATAAACAAGCAAAAAAACCAAAATAACTCAATCTATGTAGGCAATTACTCATGGTGCCCCCCAAGCAACCTAGAGATCCCCATCTCTCTGTTTGTATGGAAATACAATACAATACTTCACTAGGATATGGTATGGTTCTTCTTGTATACCTGGAGAAACCTCCAATATTCTCTAAGTCCAGGTCAAGACCTACATTCTCCAAAAAAGTGTTCCTCAATTTTTAAAAATTTTTTTATTTTTTTATTTTTTAAATTTTTTTTAATTTTTTTATTTTTATTTTTATTTTTATTTTTTTAATTTTTTATTTTTTTACAGACAGTTGCTCCTCTTGTCTGTAAACTCCCAGCTTTGCTTTTCTACAATCATTTAGTATTTCCCCAAGTATATACTTGTTTGAGGCGTCTTGTTATTTCACTTCCTCTATTTTTATTTTTTATTTTATTTTTTTGCACATATCTTTAAATGATTCATCTTATTGATGAAGTTGTACCTATATGTCTTTAGAGTTTGAGGCTATGATTCTTCTTCGTAGGCCCCCATACTGAGATCCGCATGTCCTGTGAAACTATTTTATCCTGCCTTCAAGATGACTGATATGAATGTACAGCCACACCTCAGCCTGGTGACTATGGCAGAATTTAGAGAACAAATGTTTCCAGTGTAAATGAACATAGAATAAAGCAAGCATAGTTATTTGATTCCTTTATCGTTTTCATATATTACATTAATATTATAAATGTGTTCCATATATATGTAAGTATACATATATGAATATATATTTTTATTTATAGCTTTTTTTATAAATGAAGTGGTTTAATACACATCCTGATTTTTGATAGACTTGGAGAAAGGGATCCTACATTCTTCTGGAACAGAGAAATTGGAAAATCAACCAGTACAGGGGATATATTTCCTCCAAGAGAAAGCAGAGAACTTCCTCTAGCAACTAAAATCCAATCCTGAAAAGTATTTTTATGCATACAAATAGATATTTTTAAATATCCATATTTAAAAATACTTTATGCATATAAATAGATAATATTTGAATTATCTATTCATCAAAGCATAAAACTCAAAAACTAACTTCTCCCTCCAGAACGGTGCCATTGCACATTTCTCTTCCAGAATAATTCGTGTGGATATATCTGGCAGCAGACATGAAAGTGTGGGTGCTGAGTGGCTGGCAGCTGGCCCAGTATTTAACCCTGCTGTTTTAGAATGCCATAAAATAAGCACAATTTAATCTTTCCAAATCATTTGGTCAGTGACTGTGATTTCCTCAGAAAATAACTTCAAAGAAGATAGGCACCTTTGTTGATACTTGTTTAAGCAGCTTTGAGTGCCAATGTGTTTAAGAATAGGAAGCACAAACCTCAAAGCCTATAATACATTCTTGGGATTATATACCAAGGGGATGTGTAGACTGGCCTATTAAATTTCCCTGGTGGTAAGGATGTGCTTAGATTGATACAAGTAAGAGATGATGTCATCAGATTTAAAAAGGCTGGCTCAGTCAGTAGAGCATGCCACTCTTGATCTCAGGGTTGTAAGTTCGAGCCCCACATCGGGTGTAGAGATTACTTAAAAATAAATCTTAAAAAATAAAAGTCATGACTAGCAGAATAGTTAAAATCTATGAAAGTGGAGACTTTGCTATAGATACTAAGAAGGGACTGGTGGTTGCCAGGGGTGGGTGTGGGTTATGGTTGAAATGGGTGAAGGAAGTCAAAAGGTAGAAACTTCCAGTTATAAAATAAGTAAATCATGAAAATATAATGTAAAACATGGCAATTACAGTAAACAACTGTATTGCATGTTTGAAAGCTGTATTGCATGTTTGAAAACCAGTAAGAGAGTAAACCTTCAAAGTTCTCATCACAAGAAAAAAAATTTTGTGTAACTATGTGTGGTGATGGACATTAACCAAACTTACTGTGATCATTTAAAAATACACAAATATGAAATCATTATGCATGCCTGAAACTAATATAATGTATATCAATTAACCTCAATTTAAAAAAATGGAGATTTTGTTATAAAAAACACAAATCAGTGTGTAAAATCATGATATTTACTTGTGACCCAGGAAAAAACCCAAACCCTTCTTTAAGATACTGTCCATAATAACCTCATTTAATTTATGACATGGATATGAAATAAAGACTATATCCATATATCTTATGGTGAGTCAAAAACAAAACAAACAACTATTTTTTTAAGCTATCATTTGACAGTTTTGGAGAATATTACATGATTTAGTTCAATAATTATATCCATTTTATGTAGAGACAAATTCTAGGGAAAGTAACTGATCTCCCTTGATTAAAGCTGAGAATCTATTTCAGATTAAGGAAACCAAAATTTATACATTCTATCATGAAGGGCTGAGTTGTGATAGCTAAAAAATTTTGTTATTGTTAATAAAACTCTAAGGTGTGGTTTATTATTAAGATCTTCTTATCTTCCCTTGATTAAAACAAAATGTATGGAACACCAGAAATGCATTCTTTTCCCAATGCATTTATCTAATTTAGACTTACACATGCACAGAGTAGTTTGAACCAAAATTACTTCTGGGATGCCTGGGTGGTTCAGTCGGTTAAGTGTCTGCCTTTGGCTCAGGCCATGATCCCAGTGTCCTAGGACTGAGTCCCGCACTGTGCTCCCTGTTCAGCAGGGAGCCTGCTTCTCAATCTGCCTGCTGCTCCCCCTGCTTATGCTCTCTCTCTGACAAATAAATAAATAAAATCCTTAAAAAAATTACTTCTAATATCAATAGCATAAGGCAATTTACCTTCTTTATCATACCAGTGAAGACCAACATAATCACATTACATATTTTATTAAGACCTCTAAGATCATTATGATCATAAATTTTGTCCATTATGTGTTGTGAAAATATTCTATTTTATCTCCTTTCTTTATAGTTTTGGATGACAATTTTTAATTCTCTTCTCAGTCTCATATTTCTCAAACCACTTCTTAGATTTTTAGTTCCTTAATCTCTTTCTCTCACACATAAATTGCCAATCTGTATTTATTTTCTTCCTTACTTAAACTGGACTCCATGATTTGTCCTAATACTACCCTCAAATTCTTTGCCCCTTGTATATCTTCATGTTGTACTTTTTAGAGGGCCAGTCTCCATCTCTGGCTTATTCCAACCAGTTACTCTCTGTTACTTTCCACTAGTGATTACCAGGAAAATTAAATGGCCTAGCTCCATTAATAAATGCCATTACAAATATGATATTAGCTACAGCTATCTTCATAGGAATTTCCATTTCCCCCAGAGATTGTTCTGGGTGTTTATGTTCTTCTCATACCTACATGATTTACTCTCTGCAAAACACCCATCTTCCTAAATCACGGGGCAAAATTTCCTCCCCCTAAACTCCACAGGGATAAAAGTGTAAATCGCCCATGAGGAAAGCAACCTAGACTAAGAGAGCTACTAGTTAAGGGTAAGGAGCATCTAAACCAGGTGGTAGAGGAAGGGATGAGAGTATTAATCATTCTCTAAAAGATGCCTTAATGAATAACCCCAGAATAAACCTAACATTTTCTGATTATTCATGTAGTAGAAGTCCTATCTTTTCTTAAAGATTGATGTCAAATATTCCTACCAGTATACAAGATTGATGTCAATTTTTCCTACCAGTATTGTGACTCATTTTCTTTCCTCATGGTCTCTGGCATAAGGAGCCTGACATAACTGACCATAGAATTCAATGGGACAACTACTGCATACCATGATGGAAGAATTCTTCTTTGAGAACCAAAACCTCTCAATTCAGAAAGCCTAAATTTGTGGCAATGAGAAGCACAAGGACCCCAAGTATATCACTTGGGGTGAAGTGATGGTAACTTGGAATATTCTTACTTCAACTACTTGGATCCAGATCCATGTATTGTCCTTGAAGATGAAAAACTAAGATAATGGTTTGATTTAGAGTGTACACTCAGTCCTGAGAATAGTCAGTCCTGGAAGAGAATCCTTGTGGATATACTTTTAAACTTGTGCCTCAGAGGTATCTTTAGGAGGCTAAGTGGTGTGCTCCCAGGCTAGTGACTTCTGTGTGGTCTTGTATAGGAAAGAACTAATGGATCTCTTGGTCATTTTCCTACTGCCAACCTCCTTTAATATAATTATAAAAATTATTTGGTATTATTTGTGAGTAAAACACTCTGTAAGTCCTCCATAGTGTGTCCAGAGAAGGCTCTGCTGACATGAAAGTCAATCCCATATCAAGTATATGTGTCAATTATCTTCAAGATGAATGGCTGCTCCTTTCAGAGTGGAAGGATCCAATGTAGTCGGCTGAGCAGCTGACTTGATTCTTCAAGGAGCAGTGATGTACTAGGGTCTAAGATTGATCTCTTTGCTGACAGTGTGGACATTCAGCTGAGACTGTCATTAGATTAGCACTGGTAAGTGGGACCCCATGATCTAGAGTCCATGCATAGCCTTCATGACTACATTCTTCATTGTCTACTGTGCCAGTACAAGGGTGGATTATGATGAAGCCTGGGTGATGTCTACTGTTTAATTCACTATATCAGTTTGGTTGGTTAGTATCTCTTCTGTGGATGGTGTGTGTGTTCTCTGAGAGATATTGACATATGAATCAAAGGTCTTCACATTTTGTGCTTATTTCATAGGTCTAAATACATGTCACTTCTCCATATCTTGTCCTCAATTTTCCATTTTTCCTTTCTTATGTCCCTGACCAACCAGCTGGGCTATTGCCACTGTCTATGGGTGCATGGGGCCTTGAGATATTTCTTTTTCCACACAAAGTGAATGCCAAATACAACACTCTTAGCTCTACTTGTTGGGAGAGTTTTCCTGTACCACTGCCTTTCAGAGAAACCTCTGCTTGGAGTTGTAATTCAGTCATATGTTTTCAGCTAACGCCAAGATAACAACAACCCCTTAGGGAACTCATTACTGAGGGGCATTCTCCTCCATCAACTGTTTATAAGCAACCTTCTACCTTGCCATAAGTGTGTCTTGGGAGAGATCTGCTGGTACATCAGTGGTAGATAATACGGGATGGGGAAGGAGGTTGATTTTATTTTCCCTGCTTACAGCTGACTCTGGATTTATCATTTCCATATGTCTGCTGGGTCCCTCTGATCATATTTTTAAAATAATCTGTGAGGACACAGTTCTCTGACTGCTTGATCACCGATCTCACAGGGACAGAAGCTTCATTCCTACCAGGGCCCAGTTGCATACCAGGAGCTTACTTTCAGTAGGTAGAGTTCATTGCAATAAATGATACATCCTTGTTTCAGAAACCCAGGAGTCTATGTTTTAGTATTCCCACCAGTGATACCTCCAGTCTTAACAGTACTTTATGGGTGATGTCTTCATTCTCCCAATACAGATCCTTCTGATATCACAGTACAATATTGCTCAAGGGGTATTGTGCTTACACTATATTATGCCCTTTCCAGCTTTGTGCTTCACTAAAAACTGGTAGTCTTCCATCATCCAGAAGATGCATTGGAACATTATTACTCCTAAATGCTGAAGATGATAGCTACAGAATTCAATTATTACAGAATAGTGAGTTTTGTGCTTCTTCCTTAGAAAACTTATTTAAATGTCCACTATCAATAAACTCTGCTTTGGGCTGGTGGTGTGCGAACTTGGATAGGAACATTTTTATCTCTTTATTTAGCATTTCCTTCAACTATGCTCCACAGTTGCATTAGGCATTACCTGTGGTCATTAATAGAAATCATAGACATTTTCATATTGTATTACAGTTATCATATATATCTTGAAATACTGTTTTTATACATTAATTAATACTATGAGTTTTTAGACCTGCCTCTAGCTCTGAATTTTTAAGAATTTAATTAAATAGTACTTGTATTACTCCATCAAAAATGCATGTTTAACATATTTGATATATTTCCTTTATAGTTCCCTACATTTTATGTCATTTATTTACAGACATTTACACTCTATTACCTTCTACAGAATGCCACAGAGGTGTAATTTATAACATAAAAATGTCAAAACAGAACCCCTGTCTTGACCAAGCCTCTCTCTCTCTCATGCATGCTCCTTTAAGACATTCAGGCTTCAGCTTCAATGGCAACTCTTCAGCAGTTTCCCTGACCACCCACCCTAAAGCAGCCTCCTGGGTACTTTTTACAACATCTTGTTTTGGATTTTTTTTTTATCATCATGTTTATAAATGCCTTATATTTCCTTGTTCACATGGCTGTTGTTGGCTCACACTTGATCTGGTTGACATTTCCTTCTTAAATGTCCTACTCTAACATCTCAGGCTTATCCCTCTGGACTTTCTTCAGTGGATAAATTTCCTTTAAGTGATAATTTTCCTTAGTTTTTGTCCACTAACACTTCTTTCTTCTCTAATTCATTTTCCTATGTGAATAACTTCACCCAAAGCCACAAATCCAAACATAATTAAAATGTATTATTCCCAAGGGGATATACAGACCCATAATCCCTTATCTGTCATCCTGAAATCCCTAAAGCACCTTTTTTCTACAAAACTTGTGGCAGCAAAACTTACCTGAAATGACAAAATAGTCTTTATTTACCTCATGCTCTGTGAATATTCATATATTCCACCAATAGAACTTGTATTTGGTTTATTAAATGGTGCTGTCAGGATCCTGCTAAAAATGCTACCTTTCATAGGATGAGAGTAACATATTACTTTTTAAGATTGAAAAGCTGTGAAATTGAGAAGAGATCAAGACATCATATTCATATTTCTAGCCCAGATTTAGAAGAGTCAATTATCTTCTGAGCATCCCACAAACTTAGCACAATTACCTTCCTTTCCTATTTACCAGCCACATCTCCACTCACTTCCCTAAGGACATCCAGTGTTTGGCCATGTCTGACCAGGATTCTACATGCACCATACGGCTCCACACCTCTGCCCCTGGAGAGTAACAAAGCAGAATTAATGAATACCATTTGAGGAGACTTTTGATTGAATAATTATTGCTGAAATCCTTGCGATACTAAATTAAAGAAATGCACATTCTAGTATTTCTCTTGCTACTACATGAAGAGCTCCTTAAGTGAAGAAGGCACATCATTTTCCCACAACCCAACACAATGCCTGTCTTTGTGTTATCTGTTGTGTCTGTCAATTGAGCTGAGTTCCTTTATTGTTCCTCTCATCTTTCTCTTTAACCTTTATACCAGTCAATCATGCCTTTTGAATCCATCCTCTCCTCTCTATCCTTTATGGCACTGCTATGGGCCCTCATTGTTTCTCACCAAGTGTCCTCAGATACCGTCCACTGTTTCTCTGTCAATTCACTTCCTAGGTAGTTGTTACTGTTCTAAATGAATGATTTAATTGTGTTACATGCTGATTTTAAATTTTAAATGACTTTATACTATCAGTATGATACTCAAAATTATCAGCATGGTGTAAATGTCTATAATTTGCCCTTAATCTACTATTCAAGCAATACCTTGTGTAATGCAACACCAAATTTTTTTACATCCCAGTAATACTTCTGTGACATGCATCTTCTTGCTCTTCCTGGAACGTAAGCTTCCATATTGATTCCATGTCACGAATTAGATCACAAGAAGGCCAGGCATGATTTCATTGGTAAATATGTAGGAATTCTCAGGAAAAACAATAAAACAAAATCTTTTGCCATGTAAATATATCAAAGCACAAAATAAGCATATTTTGTAATTTCTAAAAAATAGCATACAAAAAGCAAAATTTCATTCCAGTCTAACTTAGGTTATTCAAACTAACAGTATAGGACCAAAATATCATATTCTGATCTAATTTATAATACGAAGATAATAAAGTAATGCATATGAAAATGTAATAATTTTAAAATTTAATTTATACTTACTTTTCTTTCATGAAAACTAAGTATGTTTAGTATTAGGAAATCTTTTAACAAAGATTAATATTACATTAATAGATTAAATGATGAAAATGGCACATCCATCTCAATAAATGGATAACTACCTGATAAAATTCAATATCCACTAATAAATCAAAAATATATGGATAGTTCTTTAATAACATTAATTTTTTTCTATCATAAACCAATAAGAAGAACATACTTCAGAATAAAACATTGTTTAATTAGTATTAAAGTTAATACATTAGTTAGGGTTTTCTAGAGAAACAGAACTAATAAAATATATGTAAGTATATGTGAGAAGATTTATTATAAGAATTGACTCACAAGGTTATGAGGCTGATAAGTCCCACAATCTGTGGTCTGCAACCTGGAGAACCAGGAAAGCCAGAGATATAGCTTGGTTGAAGGCTGAAAACCAGGTATAAGCAAATGATATAAGTCCTAGAGTCCAAAGGCCCAAGAACCAATGTCCAAGGGCTACAGAAGATGGGCATCCCACCCCAATATGAGAAAGAGAAGTTAGCCTTCCTCTGCCTTTTTGTTCTCTTCATGCCTTCAATACATTGGATGCTTCAGCCTCGATTGCTGAGGGCAGATCTTTTTTTATTAAATCTTCAATTTAAATGCTAATTTTTTCCAAAACCACTGTCAGAGACACAACCAGAAATAACATTTACCAGCTATCTAGGTTCCTATTAGACAGTCAAGTTGATACACAAAATTAACCATCATAGTTAAAATTAAGATAAGGGTATTGATTATCACCACTATTACATAATTATTCCATAAATAGTCAACACATTAGTAAATATATATATGTATATATAAAAGGAAAGGATGAAACAAAAACCATTGGTAAATATATACAAAATACATTGTTGTATATATGTGTGTAAATATATATTGGTAAATATATATATATTTACATATACATATACAAGGGAAGGATGACACAAAATTTTAATTTTTTGTAGATTATATGATAAATTCTTTAGAAAAGCAAAATAACTATTGCATAAATTATTCAAAATTATAACAAATCCTAATAAGGGAGCCACTTGCAAAATAAATTACTTTCCTTTACCAACAGTATCACATACAAAATAAATGTCCTATTTACAAAATAAATAAAAATATAACATACCTATGAGGAAACTTTAAAAGTTATAGTTAATGTCCACATTAATATGATTATAAAACCTACTGAGGAACATTAAAAAGATTTTTAATGGGATATATATTACTGGATAATAAATTTTAAAATATTTAAAAATAGTAAGCTTTCCTAAATTAATGTGAAAATTCAATGCATACCAAATGAAAGCAAACATTTCTGTCTCTTTGGTCCCAAATCAAACATGAATAAAGCTAAGAAAATTCTTTGAAATATAAACAGTGAGTGTGACCTGGTCCTACACAGCATTAAATTTTATTATAAAGTTAAAGAAATTAGAAACAATTGATATTGATGTGGAAAGAAACATATCAATGGCACAAAAGAGGGAATCTAAAAATAGATGCGAATATGCATGGGAAATAATATATGTAAAATTTGGCATTTCTACATAGTCTAGATCATTCATCAAGTAATGTTGAGCCAAATAGCTTATAATTTGAGGGGGGGGGCAGCCCTGGAAAATAAAGTTGGACAGCTCTTTACTTGCACCAAAATAAATTCCAAATGGACTTCAAAGTGTTATGCATGTAAAAAACAACAAACATATTATAAGACATCATTTATATATATCTTTCATCTTTGAGGTAGAGAACCTTTTCTAAATATGTTGTAAAATTCAAAAGGCACAAAGCAAAAAATTTAATAAATTTTAAAACATAAAAATTAAAAAATATATAAGGAAAAAAAGGAAAACCCTTAGTAGAGTATGATAGCCAAATGGGTAATATTTACAATAGAGAAAAAAAGTCCTATAAATCATAATGTAGGCAGAGATCAACATGAAAAATAATTTAGCAAACTTTCCCAAAATGACATTTCAAAGCCAAAGATATCCAATGACCTAATAACATATAATCATGTTCTTCACCTCAACAATACAAAAAATTTCACAAAGAGTGAAATATTATTACCATATGGTTGACAAATATTCTCAAATGATGAATAAGGCAACTTGGCAGTATTTACCAAAATTTCAGTTGTGCACATTTTTAAACCCCTAATTTCAATTCTATTTTTCACAAATACACAAATGGCAAATATTTCTGTAAGAGGTTGATATGGAGTAACTTTTACAGTAGGAAAAACCTGAAAATAGCACAAGCAGTTCTCAAAAGGGGAGGAATTAAATAAATTAACATATAAACTACATAATAATATGAAGCCATTAAAAATAAAATAGATATGCATGATATATTTTCACGTAAAGAAAAGGACACTGCAGAATAAAATACAGAGTAAGATCCTGTTTATGACTGACAAGTAGGTTTTACACATTTTTAAAGATTTTATTTATTTATTTATTTATTTATTTATTTATTTATTTGGAAGAGAGAGAAAGAGAGAGCAAGCAGGCGGGAGGAAGGGGGAGGAGCAGATGGAGAGGGACAAGCAGACTCCAGGCTGATCACAAAGCCCCACACAGGCAAAGTAGTATTTAAATTAAGACCGCATGCCCACATTGAGATGTTTAGAAATGCACAGAGATGATAGTTGTGCAGAGTGAGTGAGATGGTGTGTGAGTAGCAGGAAGGGGAAGGTAAAGAACAGTGGGGAGAACAGTAAAAACTGCCTATGCATTTATAGTTCTGTACTGTTAGAAGTTCTTTGTTTTCTTTTGTTTTTGTTTTTTACATTAGCCCATACTATTTGTATTATTATTATTATTTTTAAAGATTTTATTTATTTATTTGACAGACACAGTGAGAGAGGGAACGCAAGCAGGTGGAGTGGGAGAGGGAGAAGCAGGCCTCTTGCGGAGCAGGGAGCCCAATGAAGGGAGTGGGGGGGGTGATCCCAGGACGCTGGGATCATGACCTAAGCTGAAGGCAGACATTTAAGGACTGAGCCACCCAGGCACCCCTATTTGTATTATTTTTTTAAAGGAAAAGAAAAAAAGAAATTGTGCTAATGTCATGCTTTTATAGGAGTGATAAAATAGGCATACTCTTGACAATTTTGTTGGCAATGTAAATTATTATAGCAGCATCGTAAATCTAATTATATACATACATATTTCTCTTTCTAGATATATACTATATATTATATATAAACCCAAGTATGCTAAACTGTTTATGAGAGAATACCCATGGGAGAACTGTTTCTAATAGTTAAAACCTGGAAACAACCTAAATATTTTATCAATAAGGAATTGGCTAAATGAATTATGACTTATTTATTAAGGGAATAGAGTGCAATATTAAAAATATTGGAGTATATGGGGTACCCGATGGCTTAGTAAGTTAAGCCTTTGACTCGTGATTTTGGCTCAGGTCATGATCTCGGGGTTGTGAGATTCAGCCCCTTGCTGGGCTCCACACTAGGCATGGAACCTGCTTAAGAGTCTTAAGATTCTTTCTCACCCCCTCCCTCTGCGCCTCCCTTCCCCCACCAAAAAATATATACATATATAATATATAGTACATAGTTATATGTATATATATATATTTATATATACACACACACAAACACATACATGTTCCTATATATGTTACATAAATATAATTATTATATTATATATTAAAGACTTTATACTTTTAAATAAATGTATATTTTATATATGTTTATATATATATATACACACTTATACATATATATATGTATATGCATATCTCCATGTATTGGCAAAGAAAGTGGTCCATGAATGAGTAAGGAAAACTAAGAAGTTGCAGGACAGGACCTAAAAGTAATAATATTTTTTGCACAATAGTAATATGAACAGTTAATGTATACCCTGTTGGTGTGTACATGTAAAAATATCAGAAATAATATACATTAATCTTTTAATATATATATATGTTATATATTAATATACATATGTAATCTTTGATATATTTTAGGGGTAAGCTTAAAGAAATTCTCTAAATTTCTGCTCTCCTATTAATAAATACTTTCAAATAATTATTTAGTACTCTTAATATTAGAAAAATAAGGACCTATTATTGATAATTCAAAACTATCTAAGTTTTTAGATGTCCTCACAATGTATTAATATAAAGCATGTCTGGGTGAAATTAAATATGCTGTCTTCTTTGCAAAAAGCCAAATGAAACTTAATCTATGTTAAGTACCTATTAATTTGTTGCCACTCTTATTAAAATACAAATATCCAAGAGCTCAAATATTTCTTATTTCCAAAAATCACATCATTCATTCAGGTGATGTTAAAGGATCCATATTATTTTCACAGAAATTAGCTTAACTCTATGTAGACCTTCATACTACAAACACTTTCATCTATGCCATATCCTAAAACTGGTTCTTTTTCCCTCAGTCAGTAACATAAAACTAGTGCTTAATGACAAGATTTTTGGGGTGTCTGGGTGGCTCAGTGGTTAAGCATCTGCTGTGGGCTCAGGTCATGATCCCAGGAACCTGGGATCGAGTCCCACATTAGACTCCCTGCTCAGTGAGAGGCCTGCTTCTCCCTCTCCCCTACTTCCTTGCTTGTGTTCCCTCTCTCCCTGTCTTTCTCCCTGTCAAATAAATAAACAAAATCTTTAAAAAGAAATGACAAGATTTTCCATCCTCATTTTTTTGTGGTTATACTTGAGAACTTTTTCTTTTGCAGAAGTCTGAATGTAGAAACAGATGAGCCCCATCATTACTAATGAACCTTCCACTTATACATTATATATGCACTCTAAAACAATTAGAGTTTATATTCTCTTGTGAAAAACTTTATTTCCATAAGGTATTATGACACTGAAACTGAAATTCATGGAGATAATATTAAAAAAGACTTAATTAGGTTTTTAGAAGATTTAATCTTATTTCAGACTTTGGTCATAATTAAAATCTTTAATCATTAAAGATTTAATCATTTAATCATTTAATCATTTAATCATTATAATTAAAAAATTAAATATAAAAATTTAGTTTGGTAAGGTACATTTTATATATTTTAGTTTTTTAGTAAGGTACTTTTTAAATATGAGAAATCAAAATAATTATTAACTGAATCCAATACATTCAAGATAGAAAATATATGATAAATATCTAATCTAGACTGGATTGAAAAGAGTCAATAAAAGTATGATTAAAATGATTTTTTTTTAAGATTTTATTTACTTATTTGACAGAGACATGGTGAGAGAGAGAATACAAGCAGGGGGAGTGAGAGAGGGAGAAGTAGGCTTCCTGTGAAGCAGGGAGCCTGACCCAGGGCTCAATCCCAAGATCCTTGGATCATGATCTGAGCCAAAGGCAGACACTTAACCTACTGAGCCACCCAGGTGCCCCCACCATGATTTTCTTAAAAATGTATTGAATAAAAGACTACCTTAATGGTAATATTTTTTATGGTTTACTTTGGAGTTAATTTTGGAGATTTTAGTTTCCTGTACCTATATTTATGCAACTTAAAAACTATAAATAATTTTCATTTTACATAAAGTAACAGGAAGGTAAAACTCTAAAAACTCAAAAACTCTAAAATTCAAGTTGATGATGGAAATAACACCAGGAAATAGAGAGGTAGATAGATAGATACATAGATACAGATAAACCAACGCATACATACACGTATTTGTTGGAGGCTCCATGTTATAAAGTCAGAGGTGGCAAGAATGGATTACCATTCCTTACTTACTGCATTATATATACGTATACATATAATACATACATATACATAACACACACACACACACACACACCTAATACTATATCTCTTGGACTCTACAAGCAGAACGTCACCTCACAACCACACACACCCACACTTACCCTCAACGTAGCAGTTTAAAGGCAAGGCTACTCCATCCTTTAGGGCTGTTTTTTAATTTTAAATCATTTCCTCTAGCTTTCCATGGTAAAGTATATTTTTTAATATTTTATATAAAAAACACGGAATGGCCTTATTAGCTGTAAGCTATAAATGCCACAAAACAGATTTGGAAATTGGAACACACCCAACATAAATGGTTACCAACAGTGAATGGGAAGGCATACGAAACAGGGCCGTAAAGCCACCACACAATATGAGGAAAATCATTAAACGATCTGGAAAAGCATCAAGATGGCTGGCTTCTTTGTAGTTCCAGCACAAAGACTGAGACTTATTTCTAAATATTTTCCCTGGTGGGGAATAACAGCTTGAAAATAATCCCAGATGTATTCATTTGTGTAACCATTTGCTTCTTGTAGCATATAGGCATGGAAAAATTATTGAAGGCTTCAATTCTGGACTTGTATTTTTTAAATGTCAGGCTTTTGAAAAATAGCACCATTTTTCTTTAAAACCATTCATTTACCTGGAATGTTGGCCAGCAGGCCTATAATATGGACTTGGTTTTGTTAAGATTGAAAAAATGCCCAATGGCAAAAGAGGAATGGGCAATTTTAGTGGATATAACTAAATATGAACCCAAACTCAAATGAGCAAATGTCCAAGCAGGGTAAAAAACAATGTTTTTATCCCTTTAAGCTAGCCAAGTATTTCTAGATCCTGTTAAACACAAATTTAGAGAAAGAAAGTAATCTAGAAGGTTTTCTTTAAAGATAGTGAAAGCAAAGCATTTGAAATAAAGTTTAAGGTAGTCAACTTTATACTCAGGCATTTTGTTTCTCTTGAAAGTATCCTCTCATTTTGAGATTATTCTAGATATTGAGATAAGAAGTCCAAGAGCTAAATGTTATTTTAAAAATCAATTTCAAACACAGATGGATGAAAGAATTCACAGATCTTTGTTAATTGTTGGCCAATTCATTTAAACTCAACTTTTCAACGTTCTAAAAATATATATAATTCTGAAATTTAAAATTATATCTTTAAAGTATTGACAGTTTGGCCTCAGTTCTGCAAATTATATAAGTATTAATTCTGCTTTCTACATATGGGTATACATTACTTTTTTTAAAGCAGAGTTTCTTGTAAGTGTGGTCTCTGTGTATGCCTGTGTGAGTATGTGTACAGAGAAAAAGAGAGTGAGATTATAAATAATTCAGTGTCCTTTTCCTTACCTGACAGATTTTGTTTTAAACATCATTGGGGAATGTCTAAATTTTTTGGTAGGCATTCCAGTGTTAAAATAAACATTGGGTATTATTATTACTGTTGTTATTAACTAGATTGCTGTTTAGAATGTGAAGGGGTGTGTTTGAACCCATCAACAATCTTACAAATATTTAATGAGCACCTATATTATGCCAGCCACAGTTCGGCAACTAAAGTTTCAACAGTGGCAATGAACTTAGTACATCATTCCTCCGGAATGCTTCTTTGGAAAACTGAGTGACAATCATTTTCCTGATTATCAAAGGAAAACAACTGGAGATAAGAAACAAGTAGGAGAGTGTTTCTTCATTGACAGAACTCTGTTTTATAAACACTGCATCAATTTCATCATTCATGTAAAGGATTTTCCACCTGTGTAACTGTACCTTAGAAGAAAGGTCTTTGACTCAAGTGATCACTTGCTTGGAGACACACTCTGAGTGACATGATGATGACACCAGAAGGAACGGATTAGATTAATTTCAAGTGAAAATAAAGAACTCAATCTAAACTATGTAAAACTCACCTCACTCTGATTTACTGCTCTTCCAGGCCATTGAAGCTGCAAATAAAATTTATGAGAGAAGAACAATAAATTAGGACTGGATAAAGCCATAATTTTAGACCTCAAGTTGCTTGTACAGTTAGATTTTAGCACATAAAATTGGGAGCATAATACTAACAAGTTAATAAAATCAGCCAAGTGCTGACATGTAAAAACATTTTTTTTTTAACAATTGGTTGGTCCAATCAGTTAGCCTTGTTGACAACTTGAAATTTTGAAAACCTACATTACTTATATTTGATGAACACTGCAATTGTAGAAAAGTTCATGTATGCATACAATAGAAGTTCACTGGTCTTGGAATACATTTGAGGGGTTGGGGAAGTTGCCTTTAAAGTTAAAACTGTAAAATTACCACATAATAAAAAGGCTGTGCTTTGAACACTAATTGCCCATGTATTTACTTATTTATTTATTTTTTAAAAACCCTCCTTTCCTATAATTACGGTGTGATGTATAAACTTTCTTCGGTTTTACTGAGGTGTGTTTTATATATTTTCAGTTCCACGGCTCTTTTCCATTTATTCTTGATTTTAATTTTACTAATATGCATTAGTATCAATCAAGCATCACGTCTACAAAGATCCCTACAGCGTTTTAATTGAGAGTAAATTGCCTTCAATAAATGGGGCCTCCTACTGGCCTAGAAAACTGGCCCACCCTAGTGGCTGGGCACAAATGCTCATTTGAAGAGTTAAACCAAGGCACGATAGCCCACTTTGTCAGCTGCCTAGAGGGACGTTGTCAAGTCTGGGACCCTGCTGCTTTATTCCTATAACTGTGTTTTAGAAACACCTCACAAGTGGAATTGTGGTTGCCTCATCCAGAAAATGTGGAAAGGATTAATGTGGCATGTAAAACAAATCACTCCTGAGCTCAGCTGAGAAAGTGGGTATTAAAAGCACTCCAGTCAAAAGAGCTTTAGTGAGAGGGTCACGGTGATATACAGTCCGCATATGTTGGGCTGGTAATGCTGCAGGGTGTTTGGAAATGGTAATGGTCCATGGGTGTAAAGTCTTTCAAGACCTCTTAAAGACACATGTGTTTTTTGAGCGTGTTCTCCAAACAAGGACCTGTTATGGGTTAGATTCACTGAAGCTTTTAAACTTTATTGATTGGTTTGTGGGATTCCAGGTTCACTCACTGCTTAAAAAAAAAAAAATCTGTTGATAAACACAGACAAGAATCCCACTTTAATCTCAACCTTATGAATCAATAAACAATGTGGGATATTGCCTCCTCATCGATTACAGTACACACTGTTTATTTTTATCATGGAAGTGCTTGCTAGTTTTCAGAGTTCATGGGCAATATATCTATGTTGTTCTTCTAAATCCAGGTGCTTTGTAGATTTATTTTGAGGGGGAAGAAAAGTGAGAGACCTGAAGATTTCTTGCTATTTGAAATATGAACCATGGCTTTAATAAAAACTTGTGGGTTTCAAGTTGAGAGAGAACAAATAAACCTGCTAAGTGTAATTTCATAAACTGGAACAATTTTCCTTGGTATTTCCAATTTAGGAAGGAATTCATTTGGATCTCACATTATAATGCAAATATATAATCATAGCCATAGTCCCATGAACTCTTAAAGAAATGCAATGCACTAGTTTTCTACATGGGAGTAAATGGTTTCTGCCTCTTCTCTGTTTGGCTTCTATTGGCACTCTTTTATGGGATGCTTCTATTTTTCTTTCCTGGAAGGTTATACCTCATCAATTTATTCATTTTTTTCTAAACAAACTACCCCAAAGGATCATGCCAAATCTTTGAAAAGATGAAAGCACAGGCAGAGGTTGCAATAAATAAGGAGGGAAGCGTTTAAGTAGTTGTCTGCATGTGGACTCAAAACCAGCATGCGTTCTTAGGGAAGACCTGGGAAAACATCAAGACAGGTTAGCAGGAAGTACAAGCTAACTAACCTAAAAATCTCATTAGTAAAGCTAAACAAAGAAAAATATTATGCGAGGCTGGAAAAAGGGCGCTTTTTGGATTTGGGTTTAGTACTCCTGAGTTTGACTCCAACTTACAACCATGACAGCAAATATTTTTCCACCAACTTCAAGCATGACATTATTTGTTACCTTTACTTTACTGCAGTCCTGGTAAAAGTCAAGATCAATAATTTCTCAAGAACATTTCCACTCTACACTGAAATTACAACCAACCTAAGGGACACAGCAGTTATAATATTTCTTGCCATCTCTGTAAAACTCATAACGCATCACCATTGCCTTGTGTTTTAATTGAATTTCCTGTTTGGGCCCATTCACATCATTGCTCTCTAACTAACATATTTGGCCAGGAGGAAGGTGGGGAGCAAGAGTTCATGGTCATTGTATTGAGTATGAAATGGTTACGGATAGAAACAAGAAAAAGTATTGCAATATATAGCAAGAGGGTAATGGCACGTGACATTGTTACTATCATTGTATTTTGGTAGGCAAGCACTGAGTATGACTTTATAATTTTATAATTATATGATTTTATAATTTACTTTATGATATTATGACTCTAGAGTCAAAGAAACTACGAAAGTTATTGCTCTCCAAGTGCTTGGTTGTGGCTGAAAAGACACACATACCTTTACAAAGTGTTTTGCATATATGAGTCACTTTTGTACACAGATTGCTTATAAAGCCTTTTGAGGCTCAAGTGCATTTATTCTATGTGAAGAGTCCTCATGATCTACAAGTAAGCATGAATCTGCAGTTATGTCTTCCCAATTTGCTTATAATTACTCTTCCAGGGGCTTCCATGGCATACCATGGGATGCCACAATGTATTTCTGCATTATATATAAATGGACGCAACTTTTATGCTTCCTATTAGAAACCACCAGTTACAAATAGAAAACAACTGAAAACTTCCTATTCGAAGTTTGGAGTTCTTCTAATGACTTTCTGAACATGTTGAACATCCAGAAAATTAAGGTGCAATGCTTGTCCATTCCACATTATTGCAAAAGTAATTTCTTTTCGTATTGGAATGATGACAGGAAATGGATGATGCTGATGAAAATCTTTCTTCTGCTGTTAGGTGTGTTTCAGTCTGTATGTTTCAGTCATGTGACATTTTAACAGCTTTGAACTGAAAAGTGTTCTGGGCCTGAATGATGGATTCTGTACTGTCTAACCAGCACTGAGTTGGGAACTCACTGACACTTGTCCCCTGCGCTCAGTGGTGCTGACTTTGAATGCTTCCCCAAACACACTAATTGGGGACCTGGACTATGTTGAGTTTTGCTGGTTTCCACATCACCCAGACAAACTGCATGTGAGGGCAGACTAACCCACACCAAGATGTGGTGCACACCTGTACAACAGATGACCAATTTTAAATGTGCAAAGAAAAACCTCCACAAAATAATATGATGTTTCCTTCACATGGCGTACATACAATTCAGACAGCTAAGGGGCTAAAGCATGTGATTTAGCTGTAAGTTTTCATTGCTAAAGACATTTTATAGGGCTTAAATTTTATATAGTCCAGTATCAAGTAGTACTCCTAATTGCATGACTTCAAAGTAGACATGTGAGTCCTACTTTCATATTATTTTAGTGGCAAGCAGTCGCTGCCCTTCCAATTGTTCCTATGAGGTCCTATATTAACATTATTATTGGGGGATTTTATTTAACTTCAATTTTAGTGAAAACTATGCCTACTTCTTTGAATGGGAGTTTGAACACTGAGATTAAATTGATAGAGAAAATCAAGTCTGAATCGGTTTATAGCCCAGAGGTACATTGTGAATCCCATAAAGCATTGTTGCAGGAACCTGGTTAGTGTTCTATACACCTGCTTAATGTTTTTTTCATCATCACAAATGTCAAAGTGCTCAGTAAGTCACTGGGGTTTGAATGACAGCCATGCACTAAGCAAGCAGTTATGTTTTTTCACTACCAAATTGGACCATAAATGATGAAAAAGAGGTCAAAAAGGAAGTATGGAACCATACAAATTTGAAAGGGGAAACTGCTAATAGCCATAAACCCGGGGCAATCAAAGGCTTGGCAAGTCATTGCAAATTACCTGCTCTGTGAATTACTGATCACACTGCATTATGATATAGAACTTTCTAACTCCTTTCATCTGTAGTAACAGGGCTTCTAATAGCTCACAGATCAAAAGCAAAACACTGCCAGTGGAATTTTGATACAAATACACCAAGGTTGTACAAGCATAATGCATATGAATAAAATGTTAATATGCATCCAATATTGCATCTGATCCAATTATTTAATTACAAACCAAACTCACTAACATAATACTTATAGAAAGAGATGGCCGGAAAGATATGCTGAATTTAAAAGGAAGATGAAATTTTGCACGATACTTTCACTGGGGATTAATGTAGGTTGGTATGCTTTAAGCAAGATCTTGGCAATCTTTCAGATGCAAGATGTCAAGTTCCTAAATCCCTTTCTTCTAGCTCAAGACTCAGACATGTGGGAGTCAAGGGTACTCAAAATTGCCCCTCCATATATTTTTCCTATTAGGGAAAATATCTGTATCAATAAGTTTCTTTTGAAAAGATGTGAAATGCCCAGAAGGTATGAAGTCTGTTGGTCATTTGGAAGCCATTCTAATCAGATTGCTTTTCTCCTGCCCCCTTGCTAGAGATCATGGGTACTGAGTACATGAACTTTTTAATACTATAAAAATAAGTCCAGGGAAAAGCACAAACAAATAAACAAAAACTCTGGATCGTGAGACAATTTATAGCAAAGATTTGGCTGAAGTACTGCTGAGTTAGATTTTGCACTGATGCAAAAATACACCTGGTGCCTGGGTGGTGGTGAAGGGATAGAAGCAGATAAGATAGATAGCTGAAAAAGAGAGGTGCTCAGTTACCCTCAGATTCTTTATACTTGATAGTAACTGATACGCTTGAAAGTGAAAATCATTTCCTTGTTGGTTCTTATATCTATGTTCTTTTATAGCCCACAGAAACTCTTTGGTAAAAAGAGTTTATTTTTCTTTTGTAAGAATTATTCATCAACTATGTTACTCCTTCTCATGTTGAAAATACAATAAGAGAGATAGCATTCCTACCTTTATAGGAAATACATATAAGTAAGCACATTCACATAAAGAAAATGCAGATTGTGATAGTGCTATAAAGAATACATACAAAAGGCTGAGAGGATTTCTGAATAAGGGTGCTATTGAGGTAGGATGATCAGGAAAGACTCTCCAACAAAGTAATATAAAGGTTGGTATATGATTAATATTAAAAAAAAAAAACCTAGGCCATTAAAGAATTAGGTAGATGGAGAAGATATGGCTGATGAAAGAAAAACAAAAAGTCCAAAGTATGTGTAGAGCTGAAAGTGGATGATAAAAAGTAGGAAACACACAATATGGCTGAACCACAGTAAGCAGGGAACAAAACATACAATGATGAGAGCCTTTGAAACAAGGCTGTGAGTCAGCAAAGGAAACAGTTAAAAAAACCAAAAGACAACTGACAGAATGGGAGAAGATATTTGCAAATGACATATCAGATAAAGGGCTAGTGTCCAAAATCTATAAAGAACTTAGCAAACTCAACACCCAAAGAACAAATAATCCAATCAAGAAATGGGCAGAGGACATGAACAGACATTTCTGCAAAGAAGACATCCAGATGGCCAACAGACACATGAAAAAGTGCTCCATATCACTCGGCATCAGGGAAATACAAATCAAAACCACCATGAGATATCACCTCACACCAGTCAGAATAGCTAAAATTAACAAGTCAGGAAATGACAGATGCTGGCGAGGATGCGGAGAAAGGGGAACCCTCCTACACTGTTGGTGGGAATGCAAGCTGGTGCAACCACTCTGGAAAACAGCATGGAGGTTCCTCAAAATGTTGAAAATAGAACTACCCTATGACCCTGCAATTGCACTGCTGGGTATTTACCCTAAAGATACAAACATAGTGATCCGAAGGGGCACATGCACCCGAATGTTTATAGCAGCAATGTCTACAATAGCCAAACTATGGAAAGAACCTAGATGTCCATCTACAGACGAATGGATAAAGAAGATGTGGTATATATACACAATGGAATACTATGCAGCCATCAAAAGAAATGAAATCTTGCCATTTGCGACGACGTGGATGGAACTAGAGGGTATCATGCTTAGCGAACTAAGTCAATCGGAGAAAGACAACTATCATATGATCTCCCTGATATGAGGGAGAGGAGATGCAACATGGGGGATCGAGGGGGTAGGAGAAGCGTAAATGAAACAAGATGGGATTGGGAGGGAGACAAACCATAAGTGACTCTTAATCTCACAAAACAAACTGAGGGTTGATGTGGGGAGGGGTTTGGGAGAGGGGGTGGGGTTATGGATATCGGGGAGGGTATGTGCTATGGTGAGTGTTGTGAAGTGTGTAAACCTGGCGATTCGCAGACCTGTACCCCTGGGGATAAAAATATATGTTTATAAAGCTGTAAAAAAAAAAAAAAAAAGAAAGAAAGGATGAATCCCCAAGTTTTGTAGCAACATGGACGGGACTGGAAGAGATTATGCTGAGTGAAATAAGTCAAGCAGAGAGAGTCAATTATCATATGGTTTCACTTATTTGTGGAGCATAACAAATAGCATGGAGGACAAGGGGAGATGGAGAGGAGAAGGGAGTTGAGGGAAATTGGAAGGGGAGGTGAACCATGAGAGACTATGGACTCTGAAAAACGATCTGAGAATTTTGAAGGGGTGGGGGGTGGGAGGTTGGGGGCACCAGGTGGTGGGTATTGTAGAGGGCACGGATTGCATGGAGCACTGGGTGTGGTGCAAAAAATAATGAATACAGTTATGCTGAAAAAAAAGATAAAAAAATTAAAAAAAAAAAAAAAGAAAAAACCCAATAAAAAAAAAAAAAAAAAAAACAAGGCTGTGAGTTAGAGTAAGAAGAAGAGAAGCACATTGTAACTGGCTATTCTGGGGAGAATACTGGATCTGTGAGAAAGAACTGAAGCAAGAAGACCAGCCAGGTCAGCGCTAAGCTGCCCAAGTGAAGGCTGACAGTGGTTCGGTTAGAGTAGTGTCAGTAGAGGTGATCAGAAATGAAAGCAATATGACTCACACCCACCATGTCCCCAGAGAAACCCTGCAAGGCTCTCAGCCTATTAGTCCTTGTGATATAGTAGCCCAACCTTCTGGTTAGAGTGTTTCAGTCAATGACTTTCTACCCTCAACTCTCTAATCAGAAATGTTGGTTCTCCCACTACCATTTCCTTGGTGGGTAAAGTATATAAACTGGTGGAGTACAATGTGTGTGCTTGTAATGTGTGTATGTTTTCTAATTGTTTAATGAGAGAAGTACAGAAAGAACTCAGGGACACGTATGAATTACTTATGCAACGTCTGTTTTAAAAGTGGTTTCAAATCTTTGTGGCATGAGGTGCGGTTATATATCCATAGGTCAATAAATTGCAGCTGATGAAATGTGAGCCACTGAGGTGAAGTTCTATATATTATGTGGGGATGGAGGAGCTCTGTTCGTGTGAGATTAGGGAGAGGTTTAGAAAAAATTGACCCATTTCTCTTCTACACATTTTTTGCTTATTACGTTTATAAACAACATGCATTCATGGCTTCATATTTTGTATCAATGAAGAAAGTTGTTTTTTTTAAAAATTATTGTAAATCATTTAAAAAGTGTGTCTGGAGACTCTGCAATCGGTATCAGATCAAAGAAGGAAGGCATGGTCATGGAGCATAGGAGGAGACCAGAGAGATTAGAGGCTCTTCGAAGGACTCTCTGTAAAAGAAATTTAAAGTCTGCTCTCCCAGCCAAGCCCAGGGCCAGGGTCCTGGGAGTAGCAGTTGGTAGATGCTACTAGATAGTCATGTCTATATATCATTAATAATTGCTGTTGATAAAGGATTACACTTTGAACCACATATAGTTTGCTATAGAGTACATGTCAGTGTTTATTGACTTGTGTTTTATAATTTCACATGAGAGAAGGAAATCTTTCACTAGTAAAAGGAAGAAAATGAACAGTATTGGTCCGTAAGTTATTAGTAGCTGATACCAATAAAAGGAAGACCAGTAACCAATACGTCTTGCTACAGGGCTTCCCTATCCCTTTCTTGTCATGGCACACAGAGAAAATGATATTTGTATAGTTCACTAGAGGAAACTAGAAGGGATTTAAGAGTGTCTATAAATATGTTTTGGGGGGTAAAAGGAGCATTACACTTTCTTGACATTATATAATTACAAAGATACAAATCAGTAAGGAAAATATTCAATGTTGAATTTCTATCATACTTGCAAATAAAATCTTTTCAAATTTCCTATGAAAAAACTTAAGTTAGGGGCACCTGGGTGGCTCAGTGGGTTAAGCCACTGCCTTCGGCTCAGGTCATGATCTCAGGGTCCTGGGATCCAGCCCCGCATCAGGCTCTCTGCTCGGCAGGGAGCCTGCTTCCTCCTCTCTCTCTGCCTGCCTCTCTGCCTCCTTGTGATCGCTCTCTGTCAAAAAAAAAAAAAAAAAAAAGAAAAAACTTAAGTTAAGTTTCATCTTTATTTTTTTTTAAAGATTTTATTTATTTATTTGACAGACAGAGATCACAAGGAGGCAGAGAAGCAGGCAAAGAGGGCGGGTGAGGGGAGAAGCAGGCTCCCCGCTGAGCAGAGAGCCCGATGCGGGACTGGATCCCAGGACCCTGGGATCGTGACCTGAGCCGAAGGCAGCGGCTTAACCCACTGAGCCACCCAGGCGCACCTCATCTTTATTTTTTTTAAGTAAACTCTACCCCAACTCACTACCCAGAGACTGAAAGTAGCATGCTTTATCAACCGAGCAAGCTAGCTTTCCCTAGCATTCATTTTTAAACTACTTGCATTTGGAGAACTCACCTACGTCTTTCACTGACAAAACCTACAGAGTGTTGGCATTTCAGAGGGCAAAATGAGTGTTAATCCAATTGAACCTCAGAAAGTGTACACATGTTTAGACCTTTCAACAAGCTTAAATGTCACTAAGAGAGCACAAATGTCAAAAGCTGATCTAAGTATCCCATATACGTGATGACAGATATTGAGATTGCCACTCACAATTGGGCTTATTAAGAATCCTTGGCAAACTTCCCTGCCACCACAGGTTGTATGTCATGGTCTTTGGGTATCTGAGACCTGAACTCAGCTATCAACAGGTAGGGTCCCACAACTAGCACAACCTGAGCCTGAGTCCTGAAGGGATACATACCCGGGATAGAACACCCGGTTAGCATGAAGAAAGACTAGGCAGAAGATCAGATGGCTGCAGATATTACTAGTCAGGCCTCCCTTCAAACACAGTGTTTCTTGTTCATCACTCATGGATAATTTCAGGGTTGCTCCTCATTGGAGGCTAATGAACCAGGATGTCACCCACCTCTGGCCCTACCTGCTGGACTTCCAGGCCTGAGAGACTAACTTGCTTGAAATCTACAACTCATTGCTTAGGCCATGTGTTAGAAAGTTCTACTTTACAAAATAGTCACTGAACCAGGAAGCTACCTCACTACATGCACGCCCAGACTCTGGACCATATACGCCCAGCAATGCTCCAAAAGAAGTATAATCAGGCAGTTCTCTTTGATATACTCATCCCAACAGGCCAGGGGGAAAGGGAAGAGGAGTGCAATGAAGGAGAGAGGTTAAATGACTGCTTTTCCAAGAGGACTACAGCATTTTCTCATTAGTACGTATTTCTGACTGATATTTACAATATAGCATGCGCAGGCCTCCTTCAGAAAAAATACAAAAATGCTCCCAATTCATTATTTCTTCCCTACCCTGCAGAGGTAGGGAAAAAAATTAATTAATTCAGGAAGAACAGTTTCATTGCCTGATGATGGTATTAAATTTATAATGATAGAGAAACAGGCTTATTAACTGAAGAGATAAGGAAAGAAAAATTAGTATTTTGCTCTTTTGCTTAAGACACCTTAATATTTATCTTGGACACATAATAGCTGATATTCCCCAGATAATCAACTTGCATATTTAAAAACACTATTGCAGCTATTTTGTCATAAAGTAACATCAAATATTGAGTTAGAATTTGGATCCCTCTGACCTTCAGTCCTTGCTTTGTTTGCGATTTGTGCTCATTGCTAAGCTTCCTGCTTCACATCATGGAACTCATTTATTTCCACTTCCTTCTTACATGGCCCAATGCACATCCAGAGGTGTTACAAAAAAATAATATATTGAAAACAAAAGAGTATTGCTTTGTATCTATCCACGTAGCACACTATTTTTGAGCCACAATCTATATTTTTCCAGTGTTTTCCCGTAATGTGTATTTTCCCCTGGAAAAGAGAATTTGAAAAGAATTGCCAAAGCTGTCTTGGAACTTCCACTTTAAATTCAAAACAGATCCCAAAACGTCTACTGGGATATATCTCTAGTATAACTAAGAATGTGCACCTGTGATTACCTAAACCAGCCAAAGAATGGCACCATTGCTTCACATAAATGTAGTCACAGATATTTTTTATATGGTTATAGAATTTTGTCATAAATCCCATGGCTCAGTGTAGAATTCTATCTGTCCTACAGGTCCACTTTTTGCCTTTAGATAACATTTTATAACAAAAGCCTGATGTATTGCTTCTGTCACCCTTTGACCACTAAAGGAACTTATAACAGCACAATGGGTGAATAATAAGGAGACAAAGGGAATTCTCTGCCCTTCTGGCTCAGACCATGCATATGGTCAGAATTTTCCAACTTTATGATAATAAGGGGAATGCATTTATCACCGCTCTGCTCCTTCTCAAATTGATCCCCCACTGTTAAGTTTAGCATTTGGCTATCAATAATATAGAATTATTAAATAATATGGAGGGTAATGAGTGAGATGGCCACGTGAGTTTCACAAGGAAATAATAAATGGTGGAGAAAGAGTACCAGGTTTGAAGGATAAGTTCAGGGAATCATTAACCTAATTAGATGGTTATCTTACAATTTCTTTAAGTTAAACTGAAAATTAAAGATAGCTTGAAAGGTCTTACGCTGGTTTGTGTCACCATGTCACTTATCTGCTCCCCGTAAGATAAGCCCACACCAGCGTTTGGGTAACTGCAATAAAAACAAATTATTTTCTTCTTTAAAATGATAAACTATACTTATTAGTCCTTTACATGATTTATCTATATTTGCTCTGCAATTTGGATAGTTTTATATGACTGAGTTTTAGAAAAAACTAATTAAATAACAGTGACTTCACTTGGATTCAATATTCTCAGTTTTCAAAATGAGACAAGGAAAAAGAAAAACAACCTAATTTTTTTAGATGGGCAAAAGTAATGACCAGGAAGATAATCAAATGACTGATAAGCACACAAAAAATTGTTCAATGTCATGAATCATCAGGAAAATGTAAATTAAAACCACAATTAGATACCTCTAAATACTTACCAGAGAACCCAAAATTTAAAAGACTGAAAATGTCAGATGTTGGCAAGCCACAAAGCCACCATAATATTCATACAGTGTCTATGAGAATGTAAAATAGCACAACTACTTTGGGAAAATAACTGGCAGTTCCTTTATAAAACTAAACAAACATCTACCATGTAATCCAGCAATGCTACTCTTAGGTATTTACCTAAGAAAAATGAAAACACGTGTACACCAAAAAGACTTGCACAAGAATATTCACAACAGCTTTATTGGTAAAAGCTTAAGCTGAAAACTAGCCCAAGTTTTCATCAAGAGAAGAATAAATAAACAAACTGTAGTATGTTCATACACTGGGATATTACTCAGAAATAGAGAGGAACAAATCATTACAACAACATGGATAAATCTCAAAATCATTATGCTGAGTGAAAGCCATTACATAAATGAGTAGGTACTACATGATTCAGTGGAATGAACATGAACTCTAAAATGAGTAAAACTGACCTATGCTATAAAAACTGGAATAATGACTGTCTCCATGGGGAGATGGCTAGCAGGTAAAGATTACGTTGGATATGACATACTAATATTCTATACGTTTAAAGACATTTTAGTTACACAGATGTATATACTCATTAAAAATGAAATGAGTGGCTGCTGGGAAGAAAGATAGTGGTAGAGGAAGATCCTGAGTTCAACTCCTCCCACGGACACACCGAGGCAACAACTCATGTATTGCAACTCTCCCTGAAAACAACCTGAGGACTGGTAGAAGAGATCTTCCCCAGCCAGTCATGGAGAGAAGGCCCCTTTGAAAGGGACAGGTTGGGTGGAGATGTGGTTGGGAGACAAATCGCTACTGCAACTAAGCACAAATGGGAGGGGCATCACAAGCATGGAGGAGCAAGGATATTAGACTCCACACTAGGTACCCCCCACCTTGGGGACTTGCACTGGGAAGTTGAGCCCCCATAACGTCAGGCTTTGAAAAATCAGTGAAGCTTCATTCCAGGGTCTTTAAAAACCAGTGGGCTTGACTCCAGGAGAACTGAAGGGCAATAGAAAACTAAGTCCCCACCCTTAAAGACCTAACTAAGCCCAAGACCCAACATAGAAGCATCAGTTTGAAAATGCCTGGTGCATATATGAAGGAGATCTATTGACTAATTTTAGGACAAGTGATGGAAGAACAGACACTGATAGCAAATTTCTCTGGGAGAAATTTGGAAGGAGTAGGTGAACACCATTTTTCTTGCCCTCCCTTAACCTAGACAGCCAGACACTTGTGGGTGTCTGTGCTAACATTCTCCGTCTAACTTACTAGCACTGTATACTCCACCCCAGCATCCCTTGTGGACCTGCCCCACTGAACCTGCCTGTGCTGGCAGACACGACTCCAAAGAAGCTCCCAAACCTACACATGGCAGGCCACCCCAGCTGGAATCTGCCCTCCAAAGCAACTCCTGGCCTGGGAAAGGGGAACACTAACTCCACACACCATTGTGCCCACAGCTCCTATAGCTGGGCTTCTCAGTTGGCCAGAAAGGGAAGAAGTGCATGTAGTCCACACTTAGAGAACACTTCTGGAATGCCTGGTCCTGGTTACCAGGGAGGACGGTGCTACAGAGCACCACTGGACTCCTTCCATACAAGGCCACCTCCTTTAAGACCAATATATTTAGGTGACCTATCTAATTCTTAAAAACAAACATGGAGAGTTAGACAAAATAAGGAGACAGAGGAATAGGTCTCAAATGAAAGGACAAGAAAACAGCACAGAAAAAGAGCTAAAAGAAATGAAGACAAGCAATAGAGTAGATAAAGAGTTCAAAGTAATTGTCATAAAGGTACTCACTGGACTTGAGATAAGAGTGGATGAACTCAGTGAGAATTTCAACAAAGAAAAAATATTTTAAAAACCAGTCCGAACTGAAGAACACAATAACTGAAATGAAAAATATACTAGAGGGAATAAACAGCAGGTGAGGGGATACAGAAGAATGGATCAACAATCTGGAAGACCGGGCTATGGAAAGTAACCAACCTGAACAATAGCAACAAAAAAGGAATATTAAAAAATCAGCATAGGTTAAGAGGTCTCTACAACATCATCAAGCATAATAATATTCACATTATAGGAATCCCAGAAGGATAAGAGAGCCCTAAGAGACCAGAAAACCTATTTGAAGAAATAATAGCTGAAAATTTCACTAATCTGGAGAAACAAACAGACATTCAGGTCCAGGAACCACAGAATACCACACACAAGATGAACCCAAGGAGGTGCTCACCAAGATAATAATAACTTAAATGTTAATGATTAAAGATAGAGAATCTTAAAAGCAAGGGAAAACAAACAGTTACATGCAAAAGAAACCCGAGAAGGTTATCAGCTGGTTTTTCAGCAGAAACGTTGCAAGCCAGAAGGAAATAACATGACATATTCAAAGTTCTAAAAGGAAAAAAAAACTAATAACTCCAAATACTCTACCCAGGAAGGTTATCACTCAGAATTTAGCAGAGAGAAAGAATTTCCCAGAAAACCAAGGGTTAAGGGAATTTATCACTTCTAAATCAGCTTTATAAGAAATGTAACTTTCATACAACTTTTCCTACCTAAAACATACAACTTTTCCTACTTCCAACTTTTCCTACTTCTTTAAGTAGGGAAAAAAAAGGCCACAACTAGAAGAAAATTATGAAAGAAAAGAATTTCATAGGAAAAAACAAACATATAGTAGAAGTAGTAGAATAATCACTTATGAAGCCAATGTGAAGTTAAAATGCAGAAGTAGTACCAACTACAAATGTATCTACAAAAATTAGTCAAGAGATAAAAAGAAATGTTGTAAAATATGGCATATACATAAAACATGGAGGAAGGAGGGAGAAAAATACAGTGCTTTTATAACATGTTTGAACTTAAGTGACCATCAATTTAAATTAGACTGCCATACATATAGGATGTTGCATATGAACCTCATGATAACCACAAACCAAAAACATCTAATAGAAAAATAAAATAAAACATGAAGATAAAGGGATCCAAGTATAGCACTAAAGAAAACCTTTTAACCACAGGGAAGAGAGCTATAGGAATTATAAGGAACAGAGAAGAACTATAAGAACAACAAGAAAATAATAAAAAAAATCACATTAAGTACATACTTATTCTAAATAATTATTCTAAATGTAAATGGACTAAATGTTCCAATTAAAAGACATAGGTGACTGAATGAAGAAATAAGACCTATCTATATGGTCTCTACAAGAAACTTACTTCAAACCTAAAGACACATAGAGACTAATAATTAAGGAATGGAAAAAAGTACTCCAAACAAACTGATGAGAGAAAAAAAAAAAAAAGCAGGGATAATAATACTCATACCAGACAAAATAGTCTTTAAAACAAAGAAGAACAAGAAACCAAAAAAGGTCTTTATATAATGATAAAGGAATCAATCCAACAAGGGAATATAACAATTGTGAATATCTATGCACCCAACATAGAAGCACTTATATATGTAAAGCAAATATTAACAGACATAAAAGGAGAAACTGATAGCAATACAATAAGAGTAGGAGACCTTAACAACCCACTCAAATCAATGGACACATCATCCAGACAGAAAATGAATAAGGAAACTGTGGCTCTGAATGACACATGAGACCAGATAGAGTTAACAGATATGTACAAAACATTCCATTGCCAAACAGCAGAATACATACTTTTTTCAGGAGCACATGGGAACAGTTTCCAGGACAGATCACATGATAGGCCACAAAACATGTCTCAATAAATTTAAGAAGACTGAAATATTAAACATGTTTTCCTACTATAGCAGAATCAACAGAGATCAATTATAAGGGGGCAAAAAAAAAAAAAAAAAAAAAAAAAAAACAGAAAAAAAACCCTGAAAGGAACACAAACATGTAGAGGCTAAATAATATGTTATTAAACAACCAATGGGTATATAAAGAAATCAAAGAGGAATGAGCAAATAAATACCTGGAGATAAATGAAAATGAACATACAATGGTCCAAAATCTTTGGGATCCAGCAAAGAAAGTTCTAAGAGGGAACTTGACAGCAACACAGATCTGCTTCCAGAAACAAAAAAATCTCCAATAACAATTTAACCTTAAACCTAAAGGAACTAGAAAAAGAAGAACAAAGCACAAAGTCAGCAAAAGGAAGGAAATAATAAATATCAGAGAAGAAATAAATGACATTCAATGAGACTAAGAGCTTGTTCTTCAAAAAGATGACAAAAATGGTAAACCTTAGCCAGACCAATCAAAAAAGAGAGAAGACTCAAATAAATAAGTTCAGAAATGAAAGGAGATGTCACAACTGACACCACAGAAATACAAAAGATTATAAGAAATTACTATAAAGATTATATGCCAACAAATTGGACAATCTAGAAGAAATGGGTAAATTCCTAGAAACATACAACTTTCCCAGACTGAATTGGGAAAAAAGAGAATCTGAACAGACCAACAGTTAGTAACAAAAAATAATTGGTTATCAGGAAACTTCCAATAAACAAAAGTCCAGTATCAGATGGCTCCACATGTTAATTCTACCAAATATTTAAGGAGGAGTTAATATCTATCTTTCTCAAATTTCTCCAAAAAAGAATTGTTCCAAATGTAGCCTGTGAGGCCAGCATTACTATGATACCAAAATCAGAAGCACCACAAAAAAAAGAAAATTATAGACCAGCATCCCTGATGAATACGGATGCAGAAATCCTCAACAAAATATTAGCAAACTGCATTAAAAAATGCATGACAAGGACTATTCACCACAATCAAATGGGATTTATTCCAGGGATACAAGGATGGTTCAATAATATGCAAATCAATGTGATACATCACATTAACAAGATAAAGGATAAATACCAAATAATCATCTCAACAGATGCAGAAAATGCATCTGATAAAATTCAATACATCCAGGGGCCCCTGGGTGGCTCAATGGGTTAAAGACTCTGCCTTCGGCTCAGGTCATGGTCTCAGGGTTCTGAGATTGAGCCCCGCATCCCTGCTCTGCTCAGCGGGGAACATGCTTCCCTTCCTCTCTCTCTGCCTGCCTCTCTGCCTGCTTGTGATCTCTGTCTGTCAAATAAATAAATAAAATCTTTTAAAAAATTCAATACATCCATAAATGATTAAAAACCCTCAACAAAGTAGGTTTAGAGTGAACATATCTAACATAATAAAGGCTAATACATATGACAAACATACTGTTAGCATCATACTCAACAGTAAAAAGCTGAAAGCTTTCTCCCTAACATCAGGAACAAGAAAAGATGTACATTTTCACCATTTGTATTCAACATAACATATACTGGAAGTCAGAGCCAGCAATTAGACAACAGAAAGAAATAAAATGCATCCAGTTTGGTGAGGAAGATGTTAAACTGTTAATATTTGCAGATGACTTGTAACTGAGGGTTACTGGAGGGGAGGTGGGCAGGGAAATGGGCTAACTGTGTGATGGGAATTAAGGAAGGTACTTGTGATGAACACAGGGTGTTATATATAAGTGATGAATCACTAAATTCTACTGCTGAAACTAATATCACACTATATGTTAATTTACTAGAATTTAAATAAAGACTTGAAATATTAAAAAAATTAAAAATGAGAAGAACTGAATAGACATTTTTCCAAAGAAGACATACAAATGGCTAACAGAAATGAAAAGATGTTCATCATCATTTACCATCGGGAAACTGCAAATCAAAAACCTAGGAGATATCACCTCACAAAAGTCAGAATGGCTGGTATCCAAAAGACAAGAAATAATTTGTTTTAGTGAAGATGTAGAGAAAAAGGAACCCCCATGCAATGTTGGTGGGAATACAAACTGGTGCAGACACTGTGGAAAACAATATGGAGGTTCTTCTAAAACAAAAAGTAGAACTACCATATGATCCATTAATCCCACTTTTGCATATTACCTGGAAAAAAAGACGCTAATTCAGAAAGACATATGCACCCATATATTTGTGGCAGCATTATTTATAATAGCCAAGACATAGAAGCAACCCATGTGTCTACTGATGGATAAGGTAATAAAGAAGACATACTAGATATAAACAACAGAATATTACTCAGCCACAAAAAGAATAAAATATTGCAATTCAAGATAGCATAGATGGACCTATAGGATATTTGGCCAAGTAAAATAAACCAGACAGAGAAAGACAAATACCATTTGATTTCACTTCCATGTGAAATCTAAAAAATAAAACAAATGGGGGCACCTGGGTGGCTCAGTGGGTTAAGCCTCTGCTTTCAGTTCAGGTCATGATCTCAGGGTCCTGGGATCGAGTCCCGCATCGGGCTCTCTGCTCCGCAGGGAGTCTGTTTCCTCCTCTCTCTCTCTGCCTGCCTCTCTGTCCACTTGTGGTCTCTGTCTGTCAAATAAATAAAATATTAAAAAAATAAAAAAAAATAATAAAACAAATGAACAAATAAGCAATAACAAAGAAATAGGATCATGATATAGAGAACGAACTGGTTTCCAAATGGGTACAAAATAAGTGAAGGGAATTAAGGGATGCAAACTTCCAGGCTACAAAATAAATAAGCCACAGGGGTGAAAGGTAGAGTATAGGGAATATAGTCAATAATATTGCAATACTCTTGTCATGGTGTGCATCTCGTAATGTACATAATTTTCCATCACTAAGTTGTACACCTACAACTAATATTATATGTCAACTATGCTTCAATTTTATAAAATCATCAAATGATGTGCAAGATTTCTGCATTTTACCTTAAATAAAATTTACCTCATCAGAAAAGTGAACTTTTCTGAACTATGTCTGATGATATGCATACTAAGTCATTTAAGGTGAAGAATATTCATTATCTTCAGCTAATCTAAAAATGCATCAGAAAAATCAGATGGATGGATAGAGATACGGATGGATAGATAGGTGAAAACTGGAGCCAGCAAAACTATAGAACATACCATACAAATCTAGAGTATGCGGTAGTCACCACATAAAACTTTTTAAATGTTCTATACATTTGGAAATTGTCATAATATTAGAAAAAAACAGGCTGATATTTTTTCCTTTTCATCTGCATTGCTCCTGAAAACTAAAAGTTAAAATGAAAAAACAAAAACAAAAACAAAAGAAATATTGACTCTAGCTATCTTTAAGTAAGGCTGTGATGTCCTGCTACCTGTTTGGCTTAAACCAACATCCCCAGGATTATTTAACACAGAAATAAATGATTTTCTTACCCAGAAGAACTCTAACAACAAAGAACACAGAAAATGATGAAGAATGTGGGTTAGCCAGGGAATGTGTGATGAACCTGGCATACAGGCGTCCACACCTACACCATGCCAATGGGCAAATGGCAGAAGTTCTTCAATATATAGGAGTGGGAAGACCCAATGATAAAACCCTATGCTAAATGATAAATAAGGCTTTCAAGTCAGGGGCATCTAAATTTAAGTTCAGGCTCTCCTACTATTAGCTTTGTTTCCCTGTAAGCGTTATTGAACCTTTTTAAAATTATTATTGATTGGTTTGATTTTTACTAAATCTTGTTTTTATCATTTACCTAATGGAGTGATTGCTGGCATATACCATTGAGGGTCATTTTAAAGATTTTATTCATTTATTTGAGAAAGATTGAGAGAAAGAGAGTACAATTAGGGGGAGGAACAAAGAGAGAGGGAGAAGCAGACTCCATGCTGAGCAGGGAGTCTGATGTGGGGCTAGATCCTGAGACTCCAAGATCATAACCCGAACCAAAGGTAGACGGTTAACCGACTAAGCCACCCGGTGTCCCCAGAGTACTGTGGGTTTTAATAATTACTATACACATTCACACACACACAGTCACAGTCACACCTGAGAAGAGAGAAAATAAATTATCTTTGATATAATTTAAAGAAAAGTTTTCGAGGGGTGCCTGGGTGGCTCAATGGGTTAAAGCCTCTGCCTTCGGCTCAGGTCATGGTCTCAGGGTCCTGGGATCAAGCCCCACATTGGGCTCTCTGCTCCACAGGAAGCCTGCTTCCTTCTCTCTCTCTGCCTGCCTCTCTGCCTACTTGTGATCTCTGTCAAATATATAAATAAAATCTTTAAAAAAAAAAGAAAAGAAAAAAGTTTTTGAGCAAAGGGTTTAATGATAAAATAGGGAGCTAGAAAGTACTGAACTACACAGCTTCTAGTTTTTCATCTATTTTTTTTTTTCCTCTGTGTGGGTTGCAGATCTCTCTCCCCTTCAACACTGAAGCGGTGACAGCAATGATTATTGCTAAGTACAGGTTTGAATGAAAACCCACACTATGGAATATTTTACTTTCCCTGCAAATCTTCTCAAACCTTCTCATAAATAAATGGGGCTAGAGTCAAGGAAACTGGGCTAAATCCCTCCCTTACTGCTTGGACTGTTCCCAAATCATTCATCATGGACACAGAAGGATGGGAGCTTCTCTTTGGCATATATCTTAGGAAGGTCTGGCAGGGTTAAGGGAAAGAGACAAAGGAGCCTATGCTCAGATATCCTGGGTATTTTTGCCAATGTCCCTTAAAAAGAAAAAAATTACATGCACAGCATGCTTTTGTCAATAAATCCTCCATGTGATTACACTGAAGGTGCTGAAAATTGCTTGGATAGTTCAACATTGTATCGGGAGCTTTTCGCAGATCAGTGTTCTGACAAGTGATGTTGAAAATTTCTATCTCTTAGATCCTACAGTCTACAACCTCTTAGAATTGCTAATGGTTTTTACTGGATTAGAATTGACTGGCTCTTCTGATTTGAGTGGTATCCATTTCAATTTTACCATTACTCCCGGGGCAAGGAGAATGATCTTGTTCAGGGGCACTGGGCCAGCTTGAGGGCAAAAATATCCTGGTCCCATGGAAATTATGCATGGTGTGTAAGAGTCACAAAATCCATGATAGATTGTTCTGTGCAATGACTCTTAAGTCTGCTTAGGATTCCATGTCCTATTTTAAATCTTTGAAATGAAATTTCATGCCATAGGGTTCGCCATGAGAGGAAAGGTTAAAGGAAAAAAAAAAAAAAGACTAAAGTCAATCCAAGACAGAATGCCTTTTATGGTATGAATGCTCTTAAAGTTCTTTTCCTTTTCCTGAAAAAAAAAGTTTTATTGTTAACTGTTTCATTTTGGGGTTATAAAATTATTTATGGGGCTTAGAGCAGAAAGCCACCATGCCTTATCTTTTCCTGGCTCCTATTTTTGGGGAAAAAAAAAATTGCCTAACTGTGGTGTGGCCAGGCCTTAAGTAAAAAGTGCTTTTTATTATTTCTTTAATTAAACATGATCAAAGTTGCCCTTAGACCATTTGAAGGAGTATTTTCCTAGTAATATGGCACTGTCTATATTCTTTTAACATGGCCATTGGCTCATTGTCCCTGTTGTTGGTTCAATAGTTCCTTTTGCTATGGACGACCAAAATTTTCCATTCTTTGAAACCGAGTGTTTTACTATACACAGATGAAACACACCTGTTTCTGATATACAACCACTTTCAATTCTTGTTAGCTGTGAAAAAATCATGAAATGGAAAAAATCTGTGTTCCCCATGCTGGTGCAAAATAAAATTTGGAGCTTCACATTGTTGATTAAAAAGAAAAAATACAGCAGGCACCTACTATGTGCAAGGAAGCTACTATAGCATTCAATAAATCTGGAAATGTTTATTGAGCATCCACTCTGGGTCAGGCTCTCTTGCATGATCTAAAAAGTAGGCTATGAAAACAAAAACAGAAACAGAAACAATAATAAGTGGGGAAGAAAGGAAGTAGAGAGTCCTGGGGATTGGAAGACTTTTAAATAGGATGATCAGGGTCCTCTGTGTTTGGAGAAATAAGATTATAATGGGTAAATCTGAAGGAAGATTGAAGGAAGTGAGGGTGTAAGCAACACAAGTCTTTGGGGGAAGACCAACATAGGGGAGCAACAAGGGTCTTGAGGGTAGAATACCAAACACTCTCAAAAAAAAAAAAAAAAAAAAAAAAAAGGAAAAGAAAACAAAGGAGGCCAGTGAAGTCAGAAGTAAATGCCTGAGGTGGGAAACAGACATGAACACATAGAGGAACAGGGAACCAAATTATGTAGGATCTTGTAAGTCATTATAAAGACTTGTGGTTTTACCATGGGTGACATGGGGTCTTTTAGAAGATTGAATGGGGGAGAGAGTGTTTTATTCAAGTTTTAATATTATACCTCAAACAATATGTCTGCTCTATTGAATATGTGTACAGTATAGGATATGAGTGCAGAAGAAGAGAAACCAGTTAGCAAGCCATTGAGCATCTTGGATTTGAGATAATTATGGCTTGGATGAAGATCATAGACACAAAATGGTGAAAAGTGGCCAGATTCTGAATCTATTTTGCAGATAAAATAAGTAGAATTTGTTGAAAGTTTGGATCAATGAATTGAGAAAGAGATGACTCAATGATGATTCTAAGATATTAGTTAATATTTGTTAAGGAAGGGGAGATGGGAAGTAGAGCAGATTTGGGGGTGGAGGAGCAAATTGGGATTTCTGTTTTGGGCACATTACATTTGCAATGCCAAGTAGAGATGCAAGGGAAGATGATTCCTCATAAAGGTGGAGACAAATATCTGGAGTTGAAGGGAGAGATACAGGCTGGACATATATAGTTGCGAGCCATCAGATGATTCATACATATATGTGACCATAGGCAGCTAATGGGTTGAGGGCTGAAGTGACAATAAAGTAAGCACAGCCACACAGCTGTGGATCAAATGTGGGATAAATAACTAGCACTTCACCATTACAAGGTTAACTGCTGGTCTGTTAAGAGTCCAGACTGACGAGCCCAAACCAAAAAAAGCAACCAGCCAAAGAAACTAAACAACAATAACAGCAAAGCCTCCCCAAGACCCCCAAAGCCCCCAAAACTACAAAGAAATGGCCATTGAGTGGGGAAGGAGGGAGCGGGACTGAGAAAGCACGATGTCTAGAAAGCAAGTGAAAAAAAATTAAATAAAAGGAGGATTATACTTTGGGATATATGAAAACAGTTCTTTAGCTTATAAAGAAGATAAAAGGTTATAAAAATATTCCACATCTAGATTAGAAAGTGGTAAGTGGTACAAAAAGATTTTAAACCCAATGTTGAAAGATGGATGGAAACCTGACTGGTGGAAGGAGAGGAAGAGAAGAGATTTATATTGGAGGGAACATCTTAAAAAAAAGTCCTGAGAAGGAAAAATACAAAGGTATATTTGAGGCATAGTGGTTCAAGCTAGCTTGGGAGTACAGAATGCATAGCCCACTTCCTACATACTTCTGAGGCAGGTTTCCTGGAGCTGAAAAATGTTCAGAATTTGCTGTGTGTGTTCGTGTGTGTGTGTATTTACCAAATCTCCAGAAACAATGGGTATAAGAAGTCAACGTAATACTGAAACTTTATTTTCAATCCTTTACCCGTAATCTCTCAGCTACCACATTTTGTATTTTCAGCTGTAACTATAATAATAGCTATGTAAAACATCTATCTCTATCTGTTTAGCATCTGTGGCGTGCTTGTTCTATGTAAACTCTGATGAAAGGAAAAAGAGGATTAACATAAATGTGCAAAAATATTCATTGCAATCCAAGTCTCTGCTGTGGGCCAGTTGTGGAGCTAGGAGGGAGAAAGTAAAGAAATTTGAATAAGATAAGGCTCACTGAACTGTTATATAAATTTTCTAGGACAGTCTGCTTTAATAGTTGGAAAATAGAAAATCTATGTTATAGATTCGAAGTTTGGCCTAGCATAATCTGACCTATGCTCCAGTTCCTCTGTGGAGACAGAGGAAGCTCTCTTGCCTATAATCACATACAAAATTCCTTAGGGATACCAGTCATCATCCTTGGGGTCAGAACGTCTCATGGCATTGAAAAAAGGAAAAGAGGGAAACACAAGGAATCACGCAAGATTTTATTTTTAGTAGCAGAACATAATATATTCCATTCCTCCAAGACAAACATGGTAAATTTTCTTACAGATTTGTTCATGTGAATTTTAATTTTAAATCAAATTTCACAGGTATTTTCCCCATCTTTGTATTCCCAGTGGCATAGTGGGATGTGTTCAGAGGACCTACTCTCCAATCCAAACTCAGATACCAATTCATCCCCTAGTCTTTTTATACCTCAGGTGTCTCATTTGCAAAATTAAGAATGAGGACTGTGTAAAGTGAGAAAGAACACTTCGGAGTCATGCAGTCTTAGCAGTTATTTGATATTAAGACAAGCTACTAAATGTCTGAATTTCAGTCGTTAAACAGCAAATTAGAGAGAATAACAGGTCCTACACAATATTGTCACGAGGACTGAAAGAAATCATGCACAGAAAATTTCTGGCACACAATAGACTCTCAATGAATGTTCATTTCCTTCCTTATTATTATTTTTTTTATTATGTCATGTTAGTCACCATATAGTATGTCCTTCTTTTAACTTGAGAATTTCAGTTCCAATATGATGTCAAGACTTAATTCGAGAAAAAAATTAGGAAAGAAATTATAGAGTTTTACTATTATTAGCTGTTTTAAAACATTTTTTTAATTAGAATCCAGGCTGTCTTAGAGAAAAAGACAGCTTCTACCATTAGGGTAAAAATAAAGAACTTACAGAGAGTATGTACCACATGAACAGTGAGAAGAAAAAACAAAAAAAACTGATGTTCCTCTTGAGAGAAGTTTTAAGATTATTTGGGGGGGGAAAATAGAAGGAAAGAAGGGAGGAATGAACTTAGTTGATATGTAGTTTTAGAGCCTATAAATTAAAAAATTAACCAGGTAAGAGAAAGGCTTTTGCTGGGTTGCCTTCCCCATTAACATGGGCTAGATATTAGGGCTGGTGTGACACAGTCATCTTCCTTTTTCTCAAAATGGAAAAAAAAATTTTTTTTCATGGAAGTGAGAATTTATTGCAGGAATGTCAGCTCAGTGAATGAGTCTATGCTCTATGTAAAAGGAAATGTATACTTTACTACTTTGACCTTTCTATATTTTTCATATTTTGTCTGGCTACATATTGCAACCATTCCTTTCAGTTAGCAATTAAAGTCAAATTTGCAGCTGCCTTTACAAAACCAAAGCGCCCTCCTACAAATGAAATTTTTAAAGCCCTCTTGTTTGATCTCCAGTATCATACAATTTGTTATGTGAGACATATATAATATCCCAAGTATGAAGAAACACAATAGTCACTGTCCCTTAGCACTATCCATCACTCAATGTTTTAGTTTGTCATACAATATGAAAAATAAGTGAAAAAAAAAAGAGGAGGGGAGAGGTAGCAATAATTTATGCCTGTCTAGAAGGTTTGGCACTATAACTTCAAGTATAGGGAACAATTTACAGGAGAAAAAAATGTAACCAGAGACTATGTAAGTATGGAAGATGAGATCATCTACCAACAGCAATCTTTCAAATTCATAGACACTTCTGGATTCATGAGGTGAGAATGAGTAGTGCAGAGTACTGTGAAATTCATTTGTAGTGTTCGATTTTGTTAACATGCATTCTCAAGTTGTCTTTGTTATGAGATAGCATTCATATTGCAAGTGAAAAGTATGGACAATATCCCTATTAGTTGAAATCAAGATAGTCTTAAAGTCAGAAAAACAAAACATAACATGTAACTCTAAAGTATTATTTAAAAGAGGAAAGAAATATAAATTTAGGAGAAACTTGCAATCATCTTTTTTTTTGGTAAATACTTAGCTGTTCTTTTAAATGATTAATTTGATTTGATTCTAATTTATTTTAATGTATTTGCCTTCTATTAAGCATGACCAAAATTTGTCTCAAAGACTGTTTCTTTTTTTTTTTTTTTAAGATTTTATTTATTTATTGGAGAGAGAGAGAGCACAAACTGCGGTCCAGGGAGTGGATGTGGGTGGTGGGAGAGGGAGAAGCAGGCTCCCCACAGAGCAGGGAGCCCGAAGACGAAGACTTGGGGCTCCATCCCAGGACCCTGGGATCCTGACCTGAGCCTAAGGCAGATGCTTAGCCTACTGAGCCACCCAAGAGCCCTTTGAGGTGTTTTTCTTAATTAAACATTTTCTTCTAGGTACAAGTAAATTTATCAATGATTTAATAAAAACAAAAGAAAAATAATTTATAGAAGCATATAGTGATCCATATATCTCTTACATTTCTCCCATAAAAACCAACAGAGATATTATTTCAACTTCAAAATCGGAAAAAGAGATTAAAAATTGATTTTAGTAATTTCTCTAGAAACACACAAACCAAAATCTAGGAATCAGATGATGAGAATAGTAAGGTGTTTCAGAGTAAGAGAGGGAGAAGGAGGTGGCATTGAAATTGGCTATTTGGGTCCTAGCATGTATTAAAAAACATTAAAAATAATGTGCAACTGAAGGACTTGCATAGTGATCCAGGAATTCAAAAAGCAAGTATTTGGGCTAACAAAAATATGCAGGTATAATAACAGATATTATTAGGGGTAAGGTCAAGAAAATATGAAAATATATTTAAAGAACTTAGACGGATAGACCAAGGCTTTTCAAGTTTTAAAGGACACATAAATTACTTGGCATCTCATTCAAATACAGATTTTGAATCAGTAGATTTGGAGTGGGACCCAAGAGTGCACTTGTTACAAGCCTCCATGCCATGCTCAGGCTCCTGGTCTAAGGACCATACTTCGAGCACCAGATCGTGACAAGGGAAGGAATGTTTATCCTAGAAACCTGCACCTAGGAAAGTCTGAAAATCAAAGGAGCTGTCTCACCAACTGTTGCCACCACTTTTTTATTTTCAGTGGAATCCACTCTAGAAAACAGAAATAAAAGTAGCCGGCTTCCTTCCTTCCACCCTCCCTTATTCCTTCTTTCCTTCCTTCCTTCCTTCCTTCCTTCTTTTCTTTCTCTCTCTCTCTTTCTCTCTGGCTAACACTTACAAATAATCACAATGTAACATTTTATTAAGATAAATAAATAAGTTAACTTAACCCTCAAAAGAGCCTATGAAGTAAATATTTTTATTATTTCCACTTTACAGAAAAAAGAAACAGGGTTGAGAATTTAATTAATCAAGTCAAATTCACATATGCAGGATTTAGAAACAGAATCCTGAATCTGGTATATATCACTCCAGAGCCTAGATATTTTAATCAGTGTTGCTACAATTATCAAGACTGCTCTACTGCATTCCTACTTAGGTCCCAAAGAAATAAACAAAATAAATGCAAAAGATACAATAGGGATACAGTTTTGTATAAACTTTGGGGCACAGCAGGGTCATTAGCTTTAGAACAGGATTTACTCAAGGATCACTGCTCTTGACATTAGAAATCTTAAGTACATGGTGAATAGCAGTTTTGATGCAAGAAATAATGTTGCATCTTGCATGAGCCAGAATAAATAAAAGATGAGAGTAAACTTGTTACGAGACGGGATTCCTTAGTTTGAAAGATTCTAGATAAGGACATACTGGAGGATCTACAGCCCTGAACATATGGGATAACCCTTAAAGCTCCACATCTGAAAAAAAATAGCCCTTAAACTTTAGAATCCCTGAAGGACTTTTACTATTGAAGGGTACACTATTAAATATTTTATGCATTCTGTTATTTTTAAAGGGTATAATCCCTCCTAAGGTGTGTTGGCCCTGGGGTCTTTGAACCAGTCTAGACCAGAATTAACTGGGAGCCATCATTTTCATTACAGCATGTTATAATTATATTTGCTTATTTCACACTGTTTAATATACTCTGTCGTGTTACACTACATCACAGGGTCTTCAGCACCTGTTGCTTATTTCTGCCAGACTGAAAGTATTCCTTTCTCTTTATTATTTGTGCACAAGGATAAGATGAACTTGCCAAGAGTTGTCATTCTTGTGCACACCTGCCAGGCATCAGATCCTTTAATAGTTGAAATGCTTATAGCATATGCTGTGGTTCTTACAGCTACCAACTTCCAATGCCCAGTACTTCACAAGAGGTTGAAACTACTCGGGATGACATATTCATCCCTTGAACTATGCATATGTGACCATATTCCCTTGGGTATATACCATGTTTATATAACACATCCCCGGGTTAGCTTTGGCTGAGACTATATCTATGGTAATTTACTACCTTATATCTTCAACTTTTTAAAAAATCAATAATAAATCTTTTGATAATTACTGATTTGTTGGCAACTACTTACATGAAAGATAGCATCAGGTTGTGCCTCAAAAAATAAAATTGGGTTTATGGCTACAAGATAGAAACCATCTTCCTGTTTTGTTAAGATTTTATTTTCCCTTGCTAAGGATGCCTTATACGTTTCCCACTCTTCTGTTAGGTCTTCAATCCAGATAAAAGTGGGTATTGTTGAACTACAATATTCAGAGTTGAGCTAAGCTTAGAAAAATAGGGTGAAACTCCCCAGCTGCTGGGGGCCTGGATAGATGACTAAGGTACTGAGGGCGCTAACTCATTCTCACGTAAGGCGTACCAGTCAACGTCCTAAAGAGGAGCTTTCACTTGGATGTAATTGAGGAATGGAGCCTGGCATAAAGGCGTCTGTCCTTGAATCCTACTGAGGTACCCAGAAGGATAAAGACAGAAAAGAATGATTTTCTATGATTTCTAAGATCTTTTCAACTCTATCCTACTGATCATGTCAGAGCTCATCGGGTTGTAGAATGGAGAGTAAGAAGAACAGGAAGGTTTTCTAGAAGACTGACGTGACTAAAGCCAAGAAAGAGCAATGAAGATACATTTCTGCTTTCATTGTTTTACCACATTCCCAAGGACAAGTTAATTCCTGGTTTTGTTGAATTCCTGAGGAGCGCCTGACTATATCAGCATGTTTATCTTTCCTGTCCATGAGAATATCTAGGTGGCACCACAGTAACCCCTTGACAAATACCAAAATTCCATCTAAAACTCTCTGGCAATCTACAGTGACCTCTACAGCAGTCTTGTTTCAAGGGTACCCTGCTTCAGGCAAATTCAGGAGATAGGACAGTTAGTTTTCCTTTGGAAACAGTGCAGCCACACATTCCTAAATATCTCTTTCTCTCACTCTTTCCCACTCTTTCTTCCTCTCTCTCATGTGTGCAAACACCACTCAGAGCCCAAGCTGCTTGACAAGTACAGAATGAATTACGTATCTTAAGATTACGATTTACTCTTAGAGGATAGATGGGTTTAGTTCATTAAGGGCAAGCTTTCATGAACCAAGTGGTCAAGAACCTTCGTAGGGTTGCGCCAGAATGGAATCAGAGGATTGTTCTCGAAGGAAGAATTTCTAATGATGTTATTTTTAATAAGGAAGTCTACTGACCTCTACAGTGACAATTCATTTTATTGCCTGAAATGGGAGGGCTTGCTGCCGGGCTCTTGCGAACTGCATTTTCCTTGTCCTGAGTCACCTATGGGGACCCCCTGGATGTGATTCACTCACAAACAGGACTTCCTTGGAGGTTCTTGGCACACCTAATTTTTTTTTTTTTGGCACACCTAATTTTAACTATTTAACTGATGCCCCTGATGACATAAAATAAGGATTGGCATATCGCTGAAGATACAAAGCACCTTCAGTTATACTCAGGAAGAGTTCATTTTACCCAGCAAAGGAATAGATAAGTTCCTATGGGCTACAAGTCTCCTACCTAGCCAGTAGTATTACTGAAACATTACCTAGGAAAACAACACTAGGAAAAGGTCAGAGCTTGTGGCTTTCAGCGGACTCAGAAAAACACATAGGAGACAGAGTTGGAACTCTTTCTTTTAGAGCCAATGCCACTAATCAAAGAATTCCAAAGAGAATTCTATGCACAGTCACTGTTAAAATTTAAAAGGAGATTAGAGACCCATTTCCAGCCAGAATAATTTGAACACACTGACATGTACCATTATATTGTTTGAAGAACATTTCCAAAAGAATAAAATGTCTCTTTTGACCTTTGCAGTGTGAGTAACATATGTCGAAAAGAAGGACAGAAGGCTTATTTTTATACAGATAGCAGAAAGCTGCTCTCCTTGTTAAGAAAGTATGGCAGGCTGATTCTTTCTTTTTCCTTTGTAATTTGAAAGTCCTCCCAGATAAAACTTTGCGATATACAAGTTGGTTTTGACATCCTGGCTGTATGCCCCTTACTGTTTATAAGTCATGTAAGGAAGTCATCTATCTTGACCAATATGGCTCAGACATATTTTCCATGTTAATTACACATGTTTGGACTGACACTGTAGTGATACAATTTCATTTGTTTAAAACAACAGAATGGATGGTTCTTTAACCCAAAAAATGTAGGTGAAAATTCTTCCCAGAGTAAATGTAACAAGTCTGGAAATTATAAAGGCACAGGCACCGGTGGCTGAAACCCCAGAGACTAAGAAGCTGATATTCTGCAAAGATCCTTACTTAGATTAAAAGCATATTGGAAAAGTACAACATAATTATCAAAAAATATATAATTATAATAATATATGTGTTAGACATTCCAACAAGATTGGTGTCCTAAAAATAATCACCAGTTTAAAAGGATGCAGAGGCTTTTTTTACGTTGACCCAATGGAAATGTTCGGATTTTGGCTGTGTTTTTAAGCAGGACATCAACATTTTTTACACTTAACAGAACACCAGCAGTTAACCCCGTAATGGCCAACTGCTAGTTATTATCCTACATTTGGTCCACAGCTGCATGGCTCTGCTCACTTTATTGTCGTTTCGGCCCTCAATCCATTAGCTGCCTGGTGACTGCTTGCATGCAGAGGGGCCTTTGGTTAACTAAATCCCCATCAGGATCACAGCTGTTGTAAAATATGCGGTGACAAAAATATCCATGTGCAATGCATTGTAGATAAATCTGTAAGCCAATTTAAGCAAAACTTGAAAAACAAGCAAGAAGCCTAGCTGAATTCTCTGGCTTCTGAACATTATAAACTACATTTCCTTTATCTTAAGGAATATCCTTTGTAAATTTCAGCCTTCCCTCTCCCTGCATGGAATTGAGTGGGGCTAAATTTCAAAGTGATAGGCCCAGCTCAGGAAAGCCTTTCCTTGTACCTTCCTTTACTCAGCAGTAAGAGAAGGAATGTCATGTTCAATAATTCAAACAAATGGCTGATTTGGGCCCAATATTAATGTTAGCATTGGGTATTTATTCACAATGTGCCTTGACTTAGACACCATACTGTTGTCTACGTTTCTCCCAGCCAAGAAGTTCATCTCAATGGTTGTGCATGTGCAAATACATCACACCACAACTGTTTGCAACAGCCAAAGCTGCCAAGTCAGCTTCATCTCACAGAGGGCTTTGAAAATGCCGCAGATATAATTTTGGTTAGTATTATAATGGTCAACCCTGTGGCCAGTTATGACATTGAGAGATTATGCGGATTATGCTCCTTTTTGCTAGGAAATGTTTATAAGTAGGAAGAAGACAAGGAAATAAAGGACTATACCAAAAGGAAATGGTGGGGGCGCCTGGCTGGCTCAGTGGGTTAAAGCCTCTGCCTTCCGCTCAGGTCATGATCTCAGGGTCCTGGGATGGAGCCCTGCATCGGGCTCTCTGCTCAGCAGGGAGCCTGCTTCCTCCTCTCTCTCTGCCTGCCTCTCTGCCTACTTGTGATCTCTCTCTCTGTGTCTAAAAAATAAATTTAAAAAAAAAAAAATAAATAATATCTCAAAAAAAAAAAAGGTACTTGTGAAGAGATCCTTTCCTCTATCATGTCATTGAAGGTCACTCCTTTGTCACTTAGTCAAGATCCCAAATCAAAGGGCAAACGGGATTTGAAACTTCTTCAGATGGAACCAAACTCAACTCCACAAAGGGGGAACTGTTTCTGTTTGTAACTAATCGAAAACTTTGTTCTTCTTTGCCTGTGTTGATTGATTGCAATTCCTACCCCAGAATCTGTTCATTTTATTATATTGTTGAGATGTTCCTTCACAGTCAGGGACCTAAATTTTTCTCCTTCATTAACTCATTCAAACGTGTCTTAAGCACCTACTGTGCACTAGGCACTAGGAATAAAATATTAATGAATTACAATCCCTGCACGCGAGGAAGCTGGGGTTCGGAAGCATATAATTTTCTAAATGTAAGAGAAGAAAGATGCTTTTTTCCTCTTTTTCCCTTCTGTTCATCTGCTAGTCCTGTGGTGCTATAAGTTACACAAGTGAGAGAAAAACTGTCATAATGCTTTTTCTAGCTGTTTTGCTAACTTGGTGAGATAGGAGAGAACTCTTTAGGTATGTATATTACCAGTACGATGATGACTTATTGACTACTTAATGTTCATTGAGAAAAAATTTAAATAAAAATTATGAGGTAGATATCTACAGTATAACCAATGTATTCCATGCATGATTAAAAAAAATCCCATAGTATAAGTTCTACATTTTATCTTCCAAGAATTCACAACCAAGTCAGGAAAACAAGATCAAGACAAATAAATTAAAAAACAGAATACAATGAATTGCAGTATGTATGTGTACATACACTTACATAATTGATACGAAAAATTAGAATCACGAGTTTTAGGTATATGACAACTCTTAGCTTAGAATTGTCAAGAAAGACGGAGTTAGTTTAAATTCTCATCACCTCACATGATATGCCTCTAATTTAAGATGTTTTTCAAAAGGGTCCCCTCCATCCATAAGACAAAGCACTGGAAAGGCTATGTGAAATCCAGAGGTAGGGGCACCTGGGTGGCTCAGTTGGTTAAATCTCTGCCTTCAGCTCAGGTCATGATCTCAAGGTCCTGGGATCGAGCTCTGCATCAGGCTCTCTGCTCAGCAGGGAGCCTGCTTCCCTCTCTCTCTCTGCCTGCCTCTCTGCCTACTTGTGATCTCTCTGTCAAATAAATAAATAAAATCTTAAAAAAAAAAAAGAAATCCAGAAGTAGAGTGTAAATTTACATTGTTATATGCAGCCAATAAATTTATAGCACATTTGACCAAGAAGAGTGAATTTCATTTTTTTCAAGTACTAGAAGGCCCATTATTTTTTATTTATTATTTTTTTTAAGGGCGCTGGGACCAATGATCACCAGCTGCCCAGGTGCCAAAAAATTATGCTTCCGAAATCTCTTGATGTCGATTCCGCACGTAGAGCAATGGAGCTGCCCTGCGTGTACCACTCATGACAGAAGCCCTTTTTAGGGGGCCCATTATTTATTGTTTATTTTTTATTATGTTATGTTAGTCCCCATATAGTACATCATTAGTTTTTGATGTACTGTTCCAAGATTCATTGTTTGCGTGTAAAGATGCAATACGTGCCATCTTTAATACCCATCACCAGGCTAACCCATCCCCCCACCCACCTCACCTCTGAAACCCTCAGTTTGTTTCCTGTAGTCCATAGTCTCTCATGGTTCATCTCTCCCTCTGATTTCTCCTCCTCCATTTTTCTCTTCCTTCTCCTAATGTCCTCCATGCTATTCCTTATGTTCCACAAATAAGTGAAACCAGATAATTGACTTTCTCTGCTTGACTTACATCACTCAGCATAAACTCCTCAAGTCTCATTCATGTTGACACAAAAGCTGGATATTCATCCCTTCTGATGGATGAGTAATATTCTCTTGTACATATGGACCTCATCTTCTTTGTCCATTCATCTGTTGAAGGGCTTCTTGGCTCTTTCCACAGTTTGGGTATTGTGGACATTGCTGCTATGAACATTGAGGTGCCTATGGTCCTTCTTTTCACTACCTAAGAACAATGAATTTCAAAGCCTATTGTCTATCTCCCCTATGGGCTCCTGTTTTTTTCTGTCCATATTTTAGGCCTCCCTCCTTTTTCTCCTCTCTACTAGATAATGCTGTGCTGCTATTTGAAGGCAGGGCATGGTCTATAAAATAGGGTTTTTAAAAAATGAAGTTAACAAAATTCAATTCAAAATTTTAAAAAAATTCTGGATTTAAATATGAACTTCTATCTGACCAACGACACCTACAAAATAGATCTCTCTTCTCTGAATATGTATATCTGAAGATAAGAATTAAAGATTTCCTGTTATTTATTGTAATAAAAAGAATAGTAAAAATTTCTTGAAATGTGACTTAAAGATTTTTTTTTTAATTAGAGCTGCCTCATTCTTATATATAACAGATGAGAAATAAAGATGTGGAATTCAGTTCAGTTCAAAAGTCACTTAGTGAGCATATCTATCTCCTTTAAGATGAGATATTATGAAAACAAAGAAAATAAGACAGTCTCGGGCATCAAGCTACTTCTAGTCACTAATGAAGTAGAAAATGAGCCAAGATTAAGAAAGAAATGAGAAAATGAGCCAAAATTAAGCCAAGAGCTTAATTATGATATAGACAGATTAGAAGAAGGAAGTGCATCATAAAAAAATATACAGGCTGAGCACCTGACCCATTGCAGAGAAGCTCTCAGAAGGAAGGCATACTATTCTTAAAAGAAAACAAAAATTAATGAAATAAAAGAAATAGGAATGAAATACACTCTACTTCCAAGGAAATACCTTCTGAAAGAAGAGAGATGTAAAGTATGTTGGATTTTAGGGAAAAAAAAACTCAGTACAAAATTCAAGTGATGGAAATATGAAAGAAGAAATGGGCAGAGGGGTCTGGGACTGATAAAGAAGGGCTTTTTATAGCAGATTATAGAGTTTGGAAGTTAGGAGATAAGAAGATACATTTAAAAATCTTATTAAAAAGGACCTCATGATGAGATAATAAGGACACGAGCTAAGCACTATTTGGCATGAACAAGAAAAATAAATGCACTGAATATATTCAGAAATAAAATCACTAGGATTTCACGTGGGAAAGAGAAAGTACTAGTGTCAAATATAATTTCCAAGTTCTTATCTTGAGTGATTTGTTTGTTGATAGATTTTGCTACTTGAAATAAGAAACACAGAAAAAGTAATTAAATCATGTACATAGATGGAAGCTTAAGGCTTAAATTGGAGGTAGGGAATTTTACACTCTGAAATTACAGAAGAGATCAGAAAAAGCAAAATGTAAATGAGTTCGTAATCATCAGTTTTTCTGAAGCTAGACAGAGTTTTAGAATCTGTCAGGCAAAATCTAAAAGACTTTTTTGTTTGTTTGTTTACAAAGATTACACTTAATAAGAATGAATCTGAAGGTCAGCCCTCCTGAGATAATAACCCATTTTGTAGAAAAATGATAAGAAAAATATTACATGAGAGTTCTAACTAGACATTTTTGTCATTTTGGAAAATATTAGATCTGCTCCATAACCTGAAATACATTTTTTTAGATGACACATAAGCTTTGCATTTCACTTAGAAGTGAAAATATTGTTTAAAAATCTTACAAAGTAACCTTAGAAAATATACATATTATCCAATCTTAAAAGAAATTTAACAAAAGTACAAATTAAAATAATTTGATATCACTATCAGACTGGCAAAGTCAAAGAAGTGCCAAGGAAACAAGAAAAAAGCATTTTCAATAGCACCGGTGCAGATAAAAGGCAATTAAATATGGATTAAAACTTTTAAATTTTGCACATTCTTCTTTTCCTTAAGATTTATTTACTTAAGAGAGAGAGAAAGAGAAAGAGAGAGAAAGTGTGTGAACCTGGGGGAGGGACAGAGAGAGGGAGAGAGAATCTCAAACAGACTCCACACTGGGCATAAAGCCCAAGGTGTGACTTGATCTCTTGACCCTGAGAGCACGACCTGAGTGGAAAACAAGTGTTGGATACTTAACTAAGCCACCCAGGTGCCTCTGCACATTCTTTTTATCAAGCATGTTAGTAATCAATCATGGTCCATTCAAGAATTGGGCTCCAAATACGTATATCTCTACTGTACTGAAAATGAGGTAGTAGTTGTTAGCATTTTGTTTTTTTTTAATTTTAAAGAAAACATATTACAAATCTACAAATATCCAAAAACTACTTAAAATTAAATTTTTACTCTTTCTCAAAAGGACTGTTTAAAAATAGTCATTATTAAAGTATAGTTGACACACAATGTATATTAATTTCAGGTGTACAATGTAGGACATAGTAAATTTTACTATTTCTCAAAAGGACTTCTGAATGGATCATTCTAGTCATACTACATTGCAGAAGTTCTAAAAATCCTGCACTCCCATCTTTCCTAAAATCTTATTCATCATAATTTGGAAGCTCCTCCCAACACCTCTGATTCTCTATTAAAACTCTCCAGAATGTTTTTCTCCAACTGACTGCTGGCCATTTCTTCTCTGTCACCTCTTTCCTCCACCTCCACAGCTCAATTTTCTTTCTTTTATGGCATGTATCTTCCTCACGTGAGTTAAGATAGCCCCCCAGACATACGCACTGCTCTAATTCAATAATTTCCTGGATCAACACAGCAAATACCAGAGACTGCAACTGCCTAAGCAATAAAGTATCCTTATTCTTTACAAGGCAGAAGAGAGGCTGTAGAAGAAGAGAGAACATTTATGTTAATTTCTGAAACTATCATTCAGAGTGAATTTATCATATTTGTCCTATTAATCGTAAATAATATTTGAAAATCTGATTATCCAATATGAATAGATTAGTTATGCTAAATTCATGCAATAAAATTTGATTCCCATAGTTGCAAAAATACTGTGTGTGTGTGTGTGTATGTATGAAGTATATTTAATGACCTAGAAATATCCATGTATTCAATTTTTAATTCAAGAAACAAATTAAAGTGTATAGTCAGTCCTCACAATTTTTTTTTACTGGATATATTGATATGTCAAAATATTTTTAGTAATTATTTTTATATAGTAGGATAAGAAATTGTTTTACTTTTTTCTTATCCTTCTATATTTTCTAAATATTATATAATAAACATTAGTGATAAGATTAAAATTATTTGTAAAGCTGAAAATCTTTACTGCTTTAATGTAAAGTAGCATGTTAAATTCAGAGTAAGGAAATCATGTCTATTTTCATTCAAATAGATTTTTTAAAGAGTCTTCATTTGACATTATGCAAAATCATGTATATTCTAAAAAAAGATAGATGTAAATTATTTTTTGCACTAAATTCTGAAAGATAAAACTGGAACTGCATGAGTTTGCTAGGACTGTCATAACAGAATACTACAGACTGGGAGGCTTAGACAACCTAAGTTAATTTTCTCACAGTTCTGAAGATTTGGAAGATCACGATCAAAGAGCTGGCAGAGCTGACCTCTTCTGAGGTCTCTCTGCTTGGCCTTCTCACTCTGTTCTCACATAGCCTTTCCTCTGTGCACAGACAGCCCCAGTATCTCTTCCTCTTTTCCTAAAGCACACCAGTCCTTTTGGATTAGGGCTCATGCTCATGACCTCATTTAACCTCAATTACCTGTTTAAAGTCCTATCTGCATACATGGTAACATTCAGGTTAGGGCTTCCACATAGGAATTTTGAAGGGAATACAGCTGAGTCCGTAACAATATCTAAGCAGACTTTTTAAGTTAAAATGAAACTTAAATTCTATAAAAATGACATCAAAATAGTGATAAAGTTCATTGAGTAGTACCATATTTTGTTATACTCTAATGCTTTGGAAAATTCATCTATGACTTTATTAACTAAGAAACATAATTAATTGAAGATTCCTCGTTTCATTAAAGCTGCAAATGGAATAGGCTGAGTGTATTTCCTTCATTTTTAATCTAACTGGGCCTTTACAAGGTGTCAGATATACAAGCGTGCGAACAGATGCACTCATCTCAAATACAGAGCTGGAAAGGAAATGGTAGACTTCAGGGAAAGCATTAAAAACATTAGGAGGCCCAATGTTCTCCTTATTCTTTGTTTTTTACCTTGGATTATATCAAATAGACCAAAACTTATATTTATAATTGGCCTATTAAAACAAAAGCAAAGTTTAGACAGAGAACATTTATCAATTCATATTTCAGCAAGTACATAGATTACGTAGGCCAATAAATCATGCAACCAGCTGTGTCTTTTTTCAAAAAGCATTGGTAAATAATCAGTTGGACTGAAATTAATCGCATCTTTTCTTTCCCCAATCCTTCACACACAAACCAGGGTCAAAAATTCTGAAGACAAAGAATAAACTGAAATTTAGTCATAAATAAAATAATTCTGCCTACAAACCAAGTAGTACCTGGTAGGATTACTGGTTTCTTATGTAAAGAGCCAAAGTAAACCAGAGCGCTAATAAATTAGATCACAAGTTTTCCCAAGGGACATAAATATTTTTTCAATGCATAAAAATTCATCCATATGTGAGGACTTTTTTTTTCTCTTTGTGACACCTCTGTCAATAAGGATTTCATTTACCAAATTTTGTTTCTCAAACTTTCATCAAATAATTTGATCAGATTATGTCTGTTTATAACAGTTTGTTTGAAAAGTGCATTTCCAAGAGCATTTTTCTCCTTTAGAAAGTAGAACATGAGAGATCACTGAGAAAACTTACATGGTAGGGAATCAAAACTGTATCTTGCTCTGTTACCAGCTATAGCCACTGTGTTTTATGTTAGCTCCTCGGGCCTTATTTCGCCTTAGAATTGACAGTCTATACCCTTTCACCACTCTCTCCCTATTTCCCCCACCATCAAGCCCCAGCTATCACTTCTCTACTTTTTATTTCTATGAGTTAGACTTTTTTTTTAAGATTCCATATATATGTGATATCTAGCAATATTTGTCTTTCTATGGATTATTTCTCTTCACGTAATTTTTAAGTTCCATCCTTGTAGTCTCAAAAGGCAGAATTTCCTTCTTTCTCATAGCTAAATAATATTCTATTGTATATTTATTTAAAAATATATGCCACATCTTTACCTATTCATGGATGGACACTTATTTCCATATCTGGGCTATTGTGAATAGTGTTGCAAAGAGCATATCTCTCTGTGTAGATACCTCTTTGATATCCTAGTTCCATCTTCTTGGGACATAAGAGGTCTAAGAATCTAATGTAAAACATGGTGATTATAGCTAATCACGCTGTATTGTATAACGAAATTTTGCTAATAGAGTAGAACTTAAATGTTCTCACCAGAAAACAACCAAACAAAAAGATAAATGTGTGAAGTAATGGATGTGTTAACAAGTCAGATGTGGGGAACCTCTTACGGTGTAGGTCAAATCATTACAATGTATACTTGAATAGCCTAAAATTTTTTTTTAAGATTTTATTTATTTATTTGACAGACAGAGATCACAGGCAGGCAGAGAGGCAGGCAGAGAGAGATGGAGAAGCAGGCTCTCCGCTGAGCAGAAAGCCCACTGCGGGGCTGGATCCCAGGACCCTGAGATCATGACCTGAGCCGAAGGCAGAGGCTTAACCCACTGAGGCACCCAGGCACCCCTTGAATATCCTAAAATCTTACATGTCAATTGTACCTCAATATAGTTGAAAGAAAAATGAAACAAAAAACTATACTTTGCAGCTGAATCTTCTTCCTTTTCTAAGGATTTAATGAGGACTAATCTTATCACCTCTTTTACTCCTGTTCACTTTGGTCAACCAAAGGTCTAAGTCTCCCAAACCATCAGTTATCTCTAGGATTCCCGCCAGGCTACAGTGCTTGCTAGTTAGGAACACAGATCTAGAATGAGGCTGCCACTTACTGTGACCTTGGGCAAATCACTTGAATTTCCAGGGCTTCACGTTCCTCATCTGTAAAATGAAGAAATGGTTCTCACCTCATCTATTAGAAGCATTAAATGGTAATAGTGTTTAAGCATTTATGCACAGAGCAATTCCAAACAAAGAAATGTTGCCCTCCCTCCCAAATTTCTTTCCTAGCCATGTGAAATTCCAAAAAAAAACCCAAAAAACAAACAAACAAAAAAACGTAGTGGCAACTTGTACAGCCACACAAGACGCCACACTTACAAGGGCTTGTTTTTGATGTAAATGTTCATGTGTCACCATCGTGACATTCTAACTGATTTTGGGACATGATTTAGTACATTTCCATTTTGTACTGGACCCTTCAAACTATGTAGTCAATATGTCAATATGAGGTTCTCTTATCACTTCAAACTCTTCTGTGAATATTTAACTTCTTAAGTCCTAATGACATCACTTTCCTTGCTTCAGTCTAAAGCAAATTGTTTTTTCTATCATACCCCATATACCCAAGGACCAGAAGGGAAGGAGTTTGGTGTGCCTGACTTCCTCCTATTTGAAGCTTACACCATCAGACAAAAATCACCCAGTACACCTTCTTATTCTCATGTATTAACTCAGCCACTCCTTCAAATTTGCTTTGGATTCGTTCTCTCCCTCTTCTCCATTCTTTTTTTTTTTTTAAATTAATTTATTTGAGAGACAGAGAGAGAGCATGAGAGGGGAAGTCCTCTTCTCCATTCTTATTCACGCCATCGTTCCTGGTGACTTCAGAATTCATGTGGATGAACCATTCCACCTGACTGACGGATCCTTCTCTCCCTCACCTCTAATCACCTGTTCGTCCACCCCCTTCCCAGCCAGTGGGGCTGACATTGCAACAGCAGTAACTCACTGCACGTGAAATCGTAAAATCAATCACTCTTTTCTCTGGTTGCCACCCGCTGTTGTTTCAGCTGCATTCTTCAACTCCAGTGAAACATCTAAAACCCTGACTCTGCTTTTCATCTATTTCTGTGTCCTGTTTCCTCTTTCACCTGGCCTCGGGTCCATGTTTTCTAATTGAAATTATTCCCTTTTAATTATTGCTTGCCTTTTGTTTTCTCTAGCATCCTCCCCTGGAAAAGGGATACATTAGTTGAATCCACTGTAAATGTTTTCTTGTACCAGCTTCTGAGAGGCTGAACATAATTGCAGATCACCAAGTAGGAAGGAAAAAAAGAAACCCCACTTTAAATTTATGCTGAAATCTTCATATGGACACCCAATGCTGGCAAATCCCCATCACTCCTATAGTAGATTCAACTCTCTAACATTGAATCAAAACAACCCTTCATACTCTCTCCAGCCTATTTTAAGTACTGCCCATTCCCTACCCCTTCATTTCAGAGCTGATGGGATGATGATTTTTTTTTTTTTTTAAGCACATGCTAAGCCTGTTCTCTGCCTTTCTGCCATGCTGGTTTCTTTAATGTACAACAACACTGCGGTTCACCCCCCACCATCACTCTCAAGAATCTTTTCTTGTTAAGGTCGTCTTTGACCACCGTCTTGTCAAATCTACTATTCTGTCTTCTTTTTACATGACATCCATCAGCTTTCTTTGGTTGACATCCTCTATTCCCTTGGTACCAGGTATTTGACACTTTTCTGCTTACCTACCTCACTAATTACAGCCTTCTAAGATTCTCTTTCCTCCTAGAATTTGCCTGGTTCACTCCTTGAATGTGATCTCCTAGGTTGCTCTTATCCAATCCCATGGTATAAATAGCATCTATACAGGGTGAACCACTGCCCCAGTCTGCCAAGGACTGAGAGGATCCCCAGAACTTGGGATTTTCAATACTCCGGTGGAGACAGCCCTGGGCAAACAGTTGTTCACCCTTTAGCTACATGCTATAAAGCCCCAAACCATGCTGTTTAATTCCAGATCTCTCTGAGGAGCTGTACTTTCACATGGTTTGTAATATACACTTCAAATTTAAATCTGTTTGAAACAGAACTCTTGATTTTTACCTTCAAATTCTTCTTCTCTTATTATTATCCCTTATCTCCATAGTTGTTATCATAAGGTACCAGTTCCTAAGGCAAAAGGAAAGAAATCAGAAGTCATGTATGGTTCCCCCTGACTCTTCCTCTTCCATTCCCCTATAAAGCTGCCGCCACCCAGTCCAGTGGCATCATCTCCTACCTACACCACAAGCGTCTCCTCTTTTTAACCCTTGATCCTTTCCAATCTACTCTGCACAGTGAGTTAAGCTGCGTTAACTCTAGTTCTGAACTAATGATTTTTTTTTTTTTTTGTAAAACATATATAAAGGCTCATTTCTTTTTAATTTATCTTTTTGGCTTTTATTGTTTGTTTGTTTGTTTTGTTTTGTTTTTAGACAGAGAGAGAAAGCAAGCATGCCCACATGAGCAAGGGGAGGGGCAGAGGGAGAGAGAGAATTCTCAGACTCCCTGCTGAGCACAGAGCCAACTCAAGCCTCCATCCCAGGACTCCTAGATCATGACCTGAGCCAAAAATCTAGAGTTGGCTGGCTGTTTAACTGACTGAGTCACTCGGCCTCCCCTAAAGTCTCATTTCATTTTAAAAATGTTAGTGGTCTCCCACTACTCTAAGAAGAACAACAAAATATCGCTTCACAGTTTACAGCAGTACTTTTCTACCTACCTGTGGAGAGGATGAATTTGGTTTTGTTTTTGCTTTGTTCTAATTCATCATGGACTGAGATGTGGGCCTGCTGCACATGACCAGCAGTAATCTGCAACATGAAATGCACCAAGCAAGTCTGAAAATACCTGAAGTGATAATCTCATGTTGGAGCCTCAGCATTGTGAAGTTGCTACAAAGGTTTTAAATTTAAGTACGTACTTATTTGCTGAGGAGAGGTGGTCTACAACCCAATTTTTATTAGCAGGGGTCTACAAGGCCCTGCCTCTCTAACCTTAACTCACACAACCCACCCACTTGCTCCCAACACAGCAGGTGTCCTGGCTTCCTTCCTGCCCTGCAGAGGAGCTATCAGGCCAGTGGATTCGGCTGAAAACATTCTTTGTCAAGCCCTCCACAATACAGCTTATTGTTATCCTTTGGGTCCCAGCTTAGATATTCTCCTTAGCAAGGCTATCCCAAACTAGCCTCTCTTACTTGATGTTTTCCAATTATTATGTACAATCACTCTTTGCTTTCTAATTTTATCTTTCCTGAAGAAACCAGTATTAATAGGTGTGTCCTGTCATCTACTGTGTGTGCGCATGTGCACGCACACACACACACACACACACACACACACACACACACACACTTGTTTACTTGGTTTTCAATGGAATCATTCTTTACATATTACTTTGTAATATTATGCGTTATTTTTCAGCTGATTATATTTTAGACATGTCTGAAGTTTAGAAACCTAAACTCCTCTATAATTTCTCTTGAAATAGGTATACATATAATTCACAGAAGCAGTTTTCCATAATGAGAGTTTTGGCTACTTTTTTAATTATTATTTTTTATTATGTTCTGTTAGCCAACATGTAGTAAACCACTCGTTGATGTAGTGTTCAATGATTAGTTGCATATAACACCCAGTGCTCATCACTATGTTTTTAACTTGCAACTCTTGTTTCTTTTTTCTGTTTGCCTCCCCACTTCTCTGTTCCCCTTCTTCACCGGCATCAATTTTACCCTCTTTCACGTCCACAACCCATTGTGATTCTTGTTAAAAACTCACTGTCTCCAGTTTCTCACAGTGTGCTTTGTATGTTGTTCTGTTTGGTTCTCCACATCTTACTTTTTTCTCACTCAATAAGTCATTGTCAGAATAACTCCAGGAGAAGTAACATAGATTTTATCTCATTCCTTGTAAGTGCTTTTTTAATAGCTCATAGTGAATGTATCATGCATTTTTTTAAACCACAGTCCATTCATAGTTTCAGTCTTTTGCCTCCACAAAAAAAGGACAATAAACATCCTTGTATATATATTTTTATCTGGAGGTGCTTTTACTTCTAAGGAATGGGGTTGCTTCTAAGACTGGTTATTTTAAATTTTACGTTGTTAAACTGCCTTCTAAAAAGGGGAGAATATAATCCAGTAGCAAAGAATATACCATTTCATCCACGGCCCACCAGCAGGTTTATTAAAACTTCCAAATTTTGTCAGTCTGCTCAATAAAGTGCCACTTCATTGTTATCTTAAGTTTGGAAAATTTGCATTTACTGTTTTGTGAATTCCCTCTTCATATCCTTGATGTGCTTTTTTATATCGGATAGTGTATCTTTTTCTTTACAATTTGTAGGGACCTTTTCTACATTATAGAAACATTAAACATTCATCTTCATCTGGGTTGCAGTGGTCCCACCATCATTCGATCATTTGTCTGCTGACTTTATGTTAGTGTGCTGGACATTTGTCATGCTTGTGGTTCCTTCAGGAAATACTGAACACCTTTTCTCTAGGTGAGAACTTCTCACTTTTGAGTCTTGTCCCTTAAACTAGAAAACAGAAACATGTCTTCACATGCTTCCTTGCAGCTAGGATAACAGAATAGGCCCCAGCCTCCTCCTATCACATTCACCGGCACTTTACTTCAACTTGGAAATGATCAAGTTGAGACAATAGCTGTGGTATTGATGTCCTAAGGAGGTAGCAGTGGTATCTTCTTAAAAGTAGTCTCTCAATGAGGTTTAGGTGTTTTCTCTTCCAAACTGTTTTTCTGGCTGTCTTAGTAGTGAGCATAGCACCTTCCAATTCTTTTTTTTTTTTTTTTTCTGCAACATATACCTAAAATAGATGCTTTTGTTTTCAATCAAGAACTCCAACTGATACTGGTATCTAGGCACATACAGAAGTTATAATTTTTTAACGTCAAATACATCTCTTTTTATTTTTTTCTGGGTTTCTGGTCATGTTACCAAGTTTCCCCTCAACTCCTATATTGTCTATGTAGCCTTGATAATTTTCTTCTAAGTGTTTCATATTTAAATTTTAAATGAATTAGGTACACTTAAATGTACATATTCATATATATATGTAAGGACATATTTTAGTTCATATTTATATATATATGTATACATATAAATGTTAAATATTATACAGCAAATGCTACATGCATAAGGAGAGAAAGGGGAAATTGGTGCTGTCCAATACAACATTTTACAAAGATGGAAATCTTCTATAATCTGCACTGTCTGATAAAGTAGACACTGGCTGCACTTTAAAACATGACTGATACAGCTGAGAAACACAATTTTAAAATTTAATTTTAATTAATTTATATTTAAATAGCACTTATGTATAGTGGCTATAGTACTGATCAGCCCGTACAGTGACAATGGGCCCAACTTAGTTTCCTTCTGGGTAAAGAACTAATTGGTAGCCCTATTTATAAAATAAGTAATTATTTTCCCATTGAATATGCCATATAGAAAACTTTCATACACAGACATCTATTTTCTAGATTCTCCATTTTTTTTATGGCTCCATAGGATTAATACCATATTTATTTGATTATATTAACTTTATAGTCTGATGAATAATGTGTAAAGCAAAGTTTCCCAGTTTCTCATTCTTCTACATGAAACTTCTCTTGGCTGTTTGCAGATATATATTTTTCCAAGAAAAGTTTTATGTCATTGTATCCACTTCTGGAATCAAACTTGATGAAGTTCTATTTAGAAACAGCTCAAATTTATAGAATATTTTGAAGAATTGGCATTTTTATTAAATTTTTACTAAATTAACTTCTCATCTTCTCATCTTCTACTAAATTAAGTTCTCATCTAAGAGCACATTTTTCCATAGTTCAAATATTGTTTTATGTCCTTCAGTAAGATTTATAGATATTTTTATATATATCTGAGGTTTTCCTCCTAAAATTACCTGTAAATAGATATAGATATATTAATTTATAGATATATTAATTTGTATTTTCATTTGCCTACAGATAATATAAATAAAAGCTATTTACCTTTACATGTTTACTTTCTCTCTATCTTCACAAATTATAAGAATTCTAGGCATACAGTATTTTCATTAGGAAACTAATTGTATTTTCCAGGGTTTGTACTGACTTCAAGTTTTTTGAACTCATTATTCTAAAACATTGACAGCAGTAGAAATTTCCATCTCATTTTTTATATTAATTGCAATGAGAGTTTTATAACTTTGAATGATAGTTTTGGTTTGAGGGGAATTATTTTGTCCTATTGTGTAGTTTATTTTTATTCCTAATTAATTTTTATATATTTTTTCAAGATGTATTGATATTACCATAAGAATAATTTTTTGTAGATTGACATAATTATATTGAAAGGTTATAAATATTAAAATATCTCTTATTTTCTAAGGATTTTTGCATCTGCATTTGTATGTAAGATTAAGCTACACTTGGGTTTTGTTTTGTTTATTTTTTGCTAATTTCATGAGGTTTTATTTTTTTAATTTTTTTAAAGATTTTATTTATTTATTTGACAGAGAGAGATGACAAGTAGGCAGAGAGGCAGGCAGAGAGAGGAGGAAGCAGGCTCCCCGCTGAGCAGAGAGCCCTATGTGGGGCTCGATTCCAGGACCCTGAGATCATGACCTGAGCCGAAGGCAGCGGCTTAACCCACTGGGCCACCCAGGTGCCCCTCATGAGATTTTATATTAAGGATCTTTTCCAGTGGATTATACTAGATTAAATAACATGAATTTATCTATTTTTTCTCCCAAAGATTTGATAGCACTCATGAAAATCTGGGGTCTCAGTGGCTTTTATTAATGGCAGATTTTTTAACTCCTCAGTCACTTTTATGATCATTGGCTTATGTCTTTTACCTTCTCTTGAGTTAATTTTAGAAATTTAAATTTTGTTGCAGAGCTATCTTTGTTGTCTAGGTTTTCAGATTTGTTGCCATAAAATTGTCTGTACAAATGCTTCATTATTTTACTACTATTTTAATCACCCCTCCAGTAATGTTTCGTATCTCTTTTTTTTTTTTTTTAAAGATTTTATTTATCTGACAGAGAGAGATCACAAGTGGGCAGACAGGCAAGCAGAGAGAGAGAGAGGAGGAAGCAGGCTCCCTGCAGAGCAGAGAGCCCGATGTGGGACTCGATCCCAGGACCCTGAGATCGTGACCTGAGCTGAAGGCAGAGGCTTAACCACTGAGCCACCCAGGTGCCCCTAATGTTTCGTATCTCTTGACCACTGTTGCATATTTGCTCCTTTCTTTTGTCTTAATCAGGCTTACTTCTCAAATCTCACTTGACTTTCAGTATGGCTCAATAGCTACCAGAAGGGTGATCTCTAACATCCAAGTAGTTACTATTTTATGGCAAGCTTTTTACATGATATTTCTAGTCTGTTATTATAAAACACTGGTAGCTTATGAATAATAAGAACGTCTCCTATTACACTGAGTCTCCAAATAGGCTCAATTAGAATATCTATTCATATTCAGTGATCAAAAGTCAGTCCCCCTGGGGCACCTGGGTGGCTCAGTGGGTTAAAGCCTCTGCCTTCGGCTCAGGTCATGATCCCAGGGTCCTGGGATCGAGCCCCACATCGGGCTCTCTGCTCAGCAGGAAGCCTGCTTCCCCCCTCTCTCTGCCTGCCTCTCTGCCTACTTGTGATCTCTGTCTGTCAAATAAAAAAAAAAAAAAAAACCCTCAGTCCCCCAGTTAGGGCCTACTGTGGGATAAAGAGTAAAGAAGGGACTCAAGATGAATTTAGTAAAGATGGTGAAGACAACAGTTAGCACTTACCAAATTTTGGCAAGGCAGTAGAGTAGACTTCAAGTGGACCCACAGGACTAACTTTCACAACACCACTCCAGAAATGATCCATCAGGCATTGACTAACTTCTACCACAATCAGTAAATTTCAACCAACACTATGTGACAGTTTCTACTGTCATTCCTGAGGATGCAACAGTGAACAGATCAGACAATAAATTTCTGCAATAATGAAGTTTTAGTGCTAGGGGTAAGGTAGGGATAAGAGATAGGAAGGAAGCAAGGTAAATATGTAAAACAGATAATACGTTAGATGATGATAATTGTTATGGAGACACAAAGTAAAGGAGGTCTGCAAGTTTAAATAGGTTAATGGAGGGAAGGGTGCAAAGCATGTTGATACCCAACAGAAGAAAGTTCCAGGAGGGTGAATACATGGCATGTTTAAGAAATAAAGGAGACCAATGGAGTTAAAACAGTGAGTAAAGAGTCCTAATAAGGTGTGGCCACTAGGTTGTGGGCAGGATAAGGAGGTGGGGATAGACAGAAAGGGCAATTCACATAAGGTCCTACGGGTCATGGCCAGGACTTTGGTTCTCAGTGAGGTAGAAAGCTACTGAAGGGTTTATTGGTAGAGTGACATGAACTAACTTACTTAAGAGGATTCCTCCGGGTGTTGAGAAGAGGGAAAGAGAGAGATGTTGGTAGACTACTGAAATCATCTGAGCGAGTGAGAGATAATAATCATTCTCAACACAATGCCACCAGTGGATACGTTAGACGTGAACAAATTCAGCACAGGTGTAGCTGACAAAATGTGTTGCTCAATCAGATCTGTGAAAGACAGAGAGATGTCAAAAGCAATCCAAGATTTTTTTAAATTTCAATAACTTGATACAAGGGGTCTCCATTAACAAAGGTTTAGAAGACTATGCAAGTAAAATTGGGCCAGGGGAGGATCAAAAGGTCAGTTTTGGACCTGTTAAGTTTGAAATGATTGCTACCCATTCAAGTTGAATGTCAAATGAAGAATTAATGTCACAAGAAGAATATGAGTCTGGAATTCTATGGAGAGCACAAGCACAGATTTTTCTACTGAGATGTGGAAACAATATGTCGTTTAGTTTTCCTAGGAAGACCCTTTATCCCTTCATCATTTCCTCCATTTTCCCTGAAGTCTTTTGTTTCTTTCATATTTCATCTACTTATGTTTTTTTCTATGATTTCAGATATTTCTTCTGCTTTTCGTATCATAATGGAACTTACACTCACCCTCACTTCTCCTGATTTTTAATTTAAAATCATGTCTGTAATCCAAGATAAAAAAAGTATATATATGTGCACACAGACACTTCACTGTGAATGTCCTGAAATGTTTTTATTATTCTTACTGTGTTAATTTAAATGGTCCCTTCTTCTCCAGAAGCTCTACTCTTTGCCTGCTGGCCCCCTAAGAAGCCATATTATTCCTTGTGCTGCTAACTGAAGCTCAGGTGCAACCATGCGGTTTACTTCCTATGATGTCAATCTCCTGAACAGTGAAAACGTCAGTGGTTTGGGCTCTTGAACCAGGAGAGAGGCAGCTGTAAGATGGTCAAATTCTTGTCAAGGTACCAATGAAAAGACTGCCTGCTCCCACAGCTCTGCTGAGGACTCAGTCCATAGGAGTTGTAAAAACCAAGAACCCTCACTGGAGTTTATAATGCCCATGTCACAAGAGATGCAGGATCTTCTTGGGACCTCCTGTTTCCTGATTCTTGCCTTAGATTTGTATATTGTGGATTCCACGCCAAGAGCACAAAGCTTCTATTTGCCCTTTCTTGATGTTAAAAAAAATTGTGAGAATGGTCCATACCCTCACTTTATATGCTCAATATTTTATTGCCAACAGAGGCCCCAAGTAGCCATGTGAGGCTATAAAGTGGAAAAAGGAGGAAATATAAGCTAGCACTGATTTAGCACCTAAAATGTGTTAGACATCCTGCTAGGCACTTAACATCTAGTCCGTGTAACTATTCCATAGGGTACATAATATTTACTTCGTTTATATGTGAAGATCCCTGATTCAGGTTACAGGTAAGAAATTACTCGTCGTCACACCAGTGTCAACCCAAAACTTTCCAATCCCAAACTCCATGATTTTGCTATTGCACTCTTTTTACCTTTGAAATGCTGTTGCTTTTTTCCAAAAGATCAATACATACATATATGTCTGAACACTTTTTGAATATTTCTTGATGCTTTTTGTATATACTGTCTTTTGGGATGACAATATCTCAAGTCTCAGCCAGTCACTCTCTGTCAGAGACTGAAATGGCAGAATGGGTACTGAAAGCCAGGATTGGTTGTCTCCAAAGCACATGTTCTTTCCATGACACTACAGTATTTTCCATGTAAAACAGAAATGATTTTTATATTATCCAGACTCAGTTCTTCTTATTAATGTATATATAATTAAGAGTTGACATTATTAGAGAAACCATTGGACTAAACTATATTAAAGCAAACTTCTTTGTGTCCGCCTCACCATAAGGCAATTCCTAGAAAGTTCTGACCACCTACTGTGGCACAACCCAGTTATTGCTCAATCTGAAAACCTGGTGCCTTGAGTTTGGCCATGTAAGATGTTAACACAGTTTGGCAACAGAGTTGATGATGCATGTTTGGTGGGATCTCTATATCTCGATATACCAGAACTAGTCTAGTTCTTCCAAATTAAATACTGAGACACTCAGGAGGAATCATCATTCTTAATAGACTGGATCTTGTCCAGGCCCAGATTCTTGAACTTCTCTGAATCTCTTATGAAGGCTTCATAATCAATCTCTCTTAACCACTAAGGACCACCCAGAAGTAGCCCTTAAACTGGAGGTAGACATACCAAATTTCCCGGAGCTTCTTCAACCTAAAGTGGGTCATCCAGGACCACACAGAGGCAGGATAGGACATCTAGTGGAATTCTGGTTTGGACTCAACTTCCAAACAATGTGTGGTGTCTCCTCCAGCATCGAGAAAGCAAGCCACAAAGTCTAGAGCCTACTCACTTGCAGAAGTACCCTGGATGCAGTGTACCATCTCACCACTTGGCTTCAGTGGTATATATATGAGTATCAGCTGTCCCCATCTGAAGATCACAGCCTATATAAATCCTAAACTGTGCATTACCCCAAGAATATTGCAAAAGCCATGTCTCCAACCTAGCTTACCCCACAGATTAAAGAATTTTTAACTTTGTTTCTGCTCAATTGTCTTTGTCTAATTCCTAGTAATTTCAGAATATCTTAATCAATGTTTTACATAAAATTATTAACTGGTTAATGATGTTGTACAAGGCGATTTTTGGGTGAAATGTGTCATATATGTGAAGAATATCAACACTGTTTGTCATTCAGCATATTTTTGCCTGTGAGTTTTGCAAGTAACACAATCAGAATTATGTATTAAACAAAGACTATCTCAAGATTAAGCCTGTGACTTGACAGTAGTAAGTTGAGATTTGGTACCTTTTTTTAAAAGCCTGCTTGTTCAATCCAGTGCTTTAACTTACATTTAGTTCTATGTCTTTGTTTCACGTGAGCAAAAATGGAATGTGATGAATGAGCATATTGAACTAGCCTCTAGCTGAGAATTTTTGACCTTTTGAGTATATATTACCACTGTCATATTCCAAACCTTTCTATTAAATCCCTGAGCAACCCCAAATTGATATTGTTATTTAAAAGAAATTTTTCTTGTGTAAAGGGATACTAGTATAGTAACACTGCAAGCCACCATATAATCTGACTGAAGCATAGACATGCCTCTGAAAAACCCAGGATGCTGCTTTTCCCTTTCACCATCCATCAACTCAATGACTGAGAATACAAGAAAACTCTGTTTATGATGTTGCAATTTCCGCCAAAACCAGGAACAAGAAGTTTCATCAGTTTGTGAAATATCTAAAATTTCATCTAAAATAGATAAATTGATGTGCAGGTGATAGTTCTAGTGAGAAAAGAGAAAGTTGTGTTGGGTTTGTCTGTTTCTTAAACAAAAGGAGGGAGGTTAACTCAAAAGCCATTCGTCAACCACCATGTGGAATCACTTATGCCAGACTAAGCCATCAATTAAATTGGAAAGCATCACCCTATACTTTCTAGATTGTAGAAAAATGGTTATACAACTGAAAAAGAGGGAGCAGAAAGACTGTACCTGGTTAATCCAATCCCCCGAGTTCTTCCAATTCTATTACCGCAGATTGTCTTTCATCACCTTCTGGATTTTTACCTACAACTGCACTGTAATGCCAGCATCCAGTTACATATCCACACCACTGGTTAGCAGACAGACTAAGAAATCTCTCCAATTTAGTCATTTATGTGTCAGCAAGCAGGGAGCCCCACTTCCCTCATTGCCAGAAAACTTACTTCTGCAGCACGGGAGTGATGGCCAGACATTTACAAGCCATTTTCTTTGGCTGACAATTTTGTTTTTAAACCCTTAATGGAGCATCTGCAACTACTGTTTTATTGAACTAATTTCAAATGCAGTCGTGTTTCCAGTAATCTATGACAGTTTTAAAAGTTTGAAGAGACCAGGAGTTGGAGACAACAGTAGAGCAGATGTGTTTCACTGAGATGTGTTAACATCTTACTACACTATACTATAGACATATTTTAGGAGGCAACATTAGGTCAGACAACAACAACTTCCCTTTAAGTGTGCAAAATTCCAGGTCAAATGATAAAATGAGAACACACAAGTCACCAAACTCCTTGTCCAATAGGCAACTATTACAAATGTATATAAAATACAAGGTGAATGATTACAAAAGAAGTCCTGAAACTAAAATAGATGATTAATTTTGAAGAAAATATACTCATTCATTAAAAAGTAAATAAATAACCACTGACCACCTATGGTATGCCAGAGACTGCCTTAGAGTCATGGAATTTATAAGTGACTAAGGTGCCTGAGTTTGGAGAACTTCTGCATTGCAGGGCAGCAAAAGCAGGCTAAAACAAAGATAATAAATAAATTACAAATCTTGCTAAGAGGTGATAAGTGCAATGAACAAACACTTGAAGGATAATTGGGGAATAACAATCATATTTTAATGATAAATAATTAAAATGAAAGTCTAAAGGATAAATCTGATAAATTGCACAAAAATCTGATGAATACAGCTGAAGACTAGTAATAAAGTATCAGAGAGCAAGAATGATGGAAAAAAATACATTCAAGTATTTCTTCCTTTGCTCTTCCCCACAGCCTTTTTTCCACAACTCTGTTTTCCCTCATTTCCTGTTTTGCTCTTTTCTTTCCTCCCCCACATGCACATGCTTCCTCTCCCTCTTTACATGTATTTTTAAAAACTATATGAATAACTATACTTGTTTCCAATAATACATTACAGTTGTCCCCCCCTTATCCATGGGGGGATACATTCCAAGACCCCCAGTGGATACCTGAAATCATGGATAGGACCAAACCCCACATATAGTGTCTTTTTCTATACATACATACATACCTATGATAAGGTTTAATTTATAAATTAGGCACAGTAAGATAAAAATAGGACAATTAGAACAATATACTGTTAAAAAGTTATACAAATGTGCTCCCTCTCAAAATATCTTGTATTGATCTCACCCTTCTTGTGATGAAGTGAGCAATAAAATGTCTATGTGAGGAGACAAGTGAGGTGAATGACATAGGCATTATGATGTAGTGCTAAGTGACGTTTGTCAGGCTATGTATGCTCAGGAGGAGGATGCATTTCTGGACTGCAATTGACCTTGTGTAAATAAAAGTGCAGAAAACAAAACTGTGAATAAGGGGGGGACTACTGTATTATTGTCCCAGGAAACCAACATACCCACTTACCTTATCCTTGCTGGAAATACTTTCTTTACTCATGCTGTGACAGTAAGAATCATAGTAATGATGATGTCTCATTTAATAATTTTCTTTTTTCTCCTGAAACCCTTGCTCTAAAGTGAAAAGCCATCAAGCAAAAACAAAAGTCATTAATTTTACAAGGAAATTATCTCAACCAAAATACTCAATTTTCATAGATTACAATACATATATAAACTTGTGAACAAAGAAAACAAATTTATGTACATAATAAACAACAATATGAACATTAAATAAAGTTTGATATAAATTGTAATGAAGTTTATTTTACTCACCAAGGATGGAAGAGATTGGATAAGATTGGATAAGGGGTGGCAGTTGGAGCTTATCTTTAGACAAGCCATTTGTTATCAAAATGGGATATGCTGGATACATTCATTTTCTTGGGCTGCCATAACAAATTATCACGAGCTGGGTGGTTTGAAACAAATTTATTCTTTCATAGCTCTGAAAGCCAAAAGTCCAAAATCAAGTCCAAAAGTCTTGGCAAGTATCTGAATTCTCTGTGGGAGAATCTGTTCCATGCTTCTCTTGTAGCTTCTGGTGATTGCTGGCAATCCTTGGCATTCTTTGGCTCATAGACACATCATTCCCATCTCTACTTGTCTTCACATGGCCTTCTCTCTCTGTCTCTGTATATAAATTTCCTTCTTCTTAAGATGGTATCAGTCATTAGATGAGCATTCAACCTCCGTTATGATTCCCCTCATAACCTGATTACACAGGCAAAGAACCTATTTCGAATAAGCTCATAATTACAGGTACTAGAGTTTAGAACTGAACCTATCTTTTTGGTGGACACAATCCAATCCCCCAGATAAGAATTTCCTTTTCCTTAAGGCTATGACAAATTGAAGGAACTACTGTGTTAAGTAAGTGGTGTGTCTTTTCCTGAAATTATATTGCTGATTCGGTGTATTGTTTTCAGTGTGTTTTGAGACTTTAAAAAAAAGAAAAGTTGTTATTCCTAAAAAAGTGTTGAGAAAAATGAGCTGTTGCAGTGAAAAGTGATTAAACAGACATAATGTTAAATATGTATTTCAGATTTAAGAACTATTCGACTATGACTCAGATACATTATATATTTTCATGATAATGTATTAAAGGAGTATTTCCAATGCATGCTATTAAGTAGGCCCTTAAAAATTCTTAAATGCCCCATTATGAGTATACTTATTTTTTTTTAAAGATTTATTAATCTGAGAGAGATTGATTGAGCAAGAGTGAGCATGAGCAGGGGATGGGCAGAGGGAGAGGAAAAAACCATGTTGAGCAGGAAGCCTGACGAGGGACTTGAACCCTGAACTCTGAGTTCATGACCTGAGTCAAAGGCAGACACTTAAGTGACTGACCCACCCAGGCGCCCCATGAGTATATTTATCTTGATGAGCACTGAGTAATACATAGAGTTGTTGAATCACTATATTGCACACCTGAAACTAATTTAACATTGTATGTTAATTATACTGGAATTAAAGTTAAAATAAAAATAAATCCAAAAGTTAAAAAAGCACTATAAACTAAAAGCAAATTCTTAAATACTCCTATAGTCTAAAATTCCCTGATAAAGTGGAAGAAGAGAAAAAGTGTCATGTCAGGTTCATTTTCTAAGTAATTTGCATACACTCAGTAATGGGTTGAATTATGTCCCCTCAAAAGATATGTTCATGTCCCAACCTCTAGTCTCTCAGAATACAATCTTTTTTGGAAATAAAGTCTTCACAGACATAGTTAAGTTAAGGCGAAGTCATTAGGCCCTAATTTAGTGTCCTCATAAAAAGAGGAAGTTTGGACTCCATGAAGATAAAGACAGAACACCTTTAGAGATAAAGGCTGAGATAAGGGTGATGCATCTACAATCCAAGAAAAACCAAAGATTTCCAGAAAACCACCAGAAGTGAGGCATGGAACAAACTGTCTCTCACAACTAACCTATCAATATCTTGGATTTCTAGCATCCAGATCTGTGAGACAATAAATTTCTATTGTTATCCACCTAGTATGTGGCACTTTGTCATGGCAGGCCTGGAAAACTAATACACCTTCTGGTGTAAGGAAATTTTATACCTCTTGTTGTGAAGATGGCTAAAACTGATATGACATTATATATGATGTATCCTCAAGGTTGCTCTTGAACAATGAAAATCTCAAATGTTAAGTGCCAAGGGTCTGTCCTATACCAGAGTTTCCCGGTATGACCCTATCCATACCACCCCACCATCATGGAGAGTTTAGTCTAAATACTGCTCCATTAATAATAGGAGATGAGGGACTGAGCCTGGGTGGCTCAGTTGGTTAAGCAGCTGCCTCAGGTCATGATCCCAGCGTCCTGGGATCGAGTCCCACATTGGGCTCCTTGCTCATCAGGGAGCCTACTTCTCCCCTGCCTCTGCCTGCCATTCTGTCTGCCTGTGCTTGCTCTCTCTCCCTCTCTCTCTCTCTCTGACAGATAAATAAATAAAATCTAAAAAAAAAATAATAGGAGATGAAACTCAGGTTGCTATAACAAAGGTAGTAACAGATGAAGTTTTGTCTCTTCCATTTGCTTTGCATGACTAACTCAAAAGAAGCATCTAAGAGGGTCCTGAAATGTAACATATACGTATCAGTTACTCTTCACTCCCAGCATAATATCCACATTTTTACTCCTTCATTTGTAGAGAGGATAGAGAGATAGAGCAGACAATGGACTTAGCTAAAAATACATTTCTCAAATTCATTTGCTCAGAGGATGCTCAATTACGTGTAAGCATATCTTACAAGCAAGGCATAATAAAGCATTGGATAGAATTTTGGAAAAGTTTCATTAACCTAACAGGTGCTCCTTTACTTTACATTTCCCTCTTCTTTTTTCTTTCCCAAAACCTTGTTTTAAAGTCTTGAGGTCCAACAGCCATTTGGGGACCATGAGTGGATGGCTTAGAAACTCATCCAAGATCCCTTGACACTCCCATGCTACTCAACAGATATCAGTAACTGCCTGTCTTCATACTTTTCATTGATGGACAAAAAAAAAAACAATATACATTTAAATTACTCTATTCAGCAGTCTATCATTGGTAGCCAAATACAATATTTAACTGACATAAAAACTTATCCATGCAGTGGATACACCCTTGGTTTAAAAGTCTCTAGGTAGCGTAATGCAACCTTGTCATATGTTTACAATGCAGATTAATACACTACCATTACTCATTTTTGGAATTGAAAAAATATTTGACTGTGGGGATATTAATGTACATTTTAAGAAACAATTCTAATAAAGTTACAATAAATATTTTATCTTGTGCTTTCTTAGTTTATCACGCAACTACTTCAGAAATCTAAAAAAAAAAAAACTTTGACTTACTTTAAATTTTTCAATAACCAGAAAAATCTGCATTTTTCAATAGCCAAAAAATGGGTAAGACCTAATTCTTTGATGTGAGACTGAGAGATTGACTGAGAGTTTGAGAGTTTTACATTTTGTGGGTTGCTACAATATATGAAGGCTGTCAATGATTAAGCTCTGATTCACTGAGACTTCTCCAAATCGATTCAATAGCAGAGGAGTGGATTAAGTAGAAATTAAAAAAAGAAGCACTTGAGGGACCCTTTATTCTTTTGTTATATTAGCTACTCCATTGGAACATAAAGAATGTCTAGGACATAATTCTGAGAGTATAGGTAGTTTTAGTATAGAAAACACTTTAAGATATACCACAGGACCACTTAACTAGGGGCCTATGAGGAAGGTTTGTGTTTTTCATAGTCCTATAGATAAAAGAAATAAATGGGACCCACTCTTTGCTTTTAATAATTCCTATTTCTTTTCTCCAAAGAAAAATGAAAGGAAATAAAAAGAAAAAAGAGACTATCTTCGAATTCCTTTTTTTTATTAAGTTCAATTAGCCAACATATTGTACACATCATAAGAATTCCTTCTAAAAATTGAGGCTACAACGTTGCCTAGAATTTTTATATCATCTATAACATCATAAAGCTAAAAGTACACGATCAAATTGTCTAAAAAATGTGACATTCTAAGGAATTTATCCATGTTTTCCTAGTTAAAAGATCTTATTAAAAACCTATACTTTTTTCAGCAATTTTCTTTAAAAATTGTATTATTTCACTTAACAAGTCAACTCAATCCAATTACTTGAATTACTTGGCATTGTCTCTTTGAGGGTATCAGATTTCAAGTGGAAAGACCAAGTTGCCCATGATGAACAAGTACCTGAGATGCTTCCGATAGTTTGGTTTTTCTTCTTGGCTATAAACAAATTTAACAAAATTGTGCCAGGGACACAAGAAAAAATATTTTCAATTGATTACCATTCTAGAAAAGTCAGCCATCAAAACCTTTTAGGATAGGATGTTCCAGGCCTTTTAGTCCCTGATTGAAAATCTTAAGCAACACCAGACCTCACTTAAGAACTACAATATAATTCTTTGCCAATGAAATAAAAGTCTACATGTTTCTACCATTTGCATCCTTCTCTTTCTCCAGCTGAAGATTTTCAGCTTAGGACTTCTGATTCTGCTACTATTCTAAGTGCTTTTTCCCCCCTTCCAACCATCATTCTCTTTTTTTGCATCGCTGTTACCTTTCCAAAACCTGTTTCTAAGTGACAACATCCTTGTGTTCTTTGAAATTTAACCTTGATACATAAGTGTAATATTTCAAATGTGAGTGATACCATAGAGCATAATGAGATTTCATATTCATCACCTTACTTCTGATGAGGTAAGTCAGGTAGGGAGAACCATAAATACAAATTTGGAAATTGAGCACCAGAACAGTATTTAGAACTCAGCCAGGATCACACATGTAATAAGTGACAGAGCCAAGACTATAATTCAATCTTCTGCTTTCTAGTCCAGCTCTTTATTCACTGTGTGGTACTTCACTTCCACTCTCACTTTCGAAATGGGTATTTTTGCCCCATCAACAGGAAGGTGATTGAAGTGACTCATGAGAGAGAGAATTCTCTCCCCGTTAGACATGTCTCTGAATTTAATTATTATTGTTGGCAAAAGTTTAAGAAGATACAAAGGTAACGAAAAATGTCCGTCTGAAATAAGCAATTTATATTACATTACTCTCAACAATTAGGTCATTTACCAAAACTACAATATTCAATGCTATTCACTGCAAATCTAACACAATGCCATTCTTGAAAACTGAGCAACTGACGAATGTTTTCAGATGTATCTTTTGCCTGAATTATGTGTTTACCTTAGGGAATTTTATGAAGCCAGGTACAGGATGTCATAACACCATCTGCTTGGATCAGAGGGCTTTTGCTTCTAGATTTACAGGACATTTGGCTTGTATTCTTTGTTCCTCTGTCTCATCAGTTATTTCTAAGGAGACCTATATCACCACAGTCTTGGAAAATGGTCTACAGTGCTGGTGAAGGATGAAGATTGGTGGAAAAAATCCAGTTCTTCCCTGCTGTTCTCCCAATTCCTACTTAATTTTAGCTCCATGCATAGCTATAAGAATCAGCCTACTTCAACTACAAAAACAAGGTTGTGTAAACTCATCCAGAGCCCAAATAAAAACAAACTTTCTAGATGAGGGTGTAACTAGCTGTAAGCTTAAGAATAATGTATGCCTGAATTTTCCCTTGATTATTTTTCTTTTTTTCTTAGCCATCTTTGTAGGAGAGAAGTATTCTGAATTTATACATTAAAGAAAAAAAATGTTGAGCCTTTTCTTAAACCAAGAAGTAATGTGTTAAATCAACTATCTGCATAGTGAATATTTATTGAGAACTTATTCTGAGAAACACTGTGATAAATACCAGGGATATAATATGAACAAGATGAGTATGGTCTTGCCGTCATAAAGCTTACAGTTTATGGAAATGTACAAAAATTAAAATTAAAATTAAAGCAAACATAAGTGCTACAACAATGGACATATAGGATTCTATGAAGTAATTAAAAACAAAACATTCTCATGGACATATCTAAGATTAAACATGATCCACTAAATATCAGGTTTAACTCAACTCGGGCTTTCTTCTGCTCTTAAAGGATGAGTAATAAAAGTAAAAAGGGATAGGAGCACCTGGGTGGCTCAGTTGGCTCAGTTAGTTGTGTCCAGCTCTTGATCTCAGCTCAGGTTATGATCTCAGGGTTGTGAGATCAAGCCTCTCCTGGGTGAGGAACACGCTTAAGATTCTCTCTCTCTCCCTCTGTACCATCCCCCTGCTTGCACACACTTATGCACACCAGCACAAATAAATAAATAGACAGACAGACATTACTATAAGGATAACTTTGAGCTTATTATAATGTAGAGAAAATGTAGATTTTTCTTAAACCTCTTAATTTTTAAAATTTTATTAATCACAATGTTCTGCTGTAACATTGTTTCTGATGTCATCTTTCTAAAATATAAGAGATCATTTTGAACATTAGCTTAGACTAAAATCAAAAGACATACCCTTTCATGCTAATACATTTTTTTTTTTTAAAGTAGGTTCCATGCCCATCATGGAGCCCAGTGCGAGGCTTGAACTCACAAATCTGAGATCAAGATCTGAGCTGAGATCAAGACCCGAGCTGAGATCAAGAGTTGGATACTTACAGCGCACCTGGGTGGCTCAGTGGGTTAAAGCCTCTGCGTTGGGCTCAGGTCATGATCTCATGGTCCTGGGATAGAGCCCCGCATTGGGCTTTCTGCTCAGCAGGGAGCCTGCTTCCTCCTCTCTCTCTGCCTGCCTCTCTGCCTACTTGTGATCTCTCTGTCAAATAAATAAAAATCATAAAAAAAAAAGAGCTGGACACTTAACTGAGCCACCCAGGCAAATCCTCATAGTAATAAATTTTTAGAACAGTAAAACTTTATCTTCTGGGGCGTCTGGGTGGCTCAGTGGGTCAAAGCCTCTGCCTTCAGCTCAGGTCATGATCCCAGGGTTCTGGGATCGAGCCCCGCATTGGGTTCTCTACTCAGCAGGGAGCCTGCTTCCCTCTCTCTCTCTGCCTGCCTCTCTGCCTGCTGTGATCTCTGTCAAATAAATAAATAAAATCTTTAAAAACAAAAACAAAAACAAAAAAAACCCTTTATCTTCTTTTTTCCATGTCTTAAACTGAATTCACTTAGGCTGTAATTTCATGAGCAAACAAAGCCAACCAAAATTTCCTGGTAGGAGATAGCAACAGCTAATATTCACCTATATTAAATGTAATAAAGAAAATATATTATTCTATAAGATTGTCAGTGCCTTAGCATGCTCATACCATAGATATCACATTTTCAAATTGCTCACCTAAATTTATTGTTAAGAAGCTAATCATGATAGTCTACAAATGATGCTAATACTCAAAAAGTAATACTGAATGTAGTATGTTACAAATTACCTTATATAACTCACTAAATATTCTTGAGTGCTTCTAGGAGAAGTAACCAAGAAACCCTTGGCAAGATTCCATACTGAGCTTATGATGGCCTTCCAGGGAAAAAAATCTTGTGATAGAATCCTCAAACCCCCACTGCAAAAATCCTAGTTTGAGTTCATATTTTGAAAAGCAACAACAATCAAATTGAATGAAAAGGAACACTTATTTGTGTTAATAGATCTTTACTGCTATCAGCTGGATTAGAAAAATTTTCCACAGGAACTTCATTCTAGTCATTAAGATAGCCAACAACAGGAATAGATGATAATAGATGTTCAAATATTAGCCAGCTGGATTTTCAAGGTTTCTTTTTTATGATTTGAAATACCTTTAAATTTCAACAGTGAGTCAAGCCTACTGAATTTTAGTCTGGAGTCAGACCAGAGTTATAGTAGTACTAATTTAATAAAGGAATACTTTGTTGAAGACTTATTTCTTCCTTGTTTCTCTAATATAACACATGTCTACTTAACAAATGATGCAAACCTAACTACAGGGCATCCATGGAACTGACAGGGATTATGGTACCCCAAACATAGAATCTGTGCAAATGTTTGCCAAACTCAGATTTATATCAGTCCAAAATAAATACTTCCTAATTTCTCCATCTAATCTTATCTCCTAGAAGACTACCAATTCTGACAGTTGCTATTGCTACAGCCATAGCCAAGCCTACTCTAGAGCAGATAATACCAAATAAATACATATACAGCTTTTTTTAAATGTTTACACTTCCCAAGAGAGTAGTTGTCAACTTGCCAGGGAATATGTCTATGTGGGCCAAACCACAGGGAAATATTCTTATCTAGTGTATATTTATTTAACTATTTGGCATATCCTAAATATGATCCACATTTCCCTTTCTCCATGAAATGTTAATATACGTGTCTTGATCAGAGGCCGGAAATTTCTGCCATGCCAGCGTTTTTAAATGAACAGTAAAATAAAAAGTTCCATATTATATCCAGATATTATGACAATGCATTTTAAAAATTCAGTTATATAAGTAACCTCAAATAGAATTTAAAATATGTCTAACATTCTAAAATAGAAGAATATTATTATTCTTTAAATACATTTCAAAAGAAAAATTCTCGTTCTTGAAAAAGTAATATACTTTTGTGAATGTATTTATCTGGCATTTGGCAATTAATTTATGTTCCAAAAAGACTTAAATTTGCTGAAAGAACAAACTGAGTATATAACTGTTTAAAAAAATCTAATCATAGCATAAGAACTGTGATATACTAAATTTTCATATATCCAATCTAATACAAAACACTTTCCATTAGACCACTTTAAAAATCCACTTTCAAAATAATGAAAAATGAAGAATATTCATAGTGATGTTTAATAATGCCTTCTGGGGCGCCTGGGTGGCTCAGTGGGTTAAAGCCTCTGCCTTCGGCTCAGGTCATGATCCCAGGTCCTGGGATCGAACCCCGCATCGGGCTCTCTGCTCAGTGGGGAGCCTGCTTCCACCTCTCTCTCTCTGCCTACTTGTGATCTCTGTCTGTCAAATAAATAAATAAAATCTTTAAAAAATAATAATAATAAAAATAAAAATGCGTTCTATCTTGAAAATAAAGATTTTCAAAGTAATTAAAATTTGGCTTTTTAGTAATTTAGCGAATTTGACTAAACATACATATTTGCTTTTCTGTTGTAACCACAAGATGACAGTAACAATGACAAGAACAAAATAAAGAACACACTCATAAACAGTTAAAGAAATGGAAGGAGAATGAGTAGTATACTAGAAAATTTACTAAAAATAACAAGAAGCAGATGAGGCAAATTCTCTTTCTGGCAGCCTAGATACCCTAACATAACCTGTTCTAAAAATAACTAAAAATGCAATGTATATAGCATTAGTTAAATTTGTGGGTATGCTATAAAAAGGTAAGGATTATTTGAGGCTTAAAAATAAAGTGACAGAAACTAAGCAAAAGAAACATGTTTTTACCTGGAAGATATTTACCAAACCCAGGTAATCTTGAGCTTCTGATTTCAAAGTTTCACAATCATGGGAAACGTGAATAAACCCTAGAGCCAAACCAACATGGAAACCCTGAGAGATGATTTCCCTAAATAAACTAGAGAGGATATGGTGCCATATTCTTAGTTATTATACAGGTGTTCTCTGTCTCCTATAGTCTCTTAGGTTTGTACTCTCACAACACACCTCCATCTTCCACCACCAACTATGCCTTTTCTGCAAATAATAAAAGAAAAAAAAAAGAATGTGTCTCAAAACTTGGTGTTGGCAGAGGAAAAAAGTTAACTTTTTTTTTTTAAGATTTTTATTTATTTATTTGACAGACAGAGATCACAAGTAGGCAGAAAGGCAGGCAGAGAGAGGGGTGGGGGGAAAGCAGGCTCCCCGCTGAGCAGAGAGCCCAATACAGGGCTTGATCCCAGGACCCTGAGATCATGACCTGAGCCAAAGGCAGAGGCTTTAACCCACAATCACCCAGGCACCCCAAAAGTTAACTTTCTTAAGAATTTATAAATACAAATATGTTCTCATTGACTTTTACAAACCAATGATATAGTGTGTAAAGAATCTTAAAGCATGAATTTATTTTGAGGTGGTCTTAGATCAGTACTAAGTATAGCCACTGGTAGAAAAATTTCCTATCTTTTCTGATGTACATGAATCCAAAACTAAGGACTTAACAAAATGCCAGATAAACATCTAAGAAATATGAACTTAAACTCAAAAGTCACCAAATATGTAAGAGATCAAACACAATGAAGGAGAACAAGCAGAATTAACAAATAGAATCAGACAAAAACAGAAACAAAGAACAAGGGCAACAAATAGAAAATAGTAATGGACACAGTAGATATTAATCCAACTACATCAATATTCACTTTGAATGTCAATGGTCTAAATGTTATCAATTAAAAGACAGAGATTGTCAGAGAGGATCAAAAAATAAGACCCAAGTGTTTGCTGTCTGCCAGAAAACCAGTTTTAACATGAAGATGAATATAGATTAAATGAAAAGATAAAAATAAACCATTGTAGGGGCGCCTGGGTGGCTCAGTGGGTTAAGCCGCTGCCTTCGGCTCAGGTCGTGATCTCAGAGTCCTGGGATTGAGCCCCGCATCGGGCTCTCTGCTCAGCGGGGAGCCTGCTTCCTCCTCTCCCTCTGCCTGCCTCTCCGCCTGCTTGTGATCTCTCTGTCAAATAAATAAATAAAATCTTTAAAAAAAAAAAAAAAACCATTGTAACACCAATCAACAGAAAGCAAGAATAGGTGTATTTCAAATGGCAGACTTCAAAGCAAAGGAAGTTCTTAGGAATGAAGAACGGCATTACATAATGATTAAGGGGTCAATTCTTCAGGAAGACATGACAATCATTAAAATATAAACACCTAACAACAGAACATTAATCTATGTGAGGTAAAAACTAATAGAAATACAAAGAAAAATAGATGAAGTCACTATCAAGGCTAGAGTCTATAGCATCCTTCTATCAGAAATGGAAAGGGGCGCCTAGGTGGGTCAGTGGGTTAAAGCCTCTGCCTTCAGCTCAGGTCATGATCTCAGGGTCCTGGGATCAAGCCCCACATCGGACTCTCTGCTCGGCAGGGAGCCTGCTTCCCCCTCTCTCTCTGCCTGCCTCTCTGCCTACTCGTGATCTCTTTCTCTCTGTCAAATAAATAGATAAAATCTTAAGAAAAAAAAAAAAGAAATGGAAAGATCCAGTAGACAGAAAATCAGTAAAAAAAAAAAAGCTCAACTCAACAGCACCATCAATGAGCTGGATATAGTTGACATCTACAATCTGCTTCATCCAACAACAGAATATGTATTCTTCCTAAGATGATAAGAAACATCCACCAGGGGCGCCTGGGTGGCTCAGTGGGTTAAGCCTCTGCCTTCGGCTCAGGTCGTGATCTCAGGATCCTGGGATTGAGCCCCGCATTGGGCTCTCTGCTCGGCAGGGGGCCTGCCTCCTCCTCTCTCTCTGCCTGCCTCTCTGCCTACTTTGATCTCTTTCTCTCTCCTTCTGTCAAATAAATAAATAAATAAAATCTTTAAAAAAAAAAAAAAAAGAAACATCCACCAAAACAGACCACATTCTGGGCCATGAAGCATACCTTAACAAATTTAAAAGGATAGAAATCATCGAATGTATGCTCTTAGTCCACAGTGGAATTAAGTTAGGAATCAGTAACAGAAAGATGACTGGAAAAGCCAAAATAAGTGGAGATTAAATAATACACCTCTAACATTTGCATCAAAGAAGAAATCTCAAGAGAAGCCATAAAAATATCTTGAAAAAAAAAAAAAAAAAAGAAAACCCATCTTATCAAAATGTGTGGGATACAGCAAAAGTAATGCTTAAATAAAATCTATAGCATTTAGGGGTGCCTGGGTGGCTCAGTGGGTTAAAGCCTCTGCCTTCTGCTCAGGTCATGATCTCAGGGTCCTGGGATAGAGCTCCACATTGGAATCTCTGTGCAGCAGGGAGCCTGCTTCCTCCTCTCTCTCTCTGCCTGCCTCTCTGCCTACTTGTGGTCTCTGTCTGTCAAATAAATAAATAAAATCTTAAAAAAAAAGAAAAATCTATAGCACTTAGATAAAAATCTAATGTATATATTAGAAAAGAAAAAAAACATCTAAATTTAATCATCTAAGTTTCCAACTTAGGAAACTAGAAAATGAAGAGCAAATTAAATCCAAAGTAAAAAGGAGGAAAGAAATACTAAGAATTAGAGCAGGAATCAATGAAATTGTAAATAGGAAGTCAATCGAGAAAATCAATGAACCCAAAAGATCTTTGAAAAGCTCAATAAAATTGACAAGCCTCTAGACAGACTAAGAATAAAAGAGTGAAGACACAAATTATTATTGTCAGAAATGAAAAAGGGGGTATGACCACAGATTCCATGGACATTAAAAGGATAAAGTATGACTATGGTCAATTCTATGGCAACAAATTTGAAAACCCAGACACAATCTGCCAAAACTCACACAAGAAGAAATAGATAATATGAATAGGCCAATATCCATTAAAGAAATTGAATCAATTATTGACCCTCAAAACCAAAAGATGCTAATGGGTTCACTGGTGAATCCTATCATACATTTAAGGAAGAAATTATATCAACCCTCCACTAACTCTTTCAGAAGATAAAAGTAGAGTGAGTACTTCCTAACTCATTTTATGGGGCCAGCATTATCATAATACCAAAACTAGACAAAAATATTAAAGGAAAACTACGGATCAATATCTCTCATGAATATAGCTGCAAAAATTCTGAACAAAATATCAGCAAAACAAACCCAGCAATGTATAAAAAGAATTATACACCACAACCAGGAAGGATTTACTCCATCTGTGCAAGTCTGGTTCAACATTAAAAAAATATATATATAATCCATCACCTTAACAAACTAAATAAGAAAAATCACATTATCACATCAATAGATTTTTTAAAAAGCATTTCATAAAATCCATCATTCACTTGTAATAAAAACTTTGAGTAAATGAGGAATAAAAGGGTAGCATTCTTAAATTGATAATATCTATAAAAACCTACCACTAATATCATTAATGATGAGAAGCTCAAAGCTTCTCCACCAAGATCAGATGGAAGACAAAGATGTCTCCTCTCACCACTCTTTTTCAACATTATACTGAAAGTTTAAGCTAATAGATAAGAAAAGAAAACATATGGAAGTAAAAGGTACAGAGATTGTAAAATAAGACATAAAATTTTGTTTGTGGATGACATAATCAGAAAATCTCAAAGAAACAACAAAAAAATCTCTTGTAAATAATAAGCAATTATAGCAAGGCTGCAGAATAAAAAGTTAATATACAGGAATCAATCACTTTCATATATACTAATAATGAACAAGTGGAATCTGAAGTTAAAAACACAATACCACCTACATCAGCATCCCCAAAATGAAATACTTAGGTATAAAAATAACAAAAAAATATATATAACATCTCTATGAGGAAAACTAAGACGCTCTGATGAATGAGAGGCACCAGGCGGGTGGCCTCTACCACAGTTGGTAGAGCACAAAACTCTTAAACTCAGGGTCATTAAATTCAAGCCCCAGGTTGGGTGTGGGACTTAAAAAACAAACAGACAAAAAAAGTTCTGATGAAATAAAAACTAACTACACAAAGGAAGAGATATCCCATATTCATGGATAAAAAGATATAATATTGTTATGATGTTAATTCTTCCCAACTTGATTCAGAGATTCAATGAAATCCATATCAAAATTCAATAAGTTATTTTGTGGATTATCAATACATAGATTCTTAAATTTATATGGAGAGGTAAAAGACCCAGAAGAGGCAACAAAATCTCCAAATGGAGAAAAAAGTTGAAAGACTGACACTACTCAATTTATGATTTACTATAAAACTACAGGATTCAAGACAGTTATAGTGGCAAAAGAATAAACAAACTTATCAATAGAAGAGACTATAAGGCCCAGAAAGAGACCCACGCAAATATACTTATCTAATCTTTGACAAAAGAACAAAGGCAATACAAGGAGAAAAGATAATCCTTTCAACAAATGGTGCTGGAACAACTAGACATCCATGCTTAAAAAGTCTAGACAAATCCTATACTTTTCACGAAAATTAACTAAAAATGGATCACATATCTAAATACAAAACACAAAACTATAAGATTCCTAGAAGATAATATAGGAGAAAACCTAGAAAACTTCGGGTTGAGAATGATTTTCCAGCTACAACACCAAAGACACAATCCATAAAAGAAAGAATTGATAAACTAGACTTCATTAAAATGAAATAAATTAATTAATTTTAAAAACCTAGTTTCTTCTATGTAAAGATAATGAGAAGACAAGCCACAGATTGGGAGAAAATATTTCTAAAAGCTAAATCTGAGAAGGAATGTTATCTGAAATATACAGTGGTGCCTGAGTGGCTCAGTTGGTTAAGTGTCTGACTCTTGGTTTCAGCTCAGGTCAGGAACTCCTGGGTCTTGAGGACAAGCCCTGCATTGAGCTTGAAGCATAACAAGGCATCTGCTTGAAGGAGCCTGTCTTCAACCCCTCTCCGACTCATACACACATACAGTCTCTCAAATAAATAAATCTTATTTTTTAAAAAAAGCAAAAAGTAAAAAGAACTTTTAAAATTCAACAGTAAGAAACTATACAACCCAATTAAAAGACAAACCAGAACCTTAAGAAACACCACATCATGGAGAAAGGGGAACCCTCTTACACTATTGGTGGGAATGCAAGTTGGTGCAACCACTTTGGAAAACAGTGTGGAAATTCCTTAAGAAATTAAAAAGAGCTTCCCTATGACCCTGCAATTGCACTACTGGGTATTTATCCCAAAGATACATATGTAGTGAATAGAAAGACCATCTGTACCCCAATGTTCATAGCAGCAATGGCCACAGTGGCCAAACTGTGGAAAGAACCAAGATGCCCTTCAACGGACGAATGGATAAGGAAGAAGTGGTCCATATATACTATGGAGTATTATGCCTCTGTCAGATAGGATGAATACCCAACTTTTGTATCGACATGGACAGGACTGTAAGAGATTATGCTGAGTGAAATAAGTCAAGCAGAGAGGGTCAATTATCACATGGTTTCACTTATTTGTGGAGCATAAGGAATAACACAGAGGACATAGGGAGATGGTGAGGAGAAGGGAGTTGGGGGAAGTTGGAGGGGGAGATGAATCATGAGAGACTGTGGACTCTGAAAAACAATCTGATGGTTTTAGACGGGCAGGGGGTGGGAGGTTGGGTGAGCCTGGTGGTGAGTATTATGGAGGGCACGTATTGAATGGAGCACTGGATGTGGTACATAAACAATGAATTCTGGAACACTGAAAAGAAATTTTAAAAAATAAATAAAAATTTAAAAAAGAAAAGAAACACCACATCAGAGTGCAGGCAAGATGGGGGAGGAATAGCAGACTGAAATGACATCAGGTCCCAGGAGTTCAGCTGGGTACTTATCAAACCACTCTGAACACATACAAACTCAACAGGAGATAGAAGAGAAGAAGAGCAGCAATTCTAGGAACAGAAAATAGGCCACTTTCTGGAAGGTAGGACACTCAGGGAAGTGAGTCTGAAACAATGGCAAGATAGACTGCAGGGGGAAAAGCTGGCTCCCCGCAAGTGGTAGAGCAGCGGAGCACAAAATATGAACTTTTAGAAGTCTGCTCCACTGAGGGACATCCGTCCAGAGGCTAAGCAGGGTAGAGCACTTGTGGGGACAGTGTGGGCTCAGGTCCCATGGGGTCACAGAAAGACTGGGGGTGTCTGATTGTGGCACAGCTCCCAGGTATCAGTGCAAGAAAGCTGACTACAGAGATAGGGCCAAGGAGTGAGCTCTCAGCTCAGCGTTACCTTAAACCATGATCCAAGGTACAGTCGGACCACCGGTCTTCGAGCAGGGACCCTAGAAGTGGAATATCCAGAGAGACACCCCTCTCCCCTTTCCTCCTCCAAGGGAGTGGCATGGGAGCATGCAGCAATAATCTGCTAGGTTTGGAGACTCCAAATGGGGCTGTGTGCCAGAGATAGAAACACTTGGTCAGAGGCTGGATGAGGATGGAGTGTGGCCAGAGACCAGGGAGATGGGAGGGATTGACTGCTCTTCTCTGAGGGTGCACTGGGACTGGGGCCCTGAGCTCCAAGCTCCTCAAGGCGGGAGATTGGGAGGTTGCAATTTTCATTCCCGTCCTCCAAAGTTCTGCAGAAAGCATTCAGGGAACAAAAGCTCCTTAGAGCGAACCACAGCAGATTACTTAGCCTGGCCCCTGGCAAAGACAGTGCAATTTTGCCTCACACAAAGACATTTGAGACTGACTGCAACAGCCCCATCCCCCAGAAGCTCAGCAAGAACATCCAGCCAAGAGCAAGTTCACTAGACAATGAGAACAGCAGAACTACAGAGATAGGGGAAAGCAACGCATAAAATTCATGGCTTTTTCCCATGATTCTTTAGTGTTGCAAAGTTAAATTTTCTTAATTTTATTATTTTTCTTATTCTATTTTTTAACTTTTCCTCTTTCAATGTTTTTTAACTAGTTTATCTTAACAAAACCTTTTTTTAATGTTTAAATCTTCATTGTTATAGTCATATTTTAACCCTTCATTGTATTTAGCCTTATTTTTTGTACACATATAAGTTTATTTTCTTTAAAATTTTGGGATACAATTTTTTCTAATAGATCTAAATATACCCTAAATCTAGCACATGGCTTTGTTCTAGTCTCCAGCCTGTTCACATTCTCTTCTCTTTTTTTTTTTTCTTTTCCTTACCAACCTTTCTTACCAATTCCTTCCTTAGAATTTTAATTTTCATCTTTACAGTTATGTTCCATCCCTTCATCATGTTTATCCTTATTTTTGTATATAAATTAGTTTTTCTTTTGTTAGAATTTAGGGAGCTAGTTTCTTCTAAGAGACCAGAATGCACCCAAAATCAAGTGGGTGGTTCTGTTCTATTCATAAACACACACACACACACACACACACACACACACACACACACACACACAATTTATTTATTTATTTATTTATTTATTTATTTATTTATTTATTTATATTTTTCCCCTTTCTTCTCCTCTCCTCCCAACGCCCTGGCTTTGGACTTCTTCTGATTTGGTTAGCGTACATGTTTGTGGAGTCTTTGCCACCCTTTTAGTATTTTATTCTCTCCTTCATATATCCTTATCTGGATAAAATGGCAAGGCAGAAAAACTCACCACAAAAAAAAAATGAACAAGAGGAAATACCGACAGCTAGGGACCTAATCAATATGGACACTGGTAATATGTCAGAACTAGACTTCAGAACAATGATTCTCAAGGTGCTAACTGTGCTTGAAAAGGGCATGGAAGATATTAGAGAATGCCTGTCTGGAGAATTAAAATCCCTTTCTGGAGAAATAAAAGAACTAAAATCTAACCATGTTGAAATAAAAAAAGCTATTAATGAGGTGCAATAAAAAATGGAGGCTCTTACTGCTAGGATAAATGAGGCAGAAGAGTGAATTAGTGATATAGAAAACCAAATGATGGAGAATAAAGAAGCTAAGCCAAAGAGAGACAAATAACTACTGGACCATGAGGGGAGAATTTGAGAGAAAAGTGATACCATAAGTTGAATCAATATTAGAATAATTGGGATCCCAGAAGAAGATGAAAGAGAAAGAAGGGCAGAAGGCATATTGGAGTGAGTTATAGTAGAGAATTTCCCTAATATGGCACAGGAAACAAGCATCAAAATCCAGGAGGCACAAAGAATCCCCCCTAAAATCAATAAAAAAAGTCCACACCCTGTCATCTAATAGTAAAACTTACAAGTCTTAGTGACAGAGAAAATCCTAAAAGCAGCTCGAGACAAGAAGTCTGTAACATACAATGCTGGAAATATTAGATTGGCAGCAGACTTATCCACAGAGACCTGGCAGGCCAGAAAGAACTGGTATTGTATATTCAGAGCACTAAATGAGAAAAATACGCAGGCAAGAATACTATATCCAGCTAGGCTATCATTGAAAATAGAAGGAGAGATAAAAAGCGCCCAGGACAAACAAAAATTAAAAGAATTTGCAAACACAAAACCAGCCCTACAGGAAATATTGAAAGGGGTCCTCTAAGCAAAGAGAGAGCCTAAAAGTAGTAGACCAGAAAGGATCAGAGACAGTATACAGTAACAGTCACCTTACAGGCAATACAATGGCACTAAATTCATATCTCTCAATAGTTACCCTGAATGTAAATGGGCTAAATGCCCCATATAAAAGACACAGCATATCAGAATGGATATAAAAAACAAACCCTGGGGGCGCCTGGGTGGCTCAGTGGGTTAAGCTGCTGCCTTTGGCTCAGGTCATGATCTCAGGGTCCTGGGATCAAGTCCCATATCGGGCTCTCTGCTCAGCGGGGAGCCTGCTCCCTCCTCTCTCTCCGCCTGCCTCTCTGTCTACTTGTGATCTCTCTCTGTCAAATAAATAAATAAAATCTTAAAAAAAAAAAAAACCCCGGGGCACCTGGGTGGCTCAGCAGGTTAAACCCTCTGCCTTCAGCTCAGGTCATGATCCCAGGGTCCTGGGATCGAGCCCCACTTCGGGCTCTCTGCTCAGTGGGGAGCCTGCTTCCCTCCTCTCTCTCTGCCTGCCTCTCTACTTGTGATCTCTCTCTGTCAAATAAATAAATTAAAAAAAAAAAAACCATCAATATGCTGTTTATAAGAAACTCATTTTAGACCCAAAGACACCTCCAGGTTTAAAGTGAGGGGGTGGAAAACAATTTACCATGCTAATGGACATCAAAAGAAAGCCAGGGTAGCAATCCTTACATCAGATAAATTAGATTCTAAGCCAAAGACTATAATAAGAAATGAGGAAGGACACTATATCATACTTAAACGGCTGTCCAGCAAGAAGATCTAACAATTTTAAATATCTATGCCCCTAACATAGGAGCAGCCAACTATATAAACAAATTAATAACAAAATCAAAGAAACACATTGACAATAATACAATAGTAGTGGGGGACTTTAACATCCCCTCACTGAAATGAACAGATCATCCAAGAAAAAGATCAACAAGGAAATAAAGGCTGTAAATGATACACTGGACCAGATGAACATCACAGATCTATTCAAAACATTCCATCCCAAAGAAAGAGAATACACATTCTTCTCTAGTGCACATGGAACATTCTCCAGAATAGATCACTTCCTGGGTAACAAATCAGGTCTCAACTGGTACCAAAAGTTTGGGATCATTCCCCGCATATTTTCAGACCATAATGCTCTGAAGCTAGAACTCAATCACAAGAGGAAAGCTGGAAAGAACTCAAATAAATGGAGGCTAAAGAGCATCCTACTAAAGAATGAATGGGTCAATCAGAAAATTATAGCATTGGAAATATTGATGGAAACAAATGAAAATGAAAACACAACTGTTCAAAGTCTTTCGGACACAGCAAAGGTGGTTCTAAGAGGAAAGTATACAGCATTACAAATCTTTCTCAAGAAACAATAAAGGTCTCAAGTACATAACCTAACCCTACACCTAAAGGAGCTGGAGAAAGAACAGCAGAGAAAGCCTAAACCCAGTAGGAGAAGAGAAATCATAAAAATCAGAGCAGAAATCAATTTCATTCAACGAAACTGGGAGCTAGTTCTTTGAAAGAATTAATAAGATTGATAAACCTCTGGCCAGACTTATCAAAAAGAAAAGAGAAAGGACCCAAACAAATAAAATCATGAAGGAAAGAGGAGAGATCACAACCCACACCAAAGAAATACAAACAATTATAAGAACATAGTATGAGCAACTATATGCTAGCAAATTTGACAGTCTGGCAGAAAAAGATGCATTCCTAAGGATGTACAAACTACCAAAATGGAACCAGGAAGAAACAGAAAACTGGAACAGACCCGTAACCAGTAAGGAGATTGACGCAGTCATCAAAAATCTCCCAAAAAAACAAGAGCCCAGGGTGCCTGGGTGGCTCAGTGGTTAAAGCCTCTGCCTTCGGCTCAGGTCATGATCTCAGGGTCCTGGGATCGAGTCCCGCATCGGGCTCTCTGCTCAGCAGGGAGCCTGCCTCCTCCTGTCTCTCTCTGCCTGCCTCTCTGCCTACTTGTGATCTGTCAAAAAAACAAAAAAACAAGAGCCCAGAGCCAGACTGCTTCCCAGGGGAATTCTATCAAACATTTAAAGAATTAATGCCTGTTCTCCTGAAACTGCCCCAAAAAACAGAAATGGAAAGAAAATTTCCAAACTCATTTTACAAGGCAGCATTACCTTGATCCCAAACCAAACAAAGGCCCTATCAAAAAGGAAAATTACAGATCAATATCCTTGATGAACATGGATGCAAAAATTCTCACCAAAATACTTTCCAATAGGATCCAACCATACATTAAAAGGATTATTCACCAAAACCAAGTGGGATTTGTTCCAGGGCTGCAAGTTTGGTTCAACATCTGCAAATCAATCAATGTGATAGAATACATTAATAAAACAAAGAACATGAACCATATGATACTCTCAACAGATGCTGAAAAAGCATTTGACAAAGTACAGCATCCTTTCCTGATCAAAACTCTGCACAGTGTAGGCAAAGAGGAATCAAGCCATCTATGAAATGCCGACAGCAAATATCATTCTTGATGGGGAAAAACTGAGAGCTTTCCCCCTAAGGTCAGGAACATGGCAGGGCTGTCCACTATCACCACTGCTATTCAACATAATAGTAGAAGTCCTAGCCTCAGCAATCAGACAACAAAAAGAAAAGGCATCTGAAGAAGAAATCAAACTCTCAGATGATATGATACTTTATGTGGAAAACCCAAAAGACTCCACTCCTAAACTGCTAGAACTCCTACAAGAATTTAGTAAATTGTCAGGCTATAAAATCAAAGTACAGAAATCAGCTGCATTTCTATACACCAACAGCAAGACAGAAGAAAGAGAAATTAAGAGTCAATCCCATTGCGCCCAAAATCAAAAGATACCTAGGAATAAACCTAAGCAAGAGGTAAAGAATCTGTACTCAGAAAACTATAAAGTACTCATGAAAGAAACTGAGGAAGACACAAAGAAATGGGAAAATGTTCCATGCTTAGGGATTGGAAGAAAAATATTGTGAAAATGTTTATGCTACCTAAAGCAATCCACACACTTAATGTAATCCCTATCAAAATACCATCCATTTTTTTTCAAAGAAATGGAACAAATAATCCTAAAGTTTATATGGTACTAGAAAAGACCTCAAATAGCCAGAGGAATGTTGAAAAAGAAAATCAAAGCTGGTGGCATTCAATTCCAGACTTCTAGCTTTATTACAAAGCTGTCATCATCAAGACAGTATGGTACTGGCATAAAAACAGATACATAGATCAATAGAACAGAATACAGAGCCCAGAAATGGACCCTCAACTCTATGGTCAACTAATCTTCGACAAAGCAGGAAAGAATGCCCAATGGAAGAAAGACGTCTCGGGTACCTGGGTGGCTCAGTGGGTTAAAGCCTCTGCCTTCAGCTTAGGTCATGATCCCAGGGTCCTGGGATTGAGCCCCGCATCAGGCTCTCTACTCAGCAGGGAGCCTGCTTCCCCCTCTCTCTCTGCCTGCCTCTCTGCCTATTTGTGATTTCTGTCTGTCAAATAAATAAGTAAGTAAAATCTTAAAAAAAAAAAAAAAAGAAAGAAAGACAGTCTCTTCTACAAATGGTGTTGGGAAAATTGGACAGCCACATGCAGAAAAATGAAACTGGACCCTTTCCTTACACCACACACGAAAATAGACTCAAAACGGATGAAAGACCTCAATGGGAGACAGGAAGCCATCAAAATCCTTGAGGAGAACACAGGCAGCAACCTCTTCGACCTCAGCCACACAACTTCTTCCTAGAAGCATCGCCAAAGGCAAGGGAAACAAGGGCAAAAATGAACTACTGGGAATTCATCAAGATCAAAAGCTTTTGCATAGCAAAGGAAACGGTCAACAAAACCAAAACACAACCAACAGAATGGGAGAAGATATTTGCAAATGACCTAGCAGATAAAGGGCTAGTATCCAAAATCTACAAAGTGCAAAAATTATCAAACTCAACACCCAAAGAACAAATACTCCAATCAAGAAATGGGCAGAGGACATGAACAGACATTTCTGCAAAGAAGGCATCCAGATGGCCAACAGACACATTAAAAAGTGCTCCACATCACTTGGCATCAGGGAAATACAAATCAAAACCACAGTGAGATTCCACCTCATGTCAGTCAGAATGGCTAAAATTAATAAGTCAGGAAATGACAGATGCTGGCAAGGAGGTGGAGAAAGAGGAACCCTCCTATACTTTTGTTGGAATGCAAGCTGGTGCAGCCATTCTGGAAAACGGTATGGAAGTTCCTCAAAAAGTTGAAAATAGAGCTACCTTATGACCCAGCAATCGCACTACTGAGTATTTACAATAGCCAAACTATGGAAAGAACCTAGATGTCCATCAACAGATGATTGGATAAAGAAGATAAGGTGTATATATATATATATACACACACATACACACGCACACAATGGAATATTATGCAACCATCAAAAGAAATGAAATCTTGCCATTTACAATGATGTGGATGGAACTAGAGGGTATTATGCCAAGTAAAATAAGTCAATCAGAGAAAGACAAATATCATTTAATCTCTCTGATATGAGGAATCTGAGAGGCAGAGTGGGGGGTTTGTGAGGTAGGAAAGGAAAAAATGAAGCAAGACGGGATTGGAAGGGAGACAAACCATAAGAGACTCTTAATCTCGCAAAACAAACTGAGGGTTGCTGGGGGGGGTAGGGTGGCTGGATTATGGACACTGGGGAGGGTATGTGCTATGGTGAGTGCTGCGAAATGTGTAAGCCTGACGATTCACAGACCTGTACCCCTGGGGCAAATAATACATTATACGTTAATAAAAATAAAGAAAAAGAAACACCACAACAAAAAAGATGCACAAATGTCCAATAAGCATATGAAGAGATTCTCCACATCATGCATCATCAGGGAAATGCAAATTAAAACAAGAGAGAGACACAGCTGCTCACTTTTGGAATAGTCACAATTCCCACAACATCAACCGATATGTGGATGTGGATCAACAGGAACTCTCATACATTGTTGGTGGGAGTATAAAATGGATCAGCTACTTTGGAAGACCGCTTGACAGTTTCTTAGAAAACTAGACATTTTCACCATACAATCAAGCCATCACTCTCCCTGATTGATTGATTGATTAATTTTTAATTTTATTTATTTATTTATTTATTTATTTATTTATTTATTTATTTATTTAGAGAAAGAGTGTGAGAGCAGGGTGGGAGAGGTAGAGGGAGTGGGAGAGAGAATCCTAAGCAGGCTCCATGCCCAGCACAGAGCCAGATACCAGGCTTGATCTCACAAACCTGAGATCATGACCTCATGTAAAATCAAGAGAAAATCAATCAAGAGTTGGGCCCTCAACTGACTTACCCATCCAGGTGCCCCACTATCCCTGATACTTATCCAAAGGAGTTGAAAACTTTTATCCACACAAAAACCTGGACACATATTGTACAGCAGTTTATTCATGATCACCAAAACTCAGAAGCAACCAAGATTACTTCAGTAGTGAATGGATACTTAAATAGGGGAACATCCGACTGATAGTATATTATTCAGCACTGTAGAGAAATGAACTATCAAGCCATGTAAAGACTTAGAGAAACCTTAAAGACATATTACTAAGTAAAAGATGTCAATCTGAAAAGGTTACATACCGTATGATTTCAATTATATGACATTCTAGAAAAGACAAAATTATGGAGACATAAAAATGATCAGTGGTTGCCATGGGTTGGGGGAGGGAAAAAGATGAATTGACAGAGCCACAAATGACTTTTAAGGAATTACAATTCCTCCATCACAGAGCTCCATATATTTCTTTCCTTTTTCATTGTTAAGGTACTGAATATATCCTCTAAAATACTCTGATAAAGGTGTAGGAAAATGAATGTTTCAGATTTTAAAAAAATAAACATGCAGCAGAACAAAACCAAAAATTACAAGGAGCTACCTCTTTGGAATGGGACTGTGGATAAAAAAACATGTGGGTTAGAGAACTGCTGTTTCTCATTGTAAGCCCTCCTGTACTAGGTGATCTTTTTCCTATTAAAATGAACCACTTCCATCTAAACAATGAATGATACATAAAACAAAACCAAAATGGCTCTTGTTCAGAACATTTATCATTCACATAACTAATGGCTACCCCAGCCTTTTATTTCTCCATTTGGTACTATTTTCACTTGTCAAGATATCTATCCCATATCATTAGGTATATGGTATGTATCTTTTTTTGCAAGAAGAGAACCCAAATAAACTCCAGGGCTAAATGCAGGACACTTTTTCAGTAGCTTGTAAAATATTTTATAAACATCATTCTAAGTGAGCTGAGTTGGCTTATCAATCATAGAGGAGAAAAAGAAAGATGCAGCTGAGAGTCCCTGGAATCATTTCAGCTAATTTATAGCCAGAGCACAGTCGGGTTTAGAGATCCTCAAGGCCATAGAGTTGGCATCTCAGCCATCTTAACAGCACTGCCCCTTAACTGGAACACACTCTAAGAGAGATAATAATGCTCTAGGTCTGAGGTTCATTCAATGAACCTTGCAGTGATCCAGGACCAGGTAACAGAAAATCTGACTCACCTCTGGGTCAGTCCCATTATATCCCTAGTTAGCCCTGCACAAAGTTCCCTTGGTCTTTATTCATCATCATCATCATTTTTAACTATTTTAATTTTTATTATTATTTATTTATTATTATTATATTATTATTTATTTCAACTGAAGAAAACCTTAGATCACAGAACCTCTTTTTTTTCCTCTTCTCTTCACATAGAAACAGGAATGACAAGTTGCAAATCTGTTTTGTAGAGAGACAGCTGATGCCTCCTTGGGTAGTTTGCTACTAATGCTGTCAAAAGGACACAGTCCCCTAGACATTATCAAAGAGGATGTGTAATCTTATCAAAGGCCCCAATGTATTCTCTTGCTTCTACTAAAATAGAGAGAGAGGGGGAAAAAAAGGCAGTTCCAATCTTATTATTGTTAGTTTTAATTGAGTCTTCCCTCCAATTTTCTTTCCAAAAGACTACTCCTGATACAAAGCAACCCAAGAGCATGGAAACCCCAAACAACACTTTTCTAAAACTCTCCCCATGTTGGCAAACAAACAAGCATACAGTGAAGTCAGGAATTACATTAAGGAATGACTAATATCACAGCTTTGACTTCCCTATATTTTGTTTACTAACTCATTACATATTCCTATGTTACAGTACATATTCTCTTTATATTCTTTACTATATATTCTCTAAAGCTATCAACTGAATGAATTTTGTGTTTCCCATCATCTTCAAAGCTATGTAGAGAGATGAGAAAATCACTTCACAGACTAGGTTTCCCAAAAAGAAATGATCGGTAAGAAATCATTGTCAATCTCATGATGAAATTTATTTATGGGTTTGGAGTACTTACTATACTGTAGAACATGAGCACAATACAAGCATTGTGATGATACAATTACAAACACATCAGAATCATCTCTCACCTCACTGGCTCGGCTGATGCGTCCCATTCTCATGTAAAGGGCATATCTTCAAAGAGCAGTTTCCTTACACCTGAATTGCCTATAGTACACCTTAACTTTCACTGACATAATTATGTTATTGAAAGGTATATCTGCTCGAAATGTCTCAGGCGTCTTAGAGTGCCTCCTTGCATATGCAGGGCAGGGGTGCCCTCGCACGCAAGTGCAGATGAAATTAATATAACCGCAGACATGCATGCCATAACACTGGCCTTCCATGCTCTTCCTCGAACACACCATATGTCCCCTTACCTTGGAGCTTTTTACTCACCATTTCTGTTTACCATGCTTTCCAGATGAAGGCAGCATAATGGTTTACCCCTTCCACAGCTTAATCTTTTGCTCAAAGGTCACTTTCTTAGCGCCGTGTCACCAGATCACCAAACTTAAAATTACAACTCCTCCATCACAGAACTCCATGTATTTCTTTCCTTTTTCGTTTTTCTCCATTGGACTATCTTCTACTATGACTGCTATATTTCATTTGTTCTCCAACACAATATGCCTGGAACATCAAGATGCTCTAAAAACATTCTTTGAATTTATCAATATGAATTTAAAGATAATGCAAATGATGTCAGCTTGGTATCCTGATAAAATTTTTATTGGTCATATTTCCACTATAAACATGCATTTTCTTTTATATTTTAGTGCTCTTTCCAATATCAAACATTGTTTTATTTATTTTTTCCTCAAGAGACTTCTTAGCTTCCCCCATTTGCAGTTGTTAACATCTTTCTGGCCTTCCACTCTGTCTGCACCCAGTATTTATTTGACATTTCCTAGTTCACCAAGGACTACCTCAACAAAGAGGGGTTTTCCAAGCAAAAAAATCCCATGAAGAAAAAAAAAATCAACTCTGATATAGAGAAGAAAAGAATCTGCAGCAGGAGATCATGTAAACAAGTGAAAGATATCTGGGTATTATAAGCAGTGGTCCACTCAGAAAAGAAATTGGACTAGCCAAGGAATCCCTTGCTCCCCTTCCTCAGATGAGAGGTCTCTGGCAAAGGTCCCATGTACCCCACTCAAAGGGCAATAATTTTTCAGCAGAACCATTTGGACACATGGCTACTTTCCAGGCATCTGAGAAGCTCTCCAGAAAATGTGTCCTGAGAAGATATCTACAGTGTAGGTATGATTTCAGAAGATAGATCTGCCTAAATGATTTCTTGCCTAGCTTGGCTGGGACTTTTTTCCATCTATTCTAATTTTTTTTCAGTCTAGATTTTTATGAGTATTGAATAAGAGCATTTTCAATGTCTCTAGTAGCTGAGATTGAGTCTTAGACAAAAGACCTCTAAGACTGAAATATAAATAGAGAAGAGTTCAGGATGACATCATGTTGTATGCACACCAGAAGTGACCACAAATAACCTACAATAACCTTTAAAATTAGTTTTTTCCTGACTTCATAAAACAATATTTTATTTGGCAGGCATATATTGGCAAGCTCTTTCAAAAGCTCTATTTGTTTTCTGTATCCAGGAAGACACAACCAGTGTTTTCACATAGGTTTCCTTCTATGCTGTGGTTTTGCCATTTTCTGCTTCTTTATGAGTGGCTGCTGGAGAATATTTTTCTTTGGGACGTTTATTAAGAGTAACAAGGATATGAATGAAAAACCATCCTTATAACAATATAGGGTGGGTTTCTGCTTCCATATGTAATGCTGACCAAATCCAAAGGACATAAGTAGAATATATCAACAGTGATATGGTTGCTTTATTCTGAGGTTATATAATAACATGCAGCTGGGTCAAAATACGGTATAGTGAAAGAAATCAGCCCATGTGTTCTTTGATGCATTAATTAAATCGAAGGTTAAAAAGAAAATGTAAAATCCTAACAGAGCTTTAAAAAAAAGATACAGAATTATTTAAGACAACTTGAGGTGCAAAAGATTGCCAGAAAAGACAATTTCAAAGTTACTGCATAGGTTAGCCAGTTGTTCTGGTTTTTTAAAAAAAAGATGCTGCCATTATAAAGTTAAAATGATATATTTTAACATAATGTAAAATCTTTCCTGAAACTAATTAATTTCCTAGCACTCGGGTTTTCAAATTGCTACTATTTCCTAGAAGACAAAGACAAGTAAGTGTAGAATCTTCCTGAATAGAATAAAAACAAAACACATATTTTCCAAATAAACAGTTCTTCTAGAGCAAGTCACTATATTTCATTTTCTTCTTTTGGTTCCTATTAATCTTTTACTCTCACACAGGCAAAAGAGGAAGGTTCCAATAATTAACCTTGTGCTGTTGACCTAACCAAAATTAAATGGCTATGCAACAATTTAGTTGTCCATATAAAAACAGGAAGAGAGATTTCCCCAAGTAACCCTTATTCACCATGAGAAAAACAGCTGGTGCTCTCTCTTTCCATGTAAGCCTGTGGGGCATGGATGAAAGGATGTATATTTCTGATATCCTCTCTTGTAAATGGGTGGTTTTTTTGGTGGAAGGGTGCCAACACTCAGTTCCTGAGAAGCAGAGGCCCAAGAAAGTCTGGTCAAAATATTTAGAATTATATCTTTATAAGATGAGGTCTGTGGAAATGAACAAAGTTTCCTCACCAGTGTTACATGAATAATCACTGCAAAATAATAGTGGAAACCTACACTTTTTCCTCCTAGGAAAGGAGGGAAAGATTAATAAGAAACATTGCCCTTCCAACAACAAAAATCAAAGTTTTCGTACCAGACTTCTTTGTGTCCTGTTTTCCAGTAGTTCTGCTACATTTCCCACAGTACACTGCTGGGATTTTTTATTTTTTATTTTCGCTACGCATGCTCACACATCTGTTGCACATGTGTGATCAACCGACTAGATTTTTGAGCCAAATGTCCTGTTAAATGGACAGAGTGGGCAGAGCATTCCTTTGAGAGTTAGACTCTGCCTCTGGTGGATTGCCTCCAAATGCAGTGGTGCAATAAAGAAAAGAAATCTGCTCATTTGAATTGCATTGAAATGAACTGTGTCCTCTCCTAAAATACCATATGGTAATGATCCCTGGAGGTATGGCGCATAACACCTAAGTCTGGCAGACTCCACTGGAAGGCTGTAAATGTCCCTGTGTAGTCAGACTGTGAAAGGCAAGAAAGTTGACAAGAAGCATGTAGAGTAAAACAAGAATCCTATCTGAAGGCCCTCCATCAACTCAAAACGAAAGAGAGTAGATTGAACAAAGAAATTCTAGCAGTCATCTTGGAGAAATCCTTCTTCTCCCATTAAAAAGCAGTTCTTGGATCTCACCTCCAGTAAAGTGAAACCGTATGGAAAGAAAGCTGTTTCACCTGAGCAGTAGCCAGAGTTTCTTTGCAGCAAATTATCTCAATAAGACTCAAGTGCATGTCTGCAAAACAAAACGCAGTCTTCACAATCAAACCTCCCCCAGAACTGAGAGCAGATGGACCAAGTAACCGGAGACACCGCGCTGTGCCTCTGCTTGGGCTAACGCTCTCAGTGAACCTGATCGGCCACAGGTAGTAGTTAGTGACCCGCACACCATTCTCAGAAGTCTCTCGAGGGACACACACACACACACACACACACACCACAGTCCTCTGTGGTGGGGAGAAATTCAGGGAACACTGGTGGTGAGATACTGTAAAGTCTGTAGGACAAACAATAGAAAAGGATAGCTTATCTTGTCCCCCAGATCAGAAAGGTCTTGCAGTAGAAACTAACAGTATGGGATTTAACTACAATAAAACCCCAATGGCCACTGGTACTTGAAAAATTTCCATTTATCTCAACAAAATCAATTCTGGTCTTTTCTTTCATTTTTCTTGAAAAGGAACACATTTTCCATTAATTTAGTCCATAATCAGATGTATTTATAGAAAGACTAGGAAATTACCCAAAGACATGAAGTTATTCTTGTTTGAATTTTTTTCTGTTTTTTAAAAGGTTTTTTCTATGCTGATAATTTTTTCATAATGGTGTATATCTGTTAATGGGTTAAGAGGATTCCTATAGCTACAGTTTCTTAATTCTCAATTTTCTTTTTCTTGAAGCTTTGACAACTGAAGTCCATCTATAGACTCAACATATGTATTACTTCTTTGTGACTTTTCTGAAAATTTGTTTTATTTTTCATATCAAACGTAAGTTTGTGTTTTGATTTCTACGATTTGTGATTATTTTGCAGAAACTCCATTTACCATTATTTACAAAACAGAGACAGTGTGTAGCGGACTAATAGCCACTGAATATTAAGCAGTTTTATCTCAGTTTGTAGTAACCCATTTAATCTTAACCATAATCTAGTACTATAGGCATTATTATTATTATCCCTGTATTGTAAAGATGAGGAAATTGAGATTTACCAGGATTCTGAATCATATCCAAGGTCAAAAGTAGCCGGTAGAGCTGAGGTGTAATCCCATCTTTTGTTTCCAGAACTAGCGTTCTGGAATGTCGATTACACCATCATGCTGGAAGAGTCTTTGGTTTTGCTTGGTTTTTGAAATCCAGACTCTAGAACTGTCATTTCAAACATGTCTTCCCTACATCCTAAGACCGGCAAAGGAGAAAATTCTATTTACCTCAATAATTCATAGTTTTTTAAAAAAAGAAAAAAGAATCGTGCAACTGAATATTTTTCCTTTTTCAGAAGTGACTCTTTCCCATGACTAAAGTATTAATCCACTATTCTCTAAATTCTGCCTCTACTACTATTATCTAAAAAGCTTAATTCTTTCTTCAATCTTTTGTTTCAAATGAAAGAATTTTCCTTAATCTTATCACAGCAATCATCATTTTTCCTAATTTCTAAACCAAGAAAGTATTTTGCTAAAAGTCGAGGTCTATGAGTACAAATACATAAATAGATTCTGTTTTAAAACATTTTAAAAGAACTAAGTGTGTTTAATTAAAGTCTTCTATCTAAGGGCTTGCCTTGTTTTGTCATTTTTACTTGAGGAGACCTCTGTGAAGATTGAGATCATAAAAATGGCTCTCGGAAATCACGTAGCAGGCAACTGACATTTCCAGTGATATGCATAATTCAGAATAATCCTCATAATATCAACACAGATGTTTCTCTTTTTCATTAACTATAGTATCTTCAAATTTGATACTGAAACACCAAATAAATGTCAGCCCCCCTTTGTTGTTGATAAAGAGAACACTGGATTGTGAAGCAGCACTCAAATTCATATATTACAACCCTGTTTATTGTTTCAACAGAGGAATTTGAGCACAAAGTGTGTGGGAAGAATATTTATCTTATTTTTACAGATCAGAAAGCTGATGCATAGAGATTAAATTATATTTATGAGGTCAATGAAAATATCAACAGAACTGTGATGAGCCAAATCTGCATTCCACAAAGAAGTCTAAAAATAAATTAGATTCCTCAGTGATATGTAACTAGCATTTTAAACATTGTGTAAAATTATTCATATACCCATGCATTTCATTTCGGCTATAATTTAGGCTATCTACATTTTACTAGATTCACAGGAAATTCCCAGCACAGTTTGCCAATTGATATTAGAGCATAAAGTCCAAAGGAGTCATATAGATATATGACTTTTACATGTATGCATTTCATATATATATATATATGAATATATATATTCATTATATACATAATATATATATATATATTTCATACCTATATTTCTTTTTTAATTTATAGGATGTATATTTACAAGATGCACGGTATCACCTGTGCTAAATAAACCTAAAAGCACTGACTTTGCTTTTAGATGGGGACAAGACTGCAAAAATATAAAATCTCACACTTTTTGGCTTCATTCTAACAGCCGTTTTCTTGCCAATTTAATAAGGCTATTAATTGACCTGGATGCAAATTTCAGTGTAGCTATATTTCTTTTGGGATGTTTGGTGTCTTTCTTGTACTAATGCAGATTATTAATGATTTCATAAAGGTTTGATTTGTCCTTTTGGACACTCATATTAATAATCCCCACCTCGTACTGAATATATATAAAATAGTTAGCTACGTTTGGGGGAAAGCAAATGGCAATCTCTACCCATTAGCAACTCCAAAACTAAGAAAAAAGCTCCTGGTGAGGCATATGAGCATTGCCCGATGATTATCTTGAAAATTCTTTCTGAAATTTCATATTTGAATTAAATTTAAGAAATTAACATTTGCAGCATCTTTTACTCACACACACAAACAGGAAAAGTGAGAGAGAGAGAGAGAGGAGATTGAGAAATAAGCAAATAAACCAAAAATAAGGATTTTGCAGACCAGTCTCAGACGGATGCTTCAGAGACTTTTTAGTCCAACTGCCATTTCTCCGGTTGCATACGATGTGTTGTGTGTGAAAACAATCATACATAAACAGGAATTTGAGCTCCACAACACTTTACTTTCTCTTCCTCTCCCCTCCCTTCTCAATGTCCTTTTACTTCCTCATCTGCCAAATCAAATGCTCAATCAGGAGCAATAGCCTACAATTAGCTTTTTCAATTAAAATGTAGAGTTCAAAGTTGACTCCAGAGTGAGTAATTGCTTTTGAAAACCACAACCAGCAGGCAGCTGCCAGATTAGTACAACAGTTTATTTAACCTCAAAACATCTGATCAATTTTATTATCTCAGCAGAAGGGAGATATCCTGGAGAGCAGGGTTTAAAATATACTACTCATCCTAGATGTCTGCAAGAAAATAAAAATTCTTCAGCACTATAAATATGCTTTTGCCATCACCTTGCTGAGAAAACAAACTCAAATCACACTTTCTTCATTGGAAAGTCAACAGAAATGAAGAAACTAAACGCAAAAGCTTCGTGACATCACTGGGGTGGGAGTCTGGGGAAAGGGGCCAGGAACAATCCACAAAATTACAAGGTTTAAAAACATTCAAACATCCGGCTCATGATATTTAGAGTTTTTAATTCATCCAGAAAGAAGATACAGAAAGGGCTGCCAACTTCACCAAAACAAAGAATATCACGTTTCCAGAATCCTGATTTGGCTGCCTCCACACTGCCAAACTTATTATTCAGAAATCCGCTCTTAAGTCTTGAGAGACCAAGGGAACTGAAATCTTCTTATTACACAAACGGGCTGACCAGCCTTCAGGGCTCCTGCCTTGCCCAGCAAGACCAGGACACACAACATGACCTTTTTACCTCCCGCCAGACGATGGCCTCAGGATTTCTCCCACTTCTTGCCGACCCTTCTATCCCTTTCCATCAGGCCTTCCCTACACATCTTTGGATTCCGTCTCCACCACTGCTTCTGCAAGCCCACAGGAACCTACCCCGCGAAATGGGTTGTGTTGATTATTTCACTATCCACATCCTTTTCAAATAGGCAATATTGAGTAAGAACGCAGACCTCTTAGCAATCATCCTGGATTTCAGTATCATTTCCACCATTCACTATAGAATAATCTTGAGCCAAGTACTTTACTTCTCTGTGGCCCAGTTCTCTCATCTATAACCTCGTGACTTTGTTGTGAACATTGAACAGTTATGTGTTGCCTGGTTATAACCAGGTGTGGCACATTGGAATGCAATGCAAATTTTAGCTTTCCGTTTTTACCATTCACTCCTGATGTAGTCTTTATTTCCCTTTGGCTCTGAACCTTGACTGTTAGACAGTTCTACCCACCACAGGACAGGGTCCCATCTCGTGGGACATCACCTCAGAGAGCTTGGAAGAAGAGTATCAATAGAGCTACCTGGTCTATTCTTGTATCCTGACTTTGGGGTCATGTTCTAACAAAGCTTTAATACAATCACGTGTCTCTTATCTTGCTAGCAATTTAACCACCTCAAATGAGTCCCAGGTAGACCCAGAATACAGGTAACCTCCAACTACAGTCATCTCTGAAATATACCATCTTTCCAGCCACAGAAATACAGCTAGATACTAATTTGTGTCACTGCATTTGAGGAATGTGAGTACTGCATCTTTCCTGCCCATTCCACCAACTGTCCACTTGAAAAAAAAAAAAAAAGAAAAACAAAAACATTCAAAGAACAGAACAATTTAGAAAGTGTTCATAGGAAATCATTGATTTCAACAAAGACATATCGCTATCACCCAAATCATGAAAACATTGTTAAAATGCTTATTCTTTATTTTCTGTCTTTTGTTTATTCCTCAATCTCATTTCACTATTGTTTCTAGAACCATGCCAACATGTTGGGTAGCCTTGAATTCCTATGAATTTTTGTTTCATACACAATGTTTTGTGGATATTTTAATGTAAAATGAATTGATTTATAACTTCCTAATCAACAAATGTTGATTTATACAGATTTTGATTCATTCTCTTAATTAATCATTAATAGTGTTCTTACCATGTATTCATGTTGCTTTATGTATATATAATTTGTTGCTTTTAATTACTAGAGTACTCCAGAGTGTATTATCATGACAGCTTTACCTGACCACTCAATGCTTGTCAATTAAATAACAACAAACAGGGGTGCCTGGGTGGCTCAGTGGTTAAAGCCTCTGCCTTCAGCTCAGGTCATGATTTCAGGGTCCTGGGATCAAGTCCCGCATCGGGCTCTCTGCTCAGCAGGGAGCCTGCCTCCTCCTCCTCTCTCTCTCTCTCTCTGCCTGCCTCTCTGCCTACTCGTGATCTGTCAAATAAATAAAAAAAAAAATCTTTAAGGAAAAAAAAATTATAAAAAAAATAAATAAATAACAACAAACATATTAGCATCTAATAGTTAATTTCATATTTGATCAACTTGACCTAAAGTCAGAGTGATTCTGATAATTTACTGAGGGAATTTTTCCTCCAGTCTTTTACATAAGCATTCCCACCTGAATTATTAAGACAAATTATCCTTTCACTTTCTAGTAAAGATACACTCTGAGAAATAAACACTTCTCGTTTTGAATTCTGACTGTTGGCATCCAACATGCTTTGTTGATTAAAAATAAATGCCGTTCAGAGATACAGAACGATATAAAACATAGACATCTTATAGACTTTGTGGGAATAGGCCATGAATAAAACATAAATAGTAAGTCAGCCATTTTTCAGTATCTATAGCACTTTAATTACAAAAAAAATAGGAAATGCACAAGATCCCAAAACTGTTTGTTCAAATCCTACACTGCTGCACTATAATATAACGCAATGTTGGAAATAGTTTAAATGTCTATCGGTAGGAAACTGGAGCCTAAATATGGAATTTTATGAAACTGTAAAAAATGAAGTCGTTCTGTAAGTACTGACACAGAAACATCTTAAAAATACATTGTTAGTGAAAAAAGTATTTTTCATATGATTCCCTTTTTGTAAAAAAAAAAAAGAGAAAAAAGGAAAGGAAATAAAGGAAATATACATGTTTAATAATGTGTATATATACAGGATTGCATGTATTAGAAAATATCTGGGAAGATTCAAATTCCACAAAGTGAGAGCAAAGTCTAAGAGATGGAGAAAAAAAATTTACCTTTTAATTTTTGTCCTTAGTACCATTTACATATGTTTGGTTGTTTACAACAAGTATGTATTAATTTCATACTAAACTTTTCTAAACATTTATAAAAACTTTTCTAAACATAAATAAAAGTACAGTGAATAAGCCTGACTTTTGAAGAAAGTTGGGAGATTGATTTTATTTACAAGTGAGGTAATGAGGGAGTCGACCCAGTGACAGCATCATTCAGGCGAATAGAAGCAAATGTATAAAAGGAACAAAAACCAGATCAAGAGATCAAGTCACCCTTGCCCCAAATAACATATTAAATGGCAATGTAAAGTCAAAATAGCTATTTCCACATTGACATGTCACTTAAAAATGGTGGTATTTATTTTTTACTTCAGTGGAAAAAGAAAATTAAAAAATGCAATCTAAATAAAAGTAACAATTTTCAGTGAACTGAGAGGTTAGGGGAAAACTCTCTTTTGGCCATTGATGCTGACAGTAAGGTGAGTGATAAAACCAGATGGACATGTTTTTCTAATAGTTAAGATATTAAGAAGTTAATTTTTTAAATTAAAAAGTATTTCAAATAATACACATATACTATTCCTTTGATGAGAATTACATAAATCCAGTTAAAATGTATTGTACCAATACAAAGTTATTATCATCTTAGTTTTTGATATTTTACTTTTAAAATTATGTTTTAATGTTCAGAGCTTCAAAGAGATTATAAATTATTTTTATTTTTTCCCCAAATATTCAGAAATAAAAAGTTCAAAATATAACTTGGCGATTTGTGTTGAATTTTGACTATATTTCAAATTACTTAGAAAACTCGGAAAAAAGATATTTTAACAGAAATATGAGAAAATAAGATGTAAATGCAGAAACAGCCATACAAGAATGGGTAGCACTTTTTATCCCTGAGAAATTTTCATTTTTAATTTTCCTAAGACAAATAGATTTTTCTTAAGTTAAGAATTAAACATTTGATTTTGTTACTGTATAATCAAACAAGTTATCCAGTGAAAGAATGTATCTTAAATGTTTGAGAAAGCTATAACAAAGTGGCAGGCTTACAGGTAAATAGTGGAATCATATCCATGGCAAATAAAGTAACAACAAACCTAGAATATTTGCTGAAACATAATCAAATGTAGAATCAAGATGTTTTACATTGATAGGCACAAATAACTGATGTAGATTTTCTGCTCACACGATTTTAAATTCTGAAATTTTCACATATACAATAAAGATACTGATGTTCCATTACTGTACATTGCACTAAATTTTCTTAAGAAAAACATATTTGCTTATCAAAATATTCCATAAGATTTCAATGAGAGAAATAGTAAAAAGAGTGTGAAATAAATTCTAGGTATTGCATCTCAATCTTGCTTTCCCTAATGCTTCGCAGAAAGGCAGTGCCTGGAAGGAAATATTCATGATGTTATACTCCCTCTAGTGGGTATCTTGTAAATGGAAAGTTCAACGCCCTCCAGGCACACTCCAATGCACTCTGGCTTCAGGATTCTCTTGATCCTGAATGGGAAGGGTCTTTGCACATTGTCTAGTCAACAGTTCCTGTAAAGCAGGAACCTTAGAAGCAGCCAGATCATGTTTGATCTAATTTTCACTTCCTCAGGAAACCTACTGCTTCCATCTTGGGGTAACAATACTTAGCAAGTTATGTATATATTGAATGCAAATTCCAGTCTTTGTAACATGTACTTTTGGACTCTAGAAGAAACTGGGAAAAGGGTACCCCCTTTTCCATTTTGCCCATCCTTAAGTATATTTAGAAGATGGTTCACGGTAGCAGCAGATACTAAACAAGTGAAAAACGATAGCATCAAGAAGCCATTTTAAAAGTATATAGTTTCAGGCAGGAGTAACAAAGTAAGAATGTACAATTGATAATAATTGAATCATAAGCAGAAATTGGTTATTTGTTATCATATAATCCCACTGCCTATATCCAATACTGAGTGTTGTACCCAATACCAAACGGTTTATGAAGACAAATATGCCCAATAAATTTTTGTTAATTTGAAGCTTTTAAAAAATGTTCCTTTCACTTTATAGGCAAACATATCATTAACTTCTCTTGGGTGGAGGATGTAGTGCAACGTATTATTTTTGTTAGTCTACAGTGGTAGAGGAGCTGTGTATAGAACGTAAGAGACCTTGAGGGACTTAGAGCCCCAAGGGTGAAGCAAAAGCATCTGCACGAAGGAGCAGAACGTAGTTACACAGCACAGGGACGCAGAGCACACCTACCCTACATTTACTCAAATTCATCTCCCCAGTCTCAAGGTTTCATACTGAAATTCCCACCATTAGAAGTCCCTTGAGTTGGAAAACCCCTGTTCCTTTACCTCTCTGAGTGAGCACAAAACCTATAACTTAATGTTGTGAAGATGTCGCCCCAGTTTAATGCTTGGGGTCACCAATACTTACTAGTTCCCATTTATACCCTGTAACAGATTAACTTGCTTTTCAGACCGTCTGCTGCTCATGGAAGTGTTTTGGAAAAACGAGGGACAATGGTGAGAATTAGAGCAGGTCTCGGGGTACAATGTGGAAGAGAAATTTTTGTCAGACACGGCACTCCAATGTAGGATGGAAGAGAGGAATTTAAAGACATGCAGGAATTCCCAAGGGACATACTTACCAAGTATGGGGCAGTCCAGCTCCACTATTCTTCAGAAAAGGAAGCTCAGCCTTTTTCAAAAACTAAGGATCACCTACCCCAGAGGAAAATTATAGGATTTTTTTCTATAATAATATTAATTTTATCTACCGTAAGTCTCCTGGGAAGCTTACTTTGTAAAATTATGACATAATTGAAAGGGTGAAGAGGCAGGCGTGAGGCAGAGCAGAGATACTGGGATACGGACAACTAAACGGTAGCAGACTGTTTGGTAGACCAGACTGTGTGGGCGCGCACTGATGTTTGTACACCCACGCAACCAGACAAGCACGCTGAGTCGTCTAAGGCAGCAGTTCTCAAAGTGCGGCCTGGGATGTCCCCTACAACATCCACCTGCGGCTCATACAAACACAATTTCCGAAGTGCAATCCAAGACCTATTCAGTCTGAATTTCTAGGGATGTTGTCTGAAAAGCAACATATTTAACAAGATCCCAGCTGATTTTCTGTACAAATACTCAAGTGTAAGAATCTCAGCACCAGAGATTTTTTTTTTTAAATAAACAGTATTTTATTTTTTTTAAAAGATTTTATTTATTTATTTGACAGAGAGAGATCACAAGTAGACAGAGAGGCAGGCAGAGAGAGAGAGAGAGAGAGAGAGGGAAGCAGGCTCCCTGCTGAGCAGAGAGCCCGATGCGGGCCTCGATCCCAGGACCCTGAGTGAGATCATGACCTGAGCCGAAGGCAGCGGCTTAACCCACTGAGCCACCCAGGCGCCCAGCACCAGAGATTTTAAAAAAGATCTTCACAGGTTCTTACATAGAACTTAGCATAGAAGCAATGGGGATGGAGGAAATAGGTTCTAAGGGGAAAATCATGCATAAACCTGTACAAATACCTTAGAAATTGCCATTTGGATACCAACACGCTCTCTCAATTAGATTTCCCCACTAAGTGGGAAGAGAATTTAGTTTTTCTGACTAAGCACTAGATTACATAACTGTCTTAACATTTGAAGACCATACTGAAAAATATTTACCTTTAAAATCTAGAACTATCTTGGGCTTAGAGAAATTATACTCTGAAAAACACTGGGCAGGACGAAGACCTGATGGGAAAGCGGAATATTTAGTGTTTTTGTTTGTTTCTTTTGGCCAGAGAAAGCCAGAGAAAGTGCCAATGAACTAAAGACAGATTTACTGATTTATTAGTTCATTTAGTCACTGAGCAACAACTATATATAGGAGTTATGTTGAATGACACAGTATCAAGATGATGAGTTAAATTAATGTGATCCTAACTAATGAGAGTTTGTTGTACTTCCAGAAAACGGCATCATGAAGACTTGTAAACTTAGGGTGAGAAACCTCTTAACAGATACTTTATTTGCAATCTAATACTTTAAGATGTGTTAAGAATTTGAGTTAAGAGAAAGAAAACGATAAGGACAACTGTGTGGAGATAAACGGATAGGAGTTTTAATCACTCACAGGTGATAAAAGAAGGAAGTAAACCCATTTTTCTATAGGAATGATCTAATCAGTCACTTTATAGTGTCATGGCTTTCTGGCCTATTTACTTGATGTTATTTGTTATTTAAATATTTCATAGTTATTGCCAATCTTCTCCTTATAAATCGGGCATAGGATTCTGAATACTCTAAGGTCCGTTTACACGAATCACTGGGTGTAGGGACTTGACGGTCTTCTCTGTTCCTTGAATACATGTAAACGCATCATTGCCCCCCACACACCTGACAGCCACTATATCCATCAATAGTATCATATAGACCACAAAATAGTCTTATCGTGCCATTGTCTCACAGAGAAACTTGTACAGCATCACTTTCAGTGCATTGCAAAATGTCAGCAGTTTTTGTGGTTCAAAAGCAACAGAAAAAGAAAATCTTCCTAACAAACATTGTGCATCTCCAAAGAAACAGCAATAGTGTGGCCACAGAGATTATAATAAAAAACACATTCTCTATTCGTAAGGAAGTCAACTATAGGGGCATTGAAAGAGCTATATGAATTTATGTTTTTATTTTCTCAGCACTCTTTCAATCCTAAACTTTGAAGAGTACTGATACAAATTTCTTTTTTGCTACAAGTGCATTTTCAAATGGGAGAGAACATTCTGCTACATATTTACAAAGAAATACCTCGTGTGTGCTTCAATCCATTTCTATTGACAAATTCTCAATATTCTGATGTCTAAGCCTTCACATTTAATTCTGAATTCTGCACTATAGATCAACTACACCTCCTTCTCAACCCCTTCTATTTATTTCCTCAAAAATCTGTGTGAACTTGAATCACCGAGTACCCTGTGTCTACAGTACCACTGGGCCGTGGCCTCTCCAACTTTAGATAAACTGTGGCAACATCACCTGTATTATTTTGAGAATTTGTCCATGTGTCATTTTTTTTTAAAGATTTTATTTATCTATTTATTTGACAGACAGAGATCACAAGTAGGCAGAGAGGCAGGCAGAGAGGAGGAAGCAGGCTCCCTGCTGAGCAGAGAGCCGGATGCGGGACTCGATCCCAGGACCCTGGAATCATGACCCGAGCTGAAAGCAGAGGCTTTAACCCACTGAGCCACCCAGGCGCCCCTCCATGTGTCATTTTTAAAGCAAAGTGATCTATGAACAGACGATATTAGCCTTGGGGAAAATAAAAGAAAGTTTATTTTCTTATATCCTCTACCTATTGCTAGTTCTTTTTGCCATTTGTCTTTTTGTCTCCTACTAGCCCCTTCTTGCCACCCTGCCACACCCGAGGGCCATGGTTCTTTAATCCTACCTTCATTCCCTGCTCCTGGGGTGAAGGAACGGGTGAGAAGAGCAATTCTTAAGACAAGATAAAGCAGAAGGGAATGGTAAGAATCTGGTATTTTTCTAAAAATTCTGATTAAAAAATTAAATAAAAATTAGGATTTAGCACTGTAATTTTCTACCTTGAAAAAACATTATTTTCATAACAAAGACTTCAGAAAGCAAACTTCAACTAAAACTTACTTGTTGGTATATCAGTGCCTCATTGTTGCTGTAATAAATTACCATAAACTTGGTGGGTTAAAACAGCCTAAATGTATTATCTTGTAGTCCTATTGGACAAAATTCTAACATGGATCTCAAAAGGCTAAAATCAAAGCGGTAGCTGGGCTGCATTTCTACAGGTTCCAGGGGCAAATCTATTTCCTTGCCTTTTCCAGCTTCTAAAAGACACCTGGATGTTGTTTTGTGACCCTTCTTTCATTTCACAGCCAGCAGAGATCCGTCTCCCTGACCATCCCTCCATTGTCAAGCCTCCCTCTGACTCCTCCTGGAACTCTCTTCCCACTTTGAAGGACCCTTGTGATTTCTGCCACCAACCCCCCTCCCCCGAAATAGAATGCAGTAGAATCTATTTAGAGTAGTTGACCAACAACCCTAACTTCATTTCCAATCCTAATTGTCCTCTGCCATGTAAGGTAATGTACACACAGGTTGTGGGAATTAGGATGTGGACTTCTGTTGGGACTCTCTAGCGGACCACCACTAGGGAGGGTCGTGGTAACATGGTAATTATTCGTCATCGAAGAGGCCCTCCCTTTAAAGGGAGATGCAATATGTAATTCAAAGAAGTGGTGGGACCAGGTCAGGAAGACTGGGCAAGTGGTTTAGTGATAGTATTAACTGTTCAGGAGGGGGTTTGTTTGGGTAGAGGAGGCAAATACACTTCCGTGGGAGCTTGGATTTTAGCCTTGAGTCTTCAGCACAGGACTTGTGTGCCTTTGTCAAAGCCACTCTGTCTGGAGTGCAGGTCCCTCTCTGAAGTCAACATTTGGATCTGATGGTGCCTGAACCAACTCAAGTAATCTCAAAGTGAAAGTAAGTAAGATAGCTTTGGCTATTTCCAGCCCAGAAGTTTTGTATTTTAAAGAAAATGAAACCTTTAAAATTTGTGTCAGCCACTAATTAGGGGAAGTATTTTTTTTCTTCAAATATCTTGCATGTGAAGCACCCCAGTCCACTATTGAGGCCATGTGTAATATCTGTAGGATGGCGATTCTGAGCTTTTGTATGGGTTACTTCCTTCATGTTTTTATGGTTACTGGTCAATTCTTCTTAACTTTCTCCTTCTACTAGACTATAAATTTCTCAGAGAGGCATCACAAACGAACAACAGTGGTCACACATGCTCATACCTATAGAAGCCTCGCCGTGAAGACGAGGACTGAGTCTGATCATTAAGGAGTTCTAGGGCTTATGGAAGATGAGAGCATGTGCCCCAGTGAAAAAGGAGTAACTACTCCTCAGACTGGGATCACTTGCCTTGTGTGGGGGTGGGGGAGGGTGGAGTGACCTTCTTGTTAGATAGCTGCATTTTTACAATGAAACGCTACAATTTTCAAACACAGGCAACAATTTCATATTTTAATGTAAATACTAAAAAAACCATACCCATGGGTAAAGTCCAGCTGGAGGGCTTCCAGTGCATGAATTCTGGATTTAATTCCAAATTCTGAGTTTTCTAGTCCTTATAGAGCTCAATGCCATCCAACATCACCCAACATAACAGATATACGTAACAACGTTCTCACATGCTTGGGAGAAAGAACATAGCTGTGTACTGAGTAAAGCATAGGACTATCCAATATTAAAATATGACTTAACTTTTTCAAACATTTCTCCATTTTATTTTTATGATTTCCTATGAATCCAACGTACCTTTAAATAAAACTCCTTCTCTATCAAAGCATAAATCAAGTTCAGAAAACAATTTGGATAGGAGACATGTGTGAGAGGAAAGATTAGGCTTGTGATTTTCATTGTACGATCATTACAGTCATTGCCGAGAGACTGAACATCATAAAACACTGAAGATCATCAAGGGCTGAATCCCATGTTTTGAAGGTCAATGTCAGTAAAATAAGTACAAATACATTTCACAACTTTTCTGACAGAGGAAAGTCTGCAAAACACACACACACACACACACACACACACACACACACACTACCGTATATAAGCATGTATGCATGACAGACATGCACAGACAGAGATGTGGACATACTCTGTTTTCCTGCTGAAACAATCAGGGTGCAGGACGGCGGCCAAACAAAAAACGCAAGTCCTACCACCAGGTGGAGCTTAGCTTCCATTAAAGCATCAGATCCAGAAAAAGATTTCAAGAGCTTGTTTGAATTCCTTGTGCACCTAAAGAAAAGATTGACGTAAAGGTACACTTTAAAGGAGACTGAGCTTTAAAAGCCCGCTACGAATGCCAGTTATCGAGGACTTTAAGTACTTTTCATAAGAGTGCACAGAGGATTGGGTGCTCAGGGGACCACTCATAAATGATCTGACAACTGACTTCCTTCCTGTCCTTTTCCTTTACCTTGTAGGAGAATGTTGTTAAATTCCTAACCATTTAAGCCCTCTCTGTTAAATAAAAATCACAGACACTATTGTAACAGGACCGAATGGGTAAAATTACAAAAGAGTTTAATTATAAAATTATGCAAAGACTGAAAGTGTTAAGTTACCCATCAGAACATGTTAGATGAAATTAAATTTCAGTGCATAAAGCATCTAACGCAGTGCCCGAAAAAACTGGTAATAAAAGTTACTTCTGCCAAATCTGCAAATGAGACAACCATTTCATGATTAACCCCAGCCAAGTCAAGGTTCTCCACGTCTATGAAGAGCTCACTGTGTGCTCAAAGCATATGTAGGCCTTGGAGAGCAACCAATTACAAACCCAAATATGGTGTTTGTCCTCAAACCAAGGAGAAAAATGCTATACAAATTAGTGTAGCTGACTCTGCATGTAAACTGAGTGTTAGGAATTGATATCCTATAAGTCCTCTCTGAATGGAAAGTTCAGGGAAGGTATACTAGTAGAACAGAAAAAGGACTGATAATTGAAGGAAGAATGGGAAATTAATCAACAGAGGATAGGAGCCACGTTCCCAGGGAGAGCAAGAACACAAGTCAAAGTGACAGCAGCTGTGTGCTCGGAAAGCCCACATGTCTGATTGCACTGCAGGTGCATTTTGGCCTAAAGAGCAGAACTAGACAGGAAATAGACAGGTGGATTTAGATGATGGGGCCTGGTGAAGAACAAAGGGTGGGTGTGCTTGCTAGAGAAGCAGGCAGAACATTCCTGAAGATTGTGGGTCAGTAATGCAGAGTGAGGAGAACATCATTTATGCAGCTGAATGAAGGGAAAGAAAATCTGAGAGGTTTACTCAGTATTAAGTCTGTTTGCCGGCCAAACTTCTACACCTGTTACCAACATTTGCTGTTCTAGATTCAAGGAAAATAGAAGTGTGTGAAACACGTCCTCTACTTTTAAGTTGTCTAGTGGTAAAATACGGTAAGTTCTGTAATGGCCAGAAAGGAACTATGTAAATATAGATGCAGAGGTAATGATTAAAATGTGTATTCAAAAAAAATAACAGAACAGAGAAGGTCAGGCAGTAACAATGTGTTAAATGTGCAAGGCAAAAGAACTGCGTTACCAGGACACGGTAAGAGCTTTGCTGGTACGTGCGGCATGTAAGGCATGAGTAGCTTACAGTAATAAGGGCAGAAACTGAAATGATGGCAGAAATGGAGACACGAGCCTAGATTTAATGGATAATTCAAAGAAAGACACAGAGTTGCATAGGAACACTGTGGAACAAGGTTAAACAACACAGTCCAAAACTCCCAAAGAGGGAGAAGAGGGAGCACTAGTAATATTGACAAGAAGTGAATATGGGGAACAAATCAAACTTGAGAAGGAAAAAAGAACCTTCGTTTTTTATTGTTTAACTTCATAGTAACAAATCCAAGAGTAAACATTTTGGGTAAGCGATTGGCAATATGACCAACTTCACATGATATTCGTTGGGTGGGGGAGGGGGGTTCAGGACAGACCAACAACGACGCTGAAATAAGTAGCAGTCGTCATTGGCAATGCTCTTTTAATACCTACTATATGGAAGCCGGGATTGAGTAATTCATTTGTATGTTGTTCTTTGTGCTTTTTCCTCCCACTTATATTTAGAGCTTGTACCCTGGCTTTATTCTTGCTGCAGGGAGTTTGGAAAGGGGGAAGGCAGAAGAACCCAAAATTACAGGTTCTGCTGTTCTGGTGTAAAAACCAAATTCCATTAGACTTACTAATGATCCCTAGGTAATGGGAACAGAGGAAGGTCTTTGAGGCAGGAAGAGAAAGAGATCTAGAGATCAGGAAGGTAGTGATGGGACACAGGCTGGGGTTGTACTGTTGGCCCTGAGAGGACAGTGGGGACTGAGAGCAGAGGACCAGAGCGGCAGTTATGATGCTCTGATGTTTCTTGAGACCCATGGATTTCCTATATCCCTGATGTGAGAGGCACCTGCAGGATGCCTGAAGTCAACTTTTAGTCTAACCCCATAGGCTGGAAGCTTGAAATCAGAGCTAAGTTGATTTAAAAAAGAAAAAAAAAAAGGTATTTTTAGACACATGAATTTATGAGTTGAGATCCAACACATTACAGAAGCTCCAATGGATTCTCAGAGATCACGTGATCTAGGTGTTCCATCTCTCTTGCTAAACAAGACTATACATTTCTCAAGGGTTTATATCCCAACAGATAAAGGCTTAATTAAAGAGTATTGATACTGTTGAGAGATTGAAATTAAATTTCATGCCTGAAGGGGACCTTAGCAGGTTACTGTTACATTTGATGAAAACTGGCATTAACCAGATAGTAAAAACTTAATGCTTAGCCTCAAGGAAATTACATCTTAAAAGTGGACCGAGATGTATAAAGGGAACATTTCAATAAAATATGTAATCAGTAAGTGAAGGTATCTACTGGTACTATGTAAAGACTGTTAAGAGAGAATGTGATGCCTTACATGAAAGGTTGGGGAGAAATTAAGTAGGATCCTAAGTCAAATCTTAATAACAAAGGCCATAATGAAACAAAGGATCTTCCACCTCAAATGTCCAAGGTTTCTCTCCTCTGAACTCCTATCAACACGAAATATACCACTTACTTCCCTTTACCATATTCCCCATTGTCATAATTTTCATTTGTTTTTCTCACCTTTCAAGAGAAAATGCCATGGAGAATAGGAATCCTATTTTATTTCCTTGCAGAATTCCCATAGGACCTGGAGGTCTTGAACATAAGAGATACTCGGTAACTTGGGATTTGGTCTCCTGTGTAGTTCTCATCTTACTCACCAGGAGACACACATCTGTTGCTAATGACTAACTCTGCCAGTTGGCCTAAGGCCCACAGAAGAAATCAAAACGAAAACTGGAACACAACTCATTAAGTAGATTCTCTACAGTTTTTATCACCATATCTATTATTAGTCATTTTTTAGTGTCATTTACAACATCTCTTATAGTTACTGATAACTTTTCAATCCTATTAATGAGAAGTGTGGAGGAAACTGAAAAAATGTCCCATCTTGGTACTGGCCATGCAACCTGTGAGTTGTGTGATCTTAGGAACCTCACTGGCCTGTAGGAGCCTCAAGCTCTTCTGTTGTGAGCTAATTGAGCTCTCATGACAAGTATGTCAGATATGCAAAAACTATTAGGAAAAGATTAAAATGCAACTTAATGGTAACTAGTATTGAATAAGCTACTCTTTTGCTCTAATAAAGATGACAGAGATTCTATAAAGAAAAAAAGGCAGAGTCCTTCTTTTACATACTTCACCCTTACTTGGTGTCATTTTTCAAAATGGTCTTCTTTAATTTATTCAAGTCTCATAAACTATCTCTCCCAGTAAGGTAGGAGAGATTTTTGGAGGAAAAAAAAAAAAAAAGATCATTTTCTTGGTGTTGCAAGTTTTGGCTAGGACTCAAAAAAATCCAGACTTCAAAAAATGTATCAATCTTCACACTATTTTCTGGTTAATGTGTTGGCCACATGACCATTTGTCTTGAAGAGAGGGGATGAGCATGCTGTCACCCACTTGGGAGAGTGTCTCATCTTGAGATATAACATAAGCCAGGTCCTTCAAGTGGGGGTACAGTAGAGGGTAGGCACTGCTTGCTCTCTGGTCCAGAAGTAAAGGAGTCCAAACCTTCAGCAATGTAGTGTTTCTGAGAGTGAGCCAAGGGGAGGCAGGCCAGATGTGAGTGACAAACCTACCTCTGCTTTTCACTCATGGCAGAACATATCCATGCAGCAACAGAAAGATGACTGCAATTTTAGGGAGTGTCTGGCCTCTATCTTCTTGAATCGCTCCTTGATCTAGCTCTCTAAGGGTAAGTGTAAGAGTGAGGTGTAAGTGAGGTGTAAGAATGTCCAAGATTGATACCCTGACTGCAAGGACAGTCCCTCCTCTGGGGCCGCAATGGGACACACCGGGAGAGCCAAGACGAGGGGTGGCAGAGCCCAGAGCAGCTGTCTCATGAGCGTCACCAGTAAGAGAGGTTATAGCATGGCGACACAGTGAAAAATAAAGAGTAAAAGAAACGAAGGGACTTTTTTCTAGAGCTTTCATGAAATTGCAGGGATGATACTATCAGTCAGGTTGGCCACTGGTTGAAACGACACGAGTTCGTTTTAACAAGGTGGGTTTAAAAAACGAGTGTAGAGGCGCTTGGATGTCGTTAAGCGTCTGCCTTCGGCTCAGGTCACGATCCCATGGTCCTAGGATTGAGCCCGGTATTGGGTATTGGGTTCCCTGCTCAGTGGGGAGCCTGCTTCTCCCTCTCCCTCTTTCTGCTGCTCCCCTACTTGTGCTCTGTCTCTCTGTCAAATAAATAAAGTCTTTAAAAAAAAAAAGAGTGTAAAATCACTTGACATCAGAGGCTAGGTCAAGCCTCCATTACTAAATTAAACAATTACTTAAAAATTGTGTTGAATCTGCATTGCCAGTTGGTATTGCTAATAATGCAAATTACTATGTACAAATATGTATTTATTATATATGAGGAGGTACAATATATTTTCTCTATTTTCCCTATTTGAGACACACTCTGCTAAATCAGTGACAGTGATCTCTATAAGTTTTTACACATGCATACAAAACACGAGGTCACTGTACAATTATTTTAAAATAATTCTTATAAAAAAACATGGACATGAAAAAAACATATCTACATTTTTTTCTCTTTCTCTACATTCTCAGTCTCCACATATATGTCCATACATACACACACACACATAGAGTACACAGAATATCAAAGAAATTAATGAAGATATCGTAATGGCAATAAAAATTTTAACAGCTTAAAGGAAACTAAAATTAAGAGGAAGTTTTACATTTAAGTTTTATTTCTGGGTCAAAGGAAATAAAGAGACCACAATTTTCAATTCATATGTTGAGAAAGATAGTTGGAAAAGAGAATATATCAAAAAAACACTAGAGGAAAAATCCCCAATCTACCAAACTGATATTCACCGCAGTCACAGATATATGCAGATGAGTAGCATTACTAATTATTAGTGATAAAGATAAATAATTTACATATTATATATTTTATATGTTAAAATAATATCAAGCAGTAGCCTCAGAGTTGAAAGTTTGTTGCTATTAAGGAACTAAAAGTGAGTGAAAGAAAAATGAATTCTATTTAGGCAACATACATACATTTGGGGAAAAGTAGTGGTATGCATAACCCCATGATTAACCCAAATCTTTTAATACCCATTAAGATTCCCAAGTTAAAGCCAAGAATATGTGGTCTATAACTGCTCGTCCTGGCTGTCTCATGAAAGCATACTGCACCGATCTTCAGTTCCTGATTCATGGTAGAACTTACGGATATTCCCACTGGGATACTCAAAATTCTTAATTTGTTTACACATTTTGGCTTCTTTCCAGATTTTATGTGAACAGTAACTGATCCAAGAAACAAACAGGCGGAAATGTCTTTGAATAGCATTCTTTTACTATCAGGTCATACATACCTCCATTCAGTATAACAGGGAACTGAATTCCTGAACTGGGCAGTTCAATAATACATTTTTAACACTCAGGGGGGATTAAAGAGAATGATTTCCTATTCAAACAAGAAAAGAAAAAGGAACTATGAACTTAACAGGGTCTTAAAAACACACACAGGATGGAAGAGAAATTCCTTCAAACTATTGAAAAAATTAGTAACATGCAGATTTTATCATCCATTTCCTTCTCCGCAAAGGGATGTTTTGTTATCCACTTAGACCGAAGAGCTTGCCTTCAACCAAATTAAGGGCGCAGATGTAAAGAATAAGAAAGGGGAAGAAAAAAAAAACCTCACATACCAACAAACCAAACAATTTCAATAGCCCATTTTATAATGAGGTAGGACAAAGAACAAAATGGATAGCTCCAAAATGGCAAAACTCCAGACAGTTAATCTTCAAGATGCTTTGCCAAACCTTATCCAAATAACCCAATTATTACAGTCTACAGACTAGTGGAAATTCTTACAAAATTGGCTTCCTTGTGGAATCTCAAATCATGTCTCCACTCAGGTCAAAAAATCACTAGGAATGCCTTGGTGAAGTTTTTGCCTCTGGGCTCAACTGTAATTTTGCAAAATGGAAAATGAGGGAATGCCTCCAGGTAAAATTCTGGATGTGGATTTATAACATTTTTATTTTTTTTAAACCATAAGTAAAGAACAACCGTTTCTAGTCATAATCTAATTCCCTGAAAAACTGTCCTCAAGAGTCAGAAATTCTGCGTTCCCAAACCCAGTTTGGCCTTCAGCGTGCTGGGCCATCGAGCATTCCTTAAACTCTGCATGTGCCTTTTTGCAACTGTCATGTCACAAGGTTGATCCAGACCTACCTCACAGAGACCCTGCAAGGGTTAATGAAGGCTAAACTGGGAGAAAGAAATGCATTTGACAAGTCAGGCTTTATCTATGCTGCTAAAGAAACCCAGATGTTGTAACAACTGCTCCGGTTATCTGGTAGCATCCTCAACCAAGGAGAGAATGAATTTACATAATGCATGTCAGCTGTGAAGACATTTTTATAAATCAAAGATTCCAGGATTTCAGATGGTAAGAGAAAACAATCTGGCTCCTCTCAGGTGTAGCTCATTGCACTGGACAGCATTCGCCCCCATATCTTCCCACTGAGCAAAAATTGTGATATATGCTTTGGACTGTCTAATGGAAGGGGAAGGCTTCGTACTTTTGTCATGCCCAGGCATTTTTCTAGAATTTCCTTTCTCCCATAAACACGAAGAATGGATTTCTACTTCTCTTTTCACACTGGTTTGTGTTGCTGGGACACAAATGGCTCTACGCAACTCTGGTTCATCAAGAAAGTACTTACTTCTACTTTTTCATCTTACACGTTTGTTACTCAAGTATGTCTGATCATTCACTGCCTGAGGGAACTCTTACAACTTTAGAGCCTACAGAGATGGCACTGATAGCAACTGTGTGTCGCTACCAGTCCTTGTTGATTTCACTGGCCTATACAGATCCAGAGATGTTCCAAAATATGTTTGGGGGTTGCGGGTCGTGATGGGCAAAGGAAAGGAACACTACAGAAACAATGAAAGACAGTGGGATGGAGCCTTTTTTTTTTTTTTTTCTCTTGCTATTTAAGAAAAAAAAAAGATATTTGAGATTCCCATCTTCAGGGGTCATTTTTTAAGGGATCTTAGAATAGCATGTTTGGTAATATTGCATTACCTAGTGTTTAGGAATATAAGCTCTAAAGTGAGATAAGCCTAACTGAATCTCATTTCTCCCACTTGCTGCTTGGGTGAGTCTGAATATGGTTTTTTTTGTTTTTTTCTTTTTTGGTTTCTTTTTTTCGTAAATAGAGAATGGTATAGTACCTAGTACACAAAGTTATTACAAAGAAAAAACAAAGATACATGCAAAGCATGAAGAATGGTTTCTAGAACAATAGCAATCATTCAATAAATGTTAGCCACTTTTATTATTATTTTAAGTGCCAGTATTTTAACTCAAAATCATCTTAGGCCTAAGAAAGTTTAAACTCTTTTGTAAATTTTTCTAAAACATTCAGGTCTATTTTTCTCTTTTCCTAAGTATTGAGAAGGGAAGGAGGTAACCCTCGGAACCTTCTCATACTTTGGGATCACGACTCTGACCAACAATTCTCCTCATAAGCACTCTGCTTTAGCAACATGGGCGTCTCCGGATACATCCCACGCTCTTAAGGACAAATACGTCATGCACCTACACAGGGCTTCTCTCCTTGACTACCACTTGGTGTGCAACAAAAAGTTTCAGAACTCAATATTAGCAAAAAGCAAGGAGCATTTATTGAGCTCACCTGTCTGGTGGAGGCCACCTCAACTGGCCTAGGGAGTCCTGCTGATCTCAGCTGGGCTTCTTCATCTGTTGGTTGATTTAATAGCTGGAGATCAACTGATTGGGGCTTTTGTTTTCCTTTCGGAGACACTGGGCTGGGTAGGACATGTTTCTCTCGAGGTGGGGGCAAAGCGGAAAGTGGAAACGAGCAAGCAGCGACATGCAAGGTCTCTCGAGGCTAAGCTCAGTCATGCACAGCCACTTCGGCCTCACCCTACTGGTCAGAGCAGGTTACACGAGGAATCTCAAAGTCAACAACTGCACATACATTCCTCCTATGGGAGCTGAGTGGAGAGAAATAACATTTCTGAACCAGGATTCAATCCACTATGCCCATGCATTGTTACGTGATCACAATACTCTTTTCCACTTGTGACTGATGAGAGCTTTTATATCCTTAACGATATAAAAGGATATCGTTTTTATATCGATAAAATATATCGATATATCAATATACAGTTAAAGGTATAACTGTAACTGCTGTAACTGCTAGGAAACAGGCTAAATATGAGGGGAAGAAGAAAAAAAATCTAAATGAGACTTCTGATTTTGCAGATTTTTAATATATCCTACAGAATAATAAATCTGATCTCGAATTCTATCTGTAATATAAAACATCACATTGTTATTCTTTTGAGATTACATGTTATATTTATTTCATTGTAACTGAGTTAGTATAAAATATATATATATATACATATATATGTGTGTGTATATATATATATATACACACACACACACTAAATATCAATGATAATTGCCATTGGATTTTAAAATACCAGTTAGTATTTATTTATCAATCACTAATATTTTGTGTTAGGAAAGAATACACTGAGGATCTTTAATAGTGTGTTACTTTTCACTTTAAAAATGTATACATCTTTTACAATTTTGAAACTAAAAATGTACAAGAATATACATAAATGGTACAATGCCCAAACCATCCACACAGCTGGTTCTAATTCACTAATTTTAAACCATACTAATAAATCCTAAAATTATGTATATTTTTTCATTTATTCTGTTTATTTTTTAATTAAACTTTGAAAATAAGTCTGCTCTTCATCAAAATGGCTGTAACATTTTAATTCAAATATTTATTCTTCCTTGGCCTAATTAGCTTCAACTTTAAAAGGAAGTAGAATTTACAGATTTAATATAAGAAAATGTTCTACTGCAACTTGATATTTATAAAATGATTATATTTGTGTATTAAGTAAAATTTGATAATGATAACCAGCATGAAAAAAAAAGAGTTTACCCATTAAACCAATGTAAAATGTTTGAAGTGACCACAGTAAGAACGGCTCTGGGTAGAATATAGGGGTCTAATTCTTACCTGTAAATTCATATACTTGCAACAAGTTCTCCTTTAAATTGAGCAGTTTTATGAAAAAAAAAAATTGTACCTCTTACCAATATGTCATGAACCAAACCACTGATCACACTGTTAAATTCCACAAAAGTCTAACTAAATTACATTTAATTAATTAGCAAACATTCCAAAAGTAAATAGTCATTCACAAAATTTTGCACAGGTAGAAAACAATTTGAGCAATGCTGAAGCATAACTTACCATTATTTTAAAAGACATTTTAGAAAGTAAAGTGAAAATAGACAGTTCCCATGAAAGAAGCAGTGATGGAAATTTACCAACAAAGTTGCCTCTGGATCTCTTCAACACTAAGAACAAGTTTATCCCTCTCTCTTGGCCAAAATTTTTCTCCATTCCCTTCACCCCTACCTGAAATTTCTGTATGTTTGAAAGATAGCTGGAAAGTCACAAGCTTCAGAACTTTCCTGTGGTCATTGGGATGGTTTGTCCTTCTTTGACCATTCCTCCAAGGTTCACCAGGAGCCTCTGGCTTACTTCCCAGAGCCTCTCAGTTGGATGGCCTTTGCCAGCATCATAATTAAACAGGGAGATGAGCTTCAAACTTATTTTCACTGGTCCTGAGTTTAATCTCTACCTTTTGTTACTAGGCAGTCACATGACTCTCAACAAGGTAGTTAAGATCACTGAACCTCAATTTCCATCTACACAATAAAGGATGTGGGGAGACTTCTTTAAATTATTTTCTTTTTTTTTTTTTAAAGATTTTATTTATTTATTTGACAGAGAGATCACAAGTAGGCAGAGAGGCAGGCAGAGAGAGAAGAGGAAGCAGGCTCCCTGCTGAGCAGAGAGCCCGATGCGGGGCTCGATCCCAGGACCCTGAGATCATGACCTGAGCCGAAGGCAGCGGCTTAACCCACTGAGCCACCCAGGCGCCCCTAAATTATTTTCAAAGCTGACAATCACTTTGTAAACTGTAAGGAAAAAAATCAAATGCTATGATAATGGTGATGATGACAACAGTGATTATTTCAGTCATAATTTAATATTTTATTACCTAAAATCTCATTATACTAAATATTCCCCTTGCCTAGGGTAAAGTCATTAGTCATCGCTTCCAGATAAATTCTTGTCTGGCTTAACAGACCATTAATAATTTGAAATTTAAGGTAACTTAACCAGCACTCAATCCATATAGTAATTTTGCTGTGCTGTAGACACAGTTTTTGCCTTTTACTCAAAACCACCTTCTCTTTATAACCCTGACAATATTTTCCTATTTGCCTTTATAACCACTTCCGAATTTCTTAAAACAGTTTCACCTGAAGACTTCAGAAGGTGCAGGGGTGGACCTTTTCATAACACACTCAGCCCACTACCTTAACAATGACACAGACGTTCTAGCCAGAAATCTACACATTGCCCACATACTTTCACTGTCACAATTTTTAATTAAATCATTTATAATTTTTTATCCTCCCTAGAGAAAGAGAAAGAAAAGAAAGCGGCAAGCCCAGGAATTTAGATCTAAGCTACACTGAAATAACACATTTCATTTAGGAGAATGAACTGAAGCAATTACTTCATGTCCATTATATTCTACTATTACTTAAATGTAAAATACAAACTCTCCTACTGATATAGGTCCTAGATAAAAACAGGGAAAATCATCCAACATGTTAAGAAGAGATTTCATAGAAATTCTTCCAGTTTATTTTTAACTGGTAACACCTCATGCAACTTTTATAGTTTCCACAAGTAACCTAAGCCTTGGAATCTGACCTAATGTGATTTCATAAATGTAAAAATAGAATAAAAGCTATTGCTAATGATAGTATGTACATTTTTTGCAAAATTTAATGTAAGGGAAAATCATTTACACTTTTAAGATGTACATACCAGTAAAAATTTGAAAGAGTAAGAACTTGATTTTAAAAGACTTTAAAAGGATCAGGGTACCTGGGTGGCTCAGTCGGTTGAGTCTTACTCTTGATCTAGCTCAGGTTTTGATCTCAGGGTCGTGGGTTCAGGTCCTGGATTGGGCTCTATGCTGGGCATGGAGCCTACTTAAATAAAAATTAAAATAAAAAAAAGACAGCAGTATCTATATCAAAAAATAATTTACGACTCTCTACCTTTCAGAAAAGACTAAGTTGGGACTGACCAAAATAATTTCACTTTTATGAAGATTTCTGGTCTTCTTTTAAGTATAGGCAGAAAAATCAGAAACTTCTTAAAATAAGTCAAAATTATTTTTCATAAACCAAGGAAAAACACAATTTTAAAACAGAAAAGCAGGAGGGAACTAAATCTCCTTTATGGATCTAGAGTTATGTGAGCCCAACAGTGAAAATATTTGAACCAGAGTTCCCTGTTATCTATTTTTTTAAGGTGTAAAAAATCAGAAAACAAGTCAAAATATCACCTGGTAAGAGGACAATTTTAGAATTAAAAATAATTCTAATTTTTTTTACTAGTTTTATGATAGTGTGATTTGCTAGTTAACACAGAAATAATATCATAGTTGAAGTTTTCTAAATTTTCATTCCTAGGAGGATTAGCTCACCCGTCACGTTTTCTATTTGATTTTTCATGCTTTTGCAGAAGATTATGTAAAGGTTATTACTTTCCATTTGCTTATTTTCTGATTAATTTATATTGGACATGCACAAAAGTGTTTTTTTCCCCACAGATATAAACACGGATTCATTTCTATAACCCAAACATCACATTCTACAAATTGTGAGACATGAAGGACAACTTAAACATTTTACCATATGCAGTAGGGAGGGAAGAATGGCAGAGATGCCTAGGTAAATGTTTCTAAAAACCCACTACGTAATTTTCTGTGTGTTCTTCATGCTATCAGTAGTTGACCAACAAGTCCAGAATTTCTTTCTTTGATTAAAGTGGTAATAATCGTGGCTCCTTCCCTTAAACTTGCTTGTAGCTTCTGCTCATCCTGGAAATAAAAAAGGATTAAACAATAATTATTTTAAAAAGAAAATATGTCACACATTAAATTTAATGGTTTCTTTACTCTTTTAATATTTCTTCACTTTTAGGTTTTTTTTTCCCCCATCAACTTTATAGAGAGATAATTGACAGGTAACATTATGTAAGTGTGAAGTGTACAATGTAATGTTATGATATACCTATGTGTTATGAAATGATTACTACAAAAAGATTACTTAATCCATCACCTCATACAGTTACCATTGAGAGGGTAGTCAGCGCATTCAAGATCTACTCTCTTAGCCACTTTCAAGTATATATTAACTATAGTCACCATGCTATATATAATCCCCTTACAACTGGAAGTTTGTACTCTTTGATCAACATCTTCCCAATCAGCCTCTCTCAACTATTATCCTCCTGTTTTTATGAGTTCAGGGAGACACTTTTCAAGGTCCCCTGCTCTCTGGACTTGGCATTCTATGGAACTCAGACCAGTCACTGGTATGTACGTGGTCCCTCCAATAAAGGAGAAATGCTTTTGCAAGCACTTTTCATTATATACAAAATATATCTCCTGCAGATACCAGGAAAACACTGACACACTTTCAAATGCTAGCAGCATGAAACAAAAGAATTCCCCTTAATCCTGTATCTGACCAACTCTGGCTCTTCATACAAGTGTGAATATTTCATCAATGATACAAGCCTTTCCTTCATCCTTCTGAGTGCTACCCAATAAGAGACTTTGTTATAAACTGTGAACACTAGTCTGGGAGGAAAAATAAAAAAAAAAGGCTTGTTGTTTGCTAAGTAAGGTCAGGCACATTAGTGAAATGAGTTTCTCACAAGTTGCTAAAATGTGGTTTTGCCTGTGAAATCATATTGCTTATGAATATATGTTTGCTCCAACTGTTTAGGTTTTTTGAGAGGGATGAAGGGATGATAATATGAAGGGGAAGGGAAAGTCAAAACAGAGCTAATATCTTGAGAGTCTCTGTATTATGAATTGTGCTAGGTTCAAAAAGAGGGACCTGGTAATCAACTTCTAAATGCTGACTTCATCCTTAATACCCTTTCCTAGTGTTAGGTGTATCACCAGTACCTACTGCGTCTACCTTCTTAACATTTCTTGAATCCAGTTACTCCATTCAAATTGGTGCTGCCAGCAAAACATCTCTATCCTAAATTACAGGAACGATCTCGTAAACAGTCTCTCTGAAGTCTTGTCCTTTTCTGCCCTGTTTCCCACACAGCAGTCAGAATACTTATTTTAACATAGAGATCTGATCACATCACTACTCTGCCTAAAATCCTTTCAAGGCTATCTCCGAACTTCAGGATCAAGTCAGAACTCTTTACCTTTTATCTTTCCAACCTCTTCCTGTCATTCCCTTATATTCACTCAATTCCCCAAACCACACAGAACTGCTTAAGATTGCCCAAACAAGGTAGTTTTCTAAACTTCCACTCCCTTGCCCCAGCGAATCCCTTTGCCAGGAAAGCTATCTCACACCCTTTCTAGCATAGCTGACCCTAGTTATTCCTTGTGGTTCCACTCAGTTATCATTGGTTGCAATCTACCTGGACCCAGCACCCAGCCTAGATGGGTGAGGCAACTCTCTGTTTCCACAGCTATTAATTCCTCCAGCACACTGAATTCTAATAGTCTTTTTAGTTGACCATCTATTCCACCAGATGATGAGTTTCTTTATGTAAAGAATTTTTCATTTTGTCTTTGAATACAGAACACTTAGTTCAATGCCCACCACATGGCAGCACTCCATAAATTATAATGAACTCAGAGCAAAGGAGGCTATGATAGAGGTATCATCACCCTTTCTGTTTAAGTCATTTGTTAACATTGACCACTTTTGGGTTACTTTGCTTACTCCTATTTGCATATTTGGCAGGAAGCCTGGCAATGGTACAAAGAATATTATCAAAACCTTTCCACTACCACACCTTCACCAGCCCAGAGGCATATAGGTTCGCCATCTATGAGGACGGTGATGAGAGACCACCTCTGCTTAAGCTACACTTTTCCATCAATTTCTCTGATTGTCTTCTAAGGCGTAGACCTGGGGAAAACCCACAAGAGATTGAATGGTGACTACTTTGCGTCTCGCAGGTGAGTATTAATAACATTTCAGCACTGGATTTCAAATGCTATACTGGTTTCCTTAATATCACAAGACCTAAATCACACATAAACCATTCTAAAGCCAAATATGTTTGGGCTTAAAATGTGATACACTTATACAGGAGCAGATATCATTCATAAATACATAAACAATCATTCTTAAACAGAACAAAATATAAATTAACTCTAAATATGAATCTGTCACTCTTAATGATTAATTACAATTATGCAGGGTTTATAATACACATCTATGCCCATCTCATTTATTAAATTGAAACATAGAACAGATGATGAAAATTAGTTTCTCCTTTAAAAATAAACAGAAAAAGACTATCTGTATAGCCTCTTTGAAACCAGTTTATACTTGTCATAATGAAAGCAGCAGAGCAACACACAAAGAAGGGGAAAATCTGTTTTAAGATCCTAGGGCTAGAAAAGTTGTATTTCTAAATCTTAGAACAAATCTTCTATTTTCATTTTGATAGCTCCCTAACTTATATATCTTTAATGAATTTAAGAATGCTTTTTTAAATAAAAGATTTATTTATTTATTTATTTGACAGGGAACACAAGTAGGCAGAGAGGCAGGCAGAGAGAGAGAGAGAGAGAGAGGAGGAAGCAGGCTCCCTACTGAGCAGAGAGCCCGATGCAGGGCTCGATCCCGGGATGCTAGGATCATGACCTGAGCTGAAGGCAGAGGCTTTAACCCACTGAGCCACCCAGGCGCCACTAAGAATGCTCTTTCAAAGGTTAATTTATTTGTGCAATTTCTATAGGCATCATTTGGAATGATGTTTAATTCAGTGAGAAGAACCTATGTTATTCCACTATTTTCGCTTTCTGCTTAAGCTCAATCATTTTATTTCTGAAAAATATGGAAATTCAAAAAGTGATTAAGCAAGATGGTGAGAACCACCTATATTCAGAAAATTCTATTTTGTACAAAGAGGTGTTCAAAAATGTATGAAGTTCAAACTCATCTCAAAACTCACTATCTCTATAAAAGCATTGCTAATTAAATTTTTTTAAAAGGCAAATTCAAACAGATCTTTAAAAAATCATTTCTTGCTGCCAGTAGATATGAAAACCAGTGTTTTTAATTGAGAAGGTGGGGAAACAGGGTGAGGGAGAGTTACAGCTGATCGTTTTATCATCATCTACACACAAATGTGTGTATGTATATATACGTATATATATATATATATTCCTTGGTGTATTCCAAATATGACATAACAAAAATGTTTAATGTTAAAATTAAGAAAGCCAGGTCAACATGAATATTGAAAAATCATGTTGACAGTACACGTTCTTGATACGATGTAATGAAATGGCATTGACTACTGTGGTCTTCCTCCCCAAAACCCATAACCCCAATCTAATCATGAGGAAAATACTACACACATTTCAACAGAAGGGCATCTTACAATATATCTGAACAATCCTCCTCAAAATTGTGAAGTTCATCAAAAACAAGTCTAAGAAACTGTTACAGCCAAGAGGAACATAAGGAGACGTGACAAACTAAAAGTAATATAACATCCTGGAATACAAAATATACATTAGCTAAAACTAAGGAAATCTGAATGAACTATGGACTTTAGTTGCCAAAAATAAGGAGACAGGTAGAGGGCATATGGGAACTCTCTGCTATCCTGAATAATATGAAGTGTATTATTTGTCAAAAAGTATATGCTCAATTTCAAAATATTTCTCTTGATTTTAATAATGTTTCTGTGCCAGAATTGCAAAACTTGAGTTATAAAGTTATTTTGTGTGCACCAGCCCATTTGTATATTCCTTAATTAAATTACAGTATTCTAAATTATGCAATCGATAAGGGCACCGACTCTAGAATGAGAATGTTGGTATTGAAATAAAGGTTTTCACGATTTTCAAGCAAATTATTTAAGTTTCACTGCTCTCCATTTTTTTCAGCTAAAACCATGTTAACAATATTTGTTGCCTCACCACTTTTCTGTGGGGACTAAATCAGACAAGACAAATAAACCACAGATACCAGGTAAATACCTATTCACAAGAGCTGTTAGAACTATTTTTGTGGTGTGCACGAACTTCACCCGTGACACAATAGCTGCTCTTACCCTCTCATCACACATAACCGTTAAATCTGATTATCTACTATATGTAAGGACACTGCTGCAGCTCTTGGACAGTAACCTGGGAATGCCTACAATCCTTGAAAGAAAAGCCTGTTATATAACATTCACCCCAGCTGTCTTGTTGAGAGAATTTTTCCAAACTATAAAGAAGAGAAATAGAGCCAAAGAAGAGAATGACAGACAGCCTCTCCAGGTAGAAAACACACAGATTACAATTTAGAGTTGTTAAGTTGTTGGGTGGTGTGGATTTGTGCTGATAAGTTCCCAGACCATGGAGAGTTGCAGAGAAGTCCTAAAAATCTGCTGAGAATTCCTTCCTTCCTTGGTCAGCTTCAAAGCCGGGCTTGTGCAGGAAGACTCAGGGAGCCCTGCAGAGAAGAGCTGCTGGAGAGCTGTGGAGCTGAGCAAAGATCCAGAGGCCACACTGTGCTGAGGACAAGGAGATTAGATACCAGTCCAGAGAGAATGAAGAGATTTTGGTGACTATCCATGGCTTTTGGATGACGGCTCGAAAAGGCCATGCTTACAGCCTGGGAAAAAAGATAAAACGGAATTGAACCTGCCCTAACAAAGTTTAAACAGCCTCAGAAGATCAGGTGGATCTCCCAATAATAGAAATGTTTGCCAGAACAAATTTTAATATTCTTTGGAGGAAGCTAAAATAAGCTAGAGCCTTTAAAAAGTTTTATTACTCAAGTATGGCTTATAATAAAATCTTACTAGATGAGTAAAGAAGCAGCAAACAGGAAAAAAAACTTGAGAGAAAATCATCCGTATATAGGATCTTTTCCAAACGTAATCCATATGTTGGATTAGCATGCAAGGATTTCAAAATAACTATGATTAATATGTTAAAAAAGAGAAAGAGATGGAAACACTGATGAAAAATGGACTTATTTTCAACACTGCATGGGAATCTATAATAAAGAATATTTACAACTGTAAAATATACTACTTGAAATTAATAATGGATTGGTTTAACATGAGATGGGGAGAGCAGAAAACAGTGTCAGTGAGCCTGAGGACAGGTTAAAATATATACATATATATCCAAACTGAAGTACAGAGAGAAATGGTGAATTATTACTATAACCATCTTACTACTTAGGACCACATTACCATTCCATTTCCTATTGCTTTCTTATCTACTGCTACACCCCACTGCCACCATCAAAACACCTGTTTGGGACATTGAGAAAATCACATATGGGTTCTCTCATTAGCCATGTCACCTGGGGTGTGTTTACTACATGAAAATAACAAGCATAAAAAAAGTCAACCCCATTTCTAGGAAAAACAACCCATCATCATGCATGTAAATATTCAAAGAACCAGGCTGACGGAAATATTGCTACAGCTGGGCATAAAGGGATGAGAGAATTCAGAGTGTGGTAAGACCACGTAACATTGGAATGACTCCTGAAGGAGGTGGGGAAGGATAAGAAGAGGCAAAAACTTCAAAGTCCAGAATGGACAATAAATACTGAGGGAACAAGAAATCATGGCTGATTTTCATTGTGGCATAACAATGTGATAGGCTAGACCTCACAAAGATACTGCAGGGAAAGTGAGCACCCAAATTCCCACAAAAAAATATAAAAATAAATCTACTAAAATTAAATTTATCAGCAGTTCATTTCCTATCTGTAACTCTAGCAATTTCCAGGCTTCAGTTTTACTTTAATTTCTACTCTCCAGCCATAAAGAGCATAAACTTGAAACACAGCACACCAATTTTTACATAATCACACATAAAAATCAAAGGAATACATTTCTTGAATTTAAAGAAAAACAGAAGGTTATTTAGTGAGGCAAGATGAGTTAGTCTGCATTTTCTCTTAAATCTAAAAGATCTTCATCATAATGCCTTGTTTTATATTATCCTGTTCAACGCTATGTCAAATTTTTGAAAAAAATCTTAAAAATTGCTAACTCTTCTCAATTACTTCCCAATAAAACTGGGAAAAAAAAAACAAACTAACTCTATCCTGTCATAAAACAATAAAAACATAACTTCTAGCTCAAAAATGCAGCATTCATTCTTTCTTGGTTATAAGTGTATTTAAAAAATAGAAGCCAGTCAGAAAGGAAATAAAGAATGGATGGGCCTGATTTCTTAAAATACTAGGAGGGAAAATATCAAAATGTTAACAAGAATTTTTTTTTTAAAGATTTTATGTATTTATTTGAGAGAGAGTACAAGAGTTCAAGCAGAGGGAGAGGGAGAAGCAGGCTAACCGCTGAGCAGGAAGCCCCACTTGGGACTCAATCCCTGGACCCCTGAGATCATGACCTGAGCGGAAGGCAGACACTTAACTGACTGAGCCACTGAGGGCCCCAACAAGAGTTATTTTTGGATGATGGAGTCATGGCTATTCTCATTTCTTCTCTGTGTTTTACTCTCAAAATTTCCATAATGAACACAACTTATTCTTCTAATAAGAAAAATAAGTTGTTTTAAAATTTAGTTTCAAGACTGTTTAAATCCTGGGAACTAAATTTCATTTTTTATCACATAAAATCAATAATATAGAACACTGTCCAAATTTCCAGGAAACATTCATTTCCATAAAAAAAAATCTTCAAAATCTGCAAAGAAAACATTTTTTGTTTGAATACTTTAGTCTTCAATAAAAGGTCCAAGAAAGAATTATATTAATAATTCACAAGGCCTTAGCTTTCTTCTGCTGACTTAGAGGTTAAGAAAAACATCATGGAAGTCAAGCTAAAGGAAACAACAAAAAGTTTGTACTTAATTTTATTCAGTACAGTAACAATTGCTCATTCATATCCTGAAGAGTTTCTCAATAGTCAGATTTTTTAAATATTAGGAAAAACATGAGATGAAATATAAATATATAATAGCTCTTTTAAGTTTTCTATACCCTCAAACTGAATTACTTAGAATGAGAATTCACATGGGTTTTATCAAGAAACACCAAATTTAGCTATTTCTTTATCCCTTGTCATTTCAAGATTAAGATGACATATACTATGCTTAGATGAAAGATGCTAAAAAAGTTCTAATTAATATTCTCTCTTAAACACATAAGGTGATTCTAAATTTACTCCAGAGTAATTAAGTCTTGTCAACTGAATCCTGGACTTTTTTTGTGTCTGTTTTTGTATGTGGTTTGTTTTGTTTTCTGGTTGATAGGTAGGTTTCCCTATGACAGTTGTATGTGTCTATCATCTTCAATGGAGTACTAGAGTTTTGATGCAGAAATTCTCATGGGACTTCTAAGCCACTGGCAACATTTGGGAAATCAGGGCAAGTAGGAGATGTCACTATTTTCATAGAAGGTTGGGAATGACAGGAAAAACCTCCATAATTTATGGTGGCTCTTCATTCCCACCTTCCCATCACCTATTACTATTTGGGCAAGACTGCAGTTCCAGAGAAATTACATCTCAGAAGTGTGTACAAGTCATCAATTTTCTATAATGCCTACGTCTTCAAAATTCCTTACTCACTAAATGCTCCCTTCCATTTTCTCAAGGACAACTTAGGGCAAAACTATTCCCAGGGCACATAAACTTGAAGAACTTGTTAAAAGTCTTATTTTAATACATTTATTTATATTATTGTACTACACAGCTCTCAGTATTTGAATTAACGGGACATAAACAAATTTATAGTATGCTGTTAGGATCAAATTTATGTGGATTTTGTGGAATATGCTCTCAAAGAATAGCAGGAAAAGCTATGACATCATTGCTGTCTAAATCTTTATAGACAACCTGAAAGGAAATCTTTTAGAGATATTCATCCTCCACACACATCACGCCTAAAGAACACAATGTCCTCTGTTAAAAGGAAAACTATAAAGTTAAAATATATGTATATACATATTTAGGCTTTAGATGTCTCAGGAGATTACACAGTCCTTTTTGAAAGGTAAACAGTACATTGTCTCAGCAACTTCCATTCCTAAAGTCTAATTCAATTTCCATGCGTTACAAAACTGTCCAAAATCCAGGTTGCTCTCATTTTGACATTAATATCCTTCTGCCATCAATCCTTATTTTGGTGAACTCATGCAAAAAGTATCAAAATGCCAGAAAATGACTAATACATTATATGTTAATAAAAAAAATTTTAAATGCCAGAAAATGTCAAAAGCTTCCAAAAAAATAAAAGTGCACAATCTATATCCATACATACATTTATATCTACATATCTTTATAGAAAGCATGTACAATATACAAAAATACAGAAGATATAATATTTAAAAATGCTAAATTAGACTTAGAAATCTTTTAACATTTTTATTACATTTGTAAGATAATACCAAATAAAAAAATTCATATACCCTTTTCTCACACAGAAGAAAAAACAAAACAAAACAAAAAAAACCTAACAGTAAAACACTGCCCCCTAGTGGAGATGAAGATGAATGTATGGTGTGCATAAAATTCAAAACTTCAGGAAAAAGCACTTACTGGCAGAGTGTGAGAAAAACAAAACAGTCCTCTCCAAATAAAAAGCGTTTGCTTTCTTCTCATTTGAGTTAAACTACGATCTCCTGAATACCTCGGTAATACAATACTATGAAAATGTACCTGGATTTACTTATTAACATGATTCTCACACAGTAGTCTCCTCTATTCTCCATGCCTTGCCATACTTTAAGTGCTCAATACTTATCTGTAGAAAGAGCTAAGAAAAAGGAATTGGTCAGGAGCACTTGGGTGGAACAGTCAGTTAAGCGTCCAAGTCTTGGTTTTGGCTCAGCTCAAGGTATGGGTCCTGGGAGGCACCTGGGTGGTTCAGTTGGTTAAGCATCTGCTTTCTGCTCCGGTCATGATCCCAGTGTCCTGAGACAGAGCCCCGGGTCAGGCTCCATGCTCAGTGGAGAGTCTGCTTCTCCCTCCCCCTTTGCCCCACCCTCTGCTGTGTTCTCTCTCTCACTCACTCACTCTTTCTCTCTAAAAAAAAAATCTTAAAAAAAAAAAACCCAAAAAACAAACCCAAGATGTGGGTCCTGGGTTAAGCCCCATGTGGGGCTCCCTGCTCAGTGGGGAGTCTGCTTCTCTACCTCTGCCCTTCCCCCACTAGTGCTTGCACGCATGGACATGCTCACTCTCTCTCTCAAATAAATAAATAAAGTCTTTAAAAAAAAAAAAAAAGAAAAGTAATTGGTCCAAAACTCTGGGACATAGCACAATTACTCTGCTGAATAGAAATAGAGAATAAAGATAGGAAAGACCCAAACCGTGTAGTATTCAGTGCCAGAGTACAGGGGGGTAAAACATGGGCAGCCAACAAGCAGCTGTCTACCATGAGAAACAAACAGTTCATTATTGTGTCAATTATTTCTAGATCTGGGATTTGTCACACTGTCATACTTTATTTTCTTATAACATCATTCATACTATCAATTCTACAACTTAATAAACTTGAAAAAGTGGTCTCATATACAACATCCCTTTAGTGAGCAAAATTTTTTGATCCTACACAACCCTCCCAGCAGTTACCAAGTCCTCCTAGCTTCCTATTGTGATGTCCCTCACCACTCATACTCCAACTGCTCCAAGTCTACATCCACATCATCCTGGAGCTTGATTCCTCTAGGATGTCCTAACTGGCTACTTTTTTGGCCTGTGGGTACTGCTCTCAACTCAACTAGGACACCATTTTCCTTAGATCAAACTCACGTTTCTTTCAGCACATTCTTCATTTAAGCATTTAAGATTGTCCACAATCAACCTAATTAACCCTTCTAGCCACAGTTCTTACTTCTCTACAGACTCTACTTCTATAGCCATACTGGTATAATCAGTCATTCCTTCTTTAGTAAAATGATTTCCTAGCAATTTTCTACTTCACATCAATTTCCGAAAACCTGGCTGTGATGACTAGTATCTGTTTTACTGAACATCAGTAATTTACATTATCATAATCTGTCTCACAATCCCTTACTAAAATTTTTATTAGATTTCCATATGTATAAGTCTTATTCTCTTAGCTAAACTGCAGATAGTAAAAGGCAACTCTCCCAAATTTTATTATAACCTCAAATAAAGTACTAATTCATAGTAGGTACTCAATAAATATATACTAACTGGGTTAATTTGCTAATGAATTCTATAAAGATCTGGCTTTGCATATGACTACTAAGACATCTAGGAAATATCAGGGTTTTTTCTTTTTTTTTATGTTACAAACAGAGATCACAAGCAGGCAGAGAGATAGGCAGAGAGAGAGGAGGAAGCAGGCTCCCTACTAAGCAGAAAGCCCGATTTGGGGCTCAATCCCAACACCCTGGGATCATGACCTGGGCCGAAGGCAAAGTCTTTAACCCACTGAGCCACCCAGGTGCCCCGAAATATCAAAGTATTGAGATAAAAGATATATCCTTATGGAAATAACTTCCTAAAAATAAAAATAAGAAAAAAATTGTATCTGTACTTAGAAATTGGAAAGACATCAAAGCTACAATTTTGCGCTACATGGTTCCCCCTTTTACGAAAGAATACCTGGTCTGGGAGTTAGATGTAAGGGACACTGATAAATTTACACTAATATACCCAAGTCAAGGGGATAAAGTCAGATGACAAGGCAAACATTCTGAGATAGGATGGCTGCATAAACAGAAAAGCAACACATACTAGGTGTGAATGGTGAAGAATGGATACTGTTTCCATAATGCATGAAAGGTGACAGGAGGGACAGAAAGATTATCCAGAAGAGTTTGTTCTTGAGTGGACGGTCTAGGTAGAAAAACTACTAATACAAAAATATTGATAATTCTTTTAGAGCAGAAAGACTAAGTTTTTCCCATAAAATTTATATTCAAAATTTTAATTACAAACTTAATACAGGAGAAACTTAAATAGGGTCAATGCAAACATATTTTCTCAGTAGCCGTGTGTGTATGAGAGAGAGAGAGAGAAAATGAGAGAGGAGAAAGAGAGAGAGAATTATTGTTGGAATAGTTTTGAGCAGTTAAAAAGAAAAATACACCTAGTTAATAACCATTAGACTCTTGAATATTGGTTAAATGGGTGATTAGTTAGTATCCAAATTTTAATATCCAAGTTCCACAGTAAAGTGGAAAGTTTACCATTACATTAAAAACTCAGTCTCCTCCCAAGAAGGAAACTTTAAATCACAATTTATAAAGAGAGTCCTATCCTAACCAGACTGGTATTCTTTTTATCAGTATTAACTATCAAAAAACTAAACTGGCCACGTCCCTCCTACATCAGAATGGAGTTCTGTCTCATGGAGGATATCACAAATGGTAGAAGTTGCCTAGAAAGCTTCTTCCCAGTGAGGAGAATGAAAAAAAATCAAATGTGCAAAATAATATTCTAGGCGGATCTGGAATCACTGGAATTAAATCTCTCTGAAGTAACACTACTAAGTAACTACTAAGTGTTACTACTAAGTAACACTACTAAGATTCAAGAAGATTCTTCAGTCATAGGTCTGGGAACAAAGCAGGAAAATTTTTATGTCATAAGAGATTTCATGTAGGTATTAAATAAATGTATTTTGAATTAGCAATCTCACTGGAGGTGGGAGACAACTTACTTCTTCTATATAAAGCTGAATTCAATTAGTGGGAGTCAAACTTGAAAATGTTTAGAACTCAGAGGAATAAAGGACTGAAATAGTTCATGAAAAGTCAAGGCATTAATTTAAAAATTTAATTATATAAAGGAAATCTGGGGAGAAAACACAATAGATATTGCAGAAGCCATAATGATGCAGAAAAAAAAATTCCCTTAATTGAATTTAATGTCAGAAATTATAGACAGAGGTATCATTAAGTGCCCAGCAAAATTAGAGACAATCCCCAAAGAAGTCGTATTCACATATTACCTTCAAATTTAAATATAAAAATTCAATAGCCTTCAGCAGAGAATACAGATTATTTCCAATAGGGAAGGACAGTCTTTTGTGAAATGCTAAGTACCACAAGAAAATGGCATTTAAGGAAAAGATTGTTAACTTAGAATTCTAAGTGTTAGAAGAATAAAAAAGAAGACATTTGTGATATGCAAGGGCTCTAAAAATTACCAATCAGTGGAGACTTTTCTCTAAACAGGAAGTATTTAAAAACTTAACTTTTAATGATGAAACGAGGAAAAAAAAGCTTACTTAACCAATGATGCAATGAGAATAGGGACTCCTTTCAACAACTATTTAAGAATTTACCTAACACCAGGGGCGCCTGGGTGGCTCAGTGGGTTAAGCCTCTGTCTTTGGCTCAAGTCATGATCTCAGGGTCCTGGGATGGAGCCCCGCATTGGGAATCTCTGCTCAGTGGGGAGCCTGCTTCCTCCTCTCTCTCTCCCCTCCTGCCTCTCTGCCTACTTGTGATCTCTCTGTCAAATAAATAAATAAAATCTTAAAAAAAGAAAAAAAAAAAGAATTTACCTGACACCAGATAGTAGGCTATATATTAAGATGTGAACAGACACCCATTTCTCTATTTTATGTAATATGTAGTCAGTTAAGTCAGACAAACACATACACATTTTCATAATAACAAGTTATGAAGGAAACAAAAGACCAATTTATTATGAAAATAAAACCAGCATTAAACTTCTCAAACACAAAATATTTTTAAAACTATGAAAAAAAAACAAATAAATGAAGAGGGAAAACACAAAAACGAACAAGCAGAACTACATTCACAAATATGCAGATTTGAAATATATAAGAAATAGAACTTTTACAAACGAAAACTATTACTGAATTTAAACAAACAAAAAATCCAAAAGCATGCGTCAGAAAACAGATTAGACATAACTGAAAAGACTATGATTGAAACTGAAGGCAGAGTTGGAGAAATGACTCAAAATTCATAACAGAAATGACAAAGAAATAGGAAGTGTAAAAGGAGGTTGTGGAATTTCACAAATATGATAACAATGCCCAATATATATTTAATCAGAACTCCAGAAAGGGAGAATGGAGACAATGGGAAAAAAAATAAGAATTATTGCTAAAAAATTTCCAGAAGTTATGGAATATATGAACTCATTCATAAAGGAAACCCAGTAAATTCCAAGGTTCATAAAAAGGAAATTCAACAAGTAGATGAATAAGTGAATTGTGAAACCTAAATATAAAGAGAAAATCTTAAAGCAGCTAGACAGGACAGACCAACAGAGGACTAACAATCAGACTTACTACAGTTTTCCTCACAGCAACAATGGAAGCAAGAATACAATGAAGTATTTGCAAAGTGCTATAGACAAAAAGCAAATAGTTTCTCTCCAACAAATAAACAAACACTGTTTACCTAGAATACTTCTTAACTTCCTACCACAAACACTACGTATCAAGAATGAAGATAAAATATGAACTCCTTCATATAAGTTTATTCCTAAAAATATTCTGACAGTAAAGGATGTATCTCAAGTGGAGGAAAAGTAATTTCAAAAGTAAGGTCAAATAGGGTAGACTGCTTTGGAAAATTAAAGAGCTTTAAAATAAGTAAATAAATCTGAAAGCAGTGTGTCCAGAAAATCAACAACTGTAACATTTAAATAGACAGTATAAATAAAAATACTGGTTAAGAACAGTAGCATAAAAAGTGTTAGGTGAGTGACCAAAATGTTCTAAGATCAATGAAATTGTTGGGAGAGCAATTAAAATACACAGTTTAATTCCGGACTTCAAGCTCTATTACAAAGCTGTCATCATCAAGACAGTATGGTACTGGCACAAAAATAGACACATAGATCAATGCAACAGAATAGAGAGCCCAGAAATAGACCCTCAATTCTATGGTCAACTAATCTTCGACAAAGCAGGAAGGAATGTCCAATGGAAAAAAGACAGCCTCTTCAACAAATGGTGCTGGGAAAATTGGACAGCCACATGCAGAAAAATGAAATTGGACCACTTCCTTACACCACACACGAAAATAGACTCAAAATGGGTAAAGGACCTCAATGTGAGAAAGGAATCCATCAAAATCCTTGAGGAGAACACAGGCAGCAACCTATTTGACCTCAGCCGCAGCAACTTCTTCTTAAGAACATCACCAAAGGCAACGGAAGCAAGGGCAAAAATGAACTATTGGGATTTCATCAAGATCAAAAGCTTTTGCACAGCAAAGGAAACAGTTAACAAAACCAAAAGACAACTGACAGAATGGGAGAAGATATTTCCCATCGACATATCAGATAAAGGGCTAGTATCCAAAATCTATAAAGAGCTTAGCAAACTCAACACCCAAAGAACACATAATCCAATCAAGAAATGGGCAGAGGACATGAACAGACATTTCTGCAAAGAAGGCATCCAGATGGCCAACAGACACATGAAAAAATGCTCCACATCTCTCGGCATCAGGGAAATACAAATCAAAACCACAATGAGATACCACCTCACACCAGTCAGAGTGGCTAAAATGAACAAGTCAAGAAATGACAGATGCTGGTGAGGATGCAGAGAAAGGGGAACCCTTCTGCACTGCTGGTGGGAATGCAAGCTGGTGCAGCCACTCTGGAAAACAGTGTGGAGGTTCCTCAAAAAGCTGAAAATAGAGCTACCCTATGACCCAGCGATTGCACTACTGGATATATATCCTAAAGATACAAACGTGGTGTTCCGAAGGGGAACGTGCACCTGAATGTTTATAGCAGCAATGTCCACAATAGCCAAACTATGGAAAGAACCTAGATGTCCATCAACAGATGAATGGATAAAGAAGATTTGGTATATATATACAATGGAATACTATGCAGCCATCAAAAGAAATGAAATCTTGCCATTTGCGATGATGTGGATAGAACTAGAGGGCATTATGCTTAGCGAAGTGAGTCAGTCAGAGAAAGACAACTATCATATGATCTCCCTGATATGAGGAAGTGGAGATGCAACATGGGGGGTTTGGGGGTAGAAAAAGAAAAAAATGAAAGAAGATGGGATTGGGAGGGAGACAAACCATAAAAGACTCAATCTCAAAAAACAGACTGAGGGTTGCTAGGGGGAGTGGGGACGGGAGAGGGTGGTGGGGATATGGACATTGGGGAGGGTATGTGCTATGATGAGTGCTGCGAAATGTGTAAACCTGGCGAGTCACAGACCTGTACCCCTGGGGATAAAGACACATTATATGTTTATTAAAAAATTTAAAAATAAAAAAAAATACAAAAATAAAAAAAAATACACAGTTTAGATTTTTCCTTACATATACAAAGTAAATTTCAGAATGCCTACAAATGTCTAACAATAGGATGTGTTCTTTATCAGTTGAGAGAAAATAGAGTAAGAAAGAGTTAGGGCTTCCAGGCAGCTAAAGCCAAAGGCAGCTCCCACAATACCTTAAAAGAGAGAGAGAGAGAGAAAGAGAGAGTGTGTGACTGATAAGAAAAACAAAACTGAACAATGAGAAGATCAAATAAAACTACACATACGCAGAAACACACACACATATACAACAATCTCAGTGTAATTTGAAGACAGAACTTCTGAACTTCAAAATAACTTTAAGTTAAAAAATAAAAAGAGAAAATCATCAAATGTAAATGAGCAATTTCTCATACTCTTGTGCCTTGTCACAAGCCTTATGGTGCCAAAAGGTAGTCTGGAAAAGCTTAGAAAGAAGGAAGAGGGGAGCTATTGATGAATGTAAAGCTGATCTAAAACTATCACCAAAAAGAGTAAGCCTGCCTTAACTGTGAAAATAGGAAGAAAAGGTGCACATCTGACCAGCATGACCAGTTCTAAGGGACTTGAAATCATGCTGGATTCCAAGTGGCAGTCTTCTCCTGGTGGTGAAAAACACACAAAGGAAGAGAGAAGCCATCTCTGTCAACCGAGTGGTGAAAGGGAAAGAAGCAAAAGGGAAAATACAGGCTCCTGAAATATTAAAGAGAATGAAAAAGTTAAAGGACACAAAAGTCCTTCTTCCACCATTAAAGAACAGAAATGAAAAGTAAGTGGATTTTGCTATATTGACAGGCGAGGGTAGCACTGAATTAGGTTCCCTATAAACTAGCCAAATCCACAGCAAATAGGAGAGAACGTAACACATCCACGCAGAGTTATTACACAAAAGAAGGATTTAACCACCTTGATTAATGAACCAAGAAGTGTTAAGCAGAAGACTGTAAGATAACACTCCAAATTAAATAGAATTGTTGCACAGTTGTAACATTTAGAACCACATTAATGTTTTACATACTCAAAAAAATAAGCAATTAGAATCAACTAAGTCAGAAGGGTGATATCCAAAGTGGGTTATTAACAAGATCAAATTAACTCCAACATGTTATAATAACCAACCTAAAAAGGATGGCAAAGAAGATAATTAAACTAAGTAATTTTGGAAGATAGTATTTCGTTCTAATGTGTATTCCCAGAGGTACAGATTGGCATTTCTGGAATTACACATGGGTATATTCCAGGGATAAAAAAGGAAGGAAATTAACTGCTTAGAATGAAAGATTCTTCACTGGTGGAGAAAGGGATTATATATATAAGAAAATGGAGAAGCTAGAAAGAACCATAATGTTGGATTGAAAACAGAGATGTCAGTATGAACTCAGTTGATTTGAGATAGATTATGTATTATGTATAAACACACATATATAGATCTGTAAGTATTTATATGAAAACATGTATATTCCCCAGCAATATCTACTGAAAGGTATTGCAAATAATGACATACCAGGTGCAAGGAAAACCCATGGTGCCTAGATCTTGGTTTCTAAATACTGTTAAGTGGCCCCTGGATATGATGCACTGAAAAGAATACATTATTTCAGTGATATTCTTGTCAAAAATCCATAGCCTGAATTTAATCATGAAAGCTCATCAGACAAACCTAAAGTGACAGATACTGTATAACAAAACAGGCCAATATTTATCAAAAAGGAAAGGTCATGAAAGACAAATACTATTGATATATCCCAGTTTAAATGAGACGAATAAGTGGTGCCAACAATAGGGAATGTGTGTTTCAAGACTGGATTCTGGACCAGGAAAAAGTCAACAGTGGGAGAAAAAGCAAAATTTGGTAAGATTTGTAGTTTATAGTGTTGTATCAATTAATTCTTGATTTTGATACTATGGTGATATAAGATGTTCATATTGGGTATTCTGAGTCTAGGGTGTACAGGAATGCTTTGTACTCTTTTTGAAGTTTTTATAAATCTGAAATTATTTCAAGATGAAAGTTAAAATGAATAATTGAGAAAAAATGCAAAGCAACCAAATAAAAATCTCTGTAAGAAAAAATATGAGAAAAGCACAATAGACAGGAGTCTAAAGAAAAAAGTGGGAGCACCTGTTTCAAATATTTTTCTAATTTCAATAAATGTAAATGACTAAACTCATGGATAGAAACACAGAGATTCTCAGGTTGGATTACAAATTAAACACAGCTCTATAGTCACTTCTAAAACACAAGGACACAAAAAGCTAAGAATCAAGTGACTGAAAAAAGTATACCAAATAAACACTAACCAAAGGTAAGTTTTGTTCACTGTGTTCAGTATATTCACTAGAAAAACAGAGACTGTAAGACAAAAAGCAATTATTAGAATAGTCACTATCTAATAAGTTCAATTCACCAGAATCAGGTTTTTGGATACTGGAAGTTATGAAGTCCAGTTGGGATAAATCTGAGATGCTAGGGAGAATCAAAAGAAAATATCAAATAAGCAGTTGTACATGGGAGTTTGGAGCATGGAAATGATTCACGCGCACATGCGCAGGGTATTTAAAACCCAAGAGTAAATGAGAACTCTTAGGAATCACACAGGACAGTGTCCTAGTAACCTTCGGCAGTTAGGGATATAACAGAAGTAAAGAGGCTGAGAAAGAGCAGAAACACTTTAGGAAAAGAAATCAGAGGAGTGTAATATTATGGAACCTGATACAAAAAGGCCATGGAAAAGAAAAAGGTACCTAGTTATCCATTACTATTTACAAATTGTTACAGGAAAAGAAAAAAATCAGTTATACAGAGATAAGGATAATTGCTTTTAATAGGTTATGAAGCAAAGCAATGCTTCAATAATAATTATTCTGCAAAGATAAGGTTTAAAAAATAGTTAAAGTGCATCATAGAACACTGGAATTTGAAAAGATAATAAGCAGGGTTGAAAATCATACTGCGTTTCTCATTTTACACAAGGTCAAGGCAATATAAAATCATCATCGATTTTAAGTTAATAAGAAAAAGGTAAATATGAACATAAAAGTCAAAAACCATTAGTGTAGGTCAGATTAAGCGTCTGCCTTGGGCTCAGGTCATGATCTCAAAGTCTTGGAATCTAGCCTACACTGGGCTCCTTGCTCAGAGGGGAGTCTGCTTTTCCCTCTCCCTCTGCCCCTCCCCACTTGTGTTCTCTCTCTCTGTCAAACAAATAAAATCTTTATTAAAAAAAAATCAGCAGTAGTATGAAACAGGATATCTTACAGAATCATTTGGGGGTTAAAATTAAGAAAATAGAACAAACCCTATGAAGTAAATTCCATTATTTAGAAAACTTACACCAACAAAGTTTGAATAATATGTCTACCATCACACAGATAATAACTGAGAAACTCAGATCTGAAGCCAGAATCAGAATCTATAGAGTCTAAACATTTAACATTAGAGAATTATCCAAGAAAACTTGCTCTTAATGACAATTTCAAGAAGGGATCCATTATTTTTGGAGGGCCTAATTAAATACCAAATTAAAAAATATAATGCCTCTTGAGATTTTTAAGTGATTCAACAGCGATAAGTTGGGTGTGTGGTCTAACACACATTCACACCTCCATGGTATGCATGTTCTTCTTTCACAAGTGCAAAAAAGAAAAAAAAATCACTAGGGTAATTCATGTTTTATGATGTGTCTACAAACTGATGAGAGAACAACTCTTTGCTTAATAATAATAAAAATCCTAACTTGCAAATTAGGACACTGCAGAATTTGTAACATCTAGACAAAAGGTAGAAGCAAGCGGTTTTCAGTAGGTATTGATGGAAGAATTAAAAAAAAAAAAGGAGTTCTGTAAAACAGACGTAGAGGACATAAAGCAAATATTTACTGAGTCTAAATGTCATTTTCGCTTACAGTTTATAGAGTCAAATATATACACTGCAAAGATAGGAAACATTGTCAATTTTAGGAACTATCATGTCACAAAATGATAAGGCATAAGGAACAACAATACCAGAGTCAAGTTGCTAAAGCAAAGGCAAAAATAAAAAATTAAACAAAACATACATTGATTTGACTGCTATGATTGGTTGAGTTTGGCATGATCCCTTGCGGAATCTGTTTTATATTGAGCCATGATGAACGTTTGCTTTCTCTGCCGACATGTTTTCAGTGAGGTGTAGAACATAGGAAAGGCTAAACAACATTTTAATTATTGTTCCAGCATTTTAATAAACTGAAAAAGGTCTAGGGAGAACACAAACAAGCAGCACATTAGAAATCTCCTGTGACATCCTGGAAACCTTACAAAGGAAACACTAACATGTTTTCCATTCACTCAGCCTAAAGCGTAATTCTCCAGTTTCCTGGATATACTAATTTCATAAAGAATAATTTAAGTGTTATATAGAACACACACAATCAAAAGGAAAAGAAGAACTACAAAACCTTTCTTCCTTTTAATTGTTTATTCATTCTGATTGGGATTGGAAGGCTTTTAAAAGACAAATAAATGCTTGCGGCTATAAATAATTAAAATACCAGCAAAGAGGAGTAATAATTACAAGAAAGAAAACGTCAGTCTGGATTATACACATGTCCAATGAAAGGAGTGAGAGATACTACTGAATAGTAAGCACTAATTCATGAAAGTAAAAATGATTGATAATCTTTATAGGAATATATTAAAAGGCATTTACAAGTAAATGTCAAATTCAATGATAGGAAATTATTATATACATTATTCTTATAAAAATATAATCTCATAGACTGAAATATTTCTTGACTTAAAAGACTGAAGAAAAGTTTGCATGAGGAAATCTAACCTGTTCAGATTTGTTTTGTTTTAGATTTCAACACTTTGCTTGGATATAAGCTCTTGGCACTGCAGAAAAAAAACCAAAAACATATATTCACACAACTTCCCTATGAAAATTGCCACTCACGATGACATTATTCTACACATTATACCACTCATTTTTAAAAATATGTCTTGTGAAGTTTAGGAAAAAGTGGGTAGGGGAAGTCTGTCTAATTATTATGGAAGAAGTCTTTGGGCTTGTCTTTCATATTCTTGATAATAAATACTACAGTAACAGCCTAATTTATAATAATCATTTTAATTCTGAGGTAATAATTTCTTGTACATGTCTTTATAGCATGTTAACTTTCTGCCTTCCACTAATTATGTGGTGAATCAAAGGGAAAAAAGTCAATGTTTTAAGAGGGAAACAAAATAGATTTAATTGAATAGTAAAATAGCCCTTGTTTCAACCAGGAATATTTTAGCCATAAGATTCTTTTTTTTTTTTTTTTTAAAGATTTTGTTTATTTGACAGACAGAGATTACAAGTAGGCAGAGAGGCAGGCATGGCGGGGTGGGGAGGGGGGAGAAAGCATACACCTTGCTGAGCAGAGAGCCTGATGTGGGGCTTGATCCCAGGACCCTGAGATCATGACCTAAGCTGAAGGCAGAGGCTTTAACCCACTGAACCACCCAGGCACCACTAGCCATAAGATTCTAAGAGAATACAACAGAATGCAAGAGTTATATTAGTTTGGTTATTTAAAATAGGCTCATGAAACAAACAAAAAAAAAAGAGTTATAGTTAAAAGAAGAATGTAAATATAACTGATAAATACTATATTTTAATATGTTTGACATTAAAACACCCTAAACAATGACATGAGATTCTAAATACTTATTCTTCTTCAAGACAAAAGAAATAGTTGTCATGTCCTGCAGTCTGATACATTGCAAATTCCCACAGGATATAAAAGAGCAAAAGATCTAATTAAATTATAGAAGAAGAATAGTGAATATAGTAAGTCACAAGAGACTCAAATTCAGGTAAGTCCAAATGTAGACTATGTTAATTCATGAAGACCTGCTTGTTTGTTAAAAAACACAATTCAAAAGCCCCAGTAACTCAGAGCTCTGTCCGGCAACATCTACTTGCCTAACAATCACAAGAAGCCAAAGATATTTTTCAAAAATAGTATTTTTATAGCTCAAAGCAGAAGCTCACCCAACTTGCTAGGCCACCCAATAAATATCATGTGATGGTGATAATGAACTCTTAATATGCATAACATGCCAAGCTATATGGTGCTAAAGATGTATGGGAAGAAGTCATTACGCCATATTAAACTATACAAAAATCCATGGATTTGGATTTAAAAAGGATACTAAATTCGTGGGATTTTAACTGCTTTACATATAACTTTCATCGTTTTATGAAATAGCTTGACAAATGAGGGACAAATACATACATTTTCTCCAGCACCCAAATACTGACAAAATATTTTAATTAATATAAGCAAAACAAAAAATTTATATTGAATTTGACTTAACACTCATCTTGATATTAAACTGTTCATCACCTCTTCTCAAGTGTCACTCAAAACAATTTATCATATGGCATGTAAAATATAATTTCTTATTTTACTAAGGGGTAAGGAGAGAAAGCAACAAAAAAGGGGTTACTTTTTTTGAAACCATAACTAAAACTTGATCTTTTAAAAATTCTGAATAAAGATAAAACAGTTTTTGTTATATTAGGTACAGTAACTAAGTAAATGACTTAGTTATTTCTTGTTTTCAGTTGTAAAACAGACAAGCATATCTTCCTCTGTTTACTCTGGAGACATCTATATAAAATACAGTTCATCTAAAAATAGCTCATTTCTTTCATGCAACCCAATAGAATCATTTTTAAGTTCATTAAGAATAAACTAAATCAATCAACTAGAGAGTAATCACCACAAATTTGAAGATAATATGAGAAAGATAACAGCCAAGACAGGATGACCTTTCAATGATGGGATTATAAGTAATGAGAGTCATTTATTATTCATTACAAGTAATTACTTATAATTACACTTACTCATTATAAGTAATAAGAATTATAATGGTGGACTCTTTGGGGACCCCTCCCAAAGAAAGTGTTATAAATTCTAAGTGCACCTTTAAGGAAGAAATCAATTACTTTTTAAATTTTATGAAGTAGACTGTCTAATGGATGATAATTTGAGAATATATCAGAAGAAAAAATCTATTTTTGTAAGTGTTTCTTATTATAATAAATCATTAAGAAGCTGATCAAGGTGGTAGACTGAGAACACATCTTCCTCATTTTAAATCCCTAAAGATGTGTACTGGTGGTGTTGGTGGGATGAAATGCACTTGGAAGCTCACAGATGCACACACAAATACACATATATAACACTTGGGAATAACGGGTAATGCTATGATGTGACTAGAAATTTTGGAGAATTTCTGAGAAACAGAGAGATGGCATTAGAATGGAAATAAAAACCACCAACCAAAATGTACAAGGTAGGGCTCCACTGAAGTCAATCCTGGGTTGATTCAAGCTGAGAAAGAACAAATTCAAGGCGCAGAAATAGATCCTGGCTCAATGTTAAAAGTAAGTAATCAAGCACTATATTCTCAGGAATCGGGTGCAGATCCTTCAACCCCGACATGAGCTGGCAATGAGGGGCTGGCAATGAAGATGTTTACCCACAGCCTAAAGCATATCATGTGAGCACTTAATCTAGTGAAATGACAATGTTAAATTGTCAGGAAATTACAGAAGGAAAAAGGATCCTCCTTATAAGGGAAACAAGCTATTAGGAATAAATGATATTTATACAGTAATAATAATGTGAACATACTGTATTAACTTAAAGTTATGATAATATACATATAATTTTCTCATCACAATATGATATAAAAAGAGGAGTTTATAGTAAGGTTTCTAGTTTAGTTTCAACATATAAAAATCTGTAATTTAACACATTACGAAATTAAGGGAAAACGCAATAAGAACTTTTTTAAAAGATTTATTTATTTTAGAGAGAGTGTGCTTATGTGTGTAAACAAACAGGGGGAGGGGCAGAGAGTGGGGCAGAGGGAAAGGGAGAGAATCTCAAGAAGATTCCCACCAAGCTTGGAGCCATATCTGGGGTTTGATCCCATTACTGGAAATCATGACCTGAGCCAAAATCAGCTCAAACAACTGAGCCACCCAGGCAACCCTACAATGTGAACTTTTAATTACATTTAGTATTTGTACTATTTAACAACTATTCCTAACAAAACAAAAAGAAGTAAAAAAAGTGGGGAGAAGAATTTCTTTAAGAATTACCTTAAAGAAAGCACAAGGATAACTGACGTCACTGCTAACATATGTCAGTGTACTGGATTTCTTAGCTAATGTAACAAGAACAATAAATAGAAGGGTAAAATATTGGAAAATAACATACAATGTAGCCTACTTCTTAAACATAAAAAGTAATCATTTAAAAATATAAAAGAACTATGGACTGTTCACAGAGTTCAGTAGGTACTTAGGTATAAAATCAATTCCACACAATAATGTGCACTTTCCTATATAATAGCAATAACCAACTATAAAATTTAATATTTTCAAAGACCCCATTCACAAAACTTGGTAGCTCTCAAAATAGTGGCAATAACCAATTATGAAATAAAATAAAAAAGATAATTATTACATTAGCAAAAACAAAGCAAGACAAATAAAAACCCATAAAATGGTCATAATTAAGTCTTAAAAAGTGTCAGGTAAAGTACTGACATTTCCAAATTAAAACAATTTTCAACAACAAATATTAATAAATGTACTCATAAGCAGTAATTTGACTCTACATTTGTAGTATGTTCAAAAAGAGTTAAATCACACACACACACACACACACAACTAACATTCTAATATTAAATTTTACTCATGCAGTTTTATAGTTAATGGATTCATTTTTAGACTGCAAAAATATGTTAATTTTGGTCAAGATTTCAGTTACAGGAATAATAAGTTTATGCAATTTTTGAGGTTGCCATAACCCCGCAACAAGAGAAACAACAGAAATCACTCTTCCCGTTCTCGGGTGTTATGTAGAAAAAGAAAAGAGACATAGTCTTACAAGTTTACTAAAATTCATCTCAACCTCCTCCAAAAATACTAGTGACCAAGAAAGCTATTTTCTCTTCTTTTCCCAAAGTGATTGAGAAAACTTTAAGAAATCAAATCTATGGTTAGGAGAATCAAAATTGTGTTTAAACAAGAAGTTTGCTAATCTGGGTTGGCACTAATTTGTGACTTTCAGATAAATGGTAAATCAGGTAAAAGGGGTTTCTAATACAAAAAAAAAAAAAAAAAGAAAGAAACCAGATGACGAATAACAGAACTGAAGGAGTAAGTTGGCAAGAAAGCTAGAGTCTGGCTAGGACATAAGTCATGGCAGTGAAGAAAAGGAAGAATCTTCGCCATTTCCGACTTATAAGGTAGGACAAATTAGACCAATATAACAACCATCTTAGTAGGGGTCTCCTCTAATGGATGGAATTAAGAACATGCCAAATATATTTCATTTATAAAACACTATGACAGTCATAGAAATAGTTATTATGATTAAGGATAAGATGAGTAGAAGAAAGGAGAACAGTAATGAACAACCCGTAGATATCAGAAAATAATTAGTTTTACTTCATGACTAAATGTATAATATATAAATTATTTTCAGCCTTATAGTGTAGTTATAAATAAGAAACACTGGTATATATTGCTTTGATTATTGTAGCTAAGCCATGAGAGTAAAAGCATAAAACAAAAAGTTTTAGTTTTAAAAGCATAAAACAAAAATTTCAAAGTTTTAGCAATCCATCCAATTTTAATTAGTACTATCAAATCCATTATTTTTTAGGAAAAAATGACTCGATCCATCTTGTCAATCACACATTGTGCTTCTCTATAATTATGTTCCTCCTTTATCTCTCCACTCTAACCTCATTAACCTATTTTTTTTTAAAGATTTTATTTATTTATTTGACAGAGAGAGATCACAAGTAGACGGAGAGACAGGCAGAGAGAGAGAGAGAGAGGGAAGCAGGCACCCTGCTGAGCAGAGAGCCCGATGCGGGACTCGATCCCAGGACCCTGAGATCATGACCTGAGCCGAAGGCAGCGGCTTAATCCACTGAGCCACCCAGGCGCCCCTCATTAACCTATTTTTAAGCCTTTTGAGTTTAAGTTCTCTTCAGTCATAGGCATTCTTAACCTTTCTCTAGAATGTTCTCTTCTATCATTACTTTCCTTGAGGTTTCAGGTTGGGTGACAAAGTTGCGTTTTATTTTCATTCCTCTTGCTCAAAAAAGTCTTTCTTGATGAGCCTGCTGAGATGAAATCCATCCATAATGGCTCTCGCAGTACCTCTCCTTTTTAGCGCTTGTCTCTGTTCCAGTTTGGTGTTGGTTAATGCGATTCTCTCCTGGCCTGAAGCTCTAGGCTCATACCAGGTACCACATTATCTTGTTGGCTCAGGCTCAGCATTGCATCCAAAGTTTCTCTCATGACACCTACACCAGAGTAGGAGCCAACACATATTTGTGAAGGGAAGCACATATTTTGAATGAAAAAAAAAATTTGTAAGGAAGGAAATTTAGGTTTCTGGCACTATTTGTTAATAATTTTCTGCAGTTCTTTCAGGATGTCGCTTTGTCTCTTTTTCTAGTCTACATTTACATTTCATCTCCCTCCTCTTCTCTCCCATTCATTCTCCACATGTAGTAATCCTAGGGACCAGAAAGGACATTCTCTTTGCTGAAAAAACTTTCCACCATTTCTGACACATTGCCATTCTAAGTCACAGGACCCATTCTTTCCAAAGTAATGACCTAGCTTCACATAAGACCTGAGCCAATGAATGGTACGCACACAATATTCAAATAAATAATTACTGAACTTAATTTTTCCCCCCACGTTCTACCTAAGGTCATCTCAGACTGTACCTATTGCATGCCTATCATATCCTCAGAAAATCAGTTGTCCTGATCAAACTCTTGATAGGAGTTGGGTGGAACAAAAACCCTGTAATAGTGAGTTCACTATAATGTTAAAACTAATAGATATGCTATGATATTTTGGTTACTAGAGAGAGATGTTATTCTTTTTTGAAGTTGGCATTATTTATGTTCCTTTAATGGTGCATAGTAGATATTTTCCATATGGGAGGAAGAAAGAGAGAAAAGGGTCCCTTTAAATAAAGACTCTAGAAAATCTTCAGTTACATCACAGAGACCATCCCAAGCTGCATGGGTAAGAAATGATACTGCTGTGTCAAATAAAATTGGGTTTCTGAAGTGAGGAGATGGGCACCTAGCAGCATCTGTCTTGTTTGTTTTATTTAATCCTTACAACAGAATTAAACCAATTTAAGAAAAAAAAAACACCAAAAACCTAAACAACTCTATGACTGCAGATCCATCCTTCCGCCTTACACTGCCCATTCCTAAAGCAGAGAATGGATATCCAAAGGGTAAGTATGAACTTCCTAACACTGACCCAGCCTCATTTTGCCAAGTGCGGTAATTGGGAAACTCCCTTGAACAAACTTTTTTTCCTTTGTATACTGCCAAGGGACATAAGTAATGAATCTCTGCATCCTATTTTTAAAATTAGGTCCAAGCTGAATAACATCTGGAAGGTATTCCTAGAAGTTTGTGATTTAAGGATGGGTAGGTTCCCTCTTTTCAGAAAGGAACATACATCTTGTTTTTAGTTTTGGTTTATTTTTAGTAAATTTTCAGCAAAAAAGATGAATATATTTATCTATTCAGTCCTCATAATCTACAAATCTTCCCTGGCCAAGATTCTGCGTTCTGTTTACTTTGTTTCTAGTACTACTTTTGATGACTTGGCCCCATTACTCTGCTGACACAGTAACTATCTGTTGTGCATATACACAGTGCTATATAGGGAAGCATGAGATACAAAGCAATGTGTTAACAGGTAGGTGCTGTCATAAAAGATTTATAATCACTAAAGATTTTTATGGCGAAACGTATGTCACAAAGTTAAAGAATAATACAAAGGTTAACATCTTAATATTCTCTGGTAATGCCTCACGGGCTGCTCCGAAATCTAGCAGAAAGTCAAGGAGGCTGACACTTTTCATTCTGCTCCCAAGTATGTGAGACTTCTGGTTTCAAAAGGGAAACTACTCCATATTATTACTGCAAAATGGATTTCACCAATAGAAAGGAATTTTTAAAGCAAAGATAATCACAGAAATGAGAAAATAAATGGTTAATAATTAGATACAGATAATGGCATAAGCTCATTGGAATGATTTCTTGCAATGGTCAACTAAACCTTCCAGGATTGAGCTGGAGTCCAGAAATGCAGGGAGTAGAATTCTCCAGCACCACTGAACAGGAGTGGGGTGGGGAGAAGCTGTGAAGATATGGGGGCCCAAAATACATGCCAGAGAAGGACAACTATGGAGACAACACCCTAACAAAGGCCACAGAAGATCCCACAGCAGCAGCATTAGAATGTATGACTTGACCAAGTTTGGAACCAGGGAACAGAATTTAGATCTTATACTCAAGATTATACCCTTAAAGATGCCTCATCAGGTGATTTAAGCAGCAATAGTAGTATTTAAAAAAAAATAATAATCCGGAGGAGAAATGACCAAAGAGAAATGGGAGCAGGGGTTTTCAACTTTAGCATGGTTTTCTCTGTGGGCTGAGGAAGGCCCACTGGCGGCTGTCCTATGCTTTCTGCAACTTTGTCATCGTCCATAACCTCCACTCACTCTATGCCCACAGCACCACACCCTCAGTCATGACAACTCAGAATGTCTCCGATATTAAAGCTACAAGTCTCCTGGGGGCAAATTTGCCTCTGGCTGAAAACCACTGTATTAAAGGTAGGGAAAGAAATTATTTGTAGATATAAAGTATTTGTAGGTATAAAGGGAGACCTTGGCTAAAATGATGAGCACACGATCAATGTAGGTCTTACACATATGGCAAAGAAAACATATTCAGAATTCCCTCAATGATTCCAGTTTCTAGTCTATATAATGGGAAAATACTACTCAAAAAAGGAAAAGTAGATAAGAAAGCACATCTTTTAATGAGGCAAGGGAGGTGTGGAAAAAGAGACAATTAGTGGATGATTTCTTCATTTGAAACCTGCCTGTACATAATGATAATACCTCCAGAATATTCTCTGAAGTTTTAACAGATACGTAAAAATGACCGTAGGAGTAAATGATACAGAAATGTATATGGGAAGAATATGGGCAATCCTGACATTTCTCAACCTGCTTTTGCAAATTATGATTGAAATTTAGCCACAACACAAATTTACCCTTTGTCAAAATATTAGAAATGATTCTTAAAAGTTGCACAAAATGAAATCTAACCATAATGCAAAGGTATCATGAGAAGTTCCCTATTTAAGTGAACACTGTATTCAGTGTCTCTGAAAAGTAACAATAATTTTGTAGTATGATTACTTAGTAATATACCCATCTTAGAATCTGAATTTTAAAAATTTTATTTCCCTAAAAGTTGAATACACTGTTTTGAAAAGTAAAGAAATAACACTAACATGTCCTTGGTCAAGATCTCAAAACTACCTTATTCCAATATGCTTAAGCAAAGATGGAGGATTTTCTGCCTTTTGATCATCACCTTTTTATCATCATTGTTAGATGCTCCTGGAAATGCTCACAGCAAAATAGAAAATTCATACAAGGATGTTTTAAACAGGCATAATTTCAAATGCACAACCAGAAGGTTTAATAAATCTAAAGAAGTATCATGTCAAGCCAAAGGTTACTATATACCTCTGTAAAGACTTCTGTCTGACTGTTCTTTGACTATTCTGTGGTTAGGTAAGACTCTGTTACATAAACTATATATTGAGCTTTATGCCTTATAATTAGGTTAAGTGTTATTTGTAAAAGTTCCTGAAACTGATTTGGAATTTTGCTTCCTCAGCTGGCACATTCAAAGACCACCAGAAATAATTCTTCAGCTCCTTTTGGGATCTACAACCTTGTTATGAACACTTAAGCAAGCGCACATGAATGTTACACTCTGATAATAAACAAGGCTAGAGGGAAGGTTATTCTTTTCTCTTAAAAAAAAAAAAAAAAACTTGTTCATAAATGATTCAAAAGCCAAAGAGAAATGATAATTCTACCAACATATGCAACGTTATCTGAAATCAGAACCACTTGGTACAGGATTTTGAACTCTGAGGGTAACAGCTCACACAAATTACTGACTACTTCTTGCCCAGTCAGTACATTCATCTAACAAAGCAATTTCCATATGAGCAACCACAAACATTTCTGGTTTCAGTTGTTAATCTTCCATGAAAAACTATTTCCATACTATTTTTAACTTGTATATGGTAATGATTATCTGTTTATCTCTGAAGCATGAAAACTCTTACAGTGCCCTTTATAATGTATTTATGTACCATTTCCCTTCCATGTCCTTGGCAGAGGCAAATATCCCTATCTTCTTTCTAGAAGAAAAGTTGAGAAGCACATCGCTTTCTTCTCCACTGGCTCCTTTTTTGTGTCCCAAATTCTCATACTTTTTTGCTTACTTCTCAGTGGCTCTTCAATTTTATCTTCTTAGATAAAAAATGAAACTGTGTGATACTTGAGGCCAATTACTATGGAAGAGTAGATTAAACGGCAAATGAAATTTTTAATTCACCTTGACCACATATGTATAAAATTTAAGTATTAAATATTTTACTATAAACTGGTAATTGATATTAAAGCACAGGAATCATTTCAATATATTTAAATATAGATCAGAACTAAGGTTTCTTACCCAACTTTTACCAAATGTTTTAAATTAACTCATTTAATATACTTAATAACTGCATGATATAACTTTTATCTTTACAGATGAGGAAAATAAACTTAAAAAAATGAGGTATCTCATCCAAGTTTACAGAGCAAATAACTGAGTGTCCTGTGTATTAAGTCTAGTTCCATCTGCATTTCAAAAATAATTTTTTCTATGATTCTAAGCGCCACTCTTTCTGAAGTTCAAGAAGTACTCAATTACCAACTAGAATAACTTCAAATGGGTAGAACTTGAAACAGTTACAAATTAATGCTAACAATTGCTAAGTAACAACTGCTCTTTATTCTTAAGGAACTTACAGTGTTGGAGACAAATATTTTTTTTTTCTCATGGTGTCTCCATTGTGTCAAATGCATGAAACACCAGCATTATTTGGAGAAGATTTAATGGAACAAAGTAGGTATTCATTATTTACTGGGGTAGAATAAGAGGAGGGTAATGGGAAGATTTTATATATACAGTAACTAATATATTATGTGTAATATATATTTATATACCATAAATAACATTATATTTATAATAATGTATTAAAATATTTTATTAACATTGCATAGAATATAAAATTTTGTGATTAATATATAGAGCCCAAAATATATAGTTTAATTATAGTTTATATTATACAATTTTATGATTAATATATAGAGCCCAAAATATATAGTTTAATTATAGTTTATATTATACAAACATACATATACACACACATGTATATTTCTGATTTATCAGCTTTATGTTTCCACTACCCACTTCTCATTCCAGCCCAATAACCAATGGATACCTATTTTCTTCCATGAAATCTCTGAAGTGATTTTTCTATGTATTTGCTACACACACATATATAATACACACACGTATATACATGATACCTCTACACATTACCTATATCTTCATATATGTGTGTATACTTTTTAATTTAAGATTTGTGTCTAGATTAAGATCTTTAAAAATATTCCCAATATCTGGGAGTCCTGAGATCTATAATTTGTGCCACTTGAATTTGTAAGATAATTTCTTGAAGTGCTGTACTACAGAAAACAAGATTAAGATACTACTTCAGGGGGCGCCTGGGTGGCTCAGTGGGTTAAAGCCTCTGCCTTCAGCTCAGGTCATGATCCCAGGGTCCTGGGATCGAGCCCCGCATCGGGCTCTCTGCTCGGCGGGGAGCCTGCTTCCTCCTCTGACTGTCTCTCTGCCTGCTTGTAATCTCTGTCTGTCAAATAAATAAATAAAATCTTAAAAAAAAAAAAGATACTACTTCAGAAAGGATAACTGAGATATTCAACTCTAGTGATCTATACTTTAACCTTTTTGTTGTGATTAAGCATGGGAAGCGAGGGGACTAGGTGGACAAAAAGGGATTTTGCTCTTTATTACATTTCTGTATTTTAAAAATTGTTTTATGTATGGGTTCATGTATTAACTGTATACATTTTAATGATAACAATACAATAGACATATGGTATTCAAAATTAAATTCTCAAAGGAGGATTGAAGTTTAGAGACAGCTATACAAAATCTCCCTTTATTAGCATATGATTAAGATCAGTAGATCCTTTTGTAGTTCATAAGCTTGATGATTGGGTGTTCACACCTTTGTGTGATATGTGCCTCCTTCAAACCTTGTAATGACCTTGGCACATTACCTGTCTGGTGTGGGGGGGAAAAACCCCAAACACTATATATTATTTATATTTACTTTTTAATCATTTATTCCAAAGAGAGGTTGAATTTTCCCTTCAAATTCCACTGACACTATACATCAGTTTTTCATTAGAATATCCACTGCTTTGGGGTGCCTGGGTGACTCAGTGGGTTAAGGCCTCTGCCTTCAGCTCGGGTCATAGTCATGGTCCTGGGGTCCTGGGATTGAGTCCTGCGTCGGGCACTCTGCCCAGCTGGGGCCTGCTTCCTCCTCTCTCTCTGCCTGCCTCTCTGCCTACTTGTGATGTCTCTATCAAATAAGTAAATAAATCTTAAAAAAAAAAAAAGAATATCCACTGCTTTGGTGGTTCTATTTTTTTATAAGCATTTTGTACACAAAAATAATGAGAATAAACTTAATGAATAATTCTGAGCTAGATTTAGAGATAGCTATGACCTTTGCTTTTTCATTACCATTCTGTTTGGGGTACATAAACAACCCATGATGAATCATACAGTGCATGCCTGCAATTATAATTTTGCACAAAATATGAGCAGTGAGTGATTAAACTAGTAATGCTTTATTAAACCAGTAATGCTTTATTAAAACTTCAAGAAAATACCATGTAGGAAAACTATTTTACAACAGAAGCTTTATTCATTTTTGAAGTGGCCAAAAATAGATACATTAATTTTAAGACAATAAAACATGCTATAAAAATAAGCAAGGTTAATAGAACATAAACTATGCCAACTATTCATATATCTCTGGCATATTTCTCTAACTGAACATATTTATGTGAAAACAAGATCATCATTTCTAGAGAATGTCTGCTGTTTACTTACCACCTACAATAATCTTTCAGATAGAAAAACCACTTATAGCTTAACTATCTATAATTTTCAAGAAAAGGATTTGGGTAGAACTGGCAAAGGTATTGGATTTTGGAGTGAGGGAAAAACATGAAACTGTAGAGCCTGAGAAACAGAAAAAATAAATTTGAAGTACATGCAAAAGCTACTAATCAAGTATGTTTTAGACTCTTTCAAGAGCTTTTAAGAGATCAGGGGGTATCCAAATTATGCCATAAGTCTCCATTTACCTGTATTAACCTGTGCTTCATGTTTTATCTTACATCAATGAGGTGTGTGAGCTTATTATAACTGCAATCCTTCAGGAGCATCAAAACATAAACACAAGGATAAAAGGAACTTGATGAGCCTAATATACTCTCTAGCTATATTAAATTGTCTATATATTCTGAAAACATTTAAAAATACATATTCTTCTTTAAAATTATGTTGTATTTTGATGAGAGGTGGAGAGTAAGAATCATTAGTCAAAACATTTACTGAACATTTTAAAGGACCTATTCAATCTGAGTAGATATGAGAAAGACACAAGGCTAGGAATTGAGGGAGAGGAAGAGTAGAGTGGAGTCAAGAATAGGAGGAGGAAGAAATGGGCAATCTAGTAGATCTCTGATGTAAGAACAGTGTGCCCTTGGGTATCTCATTAAGGTTCTCCATCCTCATTTTCTTTTTCATCTGCAAAACAGAGACAAGAAAATCTGAGAGGTCCACCCCTGAACCTTCCCTGTATATACCAGAATTTTTTTAATGTTTAAAGGGGAGATCTGAAAAAGTCCTGATCAAATATCACATTTTAAGAAGTTAATGCTTATAAATTAAATTACTCAATATCATGAGTTTTTTCCAAGTGGATAGTATTAATACTAAAATAATTCAAAATAGAAATGCGATACAGCAGCCAAATGCTTTTTTTTTTTTTCCTCTTGCAATGAAACTATATATTCTCCTTCAGATCCCTGGAGCTTAGCAGATAGTAGGTACTTAAGAAAAATTCATCAAGAAAGGAAGGAAGGAATGTAAAATGCATCTCTTGTGTTACCGAGACTGAAATACTATATGGCTTAAGAGTTAATAACATTACTTAAATAATCCCAATTTAGATACTTGGCAGTACTTTCTATACTGGAATGCCAAGACTAATCATCAATAGTTACATTGTTTTTCCAGAGCAGAAAAACTGCAACAAAATACAAAGAGGTGCCATGCTTAACAGACTCAGAGTCTGGTCATCCATATTTCCCACAGACCTCATTAAAGATTAATACTATTTTGCCATTATTATACACCTTGTTTTAAAAAAGCCAAGCAGAATTATTGCCCATGATTAAGTATATCCAAAGAAATACTGTACAGGCTAGGACAGAAAAAAGAAAACATAGGTACTATATTTATATTATCAATTTACTATTTTACAGTAGTTTTAAAGAAGTTTTATCTTAATTTTTTATTCATATACATTAACAGGCAGAGACTTGAAATGCTCAATAAAGTTGAATTGCCTCAGTTGAACCATCAGGAGCAGCAATGACACTCTTTTCTGACCTCACCATCCACAGAAGCCCCTGACCAACCTGTCAGTTTTCCAAAAGCATAGTTTCAAAACCATGGCCTTTTATAATCCTTTTTGTCTCAGTCTTCTAGGAACAGCCCTTCTAATTCATGGAAAACTTTGGTGAGGCTGGAGTATTTCTCAGCATCTCCTACATATCTGTTTCAACAATCTGGGACACATTTATTTATAAACTGCTGCCATTTTAAACAAACAGAATGTTTTTTTTTCCCCCAAAGATTTTATTTATTTATTTGACAGACAGAGATCATAAGCAGGCAGAGAGGCAGGCAGAGAGAAAGCAGGCTCCCTGTGGGGCAGAGAGTCCAATGTGGGGCTTGATGTGGGGTTTGATCCTAGGACACTGGGATCATGACCTGAGCTGAAGGTAGAGGCTTTAACCCACTGAGCCACCCAGGCACCCCAACAAACAGAATGGTTTTTAACATTTAGGGTGCACAAACCCTCAGGTAGGATATGCCTCAGGCAGTAAAAATAGGCATGACATATTTCACAAGAAAAAGAAAGCCGTGGAATATAAGAAATGGTACAATGGACTGTGGGGGAAGGGAGAGAATACTGAATGGGAAGTTCTCCCAGAGAGAGAGGCAAACCATGAGAGACTTTTAAGTCTAGGAAAAAACTGAAGGTTGCTGGAGGGGAGATGGGTAGGGGGATGGCATAACTGGATGATGAGCATTAAGGTGAGCAAGTGACGTGATGAGAACTGGGTGTTATAAGCAACTGATTAATCATTGAACTCTACATCTGAGATGGAAAAAAGAGATGTAAGTCGAAAACAAACAAAACAAAACAAAACCAGCATACAACATGCTGCATGTTAATGCCTAAAACCTGTCAGTGGACCTGAGCTGAAGGAAGAACCTTCACTTGGTTGATCCTTCCTAATTGTCCAGTTTGCATTCTGTTTCCTGCACCTTCCTCCTTCCATGTCAGTTGTGATCTCATACCAGGGGTCGGGAAACTATGGCCCTCAGAACAAATCAGTGTTATTTCTTCTCTTTGAAATGTGTCATTGGAACATGGCCAACCACTCATTTACAGTTTGTCTGGCTGCTTTTATGCTACAATAGTAGAGATAAGCACCCAAAAACCCTTGTTATCTTCTCTCACCCTTTTTAAGAAAAATTATAATAATTCATAAAAAATATTTTGATACCTATGCTTTAATTATACAATTTCTTAAATATTTTATCAACACTTGATGTCTGAATTCATGTAAAACACCGAGAACCCACTTTTCTGTATTTGTCTTCTCTAATATATGTAAATGAGTTAAGAAAATATAACTCTAAAAGAGCTAAAAGCTGTACAGAACTTTTGATTTACTTTCTTACAGAGACTAACAAATCTAAAATATTAAACATAAGAGATTTAAGTGAGCTATGTAAATATGAGTATTAAAATATTTCATTTTAAAGGGCATACCAAAAAGGCATCATAGATTCTACCATTCACTATAATTCTTATCTTTCCCAGGCTAGTAATTATCAGAGTGCTAGAAATATTATTTAACTACATTTCAAATTGTTTGATGAGAAAATGCCAGCAAAGACTTTGTATGAATAATTTTAGACAAGCCTGGATCTTCCACTGAGTACAAAATATTCACGTACTCACCTTAATTTAAATACAGGACCACACTTAATGTGAAAAGGTTTCTAATTTTAAGAATTAAGTTCTACATTGTATAAAAAAAGATTATATAGTAATAGAAAGACTACACACTGAGATTCTGGTAATTCAAATATAAATGCTAATAAAACTATTGATTTTGAGCTAGTCATGGGAAAACAATTGTTTCAAAACAGTCCCCCTTTCCTAAAAAAAAAAAAAAAAAAAAAAGTCTGTGCTAAGAGTTTTCCACATTATATCCATACACTAGTATTTTAAATATCTTTGGCTACATTCCTAGTCTATTCAAAATGCACCATCTACATTATCAGTAAAAGGTCTGTAATAAATCTCTTCTTGAGAATAATGTATAATTCAAAATTTTATCCTGTGTTAAATTCTAATGAGGTTTTAAGTACTTCTAGATTTTAGCACATTAATGCATTATAAAATCACCAGAGCAAAGAGTAATCAATCTCAACCTAGTTCACCTATAACTTAGTTTCTTCTTCCTCAAATAAAAATTATAGTAAGATTTCACCAAGATGATTTAAAAATGAGTAACAAGTGCTTGAAATAGATCAAGAAAAAAATTACAGTAAATATTTGTAACAGGGTAGGCTTGTCAGTTTTGTACTCTATTGGAAGCTCACAATTAAAAAGTGAGGTTGGGAAAAATAGAAGATATTCTCTATCTTGTAACTGGCTGAATTAATGAATACAAAGCACTGATAATAGCACTGCCATATGGCAAACAGTATACAAGTCCATATCATGACCATCAGAACCATGATCATCATCCCCATCTTAGAAATAAAAGCACACACACACACACACACACACACACAAAACCTTACCTATATATAAGCTTCCTCTCTGAGAGTCAATACTTGAGGTTAAATGGGTTTGAAATATACGCTTCTGGGTATTTATAGGGTAAAACTTTCCATTATTCAGGAAAGATTTTATCATTAGACACCCAGAGAATTAAAAACTTCTCTATGCAACAATTTTGAGACACAAGTCAGTAAAAATCCAAGGCCAGAAAAGCATAGCACAGAAACTTACAGACATGCAGGAGATTCACGTTAGCTGGAGTTCAGTATTATGTTAAGTATCCATAGAAGCAAGGTTAAGCACCATAGCACACAAAATAAGGCCTTCAACTTGCTGGCTTCTATTGTTTGAATAAAACTGACTGTCCTCGGGAAACATAATTACGGTAATGTTCATAATCAAGAGGAAGAAGTTTCATGTGGTTGATTTATAGTCACATATACTAAACTTTACATACAATTTATTCAATAGGTGTCACAGAATTAACACACAATATATAAATAATTGTATGAAATGAGTAGAGCTTTTGAACCTCAATTAAGTTTTCCACAAAACTATCACGTTATGCTTTTAGACTCAAGTATGGTTCTGTAAAATTATTGGTATGCAGTCATAAAGTAAATATCATGCACAATTTCTACTAGAGTCATCACAAACACTTTGAAAACAGGCAAGTTAGGATCAAACGGAATATAATGATGATGATACTAATAGTAACAACAATAAGTAAATTTTAAACAGATGCAATTAGGGGTCCCTGGGTGGTTCATTCAATTAAGTGTCCAACTCTTGATTTCAGCTCAGGTCATGATCTCAGTGTTGTGAATGAGTTCGAGCCCGTATTGGGTTCCAAACTCAGTGGTGAGTTTCCTTAAGATTCTCTCTGCTGTCCCTCCCCACCTTTCTTTATCCCTATCTTAAAAAAAAAAAAAAAGTTATGCAATCAAAGATACTGAGAATTGTTTCTAAAATCCCCAATCCCATAAAAAACCTATTAAACCTCTGTGGTTCTCTACCTACAAAATGTAAAGAAGAAAATAAAGGCAATTCTGCTGAGTGTAAAGATGTGGTACCTTCTGCCCCATGACCAAGCTGTAAGCCTGAGGCGTCAGTTTCCTCATGTGTAAATTTCTGTGTGAAGGCATTTTCCAAAAAACGTTACATAACTTGTATTCTACGTTCTGGGCATCATAGTCTACTAAGTGTAGGAAAGGCTGGGGCAAATTGGCTTCTTTGTTGCCTGACTACTCAGAATGTTTTATAAGTCAATATACATCCTAAGTCTCTATCAGTGCAATGCAGTAACATAATTTGCAAATAAATTTCACCATGTTGTCATTAACTCTTCTGGTGGGGGATAGGGAATTCTGGGAATCCATGTCTTAGGTTATTTCACATGCATTTCTAATATATTATGTCATTTGAGGCACACGACGACAAAGAAGGAAGGACAATTAAGGGTCTAATTAGAGATAAGTAAATTTAAATTCAAAGAGATAATACAAGCAAGTGTGATTTACCTTTAGATGTACTGAATATCAATCTAGCAATATTATTTTATGAACTGAGACAAAATTTCTTATCTTTAGGAGAATATCAACCCAGAAGTAGAAGAAATTAATGTCCCTCCCAAATAGGACATACTATTATAGTATATACAATAGCCACAATGCAGCTTACTGGCTAACTTTAAAAAATTTAAGCTTTTGGAAACATACTTCATAAGTTTAGCCAAAATGTGGAGGCACTCTATGACATTAACGTACCAAGTATTTGGTATTTGATATTCCTGGAATATTCTGTAATAATCTATATTCAAAGTTTTCTTGGGAGAGACTGGTGGCTGGAAGACAGGGGTAAAATAAAGCTTTTCAAACATAAGTAACTTTTCTGAAAGGACAGTCAGCTACTAGTTCTTCACTGGCAATCTTCATGAGAGACTCTTTAAAATTCTTAAATTAGTAACTGCACATTTAAGTGTCAAAACGCATTTTGCACATGATTCATTTAAAATTGCAGAGACATACATAGTCATGTATTCAATCGCTTATGTGAGAGACCTGGCCTCAACACCAAACCTTTCCTGGGAAATTTCATTATGGTATAATTTTCAACCCAGAGAAAGTGATTCTTATTTTGTTAAAGCACATCCCCCACACCCAGACACGTACACACACTTCATTATGAATTTTGGGAACTTGAAGAAAATATGAATTATTGGGGAAATCTTTTCACCAAGATCATGACTTATAAAAAACATGATTCCTCAGATTTGAAGTACTTTATTATGCTGTTAATATCCAATTAATCTGGGCACCAGGATATTTTTAATTCTGTTATATTTAAAAATATTAATATCCCCCTTTTAAAATCACTTAATTATGCCATTAAACTTCATTATGGTTTGACTCAAATTGTTTTTGCTTCATCTGCAAGGATTTAAAGACAAAACAACTATACTATTCTAAGATTTTTATTAAAGTTACACTCACACTTAACATTAAACAAATCATGATTTTAAACTATGGTATTAAATTCTAATAATTTTGACATTTTATTCTCCAACTCCTTGTCATTAATATACAACATTTTGTTTCAAGCATTTTCAAACAATAAGCTATAAATGTTCCTTACCACTATTAAATGTTGATGTATTAATTTTCGATTTGTTGTCATAATGAATGACCACAAAGTCAGTGGCTTAAAACAATACAAATTTATTATTTCATAGTTCTATTGGTCAGAACTCATACAGATCTCATTGAGCTAAAGGCTCTAGGGGAGACACTACTTCCTGCCTTTTACAGCTTCTAGAAGTTACCCACATTCTTTGGCTTCAAAGTCAGCACTAGTTGGTCACATCTTTCTCGCTTCGTATCTGTCTGATTCTCCTGTCTCCTTCTTCCACTTTTAAACACTATTGTGAAAATACTGAGTCTACTCAGATTACCCAGGTTAATATCCCTTCTTTAAGGTCAGCTGATTAGCAACCTTATTTGAATCTGCAACCTTAATTTTCTTTTGCCATGTAAGGTAACATATTCACAGGTTCCAGGACTTAGGACCTGGATATATTTTGGGTGGGGGGAGGGGCACTATTTTTATTACCAAGTTGACTATAAGCTATATTTTATATGCTGCCAGTTGGTATCTGTGTTTATCATCAAAGGCATTTCTGTATAAAGAATGCGTAGTAGATAAAGGCTTCAAATAACAAGTAAAATAGCACATGCTTTGTACAAAAACATGAGGACAAAAGCCTTAAGCAACTTAGCATCTTGTGCCTAAATAACCATTTTAGAAATTTTAATAGAATCCAATGAATTTTACACTCATCTCATTTGAAATCCTAAAACTGGGATGATGTCACAAGTGACACCCCACCCTCTCCTATAAAGAGGCAACCCCCCAGTTTTCATTCACCTGATGCATGCCACATGCTCTCATCTATCTCCTTATAAATATTCAAGGATTCACCTTTTAAATCCAACCTTCTATCGGTAGCCTGATATAAATATGTGTGGTTCCAAGAATACTCTGACTTTGTCATCACACATACCTGTGTTCTGTGCTATCTCTACCAAGCATGGCCTTCATACGACAGACACCATTATGCAGTAGTGGCTTAATTACCTGCATTCAAGAATTAAACAACAGGACTTCCCTTGCGAAAAAAAGTATGAATTGCCCCTACTTAAACCCAGTTGTACTCTAAGCTCTTTGATGGTCGGAACATGTCTGCCTTATTTCAGTGCCTTCCACCAATCCCAGCATGTACTACAGACCCAAGAAAGCATTATTCAAGAATTAATTAAGGCATAGTAACATAGTAACTCCAGCTTTCTGCCATTTTTGTCTTTACTTGCCTAACAAAATCTCCTATTACTCTCGTTATGCAAGTTCTGCTTCAGTTAAAAATCCAAAATGTGGTCATATTTTACAAATATTTATTTACTGCCCATTATGCACAAGGTTTCTCATACCTTTGAATTAACACAATGACAGTTTAGTTCCTGCCCTCATTCATCTAACCGTGGTCTTTCAGATTTTTTGATCCTAGTACATTTGATGTTGATATTCATTACACAAAGCATCTCTCAATCCCCTCACACAGAAATGATGAATCTCTTCTAGTCCTTAAGACTGTCTATTCCGCTTGCCATTCATACTACGTCCTGTCAAACTTACTATATACACACTGCATCTCCCCCAGTGCAATTGCTTATATAACCGTTTGAAGTTATTTTTGCACATACACAACATTTTCAGCATAGTTGGACATACACACTTTTTTCTCTTAAAAATGCAATCTTCAGGGGTGCCTAGGTGGCTTGGCCATTAAGGGTCTGCCTTCAGCTTAGGTCATGATTCCAGGGTGCTGGGATCGACCTCTCCAATGGGCTCCCTGCTCAGTGGGAGGCCTACTTCCTCACCCACTCCCCCAGCTTGTGTTCCCTTTCTCACTGTCTCTCTCTGTCAAATAAATAAATACAATCTTTAAAAAAATACAATCTCCACAAAAACTTGGGAAGGATATGTTTTCTACTCTGAAACTATAATTTTCATTTTTATTGAATGTAATTCTTTTCTATTTATCAATAGTGGAATATTTATGCATTTCTGGTCAATAGAAAATATTTAGAGTACGATTATAAAGTAAAACTGGGATACTAGGGGGAGATACACAGTAATTATTATTCTGCAGATAGACAATATTCATTTCAATTATCTCTGTATCCTAGAGAAGTTATAAAACACTAAGTTTCCATCCAAGGGGTAATGAATATAATCTGTTCTCCCTAATGATGTATCAGCAATAACAGACATATGCAGCAATCATCATATAGCTGACCTTTTAACAATGTGGGGGTTAGGGGTATCAAACCCCTGCCTAGTTGAAAATCTGCATATAACTTTTTTTTTAATTTTTTTATTTTTTTCAGCATAACAGTATTCATTATTTTTGCACCACACCCAGTGCTCCATGCAATCCGTGCCCTCTACAATACCCACCACCTGGTGCCCCCAACCTCCCACCCCCCACCCCTTCAAAATTCTCAGATCGTTTTTCAGAGTCCATAGTCTCTCATGGTTCACCTCCCCTTCCAATTTCCCTCAACTCCCTTCTCCTCTCCATCTCCCCTTGTCCTCCATGCTATTTGTTATGCTCCACAAATAAGTGAAACCATATGATAATTGACTCTCTCTGCTTGACTTATTTCACTCAGCATAATCTCTTCCAGTCCCGTCCATGTTGCTACAAAACTTGGGGATTCATCCTTTCCTTCTTTTTTTTTTTTTTTTTTACAGCTTTATAAACATATATTTTTATCCCCAGGGGTACAGGTCTGCGAATCGCCAGGTTTACACACTTCACAACACTCACCATAGCACATACCCTCCCCGATATCCATAACCCCACCCCCTCTCCCAACCCCCTCCCCCCATCAACCCTCAGTTTGTTTTGTGAGATTAAGAGTCACTTATGGTTTGTCTCCCTCCCAATCCCATCTTGTTTCATTTACTCTTCTCCTACCCCCTCGACCCCCCATGTTGCATCTCCTCTCCCTCATATCAGGGAGATCATATGATAGTTGTCTTTCTCCGATTGGCTTAGTTCGCTAAGCATGATACCCTCTAGTTCCATCCACGTCGTCGCAAATGGCAAGATTTCATTTCTTTTGATGGCTGCATAGTATTCCATTGTGTATATATACCACCTCTTCTTTATCCATTCGTCTGTAGATGGACATCTAGGTTCTTTCCATAGTTTGGCTATTGTAGACATTGCTGCTATAAACATTCGGGTGCATGTGCCCCTTCGGATCACTATGTTTGTATCTTTAGGGTAAATACCCAGCAGTGCAATTGCAGGGTCATAGGGTAGTTCTATTTTCAACATTTTGAGGAACCTCCATGCTGTTTTCCAGAGTGGTTGCACCAGCTTGCATTCCCACCAACAGTGTAGGAGGGTTCCCCTTTCTCCACATCCTCGCCAGCATCTGTCATTTCCTGACTTGTTAATTTTAGCCATTCTGACTGGTGTGAGGTGATATCTCATGGTGGTTTTGATTTGTATTTCCCTGATGCCGAGTGATATGGAGCACTTTTTCATGTGTCTGTTGGCCATCTGGATGTCTTCTTTGCAGAAATGTCTGTTCATGTCCTCTGCCCATTTCTTGATTGGATTCTTTGTTCTTTGGGTGTTGAGTTTGCTAAGTTCTTCATAGATTTTGGACACTAGCCCTTTATCTGATATGTCATTTGCAAATATCTTCTCCCATTCTGTCAGTTGTCTTTTGGTTTTGTTAACTGTTTCCTTTGCTGTGCAAAAGCTTTTGATCTTGATAAAATCCCAAAAGTTCATTTTTGCCCTTGCTTCCCTTGCCTTTGGTGATGTTCCTAGGAAGATGTTGCTGCGGCTGACGTCGAAGAGGTTGCTGCCTGTGTTCTCCTCGAGGATTTTGATGGATTCCTTTCTCACATTGAGATCCTTCATCCATTTTGAGTCTATTTTCGTGTGTGGTGTAAGGAAATGATCCAATTTCATTTTTCTGCATGTGGCTGTCCAATTTTCCCAACACCATTTATTGAAGAGGCTGTCTTTGTTCCATTGGACATTCTTTCCTGCTTTGTCGAAGATGAGTTGACCATAGAGTTGAGGGTCCATTTCTGGGCTCTCTATTCTGTTCCATTGATCTATGTGTCTGTTTTTGTGCCAGTACCATGCTGTCTTGATGATGACAGCTTTGTAATAGAGCTTGAAGTCCGGAATTGTGATGCCACCAACTTTGGCTTTCTTTTTCAATATTCCTTTGGCTATTCGAGGTCTTTTCTGGTTCCATATAAATTTTAGGATTATTTGTTCCATTTCTTTGAAAAAAATGGAGGGTACTTTGATAGGAATTGCATTAAATGTGTAGATTGCTTTAGGTAGCATAGGCATTTTCAAAATATTTATTCTTCCAATCCAGGAGCATGGAACATTTTTCCATTTCTTTGTGTCTTCCTCAATTTCTTTCATGAGTACTTTATAGTTTTCTGAGTATAGATTCTTAGTCTCTTTGGTTAGGTTTATTCCTAGGTATCTTATAGTTTTGGGTGCAATTGTAAATGGGATGGACTCCTTAATTTCTCTTTCTTCTGTCTTGTTGTTGGTGTAGAGAAGTGCAACTGATTTCTGTGCATTGATTTTATATCCTGACACTTTACTGAATTCCTGTACAAGTTCTAGCAGTTTTGGGGTGGAGTCTTTTGGGTTTTCCACATAGAGTATCATATCATCTGCGAAGAGTGATAGTTTGACTTCTTCTTTGCCGATTTGGATGCCTTTAATTTCCTTTTGTTGTCTGATTGCTGAGGCTAGGACTTCTAGTACTATGTTGAATAGCAGTGGTGATAACGGACATCCCTGCCGTGTTCCTGACCTTAGCCGAAAAGCTTTCAGTTTTTCTCCATTGAGAATGATATTTGCGGTGGGTTTTTCATAGATGGCTTTGATAATATTGAGGTATGTGCCGTCTATCCCTACACTTTGAAGAGTTTTGATCAGGAAGGGATGCTGTACTTTGTCAAATGCTTTTTCAGCATCTATGGAGAGTATCATATGGTTCTTGTTCTTTCTTTTATTAATGTGTTGTATCACATTGATTGATTTGCGGATGTTGAACCAGCCTTGCAGCCCTGGAATAAATCCCACTTGGTCGTGGTGAATAATCCTTTTAACGTACTGTTGAATCCTATTGGCTAGTATTTTGGCGAGAATTTTTGCATCTGTGTTCATCAAGGATATTGGTCTGTAGTTCTCTTTTTTGATGGGATCCTTGTCTGGTTTTGGGATCAAGGTGATGCTGGCCTCATAAAATGAGTTTGGAAGTTTTCCTTCTATTGCTATTTTTTGGAACAGTTTCAGGAGAATAGGAATTAGTTCTTCTTTAAATGTTTGGTAGAATTCCCCCGGGGAAGCCGTCTGGCCCTGGGCTTTTGTTTGTTTGGAGATTTTTGATGACTGTTTCAATCTCCTTACTGGTTATGGGTCTGTTCAGGCTTTCTATTTCTTCCTGGTTCAGTTGTGGTAGTTTATATGTCTCTAGGAATCCATCCATTTCTTCCAGATTGTCAAATTTGTTGGCGTAGAGTTGCTCATAGTATGTTCTTATAATTGTCTGTATTTCTTTGGTGTTCGTTGTGATCTCTCCTCTTTCATTCATGATTTTATTTATTTGGGTCCTTTCTCTTTTCTTTTTGATAAGTCTGGCCAGGGGTTTATCAATCTTATTAATTCTTTCAAAGAACCAGCTCCTAGTTTCGTTGATTTGTTCTATTGTTTTTTTGGTTTCTATTTCATTGATTTCTGCTCTGATCTTTATGATTTCTCTTCTCCTGCTGGGTTTAGGGTTTCTTTCTTGTTCTTTCTCCAGCTCCTTTAGGTGTAGGGTTAGGTTGTGTACCTGAGACCTTTCTTGTTTCTTGAGAAAGGCTTGTACCGCTATATATTTTCCTCTCAGGACTGCCTTTGTTGTGTCCCACAGATTCTGAACTGTTGTGTTTTCATTATCATTTGTTTCCATAAATTTTTTCAATTCTTCTTTGATTTCCTGGTTGACCCATTCATTCTTTAGAAGGATGCTGTTTAGTCTCCATGTATTTGGGTTCTTTCCAAATTTCCTCTTGTTATTGAGTTCTAGCTTTAGAGCATTGTGGTCTGAAAATATGCAGGGAATGATCCCAATCTTTTGATACCGGTTGAGACTTGATTTAGGACCAAGAATGTGATCTATTCTGGAGAACGTTCCATGTGCACTAGAGAAGAATGTGTATTCTGTTGCTTTGGGATGAAATGTTCTGAATATATCTGTGATGTCCATCTGGTCCAGTGTGTCATTTAAGGCCTTGATTTCCTTGTTGATCTTTTGCTTGGATGATCTGTCCATTTCAGTGAGGGGAGTGTTGAAAATCTGCATATAACTTTTGATTCCCCCAAAATTTTACTAGTAGTCTACTGTTGACCAGAAGACTTATTTATAATATAAACAGTCTATTAATGCATATCTTCTACATCATATGTATTACATACTACAATCGTTCAATAAAGCTAGAGAAAAGAAAATATTAAGAAAATCCTAGGAAAGAGGAAATATATTTACAGTATTGTATCTATTGAAAAAAAAAATCTGCATATAAGTGGATCCTCAAAGTTCAAACCCGTGTTGTTCAAGGGTCAGCTGTACTAACAATAATTTAATCCTATCACACTTGCCATCACTAGGGAATGGAGCAAAGGCAATACAAAACAGTTACAAATAGAATTAAAAAAAATTGCAAGATGTATATGTTATATGGAAATCTCTAAGTTTTTCTGTAAAGCTTATGAAGGTGTTTTCTGTAATATTTTATGGTATTAACACAAAAAGGGCACAAAAATTTTGCATGTACATATAGAGAAGGGTAGCCCTTCTTGGAGTATTTTTTTTTAACTTAAAAACCTTAAATTAAATGACAATAGGTGTGTGGCCCAGACTAGGCAGACTGTGCCCAAGAGAATGGGGCCAGGTGCCAAGTGAAGTAGGATTTGATCTGCAAACCACTGTCAGCTCTTTTTCTAACCCTTCCAATAAGTAACAACACTGTGTCACCTCAGGAGAGGGAAGTGATGCAAACCTCTGAGTTGGGACAATTCTCTTGCTATTGTTGGTGTTCTTCATTTTCTTGCCAACCAATATTTCAGAAAATGTCCTTTAAGTCTTTCTTAAATAAATAAACCTGCCAAATACAATAAAAAACTAGTTGATATGCTACAGTGAAACAAGTGGATAAGCAGTAACTATGTCCAAAATGTCTCACTTCATGCACAGGAAAAAACAATTTTAAGTGGTAAACAAAAATAAAGCCCTCTCAGTGAAGTTTCTGAAACATGTTAATGTGCCCTTTAGACTTGAAGCAATTGGTATCCAGAAAAATGAATATTGCATGTTAAGGTCAGTAAAGCCTAAAATTTAATTTTAAAGTTTACTCTTTACAAGTCTGAAAATTTCCTGCATTTTATTTCCTTTATACTTATCTCCAGAAAGGAAGAAAACTAATCTTGCAGCAGCCCCTCCATTATCATAAGCAGCATTTTCTAAGAGTCATGATGACTCTGATAACATTGCTCTAAGCAAAAGCAAATGAAGAGCACACCTAAATCATGATTTCATGTATGCACAACAAAACCAGAATTTAGAAAAACAAACATGGGCTTTAAAAAAAATAGATCTACATATGGTTTCTTTCCCCGCATCACCACAAACCAAGTCATTGGTGATCTGGAAGGAACTGAGTTGACTCAGATTCACCTAGGATGGATTCCAGAGTTTAAACACACACACATACACACCACACTCACTCTCTCTCATCCCATCTCTCTCTCTCTTTCTCTCTCTCTCTCTCTCATGCTTCAAATGGAGTCACCTATACTAGGCCAAGTCACCAAACCAGGGCTTAATACTAACCTACTTGCGATCTCAGCCTCCCACAGAAACATAGTCTTAAGAGATCAGTCAGGATTTTTCTGGTCAACACCAATGAGGTCATCTGTCATAGGGGCCCCTCTCCATTCCCCTAAAGGATGATGAGGTAATCCACCCAAGGAGATCCTTTCTACTTACCCTAAGGTAAGCTGACCTTACTTGGAATAATCTTTTCTTTTCTTTTGCTAATTGTCCTGTCCCATAAAATCCTTCCATTTTGTACAACTCCTCAGAACTGCCCTTTACTTGATAGACTGGCTGCTAATTCATAAACTGATTGATAAAACCCACTAGATCTTTAAAATTTACTTGTGGTTTTATTATTAACCACTAAAAATCTCTATTTTAAATGCCTTCCAGAGAGGCCATGAAGTAGTGAAATTGAAACACCTGCATCCTGTCTTGCCACAGCATGGAAAGACAGACCAAGGCTATGATAATATTATGAAATGCCAGATCTACAAGAGCATTCTGCAGGGAATGCACCGGAAACATGCAGATAGCCCTCCCATGTCAGTGCCCCTGGTTTCTCACTAGGGTCATAGAAGCCCTGAGAATAAACATGATGTCACCCGAGGTACAGGCAGTGTGTTCAGTACTGAGAATATCAAGAACTTTATCTAGTATTCTCCATTTTTTCAAAATTTAGCATTCAAGCCTAACATTTTTATTTAGAAAGACAATATATAGTATCCCTATTTACTGAGATAGTTCCTTAGGAGACCCGCAAGTTCTAAATACATCTATCTAATCATTTAGCCCTTTAAATAGAATCATCAAGTATTAATAGAAGCTCATTTCACCTCATTGGGACATTCTACGCAATAGAACTGGTGCAATTCAATAGAGTGCTTTTTTGAGCCACCATTACTTAAAAACATTTTATACTTGAATAAATACTTTAAATGAGCAAAATGACTGTTTAATAACAAACTTATCAAAAACTCTGTATTGTACAATTTCAACAGAGTACTTTAGGAACTAGGTTTTACGTAGTAGTGTTATTTCCCCTCAATTTGGGGAAAATCAGTAACTTCCTTTGTGCTTTAGAATTTTTAAAACTTACTTTAACTATTAAAACAAACACCTTGGGGCGCCTGGGTGGCTCAGTGGGTTGGGGCCTCTGCCTTCAGCTCAGGTCATGATCCCAGGGTCCTGGGATGGAGCCCCGCATCGGACTCTCTGCTCGGCGGGGAGCCTGCTTCCTCCTCTCTCTTTGCCTGCCTCTCAGCCTACTTGTGATCTCTGTCTGTCAAATGAATAAATAAAAATCTTAAAAAAAATTAAAATAAAATAAAACAAACACCTTTCTGGGGCACTCAGTGGGTTAAGCCTCTGCCTTCGGCTCTGGTCATGATCCCAGGGTCCTGGGATTAAGCCCCACATGGGGTTCTCTGCTCAGCAGGAAGCCTGCTTCCTCCTCTCTCTCTCTCTGCCTGCCTCTCTGCCTACTTGTGTTTTCTCTGTCTGTCAAATAAATGAATAAAATTAAAAAAAAAACACCTTTCTGTCTTATTAAGGAGGGTATTATTGATAGTAATAGAATGGCCAAAAAAAAAAAAAAAAAAAGATTGATGACTGTTGGGTGGAAGATGCTGAAGTGATCCTGGTGACAAATCACCAGGTGGAGGATGCCAAATGTTAGGACTGAAGCTGAATGAATCCTTTGTCATACCTTAAAAGTTCTTAAATTTTAAATTGCTTTAAAATCACTCTTTCCATCTCACTTCAAATGCTCTGACTTAATGTGAGCAGGGGGCATGGCCTGCCTCTTCCTACTTGCAATGCAGTGAGCCAAAACAGAACAGAAACAGAACTCAAGGTTTTCACCTCCAGGAATATAACATAAATACATTTATTGAGCCCTGGTTACGTTTAACAGACTTGATTCCCCATGTGAATTGTGAATTGTATGTGGAACTACATGCTGAATGTAAAGGGATGCTTTTATATATCATGTCCACGTATTGATAGTAACAAGATTAATCTTCAGCCACACCAGAGTAAAAATGTGTGCCTGAGTATTAAATATATCATCACCGATAAAATAATTTCTTCTTTGATTTGTCAACCAGTTTAGAACTAGAGATCACATTTTGAGATTTTCTTGTTCTTGAGACCTTATAGCAAAACGTGATAGTCTTTTTAATGTAGTTTCTTTGATTAAAGCTTTTCTATATTAATATTTTACCACTGATTCTCACTTATGAATCCAAAAAATGTTATCGCATTTGAATACTAAGGGTGCTGCTTTGGGTTCATTGTCCTAATTATGTTTTCTACCAAACCATGGGCCAGCAATCACCATCATACATATTCCACTATATCAACTGTCCTCTCATTTCAGTCCTGCAAAAATTCCTGCAAATCATATTCCTGCAATTTCCAGCCAGGTGATCAGTGGATTCACGTCACTTAACAGGTTATGGACCAGTTCCAACATTGCTGAATCTAATGTGGTGAGTCACATGACAAGTTCCTTACCAGCTATGTATGGTAAAAACACAAGATAAATTTAGGAAAATTACAATAAACAAACAAATGAACAAAAATGGGTCATTTAACCTCAGTTAGTTTGAAAGCAATAGTCTCCAGGATATGGGAGAGATGTAAGAGGAAGTCAAGGGGAGGGGACAGCATAAATGAATATGATTAAGGGCAATATAGGTCCTGTACAAATTTCTTTTTTTTTTTTTAAGATTTTTATTTATTTAATTGACAGAGATCACAAGTAGGCAGAGAGGCAAGCAGAGAGAGAGGAGGGGAAGCAGGCTCCCTGCTGAGCAGAGATTCCGATGTGGGGCTCGATCCGAGGACCCTGGGATCATGACCTGAGCTGAAGGCAGAGGCTTTAACCCACTGAGCCACCCAGGTGCCCCCCTGTACAAATTTCTTAAAGACTAAACCAGTGTTTATAAATTAAGCACACAGAAATTAAGTTAAACTTTGTATATTCTTACTGAGTTAATGAGAAGGGAAAAGTAATCACTAGATATTTATGCTATCTGGAACTTACGAAGTGTGTTTGGGTTAGTTTACTAGAGCACTGGCCAAGGGTCAGACTTAAAAATAGCTCTAGGATCAACACTCATTCTCATTTTATCTCACTCACTTTATCTCCATAACTGTCACTGCTCAGAGTTAGACAAGCTTTTGGCCAGTTTTGGCCATACTTGTAGTTTGCAGCCAATTTCTGTGTCTAGGACAGACATTGGCAACTCTGTCAAAGGACAGTGCCAAGGGCTTAACATCCTTTTTTGTGGCTTGCATAAGTGAAAGGAAGAAAATCTAAATATGCTCCTAGTCTCAAGAATCAAGTGGCACAAGTTTGGACCACACAGAATCCTTCCTCAGCTGACCTCTGTACTTTCACTTGATTTTCCCCACTCCAAACTCGCCCTCAGAAACCAGATGCTCAGATGTCACTGGTGGCATCTTGGATGATCACAGAGGCACTAAAAGGTACAGCATAACTTAAGAATGAACTCATAAAATGATAGGTCTACAGCTAAGAAAATTCCATGTCATGTGGAATACTTTTGCTGCCATCAAAAGATGGACATTTTATGGCAAGAAATCCAGTCGTTACGTCAAATGATCATGATAGTGCTTTTTGTTGTTGTTTTTACTTTTTTTGGGGGGGTCCCAGAACCCTAAGAATCTGATGAAATCTGTGGGTCTTCTTGTAGAAGAGTGTTCGCATAGAGACACGGAATTTTCCATATGATTTTAGGGAGCTCACAGATCCCCTGAAAGGAAGCCAACCAAATAAGTTAAGAAACTCTCATCTAACCCAAACCTTTCATTTTACAAATGGCACAATAAAGCTCCAAAAGGGTGACGTCTTCTGCCCAACACAACACAGCAAGTTAACAGCAAAGACAAGTTTTTCACTCTACATCCAATGCCCTCAGAGACTCAGATTAATTCTCTTGATCACAAAGACTTCAAAGCAAGTCACAGGAAGCTTCTGAGAAAGAGAAGAAATACTTCTAGTGCTTTCTGAGGCACCGGGAAATCTTTCAGGGCACAAATGCTCCCCCAAAACGCCCAAGGGAGACAAGAAGTGAGACTTGTAAGCATGTTCTTGTTATTCTGATTTGGAGACACAGACATGAGGAAGATAAGGAACTAGAATTAAAGGAAGTACTTGGAAGGACATCTAAGAGTTGGGAGAAGATTCTCACATGGAAACAATATGTTCTGCAACAAGTCAGCATTAGGGTAAAACCAAGTCATATGAATACTGTCATTATATTAATAAGATAATATTAATTAAATTTCTAAAACAGAACACATGTGTGAGCTTCCCTTCTAGATGTTCCCTTTTCCCCGAATCTTCTTCGCTAGTCAACACTGTCTCCACCAGCAGTGGCTGGAAGGCTGCAGCCCACACCATCCCAGCCCTCCAGAGCCCTTTCCCCCCATCCCCTGCTCCCTCCCCATCCTTGGCCCTCTCGTTCTCTAAGACTTCTACTTTCTGCTCCTAGTGGGTGTCTCTTGACTCCATCTTCCATGCTCCCTCCCGTTCCTCCCACACTCACATTTCACCTGGCCTTACCTTCTTTCTACTCATTTCTCTTTCTATCTCAATTTATTTTCAATTCATCTACCAAGATGCTTTGAAAGTGATCTTTCTATAAAGCAATATAATTGGGGTACCTGGGTGGCTCAGTTGGTTAAACCTCTGTCTTCAGCTCAGGTCACGATCAGGGTCCTGGGATCCATCCCCGCAACAAGCTCTCTGCTCAGCAGGTAGCCTCCTTCCCCCTCTATCTCTGCCTGCCTCTCTACTTGTGATCTCTCTCTCTCTGTCAAATAAATAAATAAATCTATCTTTTAAAAATATAAATAAATTATAAAGCAATGTAATCAAATTACTCTCTGGCTAGAACACCTTCAGTGGCTACCCATTACGTACAAACTTCCTTTGAAAGTTTTATGCGATTTCAAAAATATTTTCAACATGTCATACGATACTTCTTTTGTATGGTTGAACACAAAACAGAATGCTTGTTTAATATCACTAGATTAGTAGAAATTGTATAACAAAAGTTATCTCATACGGTCTTTATACTCATTTTTTATGTAGAAATAAAGTGTTCCTCTCATGGAAAAAGGATGGATGCAATTGTATTGCTATATACTATTTAAAAAAAAAGATTTAGAGTATATTGCATATTAAAATGTAGACTGAACTTTTATTCTGTTACATAATGAAAAACAGATTTAAAAAATACTATTATACCCTGAAATTTGCATTTTCATATTTTGAGCTAAAAAAATCGCTGGTTTATTTTTTATAGTGATATGTTTTATGCTTAAAAGTTAAGAAAAAAGAAAAATTATTCTAGACTACCATTTGCAAGGACATCTCCAGAGTGACATAAATCCCAGAAATACAGTCTCATATTCCAGGGGCTTTAGACTCACCAAATAGGTCATGATGACATATCAGCATGGCACCCAAGGTCCTTTTGAACACCCTGTACCATTTATGGACCCTTCACTCTACTGCTATCACCTAATTTGCAGTCCCCCAGATCCCATGTCCTTGGACACACTTTTTTTTTTCTTCCTGTCATGTCACTATGATTTTCCTTTTTGTAAATATTGATACTTCTAGTCATTGTTCACACCCCCAAGTAGGCTCATCTCTTCTTTCTGAAACACCTCCTTTTTGCTACCCATCTAGTTCATGTATTACACGTGACTGTCTCCAGATACAGTTCCCCTTCTGAACTCTAAAGTCCTAGGTAGGAGGGAGCCCAATACCAAACATGGGATGGGGGAAATGAATATATATGAATATATTTACAAATGCACAGTTAATTTGGGAAAGTAAGCAATTGGAAAGGAGGTATACGTAAAATAGGTAGAGGTGAAACTCTCAGTATAACATGGCTTTTTATCTCAAGATACACTCTTCTTCTCTCCTTAAGGAGGTTTGTTGGTTCTGTATAAGACATGTTAAATGAACTTTGCAGTTTATAATCAAATCTACAAAGCACAGGGTAACCTGGACTATTAATATGACAACCCAAAGTCAGATTTTTCAAAAATCTCTAGGAGTGGAATACTGCTCTTAGAACAGTGTGTTTCTCTTTTCCATTCATTGTATCTGTGTCAGATATTGTTAGCTGTCCACTAAAGACTTTCTCCTTCCTTCTCTCCAGCAGAAAAGTGTAGCTGAGACATGGCTGCTGGCTGACCATTTTTCCTAGCTTCCTTTGGTACATGCTTGGCCATGTGATTCATCCCTCATTGCTAATGGACTGCAAGAAAAATGTGAGCAACTTCTATTTGACTAGCTAAAGAGGAAGTCTTTGGCCCAAGGATTATGTTCTTTCCTTTCCATTTTTATTTATAGGTGTGGCAACCAGTGACTTAGGAAGTTACACACAGAAGTTACACACTGGCATGACCTGCATGAAACAGAGCTGCTAAAAGACCCAGACTGTTACCCAAGACAGAAATAAACTTCTGTCTTATTTGAGCCACTGCTTCCAGATGTCTCTGTTAGAGGAGCTTAGCCTTTACCTGGACTGATACAGTATCAAGAACTAAAAGACTACAAATGTTTGTATATTCCTATATCTATTATATTTTTACCCAATTTAAATAAATCCTCAAAGCAGAACTTTTAAAACTAGCAAATATTAATATTTATTATGAGAAACTCATTTTCTAAAGTATAAAGACTTTGGAGAGCTAATTTTGTAAGACCTGATATATAAAAAAGTTAGCTTTGTATCTGTATTAATAAATGATTTGCTGACAAGGGTAAATGAACTTTTAAGTAGAATGGACATGATAAAATTTCCTATAGGAAGCCCTGTAGAAAGAGGAATGCAAAGATGCTAAAAAAGAACCATATAATACAAACCCCAATAAGCTGATGTTTTCCAAAAATGGTTACATTACCTTAAAAATCTTTGAAGTTTGAGTATAACTTCTGAGTCATTAAAAAAAAAAGACTGACAATTTCTTTTGTTACACGTGAAATATGCAATTATTTTTTTTAAAGATTTTTTTATTCATTTGACAGATAGAGATCACAAGTAGGCAGAGAGACAGGCAGAGAGAGAGGAGGAAGCAGGCTCCCCGCTGAGCAGAGAGCCCGACACGGGGCTCGATCCCAGGACCCCGGGATCATGACCTGAGCCGAAGGCAGAGGCTTTAACCCACTGAGCCACCCAGGTGCCCCTGAAATATGTAATTATTAATGGAACATCAGCTCCTCAAAAGACACAGCAGTGAAAATACAAGATAGTTACTTAAAATCTAGTTTCTCTAATTTTCAAGGTGACATCATTCAGAATAAAAAATTCCATTTTTGTCTCAATTATGCATTTTTTGTAATTAGTTCCAGAAATGAACCCTGTAGGGTTTCTGTTCTATTTTTATGGCCAAAGTTTACTCATTAAAAAAAAAAATAGGGCTATCAAGAAAAAGTGATTTTCTGTAGGAAAGTATTCAAAGAAGGCAATTTTTTGCTATTACAAATAAATAGGTAAAGGATAAGTCATTTTTGAATACTCATGTCCTAGCATTTTTAAATGCAGTGAGAAAGACATAATGGACAGCTCTACAGCATCATTTCTGGTATTGCTTTCATGGCTTTACATAATCTGGCTGCCTTCTGTAAAGCAGACTTTGCCTCCTTGGGGATGCTTATCAAGCCACCCCTCTAAGGGTTCCGGCTGCGCCCTGGCACCAGCAGGGTCCTATTAGAGAGCTAAATCACGAGGTCTGGTAGTTTAAGTAAGTAAGCCCCATTAAATGAGAACTGGACTGGCTCTACTACTGTCACATTTTACTTCTAAGTACCAAGTGGTACAAGGCTTCCCAGTTGGATATTGACTTTTATGTCATTCTTCTTAAAATTTGCCTCTTTATTTCAAAGAGAAAGTGCTAGCCATTAGACAGGAGCTTCCTGAACTTGGTACCAAGTTACAAAGTACCTGCTCCAGAATCATCCTTTCTCCATGTATCCCTTTACCCACAACAGTGTCCCTTCTATCACTGTCCCTTGAAGTCTCACTGCTTAACTATGTATCCTACTGCTTTGACATCCTTATGCTGAGTATCTCTTTCCCCCGTATTGCCACCTTCTTAACTTCTCCTTAACATCAGCATGTTTTCCCATCCTAGAACAATAAAAATCTCCAAAACCTGCCAGTCTCCCTCAGGCCCATCCTTCCTGCCTGCCTCTTCATAGGTATCACCACGGTCTTCCAATTTCCCAACGCTCAGACTCAGCTTCCTGCCACTGGACTTGTCCCTAGCAGTTACACTCCCAACAGCTCTTGTCAAGGTGTCCACTTTCCTACCTTGTAAAACAAATGTATGAAAATACTTATCTAGACAACTTGTTGAGAATCCCCCTGCAAAAACCAACTTTGAGCAAATCATTCACTATGTAATATCTGCATATCAGACAGCAGGTTCTAATTACATTGTTACAACCGACTAATGGTACGTGGAGGTGCAAAATGTTGCAACCTGTTTTGGTTTGGGGGGGCTGCATGTCCATTTTAGTATTTGGTAATGTTAACCAATTCTTTTTAATTGAAATGTCCTTTTGTCTTAGCTTCCACAATATCCTACTTGCCTGATATTTCCCCTACGTGTATGGTTACATCTCAGCAGGTCTCTACTCCTCAACCCATCCCTTAAATGTTGCCTTCCTTGGGACTCTGTCCTAGATGTCATAGATAACACCTATGACCATATTCTAATAATAGTACTAGCAGATACGGTTTCTCTTACTCTCACATTTTACCACACAGTTTACATATGTTAACATAACACAACCAATCCTCACAACAACTCTATGAGGAGAGTACTATTTTTATTCCAGTTTTATTTCACTTTCAAAAATGTAGTTAAGTTCTGAGCTTTAAGCAGCCTGTCCATGGCCATGGACAGACCAGCGTCTGTGGCAGAGCCACAGCTCAAATCAGATATTTACTTCCAAATGTCCTTGTGATGTTTCCCATAACCTTACTGTGACATAACTTCAAGTCTAGCTCCAAGTCAACACCCTAAGCCTTATCCACACTGCCTTTTGGACTTTCAATCTTAATACATGACTCTGGTGTATCTTCACCAAATACAGCTGACTTTTCTATAACGTCAACCACATGACCGGCTGGACATGCACATGTAAAGCCTTTGGTCAACAGAGAGCCTCAAGTGAGATCAAATGTATAAGCCCAGGCCTAAACACAATCAAGATGAATGTTAATCAAGTTAAAGGGAAATATGTTCTGACTTCATTTACATAATATGGTTTGAATACTTAATTTAAATATATATTTAATTCCTACCTTTCCAAGGTGAAAATAATGTTTTGGAATACTTTATTAATTTGTGATGCCAGACATCAGGTCATTTAGAGGAACTGAATTCCATGAAAATTCAGAATACACGTAATATTCACTTTTGTTTAAGCATGTGATTCATGCAGAGCTACTGGCACCACTGGGTCTGCACACTGATTAACCATCACAACACAGAAAGGCCCAGACCAAAGATCATTCACAGGGGAATATATGTATTTGCTCCAACTCAGGAAGAAAGAGTAGTAATAAAAAATGTCCAGGGGCACCTGGGTGACTCAGTGGGTTGAAGCCTCTGCCTTTGGCTTGGGTCATGATCCCAGGGTCCTGGGATTGAGTCCCGCATCAGGCTCTCTGCTCGGCGGGGAGCCTGCTTCCTCCTCTCTCTCTGCCTGCCTCTCTGCCTGCCTCTCAGCCTACTTGTGATCTCTGTCTGTCAAATAAATAAAAATCTTTAAAAAAATGTCCATTTTAGGTACACAGATTTATCAAAAAGTGACTCAGTCATGGCAGCTGGCAAAATGACATTTTACCCATAACAGGTATGCACATGACCGATGCAGAAATTCTTATCATTTTACTTTTAACAAGACCTGTGCCTTGTGTATGACTTTCAGTTGAGCTTTGCTACTCTAAAGATGTTTCAGTTTCCAATTCATCATGTCTAGGATAGAACTCATCATCTGTTCCCTCAAACTTGATTCCTGCCTTGTGTCACAATTACAGTAAAAGAACCCATCATAAACTAGAAGTCCAGGCAGAAACATGGGTATCATCCTCGATTTCACCCTCTTGACAATACCAAAATGTTTTTGTAATATCATCTCAGTGTTTTGATTGTAGCAGTCTTGTGAGGCTGTATTACCTTAATTTTATAAATGAAGATATTTATGTTCAAAGAGTTTAAATGCCCTGCCCAAAGGCACAGAATAGTTATGATGTTTATTTTGTGGTGCGTCATTTAGTTAATACATTTATACACATTATCTTATTTAATCATTACAACATTCATGTGATTAAACTCCTTTTTTCTCAAATAAGGTAACTGAGGGCATGGAGAGAGAAAGCCAATCATTTGAGGATATGAACCAGGATTTGAACTCAAGTGTGTCAGCCTTAAAAGCTTTTCTTTATTATTCTTGCTCTCAGTAATTAATCTCACTGAGTAGGGATCTAAACTCCATTTGTTTTCCCAGTGGGCAATCATTCAACTGATCAAATACCCCAGTGGTAGGACGTTCACTTTAATTTGGTGCTAAAAACTTCATAAGAAAGAGTGCTTTACTTTAAAATTTTTTCTCAAAAACAATTCTCAGTTTTGCAGAGTTTGTTAAACATCGCTGATACTTTAGTGATTGAGAAATTTATAATGTATTTCAAACTCATTGTTATTAAATACAATTTTCTATAACAGTGCCAGAGCCTTATAGAAAACATAGCAGAACAGAAAGAACACCTAACATAGAGCAGACTCTGGAAGCTACTTTTATGTAGAATGATTTCAGAAGTTTATTTTCTCATCATTTTCTTTCTTACCTTAAGATATACAATTCTTCTCAAGCATCTTCTCAAATCCTCTCTCCAAGAAAAACCCAACCATCTGTATATTTTTAATTAATTAAGGCTGTAAGTTTTATTTATGATTACATACGACAAAAGAGGAACACTGAGAGATTAAATGATCTAAGTAATACAAATGAACTAGCAATAGTACTAGGAGCATAGTGTATTTAAATTCGTCTTATAAATTAAGTCCAGATACTTGATTTTTGACATGTAAGAAAGGGCCATATTTCTAAAATGTGTTCAGCCATCATCAGTTCCAAGAACTAGATCAATGCCATAAACATATTCTTGCCATTGAAGAGCAACATGACTGGTTATGCTGTAGGAGCAATCCATGGATACGACCATCACACACGAGACGGCACCAATTAATTCACTTCCTATGTTCTTTTTGTCAGATGGAGCCCACATGCAAATGCATAATCAAAAATAGCCATTTCCTTAGAAAATACTTAGGATGAGGTTTTGAAAATGCCATAATTGCTTTCTTCTCTCCCTCTCTCTCTCTCTTGTCCCCCCCAACACACATCCAATCAGACTGCTATAAAGATCCCTAGCACCCAAACAAGAAAACACACGGCTCATGCTGGTAAGCCTGGCCAGATACACTTCTACAGGGGTCCTGCCAGGCGTACTTGAAGAGCTTTCTGGAGACTTAGGGGTCAGACTCAGTCTAACTTCACATTGTAAAATCTTCAGAACAAATGAGGCCATGAGGTTCCAGCTACATTATCATCATCATTCCTTCTTCCTTTAAAAGCTCCAAAAGCCCATATTAATTTTTTCTCAATTGAAACAGAGCACAAAACTCCCCTGATCACATTCTGTCTAAACATGAACGTTTTATGGCTTCCCCTTCATTCACTATGTCTTAGAGGTTATAATATCCTTGTTTGTGTACGAAATTAAGCCTATGTTTCTGTTCAAGAATCTTTGTTAACTATACCTGCTTTGCCTGTTTCCATTTTCAGACTCTTAAAAGATACGAGATGTAAATGATAAGCATTTCTCTGTTTAAACAGTTTTTTTAAATGAATGTTTCCAATACTGTTGTTATTGCCTAAACTACAGACCATAAGGAAAGGAAACTCCATGAATTTCATTACTTATCAGTTAGCTATGTGTTGGCCTGTCAAGTGCCTCCAGTATCTCCTTACTATCTACTGTGCTAAGTTTAAACTCTTTGGACTATTTCACGAGACACTCCGTGGGGCTTGACTGGGTCTCACTGTTTATTAAGAGAAACTCAGCAAACCCCGACTGTAGCTGTCCTGCTTCTTCCTGTCTCTTTACCTTTGTCAGTGCCTTTCTAGTTGCTTTTTTTCAATATAACAATACAGTCCTAAGATGGTTCATCATCTCTTCAAGAAAGCTTTCTCCATCTTTTCCAACCTATTTTCATCATCAACTTCTACAAGTTCATGGAAAATTTGTTAGGTCAAAGGACAAACTAACATCTATTTATTTGTTGCCTCCTAGTGATTTGCGCTAACTTGATTCAGTTTTGTCATCTAATTTGTGTACTCTGTAAGCATAAGAAATATAATTTATAATTTATTTTGGACATCTCTTACCTACATGGAAGGTGAGTGATAATCTCAAATATAGTAAAAGAGTAAAACATTTTCTGCTTCTTCCAAAGTGCAACCCAAAAACAGTTTCTGCCCGAGATTTTCCAAGAAGTAAGAAAAAAAGATTTCTACTTGTTAGCTGTCTTATCTTAGGCAAGCAAGGTCACCTCTGTGCCACTAACACCTTTGTTTAAATTCAAGGATAAGAATACTTAAGTTTCATTGACTTCTTTGATTTCTTTGAATATACTGTTCATATCTTGCCTCAGGCTCTTCCTTCTATTTATTTTCCATCTGTTTATCTAGTTAGTTACCTCCTATCCTAAAATGGAACATTCTTACAGAAGCTTTCCTTCTTACTCCTTCCTCCTACTATTTTATTTATTCAATGGCTATCTTCCCTGGTTAACTATACCCTGCTAAAAAGCATGGATCGCATAGTATTAGTCCACACTGTATATCCAGTGCACTGTGTAAATATATGAACATTCATTACTGAATATTTGCTTCTTTTCCTCTTTTCTCTTTTTTGGTAGGATTTGTAGTTAAAATCTCATAGTGATTTTTCTTATTCCTTGATGTGTGTCTTGGTGTTTAAGGATGATCATCAACCATCATGCCAGAACGTGAAGTGGGAAAACGCAAAATTATGCTGTTTAGGGGAAATGATAAGATCAGGCCAAAGAGTACAAACATGTGTCCACATCCTCTGTGTGTGAACCAGAAAAACAGAGGATTTATGGTGAATATCTAAATTAACTGTTCATTTTAATACCTATAAATACTTCTTACAACTTGAATCATGACAGATATATTTTTTTTAAATGACTTAATGTGAAGCTACTTAGGATTAAGCGAACAGACAGAAAACACTACATGATGAGATATGAAATGTTTCTTTTATACAAACCATTACTAATCTGTGCTATACAGGAATAGATTTCATGAGTAAGACTATAAGAATTGCAAATTGAGAGGTATAAACACTTTCATACCTAGCACCAGCATTTTCAGTCTCATTCAACCTACATAAGTAAGAATCCAGACTGATACAAGTTATTAAGACCAACGTAAAATACACACACACACACCCCACTAACACGGTACCAAAATCAGAATGGACGAGGAGATTCTCAACGAAATTAGACACTTAGTATGAAAACAAGAGTGTTCTAAAATAAATAAATACATAAACAAACAAACAGATATTTTTAAAAAGAGTTTTAACTTCAACGAGTCAAATAATTTATCTAAAATTCTAAAGAACCTCAGTCTATACACATACATTCACTTGTTCAATTTAGTCAGACTGAAGGTTAAGGTTAACTGGTGCATCTTAAAGCAGGGGGGAAAAAAAGAAATATATACAGTGTGGTTTTATTTAGACAATTGTTAATGTAAATAGTTTTCTCAACAAACAGGTAATGATAACTACCCAAGCTGTTAGTAAGATTTGGCTGACACTACATGGCAAACCAAAGGCCCCTGAGGGGGCTTCTCAAATAAAATCACAAGCCCACACTGTTAAAGACTTGTGGTTGATGCTCATATGTATGCCAAATTTTTAAGGCAAATCTCGAGGACCTAAGATTTTATTTTTTTTTAAAAAAGATTTTATTTATTTATTTGACAGAGAGAAATCACAAGTAGGCAGAGAGGCAGGCAGAGAGAGAGGAGGAAGCAGGCTCCCTGCCGAGCAGAAAGCCCAATGAGGGGCTTGAACCCAGGACCTGGGATCATGACCTGAGCTGAAGGCAGTGGCTTAACCCACTGAGCCACCCATGCGCCCCAGGACCTAAGATTTTAAAAATTAAACTCCAACTCCCAGAAACGTGACTTTCTGTACTCCTTAGCTGCCAGAGCTGCACCATTATGCTGGTCTTATACAGATTAAAAAAAAAAAAAAAAAGACCACAGGAATTACATCTTATTGTCACTTTACTACCTGGTTTATATACTCCCTAATTTATAAAAGGCAAGACATCATTTGGATGGATAAAAATGCTGCTGAGGCACATTAAAAAGTACAGGCATTATATTAACAAAAAGAAATGAAGTTAGGATAGGAATTCATAAGATAGAAAAAATCCAATCCATTCTCCAAGAAATAAAAATTTTGTTGAAAGAAAACAAAATTGAGCTATACACTCTAACTCTACCTTTTGTCTCAAACATTTATATAACTGGACATTGCTAAACATAATCTAAAACTGAGAGCCAGGAAAGTGAATTTACTTAAGTAAAGTATTTCTCATAAAGTGATAAAATGACTGCCTTTTACAATACAGTAAGCATTCATAAAGAAGCATGCTTAACTGTGGGCAGTTTAAACATGAAATACTAAAGTTTTAAAACTCAAGAAAGAAAAGTGAATTCAGTGACATTTAATGTCCTGCTAATTCACAGTGTGACTGACTTGCTTAAGAATAACCAGTCCTGAGCCAGAGCTCTCCCTGCTCACCCCCTCCCCCCTGTGCATCACCACTTCACAGGGTGCCTCTCAAGGATTAGACCCAGAAAGGAAATTATAAAATTAAAATGTTTCTTCTCAATGATTGGCAAAACAGGTTATTTCCAATAACAGGTCTTTTTGTCTACTCAGATGACAGGAAAAAAAAAAGAAAAAAAACCCTCCTTAGACCCAGAAAAATGAAACCACTGTACTGCGGTAATATAAATACAAATGTTGGCATTACTAAATAATTTAGGTTCTCTTGGTAGACATGATGATATACTAGTTTTAGAAAATTCTACATTTTCATGACCAGATATTATTAAAGAGAATGTTTAGACTCTAATTTTAAATTAAATGTTATAACCAAATAAAATATGGAAGCATCTCACAAGCATCCCATTAAGTAGAATATAATCATTTCTGTTAACTTACAGAATTGATTCTTTACATAATCTCTTTGACAGTATTATTCACCCATATTTTCCCATTTCCTTTGCAGCAGCAGAAAGCAATTAAAGCTGTATATAATTAATTAGCCAACAACTAAGAAACAGGAAGCCAGAGAATATACATTACAACCCAAGATCATTAGAAAATTTTTACAGGACAGATTTTTAGCTGAGAGATATTGTTTTTAAATCTTTCATTACTGCGTATCATGAGGCACCTATACAGCATCAGCAAAACATTTAAAATGTTACCTCTACTTTTATGTAATGCAGAACTGACTGCCCAGCATTTTATAATTAAAAAACTAATTTATACTGAAATTTTAACAATAAAATATGTTTTATGAATTTTTATATATATTTCTTACATAGTTTTTGCTTGAAATGTATCTGGTTGATTTTTAACCTTAAAGCTTATGCCCCAACTCACTAATTGAATCTAATCAAAAAGTACTTGTGAAGAAAAGCTGTTTAGGACAAAGGATGAATTTTCTATTAGAAATAACTGCTTCATATCCATGGTTCTCCATATTTCTCCCTTGCCAAGACACGCAAGAAGAAGCATATGTTCTTAACAGGCACACTTGTTCACTGGCCGCTTCTTTGCACCAACCCTCTTGATAATCACAGTTTAATTTTTTCAAGTAGTTGATTTTTTTTTAAAAGATTTTATTTATTTATTTGAGAGAGAGACAGTGAGAGAGAGCATGAGCGAGAAGGTCAGAGGGAGAAGCAGACTCCCTATGGAGCTGGGAGCCCGATGCGGGACTTGATTCCGGAACTCCGGGATCATGACCTGAGCTGAAGGCAGTTGCCTAACCAACTGAGCCACCCAGGCGTCCCTCAAGTAGTTGATTTAAACAGATAATAAAGGTGAACTAGGTTACATATACCACCATAGTTTCCTTCCTTTCCTATTGAAATTGCCACTTAAGTCCCACACACTTGCTTCACCTCCCAACCTGACTGGCAGAGTCAGGCTGCTATTCTACAATAGGGATTCTTGCCCAATTCATCTCCTAACATAGATAAGGCAGTAGAGACAATGAAGAATTTCTTCTCCACAATCATATAAAGGGAAGGGAGCAGAGTAGACATGGAAGAGTTTGGCGCTCATTGTTCTGGAACTGTAGCTGCTGCTAGAGGGAAATGGTTACCAGGCAGCTACAGAGAGGAGCTCCATCCTGGGAGACTGGCCAAGAGTCAGAAGCTGCATGGCATGCAACACAGGGAATGGGCAGTCAGGGACTAAAAGGGGTAGAAAGTAGAAGACACATACGTCCCATAACACAAGGAATCTGGGAGGATACTTCTTCATGTAGAGATTGCCCTGTTGACCAAGAACTTGAGCTTTGAAATCTGGACATAGGGATCATTTCTAGGGAAGGGTTTTTTAAACAGGAGGTTGCTAATATTTGAGTGGTGAGTAAACCCATATTCTGATAATGCAGACAAATTAAGACCACTAAGTAGATTTTCTTTTATGAATTACATGTGTGGTTATAAATATTTCATACTGTGGAGCACATTATCTATCATACGTGACAATCATACAGATCTAGAATAGGTGTGCCAGTATTGGATAAAAGATACTTAACATGTAAATCTTAACCCCAATTCATTTAGAAAAACTTTTAAATAGGATATGAGGGATCCTGGGGTGGGTAGAAGACCTTTTAACAAACAGCAATTTAGGGGCTCCTGGGTGACTCAGTGGGTTAAAGCCTCAGGTCATGATCCCAGGGTCCTGGGATCGAGCGCCACATCGGGCTCTCTGCTTAGCAGGGACCTGCTTCCTCCTCTCTCTCTGCCTGTCTCTCTGCCTACTTGTGATCTCTGTCTGTCAAATAAATAAATAAAATCTTAAAAAACAAAACAAAGCGAACAAAAAACCCCCCAGCAATTTAAGTACTTGTATGCCATCAGTATACCTAACATAGAATTCCCCAACTTACTATATTTCCTAACATACTAAAATTCATGATGTCCATGAATAAAATACTGATGCATCTTTGTTTTTAACTGAAGAAATACACAATTCTCTATCGTTTTGTCAATATATTTTCAACTATGGAGTCAATATTTAAAATTTTAAACTAGTTTAGATACATCATTTTCAGACATTAATTAGGACAACTCCGGTGATTCTCAAACTGGTTGCATAAATCCCTGTGAAGCTCACAGATGCCGTTTTTTAAATAATAGAGAATAAGATAAGTATTTCTATTCTTATCACTAGTTTTAATTGAGCAAGTCTTGATCAATGCTTTCAGAAAAGAAGAAATAGCATATGTAACAGCCTGAAGGGAAGAATACGATTGTTACTATTTGCAGACTACATGGTCTGCTCACAAAAACCAATAAAATCAATAACTAACTCCTAAAACTCATCAGAAAGTTCAGTGCTAAGGCCAACTAGAAGATTGATTTATAAGAATCAACAGCACTCCTGTGATTTACCAATAAATACATACAGAATGTAGGAAGTGATTCACAATATTAAGAAAAACAATTCACTTGAAGGAATTAATTAAAGTATTTAAGATCTCTATAGGAAAAAAGTTAAAGGCCTTTTAAGAGGCATAAAGAACTGAATAAAGAGATATTTCATGTTACCGGATGAGATGACTCTATGTAGCCATGCTCTCTAAGTAACACTATACACTGAGTGCATTCTCAATGAAAATCCCGGCTGCATTTCCTTAGGAATACCAATTAGCAGATGGTACTGAAACAAGTCCATCCCTAAATTCTGAAAAAAATGCAATTCTTAACTAAACATAAAAATTGGAGTCCTGATGGATTCAAGTTGCTAAGCGTGGAAGGTAAATTGATGTGTTAATAAAAAAAATATATTAGAGAATACATAACTTTCATTATATATGGGTGAGGAAAGACTTCTTTAAAAACTTCAAAAGCAACTATATACTTTATGATTCCATTTATAAAACGGCCTAGAAAATGCAAAACTAACAGAAGGTAACACATCAGTAGTTGTCGCGGATTAGAGGTGAGAGGACAGAAGGACTGCTAAGAGATGCAAGAAAACTTTCTGGTATGACAGAAATGTTTGATATACTGATTCTGATAGAAACTGCACAATTATATACATTTGTTAAAACTCAATAAACTGTAAATTTTAAAATGCATAATACTGAATGCAAATTATACCTCAATAAGCCTGATAAAAGTTGCTTTAAATCATAAATTACAAGGTTAAAATTGATTACTACATAAATATTAAGATTTATATTCAAAGAAGGGTAGCATGAGAAGCATTTGGAGAAAAGAGACTTGCCATGTCCAAAAACATTTAAAAACATGGAAAAGGTGAAACAATGGTTACAAGACTGAATATTGTCTTGTGGGAGGTTGGTGAAGATTTAGAAACTTTCATTGATGGTTGGTGAAAATGTACATTAGTGAAGAGATTTGGAGACTGACTTTCTATTTTAATATATCAGATTATACCCCCACTAACTCCATCTCATTCTCTCTTTTTCTCCATCCTACTCCTCACCTTTCAATACTCGATGTTGTCTGTCCCAATAGTATGGAACCACAATGAAGTCAGAAGGTCTCATCTACTATGTTTACTGCTTTACCTCTTATGTCTCGAACAGTGTATACAACATTGAAAAATTCAGGATATATTTCTGAATTAATAAACATACTTCACACTTTAACATCTTAAACAATACCAGGTTGCTGTTTGAATATATTTACAATTTAAGGTTAAAATTCTATATAATGTCCTTCGTTCAAGGAAAAGGCAATTTCTCCACTGAAACTATTCAGAAAACAGATGTAAGTGAATTAGAGTATCACTAACACAGAGACTTCCTGAGTCACAATAATTCCACTCAATAAAATCTCATTAATTATGCACCCTTCCTTACTGTACCAAAAAATGCAAAACAACATAAATTGTTTCATATAACCTAAACATTATGAAAATGAATGTAACAGAAGTAGATAAATATGTAATTGAATAAATGAATAATCAAGCTGGCTGTCAGTCTGAACGAAGCCAAAGTAGTCAACTAAGATGATAAGACATAATGAGCTGGTTACCGAGGCAGAGAGTTTTTCAGTGGCAAGAATGAAAAATTAAATGAAATGAAGAGACACCCCTGAAACAGTAACTACAGTTACAGTTACAGTTAACAGTAACCCTGACAATGGCTTGAATACTTAAGTGCAGTGTGAATGATACACTGAAAATATGCTTCCAGGGAAAATAAGTGGCCACCTGAGAACAACACCCTGATTTAATGGAGTTACAGAGTAATCTCAAACATCAGGAAAATGCAAAGATCACAATTAAGATACAAGGTTGAATAGAAGAGATGGAATGCCAATTTAATTACTAGAAGAAATTGTTTTGCCTGTAACTATGAGTCACTCTGGACTTAAAATTGTTGAAGTTTTGTTATCAGTCACAATGCCTCTGAAACCTGACATCACCCAAAGCAATACTTTGTCTCAAGTCTAAAATTTAATATGAAACCAGATTTTGCTCTAATATAGACAGTCTTAAAATTTTCCATTATTTTCATTATTGTGAAACATGAACTCATCAATTTGGGGGGAGGGATATTTTTTACCTTAAAATTCTCATTAAAAAAAAGTCACGGGTAGGCTTTAATGGATATATCATTAAGAATTTGTTTTACAGGGACGCCTGGGTGGCTCAGTTGGTTGGACGACTGCCTTCGGCTCGGGTCATGATCCCGGAGTCCCGGGATCGAGTCCCGCGTCGGGCTCCCAGCTCCATGGGGAGTCTGCTTCTCCCTCTGACCTTCTCCTCGCTCATGCTCTCTCTCACTGCCTCTCTCTCAAATAAATAAATAAAATCTTAAAAAAAAAATTTTGTTTTACAATGTACACAAATTTCATGTTTCTCACAATGGCTTGCCTTTATCCAAAACTCAGAGATCCAAGTCTTTTGTCTTTCAGAAATGTAAATTCAAAGAAGTCCCTGAGACCCAGGAATACAGGGGAACCAGTGATGATGGAGTGCAAAAAAGAGATTCTCTAAATCTACGTATGAAGCCTACATTCTGAACTGCATATGTGTGGACTCAATTAAATAAATATTGCAAAATATTTGAAAACTGAACTATAAAGAGAACATTGCTCAGGTACCAGACTTGGCTCTGGTGGCACATCTATGCAATGACCTGATACCATTAGAGAGAAATCTGAAAAACTAAACTGAATGTTGAAACCACAGCACTCCAGAGGCAAAGGAGAACTGTAAGCTAAAAATAATTAAGTGGATTGACTACTAAAAAAAATAAATCAACGTTATTGATAAGATCAGCACAAAAAAAACAGAAAAATACCAACTGTTAAAGTAAAAAAGACACTATCCTCAAAATGACCCAGGTGATGGAATTATCAGACTTTTTTTTTTCTTTAAAGATTTTATTTATTTGAGAGGGAGAGAGAACATGAAAGGGGCGAGGGGCAGAGGGAGAAGCCAGCTCCCTGATGAGCAGAGGGCCTGATATGGGACTTGATCCTGGGACTCTAGGATCATGACCTGAGCCTAAGGCAGTTGCTTAACCAACTGAGCCACCCAGGTGCTCGGAATTATCAGACTTTTAAGTGGATGCAATAACCATGCCCCATGAAGTGAGAACAAAAACTCTTAAAGGAATGGTAGATGGCCTTGGCAGAGAAAATATAAATTGCAACAAATCTAACTAAAAAATAGGCAAAACACTTGAACAGATAATTTTCTAAAGAAGACATGCATATTGGCAATAGGCAAATGAAAAGATATGCAACATCCATCACTGATTATCAGGGGAATGCAAATCAAAATCACAATAGGATACGACTTCACATCCACTAGGATGGCTGTCATCAAAAATAAATAATAAACACACACAAAAGTGTAGGCAAGGATGTAGAGAAATTGGAACACTTGGGAAGTGTTAGTGGAAATCCAAAGTGCTGAACCTGCTAGGGAAAATGGTGTGGCTGTTTGCCAAAAAGTGAAACAAATAATTAAACATACGATCTACCATTTTTACTTCTGGGTATATGCCCAAAATTAATGAAAGTAATCTTGAAGAGGTACTTGTGTAACCATGTTCACAGCAGCCAAAAGGTGGAAGCAACCCAATGTCCATCAAAGAATGAATGAATGGATAAACAAAATGTTGCATATATACACAGCAGAATATTATTCAGCCTCTAAAAGGAAACAAATTCCAATGCACAGTATAAAATGGGTGAACCTTGAGACATTATGTGAACTGAATAAGCCAGTCATAAAACATACTGTATGATTCCACTCAGATGAGGTATTTAGAATATTCAACTACATAAAAATGGAGAGTATAGGGGTGCCTGGGTGGTCCAGTGGGTTAAAGCCTCTGCCTTTAAGCCCAGATTGTGATCTCAGGGTCCTGGGATCGGGCCCCATGTCGGGTTCTCTGCTCCGTGGGGAGCCTGCTTCCTCCTATCTCTCTCTGCCTGCCTCTCCACCTACTTGTGATCTCTGTCAAATAAATAAATAATTTTGAAAAGAATGGAGAGTATAATGGGGGTTTCAAGGGACTGGGGAGAAGGGGAATAGGGAGTCACTGTTTAAAGGGTGCAGAGGTTCAGTCTTGCAAGATGACAACTGTGCTCTGGATGTCTGGCAGGGATGGTTTTACAACAACATGAATGTACTTATGTCACCAAACTGCACATTAAAAATGGTTAAAATGGTAAATTTTGTACTATGTATATTTATCACAATTTTTTTAAATAGCTAAAAAAATTATAAAATATACAAGGGAATTTTATAATTTAAAAGCTAAATACTGAAATTTGGGTTGGATGAGCTCAATAACAGATTGAAGTCAAGAGAAGAAAGTTCCTGTCAAAACAGACCATTAAAAAATTGTCAAATCAGGGGCACCTGGGTGGCTCAGTGGGTTAAACCTCTGCCTCCGGCTCAGGTCATGTTCCCAGGGTCCTGGGATTGAGCCCCGCTTCAGGCTCACCGCTCGGCAGGGAACCTGCTTCCCCCTCTCTCTCTCTGCCTACTTGTGATCTCTGTCAAATAAGTAAATAAAATCTTTTTTAAAAAATTGTCAAATCAAAAAAAATAATTAAAACAGTTCATCAGAGACTCAGAAACCTGTAAGACAATATAAATATCAAATCTGTTGTAAGTATCCTTAAAGTTTCAGGAGGAAAGACTGATGAAGAAAACTTTTTTAAGAAAATAAAGACTACTGTGAGACCTATAGGTGAGACCTGAAACCATAAAACTCCTAGAAAAAAACATAGAGAAAAGACATCAGCCAAGAAATATTTCTCTAGATATGTCTCCTCAGACAAGGGAAACAAAAGCAAAATTAAACTAGTGGACTGCACCAAAATAAAAAGTTTTTCACAGTAAAGGAAACCATCAACAAAACAAGGCTACTTATGGAATGGGTGAACATATTTGCAAATGATTTTTCTAATAAAGGGTTAATATCCAAAATATATTAAAAAACCGCACCAAAAACCCCCAAATAATCCAATTCTAAATGGCAGAGGATCTGAAGATATTTTGCACTAAAGGCACACAAATGGTCAACAGACACATAAGATGCTCAACATCATTGATCATCTGGGAAATGAAAATCAAAACCATAAAATCAAAACCTCACACCTGTCAGAATAGCTAAAATCAAGAACACAAGAAAGAGTAAGTGTTTGCTAGGGTGTGGGGGAAAAGGTACTCTCTTGCACTGATGGTGGGAATGTAAATTGGTGCAACCACTATAAAAACAGTACAGACGTTCCTCAAAATATTAAAAATAGAATAACCATATGATGCAGCAATTTCACTATGGGGTATTTAACAAAAAACAAAAAACAAAACTAAAAATGAAAACACTAATTTGAAAGGATATATGCACCCCTGTATTTACTACAGCATTATTTACAATAATCAACATATAGCAGCAACCAAGCAATCCATTCACTGATATATGGATAAAGAAGATGCCGGGTGTGTGTGTGTGTGTGTGTGTGTGTGTGTGTATAATGGAATACTATTCAGCCATAAAAAGAATGAGATCTTGCCACTTGCAATGACATAGATAGTGCTAGAGAATATAATGCTAAGGAAAGTAAGTCAAGAGAAAAACAGATACCATATAATAGTATGTGAAATGTAAGAACAAAACCAAGGAACAAAGAAAAACAGAGACAAACAAACAATAGACTCTTAAATACAGAAAACAAAATATCAATTGCCAGAGGGAAGGTGGGTTGAGGATAGTTAGAATAGATAAAGGGGATTAAAAGTACACTTACCTTATGGTGCCTAGGTGGCTCAGTGGGTTAAAGCCTCTGCCTCCAGCTCAGGACATGATCCCAGGGTCCTGGGATCAAGCCCCGTGTCAGCTCTCTGCTCAACAGGGAGCCTGCTTCCCTTCCTCTCTCTATGCCTGCCTCTCTGCCTACTTGTGATCTCTGTCTTTCCAAGAGTACATTTACCTTGATAAGCACTGAGTAATGTATCAAATTACTGAATCATTATGTTGTACATCTGAAGCTAATATGTTAATTATACTTCAATAAATATCTCCCAAAACACACACACACATATATATGTATGTATATATATGTACATATATAGAGATATAAATACAGATACAGGTATTTTACAGATTAAAAAACCCTGCAAACCCCCAAAACAGTATAAAAAAGAAAATCATAACCAGCTGCATCTCATAGGTAAAAACTAAATAATCTCCCAGGTGAAAACTAAAGATTAAGAAAATATCGAAGAGGCAGCCAGAGGAAAAATGACACACATTACATATAGGAGAACAATGAATTTAATGCTTTCAGATTTACTAACACAAAATAAAGACCCAGATGAGAGTGCAGTTTAAAGGGCTCTAAGAAAATAACTGACAACTTAACAATTCTATAACCAGTAAAAATACCTTTCAAAAATTACGGCAAAATGAACACATTTTCCAATGAATGAAAAGAGAATTCACTAATAGCATATCTTCTCTAAAGGAAATGCTAATGAAAGTTCTTCAGGCAGAAGAGAAATGATACTAGAAGCAATGATCCTGGAATTCAGGATCAGAGGGAGATCAATAGAATCAGTAAACACCTCGGTATATATAACAAACTTTTTTCTCAAGTTTATTAAGTATGAATGTATAAGGTAAAAATTATGACACTGCTGGAAGGGTTTCAGTGTGTGGGTGCAAGGCATGGGACAACTGTTAACATACAGGTCTAAGGAGAATCCATGATTGCACCTTTTTACATTTCATCTGAAGTGATAAAACATCAACTTTAAGTAGATTATGAACATTAAATATGTCATGATCAACCAAAAATATTCAGAGACAACTAAAAAACAATAATTAAATAGGTGTATTAAAAATATTGAAACAATACAAATGAACACAGGAAAGGGAAAGTCAAAGAATAAAAAAGAAAACAGGGTACAAACATAAAACAATTATAAATGGGATTCGCCCATGTTGAGAAAACACTAAATGCAAATGATCTGAACAGGTAAAAGAAAAAAAAAACGAAATTAGAATAAAAAATTAAAATACACTGTATATAAGAAATCAATTAAATATTTATTGTTAGGATAAAAGTAAAATGATAGGAAAAAGAAATAAACCATGAAAAGTCCAACTTAAAGAAAGCTGTACTGAAAATACTAACTTCAAACACAGAAGATTTTAGGTAAAGGAAAATTCCTAGGCATAAAGAGGGCATTATACAATGGTAAAAGTCAGTTCACCAGGAAGATGGAGCTATATTTGGGAGCACTTTACAACAGAGTTTGAAAACCCATGAAGCAGAAATTGATAAATGCAGACATAGGCAAATGAGCAATTATACTTGGAAATAAAATTACTCACTGAGACATTAACATACATAGAAACTAGAAATATATAGAAGCCCTGAAAAGACAGACTAACCAACTTAAACATTCCACCCAACAAAAGCAGATTACACATTCTTTTACTTGCGTATAAATGGACCATGTCCTGTGTCTTAATACAAACGTTAACCATTTGAAAGGACTGAAATAATATAAAGTATATTCTTTGATCCTAATAGAATTATATAAGAAATCAACTACTGACATACACCCCAAAAATCCCCAAAATATACGGAAATTAAACAACATATTTACAAACACAGAATGAACCAAAAAGGGAGTCTCAAGATAAATTAGGAAGTATTTTGAACTAAAAAAATGAAAATAAATTTTTTGAAACAGAGCTTGAAGAGTGAATATAGTTATCTATAATAAACGCTTATGTTAGAAAAGAAGAACGGTCGTAACTTAATAATCTAAGTTTCCACTTTAAAAAGAAAAAAGAAAAAAGTGAAACAACCATAAGCAAGCAGAAAATAATAAAGAGCTGAAGTTAATAAAATTACGAAGAGGAGAACAGCAGAAAAAGAATCAATGAAACCAAAAGATGGTTCTTTGAAAAGAATAAAATTGAAAAACCTCAACTTCCTCACTTTGATACAATGACCTATGAAAACCCTAAAGCTAACATCATACTTAATAATGAATGCCTAAGCGCCTTCATTCTAATACTGGAACTAAGTCAAGGGATATTGTTGCTGACAACTTTCCTCTAACAGTGACTGAAGCTCTGAGCCAATGCAGCAAAGAAAGAATAATAAAAGATGTACACTTTAAGAAAAAAATAATTTTCTATTTGTAAACAACATGATTTGATCGCCTTTGCAGAAAATCTCAAGTAATATACAAAAGAGATCCTAAAACTAATAAATGAGTTAGGTAATATCAAAAGACACAGGTGAATATATTAAAAAAAAAAGTCAGTGATAATTCTATGCAATAACATAGTCAATGGACAGGAAAAAAAAATTTTTTTTAAATTACTACTCACTAAAGCTCTCCTAACAACTACCCCTCCCCAACTAAGAAATTCTCAGGAATTACTTCTTAAGATCTGTATGCTAAAAACTACACACCACTAATAAAAAAAACTAAATAAAAGTTCTAAGTAAATGTACAAATATACTATGTTCATAGTTTGGAACAATGTTAAGATATCAATTCTCCTCAAATTGATCTACAGAATGCAAAACCCAAGAAAGAATTTTTATAGATACTGACAAACTCTTTTTAAAATTTATATAAAAATGAAAAGAAACAGAGCACTCAAAATTATTTTGAAAAAGCGCAATAAAATTCGGAATCTTGAATGAACAGTTTTAGTATAAAGCCATGATAATCAAGACAACATATTATTAGTTCAGAAATACCTAAATGAGTATTGCCAGTTTATATCTGAAAATAGAGCGAAGCCAATTCCAGGAAGAAAGTATAGGCTTTCCAACAAATAGTGATAGATTTTATTATATGTAAGGAAAAAGAAAAAGAAAAAGAACCAAACCTACACCTCATGTCTCAAATAAAAATTACTCAAAGTGGGTCATATATATAAAGGTAAAACCTAAAACCAGTGTTTAGAAGAATATATAAGAGAAAATCTTCATGACCTTGGATTCAACAAAGTTTTCTTATATAAGACACTCCATAAAAGAAAAAAAATACATTGGTATTTCATAAGAAACAGTATATGTATTCTGTAAAATATCTCAGTGTAAGAACAAGAAGACACACACACTGGGATTTAAAAAAAAAAAAAGGATAAATCAAGTATCAGACAAAGGACTTTAATGAAGAATATATAAAGAACACTCAAGACACGAACACCAAGACCACAAAAAGTAGGCCAAAGATTTGATCACAATTCAGTAAAGAAGCTATATGGATAGCAAATAAGGAGATTAAAAAGATGTTAAAAATCATTAGCTATTAGGGAAACATAAATTAAAACCACATGAGGTGCCATTACACTATTATAATGGCTATTATAATGGCTATTATAATAGCTATTATAATGGCTGAAATAAAAATAAAGCAGGTAACATCAAGTGCTAGAATAGAAGTGAAACAACTGGAAATACACACTTCTGATAATAATGGAAAGTGGTAGAACTACTTCGAAAAACAGTTTTAACAAGTCTTATGAAGTTAAATATCCACTTTTCATATGACCCAGAAATGATTTACTGATTGAGTATATTTACTCTAAAAACACTAAAACATCTGAACAGATAAAAACCTGTACAGGAACATTTGTGATGACATTTCATATAATCATCAAAATCTTGAAACAAACCAAATACACTCCTACATGGTAAACAAAACACAATCAACAAAAAACAATATTACTTGGCAATAAAAGCTTAATACAATCAGCAACTCAAATTAATCTCAAATGCATAAGGCTAAATGAAAGAAGACCCAAAAGGTTACATATTGTTTGATCCCATTTATATGACGTTGTGAAAACGCCAGAACTTCAGGGACAGAAATCAGCTGCTGCCAGCTGTTGGGCGTAGAGAGATGTGCTAAATGATGCAGAAAGATGTCTAAAAAGGGACAGGGTAAGGGATTTTTTAAGTAAGGGAACTGTTTTGTTATTCTAATTGAACTAGTGGTTTCTGGACACATTTTTTTTTTTTTTAAGATTGTATTTGTTTATTCGAGAGAGAGAGCACTTACAAGCAGCGGGGAGGGGCAGAGGGAGAGGGAGAAACAGGCTTTCTGCTGAGCAGGGAGCCTGACTTGGGGCTCCATCCCAGGACCCTGGGATCATGGCCTGAGCCAAAGGCACGCACTTAACCAACTGAGGCACCAGGTGCCCTGGATACCTTTCTTACAACTAATGGAACTGTACACTACAGACAAACATATAGATATTGAACATAAGTTTTAAAACAAGCAAAAAAGTATTAAATATTCAAAAAGATGAAGTATACAATATGTCCTATTGAGTTCAAACTCATTCATTAATTCATTTTTTAAAGAAAGGGATAATAATTCATGTTAAAAAAACGAGCAGTGATGGAGAATTTCTTGTTCAACAGCCTCTGTGCAACATACAGCATCTTAATTCTATGAAGCAGTTATAACAAAGATTATGGCAATCAGACGATCAGTTAGATTTGGAGATAATCAGTGGAAGGTTGTCTTCACATGAATGAACAGAATCGATGTAGTAACTCAGAGAAGAAAACAATAAATGTATACATTTCAATCAAATATTTTTCAACACCAAAAAGTTCAAAGGCAAATTAGTAAAGGATTCAGAGTACTGAATTGTGAAAACACATACTCCCAATTAAATGTTTTTCTCATACAACCTATATTTCCTATTTAAATAGAAGTACAGGAGCTTAAATAGCAATGGTAAAAACACAGCTGTTTTATAAAACAGGCCTTCATTTACATGGGCCATCAACTGAAGAGCTATCTTCCCTTTAGAATTTTTGCAGACCTACTATTAGCAACTGCAGTTCTTCCAAGCACTGTAAGTACTAACTTTTTCTTTTTTTATCTTTCTGTAAAGCCATTATACCAACTTTTTCCATCAAATCAAGAGCCAGGAGACAATTTCAGTAAAGTGTAAACAGCAGAAAAGAGATTAACACTTCTGACCATTGCCTAGGATAGAGGGAAAAAGGCGGGGAGGGGGGAGCAGAGAAGGTGGACAAAGGGCAGGCCTAACTGGAACTTGCTGAAGACATTTGAATGTTTTTGAAGACAGCATTGAAGACTTTCCCTTGGCTGCTGCTGAAGATGTCTGGCTGCTGACTCTAGGGAGAGGATATTTACTTAGAAGATTTTGGCACCTAGGAAACAAAATAGGATGTGTTTCAGGGCAATTAAAGATGGAAGTGACATACACAAAGAATAGTATAATTGCTAATGATTTTTGTCTGCGGGCATCTGGACATGGGCAGGGATATTTAGGGAGGAACTCAGAATGGTTTATTAATGATTCCAAAACCATATGAAGCACAGTTGTTGAGCAGAACTTCTGAAAAGCCATACTGATGTCTATAATGCCTTAGAATTTCAAATAAAGAATTGGGAGAATATCAAAACTAAAAAAAATTCATGCATACAGACACAAATTCTCACATGAATTACTGGGAAATATGGTAAATAATTTTAGTTTTAAGAAACAAATGTAGCATGCATACACTATTATAAAAAACTGTATATCCTTTAGTAGTATCCTCCAAACTAAAATCATTTTCCTGCACCTCTCTTAGAGTACCTTTAAGTTCATTTCCAAATAGGGTATTACATATTCAGATGAGGGCAGAATATCAATGATTTATTTTTATATCCATTTATCTACCTCTTAACATTAAAAAAAAAAAAGCACAGACACATAAAAGCATCCAATGGACATATGTTCATTGCCAAATAAATACAAATCTACCAATGTAACAAAAATTAAATGTTGATGCAATGTCTGCATAGGCACTTTCTAAGGATAAGCAGTACTAACATTTATTATTCATTTACTATGTTGTTTTTGCTATGTGAAGAGAAAGAGTTACTGATGTAACCAATTACATCAGTTAGGCATCAAGACACCCATAAATTTTGTTCAGTATCTGGTTACTGATGAAGAATATGAGGACATAAACGGGTATGGAAATATAACCACAGAGTGTATCTTGAGATGTCTCATGCACACATAATACTTATTTCAAGACAGACTCTTAGAAAACTCAAACTGCATAACAAACCAATGAGAGAAGTGATGTAGAATAATGAATTAAAATATTTCTACTTGATTCAAAGTCATAAAAATCATGGTAAAGGGGTCCTTGAACAACTTTTCACTTGTCATCGTCCTGCTCCTTTTTGAAACTCCAGTACTTTCTTTTTGTTCCTTTCTTTTCAGATACTTTGTTCAAAGCAAAAAAAAAAAAAAAAAAAAAAAAGGCTCCATTTTAGGAAAAAATACTACTTCACAGTTGCTTGTGATACATGAAATAATGTTTCCCTAAGCTATTCCCGTCTAAATCCCAGGACCTGTGAACTTGTTACTTTGTATGGCCAAAGGAGCTTTACAAGTGTGATCAAGTTAAGGATCTCAAAATGGGAAGATTATCCTAGATCATCTTTATCTTGGTGAAGAGAAAGCATCATAAAGGTACATCTAAGAGGGCAGTAGGAGGATGAGAAAATGAGAGAGATGTGACCATGGAAACAAAATTGTAATAACACTCTTTGAAGATGGAGGAGGGGGACAGAAATAAAGAAAAGCAAACAGCCTCTAGAAGCTAGACAAGAAAAGAGATCTTCTCCTAGAGTCTTGAAAAAGAATGAAACCTTGCTGACATACTGATTTAAGGACTTCTAACCTTCAGAATGGATAGACAATAAATCTACTGTTTTAAGACACTACACTAGATTGGTGGTAATTTGTTATAGCATCAATGGGAAACCAGTACACTATGGCCTACATTTGTGTAATAAATAGCGTTCATTCTATTTGTCCATGTCTTTTTTTATCCACAAACCATTCTTGACATTTATTTCTCCTTTGAATGTTTGGTAAAATTCCCCAGGGAAGGCCCTGGACTCTTATTTTTTGGGAGGTTTTTGATCACTCCTTCAACCTTGTTACTGGTTATTGGTCTATTAAGGTTGTCAGTTTCTTCACGTTTCAGTCTTGATAGTTCATAGGTTTCCAGGAATGCACCCATTTCTTCCAGGTTGCTTAATTTATTAGCATATAATTGTTGATAATAATTTCTGATAGTTTCTATTTCCTTGGTGTTAGTCATGATTGCTCCCCTTTCATTCATAATTTTATTAATTTGGATCCTCTCTCTTTTCTTTTTGATAAACCTGTCAGTGATTTATTGATCTTATTCATTTAAAGAACCAGCTTCTAGTTTTGCTGATCTGCTCTACTATATTTCTGGTTTCTAATTCATTGATCTCTGCTCTTTTCTTAACTGTTTCTCTTCTAATGTGTGGCTTAGGCTTCATTTGTTGTTCTTTCTCTAGTTCTTTAAGGTATAAAAATTAATTTGTGTAGTCAGGATTTTTCTATTTATTTGAGTGAAGCTTCGATGGCTATGTATTTCCCCCTTGGGACTGCCTTTGCAGGATGCTATAGGTTTTGGACCTATGTGTTTTCATTCTCATTGGTTCCCATGAATTGTTTAAGTTCTTCTTTGATTTCCTGGTTGACCCAAACATTCTTAAGCAGAACGGTCTTTAGCTTCCAAGTGTTTGAATTTCTACAATTTTTTTCTTGTGGTTGAGTTCCAGTTTCAAAGCATTACGGTCTGAGAATATGCAGGGAATAATCTCACCCTTTTGGTATCGTTTAAGACCTGATTTGTGAGCCAGTATGTGGTTTATTCTGGAGAAAGTTCCATGTGCATTCGAGAAGAATTAGTATTCTGTGGTTTTAGGGTGGAATGTTCTGTATATATCTATGAGGTCCATCTGGTCCAATATGACATTCAAAGCTCTTGTTTCTTTGTTGACTGTCTGCTTAGATGATCTATCTCTAGAGTGCAGTGTTGAGGTCTCCTACTATTAGCATATTATAATCGATATATCTCTTTATTTTGATTAATAGTTGGCTTATATAGTTGGCTGCTCTCATGTTGGGGCATAGATATTTACAACTGTTAGATCCTTTAAAAAAGATATAGTGTCCTTCTGTAGCTCTAACTATAGTCTTTAGCTAAACATCTAATTTGTCTGATATGAGAATTGCTACCCCAGCTTTCTTTTGAAGTCTGTTGGCATGAAAGATGGTTCTCCATCCCTTCACTTTCAGTCTGGATGTATCTTAGGTTCAAATTGAGTGTCTTATAGGCAGCATATGGATGGGTCATGTCTTTTTATCCAATCTGCAACCTTGTGCCATTTTATGGGAGCATTTAGGCCATTCACATTGAGAGTGGTTATTGAAAGATACGGTTTTATTGTCATCATATATCAAAAGAAAAAATCCCGAAGACTGAGCAGCAATAGTAGCCATATCCATTATATTTTGTCAGATTACATTCATTTTAGCATATATTTATATGAGGAAAGTTATACTTTCTGAACACCAGCAATAAAACCATAATGTTTATAGGTCAATATATTAAATTTGTTTTTTAAGAACTATGGAAGTCATGGAATCAAACCACATCAAATCTAACCAAATGATATAATAGTTGATGAGTATCTTACAGTGTTATTTTTTTAAAGATTTTATTTACTTATCTGACAGACAGAGATCACAAGTAGGCAGAGAGGCAGGCAGAGAGAGAGGGGGAAGCAGGCTCCCCACTGAGCAGAGAGCCCGATGCGGGGCTCCATCCCAGGACCCTGAGATCATGACCTGAGCCAAAGGCAGAGGCTTTAACCCACTGAGCCTCCCAGGCGCCCCTATCTTACAGTGTATTGATTACAAGTCTGCAAACTACACTGCTCACGAAAATCACCTGGGCAATTCCAGAAATAAACCTGACTGCCTGACCCTAACCTGATTCTGATTTGTTTAGGGTTAGGACCCAGATATTAATATTTGTTCATAATTTGTTCAGGTGATTCTAATATACGGTCAGACCTGGGAACCAGCAATTTAGGTATTTTTTTCCCTAAAATACTATTTTCTATAACACTTAGTAACAAAACATGTTAAGGGAAGTAAAATGTTTACAGTTATTTAACAATATAAGAAAGCAACCAACGTACTATATGGGAGCGTATTTGTCATGCTCTCTACTATACTGGAAGATGCCATCCTTCCTTTATTGAGGATGAGAGTGGCAAATATATTTTAAGACTATTTGAAAGACAGAGAGTACACAAACTGGGGGAAGGGAGAGGAGGGGAAAGAGAGAAGCAGACTCCCCACTGAGCAGGAAGCCCATGTGGGGCTTGATTCCAGGATCCTAGATCATGAGCTGAGCTGAAGGCAGACTCTTAATGGACTGAGTCACCCAGGCACTGCAATAATGGCGGATGCACTGATTTCTCTAAACCATTGGGCATTTATGTGTTGACCATTATGATATGCATCTATTTCAAAATCATATACTTGAATATACATTTCTCACATTTTCTGTAATTTTATTCTTAAACTGAAGTTTCACCACATGATGCCAATTCTCTAATTGTTACAGCTTTTTTTTTTTCCCCCGAAGAAAAACTGAACTACAAAGTCTGTGTTAAGGATTTAAGAAAAGCTCTACTTCATTAACTAGTAATCTACCTTTTGGGAATTATGACTACTTGTGGTTTCTTGTAAAAGTGAAAAACAGAGTATTTCTAAGGTATTATTCCTGGAGAATATCAAAACTATGTGACTTAGAAGGTTGTACTTGTGTCTCCAAACCACACAATGTCTTGTTTCCATGGTTTCATGGAAAAGGAAAATCTTTCATCATTTTTTATTTCTATGGATAGAAGAGATGTGATACAAATAATCAGAAAAGCTTCACTCTAATTGTAAATATAATTTTGTAGAAAAAGTATGATATAAAGTCAAAGCCTTTACACGGATTACTGGTAATTTTTCTTCAGTGTTTTGATCTTCACTAAAGTCAAGATACAGAAATTCTAATTCTAAAAGATTAAAAACCTAATTATATGACTGAACATATTTTACATTATATGAAATATTGGTTGAGGCATACGGGAATCATTCTTAAGAAAACACTACATTTGAACTTAGACTTTTTCTTAAAAGAGAAAAAAAACTTTATATACTAATTAGAGACCTTTAAGAACATACTTTCCAAAGGAATTTAAAATGTACTAATATCCATTAAATTGTTCTAACTTTGGAACATCTTAGAATTTTAGAATCTGTCCTATCATTCATTAGTTATCACCACAATCACATTTACAAGTAGAAGAATATATGCGATTCTAAACGGTTCAAACTGTTGAATTTTATTACTCTTTATGGGACTTATATACTACACCTCCCACTTCAAGGTATAAAAAAAAAACTGTGAAATCAATTGCACCAAAATAATAAAAAATACGAACTCATTGACAGTTTCACTGATAAAATCCAAATTCTGTCAGAGTATTTTTTTTTCAAAATGATATTCCCTTTGAAAATAAAGGAACCCTTTTCTCAAAGTAGAAATTATTACTGCAAGGCCGTGGTACTTCCTATTCCCCAATATGTAATGATATATATATAACAGCTTTTAAGATACTTTTATACTTTAAAACTTTTAGAAATATTACAAATACTCAATATTAGCAAACAAAAAAGCACCGTGTATCTATTGACAAAAATAGTTTAAGACAATTGTATTTACAGTAAGTAATTTATACATATTTTTAATTGTTCCAGATATAATTCATAAACATACACAACATAATATCTAATGAACAACAGAATAGTGTAATTTTGACTCTCATCAATATTTATCTTTCTAGGGGCACCTGAGTGGCTCAGTGGGTTAAAGCCTCTGCCTTCAGCTCAGGTCATGATCTCAGGTTCCTGGGATCCAGCCCCGCATCAGGCTCTCTGCTCAGTGGGGAGCCTGCTTCCTGCTCTCTCTCTGCCTGCCTCTCTGCCTACTTGTGATCTCTATCAAATAAATAAATAAAATCTTAAAAAAATTTTATTTTTCTATCTGTAAACCTAATGTTCAGTTACTATAAAGAAGAATAAACATTTACCACCGAAAAATAAGTAAAAACATATGTAATCCATACTCTGGATCGGTTTCATAAAATATCTCTTGGCATCGGTTGAAATACATTATATCAGATTCTTCTACAATTGGCCAACAAGTTGGTGTTAGGCAATCTTAACAGGGGTAACAGGAAAAATTTTTTTTCTTGGTTAAATTGTATCAACTATGGTATACTTGAAATAATTTTCATTAGTATTTTTTTTAAGTTTAAAACTTTAAAGTTTTATGAACTACAGAGAGGTTTAATAAGAATTATTTGGGGGGGGATAGGGTGGGGGCTCTTGGTAAACAAGCCACAGTAAAATGCCTTGTTCAAACAGAAAATGATTTAAGAATTACGAAAGTATAGAATGTCATTATGGTTCATAAACATTTCAATTACATCATAAGGCAGCCCATTGGGAACAAAGCCTTCTGTAACAAACTGTTAAATAAATGAGGTATTTCATAAATTATCACAAGGAAAACCCCAGTATTAACTTGACCAAAGTAATTTGGGGTGGATGGGACTTTACAGAGCATCTACTTCAGCCCTCCCATTTTAAGACAAGAAAGCAGATACTCAAAAAAAACAAAAATTATTTTCACAACCAAGATCATTGTTAGTGAAGCATCAGTCCTTCCCTAATTTCCACATCAAGACTGTGCTGATTCACAACTTTTTTAATCAATTAGAACTTTATTTGTGACTTGTGCCAAGTTTTTCTTCTTTTTACCCTGTTGGATTTCTATGTCTCTCCCCTTGCAAAACACTGCTCAAACTCAAGTCGAAAAACATCAAGACAAAAAAGGTCTGACAAATCCATCTTTACCCTTGTTAAGTGCATACTCATAAACTGCTCCAGTGATACAGAGTAAAAGGAGTATGAAAAATTGCCTTTAGGTTGATTTATGCCACTTCCTGTAAATAACCAAAGGAAGGCTTTATCAGTAGATACCTTTGTGATTCACATAACAGAAAATCTTAGATCACATGAGCTCGCTCAACTTTTAAAGAATGAGGACACTATTATCTCATGCTCCAACTCAGAGCATCAGTTCTATGTCTCAAGGGTACTCTCCAAAATTTCATCTGTTGTCAACAGTGTTGATTTCATCTTGAGGTTATTTTTTAGTTGTTGACATAGAGGGAATGGAGATTTTCCTATTTACGCCTAACAGGGGAAAGAATGTTTTACCAAAGACTTCTCTTAAGGGAGTGAAAAAATACTTTTGATGGCTGCATAATATTCCAGTGTGTGTGTGTGTGTGTATGTGTACCATATCTTCTTCTTTTAAAAAAATATTTTATTTATTTATTAGACAGAGATCACAAGTAGGCAGAGAGGCAGGCAGAGAGAGAGGAGTAAGCAGGCTCCCCACTAAGCAGAAAGCCCGATGCGGGGCTCGATCCCAGGACCTTGAGATCATGACCTGAGCCGAAAGCAGAGGCTTTAACCCACTGAGCCACCCAGGCACCCCTGTACCATATCTTCTTTATACATTCAATTGTTGATAGACATATAGACCACAGTTTGGCTATTATGGACATTGCCACTATAAACATTGGGGTGCAGGTGCCCCTAGTATGGAGGTTCCTCAAAAAGTTGAAAATAGAGCTACCCTACAATCCAGCAATCTCACTACTGGGTATTTACCCCAAAGACAGAAATGCAGCCATTGGAAGGGGTACCTGTACCCCAATGTTTATATTGGCAATGTCCATAATAGCCAAACTGTGGTCTATATGTCTATCAACAGTTGAATGCATAAAGAAGATATGGTTGAAAACTGGTTGCCTCCCCACAGCCAGAGTTCAGTCATGCCCTGAAGCAATCATCCACAAGGCATATGACATTATCTTTAAACAAACCTATCTCTGAGACAAAGAATGGGATGGTTTTCTCTTAGACACGACTTTATGCAACAGGGACAGACACTGAGCAAAATTTCAGTTCTGCTAGAAAAAGAAGAGGGGAATCACAGTTACTGGGTAGTCAGCGATCAATGTTAACTATTCCTTCAGCTATCCAATACGTATACCCATCCTCAATGCCTTAATATCCAAACTGCCCAGCCCTACCTGTTTCTATCCCTTCCCTGAAGGACAAGACCTGAAGTCTCAACCAGTAAATGCATCAAAGTCTAAGTGCAGTATCTCCAGGTAAGAGCCATTATCTCCAGTAGCTCTAAGTTGCTTAGTGAACTTTACCTGAATGATGAAGTACCCAGTCCCTCACTTTTACACACAAATTAACAGTGGAATTAAAAAAAAAAAAAAGGGCAACCATAAAATGTAAGTAAAGGGGTCAATAAAAAGCAACCCAAAGTAATTACTGGTCCACAGCACCCTCACAGCTTATGTTCTTGGACAAGGTAAATACATATTTCCAGGTTTGGGAAGGAAATATATTCCTGGTTAGCCCATATTTCTGCTTACCCTCATCCATTTTCCTCTGTGGCCACAATGAGCAAAGTTTGGTGAAGAATGCCTTTGGGGGGCGGGGGGGGGGACTCTATACTTACTAGCTCATTTCCTTGGAAGACTGGGGAGCCTATGAACTTGCTTTATGGGTTGAAAAGGCACAGGCTGTTACCAAGCTTGGCATTTCTTTGGTTATATGTTTCTCATAAAAACAAACAAACAAACAACAAAACAACAACAACAACAAAAAAAAAAACAACAAAGACACAACCAGAAAACTTCTAGTGTATCTGCATCTGATCCAACCTAGGGGCTTCCACCAACAACCAGTGAGCTTCTTTAGACCCAGTCCAGAAGGCTGCAAATTCTGGTCTCCCACTGGCCCAGGGCTCTGTAACTGTCTATTCCACCACCCGCAGCTGAATAGTCTCTACCATGAGGCAGCTGAAAAAATGCCTCCTATTGCATATAACATACAATCCTGTCTCAGTCCCTTTGGTGGGACAGAAGACAATGTACGGTGCTTATAAAAAGACAGAGAAATAAGGTTTGTCTTTTTTCCCAAACTTATCTCCTGCTAAGTCTTCAACCTTATAATCACTGCCAGCACTTTAAGACACAGAATTCAACTGTTCTAACCCTGAGAGTTTCAAATTTTAAAATTCTCCTTCAACTTAATTTTAAGGCCACACATAGAAAGGTACTGCCCAAGTAAAGTCATGTTTTTTTTTTTTCTTTCGATTATCAAATGAGCCATTCTTCAGCTTATGTTTGTTTCTTTATTGTGGATTGGAAAAAAAAAATCAATGTGGTCTAGTACTATTAATTTTTTGCACCATTTCCTCTAATGCTGCAGCATCTTCAGGCACCTCGTCAGTTTTCAAAGGTGCAACAAACAATACTTCTCTAATTTTTTGGAAACCAAATAACAAGGGTCACCTACACACCAGTCTGTAAAAGTAAAGCCTCAATGTTCTACTCCCTAGATCCTCCATTTATTTGAGTACATTTCAGAATGTTTGACTGGCAGTGCCCAACTCCATAAACTCCATAAATACTATGCCAAAAAAAAAAAAAAAAAAAAGGTACCTGGTGCAAAGAACAAACATTTTTTATTCTAGTCAGATTATATAAGAAAGACTTCTGTTAGGTCATATAACAGAAATCAAATGTAGACTACATTCTGGAGAGTTGGCCGATACAGCAATTCGACTATGACACCAAGGTCCAATGTTCTCTGTCTGCTTTGAGATCTTTAATGGTAGCTCCACTGACAAACTGCTATCAAGACAGCTAGAATGGTTATAGAAACCACATCTTGACACAACAGTGTACAGGGAAAGAAGGAAGACCTTTTTTCTCTATCACTTTTTCTTGTGATCAAGGAAAACTTCACCATAAGCCTGTAGAACTCCCTTTAAGTCTCAATGCAGAGGATTAGTTTCAATGCCCATTGTTAAGCAAATTATCAGCATGGAAAATAGGATTGTCATGATTAGATTAGACTAACAATTTAGAATAGATTTGATGTAGACAGCAAACCACCAGACCACAACAAATATTTTGCTCACTCTTCAGTTTTAGATGTAATGAACATATGGAGAACAATTCTGAAGCAAAAGCCCTTGAATAGTAGAGTTTATCTGCAAAATAAACATGATTTGCCTCCATCATAGTCTTTCCATCAAAATCTCCCAAGCATCTCTTAGAATTATGAATCAGGGTAATATAATAAACAATTACAATGATTGTTTACTACCATTATTTAGGGCTGGATATTCTTCCTGTTACAGTACAACGGGAGGTTCCAAGAACACAGGGGACTTGACAACAAACAGACTTCAGCTTAAGTCCCAGCTCTTGTAGTTGCTTACTCTTTGATCTAAGGCAAGCAGCTTAAACTCCCTGTGGCTCAGTTGCCTCATCAGTTAAATAGGGATACTAATGCTTGAGAGTCTCAAGCAAAAGTGTGCATAAAGCATCTGCATAGTACCTTGTACACACTAGATAATGAACTTCTATTTATTTTCATTTCCTAAACATGATTTCTTCTCAATTCCCTCATTTTAAATCAATCCATAGTTACCCACAAAGATTAAGTTTTCTAATAAAATACTAAGTTATCCCATTAGCAGGGTAGGTCCCTATTGTTACTAAATTATTTCAAAATCCATTACCAATATTGTTGTCTAAAACATCTTACCGAAGTGTACTTCATCAAAAAAGAACTATCATATATATAACATATATATCTCCACCAAGGCATGCATTTTTTTTTTTTGCAAACGATTATTATGTCACAGTCAGTGTAGTAAGTCAAACTGCAGAAAGGCAAAAAAAAAAAAAAAAAAGAAAAAAGAGAGAGAGAAAAGAAAAAAGAAATCTAAAGTTCCCCATCTATTCAGTAAAAATTATTTTAAAGACCATATTATGAATTGTAAAATTTAAATAAATTGTAAAATTAATAGTTACTAAGGCACAAATCCACATTACATAATTTAATTACTATCAACACTTGATTATTAAAGCAGTTCAAGCAAGAGAAAAAAAAGTACCTCAGGTTTTCCCACACATAAAGTGATCTGCAACCTATTACCAAACATTATCCCTTTTTCCAGTTAAATATTGTAAATGGCTTACCAAAACAATATAAAACATTCCACGTTAACAGGTAATGCATAAAAATATGCTCTTACAGTTTCATCCCATATTCATATTTAACTTGCAGAACTAATTTGCTTTTCTCTTAACATTTTCTTGATATCCCAATTACTTAACAAGTATCAAATTTGACAAAAAAATAAATGGCCTCATATGAATTAAAAACTTAATATGAATACACCAACCATATTAATTTTAGTGGAAAATCAGAAGATACTGTCTGGAAAATAATTTTTTGATTGCTTCTCAATGGCAAAGAGACTCTGGGAGATAAAATCAAAATACACATGCTGGTTATTATAGATTTTATGTAAAATAAATATAGTTTTAAAGAACATTAAGTAAACACAAAGTTCCCCAGTCTGCGTCTCCACTATATGATAGTCACTGGTAGTAACTTTGTCTTTTTTTCTCAGTGCTTAGGTGGGTTTAGTTTTGTTTTGTCTTCAATTAAAAAAAAAAATTATCCCCATTCTTTTATTCTAGATGGCTTGAGGTTTTATAGCTAGAATCACCTTTTCATATAATTTTGATTGTTGATTACTTGACATAAAAAATTTCCCCATGTTTCTCATAACTGTAATTAGCAATTTTTAATAAATCTATTATCTACCATTCAGGTTGTATATCAATTTACTTAACCATTTCTATGGAATCTTTCAAGTGATTTCCAATGTTTGGGACACTTCTATGCATATAGTTTTCTGCACTTAAGATAAATAGGACAGACTGTCCAAAGTAAAATAACTGGGTTACATTATTTAGACAATTAAAGATATATATATAGTTCCAAGACTCATTTTACTACCCTATACCTTCGCTCTTATAACTATCTAATTGTGGCCCAACAAAGGTGGTGGCAAGAGAAATGGAAAAATTCAGTGAACTCGTATGTGACCCCTCCCGATATAGATGTGTAAAGCTTACACTCTAAATGATCATTTATTGAATTTTATCACATGGTCAGTTGATGATTAGGAGGGAAACAGTAATTACAATATGAGAACAATTTAAAATACTTATTTTATGTTCCTTGGGGGGTTGAAAAATCAGACGAAAGTAAATATTCCAGGTGACAAGTTATATATGAAATACTTTTAATGGCTACTGGCACAGCTCCAAGGCATTGGAAAAGTGAGGAAGCAAACGAAGTGGCAGCCGCAATAATGAGCTAGCTATGGAAGCAATGAATGAGGAGGCATCTGTCAAAAAAGGCACATAGGATGAATCTTAAGAATTCCATTCCTGAGAAGAGACTGTTTCTCTTTCACAGAAATAGACACACAGGAGCATGACAGCACCTGCTCCCATACCTTATTCTTCTCTCCAGAATCAAAAGGCTAAGAAATAGCCGATAGCAGTTAAAACAAATGACAGACTGAAACACATTAGCATGAAGGGTCCTGCAGGATGTAAAAATGTATGTATACATGTGTAAATACAGACAGATTTGATAATGCAGAGGAATTTATCCAGGTAGACACCCACTAAAATGTTACCTATTGTCATCTTTGAGAAAAAAGTGGTATTAAAAGGAAGTTATTAATTGATGTATGATGTCTTTACTATTTTTCAGCAAATATGTTAACAATGATAGCCTACTCACGCAAGGAAAAATGGTAGTGACTACCAAAGAAGTCTTAGCTTTAGGATATGGTTCAACACGATCTAGGTTTATCTAACATTTTGAGTACTGGTTTTCTACAAGACGAAAAGGTGGTCCTGAGGTTCTTAGGCACACTCAGAGGACATTTTTGGACTCAGAGGAGCAGTCACTCGAATGACAGACTCAGAGAATGGAAATATCAAAGACCTGGGGCCATCATTAAGGGCTGCAATCTATTTAGCAGTATTAGTAAACTTACATGGCAAGTAAGTGCTTGAAAGTGCTTATCAGAAAACATGTAAGAAAGATTTTTAATATTGATTTTAGACCAAAATTTTATAACTGATTTTCATGTACAAAAAATAGCAAATATTTAAGTGAGCTCCTCTTTTTGTAATTTCCACTTTTCAGGAAAGGTTTTTGAGTAATAATTTAGAAGAGATCTTATAATCAGTCAATAGAAAGAGAAACTTTCCTCTTTCAATTTCATAATGATACCAAAAAACAAAGTATCGAATAATTTTAGTATGTACCATCAAATAATATTCAGTAATTTACAGACTAAATCATGAAGATAAGGTTTTCTTCCTTTAGGTATTACCTTCCTTGTATCTAGCTCATTACTTTAGGCCCATTAAGCATATGTACCACGTACTTTCCTTTGTGTTCTTTTCATATGTGTTTAATTAGTCATGGTAGAGTAAAAACACATGCCCAGTCTCTACACAAATTTCTAGGGGATTTTCTGTTCCTAAAACTTGAACCTCATGGTAACATTTCTGAGTTATGGCCCAATAAGCCCCTATATAGCTTTTTGTTTCCTTTAGACAGAAAGACATTTTATTAGCATTTTAATATCCCACACCTGTATAAGGAATGTAACAGAGAAACTATATAAAATGAGGCATTTTCCTGAATCTTTTCAAGCCTAATTTCTGCTTATCAATTTTTAAAAATATTCTAGATATTTCATTTTTCAATGAATCTTAAAGATCCAAAGCAACTCATTCAACAATAAACAAGTATCTTCAGTTTTTGACATAATTATATATACCACCAAGGAAATAAAGATACATAAAACATCAGAAAAACACCAAATCCTCCATATAAAGAGAAATATGACCATAACTTGATAGATACACCATTCAGCAGTCTGAGGGGAAAAGAGGATGAATAGGAATTAATTTTTAAGAAGTGGGAAGGTAATGATTAAGATACATGGACTGGATAAGAGGATGGAGAAGAAAACCTTCACAGAAGCAAAGATAGGAGTAACAGCGTTAGGTAGAGTTTGGGGATCATATAGCTGACACAGTTATATTGGAGATTCAAAAAAAAAAAAACCACCTTGAGGTGTATTCCCACTTGAGGTTGGCAAGTTCAAATACACAGAAATAAACATTTCAGGTGATAATGTTATCTAGTTTGTGGTCTTAGGTAAATGAGGATCTGTCTCAAAGCCAAAACAAGATGGAAGAAGGATTTGGATGAAGTCACCATTTCAACCCCTCAGTGATCTTTGTTTTGTTTTACTTTACAACCAGGGCAATAAGAACAAATGTGTGGTGGTGATACAAAGAGGTGACAAGAAGAGGCAGTGGTATACAACAGATGGTCAACTATTAGAGGGCATATTCGATGGTACAGATGGCAGTAAGGTTTCAAAACCATATTCACTGACCAAAACATTATTTTGTGTATATAAACACATACATACCTATGCTTGTGTATACTACATATATATTCAAGCAATGTATCATATGGTATTGTAGTTGCTAATATTATAGGCTTAGATATCAGACAGACTTGTGATTCTATTCTGTCTCTTCTTGTATCAAAACCTTAGGCAAGTTACAGAAACTCTGAGCCTTGTTTTCATACCTATGGTAATACTTTCCCTAGTAGGGTCACTGTAAGCCTAACATTAGATAATGAACCTGCAAACTAGACTCAGTTGTCAGAACATAGTAGCCCCTCAGTAAATAATAATGTAATTCTTCATCATCATCTACCCAATTTCTCAAAAACAGTATAATCTATACTGAATTATATACTTTTATGCACATCTTTCAAAATAAATGCCCATTTGTACACATTAAACTAATGTAATGTTCATAGTGAAAAGCCTTATTTTACAAAGATAATCTGGAAATTTTAACTGTCATTTTTTCAATCTAAATGTATTTATAAATAATCAACTAGTATAGATCAAATCTTTTAGCCTCTTGACAAGCTCCTTAACAAGTTCCAAAATATAAAGGACCATTATTTCAGGTCCTCTAATCATAATGATCAAAAAGAAAAACAAAAGAAAAGAAAGGCAGTTTGAATGCAGACTCAGTGACTGACTCCTAGCCATACATTTAGCATGTATGTCCAGCATCTCCTGGCCCTCAGTGGACAGACACACATCAACAATCCTAAGTAGATTTCAATGATGGCAATTACTTCTCTCTACCTGATAGAGGCACCAGTACTAGAGCCAGTCTCAGCATGAGTGCTTCTGAGGCTATCTCACTAGTCTCAGTAACAACGAGGGTATTAACAAGGAAAGAGATTCTCTAATGGTGAATAAAACCACTGCAAATACAGAATCCTGAGGACTAACAGAACTGGGTTAGGCATAGGAGAGCCATTTTTGTGGTGGAGAGATTTAATATTCACAGTGATTAAAAAAATGAATACAAGAAAATTCAGAATGCACATAGATTTCTACCCAGACAACAGTTGTCTGGAAAATTGTGGTTATGTATTTACCATCTGGCAAGTGGGAAGCATTAGCAATACAGCATCTAGATGTTTGAGCAAGAACCACCACATACCCAGATGCATGGAAAATCTGAATCAGCAACAAAGCCAGAAGCATACGTTCTGCCAAAGAATGAATATTCATATGGTTGCCAGTACCACACAGGTTGAATTAAACACAAATGCAAACAACGGTTACAATTTCATATTGATATTCTGTCTGACAGCAACATCAAAGATCAAAATACAGCATGATATAGGATAATGCATCAAGAGTGTCTAGTTAGTTAGTGTGAAGAAATGAATCAGAGTAGTAATCACAAAGGAATGGCCTTTCGGATTGGCAAAGAATACTGCAGAGGAATAGAATACAGAACACATGGAGAACCCCAAGTAAAAGTATCCAAGGTCAAATGCAGGCTTTGGAAATCCTTTACGAAGATATAAATGATTTACCCTGTCACATCTGAGTATGCTGATTTCCACCTTTCTGAATTTTCTTAAGTATTCATTGCTACCTTAAAACCTTCAATATTACTTACCAGTAGAGGAACCTTTACTGATAGTAAATGGATGTTTTGAAATCTCTCAACAGTAATTCTTTGGTTCTCCATCAAGATCAAATTAAAGTAAGTAAGTTCAGAACCTGAAAGCTAGAGTTTTAAACATAAGGATAAAATGAAAGTTCATCCCAACATATAAATGTCAAAATAGCCCACAGACACATAAACAAGACATCTACCTGCTAGCATGTATATATACCCTCAAAAGGGTCTGTTTTAACTGCTGCTAACATTTCAAGTCTTCCAGGTAGGACTAAGCTAGAAATCTAGTTTTAATTGTTGGCTTCTAACAGATGATAACTGTAACTTGGAAATACTGCGTTAAGCAATGTGTACTGCAGAGAAATTAGGATTGGAAGCTCTTTTCAGCATTAGGAACAAAGATTTAAGTAAAATGAAGTGTTCATCACTGCATTATGAATCAAGTAACTATAATCAAACCATGAGCATTCCTCAACTGATTTACTCCATTTGACTTCCTCTGGACACCTCACAATGAAAAGATATCTTCCCCAAAACACAGGTCTCATCATGCTATTCCTCCAGTTAAAAATTTCCAAAGGCCTTCCCTGTCTTTATAATCAGCAAATTTTTGGTGTGGCTTTTAGAGCCAATTTAATGTGGCGAACGCATGGCATAGAACAGAGGTTTCAAACATTTTCAAGAATGAGGACCCTTTTCAACTTCAAAATAGCCAACAACAGATTACATATCACCCAGCAGGATCATAATGGAACTTTTGATGTTTATCAACTGAATAACACATAATTATGAAGTTAGTAATGTCCACATTCTTTTTATCAATAACACATATACTTAAGGTAATATAATTATTATCTACAGAAAATTCTGAGAACAAAATAGATTTGAAGATCTTTGTAAATGACTTTCTTACTCATGGGTGAAAACCACTCCTATAACGAAAATTTAAAATTAGGAATTTCCTTGGCACAATATGTGTTTTTCCTACTGTAGTTCCAATGTCTAGCACATGCTACAGCAAGAGTGTGCTCAATATTCAGGCTTAAACAATGAACAACTTAAGACCAGGGTTCTAGCATTAGTTAGGAGGCTTTGGAGTTTCCCACTAGCAGCTTCCTCTAGTGGAATGACTCTCCCAAGATATCCATGAGGGTCCTTCAAGACTCCGCTGAAGATGCCACCTTCTAAATCAGGCAAACCCCCATGGGAAAGTCTCAGTGTCCCCTAACTTAGCCCACTATTTTCCCCAAACATTTATTATTTTCATTCTCTGTATTACTACAGAATTTTCTAGTATTTTAACTGTCTTCTATCCACTAGAAGGCAGGCTCCACAAGTTCAGAACCTTTCCTCTGTTCCCTGGTGCATTCTAAGCTTCTCAAATAACACCTGGCATGGTTTGTTTGTTTTTAATGATCACATCTTTGACAAATCATGCCATCTTGGTGATCCTGATCCTTCATCTATGAAGAAGGAATGAAAACTCTCCGACCTGCCCAGTTGTTTTGGACTAATGTTAGATTGGCTATAAAGATACTGTTTTAGATGTGATTAACATTTATCGTCAGTGACATTAAGCACAGCAGATTATCCTCCATAATGTGGATGGGCCCTTTCCAATCAATGGAAGGCCTTAAGAGCCATGACTGAGGTTTCAGAGAGGAAGGAGAGTTCCACCTCAAAACTGAGACATGAGAATCCTGCCTCATTGCCCGGCTTGCCGGCCTCCCTACAGATTTTAGACTTGCTGGTTCTCACAACTAAGTGGCAATCTCTCTCTCTTTCCCCATGTATTTTCTATTGGTTCAGTTTCTCTGGAAAACCCTCATTAATATAATAGAACTCTGGGGCACCTTAAGTTTTAGAAACAATGGTAGTGATGTGCCTGCTTAGAGAGGCAAAGGCAACATGCACGATTTAATAAGTAATTACTTACGGAAACTTTTTTTTTTTTTTTAAGATTTTATTTATTTATTTGACAGAGATCACAAGTAGACTGAGAGGCAGGCAGAGAGAGAGAGGTGGAAGCAGGCTCCCCACTGAGCAGAGAGCCCGATGCGGGGCTCGATCCCAGGACCCTGGGACCATGACCTGAGCCAAAGGCAGAGGCTTAACCCACTGAGCCACCCAGGTGCCCCCGGAAACTTTTTTAAAAAAAGATTTTATTTATTTATTTGACAGAGATCACAAGAAGTAGGCAGAGAGGCAGGCACAGAGAGAGTGGGGAAGCAGGCTCCCTGCTGAGCAGAGAGCTGGGTGTGGGGCTCAATCTCAGGACCCTGAGATCATGACCTGAGCCGAAGGCAGAGGCGTTAACCCACTGAGCCACCCAGGCACCCCTTAAGGAAACTACTTTTGAGACATAAATCATGCACTATAAAACACACAGATATTAAGTATAAAGTATAATGAGCTCTGACAAATACTGTATATCCACTCTCCCCATCAATATACGGAATATTTCCATCACCCCATTGCTTTTTTCCACAGCTCTGATTTTTATTACCATAGCTTTACCTGTCAAAAAGAACTTCATAGGGGCGCCTGGGTGGCTCAGTGGGTTAAGCCGCTGCCTTCGGCTCAGGTCATGATCTCAGGGTCCTGGGATCGAGCCCCGCATCGGGCTCTCTGCTCAGCAGGGAGCCTGCTTCCTCCTCTCTCTGCCTGCCTCTCTGCCTGCTTGTGATCTCTTTGTCAAATAAATAAATAAAATCTTTAAAAAAAAAAAAAAAGAACTTCATAGAAGTTCACATATATGTATTCCTCCATAAAGGCTTTAAAAAAAAAAAAAAGATTTCAGAGAGAGAGAGAGAGAGAGAGAGAAAGAGAGAGCATGCAGGTGCACACAATAGGGGGAGGAGTTGAGGGGGCAGAGGAAGAAGCAGAATCCCCACTAAGCAGGGAGCCTGATGCAGGGCTCCATCCCAGGAACCCTGCGATCATGACCTAACCTGAAGGTAGACACTTAACTGACTGAGCCCAACCAGGTACCCTTTTCATAAACGGTTTCTAATGTTTGATGTATTGTTTTTGAGATGGAACTATTTTTGTGTGTGCTTCTATAGATTTAGTTTTTAACTTTTATACTTAGGTTTCTGGTCATCTTCAATTTCCTTTTGTATCAGAGAAAGGAAGAGGTTGAAGTTCAATGTTTCTGATAACTCCTTCCAATTGTTTCAGAAATAGTTGCTGAAAAGATTTTCCTTTCCCTATTAAGTCACCTTGATGCCTTTGTAAAAATCAATTGCCTATTTATGTTGGATCTATTTCTAGACTATTGTGTTCCATTCCTCCTCTTTACACCAATTCTACAGTTTTGATTCTATAGACTTACAAGCCCTTATAGCAGAATGAGTCATCCAATTTTGTTCTCTTAAAAAAAATTACGGCTCTTCCAGGACCCTTGTATTTCTATATAAATTTAAGAATCAGTTTTCTGTTTTCAAGAATAAATGACTCGGTACTGTGATTGGGATTGCACTGAATTATATTGCTCCTCTGGTATAAAATTGTCATCTTGACAAACCATGAACACATTATGTATCTCCATTTATTTAGGTATTAATTTCTCTCAACATTTTGTAATTTTAAGTATAGAGATCTTCAACATTTTATATTTCTTATTTTTTCATTTTTTATAATGGGTTTTATTATTTAATTTTAGTTTACAATTTTTCATTCTTAGCATATGAAGATAAAATTGACTTTTCTGTATTAACCTTATAGCTACAGAAATTTAATATCCTCCTAAAGTTAGTTAACTATGGGACTTTTTCATGAAATACTTATTAAAAACTTATGGAATATTCTATATAGTACAATAGAGAAAAAAGCTGTTTACATCCAATGTAAATTTACTTCAATATACAACTCTATTTGGTGAGAAGGTAACAAACCATAGGAGACTCTTAATGATAGAGAACAGAGGGTTGATGGAGGGAAGTGGATGGGGAATGGGCTATATGGATGATGGATATTAAGGAGGGTACTTGTGTTGATTAGCACTGGGTACTATGTGTAAACAATGAATCACATAATTCCACTCCAGAAACCAATATTGTACTGTATGTTAACTACCTAAAATTTCAATTAAAAAAAAAAAAAAGAACAACAACAAAAAAAATCACGTGAGGATTCTTCTGTCAGCCCTGGAGGAAAACTAATGTAGGCCTTTTAAGCTGTAAGCAGAGCAGGCCTGTAAGCAGAGAGGACTATGAACATAGATAGGCCTTTATGTCCCAGATATACCACCACTGTCCTGAGATACACTATGAAAACCTTCTATAAGTGCATAAGACAGGGCTATTACCTCTGGCTCCTTCTAAACTATGGAGCCTACTCTGTTCACAAAGAAGCCTTCCAATGAGCCTGCAAAGGAGGGTCTTTCCGGACAGACATTTTCTTTTTTTTTTTTTTTTTTTAAGATTTTATTTATTTATTTGACACAGAGAGAGATCACAAGTAGGCAGAGAGGCAGGCAGAGAGAGAGGGGGAAGTAGGCTCCCTGCTGAGCAGAGAGCCCCATGCGGAGCTCGAACCCAGGACCCTGAGATCGTGACCTGGGCGAAAGGCAGAGGCTTAACTCACTAAGCCACCCAGGTGCCCCCGGACAGACATTTTCTACTCCTCCCCGCAAGGAGATGTTATAACTCCACACGTATTTTGGTTAGTACTTATTTTCCAGTTTCAAGTTCCCGTACCATGTCTATCCACATTCCTTTGCCTCTTAATCTTTTCCTAAATATGATTACAAGGCTTCTAAACAAAGTAGTAAATCATGGAGCTATAATCTCTGTCATCACAAACCTAACTACATGTATCAGAAAAGAGAGAGATCTATGGAAAATATTTCTCTCCCCCAAAGAATTTAGGTGACAAAGAAAACTAATTTTGAATTCACTTCTTATATCATGTTTTATGTTACTACAGTTTTCACGAAGTTTTTTGTTTGTTTGTTTAATTCAAGTTCCAGGAATATAAGGTATACTTATACTTTCTCTTCAGAGTGAAGATAAAGAGTACTGAAGATAATCATGATCACATTGAACAGTAACTTGATCTACCTTAACACTCTGAAACTTGCATAAACTTTCACAATTATCTTCTGTGAGTTTACACATTTTGTTTTCCTTTCGGTGAGCTTTTTTTTTGGTGGGAGGGGGTCGCAGTGGGGAGCACTCTTAAGTAAAGAATACACTGCAATGTGTATTATACGCAAACAATGAATCAAGGAACACTACATTAAAAACTAATGTTGTAGCTGTATGGTGACTAACATAATAATAAAAAATAAATAAAGGGTAATAAAAAAAAGGTAAAAGACATTCCAAAGTGTCATCACAAAAAAAAAAAAAAAAAAAAAAAAAAAGAATACAGAGGCATATTACCTCAAGAGTAGAGATTTCTGCAGTTTGAAAAATTCCCCAGGTCATTCTGATAGGTTCCTGCACCAACACCAATTATTACCACACCTCACAAAGAATCATGGAGGCAAATTTAAAAAAAAAAAAAAAAGGCATGAAAAACACTGTTTACAATGTTCTTTGTAATATACAATTAGGAGCCCAACCCAAAACAAAGTAAGCTACACAATGATCCCTGGAAGCAAAGATAATTAAGATAAGCAGATAATTAAGGTGAGTATTATTAAAAAGCAGTGTTATGGCTCCCTAGTACTCTCTGGAATGTATCCCACCAAGCCAATTCTGGCAGTGAAACAAATCAACTACCTAAGAACTATTCTTCCTGGAACTAAGTATTTCATAGAAGTTTTGCCTTTTTAACAGGGTTACTTTTTTAAACTGACTTAAAATTTTACTCCAGTTCTTTGAAGAACTGAAACTGTTTTTTCTTCCTAATATGGCCTCACCTGCACTGGTCAAAGCAGCACAGACTAGGAAACAATCTATCTGGGTCTTGATGATGCCACTGTCAATGTCAAATCCAAATGCAGAGACAGGCATTTCCTAGAAGAGCAGAGAAGGGCCTCAGCCTCAAACCTCCAGGATGCTGCAAAACTAGTCCTGCCAAGTCCTCAGCTTCATCTTGGCCAAGAGTTAGACACTGAGAAAGTTCAGAGATACCTGAGATGGTCAAGCAACTTTAGCATCTTTCTCCTCTTCCCTGGGGCCAGGCTGCAGGTGTTCTTGTGTAAAAGCCTCCTCTCCATGATAGGCCATTTTCCTAGGGGCTGCCTTTGGGCTCTCTTCTCCAAGGCCCCTCCCACCCTGTACATCCACTCTTGCCACTCCATGGGAATAGACCATTTGCTTCACCTCCAATTCCTGCTCTTCACTCCTCTGTAAAGACTGATGACAAAGACTGGTTCTGGGTTTATAAGAATACCAAAGCCAGGATCACTTTTGTTCTTCCCAGTTCCACACTATATCATCTAGGAAAGACCCTGCCAACCTCCATACTCCACATGCCCTCCGTAGCCAAGAAGAAGAGATCGGATCTCAAAATAATCTAGAGAACTTAAGTTTGGTTTTTAGGATAATTCAGAAGTCCACTAAATGTTAATAATGTAACATGGCTTTCCTTTGAGGGGAATTTTTAAAAGAAACTCTTCTACTGAAGCATCACTGAGCAAGGCATATGGTGGTGCATTTGAGGTCCAAACCCAATTCAACCATTCATTAGCTTATGGCATAATGAGTTAAGGTGCTAGATCTGGCATTCCTCAACAGTATATACTGGAGGTATCAACACCCATCTCACAGGATTGTTCTGAAGTTACAGTGAGAGTGTATACAAAAGTACCTAGAGCACACCATGCTCAAAACTGTAAGTCTTCTTCTCATCCTCTATGAAAGGCTAATTTTAACAAATGCCCTTCATTTAGCAGTGTCACTCAGCTACACATGGGCAAAAGAAGAAAATAAGATAAATAATCAGAGTTAGTGGGGTTATTTTAAGAGAAGTAATCCTACAGTATTACTACAAGTAATACTACTTGTAGAAGTAATACTACAAATACTGTGACAAAGTTCATTCAAGACAAATGCAGTTCTGTCTTCTAAATAATGTGGCTGATCAAACTTCAAAGTCTCAAAGATGTAGAGTATCTCTGCAGACACTCAGGTTTGAGACTCCAGAATTCTAAAACTCACTGTCAACAAGAGTCCCCTTCACTGATGAGGTGAAGTCTGTTTCCTTTATATCAAACTGGTCACACAAAAGTAGCCATCACTCTTTACTTTCTCCCTGAACAGCAAAAACAGCAAACACTAAATTACCCTGAGAGTTTTGCTGCTGTTTCCATAATAATGTCACTCATACTCTAATGATATACACTGTTTTAATACACAAAATATGCCAACCCTGCTAATGACTCAAATATTGACAATCATGTTTCAGTGAAATACAGAAGACAGTCTATTGGTCTGACAACGTAGCTGGGAAAATCCTTTTTAAAAAGGCAAAAACCTACCCAAACCCAGGTTGAACAGAGTAAGGGAAACATGCTAAATGTGACACACCCACATCATGAATACACCATTGTGAATTGGAAGAAAGCTTGAGGGCACAGAATGCTTAGTTATGAAACCCAATCACACACCTGGGAAGGACAGATGGTACTGTCAGGAGAGGGAGTTGGGGACTAGGCTAATGGGGGCATGGTGGTAGCAGGCTTTCCACTGTGGGCATGGTAAAATTGTATATGGTTTAAGTTTAGAATCACGTGAATTCACTTTCCTCAAAGGGAAAAATAAACGGGGCGGGGGAATATGTTTGTAATCCTTAATATTGTCTCATGAAAAAAAAATTTTTCAATTCAGAAAAATATAGCTCCTTCATTCCTTTAGATGTCAAATTAATAATACTCTAATTTCTATTGGAAAATTAGAAATATCCTTTTTCATTTGAATTTTATATATTATTAAGTAATGAGAACTGTACCTAAGACCCCACCCACATCACTGTACAAAGAGATGCTAAGACTTTAGAATGGCTTCTGGCAGCATTAAGACCACATTCCTAGGATGACCCCTAGCCCCTATTAAAATGCCTGCCCAAGAAAACACCACCACCAGTAGAATTTAACTGCTTGTTCTAACCAATACCAGAGGATAAACCCCGTGATCTCTCTTTGCAGCATTTACTAAAAAGGGCTTAAAATCATGAATCCTTTCTCTGTCCCTTTGAGATGAGGATGTATCTCCTACAAGTCATGAGTGTACTTCTCAAGTCCTTTCTTCCATGTAATCATCAGGAGGGGTAGATCATTGGTCTCCCAGACTCTTGGGGAGGACAGTAGCCCAACGATCACCAGAAGCAGACACATCTGGCCTAATCACATTTATGTTGACATCCTTTGTAACTTTTTATTTGAACCCCACTCTCTGCTCCTCCCTACTCTTTCACATGCCTTTAAATGTCCCAGTCACCTCTGTGCAAATCAGAACAGAGCTCACCTATTTCTCCTACTGTCAGGAGTTACTGAAAAAATCTGTTTTCATGGCTTTACCTAATGTCTGGCTGTGCTTATCTCTGACAGCAGTGACTTTGCTATGTGTAAAAATTATGTCCAAAATACTAATTAATTTTTAAAATCCAGATTAGCATCACAAGACAAAATTTCCCAATAAAATAGATTAGAACTAATCAAAGAACTAAAATATTTGATGGCCATAAATCTTCCAACAATTCTGTTAACTCAAGTAGGCCATTTAATCAGATTCTACAAAGTTCCAAGTTTGTAAAATGAGCCCAGAAAAGAAAAAAAATTAATTCTGTAAACAAAAACTAAAATCATTTTTATATTACCATAAAAATAAATTCTTCTGAATCATACTTCCATAGAGAATTCCTATGTTTTCTAAGTATATGCTCAAAGCATAAATTTTTTTAAACTTCAGTAATGATTTTTCTCACTTGAAGTATTTTTACAATGATTAAAGACTTCATTATGACAGATTCATTAATAGTGTTCCACGTTTCCAGATTCTTTCATGGACCCAAGTCAATCAGACATGCTACTCTAATTTAATCCAAAACTATCACTTTAAGATTTGTAAACATCCCAAAGAATTGGATTTACTTTGATGGACGTAAATATTTTTCTACAAATAAATGGATTTCTATCACTTCACATGAGTTCTTGTGCCAAAAAGCAGCATGGTTATGCTTAAATACTAAGAACACGTTCCTCATCATTACAGTGATTTGCAGTGATTTAAATTCATGCCTCAGTGTGACAAAAAATGGTTAAAAATCATGGATATTGAAAAGACTGCCTCATACTAGAAATTGGTAATGTTCATCTACAAATGTCACATCTACATAGTATTTAAAAATTTTTTTACATCAAGAGTCATATTTAATCACAAGATTAGCTATATTATAATGAGCATCTAGAAAGAAATACAATATGATCTATATAAATAGATCATATAGTTCTATAGAAATACTATATGATCTAAAGAAATACTATATGATCTACCTTAAATATTTTCTGTATGGCATTCACATTCCTACAAATTCAAAAGTTCTAGAATGATTCAAGGTACAGAGTTTCAACTAGAAATTTAAGTTACTGACTAACTTGATTTGAAGACAACACATAATTAATCCAGGTGCATTACCTTATGGCATCTTGGGATGTTTTATAATTCATTTAAAAGTTTTCTTGCAGAAAAATTGTTAAAAAAAACAGTATAAGGGTTTTTACAAAATATAAGTAGCATGTATGTTTAAATTCCTAATATTATGAAAGATTAATAAATTGGCATATCACCAATTCCCTTAAGCGACAAAGCAGCTACCTGACAATGAACATTCACACGGTAATGTGGTAAGAAAGCATGCAGAAACCTGAAACAGAAACATCCAGTACGTAGATATCAAAAGTTGTTGTTGCTTAATAATTCACCAGGGAAAGGTTAGTACTGAATTCTTCTCAGTCAAAAAGAGTTTCGTTCTCCACTTTTAATTAGTGCTCTTATGTTTTTCTAAATATCTTTCCGTCATTACTTTTGAGCTAAGAATGAAGATAATTTGAACAGAAATATAAATACATTTAAAAACACATTAATTCAGGGTCAATGAAATAATCATTACAGATTCAATAAGAAAGAAGAGATCAAGGGAACATACCTACTTAGTGTAAGTCTATTTAACAAAAGGTAGCATTAAAGTTTGTAACAGTTTGTTGCTTTCATGCTGAAGTAAAAGTTTACTAGTATGTTGATCATATAACACATATTCCTGAGTTCTTAAATTTGAAAATTTACAAATTCTTGAGGTTCCTAATGAGATAAACATATTATTTACAAATACGGTTAGGTTTTTTTGTTGTTGTTGTTACTTTCCAATCCTCTAATCTTTTATTCTCTCTTTTGCCTTACTGTTCCAGTAGGACATCCAGACGAAGTCAACCAGAATAATGATTATAGCTATGCTTTTCTTGCTCTTTTAGATGCAACATTCCTAATACATACTCAGTTTCATGTTTGCTTTAAATTTTCAGTAAATCACTTCATCAGGTTAAGAAACTATACCTCCAGTTAGTTAAAAGTTCATCATGACTGGGTGATGAATTTTATCACATTTTTGCTCCAACTTCAGATATTTTTCTTTTTTAGTTTGAATAAATGGTAAATTATTGTATTGGGCTTAAAAATAAACTATATCTGTATCCCTAGAATAAACAAACTGGCACTTACTTATGAATGACATTGACCTTCACGTTGGAATGTATTCACTTTTACCTCTCTATAAATTCAACTGATAACATTTATATATGGTTTAACCACTTTCCTGTGAATGTTTTACACTTTCAGGAATACAACAGGTATAGCATGGACACTAATAAGAGAAGTACAGTAAACAAGGCTATTTCTCAATTTTATGATATTCTGATAATACTTCAAAGTACATATACATTTTAACACATTACATGTTAATAAATCAGCATTGGTATCAAGGTACTTACTTCCAGCACTATTACAGATGCTAGAAATAAATTGGTAGGCCAGAACAAAACACACATATGCACATAAACACACACATACCCTTCTTGGGGTTCCCATTTTAGGTAAGGGAGATGGATAATATATGTAAGTAAAAAACACTGTGCACCAGATTGTGTTAAATTGCTGTGCAGAAGTAGGATGGTTGATGAGTACTTGAGTTGTGGAAGGACAAGGTGATTACATATTCACTACTAATCCCATCTGGAAAGAAATAAATATAATAAAGGCAACCAAAGTATTATGATAAATAGCATAAATATAAAGAAACTATTGTTTTTCTGGAAAAAAAAAGGCACTTATGGCAAGAATGATAGATACATAGAAAAGCAGTTTTCAATCCATTTCCTTCCACTGCAACAAAAATAAGGAATCATGTTCAGAGTGTCACCTATCCTCTCCCTCCTCCACCAGGAACATGCCGGAATGAACATAAGACAAATGGGTATTACTATTGTAGTGGTTAATGGTTTTTATTAATTCAAGTCAATATTTTCTTTTTTTTTTTTTTTAAAGATTTTATTTATTTATTTGTCAGAGAGAGAGAGAGCAAGCACAGGCAGACAGAATGGCAGGCAGAGGCAGAAGGAGAAGCAGGCTCTCTGATGAGCAAGGAGCCCGATGTGGGACTCGATCCCAGGTCGCTGGGATCATGACCTGAGCCGAAGGCAGCTGCTCAACCAACTGAGCCACCCAGGCGTCCCTCAAGTCAATATTTTCTAAACTTTGAAATGATTTTTAGCAATATATAATTTAAAGTATGTTTCACAAGGGGCTAAAAATAACTGGTTGGCAACATTTGAAGAGCCTGCCTAGCTGTACTTAAGTTCTTCTAAAAATCTTGTATGATACTTTGTAATTCCACAGTTGAGGAAACAAACACCCAAATTTACATCATGTGGACACAAATATTTTAGTGTCTTTATCTTACATATTTACTAAGATAGAAAAATACCTCCAAACAATGAAACATCTTACTTCAGGCTGCTATAATAAATTACCATAGGCTGGATGGCTTAAACAACTATTTCTCACAGTCTTGGAGGCTGACAAGTCCAAGCTCAGGGTGCTGAGGCAGATCAGTATCTGGTGAGCACCATTTCCAGTGTTGCATATTGTTGTCTTCTTGTATCCTCATGTGGCAGAGAATAAGGACACTAATTCCATTCATGACAGCTCTACGCTGATTACCTAATTATCTCCCAAAGACGTCACTGCCTAATACCATCACATTAGGGGTTACTATTTCAAAGTGTGAACTTGGGGGAGACAAAATCACTCTGTCCGTAGCATTAACAGATAAAGAATTTGGGTCTGTCCAGCATCTATTCCTCATGCTGTGTGAAATGGCTCCACAAGTTTCTTTTGAGCATGAACCCAGTCCTTGTAACAAACCATGTCGTTTGAGAGCTGACCTGGCTTCAGAGGCAGACATATTAACTAAGCCTGTTAAAAGAATGGATATCCACTTGGGCCACAGTAATTGGATCAGAAAATAAAGACATGTTTTATAAACAAGCTTAATGAAAGCAAAACCCAAGACTTTTGGCAATAATACTGGAATAAAGACCATCTTTTCCATGGAGTTTACTAAAGAAATATAAACTTGTAACAGCTGATCGCTATGTCTGATATTTTAAAAATTGCAGGAGATACTTGTTAGAATGCCCAAAATCAACAACACAAGGAACAACAAGTGCTGGCAAGGATATGGAGAAAAAGGAACCTGCTTGTACTATTAGCAGAAATGCAATCTGGTGCAACCACTGTAACAAACAGTATGGAGAGTCCTCAAAAAGTTAAAAAAACAAGAAGTTACCCTATGATCCAGTTATCACACTATTTACCAAAAAAAATACAAAAATACTAATTCAGAGGTATACAGGCACCCCTATGTTTATTGCAGCATTATTGACAATAGGCAAATTAGGGAAGTAGCCCGTCCAAGTGTCTATCAATTGATGAATGGATAAAGAAGATTGATACACACACAAAATGGAATAGTACTCAGCCATAAAAACAATGAAATCTCACTTAGTTACCAGACTGTAAATGAGCTAGAGTATAATGCTAAACAAAGTAAGTCAGTCAGAGAAAAACAAATACCGTAAGACTTCAGTAATATGTAGAATTTAAGAAACAAAACAAATGAGCAAAGGAAAAAAGAAAAACCAAGAAACAGACTCTTAACTACAGAGAACAAACTGATGGTTGTTACCAGAGTGGAGGGGGTTGGGGGATAACTGAAAAAGGTGATGGGGATTAAAGAGTACACTTACTATGATGAGCACTGAGTAATGTATACAGCTGTTGAATCACTGATCGTACCCCTGCAACTAATATAATACTGTATGGTAACTATACTAGAATCAAAATTAAAAACTTCATTAAAAAATTACATGAGAATAAAGAATGCAGTAATTGGCTATAGGCAGGGGTAGAGGAGAGACAGGCAACAAAGAAAAAGAGGTTAATCACCCCTTGAGCATGTGGGTCTAATAAAGCCAAAAGCTCTAAGTCTTAGATCTGCCAGTTATATTGTTAATATAACAAAAATAATTTGTATTTGATTTCTGAATATCTTATCTCTGAAATTTGCAATTAAAAATTCCCAAATGATAAACCAAGTAGTTTATCAATTAATTCAACAGGTTTAAAATTCCATTCTGCTGTGATCTTCCACCAGTGAATTTCCCTGTAACTGACAGAAGTTGCATTTTTTAAGTTTTGAAATAATAAAATTTTGTTCGAAAAGCATAATATTGAGATCTATACATTAACAAAGCTGGTAGCTTCACATACATTTATTAATAGCCAATGTTTCAAATATTAAAAAATCACATTTCAAAATTTCAAGCTAACTGGTAGAGCATTTAAACATGAAATTAAAATGCACACTTCTTTGTTATATTACAAACTATATGGCAAGTATACATTAATTTTACATCTCATTAGTAATTAATTATCTGTTTACCTAAGTTAAAATTTTATAATTCCCTAAGTCTTTACTTTTCCAAATAATTTTACTGAACTTAGCATTTTGACTAAAAATCTTTGTTTCCCATCTAAAACATCTTAAGCATCTGAAAAATATGACATTTGAATTAAGTCAAAAGTGAACCTCAATCAAATTAATATTCAAATAACACCAACCAATGAAAACTCTGAGTGAGAAGGCCTTAAATTAGCAGTAATTAAGCCACCATATCTAAGTCAAACTTTGGATACTTGAGACAATTTAGATGTAATGCCATAGAAAGAAAAATCCCCTTTCATTCATAAGCATTGCTAAAAGTAAGGAAAACTACTGGAGAAGCAAATTTAGTTTCTTTCTTTTTTTTTTTTTTTCAAATTTAGTTTCTTAAACTTTTTGAAGACTTCTTTTAAAAAACCGTATCTGGGTAAGCTTTGGGAATTTCTGCTGATTATTTTCCTTTATCATACATTTTAGTCATGAAATTCACTATTCTCAAAGGCCGAGACAAGATCACAGCTCTGCTATTTTGTCTTAGTACACATGCCTTCTTATTAAGTCAAGTCCCTAAGATCCACTAGCTGAAAAGATCTGTAATCTCAAGGGCAATATACAGGGTTCTAGAAAGGTAGAACCCTAGAACCAGTGCTGCTGGAAGAAGGCAAAACAACTATTTCCCTATTACTGATTTTCATGAATTTACCACAAGGGTTGCCTCTGCTATTGCTGAGCTAACCTGTTGGAAACACACATATGGGGTAATAACTGAGCTCTAAAAAGCGAAAAGTGATGCATTTTTAACACCCAGTTAACCTGACAGAGCTCCTTCATTGAAACTTCTGCTTGAAGGTAAGCATCTCAGCCATCATTTGACCTCTTCAAAGTCCCTTACAAAGGGACTTGTACATACTTAAAAACAAAAACAAAACTTGTCTTTCTTTCCAAGGTCTTAAAACAATCTGCAAAAATCTGAGGAATGGTTGGAAGCATTCACTTGTGATTTACTTGATTGGAGAAGAAAATCCACTTTCTTGTGATGTTGGCAAAGCCTGGTAACCTTATAGTTTATGAATAAACAAACCATAAAATGGAAGGCACTAATTTAGAAAATATACATAATATACATAGAGGTTTTTTGAAATTTTATTGGCCGGATCATTGTTGACAATCATTAAGACCCTCCCCAACTGTGTTTATACAGTTGTTCAAACTGGTTACTTTTAGGTTAAAAATGTAATGTATTCATTATTAAAGTTGCTATCAAGGTTCAAAAATATTTGTCATTGCATGTTCCAACTGGTGGGCTTTGATCAGTGTATTTTAGGAAAATTTTATGTAACATCCAAATAAAACAAATTAGATTTAGGGAATATGCCCATTCTCTCCAATGGGCCAGAACTGATAATTCATTAACTAGATTTTCCATAATCTCCCATCTACATTTTTAGACTATTTCTACTCATAAAGGTCAGAAAAAAAAACTTGGTACATTGATGTCAATGCTTGACTTTTTGAGAGAAAGAGAGATTGGAGAGAGAGAGAGAGAGAGAGAGACCACCCTCTCTGAAGAACCTAAATCCTTTAATTGCAACAAAACATTTTAAATATTAAGTCAGAAACTTAATCAGGGGATAAGAGGATTAAGATGGTGAAGAATACAGCATATTTTAAACACAAGTGTGTGCTATTATTTCTATTTAAAATTCAAAACCGAACAGATCAAGTCAGAATCAAAGACATTTGCCCAGTAGACAAGCAAGAAATGACCCAACTTCTTACTACAAAGGAACTAGAACAGAGTACAATGCAAATGCATCAGAAAACCATAAATGTACACATTCATACATTAATATTTTATGTAGGTTGCTATTTAAAGTTTATATCTTTTCACAAACATATATTTTCACTAGAGAGTCCAAATGTTTTTTGTTTATTATCTTTAGAGTAATTAGAGAGTAGGGGGCACCTGAGTGGCTCACTCGGTTAAGCATCTGCCTTTGGCTCAGGTCATGATCCCAGGGTCCTGGGATCCAGCCCCTCATGGGATCCCTGCTGAGCAGGGAGCCTGTTTCTCTCTCTCCCTCTGCCAGCTGCTCCCCCTGCTTGTGTGCACTCACTGGCACTCTCTCTCAAATAAACACATTGTTTAAAAAAAAAAAAAAAAAAGAGCATACAGTTGGCTCAGACCTGCAAATTGACTTTAAGAACATACCAGTAGGTGGTAGGTATATAAATTAGTTTCATGGTCCCTATTTTAATACATTTCACATCACCCCAATTTCAGCTTGCAAATATATGTTTAAAAAAAAAACTTTTTTCTTTCAATAATTTTAATGGAAAAAGCTCTTTTGGTAAACAAAAATTGAGCATGTCCTATAGTAAAAATTAATCTCTTGTGCTCCTGAACAACCTCATTTAAAAAATTTGTTCGTATAACAGGGGCCTAGTTTAAAAAAAAAAAGTATTATGATTTATACCTTTTAGGCCATAAATATACACGGAGAATAATTTTTTAAGGAATAAATATGCAAAAGACTAAATTATGTAATTTTAGTTGAAAAGTGGTACATTATCTATGGTACTCTTTGCAGAGTATTTCCCTCTGTATCTTCCAAACAGAGGGTTTCAGCAAGATACTGTGATTAGGAACATACAAAATGTCAACAATAACAGAAGCCTAATAGTAGTCATGAATAGCATCTTAGTAAAACATCTGTTTTTTCTGCCCATTAAAATTCAGATTCAAAAAGTGACTGTAAATATGCTTGTTGTCAACTCATATCCTAAGAGTATTGGTATATAATTGCCATTATGCATTCAGTAAGAGGAAGTTAAAGCTTAATTAAAATATATTTCCTTAGCAGTTGTCAAAGGAGAGTAATGAGATAGATGGAAAACTAATAAACCTACCATTTTCTATACACAAATCTAGTTGCCAAAAATTACTCATATCTCCCTGATTCTCAGTGGAGAAGGTCCCTCTGTATTTCCATTATGAACATAATCAAATGTTGACAGAATTCTCAGAGACAATAAACACATGTTCTCAGTTTACAAACTATCCTCATTCCAAAATAGGGACTGGGGCAGAAAATAAGGAATTCATATATAACCAACTCTCATTCAGGAAAACAGCCCTTTAATAGTCTCTTAGAAATATTACCTTTAATTCTCAATGATATGAAATAGCTAATAGTCAATACATCCCAAATATTTCCAAGTATTCAGAGTTACTGCCATTGACTGAGAATGTCGAATCTTCAAATACTTATTTTGACTTTGCATTTCTCTTATGTAGTTTCACTTCCCACCCCACTTGCTATTTTCAACTCCTCCAGTGGGCACAGGATGTCCTCCACTTGATTCAGTTAAACATTGCAATTTTAGTTCTTTGTACAGCTGCTTTTGAAGTTTGGATAATTAGTCTTCCATAAAATGAAAATAAACAGAGAAAGATATCTCCCTCCAATGTTATTTAAGGAAAAATCTACATAAAACTCACAACATATATACAACACATTTTATTTCAAAGGGCTGAAATAATGCCACATAGATTAGAAAACCCTCAATTTTCCAAGGACTAATTACTTAGATTGCTCTTCCAGCCTGCTTGCTATGCCTATTTTTTGTTTGTTTGTTTGTTTCATTAGTCAAAATATCAGAACTTGGACAAAGACTAAAATTAAGTCTTATTTTCAACTTGGCATTGATATTAGTAAGATAGCAGTTTTACCAGGGGAATTTTTTATAGAAAATCATGACTCTCTCTGAAGTTTCTCAGTATTTTCTGTAAGCCCACACACCTGTCTTCCCTGAATATTATCAATAGGATGTCAGATTCATTGGATTCTTTTTATTTCTAGTCTTTCAGGCTTTCTACAGCACCTCTCTTTTCTAGAAACTCATTTCCAAGCCTCTAAGACACAACACTTCTGGGTTATAAGTTCTTAATGTAACCGGTCTCAACTTTTCAAAGACAATACCACCATTTTATAACTATTATTTGGTAATACAAGGTTCACTAACTTGAACTAAGATGGCTTATCTATAAACATATGTTTCCTAACATATTTGATATGGATCTGACCTAAATCAAGCTCTTCGAAAAATTATAAACATTAAAATACATTTGCATTTTGGGGGGTTCACCATCTCCTTCCTATAGCATCTCCAGCTGTTATTACTCTCTTCACATATCCAAAGTGTGTATGATTAGTATATGTACATACATTAGATATTATATATATGTGTGTGTGTATATACATACATACACACACACATATATATATATGTTTTTCATTTAAACATTTCTAGCCCAATTTAAGTTATCAACCCCTTAATTTACATGGGGGAATCAAGAAATTCTTAACCTTAATATTAACACTCTGGAATCACTGTGGGGGACAGTGTCCAATTTGACTCCTAATGATAACCACCTCTGGTATTTATGCCCTTGTGTCATCACCTTCCCTGAGTGTGGCTGGAACCTAGTCATTTGTTTCCCATGGATAGAACACAGTAAAGGTGATGGGATGTCACTTGGTGAATATGTTACAGGAAACTTCTGTACATAATATGTACAGGTGACTTCTCAGTCCTCTCTCTTGTATATGTAACACTGGGAGATACTCTTATCAACAGGCCCCCAACCACAAGCTTGTGAAAAACTGAGTCCTCAGAGCAACAGCTCAGAGGAACCAAGTCCTTCCAACAGGCAGGTAAGTGAATTAGGAAGCAGATTATTCCCAGGGGATCCTTGGGGTGACTACAGTCTTGAGAAAGGCCCAGAGAAGGTGAAACCAAAGGGACTATGAGATAATTAATGTTATTTTAAGCCACCAAGTTCGGGGGGTAATTTGTTATGCAGTAATAGCTAACTAGTACACTGTTGAAAGGAGTAAGTGCATTAATTTTCCACGGCCACTTTCATTTGTAATGTTGCTTCACTTTTTCAAGAAAATTAAGGGGAGGTCTGTACTAGAAGTTCATATCTAGCGCTCTATTTCATCTACATTTATCTAATAGCTTATTGCCACTCGGATGAGTCTCGTAAGTAAGCTACCCAAACTAAAAAGTTTTGTTTTTCAAACTCACACAATTTTAAAGAGACATTTTGTTTTATGACTTTCAAATTTTCCCAAAGAATGAATAAGTCTAAACATTAGGAGCCAAAACAATATTGAAAGTGAAAAATATTTAGTCTCAAAAACATACCCACATCAAAAAAGCCTGATTGCTCTGAACAGGGTATTATGAGTGTCTGTAAACAGATTTAGTATTCCATGTTTGGTGGGCATGCCACATGATTCAGTGCCACAGTAAGTACTGTGTTTAGTATATAATTCCTATTTAAACTACAAGTAATTGCTCATTGCAGAAAGTAGAGTTTTAAGTCTAACCTCCCCCAAGATTATCATTAAAAAGAAAAAAAAATGATGTTCTGCTATTTGATAGCATAGCCAATTCTCTAAATAGTCAGGCACACTTAAAGGATGACTCACCCAGAGAATACACAGCAAATGTGGTGTATTTAAAAGGGAAAGAGTGCTATCCCTGTATCCTACAAATTCAGATCTTTTGGCACAAAAGTATCCTACAGCAGTTGGACCTGTTCATGCAGTTCTTAATGTTTCATTATGAATTTAGCTGGGGCTAACTACAAAGAGATACATCAACAAGAATGTGTTCTGGACATCCTTTACAGTACATGCAAAACATTTAAAATCCAGACAATAGAGAAGGACAATAATATTTAACTCATCAAGTAGAGAGATCTGGTTTATACTTTCTGACAGAAAATCAATTTACACAGCTTTATCTCATTTAATCTGTTGCCAAACCATTTCATCTCACCATTCCATAGCCTATTTTGGAAGCTTTTAGAAGAATTCTCTACTCTTTTACAAGTAATTATTTTTTAAAAAGCAGAATCACAAACCTGCTTTGGTAACTTTCTTTCTTATTTGTATGCCTTCCAGAGCCATAGCTGTAGTTGAAGAAAAAGTAGTGTCCAAGAGCAATGAGAAGGTCATTGAGCTCATCTACTTTACCTCCTGACCTCTCCAGAACCTGGATCTTGTATTTCTGTCAATTACATCAGTCTTTTCTAATGGCCTCATCTTGCGAAAAATACTCAATAAGCCAAATGTTGCTTCCAAAGTCCCATTTCTCGCTGCATCAAACCCAGGGTGATCACAGCTCAGAGAAGAAAGGAGACAGGAAAATGGATAGGCTAAAATGGAACACACTCCCTGCCATGCTATCCTGGATGGTAATTCCTTCCCTGTTACAGATTGGATGTGTGTGTCCCTGAGAACTTCTCTTGAAATCCTAACCCCCAATGTGATAGTATTAAAAAGTGAAGCCTTTGGTTGGGGACTAAGTCATGAAAGTGGAATCCTCATGAATAGGGTTAGTGCAGTGATAAAGAGAGACCCCAGAGAGGCCTCACCCTCTTCCTGATATGTGAGAATACAATGAGAAAATGGTGGTCTGCAATAGCAAAGAGGGTCTTCACCAGAACTTGACTATGTGGGCACTGTGATCTCAGAATCCTAGCCTCCAGAAACATAAGAAATAAACTTCTTTGTTTATAAGCCACCAAATTAGTGGCATTGTTATAGCAACAGAATAGACTAAGACATTCTCCTCATTGGCTTTTACTTTGAAGTGTCAAAATAAAAACCAAAAAAGAAAAAGTTCCCTCTCTGAGCCATAATGAAACATATGAACTATAATAAATAATTTCTCAACAAAATAAGAGTATGGGTAAAGTTTGTGGTCATATAAGGAAAGAAAATTCAGGCTCAGTTTCAGAATTTCCCTGTCAGAGTGAGAAACAGTGATGGTGCCTGTGACAGAGAATGCCCATCTCCTAGGTCTTCATCTTCCTATCCAGTGGAGGCTTTAAGAATTTGACTTATGCATTTTATAAATGAATAACCAGAGGATTACACAACTTCTATCACTTGTTCAAGGTCACATAGCTAGTTGTTTCGATTTCATGTAGTGATGCTAAAATTTAAACCAAGAAATAATCGGTTATAATAGTTTTGGAAAACTCTTTTTTTAATAACAATTTTGTTTTTTATTTATTTGACAGACAGAGATCACAAGCAGGCAGAGAGGCAGGCAGAGAAGGGAGAGGAGGAATCAGGCTCTCCACTGAGCAGAGAGCCCGATGCAGGGCTCGATCCCAGGACCCAGAGATTATGACCTGAACCGAAGGCAGAGGCTTTAACCCACTGAGCCACCCAGGCGTCCCAGTTTTGGAAAATTCTTTAAACATGTACCTGTGTGATTCTACCTCTAAATCCTTGATCATGTATAATGCACAGATTAAATGAAAAACTGCTAAAGGACTTTACATGTCTTATAGAGTTCATAAATTATCATAAAAGTTCATGTGTAAAATTTTATTTAAAAATGCATAATTGTGACAGTAAGACACAATACAGAAATCCTGGATGCAGGTAAATGACAAGCCCTTGATAGTAAATATAATGTGTTAACGGTGCTCTGATTTCAACCTAGGACAAGATTTTATAACCTAGATTGATGGGGCTAATATTCTGCAAAGTGGCTCAACAAACACCTTCTCCAACTGAATTCCAACTTTCATTTCCATCCTATAGACACTACAGAGGAAAAGAAACTACATTTCCTCAGATTCTGTTTTATCAACATTCCACAGATTCTATCTACTATGTACATGTAGGAGACTTAAAAGGCGGCAGTGAGGTTGGATTGGTGCCAGAAATGGGAAACTAGGTCTAAGACAGAGACTTTGTGTTTCCTGGATCAGCTATGGCAGAGTTTCTATCTGTAGTTCCCCAGCATCCTATGTACCCAGAGTCAGTAATGGGAGGCACTTTTACTAGCACAGTCCCAGAAAGGTTGAGCGTTTCTGCCATCTGCACCGTTCTTGGCTAGGTATTTTCTAATTTGGTTCCATGACCCTTCAGAAATTCTATAAGTTACAAAATGCCCTAAAATAAATCTTTCTTTTAGACAATCACAGATACATTTTGTTTAAAACTAAGAGCCTTCATCAACAGTATTGCCCCATTAGCCAGATAGCTTGTGATTGCTTAGAATGTTTGTCCTTAATGAGCAAGAAGAGATGATCTCACAGTTAGCTTAGAAACTTTCTCAAATGGTCATTCTTCATTCCCTTACTCAACTTCATCTGAACATTCCATAACTGCCACCTGGTATCCCAGGGTGATGTGACAGTCCTTTATGGATTAAAGAGGGTCAAGAGTTGATTCCAATATGTCAATATACTTAAGAACCACTGACCTAAGTCAGTCATCCAAATCTGGTTTACATTAAACTTTCAACAGAGGTTGAGCTTATGAAATATATAGAGCTCCCAGTATAAGCTTGATCTATTGAAATAGATTCTCTAAGGTATAGACTAGGAATCTATATTTATTAAATTCCTCAGGGGACTACAATACTGCCAGCTAAGGGCTTTTCCAAGAACCAGTATTTAGAAGCCACTGGCCTCTGAAAATCAATCATCAGTTGGGCCTAATATAAGTTCATTCAAACAAACTTACTTCTTCCTCTGAGAATAACAGTAGGATTACTCAGGCAAGAGAAAAGTATATAAATCTTCAGTCTGGACCTCAGGAAAATATCTACTAAGATGTTTCATGATATCTTGGTGAACAAGCTAGACAAATAAAACTGAATGCAAAATTGGGTCGATTATTCAATGGTGTAATATCTATACAAAAAAAAAAAGACACTTACTAATGGAATAATATCCTTCTAACCTAGAAGCTCCTTCTGTGAAAAGGTCACTATAGCTTAAGTTGTAGTACAGTAACAATGAAGTTTATTTTTCATACTATACACCCATTGTTAATTTGTTGAGGGCTCGGATTCACAACATTTTCACTAAGGACTTAAGTTGAAAGAATGTCCACAATTTCCAAGATATCTAGTGGTAGTGAGTAGATTATAGATATATCAAGTTTTATACTGACCAAATAGGTAACTGTTTTCTACTCTCAACACTTTGGGCACCAAATGTGTGGAGTTTTATTTTTCCAGACTAAACAGTTCTGACACTAGCTACCCGTGAGCACAGACCATACAGGTTAAGGGTTCAGTCCCACATGAGTATCTTCCAGTTTACATGATAATCCAAGTCAGGACCATGTGTACTCCTAATCAACAGTCTATATATAGATCAGGGCTGCCCATAACCCCCCTCCTTGCATTTGATAATTTGCTAGAATGGCTCACAGAACTCAGGAAAACACTTTATATATCACCTTCATTACAAGAAATATTTTTTAAATGTGTGTGCATATATATATATATATATATATATATATATATATGTGTGTGTGTGTGTGTGTATATATATATGTATATATCTCCTTGTAAATGTTTGCCTTAAAAAACAAAGGATAAAAATATTTAACTTTGGCCAAATTAAAACTAAAAGCTCTGAACTACAGGTTTAAATAGTCCATGCCAGAAATACTAAGAGCCTATAACTTCACTGCTTTATCATCAGATACAGATTTTCAAATAATTAGAACAGGTTCCTAAAATACATCATTTTGTATCACAGATTTCAATGGTGACTTAGACAAACTTAGAATAATAGGGTGAAGAATAATATTTTACACATAAACTTAAAATACTACTTAAGGACTAAGATCCTTAATGAGGATTAAGCTATAAAATCAGTTTTAATTATTCATAGTTATGTTTGTAGAGTTATTTTAGAAAGGGAAATAGGACTTGATTAAAATGCATCCAACAAATTGTAAGGGCAAACTTTATGCTACATTTCTCGTCTAGAGCATAAATTTCAAGTCTTTCCTTATTTATTTACAACTTGAGAAACTGAGCACTAGATAATAAAGTCAGGAAACTTTATACTATACATAAATGGTCAAACCAGCCACTTGATCCCTAAGTCTAAGTTTAAGCTACCCAGTAAGAACCTATTTTAAAATATTAACTTTTTGAAGCTGAGGCTAGCACAATATTTTAAAGTCAATTTTGGAAACAATTTGTGCTTTACTCCATTAACAGAGCTAAGGAAGGAGCATATTCAGTATTTTCACAAATGATGTCTCTGACCAGAAAAAATGCACACATGCAGAGCATATCTCGAGTTAAGCAAAGGACCTGCTGAAATTTCTTATATCAATAAAGAATATATGGAGAAATGGAGTTGAAACATTATACAATTAGATGCATTTTTTTGGTAATTGAATTACCAAAGAATTACCAATAATTGATCATGGGTAACACTGCAGAACATTTCCAGATATTCAAGAAGGAATCAATCCTTATCCTTTTCCAAATCAATTTCTCCCCTAAATGTGTATACAAATTGAAAATATATCATTATGAAGAAAGTACAGCTAATTAATTAGGGGCTATATTATAAATCCCAAAAGATAAAAGACTGAAATGTAACTAGTAAGTATGAATTCAAACACAGAAAGTCCTACATATGTGTAAAACTCTATGGAAACACAAATACAGACTTAACAGCACCATGTATTAAAACAAAAAGAGCTCCCATAATTCTATTTAACTACAGATATCATAGACATCATTGTATAAGTATATATGTATATGATATGGATATATCATATACACACATTCATATACTATGAAGGAGCAACCAAGCCACCCAGACCATCCACATCACCAGAGATACTACACACATAACAATGCGGGTCTTCTTGAAACTAGAGAGACGGTATGTCTAGCCCAGGCACTGAAGCCAATGCATTCCCTCATCCAAGGAGGAGTCACCAATCAACTGAAAGCCTATCCAAAGAAGCTCTTGATGCTCTGTCTTACGAAAAGATGGTTAAAAATCTTTCCAGATTTCACTAATCTATGCTTCACTAATCAGAGACTGAAAAGAAACACATTATCTATGAAAACACCCTAATGGCTATCACAGCAATGGATTAGTTTAGGGAATGAAGTCCAATGTGTGAACACCATAACACTGTATCTGACTGCACCATGGAAAACACAAACCAATGCTTCCTGCTTAAGAGTGAAGAAGTTTTACCTTATGAATTTTCATATCCTTAGTGTTGATACAATGTTGGTCAAGTAGGCACTCAAAATTAAAGATACTGATTTGGCTAAGTGGAAAAATTAGTACTGAAGTAAAAGGTAAAAGTAGGAAAAAAAAAAGTAAAAGACTGTCCAGAGGTAGTGGTTTCTTTATGTAGAGCCTATTAATGAGGACTGTGTCCCCAAGTTTCATTTAGAGAGTATTAGCCTCAGAGTTGCCTACGTTTAAAGGTTACAGTGGAAAATGGAAAATGATATCCCCCCTGTCCCCAATTTGGAGATATGAAATGCTCATCAGCATATTAAGAATCTGTGAGAAACCCTTCATGGAAGACATCGTTTAACTCTACTCACTGATGCCTCCCCAATTTTTTAACCATAGCCTCCTTCTAATGGCCTGTCTGATGAACATTGCAGAACTGTTTGGTAAGTGCTCTTTAATGTGGAATCATGCACTGGACGTGTATTAGCCTAGGAAGCAGCAACTGGCACCTGTGTCCTTAAGGACAAAAGTAAACCCTGTATTTTAAACACTCTTAACATATTTCAGACATCTTCATTCTTTTAAGGAAAGAAAAGCAACACCCAAGTAAGCTATTTTTGCTTCTTAAAATGATGAAAGACATATTTTGGAGGCTTTGCAGGGTCATCATCTTGATGATGATGGCTTCATGGCTAAGTAGACAGTTTGTTTAACAGGTCCAAATTGGCTCAAAATAAAAATGGTCAGCTGCAAAGGCTCGTCCTTTTCAACAAGGCCACTTTCCCAACCAGGGAGCCTTCACAGGTGCACAGTCATAGAGATACACAACTCCTTGTCACTCTTGTGTACAGAATGCCAGGTGTAGAGAAATGAACAATCTTACTATGACTATGAACTCCAGAGCAGTTACTGGGCTTATGAAATAAAAACACAAGATGCCCAGGTGTATTGAATTTCAGGCAGGATAACAAAGAATTTTAGTGCAAGTATGTTTCCTGTAATATTTCAGAATACTTGTACTAAAAATTATTGTTTATCTGAAATTCGGATCTCACTCAGCATGCTGTATTTCATTTGGATCATACTCTTCCACTTGAATATCAACTACAGTGCATACAGACCCTTTGAGTTTAGCCTAAATGACAGGAAAAAGCAAGTCCCAGGGACTGTACATGCTTTTCCATTTCTTAGCTTCTAAGATTTTTCTCAATGAACTATTTTTGTATCTGCCTAGTGTAGCATTTGTAGTGTGGATTTGCATGGCACAAGAGAAAGAATGGATTTTTCCAGCCACAGTAATCTGGAATACAACCAAAGACAATCTATTGAAGATGGAATATTCCTGAACAAAGATACAGACCAAAGTTCTTATTCTTACTCTTCCAGTTATGCATTGTTCTTGGGCAAGTATGTGTATCTCTTCAGGCCGTGGCTGCCCTGACTTCAATAGCCCTGACAAAACTAATATATTATAGTTCATGATCCTAAGTAAATTCAGCTTTGCCTCATTCCTGATGACTAACCAGAGGTCACACTTACATATTATGGAAGCAGAGAAAACCACCTCAAAGAATACCAAGGAACTGGCTAAAAGATGCTCCTCATATTTAATTAAAATCCATTTGTTTCAAAAGAAATGTTGTTGCCTTCAGGCTAAAAGGGTACCTTAAATATTTCACAAATAATAACTGTTACTCATCAACAATACAACTTTAAATGTCTGTCATTCCTTGGTCAGTACCAAATCACTTTGATTCCAGACCAATAAAAACCCCATCGACTATTTTAATTTCTTGATTCTTGTGGGGGTACCTCCAAAACACTACAAAGCATTCTGCAATTTCAATAAAAGGTATCTACACACAAAGGGCAAATCCATCTTCCCTAACAGAGTCTCCAAATAGTTTGATTTAAATAACATTTCTTTGCACTAAGAATCTATAATGCTAATTCATTTTGCCTTCAGCTTAACTTTCTGCTATTAATAGAGTGACAATAAGAATTTTTCTCTTGTTAAATAGTATGCCCTCTTGTTATATGAATGTCAAGCATTGCTTTCAAGTAATTAAAAACCTGATCACCAACATCTTTAGCACAACATAAAAGAAACAAGCCATTTCAAATTATACAAATGGCTGAGTTCTGAACTCAGTTAAATACAAAAGTCTGGTTCAACTGGAATTTCTAATTTCAAATTCCAAATTTAGGACATAATTAAAATGATTTATTATTTATCTGAAATTCAAATTTAGCCAAGTATTCTGTATTTTTTTATTTGATAAATCTGGCAACCCCGTGTGGGCTACCTTGTAGAAGATATTCACCAATTTCATTTTTTTTTCTTCATCAGAACACTTGTTTTGATTTTTGTTTGTCCCCTCAAAAGAGGTTTTACCTATGAGAGAACACACACAATTTTCCAGCCAAAATTTTTCTTACCATTAATGTATTTTTGCTTTTAACAAATCGGGCTTCCTATATTCAAACTGTAGTCTACAAAACACAAAATTTTACTTACCTGTGGATAATATATAAGAAGACCACATAATAAAATATTTCTTTTTCTCACTTCCTTTGCATATTCCCTAATCTGCATTAGGTTTTCCACTTTCTGATCAAAATGTACTGATTTATAATCAAGAAAATAAACCTGCAAAATAATACAAAAGGTAACATTAGAATACCATTCTTTCCATTGTCCTTTGAGAAATCTAACATTAAAGAAGTTCAAAACACAATTGTATTATTTTTATCAGTTTGTGTTAATTTCTAGATAAGCATTTCAACCATAAATCCTTATTAAAACTGAATCCTCCTTTACAAATATAAAAGCAGTAAGCAGTCATTGAGAACACAATGCTAAAAAATACAAAATGCTAATATCCTATTTCCACTTGCGTCAGAGCCAAATGTATAATGAATATATGATTTCAACCATTTGTTCAATTTATTATTTGAAACTAAGCTACATAGAAATATGTTAATTACCAATATCAATAAAATTCAAGGGAGTACTTATTATACTCAAAGATTTTTAGAAGAAGCCCTTTCAAATAATTGAATTTCTAATAAATCATCTATTTCTCAGAGTAAATCCAGAATTTTATATGTAACTTTTAGCAGTGTTAAATAGTATTTTTCTTGAAATTACTCCAATGACTATTTTTTAAACATTATTTTCCATCTAAATTTTAAGGAGCTCAGGGTGCGCTTTCTTCTTTCAAATTACTGAAGTTTTATGGTACTGTTCATCTTTTGTGGGACATAAAATATATAATCACAATAGTATCAAAACAAGATGCAAATGTACACACAGAACAAACTATACTCGAACTTTTGTATTCTTTCACAATAACAAATTTAAGAAACTCTCAAGAATTATAATTTGTTCAATTCCCTGTATTTATTATCCAGAAGCATTTTAAAACTAGTATACTAATCCTTTCCCTTCCTCAAGAAAATGCAAAACAAAATCTTACTATGTTCTTTGTGTAACACAAGGGAATGAGTTTTCACCTACCACACTGTATTTTGCTTTTCCAGGGAAAGGCACTTAAAATCCATTATTAAAAGAAAATCATTTGAGGACATGTATGTATATTAATTAAGTAGATATTCATTCACTGTTTCTCAGACCTTTTCATTACAGTTAACCAAAACATACACATACAGTAGCCTCCTCCTAAAATCTAAAGTGACAATAAAGAAAATGCTCTATCCATTAAGAAACCAATAAAAAGACAAAAAAGCAAAAAATAAAATTGGAGGCTAAAAAGAACCCCCAAAAAAGGGTCTCAGGCATTACTATCCACTGAATAGTGGAAGACAATGTGCCCTGTGACCTTCAGCACACCCTCCCCTAACAGCGACTCCCTGAAAACTAACAAAGATGAAATTTCAGATTTTTCACCATGCAAAAATACTTAGAGCAAATATAATCTGAAACTGGTGACCCACAGCCAGACTGGAATAATTATGAATGAACTATAAATATTAGACTTTCCTTCAGGGTAATTTAATTCATGACCAGTTGGTCCCCTAGCTGAGACCTAGAAGCTAAACACCTATTAGCAGTTAAAAAGATACTAGTTCCCATTTGTAGCCTGAGCCTTCTAGGAAAGATGGCTCACATACCACCTTCTGTGATCTCCTTACCTCTCCCTTGACAAAGTGGAGGAAAAGTAGAGAGGGAAAAAAAGGCAGGCCCTATACTAATGTGAAATTATGAGCTCAAGAGCGGAAGCTGAAGAGACATGTCCATCTCTGCCTTTTCTCCTGTCCTGTAGTCCTTTATGACATTTCACAAACTAGTGCCACAGGCTTCTCCTAGTCTTGTGAGTTTAAAATAACTTCCTGAAGCTAAAATTCCTGGTTGTGACTTTGGGAGAAAAAAAAAGGCAGGCTAATTCTTCAAGCCCCAGGCAATTTATGAAACTGCAGTCCTGTTATGAATCTAAAATTGGGGGAGTGGCTGAGACTAAGACTCTCTCCAGGGCCCATAGTGCCAAGTCATTAAATACCCCACAGCATCTGGACTAAGGAACAACACTGCTGTTTGATGCTCCAGACCTCACAGTACTATTTAACTCTTTCACCTGTGCAATTTTCTGTACTATTTAGATACCATGAAATGCCAGGAGCCACCATACCCAATGTACTTAATGTGAATGGAATGCCCCACAGTTTTGCAATGCATGCAATCCAGGCAACCTTACTGATAGCCTAGATACTTAATGAGGCAAACAGATATTTCTTGTTTAATACAAGTCTTCCTAAAATATTTTCAGCTCTGATAAATCTCACAGTAAAATAAAGGGCGTTGCAGAATGGGTTTATGGAAAAAATAGCACAAGGATCAGAAAAGATGAAACCACTCTACTTTGTAATTACAGCTTCCTTATAGATTTAAAATGCACAGAAATTAAAGAATGGGAATGCTAGTAACATATGAATTGAAGAAGGAATGATGGATACAGCCGGGAATGGAGCTGTGCCCTGCAAAGCACCACTGAACTTGGCTTAGGAGGAAGTGCACCTGCCAGGGGAACCTCTCTGCAAAGTCAAAGCTGGGAGCCGGTGCTCATTTTTCAATTTTCCTTAAAAAGTATCCTAAAGAGAGCCTAAAGTTAATAATAACTTTGGGAGCTTAAAAGTGGTAGAACTAAAACTCTCGACAAGAATAAACTGTATTGGAATGGGAAGGCTCAAGAGATAAAATGTGCTGAATCTGTGTTTTGTTTGTTAAAAAGGACAGAAAATAATGATCTTACACTGAGCTAACACAGAAGAAACACTTCAGAAGGTATATTTCCTAATACCAATACCATGAAACTTAAGCATATACTTTACATTGCATACTAATTTTGAACTTCTAAAATACACCAGTTACTTATGAGTTCCAAGAAAAAAATTCAGTTGGTACAATAAAGCAATCAATTTTAATTTTAAAGACAGGGCAGGTTTATATAACTACAGGAGAGGATTACCAAACGATCATGATAGCTCAAGAGAAATGTAAATGTTTTTGCCTTAATAAAACAAACTTACAGCATGGACAGTCTTGTATCCATTGAAATGTAGCAAAACATCTCATCTAGGTTGAGTACTGCAGATTTGCTTATAGCTGCATCAAGTAGGTATTCTTTGATCTCTTTTTGATCATTCACTACTTGTAAATTATCGTTACAATATTTCCCCCTTAGGATGTCATTTCTAGTGTTTTTTTTTCCATGCATACATTAAAAAAAGGTAAGAATATCTTCCTATCCCTCCCCCCAAAAGAATTTCTCATTTTATTTTTTTCTAACATAGTAAATTGACTCCTATAAACTAGTAAACTGCTTCAACATTTAACATATGGGTAGCTTCATGGCTTTGTGGGTGGGCAAGGTTTCTGGTACTCAGAGTTTGGAAAATGCTCCTCTGTGCCTCATGTCTTCTACATTCAGTTCTACACATGCTTTATATTTGTCTAGTAACCATTTAATATATCCTTGGCCCCAGATGAATTACAATTATTTTTTCATACTTTAATATGTAATTTTTCATTTGTCTCTGAGGACAGGTACATTAATTAAAGGACAATAATTAATATCAAGTACAATATTCTTTAAAACCTCAGGAATGTCCCACAACCCTACATTTAACACTTCTGCCTCATTCCAGAACCCATGTTAACAGGCCGGAGAAGGGAATCAGGAACTGTGGTAGGAGAGGAAACAGAGTCTTTGTTTATTTGAATAAGAAGTCAATTTTTGAAGCTCCAGTATATATATAGAAATATGCACTACTTAATGCCCACCAAAGTGGAAGGAAGGATGGTCAAAATCAAAGTTATGGTTTTTATCAAATAATAAATTAGGAAGAATTGGTAGATAGACCAGAGACTCTCTGAATCCACACAACAGATACTGCAAAATTATTTACCTATCTATACAGAAAAGTACATTGTGTGACTCAGGTCCAGCATCTCATAACACCGTTTTTCAAAAGAAATACAGGGAGATAACAAAAGATGAAAATGGTCAATATTAAACAGATCAAAGTAAGAGTATGCATGGAATACTATGCAGCCATCAAAAGAAGTGAAATCTTTCCATTTGCAACAACATGGATAGAACTAGAGGGTATTATGCTGAGTGAAATAACTCAATCAGAGAAAGACAATTATCATATGATTTCCCTGATATGAGGAATTTGAGAGGCAGGGTGGGGGCTTTGGGGGTAAGGGAAGGAAAAAATGAAACAAGAAGGGATTGGGAGGGAGACAAACCATAAGAGACTCTTAATCTCACAAAACAAACTGAGGGTTGCTGGGGGGATGGGAGGATGGAGAGGATGGAGACATTGGGGAGGGTATGTGCTATGGTGAGTGCTGTGAATTGTGTAAGCCTGATGATTCACAGACCTGTATCCCTAGGACAAATAACACATTAAATGTTAATAAAAGGGGCGCCTGGGTGGCTCAGTGGGTTAAGCCACTGCCTTCGGCTCAGGTCATGATCTCAGAGTCCTGGGATCGAGTCCCGCATCGGGCTCTCTGCTCAGCAGGGAGCCTGCTTCCTCCTCTTTCTCTGCCTGCCTCTCTGCCTGCTTGTGATCTCTCTGTCAAATAAAAAAAAAAAAAATGTTAATAAGAATAATTAATAATAAAAAATAACTTTAGAGAAACTTCCATCTCACCTCAACTATTTATGAAGTACATAGATTCTATTAATGAAAATTAATGAGCTGTATTTTCACTTTTTACTGTGCTTTTCAAAAGAGAAAGGAACTTTTAATGTTGAATCATTTCATTTTAAAAGTTTTTTTTTAAGATTTTATTTATTAGTAAGAGAAAGTGTGAACAAGCATGAATGGGGTGAGGGGCAAAGAGAGAGTGAGAAGCAGATGCCCCCACTGAGCAGGGAGTCTGACCAGGGACTCGGGACTAGATCCCAGGATGCTGAGATCATGACCTCAGCCAAAGGGCAGATATTTAACCAACTGAGCCACCCAGGCACCCTATTTAGGAACAAATTTAAATCAACACCATCAAGCAATTCAATGCATAATTCTGATGAATAGAAGCTCATTAAAAGTTGTAAACTATCATGGAAATTCAGAGCACATGTTTAACAACTCATCTATAAATCGTAAAATACCAGCAAAACTATTAGGTTGAGAAATGAGGGCATTTAATCAAACTAGTAAATAAAGAGTATTTCACATTAAAATATTGGCCATAGAAAAGATTTATACATTTTTATTGATTCAAAGAATTAAAAAGTAATTAAGTTTTATAGTATCAAGACAAATGTCATACTTGTATACCCATTTTGTTTCAGATCCTTATGTAAAAGATCAAAAAATAACAAAACGAGAACTTCACATTTTTAAACAGGCAGTAGGAAAACCTAACATAGCTTGAGAACATGTTTAGAAATGATTTATTTTTTCTGATTTCACAAGGTATTTCTCCTTTAGGAATAGAAATCTGCCACTGTTGTATTATGGGACAATTACCTGAAACATTATATATCTTTTCAATTAACATCTGTACCATCTGTAACAAATTTTAGAATCAGAGTCCATGGTCTCTCATGGTTCACCTCCCCTTCCAATTTCCCTCAACAAATTTTAGAATCAAAAGGTAACAGCAAGCACAATGATTAATATGAAGCACTGACTTGCTAAACTAGTATTATTTAAAACATATTAAATCACTAAAGTTAGTTACAAAAACCAGGCATGTGGTTCTTCACTAAGTTTAGCATAATCCTCTTTATATATTTTAATGACTTATCAAAATTTTAATTTTACATGATCAAGTTTATTACACATTAACCAACAATCTATAATTATTATCAAGGTTGTCTTCAGGCAGGTGATTTAAATAAGCATTACATGGGGGCGCCTGGGTGGCTCAGTGGGTTAAGCCGCTGCCTTCGGCTCAGGTCATGATCTCAGGGTCCTGGGATCGAGTCCCGCATCGGGCTCTCTACTCGGCAGGGAGCCTGCTTCCCTCTCTCTCTCTCTCTCTCTCTGCCTGCCTCTCTGTCTACTTGTGATCTCTCTCTGTCAAATAAATAAATAAAAAATCTTAAAATAAATAAATAAATAAATAAATAAGCATTACATGGTATGTTTAAAACATAAATAATGAGTATCTTTCGAGTTCACAAATAAAGGTACCTAATGCTAACCACTACAAAGTCCATTTAAATTTATAAAAATTTGTTCTACTTTTATATACCTACTTTTTCAAGTGATTCTTGACATTTTTAATATGCTTCAACAGGCAAAAACAATAAAAAACATTTTCAGGAGATAAGGTGTTTTAAATACTATATGGTAAAAACAAAAAGTATTCAAAAACGTGATCAAGGGGATCAAACGCAGGTATATGATATACATAAAACATATTAGCATAGCCTCCACAGATTCATCCTATGTCTTTTATTAAGTATGGCAAAAATACTTTAATAATTTTAGCAATTAATCCTTTTTTTTTAACAACTTCAGGAATAGGAAATTCATACTGTAATAAAGAAAAGCAACAGGAAATTATGGTCTTATCAAAATTGCTTTTGAATTATTTGATAATGCTAAGCTTACATTAATTATATAAAGGATACAGAAAAACTGTGCTAATTTAAGGGAACTTAAAAACATCAGCCTCAGAGGAAAATGCAATTCTCAAAAATTCAGATTACAATGCTTCCAATAACAAATTAGAAGATCAATGGTGCTTTCCTATGGAATATTTTTTATTAAAATATAGAGCTAACTAACCTTTTATTTCTGAGAACATTTTTTTTTTTTCCAGGAAGCTACATCATGTAAGAGAACTGACCTGGGGCACCTGGGTGGCTCAGCTGGTTAAGCATCAGAATGAGGGCTTCAGCTCAGGTCATAATCTCAGGGTCATGGGATCAAACCCCACGTTGGGCTCTGGGATCAATGCAGAAGTCTGTTTAAGACTCTTTCTCCTTCCTCTGCATACTCCCTTCCCCACAAAGGATAAATATATAAATCTTAAAAAAAAAAAATAGAACTGACCCATTATAAAGGCGGATCAAATAAAACATAGTCTAAAACTGCAATGTCAACTAAAGTAGCCACTGGCTATATGTGACTATTTACATTTAAATTCAAAATTATTAAATTCAAATAAAACTGAAAATGCAGTAGGTATACTTCACGTGCTCATAGCAACAGGTAGCTAGTAGCTACCATAGACATGAATACAGCAATCAAACTTTATTTCATCATTGCAAAAAGTGCTAATGGACTGTACTTGCCTGGAACAAAAGAAGCTTGTAAAATATCATGCTCATCATATGTCCCATTAATTGTTTTGGTCATTAACTTATGTGTCTGTGTAATAAAAAGGATTTTTTTCCCTGACTAAATGTTAAGTTACTAGTTAAAATCCTACAATTAAAAATACTAGAAAAATTCTCTCTAATATACAAAATTAATATAGAGTCTTACCTAAAACTGACTAAGCTTTCTCTTATTTATACATATTTCTGAAAATGTGGATCAGTATGAATGTATGAACATAAAACTCTTAAACTGGGATGGTTCCAGCTTCTATTTCTGCCTAAGTAGGAGTAAAAGGGACCAAACTTACCTTTCCCCTTCAAATAAATAAGCTAAGTACACAAACTAAACCAAACCAAGATTTTTAAGACATGACACACCTGGCAACAAGGGACAGCTCTGAAGGATGAGAACAGATGGGACGAGCCCTATGTCTGCAGCAATTTACTTTCTTAAAACGGTTTCCAGGCCATGGCACATTGAAAGGAGAGGCGGATATGTGGGTTTCAAAGCCTAGGTGGATAGGGTTCACAAGGCAAAATTCCAGAGAGGAAAGAGGTATGAAGAGTGAGAAGGCTGGTGATTATCAAGCTAACTCTCTCCCATATTCAGCAGAGTACTGATCAGTGCATGCATTTGAGAATAAAAACAAGCTGAGGCGGGGGGAAAATTCAATGGAAAAGACTAGATAGAACAGTGCCTGATGCACACCCCAGGTCAGGAATAATGGTGGGAGCCATGAGCCAGGATAGAAGGTTTCATAATTTACAGGGCCTTAGGTAAAATACTAAGAAGTGTTTTGCTTCAGTTGTGAAGAATATAAGACCTACGTAAATACACTAATTAGTCTGATCTAAAAATCTCAGCAACAATGCCTAAAAGGATCAAACACTTTCCAACTATGTCCCAGGAAAAAAGCTCAAAAATATTCACAGTAATAAAAAAAATAACCAATACCCAACAAGGTAAAGTTCACAAATTCTAACAGCTAATCAAAATATATAAAATGTCCAAAAAAGCAGAAAAATATGACCCATAGGGAGAAAAATCTATCAAAACCAACTCAGGAATGACACATTTATTAGAATGAAAAAGGACATTAAAACAATTTTACAACTATGTTCCATTGTTCACAAAGCTCCAGGAAAGAATGTATGTGTTAAGTAGGAAAAAAGAAGATGTAAAAGAATCCTACACCTAACTTATAAAGATGAAAATATCATCATCTGATATTTAAAAAAAAATACACTGGAGGGGCTTAACAGCAGATTAGACATTGTTGAAGATCAGTGAATTTAAAAGTATAATGATAGCAACTATTTAAAATGAAACAGAAAAAAAAGAAAAATAAACAGAACATTAGTGAGATATGAATCAACTTCAAACAATCTAAAATACAGATAATTGGAGTTCCCAGTTAAAGGTAAAGAACAAAAAACAATATAGCCGGAAAATTTTCCAAGTTAGATGAAAATTAAAAATCCACACAGCACACTTTAAACACACACACACACACACACACACACACACACACACACACACACACACACACACACACACTCTTTCAGGCATAAAAGCACCAGGAAAGTACCCATAAAAAGGAGATAAGGGGCGCCTGGGTGGCTCAGTGGGTTAAGCCGCTGCCTTCGGCTCAGGTCATGATCTCGGGGTCCTGGGATCGAGTCCCACATCGGGCTCTCTGCTCAGCAAGAAGCCTGCTTCCCTCTCTCTCTCTCTCTGCCTGCCTCTCTGTCTACTTGTGATCTCTCTCTGTCAAATAAATAAATAAAAATAATAAAAAAAAAAAAAGGAGATAAATATATCACTTGAAATTGACTCAGAACTGGTATCAATGTGCCAATTAGCAGATAAGGATATTAAAATGGGTACCATAACTGTTTATCATTTATTCAAAAGTTAACTAGGGAAATAGAAAATATAAAGGGTAAAAAGGACACAAACTTCTAGAAATGAAAAATATAATGCCTAAGATGAAAGACACAGTGTATTTTTTCCAAATTTAGGCCTGTGCAAGTCTGTAAACACAGAATGGTACAAGGAGGTACACCCTCACAGCGTATATGTGTGCTGGGCTCAATTAAATGGCCAGGGGGAGCTAGAAACATCTGCTTGGCACATGCTTTCAACATGGAATAAGAATAAACTGAGAAATACCGAAGAATGAGTGAAATACTGCATTCTGTTGATATATATTGCAATCTTAACATTTATTATAGGTTTGAAGTAACTTTTTCTTTATTATAGGTTTGAAGGTAACTTTTTCTTCAATTTTATATTTATGACAAGTGCACAAACTTCTTACTTAAAAGGCTTCTGGATTCATTTAACTGAAGAAGATCGATTCTAAGAAAAAACCCTAGTTCAACTGTTAACATTATAGTTATTTAGGAGGTCAATCAGTGTATCACACAATCCAAATAAAATGCAGAAATAGACTAGGAAAAGAAATTGCCAACTATAATCCATAATCTTTGCTTTCAAACTTTTGTCTTCATCAAATAACTTAGTATTTCTTTTTAAACTTATAGGGAAATGCTATCCATATGAACCAAAAGATAAAATTAATGATCATAAACACGTATTTTAAAAATTGCTTAATTTGGGGCGCCTGGGTGGCTCAGTGGGTTAAGCCTCTGCCTTCGGCTCAGGTCATGATCTCAGAGTCCTGGGATCGAGTCCCGCATTGGGCTCTCTGCTAGACAGGGAGCCTGCTTCCTCCTCTCTCTCTCTCTGCCTGCCTCTCTGCCTACTTGTGATCTCTCTGTCAAATGAATAAATAAATTCTTTAAAAAAAATTGCTTAATTTATCAGTAAGCCACTTAAAATTAAATAAATATAAAAGGTAAGTCTCCTCCAAAAATGTTGGAGAATTACTCCCCAAATTCAATTTTTTAAGAGAAAAAAATAGATTTCCTCTTAGGAATGAGCAACACTTCAAAGGTTAATGCTATTTTCTAGTATAAATCTAGAAAATAACTTAAGACTAATCAGTCTTAGACACAATAAGATGTGCTTCCAAACATGAAGAATAAAGATATGATTCACAAAATCTAAAAACGTGTATGTAAATTAAACAATTATACTTGTTGAATGGAAACACAATTTTTCTAAAAAGATAACATGAAAAAAAATTTAACTACACTAAAAGAAGGATAACATAAATCAAGATCATAAAACTCATAGTTTAAATTTACACATGGTAAGTAATACCCTAAAATCTCAGATAGATGTAGTATTATTCTCTTTAAGAGAACATAGCTATTCCTTGAGATGCATACCTAGCCACCCTCATTCCTGCAAGTCACCACAAAGCATCTGTTTATGGTAGGCAACACTGCAACAGGATGGAGTAGGAGACATCATGACTAGAAATGCCAAGGCGAGTTCAAATCAACAAACATTTCTGAATGTCTACACGTGCTCGTTGGGAAAAGGGAAAAGACTCTGAGCACAGGAGTGTTAAGGAAGGATTCCAAGAAGAAATATGATCACTGGGCGCCTGGGTGGCTCAGTGGGTTAAGCCGCTGCCTTCGGCTCAGGTCATGATCTCAGGGTCCTGGGATTGAGTCCCGCATCGGGCTCTCTGCTCAGCAGGGAGCCTGCTTCCCTTCCTCTCTCTCTGCCTGCCTCTCTGCCTACTTGTGATCTCTGTCTGTCAAATAAATAAATAAAATCTTAAAAAAAAAAAAAGAAATATGATCACTAAAACTCTAAGGCAGGAGAAACACTAGAAAAATGGTGTCTCGGGTCAAAAAACTCACCAGAATCAACATACGTCTGTCAAACAATATGGCACACGGGTTACTAAAGTTCCTCAGCAGAGGGCCAATGGTGTGGTGAGGCAATGAGAAGCAGGGTGATAAAAGCAAGAAGAACCAGTCGAGACCAAGTCTTGATGCTCTTACTGAGCTTTGTCCAGTAAAGGGATGAGAAGCCTCCAGAAGATTTTGATAGAGAGTACCTCTTCATTAGCAATTAGCAAAATCTGTCATGGTAGCAATGATGAGGTCAGACTGAAATAAAAAAGAGACTGCTGGGAGGGACCCAGCTCTTGGAGGGAGGACAATACATTCCAATTTTTTTTTGTTTTTGTTTTTTAACATCATGCACTTGAACACTTCCTCTCAAAACTGAGAAGAATGATGAAGACTGGAGATAAAAACATATATGAATTGGCACATGAGTGATACTTTAAAGCAGGAGACTCGATGACCCCGGGAGTATATGCCTACTAAAGAAGCACCTAACATGTATTTTAGGTAAAGATACTAATTAACAGTGGTAAACAGGTCATTTAGAATTGAGAAGCTCAAACAAAGTCTAGGAAACTACAGTCCATGGGGCCAATCCAGCCTCCTGTCTTTTTTTGTAAACCAACTTCTCCTGGAAGACAAATACACTCTATCCTTTCCATCTGATCTATGACTACTTTTGCACTAGAACAGCAGAGTCCAGTAGTTGTAACAAAGACCATATTGGCTCAAAAAGCCTACCATTTTTAGTATCTGGCTTTGTATAAGAAAGCTTTGCCAACCCCTAATACAAAAAATTATCTCAATGCAGGCACAGAAAATGACATCAATTATCTCGTATAAAGTAAGAGCATCCTACTGAGTGGTTTTTCAGATCCTTTTCTTCTTCAATAACTTAGGTCTCTATTACTCAAGGGGGCAAGTACTGACATCCCTAAAAACAAAACATCATTTGGTAAAGTAAAATAAGCACAGGGATAATGGCACGTACCATACCCAACTCTCAGGATTGCTGTAAGGATTAAATGGGATCATTATATTAAAAGGAAAGAATCGTGATTCATTATTTCAAGCAGTCAGTTAAGTGTCTGTTATTACCAACATTAACATAATTATACTAACAATAAGAATTAGCAGGCCACATTTTCAGGGGCAGAAGAGGGTCTGAGGATTATAAATGTAGTGGGAGTTCCATTTCTTAGAAATGGGAAGAGCTGGGCGCCTGGGTGGCTCAGTGGGTTAAGCCTCTGTCTTCTGCTCAGGTCATGATCTCAGGGTTCTGGGATCGAGCCCCGCATCGGGCTCTCTGCTCACAGGGAGCCTGCTTCCCCCTCTCTCTCTGCCTGCCTCTCTGCCTACTTGTGATCTCTCTCTGTCAAATAAATAAATAAATAAATCTTAAAAAAAAAAAAAAGAAAAAGAAATGGGAAGAGCAAAACACACAAGATCACAGTTCTCACTGGTTGGGCAAAAAAAAAACAGAACTCAGTCATTACCATAAAAAGAGTAAATTAAAAAACTGAAATCTGTAATTCTCTCTCAAAAATATCTAAAAATGGTACAATACTCGAAGTACTTAAAAGAAACATGCAGGTGACTAACCAGTCCAGTCATTTCCAAGTAAGAGTTTTCCAATGCCAGCACAAGGATTATCTTGGCAATACTAGCTGCATTCCACCTGAGCAGGCACTAGTGAATCAAGTATCCCAGCATTTAAGTAAAGTATAAGCTTCAAAATCCCATACAATAAAACCTCTGCTGCCTGAAAATTTAATCATACTATACTTTTCAAAAGTATCACATACAAACTTAACTGCAAGCAGGGTTCAAGCCAAAGCATGTTTGGATGAAAAAGCTTTTTGCATTGATTCCAACACCTTTCTATACTTTATAAAAGAACAATCCAGCCTTTCCAGGAAAGTGCTTAAGTAATCTATTTTTAGGTAGCTATAAATTTTTATCCTAAAGGAATAGCATTTAGGCCTGATAATATTCTTACCATCTTCCTGCCTACTAATGCTTCAATCCATGAACAAGGTTTTGATTTTTGTTTTTGTTCCCAATTGTGTTTTTGGACGCTCCCTGGTGGTCTAGTGGTTAGGATTCAGCTCTCTTAATTGTTTTTCTTTGCATAGTATGAAATGGTGGTACAGGAAAGATTTCATAAAACAACATGATCCATTATACAAATACTATGTAAGACTTGGCAAAAGCATTTAATATGAAGGGTTTTTTTAAATTATGCCTTTAACTGGAATTCTATTAAAACTCAAGTGTTAAGGAAGCCGTGAAAGAACGTAGCTTGTCTTTCCAAGTCGGCTTTATGATAAGAGATTCTGTATGTACACACACACACACACACACACACACACACACACAGATGAATAGAAAGCTTTTTAATATGAGTGGAATCTTTTTCATTATCCAGGTGAACAAATGTGCAATAATCATTTGCCTAACTCAACCTTCAGAAACAAACCAGCAAGATCCTTCTCTAATGTCCCATATCTTATAGCCATTCCCTCAGTTTCACAAGATATAAAATTTGAGATTATACCTCCTCTCTCTCATTAAATCAAGAACAAATTCTTTGTGTTTCTACTTTTTAAATATATCTTGATTCCAACAATTTCTGCCCGAGTCCCAGATACCATCATTATTTCTTGGACTACTGTGATAGCCTCCTGACTAAACCAAATGCTTCAAGCTAACTCTCTGGTCACTTTCATCTATTCTCTGTGCTGTATCCAGAATGTAAAGGCAAATGTTCTCACATCAGTTTCTACTGAGCAGGGCTGCTTCCTAGAATTCAAACTTGCAAGGCCCACATTGACCTTTTCCTACCCAGTGTGTGGTCCAGTCTGTTTCAGATCCACCAGCTTTCTAATGCTGACTATTCCATGTGCTACTCTGGCCATAGAGAAATGCTATTCTCCCTCCTCTTAAAAGATGGGGACCTGCTCAGTCTCCCCAATTTCAGACTCTGCTCATATACTTAAGATCTCTTCTGATTACCTAGCATGGGCTTTTCTGCCCCTTTTTATTTTCTTTTTAAGAGAGGGAGGGGGAAGGTTGGAGGGAGGGAGAGAGAGAGAACCGTAAGAACTTATCCAGGGGCCCATCTCACAAACCTGGGATCATGACTTGACACAAAATCAAGAATCAGATGCTTAACTGACTGAGCCACCCAGGTGCCCCATTTCTGTCCTTTTTTCCAAGAGATGTAGTTAAAATTCTCAGCATTGACATGGTGAATGGAAAGAACAATGACCAAGATATGCTGTCAACTCCCAGGCTGAGGATCACTTCCCAAGCTAACACTGGCCATTGGATTAAATTTATGTTTAAATTTAGGATTAAGTCCCATGTCCAGCTCCCTGCTCAGTAGGGAGTCAGCTTCTCCCTTTCCCTCTGTCCTTCTCTTCTACTCATGTTCTCTATCTCAAAATAAATAAATTAATTAAATATATATATATATGTGTGTGTGTGTGTGTGTGTGTGTGTGTGTGTGTATATCTCAAGCCTGACTTTAACCTATACAAGAAGTCAACACAATACATATAAAGTATGACAAGTAACTGTAAAATAAATGATAGTGAAAAGATATTTGGTTCCCTTTTTGTAAAGAAGTAGCATAACACAATTGAGATAAAGGCCCTTATTTAAAATAGAATCCAGGGCGCCTGGGTGGCTCAGTTGGTTAAGCCACTGCCTTCGGCTCAGGTCATGATTCCAGGGTCCTGGGATTGAGTCCCACATTGGGCTCCTTGCTCAGCAGGGAGCCTGCTTCTCTCTCAGCCTCTGCCTGCCACTCTGCCTGCTTGTGCACTTGCGCGCGCGTGCTCACTCCCTCTCTCTCTCTCTGACAAATAAATAAATAAATAAATAAAACCTTAAAAAAAAAATAGAATCCAGTATACAAAACAAACAAACAAACAAAAAGCTAGTAGGAGAAATCCCCAGGTTTATTTTTTGAAAAAGTGAATGATCAAAATTGCTCAACTCCTTTTCTAGACCTAAAGTTAATGTAAGCTGTCAAAAAAGAAGGCTAGCTTCATTATTTGGTTCCTGTGCATTTCATGTTAAATTTAAGGAACTGATTTAGATGGAAAGCACCAGCAAAAAAAATCATAAACAATTTTGTTCATCTGACTGAATTCAGTGGACTTCCCAAATTACGAAAATAAATAGTAATTTCAAGCCCTGTGCTTAATCAAGAAAAATTAACTCATTAAGCTAGAAAAAGAACTCCAGAATTTGTTCCTTTTGATATTCTGTTAGAACATCACTATATCAAAATAACTGTAATTCATTACAAGAATCAATTAAAACTTGCAAGGTGTATCCCAGGAGAATGATATCTTGACATCAGTTATATGCCCAATGCAACTAATCTCAGGGAATTTTAATATACTACAACAAAAACTTCCTAGTAACCATTTACCCATAAGCAAAGATCTCCTAAAACTTGTAATAACAGACAATTCTATTCATCATCTTGTACAAGAACTTCATCATTCTTCATTTTGGAGTTCAGTATGAATCCCTTCATGACTAAAATTTCAAAAAGGTTCTCAAGGTATTTTAAACCAGGACTGAGCTATTATTAGTTTAGGCAGGAAATATTTCAGACTTTTTTACCAGAAAACAAATGGAAACATTTGTAGAATTCATGGAAATGACTGCATTTCTACCACTAAAGCTATCCACACCATGAAAGAGAAAACCTTAATACATCTTAAGCGAAACATCAAAAAATTCAGTAAACAGTAAGATAATCATTTTCCAAAGGAAAAGTAAAAACTATAGTAGCAAAATGGTTAAAACTGGAATCGAAGGATTTAGACCAACTCTATTGGTCATTCTTTGGCCACTAAACACACATGTGTGTATGCACACACACAAACACACACAAAAAATATCTATTCAAAAATAAACACAAACTAAGGGCCTGAAAGATACACATAATAAAAAGTAAATCCAGTATGATGGCAGGGAGAATTACAACAGCCAGCTCTCTTTTGTTTTTTAAGAACTTGTGACCTAAAAACAAATTTTCTCAGTCTAGTAGTAATAGGGTTAAACAGGAGCAACTGTACAGAATAAACAGTTAAGTAAAAGGTGACAAAGGTACATGTCTAGGATCTGGTAAAAAATTTAACAGGACCACAAATTTTTATAACTTAAATTCAGTAAAGCCTCAATGTCTTGTGAAGCAAAGAAAGAAACCATTAGTACTTAAAAGAAAGAATCAATGTTTTTCCAACTGTCATTTGTTCTTTATTAGGAAGGAATATTAAATACATATATGTTTGTATGTGTATTTTTAACCTTTTTCCATATTATTTAACACATTCATGAAAGCATAAAAGTAACAATATATAGGATACATTGCACATTGGATTGATTCTGTTCCTGGCTCTGCCATTGGTGAGCTGTGGAAACTTCTGGAAACAATTTACATCACTGACAATTTCCCCAGATGTGGAAGTATCAAGTGTCAATGGATGGTGGTTTTCTATTTTTTTATTTGCTGACATGTTCAAATATTAAACATTTTGAAGTATTTTAAATATCATATATTCTGATCTGTTATGTCAATAAACCACTTCCCAGTAACTAGAACTAAATTAGGCACTTACGAAGGTTTATTTATGTTTTTCAAAGCATTAAAATTCCATATGGTAATTTGTGTTTTTTTTACTAAAGTAAATTCATTAAAAGATTCCTATCTCTCATAAAGCACCAATAAAATTCTTGTCTACATAGTCAAAAAAATTAGAGCTCTTATGCAATTATCCAGGTAATTAACATGAAATTATTTTGTAATGAGGAAGTGATAAAAAAATTTTATCAAATAAAAGTAAAGAATTTGCTTCATTTCTCAGTTTTGAACTTCTAATTATGTTTCTTGCCAATTTCTTTCTGCTTTTAAAAATTAAACATTTCACTGGTGTCTATTATATGAAACAGCTTTGTTCACTGAAAAAATAAGCTTTAAATAAGAATAAACTGTCCATTCTATCTGACAATAGTAGGAAAGGATGTTTTGCACAAACCTTGCCAGAGACAAATAAATTAAAATTTTTTACTTTCTGCACCTGGAAAGGAATTTTTTTATAAGTTTTACAGTTGGTTTTACATAATCTTGGCTGGGAAACAGCTATACTTTTGCTTCCTGAAATTGTCTTCTCCAATGCTGGAGAAAAACAGTTCCCTGATCATTAATTATTAAGCAAAAAACTCAACCTATAATTCAGATTCTTAGCACTTTTGAGTCTTGTTTAGTTTAGGTAAAAGCCTCCCCCCTTGGTGGTGGGAGGGAGTGATTTTTAGATCAGAAACTATGAATTTACCTTTTACTATTTTAATATATTACTCTGTTTTTCTAAATATTCATCATTATTTGAACAGTGAATGAAAACACATGACAGGAGTAGAAAATAAAGAAATGAACATGCTCCATGTTGACAGCTATTACATCCGGTGATTCCAAAGAAAGCTTTCAGAAAATCCTCTTCAGAATTGCAATCTGAAGAAGGTGCTAACTGTATATCCCCCCACTGGTAACTGCGAAAAAGTGAAGGCCAACAGTAACTTTAGTCAACTCAAGATAAAACCTTGATTCCTTGATAACTTATAATGAATGATAGATTAAATAGCACCAGAAATGACATTAGAAAGGGCTCTCAAAATGTTAACTCCTACACAATTTAGCTTAACAAAAGAAAGCTTTGGTTTTCATGTTTATAAGGTTTTCTTGTTAAAAGGCATAGGAAAGAACCTGTATTTTTAAAATTCCTTTATGCCAATCAGTCTCTAATTTAAAAAAAAAACAAACTTTTCTTTTTTTCTTTCTTTCAAGTTAGGAGCATTTTCCTAGTACAGAACATGCTTGTTATCTGATTAGGTGTTTCCAAAGGTTCACAGTTAAAAGGCTACATAGTGTAACAAATGTCATCCTAAAACATAAATTCAATCAGAAATAAAAATTCATAAATTGGGGGCGCCTGGGTGGCTCAGTGGTTAAAAAGCCTCTGCCTTCGGCTCAGGTCATGATCCCAGGGTCCTGGGATCGAGCCCCGCATCAGGCTCTCTGCTCAGCAGGGAGCCTGCCTCCTCCTCCTCCTCTCTCTCTCTGCCTGCCTTTCTGCCTACTTGTGATCTGTCTGTCAAATAAATAAAAATCTTTAAAAAAAAAAGATTAAAAAAAAAATTCATAAATTGACCCCACCCAACTGTATCTGCCAACTTTAAGAATGACATCTATTTTAGCCCAGTCAACATTATCAGTCTCTAACTAATCACAGAAATTTGAACAATTCTGATGATTTGATATAATTACAATAAAATTAAGTTAGATCTACCAAAACTTTGGATTTTATTAAGTTGATCAAATTAACATTGGTAAACTTTAAATCCTACTCAACACCATGAACAAATGACAACTTGGCCAAGCTAGACTGCTTAAAATAAAAAAAAAAAAAACCTAAGAATAATGACCTAACAGATAGTGCCAAAGAGAATTTTGAACAATGTATTAATAAAAGATATTTTTACAAGACTTATGTCCAAAAATATTTTTTGTAAAAATGACCACTTGAAATGAAGCATGTCACAACTTACAATGTTCATAAGAGTAAGCAAAGATATTCCTTTTGTAAAAAGATGAATTTTTTGATAAATAGCTGCTTTTTGTAGATAAAGCCCTATGTTTTTCTACTTTTCATGGTGAATCTTTTAAGTAGATTTTATTTATTTATTTATTTTTTTAATTTAACAGAGAGAGAGATTACAAGTAGGCAGAAAGGCAGGCAGAGAGAGAGGGGGAAGCAGGCTCCCCGCTAAGCAGAGAGCCCGATGCGGGGCTGGATCCCAGGACCCTGAGATCATGACCTGAGCCGAAGGCAGAGGCTTAACCCACTGAGCCACCCAGGCGCCCCTTAAGTAGATTTTAAAATAGAACCATCCTACCTGTCAGTTTATCTCGGGAAAACAGGAACTTCCTACAGTCAGTCTTTCCTAACACATTTCAGTTTCATAAAAGTCAAGGAGAAGTTAATCTTCAGACAATCAACACCCTGAAATAAAATCTAATTATGCTAAATACCTGTATACCAAAAACCAACAAGTGTTTTGCTCCCTCCAAGGGATAAACGTTCCAGATGAGGTTGATGGTTACCTGTACTTTTTAAATGACTACTGAATGCCAATTAACAGGTAATTCTAGAATATTTTTCTGTAACTCCTTGAGAAAATAAGAGACAATGTGGACTTCACCAGCATGGCAGACATCCACTAATTTTTGGCACTTAAAACCTAATCAAGTTTTTTTGTTTGTTTTTTTGTTTGCCAAACAAATGCCCCAGCTTAACTTCAGCCCCATTTCTTCCAAAAATTTGTCCTTGTAGAGTGAAATATGGGCACACTGGAAATGACCACCTTAACTAGGCTCTCAGTTGAAAAAACCCTCACAAACACCTAATTAAGCACAATTTTACTTTGCACCTGCCTGATTCATACTAAGTCTTCCTCTGAGCAGATGGACAGAAACTGGAAGTTGTTAAACCCTTGCAGATAAAAAAAGACCACTGTACTACAGCTCACCAGGGACAAATAGGTTTTTAAACATTTACAATACATGCGTTCAATAACTACTGAACCACATAACTCCAAAATAAAAATGAATGTATTTTTTCCATGACCTTTATGTCATTTTAGGTTTTCTGGTAAATAAAACCTACCTGTCTAGGGAAGCAAATAAACTCTTTGACCATTCTCAGAATTTAGAATTGGTTAACAAAAGCCTTATTAAAAACAAAACTTAAAACAAAAAACCTTCCATGGTGTGATTTAATCTTCGAGCAAATCAATTCAGATAAAAGCAAAGTAGGCACGCCATAGTCTATGAGCTTCCTATTACATCTTCCTAATTACACACATATGTAGTGTTCACTTACACCCCCAGACATTATATGTATATACGTATGTATTTTTTCCACTCGATTATGTGCAAATTATGTCCCCAGATATTTATATCCAAGTTTAAGTCTTTTACGTATTTTGCAATAATAATAATATTTTGTACACAACTACTACTTTGGGGAATATTTGACTGGTTCTGCTCAATTTTAAGTCCTAGGAACACTGATATGTCCTTTTAGCCATTTGGGAGCAAGTACTATCAGAAAGCAATAGCATGATACCTTTTATGATCATTTACAGGACAATTCAAAAACCCAGACATATTTACTTGCCTGTCAATCCAAGAAAGCAGCATTTTTTTATTTTTTTTTAAAGATTTTATTTATTTATTTGACAGAGATCACACGTAGGCAGAGAGGCAGGCAGAGAGAGAGAGGAGGAAGCAGGCTTCCCACTGAGCGGAGAGACTGATGTGGGGCTCGATCCCAGGACCCCAGGATCATGACCCGAGCTGAAGGCAGAGGCTTTAACCCACTGAGCCACCCAGGTGCCCCGAAAGCAGAATTTCTTATTCTACCTTTTTAATGCTTCAGTTCATACTAAGGATCCAGATTCTAGATGTATTCTAATGACATTTTCTTATGAAGTTTAATAATAAGTTTAATATTCCTATACTAAGTCTACATACATGAGTCCATATTCAATGAGAAAAGAACGGGTGAACAAATATTACTCATGCAGTAGTAACAACTTTCCAATCTTAAGTAAATATTTTACAATGTTTATAGTATACAGACTTATAATAGTCCTATCCTCAAAGTAGTGCTGGGAGACATTTACTCCTTAACTAGAGAATTATCTGTCTTTTTCCTTAGTTTAATACAGAACACCAGAAAAGGAAAAGAAAAATTCTGGTACTTACTGGGATACATAAAATAGAACTCAAGAGGAATAAACAGAAAACTGAATTCAAATATTTATGGAAAAGATACAAAGAACAGAGGTTGAGTTACAATAGGTGATAAAAAGAAGAACAGTTTTAAAACTGGAACACAGTCATAGAGGTCATAGCAATAAAGTAAGCTCAAGAATCCACAAAGAAGAATTTCTTTGAGGCTTGGATAAATTTCCTCAAGGATGAAATTTTGTTAAAAATAAAAGTTGAATTTCAAAGAAGGAAGCATAAGTATGAAGAGTTAAATCTGCATTGGGAAAAAAATTTGATATATTTATACATGGAATGTTACTATCCATCAGAAAGAACGAGGGGTAGCTCAGGTGGTTAGGCATCTGACTTGGTTTTAGCTCAGGTCATGAACTCAGGGTTGTGAGACTGGGCCCTACATTGGGTTCCACACTGGGTACAGAGTCTATTTAAGATTCTCTCTCTCCCTCTGCTCTCCCCAACCAAATTAAAAAAAAAAAAAAAATGACTCTTGCCATTTGCAACAATGTGGACGGATCAAGAAAGCATAATGCTAAGCAAAGTAAGTCAGTCAGAGAAAGACAAATAGCATATGATTTCATTCATGTGTGGAATTTAAGAAACAAAACAGATAACTTAAGGGAAGGGAAGGAAAAATAAAATATGATAATAAAAAAGAGAGGGAAGCAAACCATAAAGACTCAACTATAGAGAACAAACTGAGGGTTCATGGAGGGAAGTGGGTGGGGATGCGCTAAATGTGTGATGGGGATTAAGAAGGGCACTTGTTGGGATGAGCACTGGTTATTATATATAAGTAATGAATCACTGAATTCTATTCCTGAAACTAATACTACACTATATGTCAACTTCAATTTATTTTTTTAAATATTTGCATTAATTTACTTACTGAAATAACAACAACAGGATATAAAATGGAAAGATTACTCTCTTCAAGCATGTTCAGTAACCTCTGGGTTTCCTCAAAATCAGAGGACAAAACCTGAAAGACCGGAAAAATAAAAGTGAAAAGAAGTTCTTAAATGATTTAAAAGTTAATCCAAGGATAATTAAAAATTAAAGGGGAAAAAAAATGGAGAACTTTCACATAAGCATCCAAAACATTTACCAAACTTAGTTTTCACTTTTTGAAAAACTTTAAAGGATACCCATAAGGTCCTACCTATTAAAATTTGAACTATTCATTAATTCAAACATGTTTCATCTTACCTGCTTCATACCAGGTGACTGAAAATGGTGTCTAAAGAAATGTCACCCTCTTCTCTTATCCCTCCTCTCTAGCTTGTTAGAAAACATTATTTTCCATTTCTAAAGTTAAAAAACAAAACTTCCAAATACATACTGAATAACAGAACTCATCTATCAGAACTTAAAATCAAATAATTAAGAATCAAGAAAAAATTATTTTCCACATTACACTTATACAGAGGCTCAAGTGCTTTCAATCATTTAAATTCACTACTTACATTCACACAAACATAATTATAGCATTGCTGTAAGATGATTTGCTTAAGATCTCTGCCCGCAGGACACAAAGCCCCAGACGTGACTTCTACATGCTAGGAGGGAAAAAAAAAAAGAAAGAAGAAAAAGGAGTTTATAAACTAGATAGGAAGACCAAACCAGAACCGAAATGACTGTTAAAAATGAGCACAAAACTGCTAAAGACACACAAAGCCAAGAATCATATATAAAAACAACATAATTCATGCAAAAGTTTATGAAGCTACCGAGAAAAAGGCATTTGAACTAGTCCATGACTAATGATTACTATTTTGGTAAACACAGATAGAGCTAAAGGAAATAGTTTTAAATTAAAAAAGGTATAGGGTATATGCAGGGACAACCAAGTAACTGTTTTTTCTTATTCAAAGGATGTATTGCAGAACATGGTGGATAATTATTAAAAGGTTGGTTAGACAAGGGTTGTTGGATGATTCTGAAAACATGTTAAATTCTACAGTTACATAGATGTAACTAAACCTGTAAAGACTAGAACCAGGAATAGCTGTTAAGAAATTATTATAGCGTAAGACAGAGAAATAAGACCTGAACTAGGACAATGATAGCAAGAGATGAAGAGATTATTATTAGAGGTGGTCCCAGACTAGAATTAGAATAGCACATATATTACAAAAATTTCCCTAATTGGGGGCACCTGGGTAACTTGTGATTTTGGCTCAGGGGATGATCTCAGAGTTGTGAGACAGAGTCATCATAAGAGCTCCCCACTCAGCGGGAGTCTGTGTCAGATTCTTTCTCCTTTTCTCCCACTCCTTCCCCCCTGCACACACTCTCTCAAATAAGATCGTTAAAAAAAGAAAAATTTTCCTAACATTTTTATTCCATATAGCTCAATATTCTAATTAACTTCCATTTTTTTATGTCAATATGAACAAAAAATTATTAAATTATTATTTATTAAATTTAATAAAACTTAATTATTAAACAAGGGATGTTTTTTATCTATACTATTGTAATTCCCCAGAAAGTCACATTTCCATGGTTAGCACTGGCATTACACTTACAACTCTTTCAAATCTACAATTCTAATACAAAGCTTGTCACTTAGTAAAACATTAAACCCTGTACTTTTAAGAGCATTACATAGTAAGTAGGATTCATCCTAATTCTATGCAGTTTTGACATAGTATTAGAGAAGGGGAAGTAAAGATTTTGAGGTCTTAGCAATGCTAGAAATTAGTTGGCTCATGAATTTTAAGACTTTTCTTTCAGTTTAAAGTTCTTACTGAGGGGCACCTGGGTGGCTCAATCGATTAAGCATCTGCCTTCGGCTCAGCTCATGAAATCAGGGTCCTGGAGTCAAGTCCCAAGTGGGGTTCCCTGCTCAATGGGGAGACTGTTTTTCCCTCCCCTCCTCGTGTTCTCTGTCACACTCTCTCTCTCTCTCAAATAAATAAAATCTTAAAAAAAAAAACAAAGTTCTTATTGAGTACAAAGTTCAGAGAGAACATTAAAAAAATTAACAAAATAGTTTCATATGCATCAGCCATATATCGATAATAAAATATGGAAGAAACTGGATTTCATTATGCAACATTAAGTTTGTTCAAGGAATGGCATCTTCTAGATATTACAGGGAGACAATTTTGCAAGGGGTTTCTCATATACCCAAATATTTTCAAAGGCATTAATAGCTAATTTACTCCAGATTGACTTTTTAAAGATGTTTGCAAAGCAGGCAGATTTGCAAAGATAGGTACATCTCTTCCTGGAGCAAATTTGCTTATGTTCCAGAAAATAAAGGTAGAGCCATCTTTCTCCTTGGGGCAGATCTGCTTGACATTTCAGAATAATAAAGACAATGTCTCTTTTGTAACAGGAGGATGCGCTGATTTGCTCACAGTCCCTCAATTACAAGTGCTTCCCAATATCAAGATTCTTCTTTAATGCACCCCATTGGGACTGCACCTAGTTATAACTACTTTTCCCTGTAGAAACTGCAATTCGGAAATTCATTGCTACACTGTCATTATGCTTCTTAATGCTACTGCTGTAACAAATTGTCTTTCCTCTGACCACAGAGAAAAGGTCTTACCCTAATACTTAAGGTATTAGCAAGAATGTGTGCATGCAAGTACCATATAATTCCTCAGATCCTGCCAAGTTTGACTTAACAGATGTGAAATAAGACAATCATATCATCAGTTATTAACTTGAACAAATATGAGTGAAATTTGAATTTTAAAAAATGAATTAATTAAAAAATTATTTTGCATATACAGAAATAAGGTCTAGGATGAGAACATGAGAGATATTTAGCTTTGTGAGTATTGAAATGGAGAAAATTCTTTTATTTTTTTTAATTTTTTTTTTAAGATTTTTATTTATTTATTTATTTGCCAGAGACAGAGGGAGAGAGAGCGAGAGAGCACAGGTAGACAGAGAGGCAGGCAGAGGCAGAGGGAGAAGCAGGCTCCCTGAGGAGCAAGGAGCCCAATGTGGGACTCGATCCCAAGACGCTGGGATCATGACCTGAGCCGAAGGCAGCCGCTTAACCAACTGAGCCACCCAGGCGTCCCTGAAATGGAGAAAATTCTTAAGGACAGGGTTGAGACCCTTGAGTACAAAAACATCCTGTTTTTGCCATTAGCAAGTACTTAATAGGTATTTTAAACTTATGAAAATTTTTTTAAAGAAAAAAATCATTTCAAGAAAAACCGTCTGTGTTCTTAAAACCAACAACTTGGAAAAGATTTAAAAAAAAAAAAAAATCCAGGGACACCTGGGTGGCTCAGTTGGTTAAGCAGCTGCCTTCGGCTCAGATCATGATCCCAGCGTCCTGGGATCGAGTCCCACATCGGGCTCCTTGCTCATCAGAGAGCCTGCTTCTCCCTCTGCCTCTGCCTGCCATTCTGTCTGCCTGTGCTTGCTCTCTCTCTCTCTCTGACAAATAAATAAATAAAATCTTTAAAAAAAAAAAATCCAAAAATACCACTACCTACCTAATAACTTCAGTTAGATAAACACTATTCCCACAATATTAACATATGCAGTAGGACAAAAGGATGCAGAAACAAAAGCAATAATACATTCTAATGAGGTGACTTTTGTGCCTTTTTTTAAACTAGTTAGGAATGAAAAAAGAATAGAGTAAACCCGAAGATGATGCTAAGCTTCAGATCATTTTTCACTTCCAGAGAACTAAGCTTCTAAATGTTAAGAAAAGGTAACATGGAGAAGACTAAGACATGGTTTTTTGAATAGCAATGCATTTCATTTGTCAGTATTTGTTGACCTCCTTCTATGAGAGGGAAACAAATAGCACATTTTAACTTCCACCTTAAGCCTGGTTCTGGTCAATCATATCGTTTTTACCCAGACAAGATTTATGAGATTCAAATTCTATTCTAGAACTGTAATACCCACAATGTAGACATATCTATACCCCAAAACACTTTTTATACAAAATTTCTCCATTTCTAAGTTCTTTGTTTTAATTCACTTCTTCATGTGATTAACTTTATCTTCAAGGAGTTTGTGTAATTGGTTTTATTTTTTATCAAACTTTGACATTTTTACGTTGAGTTTTTGCCTTTAGACTCAAAGAAGAGCCTGTTTGGGAATAAAAGTTTGGTTCATTCACCCCCTCACAGGTTTGTAGTCACTGATCCATGATCCACAAGCATCATGTCCTATCCTGAAACTTATATTCCATTTATAGTTCACTTGTTCCCCATTCATTATGTAACCTGGTCGATATCAACATCAGTAGTTCTTAATAATACATGTAGACACTGTATTTTATTATTCCTCTCATCATCTTGATAACAGACAATTTGGCAGATGGTCATATTCTTAGATTCCACTTGCATTCCCTCCGAAGTTCATAGGCACAGCTTCGCTGTATTTGGATAGTGAATACTGTGGAGATGCAAGAGGTCAGGCAGAGTTTTTAAGTTTTGATTGTGCGTTTTTGCTCATAGGTCCTTATCTGAAGAACTCTTCATGAGGAAATTCAAAATCCTCACCAAAATCAGCACATGCTTACTTAGCAGTTGTTATTTCTTTTTTTTTTTTAAGATTTTATTTATTTATTTGACAGAGAGAGATCACAAGTAGGCAGAGAGGCAGGCAGAGAGAGAGGAAGGGAAGCAGGCTTCCTGCTGAGCAGCAAGCCCAACGCGGGACTCGATCCCAGGACCCTGGGATCATGACCTGAGCCGAAGGCAGCAGCTTAACCCACTGAGCCACCCAGGCGCCCCAGCAGTTGTTATTTCTAAATTTTTCCCAGGCTATGTCCATTTGGTATTACAAAATCAGTCATTTCAAGGAAATATTCTTCTAGTTTAGAAAATAAGCATTATCCATATGTTGGATGCCGTTAGCACCATTCACATCTATTCTCTTTAATTTCTACTTAGAGCACTCTGTAATTATCTCAAGTTTCCCACTATGATGATAACCTCATATCAGTTATATTCTAATTCTCATCTGCTAAATAGTTCTAAAAGAGTGTTGCTCTAGTCTTAATTTTATTTCCTCTGAGAACTGTATTAATCTCTTTCAATACCATCTTTGAATTTTGTTTTTAACCTTCTTGAATTCAAATTTTTACCGAATTCTACAGAACTAAAGGTATGAGAATATTTTCTGGGTAAGGAAAGCCTTGATGTTTCTTTCATATTTTTAAAATCTGACTGGCATGTGCTGCAATTCTTTTTTAGTATGAATTGTGCAGTTCCGTAATTTTTTTTTCACAAGTTGCACAGTTAAAACATCGTAGACACTGAAAATTTTCCCTGCCTCTGCTGCTGTATCACAAAGATTTAAGGGATTTTCTCTTTTTCCTGACCTTGATTTCAGTGTCAATGTGCTCTTCCTTCAATTATAACTTAAGAATTGTCTGGATAATCATCATTGCCCTATTCCAATGTCTTGCAGATCCATGGGTGGGGTTTAAAAGATGAGCCAGATCAAGGTTCCTGCAGATTCAGGGACCCGCTTTGTGATTCAAATACAACAGTTTTTCCTGCTGTGTCATTACAGGATGGTAGAAGCAAGGGAGCTCTTGGGGTCTCTTTTGTAAGAGAACTAATGCTTTCGTGAAGACTCCACCCTCATGACAGAATCATCTCCCAAAGGCCCCACCCCCTAACACCACCACACTGGGATAAGTATTGCAACATTTAAATTGTGGGGGAGAACACATTCAGTCTATAGCACTTGCATCTTACACATTCTCAAAAAAAAAAAAAAAAAGTGTCCAATAAATGTCTGGAGTATTTTAAGATTAATACTCCTAAAACTGAGCTTCATTTCATTTTTTTTCAATGCAAAACATTTAAGAACATAAAATTACATATATACCTGTGTTTAGATTAAATCTCAAATTGTAAAATTGTTCTTAAAGTCGTCCATAATCTACTTTTATTCTGTTCAAATCTTAACCATCCAACTTTACTTAAACACAACATGTCAAAAAAAAATATATTCTTTATAGTCACTGTCTTCTATCATCACAAACACTGGACTCTTTCTTGTCTGTGATGGCTTCAGCCCATACTGACTTCAGTATATACTTGTTTCCTTGTTAAAGCTTTGTTTCTTAAATTAACAGGCAATAAATAAAACATAAGCTGTTAGAGATATAGATATATGAGATATAGATATATGCAGGCACAGTACCCAGCAAATATTAACTTTTGTTGTTATTAAATATATTTCTTCTACTATTATTTCATGAATTATAACCAGTTAATAAAAGGGTCATGATCTAGGGCCTACAAACTAAGACAGAAATGCATACACAAGTATTAAATAGTAGCATTTCTTTTTACCCCCTTTAACAAACAAACAAAAACACTGCAATTGATTTCTTCCTGAAATTGACACTCTAAAGAATTGTTTTCAGTTAAGTGTAATTTTTTTTTTTTTTTGGTCATACTCCTTTTCTCCCAACCAGAAAATATTTTCCTTGTTTGAGTTTAAAAAACAAACAAACAAACAAAAAACCCTAAAAACAAACAAAAAAACCCTGAGATTTACCTAAATATAGCAAAGGAGTCTTGGACACCTTTAATAAACAAAGACCACATTAGACAATGCTATTAAGTTGTTTATGAAAATGCTCTATGGTATCATCTCATGCTGTCATTCCTAATGTTTCCACACTCAAACACAACAAATGGAACAATCTAGCTGGCTAGAAGAACTCTTTGTTCTGTAAATATTTTGGTTCAAAGAACATTTAAACAAAATTTAAAACAACCTTCCAGTATGTTCAGTAAAATTAAAGAGGTATACCAAAAAACAAAAAAACATGAAGTACTTTCCTTCCATCATGACAAATAAGAATTTAGAAAAGATTTACTATTAATGAAATGTACAACCATCTGCATACTGAAAATTCTATTTAAAGCATGGCTATTAGAAAAGGAGATGGGTTGTCAAAAAATGTTTTCCATTTCAAGAAGAGTTAAAGCTTAACTAAGGCAGAAAGACTTTGGTTCAAGTCCCATGAGTCAGAGGTTCCAAAAACTGTTTCTGAAAAGTCAACCTTCTTTTCAAAGAACATGTTGGCTAGATTATCTCTGAATCTGATTCCATTAATTTCTCACGTACCTCCCATCCAAGCAATGGCACTAATTTGAGTAAAAATGAGCAAATCAGAGGAAAACAGACTTTCCACTCTGTGGACAATAATAACAAAAGTCTTGTGGTTACCAAGGACTGTGGGGGAAGAAATGGAGAGATGTCAGTCTCAGGGTACAAAGTTTCAGTTATGCAAGGTAACTAAGTTCTGGAGGTCTAATGTATAGCATGTTGACCATACTTAATAATATCTTATTGTATACCTGAAATTTACTAAGAGGATAGATCTTAAATTCTGACAACACCGCCAAAAATAAATAAAACACAAAAAAACAGTAATTACATGAAGTGATAGATATGTCAACTACTTTGACCCTGGTAATCATTTCAAAGTGTGTATGTACGTCTTAATGTATATATATATAATTTTTGTCAATTCTACCTCAAGCCAAGGAAAAAGTATCTTTCTATACTACCAATTCACATTTCTTTTTAAAGATTTTATTCATTCATTTGACAGAGAGAGACACAGTGAGACAGGGAATACAACCAGAGGGAATGGGAGAGGGAGAAGCAGGCTCCCTGCAGAGCAGGGAGCCCGATGTGGTGCGGGATTCCAGGACCCTGGGATCATGACCTAAGCAGAAGGCAGATGCTTAAGAACTGAGCCACCCAGGCACCACTGCCAATGCACATTTTTTTTTAAAAGATTTTATTTATTTGACAGAGAGAGAGATCACAGGTAGGCAGAGAGGCAGACAGAGAGAGAGGGGGAAGCAGGCTCCTTGCTGACCAGAGAGCCTGATGTGGGGCTCGATCCCAGGACCCTGAGATCATGACCTGAGCCGACAGCAGAGGCTTAACCCACTGAGCCACCCAGGTGCCCCAAACAATGAACATTTTTGAAAGGCATCTTCTGCTGTCTGTGACTGTTGAGACTGGGCCATCAGTTCATCATTCCATGTGTTTATCTCTAGTGTGCGAATGTTGTGCCTGGACCTTCAGAAGCTAACAGCCCAGATCCTCTTCTCCATTTTTAGTAATTTTCACCTGAGAAACTCCTTTAATAAGCATTTATTATTTTCTACTTTTGAAATGCCAATTAACCTTTACTTCATGGTTATTTTTAGGCTTTTGTGGAGGTTTTGTCCACCTAACACTGAGCATTTACTATTTTTAATTTTTTTAAGATTCAGCATTAAAACTCTTTTTATAGTTAAGAACATGGTCTTTGGAGCCAAGCTCTCTGGCTCTGAATCTGGCTTTGCAACCATGTTTCTTTTCTTTTTAAGATTTTATTTATTTGACGGAGATCACAAGTAGGCAGAGAGGCAGGCAGAGAGAGAGGGGGAAGCCGACTCCCTGCTGAGCAGAGAGCCTGATGTGGAACTCGATCCCAGGACCCTGAGATCATGACCTGAGCCAAAGGTAGAGGCTTAACCCACTGAGCCTCCCAGGCACCCTGCAACCAGCTTTCTGTGTGACTCTGGGTGAACTTCTTAAGCCCTGTGGCTCAGTTTACTCATCAGTAAAATAAACTCTTCAGAATTGATTAAAAAAATTAATATATAAGGATTAACTTTTCCACAACTTCTTCACTATAGGTGAGCTTCCTGGGAAGCTTTAGAGGAAAAAGCTTCAAGGCAATATCATCAGATAACCATTCTGCCATATTATGTAAACTACAGACTTCCAAACATGAACAGTGAGCTGCTACACCATACCAGGAGCCTGCTAGCTCACAAGCTGCCACCAAAGACTCCGACCCTAGCCTGCTAGATATACCAAACAAAGTCTTGACCTTCCCTTAGTCCTAAATGCTGGGCAGACAGAACACTATTAGAACCAAGGTTCTGCCATGTCACAATTATGTTGGCTCCCAGGACCGTATCACATCAGGGGAATGGCTGGTACTCCCTTGCTTATACAGCTTAAAAGCCACAGTGCATGCAGATTGAAGTTTAACATTAGCCCCTAAGGTCCTTCTGTAGTGCTCCACTAATGCAATGGTCACTGCCTCTATTCCTGAGTCCAGGGACTTCCCCCAATAATCACTGTTACAAAAGTATGAAGTCTAGTGTGAGTGCTGTCCTGTCATTCATCTTTGTTTGCTTGGCTATATTTAAAGCACAAATAACCATCTCTGCACATAGAGCTATATTTAATGTCTGTTATAATTATTCCGCTCACTTCTCATTTAACTCCCACTTTTAAATAGCACCTTAACACATCACCATACCTCCATTACCCCTTGGCATTTTACACCTTACATTAGAGATTTTTTCCCTTTTAAGAATCGACACTAAATACTTTAAATAATTATCTTATTGAAATCTCAAAGCACACACACTTAACATTGTTATTATCCTCCGGTTGTGTTAAGAAAACTGAGGCACTAAAGTTTAAATAACCTGTCTGAGATCATACAACCAGTAAGGGGTAGTACTCCGACTAAGGTCTTTTGGATCCCCAGGGCCATTTCCTTCACCTCCACAATACACTGGGTGTCCGTTCACTCCAGGTGACTATTACCTCATCATGAAAGTCAAAAGACCTCAAAGAGAAATGATACTATAGATTCCAAAGTCAGCTCAAGGAAACACCTCATCTGGACAAAGTCCAGAATACTAAGAATTTGAATTGCTGCCATACACAATCTTCTAACTCAGATCATTTTTCTGGGTCCTGGACAGGGAAGGACATCTGGAAGAAAGTTCCTCCAAAGCTGGTTATTAGACTTTATCCTGGAAAAGAATCACGGGTATCTGAACCACTACATTCAATACATACCGAGTAGCTGGCAATGGTAGCAGAAGTGATTATTGTGATAATAAAACCTTTAAAAAAAAAGTCCACCTTTATATATCCCCCTGTGTTAAAATTCCTTTGAAGGCCATTATGGTTCTAATGCAAAACTACAAAGGTTGTGGGATAGAGTATACAGACCTCTACCCTTACAAACCTGAGCACTATCACAACAAATTCAAGGTTCCCATTTCATCATACAAATTATACATCCAAAGCTGGAAACTGTTTCTATAAAAAAGGTAAAGCTACCAAAAGCACATCTGCTCAAGCTTCTCTTCCCATTGAGCTTCACTACAGAATGTTATGCTTTATATAACTAATGGACAATTTTGCAGTAAATGAGAAATTACTGCCTTTCACTTGTAAGTATTCTTTGGCAGGCATATTCTGTATTACCCATTCTGTCATTTTGTAAATGACAAAAAAATACGTTAAAAAGGTATGTGCAGTAATATGACCTTTTTTATTTTTTCCTGATAATCCATAAAACATTTGGAAGCTAAGCACTGGCAAGATGACTAAACAAATCTCTGTTAATTAAAAAAAAAAAAAAAAAAAAAAGGTAAGAAGACGGTATCCTATCCACTGACGGATTAGCATTTCAGTCATTCAACCATTAAGTATTTATTGAGGGCTCTGAGCTAGACCATGGATTGTACATGGACAGCTTGGCAATGAACAAAACAAAGTTTCTATCCTTACGGAGCTTACCTCATACCGGAAAGATGAAATCAAGTTTAGACTTGTGTTTCTCCAATTTCAATATGCATAAGAATCCCTAGGAATCTTGTTAGAAATAGAGATTTTTATTCCAGTAGATGTGTGTTGGGGTTCTAAGAATCTGCATTTCTAGATAGCTTCCAGCTGATACTGCTAAAACTGGTTTGTGGAACCCACTTTGAACTATCCAGAGGTTAGAGAACTTGAACCCACTTTAATTTAAAAGCCTACTCTCATTTTCAGTAGATATACTCAAGAGTGTGCTTCCATACAGTTATCAGAAGATAATTTTAACTCTGACTCTACTGAAGCCATTGCATTTCCATACTTTTAAAAGAAATTACCCATATCTTGATTTAATCAGTATGACAAGTATACATGAGTAAATTTAAAGAATTACTTCAACTGTTTTTTTCCAAATTCTTAACCAAATTCATAGCACAATCTAATTCACTCTTACAAAATTTTAACTTTTTCTAAGTAACATAGACACTGTCCAGATGTGTACAGAAGTATAATTAGAGCCCAATTCCTATATAATTATGCACTAATGAAGTATGTACAAGCTATATTCTAGTCAAAATATGGATTTAAATTAATGAGAATCAACACCAACAAAAATTTCAAGTCAATTTTATAGATGATTTAAATAGTCTACTGAAAACTATAGTTTATTACATGTAACTATACACTCATTAGAAATTACAAATACAATACCTATGACTTTACTCCCAACCCACTGTAAAATTTGAGCACTTATGAAACCTAACAGGTTATATTAACTGCCCTTCCTCAAGAAAAGTCAGCAATGTCAGGACACATTTTCAATTGTCACATGTAGGATAGGAAAGTACTACTGGCACCTAGTGGATAGAGGACAGGGATGTTATCTCATATTCTATGACGCAACCTCCAAGATAGAAAAAAAATTATCTATACAACTAAGTCAAAAGCATAGCTACTGCAAAATCCCACATTAGATGGAGAAATCTAGTTTTGGGTACTCAGCACTTACTTGAGAATCAGTAAGTGATACCAAAAGCAGTAATATTCTAGCAACTTTAAGGCTTTAATATTGTCATTCTTTTTACAAGGGAATACTAAAATTTATTTTTAGCAAGTGTTTTAATAATTTTAAACCACTAATGTGTCAGGTGTATATTCAAAATGAGTAAAAAGAGGAGGTATATATTTAAACGAGATTTGCAGCTCTGTACCTTGCTTTTCCATTTTATTTAATTTTAAATTAGATATGAAGTACACCTTAAGAAATCATAATCAGCTACAATTATGTATAAGCAGATTAGTGAATTCACCTGCTCTTCTATCACAGAGGAACTCTCCACTTGATTAACTTTTAGGGAATACTTAATACCATCCCAACACTTGTACAATCCAAATGGTACCATTGTAATTTTTCAAATCCTACATAGTAAAGCCAAAAATTTTTCATTATTGTATTTTTCTCTCTACTGAGATGTGTAATTCCTATATTTATGTAGAAAATAAAATTTCTGTCTCATACAACTTTTCATTATAAGTTGCATAATAGTAACCTACTGAATATACATTATTTAGTGTATAGGTCCAAAATGCTTTTATAATATTAAAGATAAATTACTTTTTAGGCAAAAGTAAATAAAACATGATTGTGTGATTTATTTCAGAAGTGTGTGAACACATGTACATTTCAGGATATTTTTAAGCCCTATAGGCCCAGATAATAAAGAAAGGTAGATTCGTATCCTGACTAGATTCCTATTTTCTACTGTAAAAAACAAACCTTAAAGTGTTGCTTATGGACCTATTTCTTCACCCCACTTCAGAGGCGCCTCTGCACATCTCATTTCCTCATCACTCACTTGCTCTGTCTCTCTTCTTTCCTGTCAGAAGGCCACTGGACACCAACTTCAACACTGTTGCTGACTCCAGTTCATCTCACCTCTCCAACATCTGCTCTTTGCCCTTCCCTTCCCTCCTTTTGTGAAAATAGTTGTCTTCTGACTGGGCAATCAATTAGAATTTCTTGGGTGTACATTATGTTCTAAACTCCTCTCAACGGTTCACGTGATTGATGGATGCCCAGCGGCTACCTTTTTATCTCCAGAAATGTATTTGGCTGACGTCCAGGTGGAAAAGTTTACCCGAAGCTTGCTTGTTCATCATCCTATCACCATTAACCACAACTATGTATCTGGTTCTCACCATATACACAGCTTTGTGCAAGGATCAGTGATAAAAGAAATGGTGAAAGAGATGGGTATAAGAATATAACAATAAAAGGCAGAACATGCACAGTGACACCACTGCTGATGAGTAGTTTAAGAAGTCCAAGAACCAGAAAAATGGGGACAACTTCATGAAAAGACTTATATTAAACTGAGCCTCAAATGAAATCTGAAGCAGACTAGTAGGGATGGCAATATAATTAAACAGAATGCTGAGTGAAAAGGACAGAAAATGACAGAATTTCAAGGCATGAGCAAGATAATATGTTTCACTACAATGGAGAGAACATAACAAGTAAAGGTTCAGTACCGACTGTGAAAGAGATCAAATAACTGGCCAAGTTGTATCGACTTTAACTCTCAGGCAATGAACAGTCACTGAAAGGATATAATATCTATCCAAGAGAAAAAGAGATTTGAACTTAAGCAGGCAAGTACTTCCAGGCTTTGGAAATAAGATGCCATGGATAATTTATTAGGACCACAAGCTCAAATGGATATATTTGGTTCATTTTCCCTCTAACAACAAAAACCCCAGAGCCATTATTTAACTAAAGCCACCAGAACAATAGAATAAACTACTTCATGGTATTACAAAGTAGACTTATACTGCAAGCAAATAGTTGAAATGAAATTCATCTCCAAGCTAATTAGGGGAGACACAGTAATTCAAAGTATAAAATGACATTTTAAAAACATGTATCCTATATTTGGAACCAAAAAAAATCAAAGTGAAGTGAAATCACAATAAATAAGCTCTAAAATTTGATCTCACTTTAAATAGCCTAAGAAAACTAGTAAGTACATATTCATCAATATCAACGGATGAAGTATAGAAGCTATAACCTACACTCCATTTTTTTCCCAAACAACAATTTTTTCAGATATTTATAAAGACTTTCCTTCTAAACATGTTTACCATGTATGTATGTAAAATCAATTTCCCAAATTAGAAGAGCTGATTTTTTACCAATATATGCCCCAAAGTAAATGTTGGGTATTGTTTTGATTTGTTTTTAACTCAGCATAACAGTTGTCTAGAACTTATGAGCAATGACCTCATTCTTAAATGGACAAGGATGCAGAAAAGCATTTTTCCAAATTAACCATCTGGTTCCTTGAGAAAGGGTAATATTTCATTATGTGCCTGTGACTCAAAAACATACACAAAGACAAAAGACATAGATATGCATATAAATTACACAAAGTGGTATTTAAGGAGGATTATACTTACTCCCTCATTAATAATGACTCTAAAACTATGACAAGCAGTTGCAATTATAAACTGCTAATTTTATTCAATACAGAGTGAATATAATTAATACCATCCCAAGCAACTAGGTGGTCCAATAATTTCGAACTTTTTTTTTTTTTAACCTCTGGAAAACTGATCAGGAAATCTGGCTAACATCCCAAATAAACTCAAACAAAGTAATTGGATGGTCTTCAACTAGTTTCTGTAGTCTCGCATATATACCAAAACCACATACTCTAACTGAATTAATTGTGTCGGTATTGTTCAGTCAGAGGTCCCACAGTAGTGTTTACAGTGTTATTTCACTGTACTTCACTGTGTTCGTCTTCAAAAAATGAATAAATCCTTTATCTTTAAACAAAATATTGTGTTATATGTCAAAATCAGCATAAAATAACCCCACTTTCAATGAGTCTTAACACGTTGCAATGACTTAATTTGTTCTGTTTCTTTAATTTCTGCCCTTCTAACTCATTTGCTATTTTTGATGTTTTGTTTAACTAGTATGCCATACACTGAGTCTAGTTAGGTTTGTAAGAAAAAGCTCAGATCCATATATTCACTGGACGCAAACTTGAGGGCATTAGGCAAAATAAAACTAGGTATCACAGACAGCCTCAACAAAACCAAAGGATGCCTTAGACCCAGGAAAACAAATGTGTCTCAGTCGTATTCTGCTAGTTATTGGTGGTTGCACAGAACAGTAATTATGTGCTCCAAGAAATAGGAAGGAGGGGATAAGCAAATACAAGCAAATCTCCTATAGATCCTGTTTGTTCCAAAAATAAGATAAGCACCTTTTTTTAAGAACCTCATTTCTTTTCTTATATGAATGAAAAATGGGTTGAAGAGCCCTGGGCTTGTAGGGGTAAACGTGATGTAAGAAAACATAAAATACTACATGTCGTCTTCTACAGAATTTTACTTTAAGAAGCAATAGTCAATATAATCTTCTTACAGATATAACTGGTTTATGTCATTTCAAGCTTTCCAACAGTTCATTTTGCTCTTAGGACAAAACGTCAGTAACAACAGCAGCAGCACTGGCGGTGGTGGTAACCTTCACAGAGCCCATCCCCACATGCCAACTCTGACCTCCACCTTCAACCTTACGAGTCTTCTTTCATCCCACTCAGCAAAGCTCTCTGAATGCCTTTCACGACTTCTTTTAGCTAACTCCTGATTACACTTAGAGGTTTAACTAAATGTCCCATCTGCCAAGAGATTCTAGCTCACCGCCCTCCTCCTGCAATCTAAATGATTTTCTTGGGCTCTCTCTCATGTTGCATACTTCACTTTTTGCTTAGAATAGTTATCACCATTAGTAACTAAACATCTTTTTGTATTCATTTTCTATGTTATCCCCAACTCAAGAGTATGTCCTTGAAGGAACCATACTTGTTTAGTTCAACTCCCTATATCCAGTGACTAAATCTTAACAGGCATGTATTATTTGGGAAGTAAATTAGGGAATTAAGGAATAATGAAGAATGACCACATTCTTATTAATCCCTTACTTATCAATCCCTTACTACTCAGCACAGTATGTATCATAAACTATTTTTCAACATTTGTTGAGTTAGAAAACAATGATAATGGACTCTTCCACTACTATCTCATGTACATCTGGAGAGCTCGAGATCTAAAGTAGGTAGGGTCCATGAAATATTTCAAACTCCTTAAGAAATCCAAGAAATATAACAATCCTGATAATAAAGCCTTGAAATTCAAGTATGAGTGAAATGTTCATGTGTATGGAGGGTGGGAAGGGTGTCCTTACTTAGTTCCTTATTTTATTTTATTTTATTATTTTTTAAGATTTTATTTATTTATTTGAGAGAGAGACAGTGAGAGAGAGCATGAGCAAGGAGAAGGTCAGAGGGAGAAGCAGACTCCCCATGGAGCTGGGAGCCTGATGCGGGACTTGATCCCGGGACTCCGGGATCATGACCTGAGCCAAAGGCAGTCGACCAACCAACTAAGCCACCCAGGCGTCCCCTTATTTTATTTTTTAAACCAACCCCTTTCATGTATTTGTTGTGTATCATTTTAGAATTTAGATTTCCTAAGGTAGGTTTCAAAAATTTAGGACAAATAATTTTAACACACAGACCCAATCTCTTCCTTTAGTTTCAATGAGAATCATTTCTTCTTTTCATGCCAATGAGATAATCCTCCCAATGTGTACCGAGCAGATCCACACCCCACTGATCTGCCCAATAGTTTCCTTGATTTCAATACTGATGACTTAAGCTTTTTTTCTACGTTCATTTCAGAATGAGACAAAAGCACTCTGGGAGATAAAGATGTTAGAAAATGGGGTGCTTTGTGTTTGCCTGTAAGTTATGGGCTGAACAATGACACAAGATATATATTTCCCTTATGGGAGAGAAAAATATATAAAACTAAGCTATTCCTTATAAGGGGACTTCTTCCTGGTGTTAGGAATAAACCCTGTTAAGCATCTGGGGTTTTTTAGTTCTTATATTTTACCTTTCTTAGAAGAATATTTAGTAGAAATAATAATAAATGAATTTAAAGGATTAAGGTACATAGCATAGTCTTTGGCACATAAAAGGCACTCTAATTGTTAGTGTTGTGGCTGTTTGAGAAAAAACATTTTGTTAAGTCCTTCTGTGGTTTAACAGTTTTTAGGCAAATTTAGAAGCCAGGAGAGACTTTGCAGTTAATGAATGACATCCCCTTCCAAGTCAACCAAGATTCTCTAAGTTTACAGGACACACAAAATTCTTCTTTATAAGTTCTACAGTAACTTTTAGTTTAACAAAAGTCCAAAATATCTCCTCAAAGGAGTATATTACAATTAAGAGGGCTTGAGAAACACCTGTTGTTTAAGATTTATTTAAGTATTTTACGGGGTGCCTGGATGGCTCAGTGGGTTAAAGCCTCTGCCTTCGGCTCAGGTCATGGTCCCAGGGTCCTGGGATCGAGCCCCGCATCGGGCTCTCTGTTCAGCGTGGAACCTGCTTCCTCCTCTCTCTCTGCCTGCCTCTCTACCTACTTGTGATCTCTATCAAAAAATGAATAAAATCTTTAAAAAGTAAAAAATAAATTAAAAAAGATATATTAAGTATTTTAAATATTTTAGAGAGACTGAGTGTGCCCACAGAGCTTGCACAAGCAGGATGGACAGAAGGAGAGGGAGAGAGAATCTCAAGCAAACTCCATGCTGAGCGTGGAACTCAAGCAGGACTCAATCTCACCACCCATGAAATCATGACCTGAGCGAAACCAAGATTCCCACATTTAACAGACTGCCACCTAAGCACCCCATCGGTGGTACTTCTTTCTTTTTAACAACCACGTACATCTTGGCTTTATTATATGAATGAAATCCCTAACTCCAAATCAAGCCTAATTTTTTAAAGTTCTAAAGTTATCATGCATACTTATGGATCAATTAAATACTTGAAATTTGGAGATAAACTTAAGTGCTTGGAAATTAGAAGTAATAAGCAGAGCACACATAAAGAATAAAGGGAAGAAGATTCTGGAAAGAGTTGCTCTAATTTTCAAGTCTCTACATATCTCTCCATAAAAACAGACAGTACAAGAAAAAACTTCAAAACCCAAAACCTGTAGTTATTATTTACCACAAAACAGTATTAGTGGGTAGGGATAAACTGCCAGCAACTATAAAGACCCCCACCAAAGAGGAGGGGGGAAGAAGGAGTCCAAAGAAAGTAATACAAAACCATCATCAGGTACTCTCTGGATAGCTTACCAGGCCATTCTGGAAAGAACAGAAAAACTCAAAAGAGGCCATCTAATCTCCAGTTCAAAGTTGAAAACAAAGGAGCCACATGAAGGTTCTCACTATGTTGGGGATTATTGGGAGTCTGAGCCCAAACTAAAAAAGCACTTTCTGAGTCAAAGCATCAGCCCAAAATGTCTAAATTGACAGAGATGCATTAGAAGTCAAAGAGAAGGTCCAAGTTAAGAAGAAAGGTAAGAGAGATGGAAGCTCATCAAGAGCCTGGCCATTTCCTCCATCTTTTCCTGAACAAGTGAATAAGAAACATATGCCATTGAGATATAAAATTTATTCTGACCCATCCTTTCCTCCTAAAACTAGATAAAAATCTTTCTTACTTAAAAGGTAGCAAGTAGAGAGGACCTCAAATCTCATAAGAAATAAAATAGAGCAGCTGGGTGGCTTAGTCAGTTAAGCATCTGACTCTCAATTTCCGCTTAAATCATGACCTCAGGGTTTGAGGGTTGTGAGATTGAGCCCCACATCAGGCTCAGTACTGTCCATGGGGTCTGCTTAAAATTCTCTCTTCCCCTATGCCCCTCCCTCCAGCTCTTGCAGGCTTGCACTCTCTCTCAAATGAATGAATGAATGAGGCGTCAAATAATGTCCCTACAGGCAATACACACACATCAGAAATACATTCACAAAACAAGTGAAAGCCACAACCCAACACTTAATAAGCTAAAACAAAATGAACGAACTACAGAAGTCAGAATTGGAATAAATCAGAAACAAGGTAATTAAAACAAGAAACTTGGAAAATGAGAAAATACTGTTTCAGAAGTGAAGGGTAAATTAGGAAGAACATAGAAGAAAGTAAGTATCACAGCTAACACCTCAAGAGAAATATAAAATTTAAAGTATGAAAATCTTAGATGAAAAAAATTTTTAAAAACCAAGAGAAAGTATAGCTATAAAGATAGGCAAATAAATAAGAATGTAAAAAAAAAAGAAAACTAAAGTAACAGAATGAAAAAAATACTAAAATAATAATGCCATCACAATTTCATGAAATAAAAAGACATGAACGTTTACTGTAAAAGAACACATTGTATACATAGTAATATTAACCCAAAAGGGCCAACAGTAAGAAAATTCTAGTAAAATTGGACTTCAAAGAAAAAATATTTCATTGAGCATCCAGGCAGAGGCCAGATTTTAACCACACTTGATCCAAACACCTCATGATAGAAGACAATGGAGAACCATATTTAAGATGCTCAGGGAGAAAGTTTTGAACCAATATTTTCATTAAGCCAAAATCAACTTCTACTCTTTTAACCACAGAATAATTTTATTCACATGCAAGAACTTGGAATACTGTGTCAAGGAACTCTCCCTAAGAAATCTCCTAAAGCATAGTTTCAGAGAACCAAAATAATCTGCAAAGTACCAATGTTAAGTCTTCTTAAAAATAAACATTTACAGGGTGACTGGGTGGCTCCGTGGGTTAAGCTTCTACCTTTGGGTCAGGTCATGATCTCAGGGTCCTGGGATTGAGCCCCACATGGGGCTCTCTGCTCAGCGGGGAGCCTGCTTCCCTCTCTCTCTCTGCCTGCCTCTCTGCCTATTTGTGATCTCTCCTCCCTATCAAATAAATAAATAAAATCTTAAAAAAAAATAAAATAAAATAAACATTTACTTGTAGATCTAAAAATAAAGAATGGTTGTGAGGGAAATATTATAGTATGTAATCATATATAAATGGAAGAGAAAATAAAAAAGGCTTGCTGTCATTTTACAAGTGTTACTTGGTAGTTAATTAAAAGACACCAATTCAAATTAGATACTAAAAGCAGAGGTAACAAGAAGATGACACTAGTTATTTTCCTTACTGCCCAGGAGATCGATTAGACAAGAGTCAAAAGAATTTAAATTAATGTTAATAAAAGACAAAGGTATTTCACAGGAATACTTATATAAAGGTCGCCATCAAAGGAAAACAGGAGGAAAATCTTTATAAATGCAAAAAAATACATATTATACAGAAACTCATAAACAGTATAAGAAATAAACCATAAAACTTAAAAAAACTGATTACCCAGAGAAGAGGGAAGCAACAGGGTACAGAAGACAATGACAAAACTTAGACTTCTTTGAGTATAATTTGCTTCACATATTTGATTTTGATAAAAGTTCATGTAAAATTATAAAATAAATTTCTTTTAAAAAAGCAATGTCTGAAAATAAGCCAAATAATTTTGTGTATCCAGATAGCATCATAACCAATTAGAAGTACTATTTCAAATTGACTGGAAAACACATTAATTTGATTGTACATCCTAACCAGGATATACCTACCCTTAAGACAGTGGAGGAAAAAATACCTTACATTATTCTCAAGAATCAATTAGCATGAAATAAAGCAAATGTGTTATGTTGAAATTATGTAAAACACTAAATTTCACCACTAGAGGAAGTGACAGACATAAAACACATTTTTAAAAAAAAAAGTCTGCATTCCCAATTCTAATTTCAGTTGGAAACATCAGTAAGAATTAAGGATGTGTTTTATTATTGTTAAAATGTCTATACTGCTGGGGCGCCTGGGTGGCTCAGTGGGTTAAGCCGCTGCCTTCGGCTCAGGTCATGATCTCAGGGTCCTAGGATCGAGTCCCGCATCGGGCTCTCTGCTCAGCGGGGAGCCTGCTTCCCTCTCTCTCTCTCTCTCTCTCTCTGCCTGCCTCTCTGTCTACTTGTGATCTCTCTCTGTCAAATAAATAAATAAAATCTTAAAAAAAAAATGTCTATACTGCCTAGAGCAATCTATACTTTTAATGCCATTCTGATCAAAATCCCACAGTATTTTACAAAGAGCTGGAGCAAATAATCCTAAAATTTTTATGGAATCAGAAGAGACCCCAAATTGCTTAGGAAATGTTGAAAAAGAAAAAACAGGCGGCATCACGTTGCCTGATTTCAAGCTTTACTACAAAGCTGTGATCACCAAGACAGCATGGTACTGGCATAAAACAGAAATATAGACCAGTGGAACAGTAAAGAGCCCAGATATGGACCCTCAACTCTATGGTCAAATAATCTTTGACAAAGCAGGAAAAAATGTACAGTGGAAAAAAGACAGTCTCTTCAATAAATGGTGCTGGGAAAATTGGACAGCTATAGGTAGAAGAATGAAACTTGACCATTCTCTTACACCATACACAAAGATAAACTCGAGATGGATAAAGACCTCAACATGATCAATCAGAATCATAGAGGAGAACATAGGAAGTAACCTCTTCGATATCAGCCACAGCAACTTCAAGATATGTCTCTAAAGGCAAAGGAAACAATAGCGAAAATGAACTTCTGGGACTTCATCAAGATCAAAAGCTTCTGCACAGCAAAGGAAACAGTCAACAAAACAGAGAGGCAACCCACAGAATGGGAGAAGATATTTGCAAATGACACTACAGACAAAAAGCTGATATCCAGGATCTATAAAGAACTTCTCAGACTCAACACACACAAAACAGATAATCATGTCAAAGAATGGGCAGAAGACATGAACAGACAATTCTCCAATGAAGACCTACAAATGGCTATCAGACACATGAAAAAATGTTCATCATCACTAGCCATCAGGCAGATTCAAATCAAAACCACATTGAGATACCACCTTACACCAGTTAGAATGGACAAAATTAACAAGACAGTAAACAATGCGTATTGGAGTGGATGTGGATAAAGGGGAACCCTCCTACACCGTTGGTGGGAATGCAAGTTGGTGCAGCCACTTTGGAGAACAGTGTGGAGATTCCTTAAGAAATAAAAAATAGAGCTTCCCTATGACCCTGCAATTGCACTACTGGGTATTTACCCCAAAGATACAGATGTAGTGTCAAGAAGGGCCATCTGTACCCCAATGTTCATAGCAGCAATGGCCACAGTCACCAAACTGTGGAAAGAACCAAGATGCCCTTCAACGGATGAATGGATAAGGAAGATGTGGTCCATATATACTATGGAGTATTATGCCTCCATCAGAAAGGATGAATACCCAACTTTTGTATCAACATGGACGGGTCTGGAAGAGGTTATGCTGAATGAAATAAGTCAAGCAAAGAGAGTCAATTATCAAATGGTTTCACTTATTTGTGGAGCATAAGAAATAACACGGAGGACATGGGGAGATGGAGAGGAGAAGGGAGTTGAGGGAAACTGGAGGGGGAGATGAACCATGAGAGACTATGGACTCTGAAAAATAATCTGAGGGTTTTGAAGGGGTGGTGGGAAGTTGGGCCAGCCTGGTGGTGGGTATTGTGGAGGGCACGTATTTCACGGAGCACTGAGTGTGGTGCATAAACAATGAATTTTAGTACACTGAAAAGTAATAAAAAAATAAAAAATTTATTAAAAAAAAAGAACGCCCCACAAAAAGGATGTGTTTTATTTTTACCAATGACAGAAACTGTTTTTTACCTCTGTTCAACAAAATAAAAACTAGAAACAATAACCAATTTAGTAGCAGCCAGCTAGAGAATTGGTTGATTTAAAGTTTGGTCAGGAAATCAGTCTAGAGGTCATTGTGAATCTAGAACACAAGGTCAGACCAGAAAGTGGGAAAGTTATCAAAATACTAGCATAATGGGAAAAGGACTAAAGCTAACTTGAAGAGGCTTCTAATGAATAGCCAAAACTGGACCATTTGAGCACTAGTAAAAGTGTAACTGCTATGGATTGAATCACATCAAATATATTTTAAAATCATGACTCTATGTATAATCTTTAAGAATAAAAACCCCAATGATACCGTCAAGAACAGAAGTCACAATTCCACTTTCTTGCATTTCACTTCGTAACATCTTGCATCCTTTAATAATAATGATTCTAGGCACTGGTGTCTGCATACACCAAAGAAATTCAAAAGACCAAACTTATGTACTTTCTTGGGAGAAGCATACATCACCACCTTTGAAAAAAAAAATTATTTTTTGCCAAAGAAAAACTTTAATCCAAATCCAAACAAACATCTAGACATTACTATAATTTCCAGAATATACAGGTGACAGACAAACATGTTAAGTGGCACCATACCATTGCAATCAGTAAAGCCCATAATGTGGGCATTTCTAAAAAATAATCTAATCTATTTAAAAAAAAAGAAATGGAGATAAAAGCTATAGATTAAAAGAAACTTAAGAGACATACAAATCAATGGTTATTTGTGGACAAATTTATTTATTTATTTATTTAATTTATTTATTTATGAGAGATCACAAGCAGGGGGGAAAGCAGAAGTAGAAGCAGAGAGCCTGATACAGGGCTTGATCTCAGGACTCTGAGATCATGCTTTAAGTCAAAGGCAGATGATTAGCCAACAGAGCCATCCAGGTGACAGTTTGTGGACAATTTTGAAAGAGAATGAAAGGTACACTGAAAGATACAATTATTCCAAAAAATGGGAAACAAAAAGAATAAAATATACAGCACAATTGGAGAAAAATGAATTGCTGTACATTTGAAGATATTAAGGCATGAGTATAGATATTTTAGAGTGTAATTATGATTACAGTTTAAAAGATGGAATCTCTTTGTACATATACATACTGAGATATTTACAGATGAAAAGATAGGATAGCTGAAACTTTCATCAGCATAATTGGGGGGTGGTAAATGAGTAGAGAGAAAACAAGATTGGTCATGAGTTGGTAATTGTTGAAGCTAAGTAATAAGTACATGAGAGTTCATAATAATGGTCTCGCTTTTTAAGTATGTAATTGAAAATTTCCATCATCATAAGTGACATCTGGTGGTTCAGTAGGTTGGGCATCCAACTCTTGATTTTGACTCAAATCATGATCTTAAGGTTATCAGGTCAAGCCCCATATTAGGCTCCATGCTCAGGGAGCTCATCCTTGAGCTTCTTGGTCTCTCCCTGAAGTCACCTCACCCTGAGATCACATGTGCTCTCTCTAAAATTAATAAATCTTTAAAACAAAAAACAAAAAAGGGTGACAGAGGGAGGGAGTAGCAAAGGACAAGAAAAAATATAGAAAGGAAACCTAGCGGAAGCTCGGAAACTATTTCTGAAGCTGTGAACAATGTGTGTAGACTATTTTCTCTTTTCTGGACTCGTTCCTTCTAAAATTAAGTCAATATTTAGTATGTTTTATCAGATTACACAACAGGGCACCTAGGGTTATATTATAGAATGATCAACATAAAAATCTAAACAAAGTAGTCATTGACTATTTTCCCTATTAGAATTTGAAACTTTGTTAGGCTGGTTTATATTGTATAGAACTATAATTAATTCAAGAGATTAAACTCATTCCTTGTTTAGCATATGTCCTTAGGCTGCTGGTTTTGGCTAGTTAGCTCCATTTGTCGGTCACTGATTTGAAAACTATTCAGATGTTTCTGATCAACTTTGGTGTTTGTCATATAGAATATCTGATAAACTCAAGTTCTAAGGACTAGTTTTCATATCAAACAGATTGGGTTTCCATTTACTTAACTAAGGAATTATAGTTTGGTTTGGTTAACGATTTCTAATAGAGAAGACTCAGACTTAGATATAGTATTGCGTCCCATGTACAGGAGGCTAGGATGGCCACAGTAGTGGGTATTTTCTTTTCTAACTTAGTAACAAATTTATGTTTGTGGCAGACAACTTCTAAAAGAGATCCACAAACAATTCCCCCACCTCTCAATATTCACAATCTCACAGAATCCCCTCCTCTTGAGTTTGGTTTGGATATATTGACTTGCTTTGAATGAAGACAATAGGACACAAGTGACGGGGTTTTACTTGTAAGATCAAGTTAAGAAAAGACCATGTCTTCAATCCTGAATAACATGCTGTGAGGCAGCTCTGTGGGTAAGGCCACACGGCAAGGGACTAAGGTCTGCCAACAACTACTTGCTTAAGCTTGGGAGCAGATCCACTTGGACATGGATGGTTCAGATGAGACTACAGCCTCAGCCTGCAGAGGACAGCTCGATGACAATCAAATTAAAGACCCTGAACCAAGGCCAACTGGCTGTGCCATGCCTAGACTTAGGTCTCACAAAATCTGTTTTGGAATTTTATTTGCTTCACGGGTGAAACGGAGAATGGGTGAAAGATTACACCAGATTTAAGGGACTAGGCAAAATGTACACACGTCAGAGGCTGAAACCTTAGCAGTTGGAGGACAACTGCTTTTAACAAGAATTTGTGAAATATTAACTATCTCTAACATGGAAGTTTTAAGGGTCTAAGGAACTTCTAATTGAATTTACAGATCTGAAACACAGGCTGGTGAATAATTAAACACAGGGCTAGTGAATGATTTTATCTCTAGTAAGCAGACAATATATGAACCCATCATCATGGTTTTACAGAGAAAACCACTCACCTATGTAGGAAAACCTAAAATTTATGAACAGGATCCTATGAACAAAACTGAGAGGAAGCCACAAACAAAAAAGGAGGTTCAGAAAGACAATATGTTATAAAAATGGGATGAGATTCCTTCTGGAAGAAAGTATTAGACAAGAGGGTCAAGTGCTGCAATACATCAAGGTAAGGACTGATCAATGTCTTGTGGACTGCCCAAAGGGTCACTGAGGATCGTGCTGAGAGTAATTCCTGTGGAAGGTGGGACTGGAAATCAGGCTACAGTGAAATAAAGAATGAGAAGTTAAATTATTCTAATCAAGGATGGCTTCAGGGTAACCTGAGTTAAGAAGATTTTTTGTTTTGTTTAAATTCAGTTAGTGGAAGGAACTTGAATATGCTGGGATATTGATGGCAATGGGGTAAGTGGAGGTAGGAGAACCAGAGCTCTGAAGAGGAAACAGTCTTAGTAAGAGCATGGCTACTGATGTAGGACTCTTCAGAGGTTTAGAGTCAAGAAGACAGGGATGTTGCCATGTGGGAGTGCATAATTATGCTCTGAAGTTGGAGACAAGACCGTGTCTAACAATAGCAGTGAAGACAGTAGGATTGGACCAGCATTCCTGAACAGAAAGGGGGATTTTTCCCCATCCAGACCATATTTACTAATAGCTGGAGATGTTTTACTTGCTACAACGAGGGACATCTGGTGAGTATAGGCCAAGGACGCTTCTAAACAGTGAGCAAGGCAGAAGACAGGGTCTCACAACAAAGAATTATCTAGCTCAAAATACCAACAGTGAGGTTAAGAAAACCTGAGCAAAGTTCAGGAGGTTTAAAATATTCACAGAGGAAATGGGCAGTTGAATATGCAATCATAGTATACTTGCTTTAAAATATTCTGTGCCCCCTGGAGAATGGGACCAGTATTTTTTAATGGCAACAATCTGCTCTGCTTTTAATTTTCTCTAGCAGTATGAAGTTTAAGTTAAGGCTTAGAGAAGTTAAAAGTTAGACTAATAGATGAAGTTTTAACCAAAGGGGTACATTTGAAGGACAAGGGAATTGAGGATATTGGTAGAAGATCCATGATCCACTTAAGTGCTAGAACATGACAACTAAACTAGGCAAGGAAGGGTATAAAACAAAATGTAGCCAAAAGAAAGGGAGAAGATGGGGAACCCGAGTTTCCTTTAAAATTCAAATATGAGCAGGGGCAAGTTAGCAAAAGATATGGAATGACAAAACATTCTAGTAAGAAGTTATGAAATAGCCTTAGTATTTACTTTGTCAGCACAGTTAAGATGATGGCAATATGCAGACTGGACCCAATGTGTAGGAAGATGAAGATCTCTGGAAATGAAAAAGGTTAAGGACAGAAAAAGGAAAAAGAGGTCAGAGTGATGAATAAATCACACCAGGCCAGTCATGTACTACTGTGTGTATCCCTAAATACACACAGTATTTAGTATTAAATTAGTGTTTCATCACTAAACAGATACAGAAAAAGAAGCAAAAGAAAGTGAATACTATAATAATTGTAATCAAAAGGACTTCTTGCAGGGTCCAATACCAGAAAGATCAATAAAGGAATTAGTCACACAGAATACAACAGTTGGGTACTCAACAAGAGTATGAAAACCCAACACTCTAAACTTCGGATTGACTGATAGCCAGAGTTCCAGTAATATTCTTTCACGGTCCCATCTCAGTGACTTCTGCATTGACTGGATAAAGAATAAAAGAGATTACCCAAAGGTAAAAGGTTATTTTTGAGGCAAAAAGGGTGCTTCAGTGGGTCAGAGAGTGGAAAGTTACCGACAGTAAAATATTCTGCAAGATGCAGCTGTGCAACTAGGGAATGGAATTTAAGAATAGATTCTTAACAGGTGAACTTGAGGCAGAAAGCAGAGAGCACAAGATGCTAAAATTTCCAAGGATGAAGGGAAAATGTCCAAAAAGTCAATGGATAGAAGCAAAAAAGAAGAGTATATTGTAATATAACATTTGTACCTAGGAGACACTGGATATGGTAATCATTTTCTTTCAGCTTTGGATAGAAGCAAAAAAGAAGAGTATATTGTAATATAACATTTGTACCTAGGAGACACTGGATATGGTAATCATTTTCTTTCAGCTTTGGATAGAAGCAAAAAAGAAGAGTATATTGTAATATAACATTTGTACCTAGGAGACACTGGATATGGTGATCATTTCTTTCAGCTCCAAGTGCTACTGGTAGAATTTGGCACCAAGTACCATTAACACCACCTGGAGGACCTTGTTAAAAATTTGGATTCTATCTCTTCTCAGCCTTTTGGCTAATATCAAGTGTAAAAATTTGGATTCTAGAACTAATCCCAAACTACTGTTCACTAAATTTTTATATATTCCAGGGATCTATGTGCTTTACAGTTCATATATCTAAATCAGGACTACAGTTTGGAAACTAATAGGATTCATTACTTAAAACACATCTGTCTCATCATCAAAAGTTTAATTATTACAGTTTAATCTTCACCAGAAATTTACTACAAGCCAGATGCTTTCTGAAGTACTTGAAATTTTATTCAAATTTAAACTTTAAATTCAAACTTTATAGTTATTTGGAAATTAGGCAGTAAAAAAGCTGCCATCTGAGCACAGACAGTACTAACACAGCCCGTTCCCTTTCTAACTGCACTATCATGATAAAATTAACTAAAATGAACTTTTTCTTTCAGCTTTTAAGTAGAATTTGATTGTGTACACTGTTGAAAGGTTGTCACTTGTTCATCATAAGCCCTAATACATGGTTACACATTTTAAGAGAAACAGGGAAATGACTTAAATAAAATCATTTTGTCCAACAAAACATTTCAAGACAAAAAGTTGTCAATGAAGTAAACAGACCAAGCCGTTAGTAGTAAAAATTACAAATAATTCCTATGGACCTCCTCACACTTATTACTCCTTCTTCCACTTCCTTAGCCTGATTAGGTATGAATTTAACTAAAGATCATCAGCTCAAAAATGGGGAATAAAGGGAACTCAACTTTTTGATGTCATGAAACTCAACCTCTGAATACTTACATTTAATTCATTTTTTAGTATTTCTTCAAGATGATGGCCTACATGATTCTCATCTTCTTTTGTGTCCATAATTATGCAAATGTGTTGTGAAATTCTTTCTGAGATTTAAAAAAAAACATATATTAAGTTTCAAACAGAAAATGGAACAAAGTGCTAGTATACTAAAATCAAGGCTTAACTGCTATTCGTAACTATCTAACTACGAAGGTTTTACCTTCAGGCCAGTGAAATCACTTGGAATTTGCACTGCTAAGTCCTTGACCCATTACCACCCATCAATAAAGGTAGGTATTCAACTTCGTGTAGGTAGCTAACCAGAAAGTTGTGTGAGCGACAGAAATAAGCCATCTTAGTATGCATTTGGAAAGGACTAACTAGAAGTGATGGCTATTTGGCTTGACAATTCAATCCTCCTACATTTATTGGAGTCTCCTAGGAATCCAATAAAAACCCATCTCCCATGCAGATCCCCTGGCCTGGCTAGACAATAGCTGCTGTGTTCAGCTCACTGTGCCACCTAGCGCCCTGGGTGAGTACCGCAATTTCCTTAGCATTCCTCTCAATTTGGTAAATACAATAAGTTCCTGCCCGTTTAAGTGTTACCACAAGTGAAAAGAGCTAAACCAATTTTCCTCAAATTTGTTAGACCTCTTTGACATGATCTGATTCAAAAACATATGACCTAATAATATTCACCTTTGTTAACCCTGCATGCACGCTCTCAAAAGATATGCAGTCTTCATCTATAGTATGCTAAGAAATTGCTGTTGTTGTAGAGCTGAACTTTCTACACAGAATTTATAAATATAAAAGAAATGAGGGAAACATGGAATAAAGGACCCAACATTATGAGATTGTGATGATATTTAGATGAGTTAATATACCTAAGGTTACATAGAGTGCCTACTCCAAGTAAATCCTTAATAAGTGTTCACATAATAAATGTTGTTACGATCACATGGATTCAACAAAAATTAAAAATTAAAATTCTTTTTGTCGACTAAAGATATGACTCATCTCTCACTTCAAATGTTCCTATGGTCTTAATTATCTCAGTGTTTGCTTAAAGAAAAAGAGAGGGGGGCTCCTGGGGGGCTCAGTCCCTTAAGCATTTGACCCTTCCTTTCAGCTCATGTCAAGAGTTCAGTGTCCTGGGATCCAGCCCCAAGTCCTCTAGCTCCCTGCTCAGTGGGGAGCCTGCTTCTCCCACTTCCCCTGCTCCTCTCCCATGCTCACACTCATGCACACTCAAGTGTGCACTCTCTCTCTCTTTCAAACAGTAAAATCGTTTTTAAAAAAACACATTTGTAGAATTTAAGAAACAACTCAGAGGATCATAGGGAAGAGAGGAAAAAATAAAACAAGGTGAAATCAGAGAGGGAGACAAACCATAAGAGACTCTTAATCATAGGAAACAAAATGAGGGTTGCTAGAGGGGAGGGGGCTGGAGTAACTGGGTAGAGGGCAGGTGATGTAATGAGCACTGGGTATTATATAAGACTGATGAATCACTTATCTCTACCTCTGAAACCAATAATATATTTTATGGTAATTGAATTTAAATAAATTTTAAAAGTCCATCTCAATTTTGTCCCACTAATACCTCTCAAGTTTTAATATTTACCCTAAATGCAGTATTTATATATAACAATGAAATACACAACTTGAGTAACAGTCCTATGTTTTCATCCCTGAACTTAAAACTAAAATGGATACCTACTGATCATTCATATATGAGTTTATCCATTAGATCAAGGGTGAAGCATCTCATGTGATGTCTACTAATAATCCCACAAATATACACAGACAACCCTAATTGGGAATGTTAATGTACTTAAGATCTTCACCAACAATAGATAACAGCAGTGACTATACATGTGCAAAGCAAGTGGAGACTTAAAATTGGAAAGAATGTAGCTAGAGAAGCAGGGCTCGAATAAATTCAAACTCCTCAATTCCACACTTATTCAAATATCCCCCAACTGAGAGAGGAAAAAATATATAATATTTCAAATTCATTTTTTCATGAAGCACAAGAAGCACAAAACTTTCCAAATATGATTAATAGTTATTATTTCTCAAAGCAAAGAATTTAACAACTTCCTTGAGGTTAATAATGAAATCATCAAAAACAGGAGTCTTTAGAAATGTTATTCTGTTTTTCTAACTATTAGTAAACCACTTCTTAGAAATTGTTCCAGGTTAAAATAAACACAACAATAGCATGGGGGGGGGGGACCATAAAATCGTTCTGCTTCCCGGAATCATAAAAACTCTATTACAAGAATCCAATCTTTGTTCTTGCCCCCACAAAAGATACAAAGATAAATTAGAAAAATACTGGAATTAAATTCGGATCATACCTGAACTGCCAACCTTATTGCCAATATTAACTTCTAAGTTTTAGTCACTGTACTCTTTTATACAGTATCTTCTTAAATTCTTCCTAAAAGGATGGTTGTGACAAATGAGGTATTTTAATACCTGAACCTGAGGGGTAATTTCCCTCCCAAAAATCTTTTTTTTAAACACATACTTTCATTTATTGAAAACTATTTACATACAGTATCCAGGTATTACACAACTCAATGTGACTTAATAGAAAATTCCAATGTAACATGACCTGTAGTCTACAGGTTAGTATTTAAAAAGCTGTAAGCATTAATTAATAAACACAAAATTTTCAGTTAGTATCCCATCCCCATGTGTGAGAACTTTAAAGGGTTAAGGTATACATATAATTGTCAATAGTAATTATGCTAAAAATAAGGTACACTTTGATTTTACTTTATTGACTATACTGATTAATTTTATATGTCAACTTGACTGAGCAATGGGGTGTTCAAATATTTAGTCAAACATAATGTGGGTATTTCTGTGAGGGTATTTTTAGATGGTTTACATTTAAACTGGTAAAGTCAGTAAAGCTGATTGCCCTCCCTAATGTGGATGGGCCTCATCCAATTAGTTGAAGATCTGAATAGAACAAAGATTTCGCCTGCCAGGTGTAAGAGAGGAACTTCCTGCTTAATCATCTTAGAACCAAAATACTGGCTTTTCCTGGTTCTACAGCAGCCTGCCATCCTTATAGCTTGAACTGTGACATTGGCTTTGTAGATTTTGAACTTGTCAACATAATTTAGTCACATGAGCCAATTCATGTACGTGTTGTGCGTTTGTGTATCCCGTTTGTTCTATCTCATTGGAGAACCCTGACAAATACATTGGCAAATAATCCTAAGCATACTTCAACAGAAAACTATTTCCAAGTCTTCATCACAAAATTCCCACCTCCTTTTGTTCTATAAGAGGCAATAAATGAACACCCACGCCTTGGGCAACATACCTTACTCTTCATCCAGATCATACCACCTAGATATACCTTGATCTTTGGACTAATGTACACATATCCCCTACCTGCAGTACCATTAATGTCATTGTCTAATTCTCCAAAAAGGTCCTCCTGAAGCATCATCTGCTTTAAGAACACAGGTTAGTGTTTTAGATGTTTTTTGGTTGGGGGCATAGGGAGCAGCAGGAGGGAAAGAAAGAATAGGAAGATAACAAACCAGGGAGATTTTTTTTTTTTTAAATTACAGTCTCCCCCACATCTCCAAACCCACAATTCTGATACATAAAGATCTCTCTCTGAAACACATGTCAGCACACAGTCAGGATTCTCCTCATATCCAGGTATGAATCACTGTGTTACTGAATCTCAGTGTTCTGAAAGAGAGACCCTTTAGTGCTGAGTTTCAGAAATAGAAATGTGCATGTATCTTGGCTCTAATTAGCCTATTAACAAAACTGATATTCATATGATACACAGCAACAGAGTCATGTGAATCCTTCTAGGCAGCAATCATTTTGGTATCAGTGCATTTATTCTGCTTATTATGTACTTATGCCATATTAGTTTTAATATTGTCTTTACTTTTTACTAAATTACAATGTATAAAAGAGACTTTTATACATTTTTTTCTTTTTGTCATCATAAGAAGCAGGATTTATTCTCCCCATTTTATAGATTGAGTCTATAAAGCTAATAAGCCGCCCAAAGTCAGAGAGCCATGTAATTGTAAATTTCTAGCTTTCAAACTCAAATCTATATGAAATTACTATCCTAAAGGGTAATTTTTCCCTTTCACATCATTCTGCACTTTTAATTTTTATTAAAATTTTTAATTTGTATTTTATCATTTATTAGTTTTCCTCTCCCACAAAATCATTAACTCCTAAACTCAGTAAACTAAAATTTACTTGTTAACTTTTAATCTTCCAATACCCAGCACCACCCCCACACCCAAGGTTTTAACATAGGGCACTAACAAGAAGGCATTGAAAACTTAATAATTTCCAGGCTCTGTGTTAGGATGATGACTAAGACATATTGTTACAGGCTGAATTTTGTTCCCTACCAAAGTCACTGTGGGATTTCTAATCCTCAGTATCCTCAGAATATAACTATATTTAGAGACAGGGACTTTAAGAGGTGAAATGAGATTAAAATAAGGACAATTAGAGTGGTCCCTAAGCCAATATGACTGGTGTATTTGTAAAAAGGCAAATACAAATTAGTAATGAAAAATTATACAAGTCAATCCCTACATATCACTTTTATAAAGACATAAAGAGCAGAAAACCACTTCTAAAAATAATAAACATATGCCAAAAAGGTATGCCTAGCAAACCGTTTAAAATTGCAATGTAGGGGCGCCTGAGTGGCTCAGTGGGTTAAGCCTCTGCCTTCAGCTCAGGTCATGATCCCAGTGTCCTGGGATCGAGCCCTGCATTGGGCTCTCTGCTCCGCAGGGAGCCTGCCTCCACCTCTCTCTCTCTACCTGCCTCTCTGCCTACTTGTGATCTCTGTCTGTCAAATAAATAAATAAAATCTTAAAAAAAAATTAAAAAAAATAAAATTGCTATGTATTCTTTTACAAGCCAAAAAACATTAAGGCAATGAAATCAAATATTAAAGAACTATGTAACTTAGAATTTCAAAAGCTTGTAAATTAAGTGGCAGCAATCAGGAAAGAATTTAAAATAAAAGACTATTTTCAAAATGAGGACTATACAGAATATGATACAGATTTAAAAAAAAGATAATTTAAGATAAAAAGGGAAAAACAAAGAATATTTTTAAATTAAAAAAAGAAGAAATAAAGATTCACTATAAAGTGACAAATACTGAACTTGGGTAAAGATGGTCCAACATAAACATAATAGGAATCCATGAACAAGAGAATACTGAAATTTTTATTTAAACAAACACTCACAAGCATATCACATATAAATATCTCCAAATGTTTACCAATAAAAACCAATACAAAGACATTTTCTAGTAAAGTTACTAGACTTAAAAAAAAAACAAAAAATCATTCCTTCGGTCACCTAAACCAAAGAATAAAGATAATGGAGATAATAAGATAATCAGAATTTATCAATAAAAACAAAGGAAGATTGTTAAGTTATTCACTGGAAAAAATTATGAGCCAAGATTTTATATTTAGCAAAATTGACTTTCAAGTATAAAGCACACAGTTATCAACTTGAATGAAGTAGATTATTTTCCTGTTAGTATTGTTTGAGGAATGTTCTAGAGCTTAAGTCCTCAGACAACCAAAGACTAGAGAAATATATATAGAATGACTGAGGGACATCATTCTTTCATAACCATGACTAAATAAGGTCTAAAACTGAATACAGTATATAATTGGCTGTAAATCTGAAAATATACAGTATAAACAAGAAAATACAATAGGAATGGAATATGTAAATGAATGGAATATGTACAAAAAATTATTTAAATCTTTTCAAAAATAGTCTTGGTTGATGGTATCTATACTTTGAGACCTAGAGGGTACACTGCTGCATAAAATATCTGAATGATCATAAAATATTCTATTAATTCCTCTATCTTTGAGAACCAGAATTCTCACTGGGGTGGAAGTAAAATACAATATTGAACTGGAAGTATCAGTACAAATTTATGAAGCATTTCATCTTTACATAAACACACGTACAAAAAAAATACTTAGTTTGGAGGATGACAGAATGAACTGATTCATCTGAATACTGAGAAAGGAAAATGAATATTTATCTTTCTATGTAAGCTGTACCCTCTGTAGGTAAACTGTAGATGAGAAGTGTTTGTGAAAGTACCTCCACTAATGTATGAAAATAAATTAATCATATTAAAATGTCATGATTTTGCCCACACTCACTATGTATAACAAATCTAGGCAATGAATATCAATGGCTGCTATCATCAGAAAATAAAAGATAGCTAGACATTTGGTATCTCCTAATTAAAAACTCATACCACCTCTAGTCTTACTAAAGAGATGAAACTAAATCTGATTAAGCTTCTAGAACCAGCTGTCACTTTGTAGAAGACCAAAAAAAAAAAAAAAAGCATAATTGAACCATGCAAGAATATACTCCTCAAAATTCAAAATAGGACAAAAATCTACAGATCAAAGGGTTGGGTTCATCAAGAGACAAAGCATAAGCAAAATAAAAGGAATAAAAGGATGGGGAACCCGTAGAATAAGTGAGACTTACCAGGTCTTTTAAACACACACACACAGACACACACACACACCCCAAAACCATAGTGTCTAGAAATGTAAATCTGAGTGATAAAGCTCAGAAGAAGTAAGAAAATTGCTGTAAAATCTTGATAGCTACTACTTTTGAGGAGGGAAAAGGTTTTAACTGGATAAAATTAAAGAAAAAGCCTCTGGTATGAGTGGCAAAGTTTTATTCGTGATCTGTGTGATATTACACAGATAAGCACATTACTCTTTAAGCTACAGAACTGGCTTGGATTTCTGTTATCTGTGGTTTGACAGCAAAAGTTTTAAAAAACAGAAGTAGAAAAATATTTATGTAAACACATCAGTCCTTTCATCTATAGTTTTATTCATTCAGGAAGTATCTTTCTATAAGATCAAGGGGCAAGATAAAGGTCTTCAGTATATCACATAAGGATACCTAACAAACTGTTAAAAACAATGGGTAAACTTTTAAACATTTAAATTAAGAGGAAAGCTATGGGTGCCTAGCTGGCTCAGTCAGTAGAGCATCTGACCTTTGATGCAGGGTGTTGTGTTCAAGTCCCCTGGTGGGTGTGGAGTCTACTTAAAAAAATAATAATAATAAAATAAGAATAATTTTTAAAAATAGTAAATTAAGTAAAAAGCTAAAAGTATCGATAACAAGAACATTATTTTTATTCACAGAGTGCTAAGCATTACAAATTCAACTTACCACAGAGTCCTTTAAATTCTAGTTCATAAAAGTGCTGTTACTAATAAATAAATGATATTAGCACCCTTTCAGTAAGAAAAATTGAGCCCCAGAGTAACTCAGCCAAACACTGGATGATTTCTCACTGGGTAATTCACAAATATTATGTAAAATATTATAATAAATGTACATTCTAACCAAAATCTTACGATGCAGGCAGAATTATCATGTGTTCCTTACAGGTAAAGATTTAAATGATTTGCCTGGGATTATATTCGGCTAACAAACTGAATAGCCAAGATTCAAACCAGGCAATCTGGTCTAGAATGAAAACCTCAAATATTTCACATGCTGATAGAACCTATAAGCAAAATAAGGAATTTCCTAATTCAGGAGTTTTCCCACTTTTTTACCTGAAGCCACACATGTCAAATGGTAGTCTCATATATTCATGGAATAAACAAGATTCTCTGCAGTTTCTAGTAAATCCTTCTCTTCCAAATGCTAAGGCCTAAGAGGTTTTAATAAAAAATGACATTATAGTAGGGGAAAATATAATCTTTTCTTCATTGCTTTTAATTAAGTACCTGACAAACTTCCAACACCTACTTTATTTCATTAATTAAAAGCCCCATGTGTCCTCTGTGTAACATTCCTGTAATTTAAATAGCATCTTAGAAATGCTACCCTTCAGGGCCAAATGAAGATATACTGATCTCTAACTTTCTCTGCATGGGTATGCATTACAATTACCTCTGTGTCATTTCCCTAAATTTAACACATTATGAATTTGTGTAACCACCACATCAGCATACCAAGCTGTTCAATCCCTCATGTCATGTCTGTATTCACCCTTGCTGCAAGGTGGGCAAACTCTGATTTTTGTTGTTTCTATAGTTCAGTCTCTTTCAGACTATCACACATGGAATCACTCAAAATGTAACCTTTTGAGAATATCATCCAGCACTGGGTAGAATATTTAATTTAAATCTGAGATTTAAATTATTTGACATATTGACAGTTTGTATCATTTCTGAGTTGTACTCCATTATACGGATGTACCACATTTTATCAATTCATCCAAAGGAGAACATTTTGACTGCTAAATACTTTTGAAGATTATGAACAGAACTGCCATAAAAAATTCTTAGTTTTCTATGTGGGTGTTAGGTTTCCTTTCTCTAGGGAGAATGCACTGGAAAAGGATACTGGCTCATATGGTAAATATACATTTTTCTCTTTAAGAACTCTCAAACAGCATTCCAGCTTGGCTGTACCATTCTACCTTACTACCAGCAATGCATGACATTGGAGCACTATTCTTTTTCCCCCCAACCTCTGGCTTCTGTAGCTCAGATGAAAAATTTTCCAATGATCTATCTTACCTTCACTGGAACTTTCTCTGATATCTCCATTCTGTTATTAAGCCATTTGGTAAGTTTTTCACTTTGGTTGATGTATTTTTTTTTTAGTTCTAGAGTTTCTATTTGGCTTTTCTTTAGATTTTCTATGCCTTTCTTTCAAGAGAATTTCCCCTTATTTGCACCATCTTTATAATCAGGACTTTAAAGTATTTGTCAGGTAATTCCCAACATTGGTGTCATCTCAACATGAGCATCTAAATGGTTCTTTCCCAATTTAAGTTTCTATTTTCATAGGTCTTTGTATTCCCACTCATCTTGGATTATATCCTGGATATCTAGGTAATATTCTCTTGCACAAGTCTCTCCTGTATACTCCATCTCTCTAGTGTACCCCTTTCTAGCACTTCTACCACAGAGCTGGGATTTTATCCCACTTTGCACACCTCCCACGACTATACCCAGAAGCGAAGTTGAGCAAAAGAAAGACAGCAAGAACAGCAGCAGTGTTCACCCCACCTCTTCAAGCCACAGCAATCCTGATGCTAGAACAATGTCATTTCTCTCAAAATTTTATAAATCTCTGGGCATCCATTGTTGCCACTGTCAGTGCCACTGCAGCCACAGGTTTGCTTGGAGAGATAATCATTAGAGGAGGGAGGGGGAAAAAAGAGGTAATCTTCACTACTGGAACTTGAGGAGATCCCTTCTTGCCTGTGTAGCCAGGGTCAGGGGGCTTCTCTTGGAGCTCTGCCTACTCCAATGCTCACTTGGCAGCTTTGGGCCACACTGGATCCAAGTCAGGATATAGCAGAGGAACAAAATGATAATATTCACTGATCATTACGTAGTATTGGAAAGTTGGGTATTATTCACTATTCTACCTGCTACTACTTTATTTATAACCTCAAATACCTAAATACCTGTTCTATTTACTCTGTTCAGGTTTTACAGCTTCATTCAGTGGGAGAATAAGGGTATTCATGTTCCACCTTACCCAGAACCAGAATCCTATGTCTTTTTACACAAGAACAATTATAATAAAAGTCTATGCCTTAATATAGAACTCAATTGATTTTTTATGAAAGTTTCTAAACTTTTAAAGGCACCTGGATGGTGCACTTGGTTAAGCATCTATCTCAGTTTCAGCTCAGGTCATAATCTCAGGGTCCTGTGATCGAGCCCCACATTGGGCTATGCACTCGGAAAGAGTCTGCTAAAGTTACTCTCTCCCTCTGCCCCTCCCCACGATGCACACGCTCTCTTGAAAATGAAAAAAATAAAGCTTCTAAGGCATAAAACTTTCTACCCTAGTTTTATTGATAGCATTTATCTTTACCCCTTAGTATAAAAATATCACTTTCAATCAATTGTACCTCAGAGTCACTGAAACATGATAGAAATGAAGTGCTCGTTACATGCCTACCCAGTCACAAAAGATCATACTACTGTCAATGGCTGCTTATCTAATAGAACAGAACAATATTATCCATGTTACACCATAACAGTAGAGACCATGTAAACATTTCAAAATCAAACCCACAGCATGTTGTAAAGCTACTTGAAAAAAAAGTAGCAATTCAAAAAATTCTTTACAAGTATTTAAAATAGCACCTTAAAAGTTATTTAGTTTTTCAAATGCTCTAAGCTGTTTTTAGAACAATGTGTATTAGGTATTAAATGAATAAATAAGTATATATGTACCAGAACATTACTGAAAGAACCAACTAGCATTGTATATATTGGTATATGGAGTATTTTCCAATACTCAATCTAAAATTTTCCATTGTTGGGCACCTGGGTGGCTCAGTGGGTTAAACCCTCTGCCTTCGGCTCAGGTCATGATCCCAGGGTCCTGGGATTGAGCCCCGCATCAGGCTCTTTGCTCGTGGGGGAGTCTGCTTCTCTCTCTCTCTGCCTGCCTCTCTGCCTACTTGTGATCTTTCTCTGTCAAATAAAGAAATAAAATCTTAAAAAAAAAATCAAACCCACAGTCTCATTTGCATATTTATTAACAACTTAAGAATATTCTCCAACAGAACCCTAATTCAGATGCTTTTACTTAGAAGTCAGCTGCCTCAGTGGTTCACAATGCACTGGAGAGACAACATTCCCAAATCTCAAAACCAATTAAACATTTACTGAAACACATGAAGATATATAAAATAGGGGACAACTTCTCACAAGGTCAGTTGTCATTTTGTGCTAGACTTTCTAATGGTACAACTACGTACTATTGGTTCCAAATTAAAGTGAGAAAAGACATGGAAGTTCTTCCTTCCAACAGAAAATGGTCCTCTGCCTCTGTTAATTTCTTTGCTCTTCACAGAGTTGATAGTGGCAGAGAGGCAGAAACATTATCAGTACTCCAACCATCTACCCTGGAGAGTGCAGGAAAGGACTCCTAGGATGATAGCCAGAATGTCCATGTTTTCAATAGATCACCAGCTTCATCTGACAAACTCCTGAAATTCTCTCAAGCTTCATTGAAGTCATAAGTACAATGGAATTTCTTCAGGGCTTTTAATCCCCTGGTTTAATATGCTTTGTAATCTAAAACTTAACCACCTTTTGTTAGGATACATGATTTAGCAAAATATTTTCACGTACAACATGTTGTCAAAAAATGTTTAATTCTAGTGTTATTCTAAAGTCTTCTATATGAAACAGGAGCTATCATGTATAAATTTTTAAGTTTATAAATGAGTCTAAAAACTAGTATATAATATACTCATGGGTATGTGGTCTGGCAAAATATATTCATTTACAATATGTCAAAAATACTTAATTCCAGTATTATTCTAAAGTCCTTTATAGGAAGTAGGAGATATCATATAAAGGTTTTTAAGTTTATGAATAAGGTCAAACTAATAATGTGGGATGCCTGCGTGGCTTAGTCACTTAAGTGTCTGCTTTCAGCTCAGGTCCTGGGATCAAGTCCCACATAGGGCTCCCTGCTCAGTGGGGAGCCTGCTTCTCCCTCTCCCTCCATCCCTTACCCTACTTGTGCTCTTTCTCTCTGGCAAATACATAAATAAAATCTTTAAAAAATAATAATGTAGGGGACGCCTGGCTGGCTCAGTGGGTTAAGCCGCTGCCTTTGGCTCAGATCATGATCCCAGGGTCCTGGGATCGAGCCCCGCATCGGGCTCTCTGCTCACCAGGGAGCCTGCCTCTCTCTCCGCCTCCGCCTGCCTCTCTGCTTGCTTGTGTGCTTTCTCCCTCTCTCTGACAAATAAATAAATAAAAATCTTGAAAAAAAAAGTAATAATGTAATATATTCCTCTTTTAAGGATCCTCTTATTGTCCTTGAACATTGGACCTGTTAGTATTCATGAACTATACGGGTCTCCTCCAACTATTAGAAAATACATGTAAATTTGGAGTCTTCCCATTGAATTTCAGAAAAACAGTAATATTAAAGTTTTCTAACATGTGCACCCTTCTCTGTACCACATGAAAGACTGAGAGACACACTAAGAGGACCAAGGAATATCTAGAAATATGCCTACAATGAATAATCAGTAAGGACTCAGCACACCTGGATGGCTCAGTCATGAGTTTCCACTCAGGTCATGATCTCAGGGTCCTAGGATCAAGCACCACGTCGAGCTCTGTGCTCAGTGCAGAGTCTGCTTGTCCCTCTCCCTCTCTGCTCCTCCCCCAGCCCTCTAATAAATAAAATCTATTAAAAAATAATAATAATCAGTAATAGCTCAAGTGTGGTCTGGATGGTTGTTTTACAAAAAGGTTTCAAACATCACTGAGTAGAGGCAAATCTAAATACCAGTTAGTTCCACCACCAAGTGGCCAAAAAATCCAGGTCAGCATTGTTTTCTTAGATCTAACACCATGACTTCATCAACGCTCATTATACACTACACTGACCACTTAAGCCAAAATTTTAGTATTCTTAAATAAACAACTGTATAAAATTCAACATTATTCACATTCAAAAGATGTTTCCAGTCCTAAACCATTCAAAATGACAGTCATCTGCCATTCACCTGTTTAATTCCTTCAGTCAACAGCCAATCTGAGTATATTTTCTCTCTCACAGCAAGGACTGTAAAATAGTATTAAACAGAATCACAACTGCTGAGCTCTGAGGTCCATGTCTCATTTTAATAGATAGGAAAAGGCCTCAGGTTTCCCTAAACATCTTAAAAGAGGAAACTTTTAGAATAGAGAGGGAGGCAGCATATGGCCAATAAAGGAAAAAAGCCAACAAGCCATATCTACAGGACAAGTGGACAACAGGGATGATACAGAGAGACTTGCAAAAGATACCACACATACCCACTTTAAAAGGTTAAAATGGTCTTCAGAGAAGTGGTCTCTACTGTTGATTATAAATGTTTCAAATGAAGGGCAATGGTAATGATACACAGGGAGTTTTTTTTTTTTTTTTAAGATTTGTTAGATCAGATCTTCACCACATTTTTAAATGAGTCACTGAAATCAGGATTAAGTTTCCTACCTTACAACTACAAGTAAGGAGCATTAATGTGACATCTTGTCTCTTGAACATGTTTTTACATGCAACATACTACTATTTTCCAAGCAAATGATGCAATATATATATTGTTTTCCAAAGTATATATTCTGAGTTTAAAAAGGAAATACAATTTTTAAAGTCTAATGACTCACCAGTATATTTACAAAGTATTGTTCTTTAAGCATAAACACCTTGTTTGGAGTTTTTGTTGTTTTAAATTCTACCTCCATCAGAGTCAAGTATAATTGGCTGACTTTCGTCTTATCAAGTCTTATTTAGCTAGTTGCTTAGTTACTCACTGTGACCTTAGAAGTTTTTGAATATGACAAATTAACTTCCCTATGTTTTAATTAACATCTCACTAGTGACAAAAGAAGTTATAAAACTAAAGTGCACTCTACTTTCTCTAATCTTCACCCAAATATTTAACTTTCTAATTTACATTTTTTTACAGTAAGATTCCAAGGAAACCACACTGCTATTAAATTATATTGCAACCTTCCTGTTCTAACTAATTAAAGCTTGACGCAAATGTTCTTACAGATTCACGTAAGATACACTCACAGTATTACTTTCAAGACAGTGAAGAACAAAAACTTATGTACAAAGAAGTTATGGTATTAATGTGAAAATGTGGAAAATAAAGAATCACAGTCAAAAGCCAGATACATCAAAAATTATAGTTTCTACGTAAATCTTAGCTGTCACAATGCATTGTTCAAAAAGCATGGTTAATGACATAAATGGTGCCATCACTGGATATTTAACAAGAAAAACCTGATGAAGACATACCACAGATGCAGAACACTGTCCAGTTACAGATGGAGAAAGCCTGATTTAAAGTTTCTCATTCTTTCAATTTGATTAAGAAGATTAAAAATATATTGCACTTAAACTACCATGATATTAAGTGTAAATATGAATCACAAAAATAATAAGGCATTAGTTTCTTCATATGCATAAAAAACATAATATCACAAAGTCTTCCTAGTTCTCATGAGTCTTCCTAGTTCTCATTAACACTGAATCTATTTTATTCACATGTGATTTTATTTTATTTCTTTCAGTCAGAGCCAATTTACAAGTATATTCAGCTACTTTCAATGTATAAGCACAAAATGATTCAAATGCTTGCCTACAAACAAACAAAGGCAGCCATATGGGGATTCATAATTTACCTGTTCAAAAATGCTTAATAATAAAAGAATTGCTTTTTTTATTAGTGATGTTGAAAAAAACTATTTTCAGAAAATATTCTAAGTTTCTGAATCAACAGATGTTGTATTTGAGAAATCAAATCCATAAATTTAACAAATGGGAAACATTTTTATGTGAATATTAACTATTTTAAACTACTATTAACTAAAGTCACTGAAAAATTAAAGTATTTTCTGTTTTCACTATTTTCCCATGTTTACATAAACCATCATATGACAAGAGGCATCATGAGCCTTTTTTTTTTATAGCACAAGCTTTCTTGGGTTTGTACAATTATAATCCAGAAAGAATAAAACAATTTTTTTAAACAGCTTTTAGCCACAAAATTAAATATATTAAAAGATTAGTTGAAGGATGATGGTAGAAAATAAATGCAATCTCTTATTTTAAAATTCCATGGGGGTACTATGAAAACTTAAAAATACTGCTCCTTTTGCCAAGATAAGATCTGTCAGCATGTTAAATTAAGTTTTGGTTGGGAGTGTATGTCATATGTAAATCTAGATAAAATATGTTACTGCTGGCATCTGTTAGTATTTTAATGGTTTGGGTACATCTGAGCAAGCAGAAGAGGCTGGGGGGGTGGGGGGACTCAACCAGCTGTGTGTCCAAAGTATAATACCTCTTTGTTAAGTAGCTATTTATAAACCTATCCTGTAATTTCAGTGTCTTATTGAGATTATTAATCACACTACTCTCTAGAAAAGTTTGCTTTAAATTTCACTTACAGAAGCCTATAAGGGTTAAATAATAAAGAACAATGACCAGAACCAACTCTTCACTTCAGGAAAAGTAGTAGTAAAATGCTGTTTTGAATCTCCATAGCAATTGGTTTGGAAAGCAAGAGGGGACCAATTTCATGACTTCTGGCAACCAGTAGAGCTTAAAGACTGGAGTTTTAAAGGTCAGCCAGTGTGGCTGGGATAGAGCCCTGAGGGCACTGAGCTGCTCTTAGGGAGAAGGCAAAACCAACAATCCATGGACAGACAGCTTAGAAATAGCAATCTGAAGAGAACCTGGGCACACAGTGGAGAAGTAAGGTGCTCATCTCATAGCACTTCCCAGAGAGGCAGCATTCAGTGACAGACCCCTCCAGGAACAGACCCCTCCTGGCAGGCACCATCTCCCTCTCCCATCCCTCAGCATAAGCACAGGGCCACCTACAGGAATTAGCACAGCACCTATACCTCACTTGCTTACACCAAGCCGTAACGCCCCTGGGCTCCAGTAGAACTACCCTTTCCAGTCTCACTTGCCTCAATCCCAGCACAGTGGGCCCTGCCCCCTGAAGGCCAGCCTAATCCCTCAGGAACTTTGCAGAACCTTGCAAGGTTCCAGTACTGGTGACAATAGTTCTCATCACAAGCAGAGCAGAGCACGCCTACTTAGAAAAAGCCACAGTTCCGGAACCAAACCCTGCCCACAGCAGACATAAAGCCTCTGCAGACAACTGGCCTGAAGGATAAAGCAGACAGGACAAAACAGCTGAGTGCACATAGCACACATTGGAGACACTCGTAGAAACACCAGGCTGTAGGGAACAGGAAGCACTGCACAGAAGGGCACTACAGGACCTCTTCTTCCTAAGACCATTATCCTCAAGAATAGGAGTTGTAGCTGATTTTCCTAAAACAAAGAAATAGGCATAGAGGCTTAGACAAGATGAGAAGACAGAAAAATTTATCCCAAATGAAATAAGATAAGGCCATAGCCAGAATCTAAGTGAAACAAGTATGTCACACACCGGATAGAGTATTTAAAGCAAGGACCATACGGATTCTCACTAGACTTGAGAAAAAGAATGGAAAACATAAGTGAGACCCTTAACAAAGAGATAAGGAATTATATAGCAGAGATAAAGGACTCAATACATGAAAGGAACAAATTAATGAACTAGAAGACAGAGTAATGGAAACTAATCAAGCTGAACAAAATAGAGTGAAAAGAATTATGTAACATGAGAATAGACTTAGGGAACACAGTGACTCCCTTAAATGTAGTAATATCCATATTACAAGAGTCCAAGAAGAAAAAGAGAATGGGGGCAAAAAAAAAAAAAATTTGAAGAAATAGCTGAAACCTTCATCTGGGGAAGGTAACAGATATCCAGATGCAGGACGTATAGATAACCCCAACAAAATCAACAAAGCAGATCCACAGCAAGACATTATGCAATTAATTTGGCAAAATATAAAGAAAAATTTTTAAAGCAGCAAGACAAAAAACAGTAATATAGAAGGGAAAAGCCATAAGGCTACCAGGGAATTTTTCAGCAGAAACTTCCCAAGCCAGAAGGGAGTGGCATGATAGAGTCAAAGTGCTAAATGTGAAAAATATGCACCCAAGAACACTCTATCCAGCAAGGCTATCATTCACAATAGAAAAAGAAATAAAGAGTTTCCCAGACAAACCACAACTAAATGAGTTCATGAGCACTATACCGTGCCATGATAAATATTAAAGGGAATTCCTTGAAGGAAAAGGAGAGACCAGAAGTGACAGTATGAAGGTAGGAAACACAAAACAGTAAAAATGAGTATTTCTGTAAAAAAAAAAAAAACTCAGTCAAGAAACTCACAAAATAAAAGAGTGGAAAACATGACAACATGTACTTAAAAACAGGAGGAAAGGAATAAAGAATGGGTTCAAACTTAAGCAACCATCAACTTAACATAGACTGCTATATGCAGGAGAGGTTAAATACAAATTTAATGGGAACCATATATCAAGAGAAAGAAATCCAAATAGATTATTAAAGAAAATCAACACAACATGAAAGAAAGCAAGAAAGGATCAGATAAAATCTTCAGGAACAACCATAATCAGTAATCAGAAATGAATACATGTCTATCAATAATTACTTTGAATGTAAATGGACTAAATGCTTCAATCAAAAGAAGAGTAATGGAATGGATTAAAAAAACAAGACCCATGTATATGCTGCCTACCAGAGACTCATTTTGGATCTAAAGACACCTGCAGATTGAAAGTGAGGGATGGAGAACGATCATGCAAATGGATGTCAAAAGAAAGCCAGAGTAACAACACTGTATCAGACAGAATAGACTTTAAAACAAAGGCTTTAACAAGAGACAGAAGGACACCGTCTAATAATAAAGGAGATAACCCAACAAGAGTACAACACAATTGTAAATATTCAGGCACCCAACCTAGGAGCACCCAAACAATAAGAGTTAAAAACAAACATAAAGGAACTAGTCAATAATTCAGTAGTTGTAAGGGACTTGACCCCATTGATCATCCAAACAGAAAATCAACAAGGAAACAATGGCTTTGAATGACACAATGGAACAGATGGATCTAAAAGATATATTCAGAACACTGCATCCTGAAACAGGAAAATACACACTGAAGTGCTCCTGGAACATTGTCCAGAATAGATCACATACTGGGCCACAAAACAAGTCTCAACAAATTCAAGAAGCTTGAAGTCAAACCATTCATATTTTCTGACCACAATTCTAGGAAACTAGAAGTTAACCACAAGAAAAATCTGGAAAAGCTACTAATACATGGAGGTTAAATAGTATGCTACTAAGCAATGAATGGTTCAATCAGGAAATAAAAGAAGAAATTAAAAAGTATATGGCAACAAATGAAAATGAAAACACAATGCTCCAAAACCTTGGGGATGCAGCAGAAACAGTTCTAAGACAGAAGTATATAGCAATACAGGCCCACCTCAAGAAGCAAGAACAATCTCAAAAAGCTTAACTTTCCATCTAGAGAAGCTAGGAAAAGAAGAACAAACAAAATCTAAAACCCGCAGAAGGAAGGAAATAATAAAGTTCAGAGCAAAAATTAATGATACAGAAACTAAAAAAAAAAACAAAAACAAACAACAAAAAAAGATCAATAAAACCAAGAGATATTTCTTCAACAAAATCAATCGATAATACTCTAGCCAGGCTTATCTAGAAAAAAAATACTCAAATAATACCACAAATGAGCAGAAGATTACCACCACAGAAATATGAACAATTATAACAGATTATGAAAATCTATATGCCAACAAATTAGACAACCAGAAAGAAGTAGATAAATTCCTAGAAACTTAAAACTACCAGAACTGAAAAGGAAGACAGAAAATTTGAATAGACTAAAAACCAGCAAAGAAATTCAGTCAGTATTGAAAAAAAAACTCCCAAAAAACAGAAGTCCAGGACCAGATGGCTTCACAGGCAAATTCTACTAAATATTTAGAGAAGATTTAATACCTATTCTTCTCAAACTATTCAAATAGAAAAGATCCTAATTCAATTCCATGAGGCCAGCATTATCTTGATACCAACACAGATAAAGAAACCACTAAAAAAAAGAACTATGGGCCAATAACCTTGATGAACATAGAAACAAAAATCCTCAACAAAATGCTAGCAAAGAATTCAGCAATACATTAAAAATATAATTCACCATGAATAAGTAATATTTACTACTGTGTTGCAAAGGTGGTTAAATATTCACAAATCAGTGTGATACATCACATCGGTAGAAGAAAGGATAAGAACCTTATGATCATTTCAAAAAGATTCAGAAAAAGCATTTGACAAACTACAACATCACTTATGATAAAAACCCTTAAAAAAATGCTTAGAGGAAACATAACTCAACATAATAAAGCCATTTATGAAAAATCCACAGCCAATATCATCCTTAATGGTAAAAAACTGAGCTTTTCCCGAACATGGGGAATAAGACAAGGATGTCCACTCACACTGTTTTTATTCAACAAAGTACTGAAAGTCCTAACAAAAATCAGACAACAAAAAGAAATAAAAGGAATCCAAATTGGTAAGGAAGAAGTAAAATACTCACAATTTGCAGATGACATAGTACTATAAACCCCAAAACAACCAAAAAATGCTAGAACTAATAAATGAATTCAGTAAAGTTGCAGGATACAAAATCCATGTACAAAACTCTGCTGCATTTCTATACACCAATAATGAAGCAGAAGAGAAATTTTTTTTTAAATCCAATTTGTAATTCCACCCAAAATAGTAAGACACCTAGGAATAAACCTAACCAAAGAGGTCAAAGACCTGTACTCTATAAAACACTGATAAAAGAAATTCAAGATGACACAAACAAGTGGAATGACATTCCATGTTAATGGGTTGGAAGAGCAAATACTATTAAAATGTCTACATTATCCACAGCCATCTACATATTTAATGCAATCCCAATCAAAATACCAACAGCAATTTTTACAGAGCTGGAACAAATAATCCTAAAACGTGTATGGAACCACAAAAGACCCCCAAATAGCCAAAGGAATCTTGAAAAAGAAAAGCAAAGATCACAATTCCAAACCTTAGGTTGTATGACAAAGTTGTAGTCATCAAAGCAGTATGGTAGTGGCACAAAAAAGAGACACACACATCAACAGAACAGAACACCTAGAAATAAACCCATGAGTACATGGTCAATTAATCTTCGGCAAAGTAGAAAAGACTTATTCAATGAGGAAAAGACAGTCTCTTCAAAAAATCATGTTGGGGAAAACTGGCCAGCAACATGCAAAAGAATGAAACTGGACCACTTTCTTACACCGTACACAAAAATAAATTCAAAATGGATCATAGACATAAATGTGAGATCTGAAACCATAAAAATCCTACAATAGGACACAGGCACTAACCTCTGACATTAGCTGTCACAACATTTTTCTGGGCATATTCTCCTGAGGGGGGGGCGGAAACAAAAGCAAATATAAACTACTGGGACTTCATCAAGATAAAAAACTTCTACACAGCGAAGAAAACAATCTACCAAACTAAAAGTCAATCTATGGAATGGAAGAAGGTATTTGCAAATGACATATCTGATCAAGAGTTATTAGGCAAAATATATTAAGAAATTATTAAACACCCACAAATATATAAACCAATTAAAAAATGGGCAAAAGATATGAACATACAGTTCTCCAAGGAAAACATCTAGATGGCCAGAGAACAGACACATGAAAAAGTGCTCAATACCACTCATCATGAGGGAGATGCAAATCAAAGTCACAATAAGTTATTGCCTCACATCTGTCAGAACGGCTAAAATCAAGAACACAAGAAACAACAAGTGTCAGCAAGGATATGGAAAAAAGAGACCGTCTCCCTAGGCCCTGTTGGTGGGAATGCAAACTAGTGCAGCCACTCTGGAGAACACTTATGGAGATTCCTCCAAAGTTAAAAATTGAACTACCCTATGATTCAGCAATGGTACTACTGGGTATTTACACAAAGAGTCCAAAAACATTAATCCAAAAAGATATATGCACACTTATGTTTACAGCAGCATTATCTACAATAGCCAAACTATGGAAAAAGCCCAAGTGTCCATCCATTGATGAATACATAGAGATGTGGTATATATACAATAGAATGTTATTCAGCCATAAAAAAGGAATGAAATCTTGCCATTTGCAGAGCATAGATAGAGCTAGAGAGTCTAATACTCTTGAAATAAGACAGAGAAAGACAAATACCATATGATTTCACTCATATGTGGAATTTAAGAACCAAAACAAATGAACAAAGGCAGAAAAAGGCAGACAAACCAAGAAACAGACTTTCAATTATAGAGAACTGTGGTTACCAGAGGGGAGATGGATAAAGGAATGGGTGAAATAGGTGATGGGAATTAAGCAGCACACTTGTGATGAGCACCAGATAATATATGGAAATGTTGAATCACTCTATTGTACACCTGAAACTAATACTACACAGTAAGTTAAATGGAATTTAAATAAAAACTTTTTTAAAAAATGCTTTGTTTTACCTCATAGTAAATTTATGATTAACTGTACCTTTTCCAATACAGACAACTGTATGAATAGAAGACTACCTTATATACACATTTCCTATTATCAAATACTTCACTATAGATGGAAATCCATATAAATACACTAAAATAATTTAAGCTTCAAAATAAGACTTATCTACAAACACAAAAATAGAAGGCAGATTTTGACACTTGCTGGATACCACAATTTGGAGATTTTAGTCAAAAGCCTGCCTAAAGTTAGTTACATCAAAATTCCCATACCGAACAAAAGATATGGACTTAAACAAATGCTAAGATTCATCAAAACATACATGTTGTTCCAGTGACAAGTAAATTTGGGAGAACAAAATGCACCTGCAAGACATGACATTTATCAAGGAAATGCTTTGTAGAGCCTTAAAATATCTAAATGAGAAAATACTTTCATGAGAATGTAATTTGTTGACCCACAAATAATTGGCATTCAAGTGAAGAGCAGCTCAGGAAGGACCACTTACAGAATACTAACCACTCAGATCACCGGATTAAAAAAAGCTTCATCCTGGAAAAGGAAGACTGCTATGGCCGCATAAGCCTTCAACTACCAAAATTAATAAAGAAGAAAACTCAACCAACCAGTCATTCTGAATCTATGACTTTGAGTTTTAATTTTTACTGATCTTCAGTCATGTCTGGAAATCTGCTATGTCAGTATTATGTTTTTCTCACATTCTCTAGAAGATTATACCGTGTGCTTAGCATAGCAGTGTAAGAAAATACGTCCAGTCACAACTGTGTGCTCACTCCTCATCGGGCCAGCTGTACAGAGAGTTGTAAGGCAACAGAATCAGAGCTGGTAGGCTGAATTCTACAAGCCATTGGCTGTACTGACCAAAACAGCACTAACCAATCTAGTATCCAGCACAGCAGCCAGCTTGAGCAGCTTATGACTCAGAGGTGCCAAGCGGCCGTGCCCTAGAGCGAGGTCAGGCTTAAAGACAAAACAGACCTGGGCCTAAATTGTGCATCTTGCTCTCACTGTATGATCAAGAGAAAAATAATGCATCTAAACCAGTTTACCCAGTTTCAAAATGGGAGTAGAATTACATCTGTTACAACATTATAGTAAAAAGATGATGGTAACCTATTTAAAACAGCTGGAATGAAAGCCATGTGCTCCAAATCCTGGTTTTGAACTTTGACAAAAGTATTTACACTTAATTTATATCATATTTGAGGAAAAATAGATATATAATAATAGTGACAGATACACTGAGTCACAATTTGCATCTCTTAGGAGCAGGTCAAGTGGTGTGGCGGGAGAAAAGAGCCACCTATCCCCATAATTTAAATTTTTTTCGAGTCTAAGGGAAAAAAATGTTAGCTGTACCCTACAATATACTACATTCAATTCAAACCCAGTGTTAAACACTACAGAAAACAAAAGGAAAAAAAAACAAGATATCCTCTCACCTTCACTGAATCAGTCTAAAAGAGGCTTATACTGAGTTATGAGCAATGCTAAAATCCAAGAACTGTCTTTAAATAGAAAATTTAATATTTTCATATATAAATTTGGTGGTAAAATCAGACTTGAACTTGGGCTAGAGGCTCTATAGTCTTTATTCCTGTCCTGAATGTAAGCGTTCATGCATTATAGTTTTCTTATGTTGCACGGTCCTTAATCCAACTATTGATGTGACTTAACATGTTATGTACTGCATTAACTTCTGAAAATATAAATATTCCAAATTTCAAAACATACATAGTTCAAAGATTTCAGAGAAGGCAATCTGAAAAATCTCTGCTTAAGGAAAAAAAGAAGTAATAGCTACAAAAAGAGATAAACTACCAAAGACAGAAACTTGGAGTTAAGAATGTATTTTCTATCCTTCATAAAGCAGTAATTGCTTAGAACCCCCGATTATCCTATCATACAGACATGGTGGCATGACCTACATCATTAAGTACTTGAAGAAGCATGAGCTGATACATGTAACATGCTTCAAACAAATCTGACACGAAGTAAGCACCCAATAAATACTGTGTTGTAGTAGTGCCTAGAAAAATACTTTGAACATTTAGTAGGAACAGGCAAAGTGGTGAATGCCTAGCTCAGACAATCTACTATATATATTTTGTTTTGTAATTTTATTTTTTAAAAATCCAAGGGTGTTCATTGTCTATGCCTAGTGTTGATTCCCCATCTGAGATAGCATTAGTGCAAATCACAGAGGGAGGTAGCAATCCCAGGTAAGCAAACAAGCATTTGGAGCTGATAAAGCACAGTTAGAGCTCTAAATGCAATAAAAATATTATCTAAAATGAAATGATCTGTGAAAGACTGAAGAGCAGCCTAGAGGAATGTTTCCAAAATTTATCATGCAAACTACTCAGCCAGAGTTTTTGCTCTAACTCTGATAACTGATAATATGCATATCAGAATATCGTATTCTGACTTTATATTCTGGGGCCAAACATCCTGCATTCAGATTCTCAGGTCACCATGCTGCTGATCCAGAGACCCACAGTGAGAGTGGGAAGGTACCAGAGGAGTAACCCTTTAAGTATATGAGCAACATCACAATCTCCTGGAAAGTTATTAGATATGCAAACCCTAGAGCATGAGGAAATTTTTGGAGATGATTGATCAGTCATTCATATCCAGTCAGATTACTTTCCCCAAGAATAAAAGAACACTTTTTAAATACTTAAAAATAGCACATTGAAACAAGTTACAGAAGAAAAACAGTTTCTCTCTGGATACAATTTCCAAAACTACAGTCATTTTAAGTACACTTAGAGTGTAGTTTTTACATTCTAAAAAGCCTGCTCGGATAAATTGTAGGCAAATATCATGTGCATAATTCTCAATAGGGGCACTGACCAACAACTCACAAAGTAGGTCAAGTCCATTGTACTTAGGTAACAAAGGTATGACTATATGTGGAAACCAGACACATTTTCTATTTGCTTCTCCTGAGAACGTAACCAACCACATCATAGTTTTAGCCAGCCTCTCCACAGTCATGTTTATACAATGCCTGGCTGATGTGTAAATCCATGTCAACATTTTGATTTATAGCCTTGGATGATCTGTTTACATACACAGATACACAGACGTATAAATTATGGTACATTAATGGTTTGCAATACAATATTCTTGAAGGACAAAAGCCTTGAGGATAGGCCACAAATATACAATGTCATGACCAGCATAAAGATTTCAGCTCTGAAAATATGAAGCCAATTGATTATTCAAAATCTGGGGGAAAACCTACTTAACAAATTGATGCACTCAGAGTTCAGACTCAGCAATTTTTCCAACTTCCAAGTCTGAATGCCAAGTTCACCTCTCAGTCAAAACCTGAGCACACAGATCTATCCTTCATCTATTTTGAGGCTATCAGTATCAGACTGTGAAGCCCCCACACTTGCTTCAGGATTGACGCTGTCATTTGTGCCAGGACCACAGGTTTTAACAGTGTTTCTGTCAGGACACATTTCTGATGTCACATCAGGGAAAACAGAGGGAAGGAGGGAGGAAAGAGCGCTTCTGGCATCTGGTGAATACAGGCCAGGCACGCTGCTCGATAACCTACAATGGATGAAACAGTCTCCGCAACGAAGAATTACCTGGACTAACATACCAAGGGTATTGGGGTTCAGAAACCCTGACTGAAAAGACAGAGGCTGCAAAGGTAGAGAATCAATGTCCCCTGTGCATCATCATTACGTTCCCCGTACAGTGTTAAGCACAACGACAAATACTTGTTGATTATTATATAAACTACCTCTGTGTTGCTGTGAGGCCTAGAGATGGATTAAGGGGTTATTACATATGCAGTATCCAAATTGCAAAACAAAACTGCAGTCATTGTCAAGATTGAAAAGGAATTTAACATATCATCTCGTCTTATTTCTGTATTTGGGGGGAAAAATACTTTTTTTTTTTTAAGATTTTATTTATTTGACAGACAGAAATCACAAGTAGGCAGAGAGGCAGGCAGAGAGAGAGGAAAGCAGGTTCCCTGCTGAGCAGAGACCCCGATATGGGCTCGATCCCAGGACCCTGGGATCATGACCTGAGCCGAAGGCAGAGGCTTTAACCCACTGAGCCACCCAGGCGCCCCGAAAAAATACTTTCATATGAAAGATGCTACATCACATATTGATAGGGTGGTATTATGGGAAGGTGGGGGAAGGGGACAACCTGGCCTCTTAGTAAAAATAAGTATCTTAAATTTATTAAAATCATTTTTTATTTCTAATAGTGTCAATGTCCCATACTTTTCATAAATTAAGTATTTCCTTTATAAAAATTAAAACCAACATGACATAACTAAGTGGTATTTCACAAGCAGGAAACATAAAATGTAATTATTTTCCAAAAAAACAAATCACAGACCTCTGTGGCCTACAGGCATTTATACTTCTGAGAATTCTGGGATTTAAAATGTCATGAGAAATTCTGAACAGGCTTACATTTTTGAAACACAGGAACTGACAGTCACAATGCCAAACATACCCTTAATAATCGATTCAGCTGCATACAGATCTCGTTTGTAGGTCACCTAGAGGACAAACAAACCTCATTAGACTTAACAGAGCAGGAAGGAATGTGAGAGCAATAAAATTATGCCCCAAAGGAAATGATTTATTTTGGAGAAACTATAAACACATAGTACTGACAATTTCTAAATTATAATATTAGCAAGTTCAGAAAAATACATTCAATTTCTGCAAATTGCTGAATATTGGTTTTTGGATCTTTAAATTGAGATATTATGTGGCAGTAGTTACCAAAATCTTATTAATATAAGTATTATTTCAAAGATAATGTGGTAGTGTTTAAGTAAGAGTACTAGCACTACTGGTTATTACTGTTTAATAGTCAAAGTGTATATTGTAAGGAAGGAAGAAAAAGCATGTGTAACAAAAATCACTAAATCACATTTTTAGTTGAAATGAGATAATCCTCAAAGATTAATTCATATCAAGAGGGACTTCATTCTGAATTGAAGGAGGTAGGTATCTTTATGTAGATAAGGTTCATCTTTCATGTTTTTTATTAATACGTGGATCTGACAGAGACTAAAGTGTGCATTCATGTACATACGAGCAATCATTATCTTTCGTGAAGATCATACATCCTCCTTCTAACTGTAACCTGCCATAGTCCTAGGACAGAGATTTCCCAGAACATATCCCATGAGCTCAAGCATAGAATATGTCAGGTTTTTGGCAATGCAGTATTAGTTCTTACGTCAGAACTGGAAAACCTAGAAGATACTACACTATGATGTAAGTGGTCTAAAAACCCACTTTGGAAAGTACTTACCAAGTGAGTACATTTCTGTGCCTATAATTCATGTACTCTTTTTCCCTTCAGATTATCTCGTAACTAGTCTCGTACAAAAACTTTGGTTCAGGTTGCTCAGGGTACTTCTACCCAAACTAGATTCCCCTGCTATGCCTTTATCATGGCCGATAAATCCTGGTGGAAAACATTACCCTATAGTCCACAATTCAAGTAACAGCTAACATGTAACATAGATAGAAAACTGGGGCACCTGGGTGGCCCAGTCAGTTAAGCTTCTGACTCTTGGTTTCAGCTAAGGTCCTCATACCAGAATCATGACATCAAGTTGCCCCCCCACCCCAATACCCCCATCGGGCTCTGCCCTCAGCACAGAGTCTGCTTGAGACTGACTCTCTCTCTCTCCCTCTACCCCTCCCCTCCCTGCACTCTAAAAATTTTTAACAGGATAGGTAGAAAACCGCTGTAGCCTTCAGTTAGTCTACTGAAGTCACATATGACTTTGTTATATTATTGGCAAAACAAGCACATGCGAACCAAAACTGGTACTATAGTTACTAATCCACAGTGTAATTCCACTATCTGGATAGAAAATAGAAAACAGACATTTAAAGGTCCATGCTGTGTATTTCACCCAATTAAACAATATACTGATCTCATTCATTCATTCAACCAAATTTATCAAATAACTACTCTGTTCTAGGTCCTGTTGTAAGTTTTGAGGATAGAACAATGAAAAGAATAAACAAAATTCCTTAATCTGTGGAAACAATATTTTGGTAGAAAAATTATCTTATAAAAATTCTATCAGGTTAAGTTTTCCTTCTGTTTTCTCAAAAACCCAAAGTTAACTAGATCACTGAAATCAGGCTTCAGTATTTGTAATTCAAATAAGAAAATAGTGCTCTTCTTTAATAATTTTCTGCTGTATAAGGTAAACTCAGAACTGAAATAGGAAGAGGCCTAATTACCGTTATTCATTTTGTGTTCCTTCTGCTCTGAGGAATAAAACTGCATTCAAAATCACAATATGGAGGAACTGTGAAAGTTCCTTCTACTTTTTTTTTTCAAAGATATCTTAATGATGAATTTTTTTAAGTTAAAGAAAAATTGGTCTCAAATCCTAAACTTCCTTTTCTAGTATTCCTGCAAGACTTAACAGTTTTGCATTGCAATCAATCTTACTTAAGATATATACTTACGTCACCTAAAGATCCTTTCTCCACTATTATTAAATCATTAACTGTATAAACAGGAAAACATCCTAAATTTTCTTTTGTCTACTTTTTCTTGTAGGCTGTGGATACCTACTATACATATATTAAAGTCTTTTTATTGTTTACTAATATCTTCTACATAGAGCCTTATTTAATACTTCAACTCCACCTCTCACCAAACATGGATTTAACAAAATGAAGTATAAAATGTTTCTCACAAGCTGGTGAAGTACAATGTTTAAAAATAGCTTTATTTTCTTTCCTAATTGAAACAGTTAATGCTCTTCAAAGGGAACCGTACTGGAAAATGTTGCAATTCTGAACTGAGAAGTTGCCACTTTTTCTGTCAAACTTTTACAGTAATATGGGTTGCCCTTTCCTTATTTTTTTAATTTTCAAAAGTTTATTAAATCAGTTTTGAAGTTGATTTCCTTCTGTCAGTATGATCTGTAGTTTTCCTTGGACCTTGCACAATACATTATGAAAATGAGTTACTTAAAAAAAAGGAAAAAAATCAACCCTTTAGTGACAGAAGAAAGCCTTCAATCGTCGGATTTACTTAGAGTCACAGTGACAATAGAGGCAGGAAATACAGTCCTGTGTCTAGAAGCAAGGGAAAGCGAAGCATGGCTGGCAAGCATGACAAAGTAGGAAGAGGCCAGGAAAGGTTCTTTTATATACAAAGCCCTGCAGACCCCTGCTTTGAGAATTTCTAGTCTCTACTAGTGTGAGAGAACAAACCACCCAATTTGTGGTCCTTCACTACGGGAGCCCTAGGAAATTAATAAACATTTCCCACACTTAGGCCCCTGAGGGATCATCATTCTAGTTTCACTTTGCAAACTGGGACAGGTGGGGTGGGGTGGGAGAAGCCTTATTCTTTACAATGTGTGCATAATGGGATCTTGCATTCTAGAAGGGCATGTAATGCAATGGATTGGGGAAAAAGTCTTTCAAATGCCAGATAGGAGGTCTTTTCTGATACCTTATTTTTTCTGACAATTGAGGTGAAATTATTTTGAGTGCAAATACTGTAGTTTTAGGGTCTCTGTTTCCTCTTTCTGCCTCCTTTCTTCCCCCACCCCCTTTTTTTCTTCTTTCAGATACTGTCTTAGCTATTGGTATAGCTCTCCGAACCTTCTTCAGGACATTGTATGAATTGTCTTCAGTATAGGCTTCTCATTTAATTTTGTGGCCTTGGCGTTTTGTAGGATAAACTTATTCAGTTTCTGTTTAAACCAAAGCAATGGAATCTACACTAGAAAGTAGTGTTCAAATTCTATACTAATGCGAAAGTGCTACCATTTTTAAAAATTGAGATCTGAAAAAAGATTTAGTACAATGCGGCTAAAACCAGTACTGGATTCAGGTCGCTGAGCCAACGACCTGGCTCATGATGCATAAATCTTGAAATGGTAAAAAAATGCATTTTGAGAGACATTTTACTACCATAAAAAGTAAGGTAAGGGAGGATTCTGAAACACAGATCCACGATACCTTCCCTAACCCCTTAGAAGTCAGGGAGTTAGCCCACACAGTGGTATGAGGAGAAATGAGAATGTCTCATGCCTGTCTCGAATAGGACTATTTGAATTGCCACCAGAAATCCTGGGAGGGTTATTTTGTATTTTACATACTCTTCTGTAGAAGTAAATGCAAGAAGTAAATGTTCACAGTTATGTCACATCTCTTGCAATGGCTCCTTTGGTGCCTGGAGGAAACTCTAATGGCTTTAAATCAGCAGCCACAGAGAGACCAGGGCTCAGGGTCCCCATCTGCCTGTCTCCTAGTTAAACTCACTTTTTGTCTCTTTGTGCTTCTTTGCAGTATTTCATCTGAGTCAAGTGTGTAACTAAAAGGAATGTATATTCAATATAAGAGAAACTTGGAACTCGGGGCCAGAGCGAGTTTTCTGTCTCTGAGGCCAGGCCTCCCTCAGCTGCCTCAAGGTGGGTTCCAGAGGACACTATCCCACCTACCTGGATCACTCTGCGGTGACAATATGGTAACTTCAGACTTTTCAGAGCCTCGTTCAGTCGGCTACCATGTTACATGAATCGCACAACACTTAGTCCCCATCTTTCCTGTTTTTTAACTTGTAAGCAAATGAGTATGTAGCTGAAATAATTAGAAGTCAGAAAATCCTAAATTTATAAAAATAGAGCATGTTTATTAGACACAGATTTATATTTGGGAAAGTATCTATTTTATTTATTTCCATTTCATCCATTAGGTCTATCTAGAAAATATTTCTTTCCTCTAGACTGGATGAAAAATCTCTAAAAAGAAAGAACGTTACCACACTGTATTTTTGAGATTTAAAAGAAGTGAGACTGTTTTTTTTTTTTTAATTTTTATTTTTTAATTCTATTTATTTATTTGTCAGAGAGTGAGAGCACATGCACACAAGCAAGCACAAGCAGGAGGAGCAGCAGGCAGAGCGAGAGGGAGAGGCAGACTTCCAGCCAAGCAGAGAGCCTGATGGAGGGCTCCATCCCAAGACCCTGAGATCATGACCTGAGCAGAGGGCAGAAGCTTAACCGACTTAGCCACCCAAGCGTCCCTGTTTTTGTTTTTAAACAAGGATGCCATGACACTTGGATCTTTAAAAAAAAAAAAAAAAGTTCCCATCAAAAGGATTCCTGAAAAGTAAGTTATTTCAATAATATGTGATGACTCAAACACTTCAGAAACGCCTCCTAAACATGTATTTTCAGACAATGAACACAGTTTCATTTCTTCAATACCTGGTTATAAATCTTTTATGCCTTAAGGATAGTTGTAACATTTAGAAACAACAGGCTTGTTCAATTCTGTATAGTGTAGAAAGTGGGCAAGTATGTAAGCATATTGGTACAAAAATACAGTACAATTATAAATGAAAGGAATGGAAGTTTTTATGTCCACTGGATGAAATTTTGTCAAATAAGAGTATGTTCACTAATGTCTGGCAAGGCACCACCCCTCAGGGAAAGCATGAGAGCCAATTCCTATCCCAGAAATCAGTCCTGTTCTCTTCTGTGATTGGGTAGTCTTTGTCATGGGGAGTGGGGGATGTCCTCTACCCTGCATGGTGATTTAAAGCCGTTAAAGTTTCCTCCAGGCACCAAAGGAGCCATTGCAAGAGATGTGACATAACTGTGAACATTTACTTCTTGCATTTACTTCTACAGAAGAGTATGTAAAATACAAAATAACCCTCCCAGGATTTCTGGTGGCAATTCAAATAGTCCTATTCGAGACAGGCATGAGACATTCTCATTTCTCCTCATACCACTGTGTGGGCTAACTCCCTGACTTCTAAGGGGTTAGGGAAGGTATCGTGGATCTGTGTTTCAGAATCCTCCCTTACCTTACTTTTTATGGTAGTAAAATGTCTCTCAAAATGCATTTTTTTACCATTTCAAGATTTATGCATCATGAGCCAGGTCGTTGGCTCAGCGACCTGAATCCAGTACTGGTTTTAGCCGCATTGTACTAAATCTTTTTTCAGATCTCAATTTTTAAAAATGGTAGCACTTTCGCATTAGTATAGAATTTGAACACTACTTTCTAGTGTAGATTCCATTGCTTTGGTTTAAACAGAAACTGAATAAGTTTATCCTACAAAACGCCAAGGCCACAAAATTAAATGAGAAGCCTATACTGAAGACAATTCATACAATGTCCTGAAGAAGGTTCGGAGAGCTATACCAATAGCTAAGACAGTATCTGAAAGAAGAAAAAAAGGGGGTGGGGGAAGAAAGGAGGCAGAAAGAGGAAACAGAGACCCTAAAACTACAGTATTTGCACTCAAAATAATTTCACCTCAATTGTCAGAAAAAATAAGGTATCAGAAAAGACCTCCTATCTGGCATTTGAAAGACTTTTTCCCCAATCCATTGCATTACATGCCCTTCTAGAATGCAAGATCCCATTATGCACACATTGTAAAGAATAAGGCTTCTCCCACCCCACCCCACCTGTCCCAGTTTGCAAAGTGAAACTAGAATGATGATCCCTCAGGGGCCTAAGTGTGGGAAATGTTTATTAATTTCCTAGGGCTCCCGTAGTGAAGGACCACAAATTGGGTGGTTTGTTCTCTCACACTAGTAGAGACTAGAAATTCTCAAAGCAGGGGTCTGCAGGGCTTTGTATATAAAAGAACCTTTCCTGGCCTCTTCCTACTTTGTCATGCTTGCCAGCCATGCTTCGCTTTCCCTTGCTTCTAGACACAGCACTGTATTTCCTGACTCTATTGTCACTGGCATTCTCCCTTTCTCTCTGTCCTCCTCCTGCATTTCTTACATGTTGAATTCAGGGCCTACTCCATGTCAATATGACCTCAACTGAACTCGATCAGATCTGTAAAGACACTTTTCAAATAAGGCCTCATTCCCAAGTGCCAGAGTTAGAACTTGAACATTCCTTCAAAGGGGACACTATTCAGCCCACAAGGGCATGTTGAAATGACTTACCAGAGTGAGGAGGAGATGCCCTGGGAAAGCCAATCCCTTGCCTTAGAGCACAGACAGTTGGTGCCCATGAAAGGGAAGCAGAGCACCAAGACGTGAGAAGTAATACTGTGTTGTTGGAGAAAGCAGTGAAAGAGGAAGATTTCCAAAAAAAAAAAAAATCCAAAACAAAATGCAAACAAACTTGTGAGGAACAAGTGGAAAATTTCAAGAGCAATGTGTTACTTTCCTCTCATCTGCACATCTCAGGGGGCTTGACAAATTTCAAAAAGGCTCTGAACACTCACAGAAATAGATCACCACACACCCTTAAGACATCAAAAATGAGGCCATGGAGTATTAAATGAACATGTAAGTAGCAATAAAACTTGTCTGAGAGTTTCCACTTCCCTCTCCTGTTGTCTGCTAAGTAAGTCTACCACACAGTCAGAAGGGGTTGTACAGAGATTCAAGTCAGGATCTGTAACAATACACCTAACTGGTAAACACTGTAGTCCTCACAATATGTTTACTATCATCTGAGCCATAGACAAAAAAGGAAACACAAAATGAATAAAATGTTTGCCTGCTGGGATGAAGACATTTGATTACCCTTAAAAGAATAATAATACTGCATGAATCTTCTCTACCAGGCAATAATCCAGGCATACCAGTATTTTGTAATTTCAGAACATTTTAAGTATATACGAGACAATCTTAGCATATCGCAAGGCCCATCATGTTACTGTATCGAATACCTAATAAACTTATAGGGCTTTCTGTTTTGTTTTTAAGTCAATGAGGAAATATGTTTTTGGACTCGTATCATCTTAGAGTTAGGATGAATCTTAACTTACCAGATTTAGGTGGAAGCATTATAAAGATTTCACTCCTTACTTCAAAAGCAGCAATACTTCAAAAAATAAAAATATCCTACCCTATTTCAGAATATACTGTTCAACACATTTCTACCTTCAGAACAAAGGAAAGCCACACTGTGAAACACTCCAGCCTCCACTGGACATTTTAGTAGGACAGTGCTACAATCACTTCATTTCCTCGAAGACAAAAAAGTTTGTCATCAAGAGTCAATCCTTCTTACATTCAAGAGTCTAACACCTTACTGCGGCCACCAAGTGGGTGCAGTCACCCACCCAACTAAGTCAGGACTCTGCAGATATTTCCTGAACCCACTTAAGTTGGAGCTACCACCTCCCCAGGGCCTGGAAGGAAAGCTTGCTACTGTGAAAAGCTGAGTTGCATCCTCAATCCAAATTTAAGGAAACTGAATATAAGAATATAGAGAGAGAAAAGAAAAAAAAATGAGTAAAACCATCTTATCAGCTAAAATGGAATCTGTTTGAATAAATTATCTCAAAGTATATTTTCTGCAAACCAAGAAATAAAAATGATACATACTTTGATTCTCAGGAAACCCAGTAAAACTCTCAATGCCTTTAAAGTATACATACATATATATCCTTATACCTCAAAATACTGGTTCAGTATGAAACCAAGCATTTTTATACACTTCTTTATTTTCTTAAGCACCTGGAAAGTGTTTATGCTTATAGAATGTATCTTAGGAATTACATATAAACACAGCCAAAATCCAAAGTCAAATGCCAACTTCCTTACCTTCCAGAGGTCAGGTGATCCTTCCACAAGTTTGGCATTAACGTGACCATATTTTAGAGCCAACTGCAAACACTCAGTTCCAAATTCCAAGTCATAGTCACTACACTGGGTAGAAAAAAAAAAAAGTTTAAATACATTTTTAAGCAAAACTTCTATTTCATATCAATATATAAAAGGAAAAGCCTAGAGAACTCACAAACTCTGATACTACTGATTCATCAAGTTCCATAATAATTGTCCCTATGCCTGAAATGTCAAAAGATACAGGAAGTAGGCAAGTTGCAACCTTAAGTTTTGAACTTGAAACTTAAGTTTTCAACTTGAAACTCAATAGTTTCAGGGGCCAAATAAACAGAACACTTTTTTTGATTATAAGCTACCTTTCCCAACAAGTTTCTAAAATGCCTGCAAGTATGGCTGAAATTTTTTTTATATCAGGATATTATCTCAAATAAATGTATCCATCGAACTCCAATCCGATGCTATTTTCATATTAAGATATTCGCAAGTCACAGCTTCTGTTCATTTTAATATTTTACATGACAATACATGTTTTATAAATTTATATTTTGATTCTGAACATGAAAACAGCTCAGTATGCCATTATTAGATAAAAATAGGCCTGGGGCATCTGGGTGACAGTTTAGCGTCTTGGTTTCTGTTCAGGTCATGATCTCAGGGTCATGAAATCGAGCCCCCCATTGGGCTCCATGCTCAGCTGGGAGTCAGCTTGAGATCTGCTCCCTGTGGCCCTCTCCCTGCTTGTGCACGTGCTCCCTCCCTCTCCCATTCAAATAAATAAATCTTAAAAAAGAAAATGGAAAGGTCTCTCGTAGATTTAGTAAAGTACAAGCAACTTTTTTCAAGCATTTTAAACAAAACTATTAAAATGATCAAAACAATTCAGCTGAACAATACTGGTGCCAATCATGGCCAAGCTCTATACTCAGGAGAAGCATTTAAAGATAAATGAGAGGTCTATTAGATCCTCAAGGAAACCAAATCTTTTTTTTTTTTCAATCTTTTTTAAAGATTTTATTTATTTGAGAAAGAGAGAGAGAGAAATCACAAGCGGTGGGGAGGGGTAGAGGGAGAAGTAGCCTCTGCTAAGCAGGGAGGCTGATGAGCAGCTCAGCTTAATTCCAGGACCCTGAGATCATACCTGAGCTGAAGGCAGTTGCTTAGCTGACTAAGCCACCCAGGTACCCCAAGGACTCAAAACTTAAAGAGGAAGCTGATCTGTAACAAATATTTTGCTAAAGACTATGATAGGTGCAACATTAGAATATCTACAAGTAGATGTGGAGATAAAATACTTAATCCTGTGTGAAGGCATAGAGAGGCCTTGCAAAGGAAATGATCTCTGATCTCATTCTACAGACTGAATAAAACTGGAGGCATACCTTTAGGAAAAAGGTGGTATACAATCAGAGAAGTTTCAGACATCTGATAGATTTATGTTTTAGAACAAACATACCCAGGTGAGAAAGACTGCATCAAGGCCAGTATTACATTCAGCACCCACTGCCAGGGCTGTTTTGCTGTACTAGATATCCTAAAGTTGTAATTATAATGGGTTGTTAAAGTAATGGACAAGAAAATAGAACCACCCAGTGTACATAGTCCCAAACTGACCAGAATGGTCTCTCAGCTTAAATTTTCTATTCTGATACACTACTCAACATCACATATTTCTTAGACAAATGTAATTTTAAAATAAGTGTTATCGACATTTGTTATATTCAAGTAAGACAAATGCTAACCCTCTTCTTTGTATTGCTACCATCTGTACAGACTCATTTAGCAGTATGTGAGGTCTATATCGGTCAACAGAGTGCTCTCTTTAACACATGGTCAAATCCCGAGGATGGCCAGCAATAACCCTTTTCTTGACTCATTTCAAAGCCAAGATATTTAACACATTTGTGGAAAGCCTTAAAGGTGCTCACAAAGTACATGTTGAGAGGAGAACACAGGAACAGGTATTTCCTCCTGTCTAGGTGGTGAAAGAGAATTACTTGATGCTCTACTGCCACTCACATGTTGATGGCAGCAGCCCACAAACTGTATGAAGTCTTTAGGATACAAGTCACTAGAGCCAATGAGAAACAGAAAATTCTGAGTGACAGATATATGAAATATATACTGAAAACAGAGGCTGAGCAATCTTGGCAGAAAGAGTACCATGTCATTTATTGTATAGATTACTATTACAACTATTTGTGGGGGTTTTGATAATTTCTACAATAAAATTTTTACTTCTGCAGTAAGTTAAAAAAATACATATTTAATAACCTACCAAATTCTAAATTCCTACATTTCTCAGTAACACTGATCATTATTTCTACTTTTGTGAAAGAGATGGAAAGCTGGAAAAAGTACTGTTCTTTCCTGAAGAAAAATCATGTAAACTACAAAACCATAACTTTTTCTTGAACCCACCGTAGCTGAGGTCACAAGCTGACTAAGTAGCCATAAATCTAAGAAAACACATGCCTCCACCAAGGACAAAGAGGATGCCATCACCCGCTCACCTACAAACAGCACAAGAACAAGATAGCAGATGACACGCAAGCAGGTAAAAAGAAATAAATGGAGAATTTCAACACATTGCTAAATAGTGAATGAAGGTGACCTTGAGAATATAGAACCCCTAGAGGTCACATACTCAACAGGAGTGTTTACACCCTTGCAAGCTCCCCTTCAGTAGTGTACTACTAGGGGGTCATGAATGGTATACTACTATTTGAAGGTGACTCTGGCTGCATATACTTTCTACACTCAAGGCATACAATAAACATTTTTAAGTTTAAAATAAATCAATGATAAGATAGAATCACTAAAAAATGAGAAATTAATACAAAGGCAGGCAAACCAGGAGAAAAACCGAACATAGGGGACAAATAGAAAACAACTAGCACGATAGATTTTAAAAGAAGAAATCAGTGTGTAATTGCTGAAAAATATTTATCTTTATCATCTACCATGGGAATTATAGTAATATCACTGATCACATAACATACACACACTGATGTTAAGAACCCTCTGTGCCCTTAAACTTGTAGCCCAAAAGAATGCCAAACAATATTCCTCCCAGGCAGAAGCTCTAAGGATACTGTTGTCAGAGGTCCCCAAATATAGTTAATCTCAAAGTCAAAGTCAAACAGCTCCACCTACATAACCCACAAATCCAATCAGTGTCCAATACATAAACACGACCAGAAAACCCAGATTTAACTGAAACCAAGACTAACATGAAATATAAGGTCAAAAAGGCAAAAAAAAAAAAATATTTTGGAGGAGTGCTGCAGTTAAAAAAAGACTTCAGCATGGTAACTGAGAAAGTGTTAGAATTCATAAAATAGGATGTTCTTTAAAAGGGTGGAAAATAGAGAAAAAAAAACAGTGACCACAAAGTCCAATATGTAAAAAAGAAAAAAACCAGAAGGAAAGAACATAAAAAGTAGGAGAAATAACCAAATATTTCCCAAAAAATTACAATAATAAAGAACATGAGTTTCCAAATTAAAAAGTCTCACAGAATGTAGAAGCTAATGGATGAAAATACACCAAACCCAATTAAAAGAAACAACAAAAATCTCCTAAAAAGCAGGAACCCAAATTTGTTGACCAGAATGAAAATGAGAAAAACAAAGCAGCAGTTTCTCCATAATTTTGAAGATAATCGTTGTCAATATAAAACTGTACTTCAAGATATCACCTGAGTATAGAATATGGATTTCCACAAACACTGCAGGCCTCAACAGAATTTTAGTTCCTATGCACTCTTTTTCATTCCAAGTTTCATAGGCTTTGTCTTTTTTAGAGCAGTTTTAGTTTCCCAGGAAAGTTGAACAGGAAGTACAGTATTTTCCGCATGTATTTCCCACATATTTCCCTACCCTCACATACACACAGCTTCCCCCACTACCCAAATTCTACACCAGAGTGGTACATTTGTTACAATCAGTGAGCCTACACCCCCCACACATTACCACCCCAAGTCCACAGTTTACACTAGGATCCCCTCAGTATTTTTAAGTTTAATGAGTTGGCACAAACATAGAACAATGTATATCCATCATTACCGTACCATAAGGAGTACTTTCACTGTGTTAAAAATTCTCCACACTCCTCCTGTTCATCCTATTCCTTGCCTCCAACCCCTGATAACCACTGAATTTTTTCCTGCTTCCACAGTTTGCCTTTTCCAGAAATCATGTACTTGCACTCCTACAGTATATAGTCTATTCAGATTGGCTTTTTTTCCAAATTACATGGGTTTCCGTTTCCTCTATGTCTTCCATGTCTTCATAGATCATTTTTTGCCCCAGATAATATTCCATTTGCTGGATGTACCAGTTTATGCATGCATCCATCTACCGAGGAACATTTTGGTTGTTCCCAAGTTTTGGCAATTATGAAGAAAGCTGGCATAAACACTCACATGTGGGTTTTTGTGTAAACTTAAGATTTTAGTTCATTTGAGTAGACACAAAAAAGTACTATTACAGGATCATATAGTAGGAATACGTTTAGTTTTGTAAGAAAATTGTCAAATGGTCTTCCAAGTGAAATGCAGTCTTGAACTCTCAGTAGCAATGAATGAGAATTCCTGTTCTTCATATTCTCACAAGCATTAGGTGTGACATTCTAAATTTTGGCCCTTTGAATAGAGGAGTAGTGATAGTTCATTGCTTTAATTTGCATTTACCTAATGACATGGGGTGTGGAGCATTTTTATACTTATTTGCCATGTGCATATTTTCTTTGGTGAGCTACCTATTGAGGGTTTTTTTTTTTTTTTACGCTTTTATGGAGTTTTTCTTTTTGTTATTGCTGAATTTTAATCTTTTTTTTGTATGTTTTAAATAAGAATCCCTTATCACATATGTCTTTTATAGGTATATCCTCCCACCTTTTGTCTTATCTTTTTTTCTTTTTAGGGTGACCTTGGCAGAGCACAAGTTTTTAATTTTAATGAAGTCCAGCTTATCAATTCTTTCATAGATCACACCTTTGGCATTTTATTTAAAAAGGTATCACCATACCCAAGGTCAACTAAGTTTTCTCTTCTCTAGGAGTTTTGTGGGTTTTTTGCTTTGCATTCAGGTCTATAATCCCTTCTGAAGTTTTGTGAAGGGTGTAAGTTGTGCCTGGAATTTTTTTTTTTTAATGTGAATGTTTACTTGTTACAACCCTATTTACTGAAAAGACTACCTTTGATCCATTATCTTCCTTTTGCACTTTTGACAAAAATCTGTCATTTACTTGGTCTGTTTCTGGACTCTATAGTCTGTTCCACTGACTCATGTGTCTCTTCTTTCTTCCACCTACTAGACTGTCTTGATTACCATAGCTTTACAGTGAGTCTTGAAGTTGAGTAGTGTCAGTCTTCCAACTTTATCCTTCTTCAATATTGCACTGGCTGTACTGCATTTTTTGCCTCACTATATAAACTCTAAAATCAGTTTACAACCACAAAAATACTTGCTGGGTTTTTCATTGGGATTGCTTTGAGTCTAGAGACCACACTGGAAGAACTGACATCTTGGTAATACTAAGTCTTCCTATTCATGAACATGTGCTAGATCTCAATTTATTCAGTGCTTTTATTTTGCTTAGAGTTTTGTAGTTTTCCTCCTATGGATCTAATATGTATTTGGGAAGATTTTTAAGTATTTTATTTCATTTTTGGAGCACTAAATACAAATGATACATTTAATTTCAAGTTCCACCTGTTCTTTGCTATTATGTAAGATAGTGGTGGACTGTTGTTTATTAACCTTGAATTATGCAGCTTTTCTACAATCACTTATTTCCACTTTAATTCTTCCAGGTTTTCTTCAAAGAAAATTATGTCATCTGCAAAGAAAGTTTTATTTTGCCTCTCCCAATCAGAGTACTTACTTCCTTTCTTATTACTAAGAATTCCAGCACAACGTTGAAAAGGAATGGTGCGAGCACATTTTTGCTTTGTTGCTGATCTTAGTGGGAAAGCTTCTAGTTTATCATTAAGTATGAGGTTAGCAAGGGTGCCTGGGCAGCACAGTCTGTTGAGTATCTGACTCTTAATTTCAGCTTAGCTCATGATCTTGGGGTCCTGGGATCGAGCCCCGTCTGGGCTTCCCCGCTCAGCAGGAAGTCTGCTTGTCTCCCTCTCCCTCTGCCTCTCACCCCACTCACGTGCGTGCTCTTTCTAAAATAAATAAATCTTCAAAAAAGAAAATAGTATTGGGACACATGTGTGGCTGAGTTGGCTAAGCATCTACCTTTGGTTCAGGTCATGATCCCAGGGTCCTGGGATTAAGCCCCTGATACATCAGGCTCCTTGCTCAGCAAGGAGCCTGCTTCTCCCTCTGCCTGCTGCTCCTTCTGCTTGTGCTCTCTGTCTCTCAGTCTCAAATAAAAACAAAATCTAGGAAGAAAGGAAGTAAGGGAGGGAAGGAGAGGGAAAAAGAAAGAAAGAAAGAGAGAAAGAAAGAAAGAAGGAAAGGAAGGAAGGAAGAAGAAAAGAAAAGAAAGGAAAAGAAAGGAAGAAAAGAGAAAAGAATAGATGTCCGCTATAGGTTTTTTGTACCTCATCTTCATCAAATTGAGGAAGTGTTCCGCCTATTCTAGTTTGCTCAGATTCTACCATGAATAGCTGGACTTTGTAAAATACTCTTCTTGCATTATTGAAATGTTTTGTTTTTCTTCTTCAGCTTGTGGATGTGTGTACCGTAGTTGATTTTTAAAAGATGAACTAGCCTTCAATACGTGAAATAAATCCCAGGTGGCTAAAGTCTTTAATTCTTTACATACATTGTTAGATCTACTTGCTAATGTTTTCTTGAGGATTTTTCATTTATGTTCATGACAGTGGGCTGTTATTTTCTTACCATGTCTTTGCTTTTACAATTAGTCTGGCATCAGAATGAGTTGGCAATCCCTTCCTCTGCTTCGATCCTCTATGGGAGAATATAGAGAATTGAAATTTCTTCTTTAAACATCTGTTATATTTTATAAGCAAAAGCATCTGGACTTCATTCTACTTTAGAAAATTACTGATTCTATTTCTTTAATAGACATATGCCTACTCAGTTCATCTACTCTCATGTGAGTTAGGCAGACTGTCTCTCTCACGTAATCATTCCATTTCATCTAGGTTATCAACTTTGAGGACAGAGTTGTTCATATTATTCCTTTTATCCTTATAATTTCTAGCAGTTCTATAAAGATGTTCCCTATTTCCTGTGTGGGTTAGTAATTTGAATATTCTCTTCCTTGTGTGGTAAGGATACTCTCTTAGTCTTTTCAAAAAACCAGCTTTTGGGGTTTTGTCTTAGTTTTCTATTTTATTCATTTCTGCTATAGTTTTTACCATTTTTCTCTGCTTACTTTGGAATTTATTTGCTCTTTTTCTAATTCCCTAATACAGAATTTTAGATTATTAATTAGATGCATTTTCTTTTCAACTGTGTACATTCAACACTATGCATTTCCCTTTAAGGACTGCTCCTGCCATATTTCAAAGTTAAGTGTTTTCATTTGTGTTTAGTTCAAAATATTTTAAATGAAATTTAAAATGTGACCTCACTTCTGACAGATCTAAAAAGAGTTGCTGATTTTTCAATTTGCTCAACTTTTTAGTTGTTCTTAGAAAGGAGTGACAATCTCTAAGCTCTTTACAGTCATAGGAAAACAGAAGTTTCCCCATGCACTTTTTCTCAGGATATGGTGCTCCACAAAATTGGGAAGGGTAATGAGTCACTTGAAGACCTAGGATATAAAAAGTTATAAAAAGTGGGATATCCTAACACGGTAGTGAAGTAGAGTCTCAAGATGATTGCTATGTACACGGCAAAATGAGAAGGGCACCTACAAATGGAAAGAAATGCATAGGCACAGTTTAAGAATGAATAGAATCTCTTTGGAAGGTCTTAGGAGAAACCGCCTCTAAGAAGGAAGAACAAGGGACAGAGTTGACACTCAGGCTCTCTTTTTACCCTTGGTACATGTACGCTGTCCTTGTGTATCCTACTGAAAAAAATTCGTGTTAACACTTATGTAGTGTAATGTTACATACAACATCAGTATTCCCAAGAGACGCTTCCAAGTTAAGGACTTTGTTTCCAAAACACATGTATTAAATACTTTTGATAAATCAATCTGACATTCTGGTGATAATTAAGCTACGGAACATTTAAACATCTAAACATCGAATTTGAAAATAATAGTTTATGTGTATTACTATATCATGAAATATGAACTGCCATCACAGTAAGTGTGAAGTATTAATTTTCAATTTGTTGTTTTTAACAACTTGAAGAAATCTGCAAACTGCCCATTAAAATTTATAACAAGTCCTTAAATGGGTTTGCTGAATTGATGGAAGTCTATGTATACTCTCATGAATTTGAGACCTTATTGCCAAGTGTTGAAGAGCATGGACCCTGAAGTCAATGGAGTCAGTTGGATCCTAACTGTGATCTTTCCACATGACAAGCTGCGGAGAAGTTAAGTAGTCTGTTCCTCAGTTTGTTCCATCTGGAGAAACAGAGAATGAGAATTATTCAAAGGAACAGATACATGGGGTATCTGGTTTAGTGTCTAGTTTATGGCTATTCCTTGATAAAGTGGATACTGGTTATGAATTGAGATAGTTAACTATACAAACTGGGATTTAATAAGTAGTCAGAAGCTTTTTGATAACACCTAATGTTTATGTAAAGTTCAATTTCCTCTGTACCAATACTGGAGTAGCTCTGACCACGTGTATTGATCTTTTCCTTCTGCTTTCCCTTATACCCTGTCTCCATCAAGAAATATGAGGAAAATTAAGACCGTAGTTGGGAAACTAAAGATAGAAAAAAAAAAAGAAAAGTGTGTATAACCATTATGAATTCTCAATTGTGACCATTAAAGTAATGGATTTTCTCTACCCATTTTAAAGTACTCTGTAAATCACACCTAGTTGAAGCTTTCTGTTATGTATATACTGCTTTACTGTTTTCTTCGGTGTGTAGTAAAGTTTTACAAGTAATGCCAAAGTAATAAACCACCCGTATTTTTCAGTCCTTCATGGATCTTTACCCCATAGTTAACCTCCTTCCCTACCCTTTCTACTATACCATTCTGTCACGCTGAAGTACACTCAAACTCATTAAGTAACAAGTTCTTCACCTCCTAGAGCTGAAGGTATACCAATTGCTTGACGTCATTCACAAGAGGTATCTACTGCTTTTCCCAACCACCACTTACTGACAGGGCTTGAAGTCACACTTAACATTCTGTATGTCCACTGTTCTTCCATGAAAAAGTCCTATCCTTCCAGAATTTATGCCATCTGGCAAAATCTTCTGATCTTCATAGTACTATCATCTCTCACTACTTCACAGCTCTGCAGTTTTAGGCAGATGGATCAGTCTTCCTTTTTATTCCAACAACTGACATTATACTGGCTGAATTCCAAGTTTACACACAAAAAAATTTCAAATTCTCTAGAAGTTTCCTTGACCTTTTATCTTCACCTGAACAACTACTTACTGTAATCAATCCTAGAAACATGGGGTTTTTGACAATTATTAAAGACTTTTATTAACAGGTGTTTGCTGTTTTTTGACTGGAAAAAAAAAGTTAATCATCTTTTATTACAAATTAAAAGTGAGGTTCTTAAAAATCTTAACTTGACCAGATGAAACTATTTAAAAACCTTTAAAGAGATATTGAGAAAAACAAGGCATTTTTTAAAAAAAACACATTTGTCATTACAAAAAACAGACATCTTTAGGTAAAAGTAATAAAAATCCTACGCTACAGAGATAATGCAGACAGTTCCATTTATCTGGTCACTGGGCAAAAAGCAAGGACTTAAGGTCTTCAGCTTCAATCTTTTGTTCATTTCTTATTGCTGAATTTCATCTTCATTTCTTTTTTTTTTTTTTTAAGCTTTATTTTTTCAGTGTCGTTTTCATTTCTCTGTATTAGATCACTAAACCTGATGAAGGTAGATAGAATAAGCCCGCATTTACTCAGCCCTGCCCTGCTCAGCCTCGGGAGAAGAGGAACTCTCAGCCGCAGCCGCTGGATGGTTTGCTTTTGTCTCTTTGCCATCCTGTGGTTCAGGGTCTTCTGGGAATCTGCATTAGTAACTGAAGTTGCAGCAGTAGATGCTGAGGTGGCTGCTGACTGTGGGTCTCATCTCCTTGATTTTCCTTATGTTCTTCATTGCTGTCCTCTCCAGGTTGTGTTTGGCCAGAAAGCCCCCTGCGGAATCTCGGTATATGACCCTGATACACATTCTGTCTCACTGGTCAATCTTGTTCTCCTGCGCCCTGTCACAGTACCCTCCATCTCTTCTCCCTCCCCAGCAGGGCCAGAATACAGGGGGTGGGTGCCCACAGGGTCTCCCCATAGTAAGATGGGAACCACTGTCTGTGATAGAGCCTGAGCCATGGGCAACACCCGCACCCCGACCCCAGTATGCCTACTCTCCTAGCCCTTGTTCTCTGCCACCCCCCACCCCACCCCTCCGGCTTTCAGTATTCTGATAATTCTGCTGGAAACTGTATGGACGATCACTGCCACATGGATAGCATCTATAATGGTTCCGGTCTGCTGCGTATTTATTGCCTTGCACCAGAGCGCCACCAGAGCCGGTCCCATTTGCTGCCCCTACCGCTCTCTTCTCCTTCAACATCTTCCAACTCCACAGTCTCTGCATCTCCTACACTGCGAAGGTACTGCCCATGTTCTTCTTTATGGCAGTCTGGTGAACAAACTCCTTGGTGTCGTCATTCCTGACAAAACCATATCCGTTACTCTGAACCCTTTTACTGTTCCCCAAACCTTCGTTGGGATTATTTCCTTGTCCCAGCTGCCAGGCGCCGCCGCCCCCTGCACCACTGCCCGTGCTGCCAGGGCTCCTGTAGACAGTACTGAGCGGGGCGGTGGCGGCAGCTGGTGGGTCCTGTCTTCGCTGTCCAAGGTGGCAGTGACAGTGACCAGGCCAGCCACTGGGCGGGTGGCTGTGGCTCCTCCCCGAGTGTGACAGTAACAGCCTGGAATCCACTCCGGGCTCCCCCTACCAAACCAACCCTACAAACTTGCTTTTATTTTTTTTCCTTTTCCCTTACTGATCGTTCTTTATTTCAATTGTTTTGTTTTTGTTTTTTTCCTTTATAATTCAAGTACAGCAGACACAAAATGTTACACTACTTTCAGGCTTACAACCATGATGAGACAAGTCTGTACATTATGCTCTGCTCATCAGAAGTGGAGCTGCCATCTGTCACCACAGGAGACTATTACAATACCACTGACTATATTCCCTATGCCATGCCTTTCATCCACGTGCCTCGCTCTCACCTTCACCCATTCTGCCAGGCCCCCACCCCTATCTCCTCCCCTTCAGCAGCCACCTGCCAATTTGAGTTCACCCCTATCTGTAGCTCCTCTGACATGTTTAATTTCCTCAAGTCTCTGACCAGAACCTCCAATCTATCATTTCTTGTACTCTCTTCACCCATTAATCTTGTCCTTTTAACTCACTGAGGCATCCAACACCATAAAACTACCATGTGATCTTGGTTGGAAAACCTCTATTTTCTTAAACTGCCCTAAAAAAAAAAATCGGGAAAGTACAACTGAAGGCATTAAAAATTTATCAGTAGCATCCTAGCTGCCTCCATCCATTATCTATCTACTGGATTTCCTTTATGAACTTCAACTATCAATCAATCCTGTTGTTTCATTTCCTTAATTTTCAATTTATATTTTTATCAGTTTTAGGTGTACATGGCTTGAAGAACCAAATATACCTACAAGATTCGTTACAAGTTTACATCAACCTCTTCACTGTAATTTGTCATCCCCAGATGCAATTATTTCTCCTTCTTTCAACTGATTAATTTATTATTTGTTTCCATGTTTAACAGTCAACAATTGCAGAGGAACAAGTATCAAGTCTCGGTGGCGTGTAGTAATAGCTTCCGTCTCACTCACAACACTCTGGGTTGGCTGCGACAACTGTGCTTCTAGCTGCGCTGCTGGGAGTTGACTGCGGCAGCTCCGAACTACTGGGCACCCTCTGCAAGACAAACCGGAGAAGCTGCAACCAACCAGTGTATGCCTTCCTCATACTGCCGCACTTGGAACCACGGGACCACAAGCCTAACAGAAAATCACAGTTAAGCCTCTACCCAATCATTTCTGCTAAAAATCCCAAAGCAAGTTAGAAGGCCCAATCCAGAATCACCAACCAGGAAAATCTATTTCACTCACCAAGAGGCCATGGCAAGGGCACATAAATATAACAGTGTCCAAGGACTGAAAAACTGGGGTCACCTAACCTGCTTATCACAATGTATCTCTGAACATACTTGGGATGCTGCTTCTTTGTCTTCTGAATTGGCTATCTATTGAAGAATTCTGTCCTCCTCCTAACCTCACCACGATACACACTAATACTTACTATCCCCATCCATTCAATATCATAATTTTGGTTAAGTCAGTATTGAGTGTTTACATCACTATATAAACATTCCTCCCAGGTAAGTCATAGATTAGAATTCCTTTTTTTTTTTTTCAGAAGCCTTTGTCTTCCCTAGAATTAGAACTTATCTTCTAAACTAAGTGTTTAGTTTTCCAGATACTTAGGACTCATTCAACAGCTAACACTGAGGTATTTGTTTAATTCTGCTTTTCAGATGTTTAAACACAAGACACTTCACCAATTTTATATTCCTGAAGTAATCACCCTTGGAGTCTTCTGAGCTTTTTCAACATGGCCTGGTTGTCCTTTGCCACTCACACAGTTATGATTTTAAAATCTCCCTATACCATCGTTGTGGGGATAATCTACATCTCCCTGCTGTCATGGGTCTCTTATCTTCTATATTCCATGGAATCTTTGTTCAACGACTACCTCATTTTTGTGAAAAAATCCTCTAATAGCTTTCTGAGAAAGAGAGCCTAAGAGTTAAGTTTTTAAATCACTTTTTACTGCCTCATTTCTTTGCCATTTCCTCCCTTTTATTTTCTCTTTCTTGACAATTTTTGTTATTGAATATTGACTCTCTTTGATTGCACTTCTAATTTTCTCTTCTTTCCTGTATTTCATCCTTTTGTCCTTTGGGAAAGAGTTTCTCAGATTTGCTTTTTATCCCAGATCTTTTATTCTCTAAATTTTTTTTTTTTTAGCATTGTGAACTTGTTTCCTGTTTACAATTACTTGATCTTTGTAATGATATTAACTTCTAAAACCTTTCTGTTTCCCAGCCTATTTGCTGCATCTTCCACGTTACTCTTCCCTGTCTCAGTCTCTATCCACCACACTAAACACATTCTTTAGATGGTCCAGTAATACTCGTCAGCCTCTATTTAAGAGTGGAAGATTCAAGAGCTGTTAACCAATGATGGCAGAGTTGGAGTTTGTGAATAGTAAGCTTCATAGCAGCATGATGGGGTTAAGATGCTTACAGGGGAACCTCTGAAGTTAGTATTTTTAGGTCTTTATCTGTAGACTGGACAGACTCTCTAAAAAAAAAACTCTTTTTCAATTTTCAGCCAAGATGGAAAGCAAAGCCACCACGATACCAGCTGCTGAGTGTGATAAGGGGCCATGGCCTTCCCCCTTTAGCCAGTACTGAGCACATGGTCTGTGAGTCACTATTTTAGGCAAGGTGCTCATTCCCTCAACTGTACCCAATATTTTTCCCAGACACAGGGAATACTTCACTCCCCCCCCCCCACCATCCTTTGTTTAGGGGTAGGTCATGGAGAGGATATAATGAGTTATACACCAGACTGCCCCTCTAATAGTGTCCAGTGAACCCTCCATATTTTGTACCCCCTCCACTCAATTCTAAATGTGCTGCTGGACCCTGAACTTTTGGGAGAACTCTACTGTAGATAATTTTAATTCCTAGCTTTCCTTACCACTCTTCTAATTGAGCCTTCTCAGATCTATTGTGCCAATTACTACTAATTCACCTGCTTTCTAGCTATTTGGTATATGGTGTTTGTTTACCATTGTCCCCTCTCATTCTCCTTATTTTGTGGGTCTATGTTTTTAATCACTTTCTAGTAGGGTTATCTTTTTTTTAAAAGATTTTATTTATTTGAGAGAAAGAGAGCAAGCACAAGAGGACAAGGGGGCAGAGGGAGAGGGAGAAGCATCAGGGAGCCCAGCACTGGGCTCCATCCCAGGACCCTGAGATTGTGACCTGAGTTAAAGGCAGATGCTTAATTGATTGAGCCACCAGGCACCCTGGCTTTCTAGTAGCTTTAAATTGGGTTTCAGGAATGATCAAAATTATCTAAGTGTTCAGTGAGTTATCTTTACCCAGAAGCTGGAGTATGCATTTTAATATCAAATTGTTTTCCATAAAGGTGGTTTCAATTTATATTCCCATAAACAGTATATGAGAATGTAGCAAAGTTGTTAACATGAGGTAAATGAATAGGCCTCAGAGGGACTGAAAAACCTCTGAATAAAATCTTCTGTGTATAATGTGGTTATTTTTCTGGGAAAGGATTCCACAAGTTTGAACTTTTATAACACACATTCAACTTTGGATCCATTGTTTTATGGTAATCATGTCATGGTCCATGGCTACAAATAATCCAATTACCTATCTATCCTTCCAGCTTTAACATCATTCACAGTATTATTTTTGCAAGGCAGCCTGGGAAGTTTGCCCAACAAAGAACAATATATACATTAGAAAGAAACTCAATCAAAGGCAAGCTTGCACAGGTTTCCCACTCTGCAGTTACAGATCCATGCTCAGAATGTTTCAAGTAGAAACAAAATAGCCTATCTTACAATTAGGTAAACAATGAACACCTGCATTCCATTTATCATCTGAAAATCAAACTTTAAGCATTTTGCATACATTTATTGTTTGAATTATGCAACGCATTCTAAAATTGCATGAGAGACAGTTATCCAAGAAGCTTGGTTCTTACAATTTATCAGATCATTTTATGAATAAATAAGCAATTTCAGACTAAGCCCATATGAGACTGATAATATAGAAGCCACTCTCATGCTTCAGAAAACAAAACACAAATGACCTGGCTAAGGACAGGATTTCTTTGTGCACAAGTTTTTAAGTAAGTTTACATAAAGTTATACTCCTAAGAGGTTTCAAGTATCTATCAAATGAAAAACAAAAATGTCAATTTATTATATTTTTGCCAACCTTACCCAAAGGAAATTCTTTATGAACTTAAAGACACCAGACAAACTTAACAGTTGACCACTAGCTGGAAGATGTTATTTCATTTTTGGCTTTTGGTTAAATGGGGAGAAAAGTTAACATGGGGAAATGAGTTTCACCAGTAATTCTAAAACCGTATTTTTAGCCATTCTGTTGACCTTCATAATCAAATATTGTCAAGCACTATTAAAAACTTTCACTGGGGTATTCTATTCCTCTCTCTTATGGATCATTTCTGAAAAAGTAAACTGATTAAAAGCAATAAAATTAAGATTAGAATATTACCCAGAAACACATTGACTGGACTTATTACACATCCATTATCTAGCTCCAATATAAACTAAGGGGAAAATGGAAACTCTTTATCACTATCCAACCCCAGACCCAAGGCAGCTTTCAATTTATGCAGAAGAGAACTGTTATAAGGCTGCTTCCAGAATGTCAAGAGACTGTGATTATAAGTCCAGGAAATAGAAGGGAGAATCCAAAACCACAAGTTATTCCAGTAGCTACAGAACTGGTGATATAGTTACCCAACCTGAAAGATGGAGAAAAAAGAGTAGGTCTATTGGTTAAGCTAATGGCATCAGTTAGATATAAGTTACCTGTAGGACACCTAGTAAAAATACTCCTAAGAAGTTATAAGTATATACCAAACATTCATGGGGGAAACCATGAAAAGGGATGATAAGAAAAAGCTGAAGGACACCTATACATTTACAAAGCAAATATTTATGGAAAATTTACCAGGCATTAAATAAATTGGTACTGAGAAGGAGGAGAAAGGCTGGGGAAAATCACATAGGTAATTTTAACACAAGGAGATCCCACGCATATCAGAGGTATGTTCATAGGCTGGGAGAGCTGAAAAGAATCATCCATCATTTCAAGAGATTAGTTATTTTTTTTAATTGACACATTGTGTAAGTAGCCAAAAACGTAACCTGAGTTCAGTGTAAACAATTGAAACTTTGACAATCCGCTTTAAACATAAATTAGATATTACCCAAAGTTCTTTACTGACCAGAAGTACAGTTTTAAAATTAATCCACCTTCTACACAATTTGCCCAATAGTCTCTTTCTGGCCTACTCCTTGTAATAATTTAGCATCTTCAGCCTTGTTTCTAGTTTTCTCATATTTCCCATGATAGTTTAACACCTTTAAAAGTCTTTCACTTTGCAATTTAGTTCCCCCAGTGCTAACTCTTAACTGACACGTTATCTATGAAACTCTGTACCTTCTTTTTTTTTTTTAAATGAGCTCTGTTCTTTCGGATCTATATCATAATATAAGTCATAACTAAGACTGGGAATTAAACCTTCCTGAAGAGTAGGCCACTGAGGTGAATATTAACCCCCAAAAAGCTATTCGGCAGTAAAAACAGAACAAAAGACTGAACTGTGCAACGGCATGAGTGAACCTCAAAATCATTATGCTTTACTGTAGTAAGTCAAACACAAAAGACTACACATCTATGATTCCATTTGTATGACATTCTAGAAGGCGAGAAACTATAGAGACACAAAACAGATCCATGATGGCTAAAGCCTGAGGATGGAGAAAATTAATTCACTCCAAGTTTGGTCATATGATTTGCATTATCCAGTAGGAGGCAGAAGGGACAGTGTCCCAGTTCCAAATCTAAGCTTTAAGAAACCCTGGGTGTTTCCACTCTTTTGTACCTCTGCATTTCCATAAAAGAACACACCTGGATAAACTGCTGGTCAAAGAAGGATGAAGAATGGGAAATTGTCCAGACTATGTATGTACACCAGCAACGAGAGGCAGAGCTACCCCAAAACAGCTATCTAGTCACGTCGAAGATCAGAACCTCAGCTAACCCACAGAAACTTAAGTGTAAATTGATTAACACTGAACTACTATGTTTGTGGAATTTTTATTACACACCCATGATATAGCAATAGCAAACTAAGTTGTTGAAAAAATTTTTTTCAAATTTACCAAAAGCTAGGAAGACTTCAATGAACAGTCTATAGTATAATAAGCAACTCCAGTAATAAGCCACAAATATATGCAACAGGAGTCTCAAAGACATTGTACAAAAAAATCATAGTGAAATATTACGAGTATGCTGATTCTCTTCATAAAAATATTCAAAACCAAGCAATTTTTGGACACTCTACTTATGTGTTAAGACTATAGAGAAAGGCAAGAAAATTATTAACACAAAATTAAATACAATAATAGCAGGGAAGGGAAGAGGATCAGGACAGGGATGTAAACAAAAAAGCTCACACTAAAGATCTCAAATGCACTGGCATTATGTTACACCATATAAGCTGGATGGTGGGAAAAAAATTAAACACCTGTTTGTCTTTATCAAATATATATATGCATGCTAACGAAGGTATTATACCAAACATGCATATTAACACACACATCCACAAAAGGCTTGTTGAGCACAGAATGAACTAAGACCTGCATACCTGTCCCTCACCTGCAGAGAGCTTTACTATGGACCCTGGGCAGAATGAACTTCATAGCACAGAGACTCTTTTCCAGAGACTGGAAAGAAATTATTATAGCAGGATCATCTGGGCAGACTAGAAGATTATCTAGAAACACCTCAATTGCAGTATTTCTTCTATAATAGCTAACATCCTCTTCTAAGGAATTTAATAAATCCTCTTAGCTACAAGAAGTTGAGATTTTATTTGTTATCAACAGGTATAAAACAAGGCAATAAAAACACAGCCCAGTAAGCAGATCACTTTCTGCACATTCCCTGCATGTCCAATGGATTGCATCATGCATCAGCAGAGTATGCCACTGGCAAACAGCAAGGGCTCCAGGCCTTCACACAGCCTTTGATGTTCTTAGACCCTTGCATTTCATATACTACAGCACTGGCCCTTGCCTCTAGTACACTCTCCATTACACAGTCTCTAACCTCATTTTCCTTGTGTAATCTGTCCACAATGTAACAACTGAGTTGTCAAATGACAATTCTAATGTCCTCCTCATTTTAATCTCAGTAGTGGAAATGCCTACAACAATGTGAGGTTTTCAGTTTTCAGTATTTGCCTCCATTTGTCTGCTTTTACTCCCATGATTAGGAAATCATCAAATGACATACTGTATACTTGAACTTGTTTTGAGTATAGTACATATATTGGGTGCTTACCCTGCTCCCCTGTTTTTTGCTTTTAAGGAAATATCTAATCCACAGTCCCAGCTAAAGCAACAACAACCTTGTTTTATTTCCTGTGATTTCTTCCCTTCCCAACCCCATTCTGTTGTTGTCTACTGGTGGAGACATATACCCAGAGTTGCCCATCTGTCAGATGATCCATGGCTTATAATCTGGGTGAATAAATAAAGCAGAGTAAATAACATTCCGCCTGCAAAAGAAACTGCACTACAACATAAAAAAAGAACCTGTAAATTGGACAAGGAAGCCAAGCCTACAATGGCACATGTTCTTCTTATGGCTGAAGAACTATGGCAACTAAAGCTCAAGTTACAAGAAACAGAAATCATAAATGAAGCAGAGGAATAGCAAAAAAAAAAAAAAAAAAAAAAAAAAAAAAAAGTACTTATCATAAAGCAAAAAAAACTGGTCCTAACAAAGGTCTCAACAACTTACGGTTACCAATTGTATTTTTCCAGAAACTCACAGATCATTCTTAAAAAACTTCAAGTCTCTCTTCTTTGCAAACACAAGAAATAGGGAGGTTCCCTCGACATTGGAAAATTACAGCAAGAGTAAGAATTCTTATTATAGGCAATTACCTCAAAATTGTCCCGCAGAACTGGGGATTGTGTAACCACAAGAACACCACTGATGATCATTTGTAACTATGGCCAAATTATCCAAAAACCTTTTCCAAACCAAACTGATGAGTATCTGAATGAAACTCTGCAAGAGTGCACCCTAGTTCTTCTTGGACATACATGTGAAGTGCGCAGTCTCAGCTTCACATTGGCATGAACACTGCTAGTATCTTCTCACCTTAAGTTATCTGAGGTTCCTAGGATTTCCTTTTTATCTGTAAGTAAACATATACAGAACACATCTACTATCCAACCAACATCACAAGGAATAGTACTTACTCCTTTTAGAGTAACATGTTGGTAACTTATAGTGGACTTAGCAACATAAAAGGAAAGGATAGTCTGTCCAAAAACTGTTAGATATTTAGTCTTTATGCTAAAAAAAAAAAAAAAAGGTCTAATAATACTCTTTCCTAACTAAGATTAGAATATTTATTCATCAAGAAAAACTAGAGGAAAAAAAAGTTCGGTGACAGCACTAAGAACAAAATATAGGACTACTACCTGCCCCCAGGTCTCAGTCCTCTGAAGGAACTGCATTCCCTCCTTGATTAATAATTATTATTGCCTGAGTGTTGACAGTTATTTCCTGTTGTTCAATGTATGCAAAAGCATTCTTTCCCCCAAAGGATTTTCATGATATTAAACAGACATCTAACAGACAGAGGCTTAATAAAAACCAAACCAAAACAAAACAAAAAAACAGCTAATTAGTTTTTATTGTGAAAATATCAAGAGTAGGAGGAAACATATGTAGAAGCTAAAGAAAGAAATCTCTCAAAATGTGGATGTCCTAGGATCAAAATAGATTGTCTGCCCTACAAAACCCATCACAGATGTACTGCATCTCTAGGGAATCCTCATATAAGAAGAAGAGTCATCAAGTTCATTATGAGCTAAAGTTATCTTAATTTGTAGGTATTGGGACCACAGAAAAGCTGGAGCAAAATTCCTAGAAAAAAGTGACTAACCTATGTTAAATATATTTCATTAATTTTGCATGTGTTATGTTTTGAGGTTAAGAGAGAGAGAGAAATTCAAAACATACCTGAAGACTTCTTTTCCAATCTTGTGCAGATTCTGTTGTGTGGGTTTTTTTCCACAAAGGGTGCTTATGAAAGATTTCAGAGTGGTAACACTGGAGACCACAGACTATCTCTTGACCACTCATATGCACAGAAACAGATGTAAAACATCCTTCCTGACCTAACTCTAAACTGGGACCAAGCTGGGACTAATTTTGTCTAGTGCCTGAAAACTACCAAATCATGAAAAAACCGTTTTTATTTTCCCTAGTACCATTTCTGGCTGCCTTGTTGCAATGTCAAAGAAAAAGAGGAGTTTGAATCTTGATGTCTTTCTGGGTTAAAATAAAGTGAAAATAAGTGCCTGGAATAGGACCTTCCAAATCATTTTCATGTTTTAACTTTGTCACATTTTTCCTGAAAGATTAGAAATATTTCATAGCATCCTTTCAATCACCCACCGGAAAGAAAGAGTTTTCCTTTCTTATTTCCCAGAGTGGGGAGGTTGCCAATTCACTCCAGGTGAAACTTATTATCTTCAAATAGATCACAGCCTTGGGGAAAAACAAAGGAAGGTGGCCAGGACTCAATGGTGTGAACTAACAAGCACCTTGAACACCAAGGTTCTGAATGCATCTTGTGCAGCCAAAAAAGAAAGAGAAGAGAAGAGAAGAGAAGAGAAGAAAAGAAAAGAAAAGAGAATCTTGTGCAGCCAAAAAAGAAAGAAAAGAAAAGAAAACAAAAGAAAAGAAAGAAACCCCAAGGGAGTAGTTGCTGGAGATAAGCATGTGTTCTCTCCAGGTTCAAATGCTCTTTCATATATTCATTTCATTCAAAATGTTCCTTATGGTAAACAGTGTTTTCCATCTTGAATTTTTTGTCAGTATATTTATATCATTATATATGTATCCTTATCCACATATAATTTATCAATATATGCACTAAAGAGGAGGGGGAAGTCCTTAAGCTCGGCAACAAAGGTGCCGTGTGCAACATACACGAATTTGACCTTACTTTACACAGAAGTGGAAATTCAACATAGCTGACAGGGTGTGTCCCATCACTAACTTGCTATAAAACGCCAGGCCATATTCCCCACCGTGCACTGCTTTCACCTCAGGCTAAGACACTCTGCATAATGTTAGTCTCTTCTCAGTTCTCCAGAAAGCTCAAAGAGGCTTCCTATTCTAACTTCTCTCATCTATTTTTAAAAACCACGTATGTATTTCACATTAGACAGCAATTAACGACACTCGCTGTAGAAAACTTAGGGGGAGAAAACATCTTCCAATTCAACCAGGATACTTTGAGGGGTTTTTGTTTGTTTTTTGGTTTTGGGTTTTTTTTTTAAGATTTTATTTATTTATTTGACAGATAGAGATCACAAGTAGGCAGAGAGGCAGGCAGAGAGAGGAAGGGAATCCGGCTCCCTGCTGAGCAGAGAGCCCCATGTGGGGCTCGATCCCAGAACCCTGAGATCATGCTGAGCTGAAGGCAGAGGCTTTAACCCACTGAGCCACCCAGGTGCCCCTACTTTGAGGGTTTTTTAATGAGTCCCCCTGCCCCTTGTTTAAACTTTATTCAGTGTCCTGAGAGGTTCTAGAACCCTGCCTTAACTTCTAACTAAAGGATTTCTTTATCCTGCATATTTCATTGTGCCAATTAAATGCCGAACAATCTGAACAGACTACACAGTACCACCAGTCTTGCTTCAAATTCTGGGAGAAGCGCTTAAGCGCTACACCTAGATTAAGTCGTAATACTCTTGCACACAATTCGTGAGTTGCAGGTTTGTTTCTAACAATCATAAATATGTAACTCTTTACCTACGCTTTGTTGATGAAATCCTCCCTGCTGTGTTTCGAGGGAGAAAACAGTAATTTGGTTGTTAGGGCTTTTTTTTTTTTAATGTTTTTCTTTTTGACCTTTTGACCCCCTTTACTCATTTCTCCTACCCACTCCTCACCTCCTACCCCTGGCAACCACCCATCTCTTCTCAGTAACCATGAACTTGAGTTTTGTTTCTAAGACTCCACGTAAGAGACTGTCTTTATTCACCATCTATAGGCATTTTGGTTGTTTCCATATATTGGCTATTGTAAATAATGCTGCAATGAATGTAGGAGTGCAGATAGCTTGAAGGTTTTCCATTCCTTGTGATAAATATCCAGAAGCAGAAGTGCTGAATCGTGGTATTTCTTTAATTGAGCAACCTCCGAACAGTTTTCCAGTGTGGCTGAACGAATTTACATTCCATCAACAGTACAAGAGAATTCCATCTTCACCACATCCTCACCAACATTTGTTGTTTCTTGGCTCTTTGATACTAGTCATTCTGACTGGTGTGAGGTGATAACTGATTATGGTTCTGATTTTCATTTCCCTGATTAGTGATGTGGAGCATCTCTTCACATACCTATGGACCAGCTGCAGATCTTCTTGAAAAATGTGTTCAGATTATCTGCCCATTTTTTAAGATATTATTCTTTTGAATTGTAGGGGTTCACTTTTATATATTTTTGATAAAAACCCTTTATCAGACACATGATTTGTAAATACATTCTTCCATTCAGTAGGTAGTATTTTGGTTTGTCTTCTCCCCTCACAGAGTAGAAGCTTTTCAGTTTGATGTAGTCTCACTTATTTCTGTGTCCGTTCTTGTTTTGGGGGTCAGACCCAAAAAAATCATTGCCAAGATCAATGTCAAGGAGCCTACCACCGAGACTAGCTTGGAGTTTTATGGTTTCAGGTCTTATGTTCAAGCGTTTAGCATATTTTTTAGTTACTTTTTGTGTTTGGTACAAGATACGGTTAAATTATCTTAGGTCTACCTTAAATCTATCAACAGCCTTATACATATGGCTGCCTAGCGTCACCCATACCATTTATAAGAAAGACTGTCCTTTCCCCCTATGTTCCTGACTTGTCATAAAGTGACCAAATACATGTATGCATTTCTGGGCTCTCTGTTCCATTGATATTGATATTATGTGTTCATGCTGTTAACACAGTGTTTTAGTTACTAAGCTTTGTAATGTAGCTTGCAGTCAAAAAGCGTAATGTCTCCAATTTTTTCTTTCTCAAGACTACTTTGGTTATTCTTCATCCTCTGTAGTTCTGTACAAATTTTAGAATAATTTGTTCTATTTCTATGAAAAATGCCACTGGAACCTTGATAGGGATTGCACAGAATCTGTACATTGCTTTTAGTATGGACATCTTCAATACTGATTCTTCTAATCCAACAACCTGAAAATCTTTCAATGGAAAGATTTATGTCTTCAATCTCTATTTTTAATTATTTTAATTTTTTTATAAACATATAATGTATTTTTATCCCCAGGGGTTGAGGTCTGTGAATTGCCAGGTTTACACACTTCACAGCACTCACCATAGCACATACCCTCCCCAATGTCCATAACCCCACCACCCTCTCCCTACCCCCCTCCCCCAGCAACCCTGTGTTTGTTTTGTGAGATTAAGAGTCACTTATGGTTTGTCTCCCTCCCAATTCCATCTTGTTTCATTTATTCATTTCCTACCCACAAACCCCCACATTGCATCTACACTTCCTCATATCAGGGAGATCATATGATAGTTGTCTTTCTCCGAATGACTTATTTCGCTAAGCATAATACCCTCTAGTTCCATCCATGACATCACAAATGGCAAGACTTCATTTCTTTTGATGGCTGCAGAGTATTCCATTGTATATATATACCACATCTTCTTTATCCATTCATCTGTTGATAGACATCTAGGTTCCTTCCATAGTTTGGCTATTGTGGAAATTGCTGCTATAAACATTCGGGTGTACATGCCCCTTCAGATCACTATGTTTGTATCTTTAGGGTAAATATCCAGTAGTGCAATTGCTGGGTCACAGGGTAGCTCTATTTTCAACTTTTTGAGGAACCTCCATGCTGTTTTCCAGAATGGTTGCACCAGCTTGCATTCCCAGCAACAGCATAGGAGGGTTCCCCTTTCTCCGCATCCTTGCCAGCAACTATCATTCCCTGACTTGTTAATTTTAGCCATTCTGACTGGTGTGAGGTGGTATCTCATTGTGGTTTTGATTTGTATTTCCCTGATGCCGAGTGATGTGGAGCATTTTTTCATGTGTCTGTTGGCCATCTGGATGTCTTCGTTGCAGAAATGTCTGTTCATGTCCTCTGCCCATTTCTTGATTGGATTATTTGCTCTTTGGGTGTTGAGTTTGATAAGCTCTTTATAGATTTTGGATACTAACCCTTTATCTGATATGTCCTTGGGAAATATCTTCTCCCATTCTGTCAGTTGTCTTTTGGTTTTGTTAACTGTTTCCTTTGCTGTGCAAAAGCTTTTGATCTTGATGAAATCCCAATAGTTCATTTTTGCCCTTGCTTCCCTTGCCTTTGGTGATGTTCCTAGGAAGAAGTTGCTGTGGCTAAGGTCAAAGAGGTTGCTGCCTGTGTTCTCCTCAAGGATTTTGATGGATTCCTTTCTCACATTGAGGCCTTTCATTCATTTTGAGTCTATTTTCATGTGTGGTGTAAGGAAATGGTCCAGTTTCATTTTTCTGCATGTGGCTGTCCAATTTTCCCAAGACCATTTGTTGAAGAGGCTGTCTTTTTTCCATTGGACATTCTTTCCTGCTTTGTCGAAGATTAGTTGACCATAGAGTTGAGGGTCTATTTCTGGACTCTCTATTCTGTTCCATTGATCTATGTGTCTGTTTTTGTGCCAGTACCATGCTGTCTTGATGATGACAGCTTTGTAATAGAGGTTGAAGTCCGGAATTGTGATTTCACCAACTTTGGCTTTCTTCTTCAATATTCCTTTGGCTATTCAGGGTCTTTTCTGGTTCCATATAAATTTTAGGATTGTTCCATTTCTTTGAAAAAAATGGATGGGATTTTGGGTTTTCCACATATAGTATCATGTCATCTGCAAAGAGTGATGGTTTGACTTCTTTGCCCATTTAGATGCCTTTAATTTCTTTTTGTTGTCTGATTGCTAAGGCTAGGACTACTAGTACTATGTTGAATAGCAGTGGTGATAATGGACATCCCTGCCGTGTTCCCAACCTTAGTGGAAAAGCTTTCAGTTTTTCTCCATTGAGAATGATATTTGCTGTAGGTGTTTCATAGATGGCTTGATAATATTGAGGTATGTGCCCTCTATCCCTACACTTTGAAGAGTTTTGTTCAGGAAGGGATGCTGTACTTTGTCAAATGCTTTTTCAGCATCTATTGAGAGTATCATATATGGATCTTGTTCTTTTATTAATGTATCACATTGATTAATTTGCAGATGTTGAACCAACCTTGCAGCCCTGGAATAAATCCCACTTAGTCGTGGTGAATAATCCTTTGAATGTACTGTTGGATCCTGTTGGCTAGTATTTTGGTGAGAATTTTCACATCTGTGTTCATCAAGGATATTAGTCTGTAATTCTCTTTTTTGATGGGATCCTTGTCTGGTTTTGGGATCAAGGTGATGCTGGCCTCATAAAATGAGTTTGTAAGTTTTCCTTCCATTTCTATTTTTTGGAATGGTCAGGAGAATAGGAATTAATTCTTCTCTAAATGTCTGGTAGAATTCCCCTGGGAAGCCATCTGGCACTGGGCTTTTATTTGTTTGGAGATTTTTGATGACTGTTTCAATCTCCTTACTGGTTATGGGTCTGTTCAAGCTTTGTAATGTAGCTTTTTATCTCTCCTTCTATTTTCAATGATAGCCTAGCTGGATATATTATTCTTGGCTGCATGTTTTTCTCGTTTAGTGCTCTGAGTATATCATGCCAGTCCTTTCTGGCCTGCCAGGTCTCTGTGGATAAGTCCGCTGCCAATCTAATATTTTTACCATTGTATGTTATAGACTTTTTTTCCCTGGCTGCTTTCAGGATTTTCTCTTTGTCGCTAAGACTTGTAAATTTTACTATTAGGTGACGGGGTGTGGACCTATTCTTATTGTTTTTGAGGGGGGTTCTCTGCACCTCCTGGATTTTGATGCTTGTTCCCTTCGCCATAAAAAACGTTAAAGGAGGAAAGGGTAAAAGTTAAAAAAAAATAGAAGAAAAAAAATAAAATTAAAAAAAGATTAAATTAACTGCAAGACTAAAGAATCATGGGGAGAAAGCCATGAATTCCATGCTTTGCTTTCTCCTCCTCTGAAATTCCGCTGTTCTCACTGGTAAGTGAACTTGGTCTTGGCTGGATTTCTTGTTGATCTTCTGGGGAAGGGGCTGGTTATCATGATTCTCAAGTGTCTTTGCCCGAGTTTGAATTGCACCACCCTTACCAGGGGCCAGGCTAAGTAATCTGCTCGGGTTCGCTTTCAGGAGCTTTTGTTCCTTGAATGCTTTCTGTTGAGTTCCAGGGGACGGGAATGAAAATGGCAGCCTCCCAACCTCTGGCCTGGAGGAGCCGAGAGCTCGGGGCCCCACTCCTCAGTGCGCCCTCCGAGAAAAGTACTCAATCACTCCCGTCTCCCTGGCCTCCGGCTGTGCTCCGAGCTACCCAGCCTGTGAACGGTTCAAGGTAACGCTGAGCTGAGAGCTCACTCGTTGGCTCTGTCTCTGTAGCTGGCTTCCCCGCTTTAATACCTGCGAGCTCTGCAACACTCAGACACCCCCGATCCTTCTGTGACCCCGGGGGACCTGGGGCCACGCTGACCCCGCGTGGGCTTCACCCCGCTTTAGACTCTGGAGCAATTTCCCTCAGTGGAGCAGACTTTTAAAAGTCCTGATTTTGTGGTCCGTTGTTCTGCCACTTACAGGGAGCTGGCCCCTCCCCCCGCAGTCTATCTTCCTGTCACTTTGGATTCACTTCTCTACCGGTCCTACCTTTCAGAAAGTGGTCAACTTTCTGTTTCTAGAATCATTGCTTTTCTTCTCTTCGACCTCCTGTTGGATTTGTAGGTGTTTGCAATGATTTGATAAGCTATCTAGTTGATCTCATGCTACCTGATGTAGTCTCAGCCTGCTACTTCTCCGCTATCTTGACTCCTCCCCCCTCCTTCAATCTCTTTTTTTATCCTAGTTTTCAACACATACGTCTTTCACTTCATTGGTTAAATTGTTCCTACATATTTTATTCTTTTTTATGCAATTGTACATGGAATTTTCTCTGTTATTAGTGTATAGAAACCAAGTCCCTGTGTTTTGATCGTGAATTCTGTAACTATTGAATGTATTCATTCTGTTTCAGTAGACCCTTTAGGGTTTATTACATATACCATTGTCATCTGCAAATAGTGAATTATTTTCTTCCTTTACAATTGGATGCCCCCCCCCCGCTTTTTGCCTAATTGCTCTGGCTAGACCTTCCAAAATTAAGTTGCATGAAAGTGGGGATAGTGAGCATCCTTGTTTTGTTTTTTTTTTCTGATCTTAAAGGAAAGGCTTTCAGCTTTTCATCACTGAGTATGATTTATCTGGGCTTGTCATCTATAGCCTTTATTATGTTGAAGTATATCTCCTCTATAAACCCTCTATTTTGTTGACTATTAAAAATGGAGGTTGATCAAGATTTTTATACTTCATTTGTTAAGGTGTTATATCACACAGACTCAATCATAGATGGTGACCCTTTCTTCCATCATTGGAATAAACACTCCATGACTGTGGTGAAGAATCCTTTCAATATGTTTCTACATTCAGTTTGGTAATGTTTTGTTCAGAATTTTTGAGTTTATGTTCATTAGAGATAGTGGCATACAATTTGATTTTCTTATGGCATCTTTGGTTTCTGTATCAGAATAATTCTGGTCTCATAAATGTGTTTGGAATATTTCCTTTTCCTATTTTTTGGATGACTTTGAGAAGGGTTAATATTCCTTAAAAATTCATGCATTCTGCTTTCAGAATATTGTCAGATCCTCAGATTGTATATACTTAATATTTGATTGAAAAAAAAACAATACATTCACTTCAATTTGCAGATATTACACTTAAGTGTAAAATTAACTCCTTAGAGGTACTGCTTCACATTGTGCCCAATCTTTTTTCTCATTTGTAAACTGCACAGAATCCAAAACTACTAAAAATTCCACATACGTGTATGTAGGCACACAGACAAGAAAAGCCAGGGATTTTATGGTCAGATTAAGCTTAAAAGAAGCTCTTAAGTTATTAAAAACCAAAGGCCTAAATAAAATTTAATTCCCATTTGCTTAGAATCACGGAAAGACATATAAAGGTCAAGTATCTAGAAACCATGATGTAAGCTACAAGTATAAGGAATACTGCATTAAACTCTGGGATTTTCAAACAGATTAGACCAGAAAATATTCTTGCCTATTTCAAAAGGTTTCAGTAGCTTTCCCTAAATTTACAAACTTCTAAATTGTCCATCACCAAGAATCAGGAGCTTAAAATTCTATTTCAGTTTCCGGTAGCTTTCTTTCTTCCAATATGAAATCATATTACCTTAAAGACAAGAAAATGCACTAATCCATCGCATATATACACACATTAAAAATTTCTATATGTTTAGAACTATGTGAAGCAAGAAGAACCAATTCACTGCATTCTTAAAGTTCTATATAGCACAAATAAAAGTTTAGTTCTGTCAATTTGTTAACTCTTCATTACAGAAAAAGTATGGTTAATGAATAGCTTAGCCAAACTAAGTTCATTTCTTTTCTCCAGCAAAGTAAGATTGCCTTTATCTCAACCTGTCACCACTACTCACCGATGCATATCTTCTCTGTAACTTCAGTTGAAATAGAACGTTAACGTAAGTGAATATTATTGTTTAGAGGTGTACTGGTTTCTTGTGCAGAAATGTACTTGTTTCTCAGGGTATTACTCACAGAAAATGCTCCTTAGGCAAGTAAGTTTGGGAAATGCTACCTTAAACTTCAGCAACTTCTTGACAGTCTTTGGTTACTAATACCCATTTTAAATATTCAGGTAGGGGATATTGTTTCTATTATTTCCCAAATATATTTTACCATGAGGCCTTTTCCCAAAAACTTACTTATCTTAAAGAATATTCCATGGAACACAGGTTAGAAAATTATGATTTTACCTTTCCAAGTTCAGCATTTTCACTCACTCTTTTTCTACAGAATACACTCAAAATCCCCACCCCACTGAATCAGGCAAATCAGATCTCCTTAATAGCAATTAAAAGGCAAAACCAGCACAGAGGTACATTTTAGAGAGATAGATTTCCAACTTAAAGGAAAAGACATTTAAAGGATGTGTGTTTAGTATCAAAATATAGTTAATAAGTAACATGATGGATATGTCAAATAAAAAGCATATGGTCAAGAATCAACCTTGGTATATTTAGCTCTTGCACATTTGACTTGACATTCTTAAACTCAGACATCTGAGACAACAGTCAGGTAAAAAATCAAGTAATATTGTTATTTATTAAGGGCACTAAATCAAGTAAATACAGTTGTTGAGGACACCATAATTCTTTTCTCCATAAAAGCAACGAGAACATTGAAAGATATTACAAAAATAAACTTTTTCAGAACTCTGGAAATTAATCAAAGCCATGTGAAGTCTACGGAATGTTTGTTCTTGTAGCTAACGCTGAAGCTTGGTTAAAAAAAAAAAAAAGAAAGAAAACAAATGAACAGAAAGTGAATGGTGTGCCATTTTTAACCTACCCTGTTAAAATGAGCCTGGGTGGCTCAGTGGGTTAAGCCTCTGCCTTCAGCTCAGGTCATGATCTCAGGGTCCTGGGATCGAGTCCCACATCAGGCTCTCTGCTCATCGGAGAGCCTGCTTCCCCCTCTCCCTCTGCCTGCCTCTCTGCCCAAACCCAACCTCACAGTTTACTCTATCATGGTCATCTTGAAAACCAACAGCCTACATCCACAGTGAAAAACAGAAGCCTAGCAACCACTGAGTAACACAGAACAAAACTGGCGCTTCTCCAAATCCTAATCTCCAAGCAGCTGTCAGAGTTTCATCCCTTCGCCGGTCCACAAGTCCCACAAAAAACCCAACTTTCAAGGTTTGTTTTGTTTTGTTTTTTGACTTAAGTCAGACTTCCAAGTGAGTGTTCCCTGCAAGCATGTGCTAAAAAGTAAACAGTAATTGTTTACAGCAGCAGCTGCCTAATTTGGTGGTAACACTAAGGCAAAAAATAAGCTAACCTAATAAGCATTAAAAGGAAAAGCTAAAGAATGAGATACAGAGATAAGGCTCTGAAAAGCTCAAATGCTATTCCTAGGTATCTAGTAAAGACCATGAACATGCATAGGGCTGACCACAAGCCCACAAGAGATCTGAGAAGGTCCTGTGCTCTTAATTCAGACTCATCTTGTGCTTCACAAGCAGGAAGTGAGAACAAAGCCAGAACTGTGAACTGTTTTCCTAAGCATAGCAAATGTGCCTCTACACCCAAAGACACCAGGCAAAGCAGGGAACATGGTTTGTTCCAGGTACTTACAGAAATCTCTTCCCATTAACTGACCACTGAACTATCCCAGCAGAGACTTCACTGGCTACATATGACATAGTAGAGAAGAATATATGTACTACAAAATTAAGGTAAGTCATTTAACAAATCCATGGTAGAAACAAGCATTTTCAACAGCAAACTCTAGGGGGATGGGTCAGATTTCCAAAATTGCTGTACTACTAAAAATGGCCAGTTTTTAATAATAATTGGGAGACATGCCAAGAAACAAGAGCATAAGTGAAGAAAAAATCATACAACTGTCCTGAGACAGACAAGACTTCGGACTTACTAGATAAAGATTCAAGTTATTTTAAACATGTTTAATGAGCCAAAGGAACCATGTCTGATGAACTCCCTGAAAGCAGTGACAGAACATACTCTAAGCACTGAAAGGAAAAAGACTGTCAACCAAGAATTTTATATCCAACAAAATACTCCTTCATAAATGAAGTATAACATTCCATGGAAGCAAACAGTAATACAATGTTTTACTAGCCAGCATGATCTGGAAGAAACGCCAAAGAGAGTTTTTGAGGCTAACCTGAAAAAATAGACAGTAACCAATAAAAGTAACTACATACAAAAGTTAATAGACAAGACCAGTATGGGCACCTGGGTGGTGCCTGGGTAGCGCCCTGTCAGTTATGCATCTGCCTTTAGCTCAGGTCATAATCCAACGGTCCTGGGACTGAGTTCCACATCACACTCCCTCCTTAGCAGGGAATCTGCTTCTCCCTCTATCCTTCACCCTGCTCATGTGCTCTCTCGCTCTCTCTCATAAATGAAGTCTTTACAAAAAAAAAAAAAAAAAAAAAAAAAAAAAAAGACAAGTATATTGTATCCTCTTATTTGATTTAAGCAGAACAGTAGTCATAAATGAGTATTAAAGGGCATACAGTGTATGAAGATGTCATCTCTAGGACAATATAGCACAAAGGAATACAAAGAACCCAGTATTGCTGAATCTTTTGTTGTTAAAGAACATTTTTTTTCTTTTATTGCCAAAAAAATTTCCATTATAAGAAAATGTAGGAGAGACCCACATATTTGCAGGCAGCACTCAACTCTCAAGTCTACAGTTTGGAAACTATAAGGTCATTCGCAGGCCTGGAGGACTTATAAAGCATGTAGAATTAGCCCATTTTATATATCAGAAATCCACCTTCTAAAAGTATAAGCAACTGCTGCTAGAGACAGGTTATTTCTTTCCAGAATGCAATTTATTTCCTTGAATCCTTTGCATCGAGATATAAAGGTTTTGCTAAGGTGTTGATAAATTCACTTCCCTATAGAAATGCTTCCTCAGAGCCCACTGTATATTTCAGTATTCTAATGTGTTGTTTAATAAATGCTTGTAGTAAACTGCTGTACCAACATGAGACAAGAGTAAAGATAATTCATTTCAACTAAAAATATAAACTTCTATCGTTTCTTTCAATTTTATTATTCTTTCTGTTTTGTGCCAGTCTCAGGCTACTGACAGTAATGCTATCAGCTACCAATATCCAGAGACACTCACCTGGGCCCCAGGAAGCCTCCCACAGGCATCTCCTGTCTCCAAAAGTGTTATGACTGGACCAACCCTGGAGGTTCTTACTATAATTCCAAGACGCCCTTCAGCAACAACCATCAGGACAGTTGGGGGGAAAATAAAGGTTTATCACTTACAAGACTTAAAAATGATGCAGCACACTCAGGGCTTCATAGCATGGTCACAGGTAGAGAGCAGGAATGTGCAGGGCAATGGTTCTGCTGTATTGGGGTCAAGCATGGGGGCCTAAGGTTCTAGTGAACTTAAAATGTAAAAGGAACTTATATTTGTCGGTGAACTTAAAATATAAAAGGAATACTTTAAAGCACAGCAAGTGAAAAATGGCCCTGACGGTCAGTTATCAAAACCAACCAAGATCTCTGAAGCAAACACAATGAACAAGACAAAGTCCCTGACTTCATGGACAATGTAATTTCAGGGAATTAAGGAAACAAACAAGTACACAAACCAAATTATTACAGGTCAAAGTAAAGGAAGTTAAAAAGGGAATTAGAAAATAAGGAGAAAACAGACAGGAAGGCTTCATAAGGAGTTGATACTTAAGCTGTGATCTAAAGGATGAAATTAAGCCCCAGTATGAGAAAAAGCACTTGTGTCAGCAGCAAAAAAGATACATGACTAGTCAGACTTGTAAAGCTGCTAATACCACAAGAATGTTACAGTTTAGCACCTATTTTGTTCAAGCAAAAAAGTTTATGGTAAGAAGAAAAATTAAAGAAGTTAAAAATAATTTTTAAAAGAAAGGCTGAAACAGCATCTAGTATTTGTTGACTACTGAAGACCTAAGTATTGGTCATAATTTTTTCTTGTCCCTGTAGTAGAATGATATACACATCCCTTTGCAGCCATCTCAAGTGTGAAGTGTCCTGCTCACTGCACTGATTCAGTGATTGGTCATATGGCTTCCTTTGTCCAAGGGAATAGGAGTGGAAATGTGATAGGTGTGTGCCTACAGCTTATGAAGAATCACATCTTTCCACTTCTCATCTAATTTCTGCCAGTGCTATACGAAGTTCTCCAAGATAGCTGCTGCCCCCCGCCCCCAGCCTGGGCTCAAGAAACACACATAGAACAAACCTGATTACAGCCCTCAAGCAAGGAACCACATGTAAAATATCAGACATGACAACAACAATACAGTCAAGCCCAGCCTAGATCAACCAATAGTCTATCTGCAGACAGGCAAGCAAGAATAAATAATTGTTATTTCAGGCTATGAGTTTCAGGAATCTCTGCACCTAACAGCGAGCATTCACTTCTGACATGAAGCACTAGAAAATTTCACATGGGTTAGCTCAAAGTTCCCTTTGAGATAGGGATTTAAGTACTATCTATTTAACCACAAAGAAAATGAGGTATGGACACAGATTGAGAGATTAAGAACCAATATTCAAACCCAACAGCATAATTTCAAAATTTGTGGATTTTTATTACTGTGATAGTCCCCCTCCTCACGGTTGGCTTCAGTGTATTAACAACAACATTAACAAATATATCATCCTGTTTCTAGCCTAGCACTTATGATGTCAATTACAGAAGGGAAACTGAGAACTCTAATTGGGGTCTCCTGGTTTGTTTCTGTTCCTGCCTTCTCAGGCTTTACCTGGGTGCATACTAAACAGTACTACCAAACCTTAATACCACTTTAAATGCCATCACTGTTTTATCTTCCAGAAAATAGAATCAAGAAGCAAGCAGCTACCCTGGGAGTAGGAGGAGTATATAATTATGCTGTTTATCATTTACATTGGATGAGAATAAAATTTTTTTTTTAGTAAATTAAGCTTCTACCATGTCTTACTGAAAATAAGAGGACATTTTAATTATACAACTTGATAGTTACAACTCCTCTTGAAAAATTATGTGAGAAAAGGTGTTCCTTTTAGAAATAAAAGTTAATAAATCCCTTCACCTGAATAAATAAAGCCATGGTGAATATAAAAAGTAAAATTTAGGGCACCTGGGTGGCTCAGTGGGTTAAGCCTCTGCCTTAGGCTCAGGTCATGGTCTTGGGGCCCTGGGATCAAAGCCCACACTGGGCTCTCTGCTCAGCAGGGAGCCTGCTTCCCCCTCTCTCTCTCTGCCTGCCTCTCTGCCTACTTGTGATCTCTGTCAAATAAATAAATAAAATCTTTAAAAAAAAAAGTATGATTCCTATTCTGTTGATTTAAAAAGCTTTAAAAAAAAGTAAAATTTACTGAACTATATATTGAGTGCTACATTTTAAGATTTTTTTCACATATTATTATACTGCTTTATAGACCACCAGGACATGATGTAACATGATTTAGAGGAAGGTTGAAAACAAAGGGCATTTATGCATTCCCAAATACATCGAAATCAGGTAGGCAAGTAGACTAGCCTATTTGTAATGAAAGGGAAAAAGTTTAACTTCCTTATACTCTTAATTCCATTTAATATTTTGTGGTAGGGAACACACAGACTGCACCAATGATGTAACCTATCTTCATCAGATTAAGGCAGGCTTTGGACAATTTTTTTAACATCTAAAGAAACTTCCAATTACCTTAAGGAAAAAGAAAAAACCCTGACCAAAGCATTTTAGAAGTTTTAGTTATTCTTAGAATTGGAGGATAAAACATTTATTCCTTGCAGTTTTCTCATTACCCTGCAGACCATTATGGTTAAGAAAAAGGTGTGTTCCCAAGAAAGGAATTTAGTATCATTAAACACAAATAGGGTGTTTCCTGAACCTCCTTCAATGAATTCTATCAGAAAATAATGGAGTTAGTCATCCTATTTTCTTCCATTTCAAATACACTTATTCCCCTAAGGCATGTATATCTAAAACATACTTAACATCAGGACTAACCCACAAAGTTAAACCAAAAAGATGAAAACCAGAGATAAAAAGACAATATGCTAATAAAAACTGAACTGCTGAATATACTTCCAACTAACTAGCTAAGGAAATACTCCAGTCCTTACACTATGCTGCCAATCTTATTGAAAAGATTTTGTATAAGTAATTATACTTTTTATAAGCAGGATGTAGTAGAATAAAGCATGACGTTGTTTTAACTATCAATTTCAGGAAACCTAACAGGTTATTATAATGATGCTGCAATTCGGATCTTGTGTTTCCCATTTAACAGATTTCGACTCTGTGCAAGTACCTTAACTTTTTTTTTTTTAAGATTTTATTTATTTATTTGACAGACAGAGATCACAAGTAGGCGGGTGGTGGGGGACCAGGTTCCCTGCTGGGCAGAGAGCCTGATTTGTGGCCTGATCCCAGGTCCCTGGGATCATGACCTGAGCCGAAGGCAGAGGCTTTAACACACTGAGCCACCCAGGCGCCCCATACCTTAACTTCTTAATTACAAAACACGAATGTATCACATACTATTTATTCTGCATCCATAAAGTGTGTACTCTACGAACTAGTAGTTTCACTTTTCTTTTGTATGAATGGGTAATGGCATGTTAATTTAACCAGTTAAGTATATTGTAGGGTGAGACAGATGAGGACATTTTCTATCAGTTTCAAATGACCGTCTCCAATAATCTTAAAAACACACGTACACTTCTCCCTGGTCAATCTCCGCTCTATACAGACTCCCAGCTAACGGAGCAGTAAAGCATAGATGACAATACATGCTGCAAGAAAACAAGCTGACACACAACAGACACCCAAAGGAGAACTGCAATCAAAGAAAAGGGCAAGCGACTCTAAATCAAGCAATAGGGATTTACTTTTTTGTTCAGTTAATAATTCATTTTAATATTTAATTGCTATTTTAACAAATCTAACAATGAATAGAAATATGTGGCTAAATCCGTTTTAATTCTGTAAGCTAGAAGATCAGTTATCACTAGAGCTTTCTGAGACCAGTATTTCAGTCACTGAAAGAAGTCTTTGAAATTAATGGTCTGAAATAAAGCGTGAAATCTAGTTCAAACCAACTGTTTATTCTCTAACACAAGCTGGAGCACCCTTGTCATGATTCACCTGACAAAGTCTTTACTACTACAACATCTCATTTACCTTGACTGCATCATTCCGTCAGCTCAGTGTGTTTGGGCGGTGTTAATACTTCATACTAACTTAGGCTTCTGTCACCAACCAAATGAACACTGGGCATCTTTTCAACCTCTAGTCAGTTTTTCTTAATAGGTAATCACTGCCATGCCTAGCCCTTTACCCATTTCTGAACCATAAAATCAGAGTCAAAAGAGATTTTAGACATTTAGTCCAAACCTTAATATTTACAGGTGTGAATATAGGCCCAGAAAAACTAAAAACTATACCCATAGCTATTCAAGGACATAGAATTAGAAATAGAGGTAAGGCATTTTCAACTCCCAATGTCACCGTTGTTTCTGATTCCTTCTAATACTGGCAAGCAGGCTTGAATAGGAAAAGTATATTAGGATGCCAGAATGGCAAGGCAGGCGAGCCCAGCAAAGAGAATGAATACCCACAGGAAAAGTGGCCTGAGTAGGCACCTGCTCGTGGTCCAGATTGATTTACTGTTACTGTACCAAGATTTGTGTTCACTGTGATGATCTCAAGGCAGTACTACTGCCTCTATTATGTTTATATTCCTTAATACATAGTCTTAGATCAAAATTCCTGACCACAGTTATAATGGCTGGTTCAACAACTTAAATACTATTATCTATTGTCAATATTAAAGTAAAATTGAAACCAGAAAAAAAGTTTCACAGAATAAACTCTACATTACTTCCAAGTCTATCTCAAAATTATGGAACAAAGGAAAAAGCTTACATAATTAACCACATTTACATGTGAACTTTAGTAGGGACTGAAGCAATTGAACCAACAAACAATGGAATTGCTCATAATATGTAGCTTTCATAAATTGTATACTACTTTTAGACGTTTACTTTTCAGTATTTTCCCCTTTCATGGACAAGAATACCAAGACTCCAAGAAGTATCTCAACTGACTAAACACAATGCATAAGTTGCTGAAACTAACAGAAACTCAGCTGTCTTCCCCATTTCTTACTCTTACAACAGGATGACTGCGATAGATTGACAGCCACAAATTATTGGGGGAGCAAAGTCTGGCTTTGCCTCTCTGTAAATACATTGGCTGTCTTCTAACTGCTCTGACTTACCCAGTAAAATAGAAGTGCTAGGTTTGAGGTTTGTGCCCAGGCCATAACAAGACGGGCAGCTTCCACCCCTGTACACATTCTGTTCTCAAGTTCACTCCGTTCTTCAGTTCACTGTTGACGAGAGCCCATAGATTTCAATAAAATTTTATCCTGGATGTTTTTTCAGTCCTCAGTTTTCACTGTATTCTCTTTTATAATTTCTGTATTTGTCTTGAAATTCATCATATCTCATCTATTATTCAAGATTTTCTTATAGAGTCGTTTTATTTTTTTTTTCAACATTATTATTTTGAAATCCTATACTACTGTTTCCAACATCTGGGTCTTTTTCTAATTGACTGATTCTCTTAATATGAATCACCTTTTTTTTTTTGAACATAGAGCAATTTTGAACTATATAGTGGGCACTGTAGACATGTGTTACAGACTATAGATTCTTTCATCTTCCTCTGAAGGGTGGTGATTGTTGCTCTACTCCTAAGATGTGGTCCTTCCGGAGTATTAATGAAAATCCAAAGGTATTTACTATCTCCCTTTAACATGGCAGGACTCCAACCCCCAAATAACTCTGTCTTCTCTGGGGTGAGCGCCTGCTTAAGTGTCTGGTCATCTTTCAGTGTTCCAGTTTATGTTTTCCCCCCTAGGTCCCTTGGAATACTGCCCCATGTATACACAGTTCTGGAGTCAGCAAAGGCTTTAAGCTGTTATATGTATATATGGTCCCGCCCCCTCCTCTATGGCCATTCTAAACTCCTTCAGTTCCCAAGTGCCCTGAGAGCCCCATGTTCCAGGTCTTGGTTTCTCAGGACAAAAATTGTAGCTTTCTTCCTTGCCACTATAAGGATGAAGAAGTGGCCTCAGGGTAAACAACAAGGACTATATCGTTCACTCTTCAGTAAGGACTTGTACACTACACATAATTTGAACAGGAAAGGTTTAATATAAAGTATTAATTATATATGATACTTTACTAACAATGAATAAAACTGTGAAAAAAAACATGAGGAAATAAACCCAAGGCAGGAGCAAACAAAAAGCAGGGGCCCCCACTCTCCAAAGCTGAAATTCAAACCTCATTTAAAAAGGTCTGGCTGCAGCCCACTGGATGGTCAAGAAGTTTAGCAGCCTGATCTGGGTTAGAGATAGTGCACCATCAGCAAGCCAAGGCTGGGATGCCAGAAACCATGGGCTATGACTAGATGACCAGGAACTGAAGGCTGATCAACAGAGCATGGCATACGGAACCACCAAGATGGAGCCGACTGCTGGGCTGGGGAAGTAAGGCTGGCAGGCACAGAACCACACGCTGGGGCAGGCCAATGGGAAAACCTCCACTAGGATGTCAGCAAACAAAGCTGGCAGGCAGGGAATGAGGGCCCCAACTACCATCAGAAATTTGCTAGGGAATCAGTAACGCTCAGGGCTGCAGGCACACATGCTAACGGCCACTGTGGAGCCAGCAGGAATGCAAGCATACCAGGATCAGGAAGAGAAACACCTTCCTCCCACAGAGTCCCTTCAGCACCCTCCACTGAGCAAACTAAAATTGTCTTCACAAAGGAGAGATGCCCATGGGATGTAGCATAACAGTGAAAAGTAGATTTAGAGTTGGTAAATAATTAAGTGGCACTGCATGTAAATGTGGATCTTACCCAGGGTTGATTCCCTTCAAGGGCTGAATCTCTTCTACTTCCTGCCTACTTTTAGTTGTTATTGACTGCCTTCATATAAGTGTATCTATCATGCGGGTACACGTAACACAGATAGATCTCTCTATTTGTCTCTCTTAATACATACAGGTAGCACAGCTTCTATTTTTTATGTACTCAATGGTTGGTCATTTGAGCTATTCTGTGATTAGCACAAGGCAAAAGCTATGGATTATGATTTGATATAGAATCTAGACAATACTTTGAGCAGAGAACTACCCCTCTTTTAATATTTCAGACTACCTACTGTGAGGTTTATGAAACGTATGGCCATCTTGGCATTTGATGGTACACATTAAGTTTCACTGACACACCCTTATCCAAGATATTCTCAGGGGAAAAAACAGATTTCCACTAGTCCTTAAAAAAAAAGAACCAAAAAAAAAAAAAATAATAAAGTTTACTCAACCACATATGAAATGGCCTCCTCAAATTGGCCAGATAATGCCAAAGTCACATTCCTACCTCATAATTTAAAATACTCTCAAGATACTGAGGTCCAAAAAAATCATGTCCATAAAATGAAACAACTTTAAAATCATGTGTCACTATTTTTATGTATTAAAATCTATAAAGTTTAAGTACATGTTAAAAGGACATGGAGTTCGAAGGGATGGATTACACAAAACTCACTTGGATCGGGAGTATTCTCTGTAACAAAGGTTGTTCCTAAACATGCCAACTTTAATATTACATAGCTAGTAATCTTTTTTATGTCGTTATATAGGACTTCAAAGTTCTAGGCAGCAGACCAATAAACCACAACCCTGTGGGAACCACTTGAAAGCAAAACTTTCCTTCTAGTTCTTGTGGCAATACTTTGTGAAACAATAAGGAAGCTGTATTACAAAATCAAGTAATTCTGGCACCAAACACCACAGGATATTTTTGTGAAAGAGTTATGCGTCTTCTAAAAATGTATTCTTTTATAAACAAGGTAAGAAAATTTAGCAGGGCTCACCACTCAGGAAGAGCTGGCTGTACCTCAGATAGGTAGAGAAAGTGTGGACATACCTCCACACCTGAATTATAGTATTTGTTAGTCTGGGGAGCAGGAGTATTGTAAGTGATCTAACCCCTTGTCACAAAGGAATCCGAACTTACACAGCTGTCAGAATTGCTGGGGAAGGCACAGACTAAAGGATGGGGAGAAGGAAAAGAGGAGTCACCATAAAGTTGTCAATCTGACAAATCAAACCCACCTGGACATCAAAGGGGGACTTTGAGGAAAGGTCTGTGACCAACAGGTGCTCCTGTGTAACCACTGCCTCAGGGGATCTGCTGAACCAAGACTGATGATGCTAAACAGCACTGATGACTAGCCATCATGAGGATGAGCAAGATGGTGGACTAAGATGGGAAGGACAGGGTGGAACCTACCAGGCATCATCTGTCTGTTGATCACCTAGTCTGACAGCAAAGGCCTTAGAGGAAAAATGGCTTCTGTTTCACTTCAGCCTTTCAAATCTCACTCGTGCTCCTTTGATGAATGTAACCAAATAAATAAATGAGAGTTCCCAATTTAACCAAACAAGCATATGGATACCTACCATGGGTGAGTATTATTTAATTTAGATACACACAAAAATTACTTTATTAAGTCATCCTTCTGCTTAACAAAATATACATAGGGTATGAAAAGATGTGAATATAATTCTAAGATTTTAAAATCCATATTCCTTCATTAGAAAATGTATTCTCAAAACAGTTCACCATACTTTTTCCATCACTCTCTAGTTTTTCTGAAGTACAAGAGAGCGTCAAACAGGATTCAAACTTCTTAGATCTACCAAAGAAGTCAGTTTTATTTTGGCCATCAACTGCTAAGCTACCACCTGGATGTTAATGCCTACACTACACAAAGTAACATAAAAGGTTGCAAGACTAAAATGTGATTGAAATTTATGTCATTATTTGATTCTGGATGAACAGAATCTTTTTTTTTTTTTTTTAATATACTCTATCCAGTCTCATTCGGGGTCCCCTGTTGGCCTCATCTTTTTTTTTTTTTTAAATTCTTATGGACATTTGCAATTAGATTCCAATCTACACTGTTTTTGTAACTATACAACACATGTAAAAATAGCAGTTCATATCTTAAGACATGATTCTTAAGAAACAAGTATGAACTGAGTAAGAATAAGAAAAAATTTGCTAGTATTCCTCTATAAAGTTTTCACATTAAGTCCAGTTTTCTATTCCAGAGTATATAAGGAAAACAATTTCCTTTTTCTGTAAGAACATTCCAAATCTTATATTATCAAGAAATCCCCTAATTTTTTAAATTCTCACATTAATATGTATTGAATACCTACTAGGTTTGAGGCACTGTGCCTCAAAATGAAGACAGAAGAATGAAAGAGAAAATGGTTCATGCTGTAATCTTAGAGAGTGGTTTATTAGTCTAAGTAGCCAAAACATTCTTTAATAAAAAATGTTGGACATCTCATAATTATTTCAAAACTTACTGTAAGACTATAGTCATTAAATAAGTATGGTCCTAGCATAAAGACATATAGACCAATAGAATACAACAGAGTGCCCAGAAATAGACCCCTGCTTATATAAAATTAATTTTTCACAAGGAAGCAAAAACTATTCAATGGGAAATGACAACCTTTCAACAAATAGCACTGGGAAAACTGGATATCCACATGCAAAAGAATCAAGTTGGGTTTTACTTAACACCGTACGCAAAAACTCTAAATGAAATGAAGACCTACCTATAAAAATAAAAATTGTAAAACTCTAAGAGGACAACTTTATATGACATTCACTTTGGCAATGATTTATTGGATTTAATGCCAAAAGCACAGGCAATAAAATAAGAAATAGGTACACTAGGCCACATTAAAATTAAACTTCTGTATTAGAGGACACGATAAAAGTGAAAAGGCAATCCATGAGAGGAGAGAAAATGTCTGCAAGTTACCTGGTAAGGGGTTAAATACCCAGAGATATTTAAAATATTTAAAAACTGAGAACAATGAAAAAACCAGCCCAATGTTTTAAAAGGGCATAGGACGTGAATAAACAGGTATCCAAAGAAAATCTGGAGTCTGTAAACAAATAGTCTCTTACAGATATTTAATCAGTATGCCAATAAGTAATCATATCAATAAAACAGGTCTATTTCTAAAAACATAATGTGTCAAATGGGCTCAAAGAAGAAAGCCTAGATAATTCAATAACCATCACAGAAATTATAATGTTAATTTAATAACCACCAAAATGCCATTCTCCTAAGCTCACCACCCCCTTAAAAAAATTCTCCAAGCTTAGGTAGTTTTACTAGGAAGTTCTATCAGAAATTTGAAGATTAAATTTGTTTCTTACAAAAATTACTCCAGAGAATAAATGAGGAAAAATGACCCATCTCATGAAATACAGTGTTCTACGAAAATCAAGTAAGGACAACATAAGAAAGATAAGAAAATTTCATTTATAAACAGAAAAAAATCCCACATAAAATACCTGGCAACTAAGTCCAATAATATAAAAAATACTATTAAGTACTATTCATCCCAGAATCACAAAGATAGCTCAACATCAGTAAATTTACCATGGGAATTCACAATTAGCAACAGAAGTCACGAGATGATCTTATAAGATACAAAAAAATAATTTTTCAAAAAATGTAATGCCTTCCTATGAAACTTCGAAAGAAATAAACTTCCTTGGAAAAGAGATTAGAGACTTCCCAACCAAAAACTTAGAGCAAAGATTTAAAGAAATAAGATGAAATCCGTTTAACAATAGAATCCAGAAAACCATAACCTCATTTTTTTGCTCTTCTACAACATAACACCAGTGGTCCTGACAAAAGTGACAAGGGGCGCCTGGGTGGCTCAGTGGTTAAGCTCTGTCTTCGGCTCAGGTCATGATCTCAGGGTCTTGGGACTGAGCCCCGCATCCGGCTCCCTGCTCAGCAGGAAGCCTGCCGCTCCCTCTCCCACTCCTCCTGCTTGTGTTCCCTCCCTCACTGTGCCTCTGTCAAATAAACAAATAAAATCCTAAAAAAAAAAATCTGAAATCTAAAATGGTGGCTAGCACAGATAAACAAGAGCAGCCAACAATAAATGAAGTCAGATCATCAACTCAGTTCTATAGATCTTACAGACCTAAGGTCCAAAACCAAACAAAAGATGGAATGCAGAAGTTTGTACTTTATATGAATCACTAAATTCTACTCCTGAAACTAATATAACACTATTTAAAATTTAAATAAAAACTTGAAACATTCAAAAAATTGTACTTTGATTTGTCTCTTTATACATATTAAGTACTATTTTCAATATTAAAACATGTTGGGGTGCAAAGGTACAGATTTCAATGGTTTTAATACATGAGAAAATTATAAGGAATTCAGGGGTTCAGTAAAGGAGGAGAAGAGGGTGGTGAAGCCCAAAGTAGAAGTGTTTTCTCTGTTTAATATAAAGTGGAAAGTTTATACCAAACAGAGAGATGGTAGGTTAAAAATGTACATATCAAGTAGGGAAACCACAAGTCTCGGATCCCTGCAGACTGAAGTCTGAACAGTAAAAGATAATGTCAGGCTCTGCTAAGGAGCTGGTACTTTATGCTGTGGCCATTGAGGGCAACATGAAGTCCTCCAGTTATGGACCAACACGGACAGACTGGCAGGTTATATATATCACTTGGGGGTGCTTACTGATGTGAAACATTAATAAAGGTGGAAAAGGCAGGAGATAAACTGTCATGAGATTTCCCCCATACCCCTAAAGTCCACGTTTAAGAGAGTAAGAGCTAAGTCAAGATATTTACCAATTAAAATTTGATGCAGCAGTTTTATATCAAGGGAAATACAGGAAAAAAGCAAGTTTGTGTAGCATTTATGTAATAGTCTCCATACATAAAAAGGAAGGGAGAGAAATTAGTTTCAGAGTAACACCTAAGAAATTACTTTCTGGATGTAGGAGATAATTCTTCTCAAAGCAGGTCCAATACTTCCAAAACTGCCCAAAATGGGACCAGAAAAATGACAAGGCATTATGAGCCTACCTAGAAGGATTAATAGAAGAAAAAAAAAAAAAGTGTGAAGGAGAAAAAAAACAACAAAAATCAGGAGAAATAAGACAAATGGGGAGAAGCAGAATTTGCAGTGTTTGATAACTCTCCCAACACAGTAGGATTGTGGATTTACTTTGTCTGGAGTACTATACACACTGCACAGATCATGGTTTTACTAGTGATGGAGTTATGCAACTTGCTATTGTGGTTAACAGTGAACACTCATGAGGCAAACTGATGGTAGGCAGTTACTCTCAGTGAACAGTCAAGTCAGTTCCTTCCTACCCCGCAAGCTTCATGTTTAGATCCTTTCCTTCTGATTCACTTTTCTTCCTATTTTCTTCTTCTGTGCACTGTTCCCTTGAGGATCTTTTAATTTCTATCCCTTCCTCAGTTTTCCATTTGTTAAACGATTGATACCCTTTTCTTATCCCTTCCTACTTTTCCTTTCAAAACCCCATGTAATGTGAGGTTTCTTCCAAGACTCTTCATTCTGAGGCTCTTCCAGACCACCTCTTAACTCAATCCAGGCCCACGTCAACATCCATCAAAGCCCTCTCCTTTGGTACACTAGAGATAAGGGAGAACAAATGGGCAACTCTAAAAACAGCAGTAGAACTTCCAAAAATTCCAATGCCATGGATATGAAGAAAGAACACTCTTAACAAAATTCTGTCTTCTTGATATGTTTCTGATCAACTTAGCATTTAAAGCCCACACTTGTTAGCACTTAGTGTAAGGTATAGGTCTTATTTATTCTGTTGCATGTAGGGTGTGAGTACAAGATATGTATTACAGCAGGAAATTCCTATTAAATTCCCTTAATTTTATGGTTATTATATCCTGTACTTAGAGACTTAAGCAAAAGGATTTTCTTTTCCCATCGAGTGTTTGTTTTTTTCCTTAACGTTGTTTTTAACCTTTCTAGATAAAGAACACTTTTTAATATAATACAGCTTTCTCAATCTCCATTATAATAGTTGAATATTAACTGTCTCCTGAGTAAAGTTTATGATACAAACCAAAAAGTACATATTACCACAGAGGACACCTATCACTGGTTGAGTCCTGCTGTGCATTTCATGTATGTACATATTCATGAGAACAAATTACCTTCTAAAATTCTCTCAAAATAAAGTTCTCGGAAAACCTAAAAACTGGACTGTTAGAAATAAGGCCAGGCCTGTAAAGAGATTTTAAAATACAGTTTGTATATCATTTCAGAATATGATCTACACCAATTCTCAAGAAATGGATTTATGCAGTTTGAAAACTCCTTTGAGGAAAATCTATTTCATAAAGCTGCACAAAAATATTTCATGTTATCTAATGAGAATTCTCTAGACCAATCTGAAATTTTCATCATTTTCCTGGAGACAGCATCATTTACTACGGAATTTCTTTGTTCTTCAAGTTACCAGTTTTCCTGTAGCAACATCTTAAGGGTCATTAAATATTCCTAAGAAATATATTTTAGGATCTTAAGAACCAAGGAGTAAGCACCTAGTTACATAGAAAAGTAAATAACAAATATGCAAGTATTTATCTTAACTCCTATCTATAGGTTTTTAATGAGCTTTAATACCAATCCAGACACACATTTCATTATTCACATGTACGACTTGTTTTTCCATTTTAAATACTAACACACACCTACATTTAGACATAAGTATAAGTATGTACCATATGTAAAGAATGTAACTTTATATCCTATACCATCGATATCCAATCATGAGCACTTTCATGTTCCACTAAATTTTGCAAAAACACAACTTTAGGTGACCTTTAAAGTTCCTAACAAAAGTCTGCTATTTGATTTCTAGAAACATAGCATGAGATGCTCACATTTACAAAAATGCTGCCAATCACCAAATTTAGGCATAAATATTCCCCCATATTTCTCATATTTTCAGATGAATTTTTTAATGGTTTCAAGAAGCATTTATAAATACAGAAGTATGTACATATATATTATCTCCATCTCAACTCATCGTTTACATTAATATCAACATAATATTACCTATCTACATATACATAGGTATGTATATGAAATTCTTTCACTGGACAGTATTAAGAACTTAGTGTAAGCCATGAAGTTGTCCAGGTGCTAAAAGACAAAGATCCTGCACTCATGGAACTCACATACCATCATCAGGAAGCCACAAGTACTTACCAAAAATACAATTATGTAAAAAACTGGTAGCTAATCAAGAAAAGTAAAACAGAATCAAGGTATATGATAAAGAAGGTTATTTTACATGAGTTTATCAGTGAAGGCTTCTTAGGAGGTGCCATTTGCACAGGGACATCAATCAACAGTGGAAACATTGTTCATATCTCGACTAAGTGGTCTAGAAGAACCACTAAATAGACTTTTATTGTGTATTTATATACACATACACTCTGGGATATCCTTTCCATTCAACCAATACTTACTTGGGACTAATATACCAGGCAAGGTGCTATCAACTCAGATAACTGCCCAGGACCCAATCTAGCAGGGGAGTTAAACATTTTATATGCCAATTCCCAGGTAATTTTTCCATTTTAATTTTGATCAGGGGGGAAAAAAACAAAACAGAACAGGGCACTAGGAAACTTGTAGGGAGCTGGCCTAATCTATTTGGGGGTATGGGAGTGAGGGAGACAGGAAAAGGTTCCCTAAGTAATAATTTAGGCATTATCTAAAAGATATGTAACAAGATAGGAAGAAAGTCAAGTTCCAGAAAGGAGGAAACTCAAATGAGAGAAGGAAGGAGAGCAGACTGCAGAAATGGGGGAGGGGGTGGAATTAATAGCCCAGCAGGTGAAATACACAATATCATCTTGACACCTACGGCCTCTCAGTATCATTTAATTGGGAAAGTCATCTATAACCTCAACCTTCACATTTCCCACTTTTTTCATATCCTACTAAGAGGTGTTTCTTCTACATGTTTGAATTTTATATCACTTTAGTAACAACAGCCCAATTTTTACTAAACTCCCCATAAAAGGACAATATTATACATTTTCTATATGAGTTCCACAAAGACAAATTAAACCCTGGATAAAAAAAGGTTTTCTACATTTTTTAAGGCAAGTTTTTAATCACTATTCCAGAAATACCCAGAAATAGCCCTGGAAAACAGATCTATTTGTTTTCCCCTTGGGACAATTTTTTTTTTTTATTTTATGCTAGATAGAAAAGAATAAAAGCAAATAATTAGCATTCCCAACCTTCTCTTTCCTTAAGCCTTCACATCTCACCTACCTCCCTGTCAGCTGATGATTTACTTCCTCTATCAGAATAATAAAAGAGTAGACAAACTTCACACCCTCTCACTATATCTATTTTCAACTTTATACACATAGTATTCCTTCCTGTCCCTGTGTATAAACTACCCATTTTCCTAGTAAAGATCAACTCCAAACCATTAATACATTATACCCTATCACCTCTCAATATGGCTTCACTTTTTGCGTCCCTCTTCTAAATCATTCCGTCAGAATATCAGTTTGTTATATCCTCTGTTTTAACTTTTTTTAAAGATTTTATTTATTTATTTGACAGACAGAGATCACAAGTAGGCAGAGAGGCAAGCAGAGAGAGGGGGGAAGCAGGCTACCTGCCGAGCAGAGAGCCCGATGCAGGGCTCGATCCCAGGACCCTGGGACCACGACCTGAGCCGAAGGCAGAAGCTTTAACCCACTGAGCACCCAGCCGCCCCTCCTCTGTTTTAATTTATATATAACCTCCTTCACCCACCCTGTCCATATCTCTGCTCAATACTCATGGAAGCTTCTCCAAAGGGAGGCCCTCCTTTTCTCTAGTAAACCAAATCCACACAGGCTTCCCTATTCACCACTGTCATCCCACAGTGGTAAGCTCACACTGCCATTACTTGTAATCAGTTCTATTTTTTAAACCAATCAATATGCAGCATTTACTGCAAATGCTCAATTTTGAAACATGTTCTTCACAAGGCTTCTATGACATTACCCTATGGCCAACCTCTCTTCTGTCCTCCTTATCTCCTGTAGTAGAATTAATAAGGCCCCTCCAAGATGTCTGTGTCCTCTTTCCCAGAATCTGAGTACAGTAATTTATATGTCAAAGGGACTTTGCAGGTATGATTCAATTAATGATTGTGAGATGGGGAGATTATTATGGATTACCATTGTGGGCCTGACATAGTCACTAAGAGTCTTTTAAGAGGAAGGCAGAAAGATCAGACTCTCCCCCATTAGGGTGCAATCCTCACAGACGGAGTCAAACAGGACAGCAAAATAAACTCCTGAATTTCCCTCCTCCCACAGACGTACCAAATGTACAGCCACACCAGAAGCAATGTCTTTTGAAAGCTATCTAGAATGCAGCTGAGTGACTTCTACACAGCGGTCAAGTAAGAAAAATGCTTACATCAAAGGAGTCAGAAAAGTTGGAAACTAACCCTAAATCATTCCCAACCCAACAAAGCATCATACAATCGGGGGGATACTCCCAACTCACAGCTTCTCCCTAATGAGCAAGGGTTTTTATCACACATCTTTAAGACCCCATCTGACAGACAGTATCCTGAGACATTGAACTCTGAACAACTACTAAGCTTGTGGTCACAAGACCCAGAACACTACACTGTAGCAAACTGAACAGCTGTTTTTTAAACAGGCATGTACAGGTAAGCACCAACTGCAGTTAACCCCATCAGTATCAAACAAAAAACAGAGAAGGGAAGGACTCATTTCAAGGAAGATGGAAGATAAGAATTAACTGCAAACTTTACCAGTTGTGCCTAAGGACGATCTGACTTCTAATATAGCACACCTACAGACTGCCTACTGTTTTCTGTAGACTGGGAAGCCAGTAGACATTTCCCTCACTCCCACCCTCTGGACTGCTCCAACAATAAAATAGTCACCAGAATCTCCATGGAAGAAGCTTGTACACATATCTGGATGCCCAAAATTTTTCAGCTCCTTCATATGGAGCCCCAAAACATCTAGAAGCTCTGATAGCCAACAGGGCACGCATTCATGAGTCCCACAGCAAGTGCAGTCATTTTTCAAAATACAACTTAGGGAGTATAGCAAAACCAATTCTAAGTTCCTACATTAAAAAACAAGAATAAAAATTTTTTTAGAAAGGAAACAAGAATAACTACTTAACTTTATACCTCAAGGAAAGAGAAACAGAGTAAGCTCAACATTTGAAGGAATAACACAGATCAGAATAGAAGTAAGTGAAATAGAGTACAGAGACAATAGAAAAGATCAATTCAAGAACTGTTTTTTTAAAAAAAAATAAGTAGAATATAAAACCTTTAACTACACTTATCAAGAAAAGAGAAGTCTCAATTGTAAGCAAAATAACCTAAAACTGTTAAATGATAACACGACTATGGATCATCGCCTTGAACAATTATATGCCAATAAATGGTACAACCTAAAAGAAATGGTAGGTTATATATTCCTAGGAATTTATGCATGACTGAATCAGAAACAGAAAATCTTTTGTTTTTTAAAGATTTTATTTATTTGACAGATGGAGATCACAAGTAGGCAGAGAGGCAGGCAGAGAGAGAGGAGGAAGCAGGCTCCCTGCTGAGCAGAGAGCCCGATGCGATGCGAGGCTCGATCCCAGCACCCAGGGATCATGACCTGAGCCGAAAACAGAGGCTTTAACCCACTGAGCCACCCAGGTGCCTCAGAAACAGAAAATCTTAACAATGATTTTCAGTAAGGAGAATCCATCAGTAATCAAAAGGATCGCAAATCCAAGTCCAAAACCAGATGGCTTCAGTGGATTATTTTATTAAATACTTAAATGATTAATGCCCATCCTTCTCAAACTCTAAAAAAAACAGGAGAGAATATCTCCAATCTTATTTTATAAGGCCAGCATTACCTTCATATCAAAACTAAACAAGGACTTTAGGAGAAAATTACACACCAATATCCTGATGAACACAAATGCAAAAATCCTCCAACTATTAGCAAACCAAGTTCAACAATCCATAAAAGTATCATATACCCATGGCTGAGGGAGACTTATCCCATAAAGACAAGAATGGTTCTGTGTTGTATAACATATTAAGAAAATTAAGGATAAAAATACAAAACATGATCCTCTCAATAGACACAGAAAAAGCATTTGACAAAATTCAAAAGTCTCAAAGTAGGTGTACAGGGAACCTACCTCAACATAACATAAGCCAATATATGATCAGCCCACAGCTAACAACATACTGTCATGATTTGAAAGCTTTCCCTCCAAAATTGAGGAACAAAACAAGGATACCCACAATCTTGCCACTTCTACTCAATGTAGTATTCAAAGGCCGAGCCAAGTGTAGGCAAGAGAAATAGGGCATCCAAACTGGAGAAGGAAAACTGATAATCTTTGTAGGTACTATATAAAGAAACCTAAGACTCCAAAAAAACTGAGCAAACTCAGTGAAACTATATTTACAAAAATCACAATCAATTTTTCCTGTTAGAAATTATCTCAATTAAAAAAAAATTTACAGGGCACCTGGGTGGCTCAGTGGGTTAAGCCGCTGCCTTCGGCTCAGGTCATGATCTCAGGGTCCTGGGATCGAGGCCCACGTTGGGCTCTCTGCTCAGCGGGGAGCCTGCTTCCCTCTCTCTCTCTCTCTCTCTGCCTGCCTGTCTACTTGTGATCTCTCTCTGTCAAATAAATAAATAAAATCTTAAAAAAAAAAATTTACAGTATCAAATATAAAATGCTCGGAAATAAATTGAACCAAAAAGGTAAAATATTTGTACACCAAAAACGTTAAGACATTAATGAAAGAATTTGAAAACAGATGTTAAAATATTCTGTGTTCATGTATTAGTAGGATTATTGTTAAAATATGTATATAATCTAAAGGATTACACTGATTTGATAGATCACTTATCGGAATTCCAATGGCAGTTTTTATAGAAATAGTAACAATCCTGAAAATCTGCACAGAACCACAAAAGACTCTGAACAGCCAAAGCAATCTTAAGAACAAAGCCATAGGTAATATACTTCCTGATTTAAAATTGTATTACAAAGCTATAGTAATCAACAGTATGGTACTGGCATAAAAGCAAATACATACAGACAGCCTAAAAATAAAACCAGGTATATATGGTCAATTTTTGAAGAAAAAGCCAGACTACACAATGGGGAAGGACTCTCTACCAAAAAAAAAAAAAAAAAAAAAAAGGTGCTGGGAAATAATCTTGAAAATTTATTCATTTTTTCAGCTATAATAAGGTATGTTTGAAATAAAAATATTCATAAACGTCTATTTAGTCAATATTGCATCCCAGTACCAAATATATATTCAATGTTTACTAATACATTTCCACAAAATATATCAGAAGTTGAAAAACAGTTCAAAATGTTCATCTTTAATCAGTTAACTTATATAGGAGTTCTACGGTGGGTTTTTGCTTTCTCTGTAGTGATTTCATGTTAAAACCTACTCATTTTGATCAAAATCAGGATTGGTTTGTTTTTTGGGGGGTGGGGCGGGAGTTATTTCTTTCTTTCATTTTTTTTTTCTTAAGATTTTATTTATTTATTTGACAGAGAGCACAAGCAGGCAGAGTGGCAGGCACAGGGAAAGGGAAAAGCAGACTCTCCGCTGAACAGGGAGTCCTACGTGGGGCTTGACCCCAAGACTCTGGCTGAGATCATGATCTGAGCTGCAGGCAGATGCTTAACAACTGAGCCACCCAGGTGCCCCAGGTATTTCTTTTATAACTTTAAGTATGGCCTTTTTTTTTTTCACTTTCACTTTCTCCCCAAGTGTTCAAGTATTGTTTTATTAGCTTGTGAAAATCAAAACATGTATATTATATAAACCCAAGAGCAAATTATTTGAAGTATTTAAGAGTCCTTGTGTTCACTTTTGTCCATTTTCTTAAGAACTTACAGCAAAACCACTCTGCTGTTCTACTTTTCTCAAGGAAACATGCCTGAGTCCAAGTGCAGCAGGCCCCTTCCTCACAAGATCAGCAGAAATCCCCACATAGGCCCGGTCTTCTGACCACAGAGTTCTACAAAGCTTCATAATTAGCAGAAGCACCATCACGTCTCATTTAACAAGCAAACCAGAGCACACCTAGTTAAAATTCCACATTCACACCAAGGATTAAACACTGCCCACTCCAGGCAAGGAGAGCCTCTGCAGACAAGTGGCCTAAAGAATAGAGAAGCAAAGCACAACAGCAGAGTGCATGTGGCACACACCAGGGACATTTCCTGAAGTAACAGGTCCTAGACACTATACCACCTCCTGAGAGGTGTCTCAGGAGCAGGAAATATAACAGGCTTTTTTGTCACAGAGAAGATGACTGAGACTTAGACCAAGTGCCAAGACTGAGGAATCTATCCTAAAAGAATGAAGAAGAAAAAGGGCCAGAGATCTAATCAAAAGAGATACAAGTAATACACCCGATGAAGAATTTAAATCAATAGTCATAAGGATACTTGCCAGGCTTGAGAAAAACATGTAAGGCTTCAGGAGGCCTTTATTCACAGAAATAAAGAGCTAAAAAACAACCAGTCAGAAATGAAAAAAGCAGTAACTGGGATTCAAAACAGAGTAGACGTAACAACTGCAAGGATGGAAGAAGCAGAGGAATGAGTAAGTGACATAGAAGGCAGTATAGTGGAAAATAATGAAGCTAAACAAAAAAGAGAAAGAATAACTATGGATCATGAGAATAGACTTAGGGAACTCAGTGACTCCATCAAACAGATTAACATTCCTATAACAGGAGCTCCAGAAGAAGAAGAGAGGATAAAGGGAGCAGAAAATTTACTTGAGGAATAATACCTGAAAACTTCCCTAATCTGGGGCAGGAAACATATCCCAATCCAGGAGACACAGAAAATTCCCAGCAAAATCAACAAAAGCAGGCCAACACCAAGACATATTGTAGTTAAATTTGCAAAATATAGTAATAAAGACAAAAATCCTAAACACAGCAAGACAAAAGAAGTCCCTAACTTACAATGAAAGACCCATAAGGTTACCCACAGATCTCTACACAGAAACTTGGCAAACCAGAAGGGAGTGGCATGCTATATATTCAACAGCTTGCATGGGAAAAATCCACAGCCAAGGATATTCTATCCGGCACAGTTACATTTAGAATACAAGGAGAGATAATAACTTTCCCAGACAAACAAAAACTAAAGGAATTCATAAACAGTAAACCAGCCCTGCAAGAAGTACTAAAGGGGACTGTGAGTGGGAAACAAAGACCAAAACTGACAAACAATAGAAAGGAACAGAGAAAATGTCCAGAAACAATGATAAAACAAATATTAAATGGCATTAAATACTGATCAGTAATTATTCTTAATGTAAACAGCCTAAGCTTTCCAATCAAAAGATAGATGGTGTCAGAATGGATTAAAAAAAAAGAAACACAAGACCCATCTATTTGCTGTCTACCCAAGACTCATTTTAGACCTGAAGATACCTGCAGAATGAGAGTGGGTGGATGGAGAACAATTTATCAGGCTAATGGATGTCAAAAGAATACCCAAGTAGCCATATTTATATCAGAGAAAGTAGATTTTAAACCAGAGACTCTAACAAAAGAGGAAAACAGACACTGTATCATAATAAAGGGGACTATCCAACAAGCAGATCTAACAATTGTAAATATTTATGGCCCCAACAAGCAAATATATAAACAATACATAAAACAATAACAAACATAAAAGAACTCATTAATAATATAATAATCCTAGGAGACTTTAATAGCTCACATTAATGGACAGGTTTCCTAAGCAGAAAATCAACAAGGAAACAATGGGTTTGAATGATGCACTGGACCAGATGAACTTCATACATTCAGAACATTTCATCCCAAAGCAGCAGAACACACATTCTGTTCAGGTACACATAGAACATTCTCCAGAACAGATTACATACTAGGTCATAAATCAGAGCTCAAAATACAAAAATATTAAGACCATAACCATGCATCTTCTCTGACCAAAATGCCATGAAACTTCACGTCAAACGCTAGGAAAAATTTGGAAAGACTACAAATACATGAAGGTTAAACAACATGCTACTGAAGAATGAACAGGTTAACCAGGAAACAGAATGAAAAAAAAAAAAAAAACCCATGGTAACAAATGAGAATTAAAAGACAACAGTCCAATATCTTTGAGACACAACAAAAGCAACCCTAGGAGTAAAGTATATAGCAATACAGGCCTACTTCAACAAACAAGAAAAATCTCAAACCACAACCATACATCTGAAGGAGCTAGAAAAAGAACTAATGAAGCCTAAAGCTGGCAGAGGGAGAAAAATAATAAAGATTAGAGCAGAAATTAGTGATATAGAAACAAAAGAACCGATCAATGAATCCAGGGGCTGGTTCTTTGAAAAAACTATTAAAATTGATAAAAACCCTAGCCAGACTTATCAAAAAGAAAAGAGAAAGGACCCAAGTAAAATCACAAATGAGAGAGAAGAAATAACAACCAACACCCCAGTAATACAAACAATTATAAGAGGATAGTATGAAAAATTATATGCCAACAAATTGGACAATCTGGAAGAAATGGGTAAATTCCTAGAAACAAAAACTACCAAAACTGAAACAGCAAGAAATAGAAAATCTGAACAGGCCTATAACCAGCAAAGAAATTGAATCAGTAATCAAAAATCTCCCAACAAACAAAAGTCCATGGCCAGATGGCTTCCCAGGGGAATTCTACCAAACACTTAAAGACTCCTCAAACTGTTACACAAAAAACAGAAATGGAAGGAAGACTTCCAAACTCATTCTATGTGGCCAGCACTACCCTCATTCCAAAACCAAAGACTCCACTAAAATAGAACTACAGGCCAATATCCCTAAATGAATATTGATGAAAAAGTTCTCAAAATACTAACAAATCAAATCCAACAGTACATTAAAAGAATCATGCACCACAAGCAAGTGGGACTTATTCCTTGGTTGCAAGTGTGGTTGAGTATTCCAAAATCAATCAACGTGATCCACCACATTAATAAAAGGATAAGAACCAGATGATCCTCTCAGTAGATGAAGAAAGCATTTGACAATGTACAACATCCATTCATAATAAAAACCCTCAACAAAGGAGGGCTAGAGAGAACATACCTCAACATTATAAAGACGACATGTTAAAAATCCACAGGTACTATCATCGCCACTGGGGAAAACCAGAGATTTTCCTCTATGGTCAGGACCAAGACAGGAATATCTACTCTTACCACAGTTAACATAATACTCGAAGTCCTAGCCTTAGAAATCAGACAAAAAGAAATAAAAGGCATCCAATCGACAAGGAAGAAGTCAAACTTCCACTATTTGCAGATAACACGATACTCTATATGGAAAATGGGAAAGACTCCACAAAAAACTGCTAGACCTTATACACAAATTCATTATAGTCACAAGATACAAATCAATGCACAGAAATCTACTGCATTCCTATACACCAATAATGAAGTAGCAGGAAGAGAAATGAAAGAACTGGTTCCATTTACAATTACACCAAAAACTGTAAGATATGTAAGAATAAAGCTAACCAAGAGATAAAAGATCTGTACTCTTAAACAGTAAAACACTGATGAAAGAAAGTCAAGAAATGAAAAGATATTCCATTCCCATGGATTGAAAAATATTGTTAAAATGTCCACACTACCCAAAGCAATCTACACATTTAATGCAATCCTTATCCTAGTATCACAAGCATTTTTCAGAGCTAGAAGATAGTCTTAAAATTTGTATCAGACCACAAAAGATCCCAAATAGTCAAAGAAATCTTGAAAGAGAAAAGCAAAGCTGAAGGCATCACAATTCTGGACTTCATGTTCTATTACAAAGATGTAGTCATTGGACAGTATGTTACTGCCACAAGAACAGACCCATAGATCAATGGAACAGAATGGAAAACTCAGAAGGAAACCCACAGCTATATGAACATTAATCTTCAACAAAGCAAGAAAGAATATCCAATGGAAAAAAAGACAGTCTCTTAAACAAATAGTGTTTTGCTGGGAAAACTAAACAGCAGCATGCAAAAGGATGAAACTGCACCCCTTTCTTATACCATACATGAAAATAAATTCAAAATGGATGAAAGACATAAACATGAGAAAGGAAGGCATCAAAATCCTGGAGGAGAACACAGGCAGTAACCTCTCTAACCTGGACCATAGCAATTTCTTACTAGATAGGTCTCCTGAGGCAAGGGAAACAAAAGCAAAAGTAAGCCATTGGGACTTCATCAAAATAAAAATCTTCTGCACCACAAAGGAAACAGTCAACCAAACTAAAAGTCACCCTACAGAACGGGAGAATATATTTGCCAGTGACATACTGGAGGAAGGGTTAGTATCCAAGATCTATTAAGAACTTACCAAACTCAACATGCAAACAAAACAAAACAAAAAAAACACAAATAATCCAGTTCAAAAATGGGCAAAAGACATCAGTAGACACTGCTGCAAAGATGTCTATTGATGTCTAATAGACACATGAAAAGATGCTCAACATCAGAGAAATACTAATCAAAACTACCATGAGACATCACCTCACACCTGTCAGAACGGCTAAAATTAACAACATAGGAAACAACAGTTGTTGGAGAGGATACGGAGAAAGGGGAGCCCTCTTACACTGTTGGCGGGAATGCAACTGGTGCAGCCACTCTGGACAATGTATGGAGGTTCCTCAAATGTTAACAGAAATAACCTATGATCCAGCATTTGCACTACTAAGTAATCACCCAAAGATATACAAAAATACTCATTCAGAGGAATACATGCAGCCCACTGCTTATAGCAGCATTATCTACAATAGCCAAATTATGCAAAGAGCCCAAAAAGTCCAACAACTGATGGATAAAGAATATGTAGTATATGTATACAACGGTATATTACCCATAAAAAATGAAATCTTGCCATTTGCAATGACATGGGTGGAGCTAGAGTATTATGTGAAGTCAAGTCAGAGAAGGACAAATAGCATGAATTTACTCATAGGTGGAACTTAAGAAACAAATGAACATGGGGGAACAAAAAGAGGCAAAGCAAGAAACAGACTTATAACTATATAGAACAAACTGAGGATTACTGGGGGTGGGGTTGAGTGGGGTGTTAAATAGATGAGGGGTATTAAAGAAAGGCAATTGCTGTGATGAACATCGGGTGTTCTATATAAATGGTGAATCACCAAGTTCTACACCTAAAACTAACAATGCATGGTGTTAACTAGCTGGAATTTTAATAAAACCTTGGGGGAAAAAGTTAAATAAAGATCTTATAGCAAAACCTTCAAAAACAATCCTATAATTAAGAAGTCCTCATCTGAGCCATAGAACACAGATAATTATCATCATATTACTATTTTTTTAATTCTCCCTAGAATGCAGTAGAAGAATGTTTAATTAGTTACGTACAGTGAATGTCTTAGGGTGGTGGTTTCCAAACTGCAGTATGCATTAGGATCCCATGGCAGAGATGTCTGCTGAGACACAATTACTGGGGCCCATACCCATAGCTTCTAATTAAGCCAGTCTGAGGTGGAGCCTTCTAACAAGTTCCAAAGCACACCGATGCTCTCTGGGAACCACACTTTGAGAACCAGTACCTCAGTGCATTAGCACTTAATTCTCCAGCAAAAACTGTGGGAAAATGTTTCTCTGATATGCAGAACATGAGATTATATTCAATTTCTCTTCTAAAATATATTAAGAAGAATGGGAGGTGGTAACTTCAGATGTTTAAGGATGAATAATTTCAGGCAATAAAGTAGATATTGTCTAACTCTGCAACATTTAGGCTATAAAATACAGTATTTAAATAAATAATTGGAGCCTTAAAGGAGGGCATGTGATATAATCAGCACCGATTGTGATATCCAACTGACGAATCACTGCACTCTACCTCTAAAACTAGTAATACACTATAGGTTAATTGAATTTAAATAAAATAAAATTTAAAAATATTTATGATAGCTTAACATTGATATAATTATGACCATATACAGGTAAATTCCAATACACCAAATTCATTATTTTAAGAAAACAGTGTAAACTGTGCAAACTACTCATACCATTAAAATGGTTTCTATTTATATCATCTCATTTGAAAACTAACCAATTAAGATTGAGTCAATTTATTATGGATGTGACCACCTTCTATCCAAAGTAAGAGGCATTATTTTATTATAAATGTCAATATTCTTATTACCACTACCTTCACGTTCGTACAAATCCGTCTGTTCCAAACTCTTCACTGATTAACATCAGCTTAAACAGTCAGTTAGTTCTAACTTATTTCATTGGCAAGTTTCTGACAAGCATAATGCCTAATAACCAGTAACTATTTAAACCATAAATATGCAATAAATGTCAGTAAAAGGTCCCAAAGCATTTTTAGAACATGAGGGGAAAAAAATTACTAGGTAATCTAAACACGAAGTGATTATGTGAGATTTTAAAAGAAGCTGGTTTGTGAACTCAAATGTTAAAGGTATCTATAGCTGTGCAGGTAACTTACCATACAGGCCTTAAATGGTTAGAAAGACTACCCTTCCACCTAGATATGGGAAATTGGCTCATACAGTTTTCTCAGTGAACAGTAAGTGTGGTTCACTATGCTCGTACTATTTGCATAAACAACACTAATACTGTTAGACACCTGCTTTCCTTCCAGGAATCTGAAATTGTTGTAGATGCTAAGACAGGGGATGCCTATGACCAACCCCACGTCATACCCCGAACACTAGTCTCTAATGGGCTTCCCTGGTGAGAACCATCACCCACATGCTGCTGAATTTTCATAGCTGGTGGGAGAGAAGATGCTTTGTGTGACCCTTCAAGGGAAGCCAAGAACCTAAGCAAGAGGACACATGGATTCTCCCAGACTCTGCATGTGCTTCTCCTATGACTCAGCTGTGAATCCTCTCTACTTCACTGTTAGCGTTTTTAACTTGAGTCCAACTATACGTGGTATCTTCCAGCAAATTCCCAGAAAGGGGAATATTCTTGCAGACCCCCCACACAGCCATTTTCAGAAACCAGGATTCTTACCTGCTGATATGCTTCATAGATCACATCAAACAGAAAAGCCTGTGGCATTTCACTTGCTCGGTGTCTGGCACGTTCTAGTGAATGGTCTAAGCGACCATCTGCAGAGGGACTGATTACTGTAGATACAAGAGGTCGAACTGCTCCTGCTGCCTGAAGAACAAACAGAGATCCAGTTAACATTTATTTCACCTGGAGCAAATTTCAAAGTCAAACACAGAACTCTCTCATTTTGAGGAGATTTTATTCCTGGGTTGAACAAATAACCTCAAGAAAATATTTGAACAAGAGTTGATTTGGTTCATAAATCAGTATTTCACAATCAAAACCCTCTTTCTTAATATTACAGTTCTATATAAGAGATAGAGATTTTTTTTCCATTATAGGTTCACAAATCCTTTTGGTCAGTGGACACTGAAATCTAATACTAGATCAGAATGGTGAGATCCAAGTGGGTATTCCATGAAGGCAGAAGGGTGAAGGAAGAGTTACTGTGCAAAAAATGGACATGGATTACACATCAGTATGTATTAGTGTGACTTCAAAAGTTTTACTTTCAACACAGATAATTAAGGAAAAAGATCACTCTTCCCTAAGATCCCCAAAATGAGACTAAGCCTAATTAACAACAAATTTATGTCTAATTCCTATAAAAAACCATTCCTTTCAAACCTTCTCAGAGCAACATTCCCTCAGATAAAGTAACCACTGATTTCAATTGCTCTGATAAAAGCTGTCTCCTTTATAGATGCATCTAAACAAAACAGAAAGGCACCTTGATACCTGATGATTTATCCCCGTCATCTTTAGCAGTGTTTCATTGTAGTCTGGAAGGTCATTACCAGACAACTGCTTTGGAGAAGCAGCTTTAAAATACAGTTCCTGTGGTAGGCCATTAAGGAACCTCCTCCAAAAGTTCTTATCTTCCATGTAACAAACACATAGGTATTACAGCACATCAAATCAATGAGCCACAGCCAATTTGGTCTGAAGAACACCAGTACCTGTGCAAGATAGACAGCCCATAAACTAGCTTGTAAAATCCCAGCAACTGGCTGAAAATCAAAGCTAATATGTGAGCCAAGTAGACAGTTTATAAACTGTCACCATTTCCAGTGACTCAAGTAGGAGTTTGGAGCCTAGAAATAAAAGCAAAAATGAGGAGATAGCCAGGGCTGACAGGAAGGGAGAGATGTCCAAGTAGGCGAAAGATAAATAAGGAGAAAACCTAATTGGTCAAGTCTGACACATATCAATAGAAGTTAAAAGAAACAGACTTGCATGCATACACACACACACACACACACACACACACATAGCTTTTAAGGGAAAAGTTCTATTTATATTGCAACTATATATACATAATACTGGAATTCTATACCAAGCCATGAAGCAAATCTATTTGAAAGAGAGAATGAGTCACAAAATGTCAGCATGAGGACTTGAGCAGACTCTCTCCAGCAAAGGAATTAGTGAAAAATATTTTAAATACTTATTCATACTTAATATTTTATACTTAAATATTTTAAAATAACCATTTAAAATCCTTGAAGGGCATGCAGCAGATAAAACATTTTTCAAGAATATCAACTAAATCTCGGGGCACCTGGGTGACTCGGTGGGTTAAGGCCTTTGGCTCAGGTCGTGATCCCGGGGTCCTGGAATCAAGCCCCAAGTCGGGCTCTCTGCTCAGCAGGGAGCCTGCTTCCTCCTCTCTCTGCCTGCTTCTCTGCCTACTTATGATCTCTATCTGTCAAGTGAATAAATAAAAATCTTTAAAAAAAAAAAAAAGAATATCAACTAAATCTTGGTAAAAATAGTGCTTGTGGTACTCAAGCCACAATCTATTTCTTCCTTAATCATCCATCCAGCTCAGTGTGACAGAAATTCCACTAGGAGTAGATACGGCTTGAAAAGATGGGGCCTTCCTCTCCCACTACCACTCAGCTCCAGGTCACAGAGGCTAAAATTAAAGCCAACTGTGGACAAGAGACTGGAGACTCCCTTCCCACTACATAGGCTCCACTCCCAAGTGGAGTATCTATCCCAGTCATAGTAAGCACAGAATGAATCCTGGGCCCTGAACACCCTTAACAACCAATCTCACATAGGGCAGAGGTTTTCACCAGAAGCATAACAAAAGGTTAGAGTCCTCAAATGTCTCCACGGACCACCCTGCTCATGAAGTAGGAGTGTCACCTAGAAAAACAAGACATCATGCCTCACCAAGCAGCGGTGTGGTGATTTTTTTTTTTTTAAAGATTTTATTTATTTATTTGACAGATAGAGATCACAAGTTGGCAGAGAGGCAGGCAGAGAGAGAGGAGGAAGCAGGCTCCCCGCCGAGCAGAGAGCCCCATGTGGGGCTCGATCCCAGGACCCTGAGATCATGACCTGAGCCGAAGGCAGAGGATTTAACCCACTGAGCCACCCAGGCGCCCCTATGTGTGGTGATTTTTTATAGGGAGAGAGACAGGCTGCAAGAACAGAGCTATCAAGATCTCCCAAAGAAAACTCACCTTGTATGTAACCGACGATGACCAAGTTTAAATCGAAGTACCCTGGCAGAAGAAACAGAGACTATCATGCTAGGCAATTAAGAGGAAGATGGTAGCTATGAAACAGCAAAAACCTCAACCGCTGGCAAGCTAGTTTACCAGGGAGAACCGCAGAAAGAGACAAGTAACAACAACCCCATGGAATCAGAGCAAACTTCCAATACTGGCCTCAAAAACTATCCTTGCAATGGAACCAAAGTTTAATTGAATCAGAGTATAGAGCATTTTATACCTCAGGCATTGTTAAGGAAGGAAGGAAGGAAGGAAGGAAGGGAAGAGAAAAAAGAAAAGAAAGCAATTTGCAGGCAATGAATACAGTTTATCAGTTAAGTGGGATATCAGAAACAGTAAGAGACTAAGAAAGACAAAAGGAACCCTACTAAACTACTTTCATTCCAACCTGGCTACATTCATGACCAAGATTACACCCTCTGTGAGGGACTGTGGAGACTTCACTGGGTAGGAGGAGAAAACGACTTCACTGAAACAGATCAGCAAAGTCACAGGATACAGTAACAGTTAAGTCTGAGAAAATGGGAGGGAGACTACCATCATATAGAAATGATAAATTATGGAAAGGTCTAACAAGCAATGAATGGATAAAGGAAATGTGCTGCATATATCCACAAGGAAATATTTTTCAGCTATAAAGAACTTGTTTCAACAAAGGAAGTATTTTCAACAACAACATGGATGGACTTCGAGGGCAATGTGTTAAGTGAACCAAGTCAGAGAAGACCAATACCTTATGATCTCACCTACATAGGTAATTCAAAAAAAGGGGGGAGGGGGCGCTCAAAGATACAACAGATTGGAAGTGGGCAGAAGTGAGAGGACAGAGGTGGGCAAAATGGGTGAAAGTAGTCAAAACGTAAAATTTTCAGTGACAAATTAATCCCGGGGATATAATGTACAGCATGGACTATGATTAATACTCCATAGTATCAAGTTGCTCAGAGATCTTAAAAATCCTAAGGAAAGGATTCTCTATGTCTGGTGACAGATGTTAACTTATTTTGGTGATCATTTCAGAATGTGAACAAATGTTGAAACCTTATGTTGTACACCTGCAATTTATGTTATATATCAATTATACCTCAAAAAAATCTGTCAAAAAACTTCTACATGTCAGAATTTCAAAACTGTGGAAGGTGAACATGCTAATAATGAATCCAAGAAGAAACTGGGAAAATAGAAGATAATGAGATGAAAAGATACAGTATGAAACACAGCATGTGGCTGAAACAGTTCTAAGAGGGAAATTTATAGCTGTGAATGTCTATGTATAAAGAGACCTTCTCAAGGCAAAAACCTTCTACCTTAAAGGGTACCCTCCTACCTTAAGTTTTTTGGAAAGAAACAATAACAACAACAACAAAAAAAAAAACCCTCAAACTAAATCAAGTGTAAGTAGTAAATAGAGATTAGAATAAATGTAGTAGAGAATATAAAAATAGAAAAAAATAATCAATATCCAAAATCAGTTCTTTGAAAGAATTAACATGATTGACAAACCTTTAACTGGACAAACCAAGGGAGGGGGAGGGGATTCTAATTAGTGAAATCAGGAATCAAAGTGATGGTGTTTCTACCAACCTCACAGAAATAAGGAATATAGAACTATGAACAAGTGGATTTTGGCAAATTAGATGAAATTTCTGTTTCCTAGAAAGGTATCGACTACAAAAACTGATTCAACAATAGACAATATGAACGGACCTGTAACAAGTAAGAAAACACAATTAGCAATTTTTATTTTGTACGGGGAAAAAGCCCAGGCAGCTTCACTGGTTACCCCAAAAACAAAAAACAAAACAAAAAACCTCTTCAATACTAATTCTTCACATTATTCCAGCAAGTAATATAGCAGAGAATGCTTCCTAACTCACTCTGTAATGTAAGTACTACCAAAACCAGACAAAGGTATCACATAAAAGTAAACTACAGACTAAAACCCCTGATGAATACAGAGGCATAAATCTTCAACAAAATACTAACAAACCAAATTTGGCAATATATAATAAGTATTACATACCATAACCAAGTGGGATTTATCCCATGAATGCAAAACTGATTAAACATACCAAAAATCAATGTCATTTATCACCTTAATAAAGGGCAAAAACAAGAACACATCAACAGATGCAGAAAGAGCATCTGATAAAATGCAGCACTCCTTCATGAAAAAAACATGCAACAAAATTAGGAATAGAACTTTCTCTAGCCAATAAAGGCCAATTATGAAAAACCCACAGGTAACATCATGTTTGAAAATACTCTGTATTTTCACTTTAATATCAGGAACAGAAATATATCCACTGTCACCACAGCTGTTAAACATTGTACTGGAAGTTCTATCAGGAAAATTAGTCAAAGAAAAAAAAAAAACTAATAAAGGCATCCAAAAGGAGTGACACTATCTCCATTTGCAGACAATATTGTGTAGAAAATTCTGATGAATTCCCTTAAAAAAAAACTAGGAATAAACACATACAGCAAAAAGCTACAAGATCAATTAAAAAAAAATCACTTCTATCTCTACATTAGCGGTGAAGCACTGGAAAAGAAAAAAATTATTTACAGTAGTGTCAGAAAGAAAACATATATGATTTAACAACAAAGTTCAAAATTTATTCTCTGAGAACTATAAAAATTCCCAAGCTCTTTTGCAGAAGCCAGCATCCCTACCTACTGTCTGGCACTTATTCCTTTCTCTACAGCCACAATACTCCTTCTATGCTGCCTGATCAATTTTCATTTCTTCAGTCAACTATATTCATTAGTGTCCACACATTCTATGACATCTCCAGTCAAGTCATTCCTCCTCTGATCACACCTATCTTCCAAGTAGGACCACATTTCTCCTAGTCAGTTTCAAACAAAAGTCTGCTGAAGCAGCTAAGTTACCTAGAAATCAGTTTTTACTTGAAAAATACACATATGTATCTAAAATTTAAATTTAAAAATTTAAAAAAAAAACAGAAATAGGGGCAAAAGACTCATGGACAAATCAATGAGAACATATAAATCTTTAAGTACTTGAAAAATTACCCAAGATATTAACAAAAGACTAAATTAAACTACAGAGAGAAAGCATTTTCTACTAACTGGATTAGGAAAAAGTCAGTCTAACAGAATCAATTGGTAAGGATATGGCTTTAACTCAAACTCTTGTTATACTCTATCAAGGGGAATTTGTACATGTTCAGAAAGTAATTTAGCATCATCTGATCAAAATGGTAAAATGCATTTTATCTTGACGCTAGTGAAATCCTTGTTCATGTACTTAAGACAATAATAATGTTCATGCTAACAATGCTTACACTGGCAAAAATTAAACATGTTCACCAACTACAAATAGATGAATGGCGATATAAGGCAGTGATCATAAACACATGATAGCTGCAAAGATTCATATGAATAATTTCCCTAAATGTATTTTTTTGCAAAAGTGCTGTCAAAATAAAAGCAAAACAGAAGTTAAATGATACACTTTTTTTTTTTACTTTATACTTTATAGCGGGAAATTGAAAAGCATACAGACCTTTATCCTTTATACTTTATAGTGGGATATTAAAAAGCATAAAAACCTAGTATGTCCTTTAGGGATACATGCAACAAGATTAAAAAAAAAAGAAGAATAAAAACAAATTTCAGGATGTTTATACATATGGGGAAAATTAATAGGATCAAGGCAGGGATATAGTTTTTGGGGGTTTTTTTTTAAAGATTTTATTTATTTATTTGACACAGACAGGGATCCCAAGTAGGCAGAGAGGTAGGCGGAGACAGAGAGGAAAGCAGGCTCCCTGCAGAGCAGAGAGCCCAATGAGGGTTCTATCCAGGACCCTGAGATCATGACCTGAGCCCAAGGTAGAGGCTTAACCCACTGAGCCACCCAGGCACCCCAAGGCGGTATATAGTTTTAAAGTGACTATAATGTTCAGGTGGTAGGTCTAGAGGTGTCCAAAGCACTTTTCATGTTACACTGTTAGGAAATTTTAAAAGGGGATTTATGGGCTCTCATTTTGACTACTAAAAACTTCTCAAGAGAAAAAAACCATCCACATTTCGGATGTAATATTCCAGACTTAGTAAGGTTCTGGTTTAATGGAAGCCTAGAGATGTCATATCAAGGAACACAATAGGAAGACCACTTAAAATACAAAGTCACTACTCACTTACTCAATAAAATGCCCATGAAAAGGGTCACATGTCAAAACAAACAAAACAAAACAAAAAAAACACTCTTTGGCTGACCCTGTTTTTCTTCCAATTACCACTCACTCAGCTATCTGGTTTAAACAAATGGAGAAGAAAGATGCTAAAATTGCCAGGCATGTACTCCATAGCTATTTCCATAGAAAGAGACTTTTATTCAGACAAATAATCAGTTATATTGATCTTTTCTTAAATTTAAAGGTTCAAAATTAAGACACAAGTATGGACAGAGTCATTTAGCTGCTTCTACAATAGAGCCATCTGGATAGTTTGTTATATGAAGCATAATTCTGAAGTTGTCCAATAATACACTGTCTCATTTGGAATTAGCCTAATAAGCCCTGAATGGAAGCTTAACAGCTCAGCACCACACTGATTACCTGCCTCTCAAGCTAATCTATCCAAGTATTTCCACATGTTAATGCAGGGATATCATCATAGATACAAATCAAACAAAGTGGAAAAATGAACCCCACCTCTTGTTTACTTTTAAAAGCACATTTAAACAATAATTATCCATACACAGAGCAGGTACTGACATGCATTCCTACTCACATATCTGTATTCAAGCTAACTATGACAATGCACTATAGAAATCTTGACTATATAATTACAATTTCATTTAGCGGAGTTGTCTTTATTCCAAGACTACTTAATAAATGTTTACACAATCCCATCTCGAAAGGTAATCATTGGCCATTTTGAGATTTTGACTATTTTATATTTTGATAACAGATTACCTCCAATCTCCTTCCATAAAAAATAATATATTCAATACAGAAATGCAAGCATGTTATAAGAATCTGTCCAAATTGTTCCATCACTGCAAGTGCCCCTAGAAAAGGATATGCAGCAAAAATAAGACCCTCATTTGATATACTCAACTTTAATTCATGAAAATCAAAGTAGTACCATTTAACTTATATCTAAAATGATCTCAAGTGTTCTTCTTGAATGTTCTGAATGTTTAATAAGCTTTATTGCATTTTAAGCCCTAGACATACCATGGTTCCTTGATCTGCGCTCCTTCCAACTTTGAGAGTAATACATGGAATATACAGGAGTAGTAGTTTTTAAAAAGCAAAAAAAAAAAAAAAAACCCTTCTCATGCAGTAGCCTTTTCAACATCAAGAACAGATCAAGTTTTACCTCATTCCATAGTAGTCAGGGAGTAATTCACCATGTGCCCTGGGCACTTCAACTTTTGTGAAAGTCTCAACTTTCCCACTAAATAATCAGAACTCACTGCTTTTTCACAAATTAAATGGCTTCTTTAGGTGTAGGACTTAATACCAACATTTCTTTCCCTCCAGTAAGATACAGAATCCAATGGCCCAGGAGCATGTATTACCTGACACCCACCTAATACTGAATTCTGAGCTTCAACACATTTGATCATGTTCAAAACTAACCAGTAGAAAACCAGCACAACTTACTGTTAGCCAAGGTCAATTCTACTTATGATACTTTGTTTGGAAAATATCATCATCTGTCAAGTCATTTTTCAGCTCTTTTAAAATAAGTCCAAAATACTTTCCATAAATTTCTAATACTGGGTAATCAATGAGTATATTGTTCCTGATGTACACATATTAACTTTTACTTCTGAAGTGTTCTTTAATCATTACTAAGTATAGCCCTGCTGTAAAACACAGATTGCCCACACACTCACACCCCCCCCCATGTCAGAGTTTCTGGTTATTAAATTACGCTGTTTCTCTTCAGAAAAGGAGTCAGATTTTCTAACTAAAAACTAATGTTGTTAACCATCCTACAGGACATGGTATAGCCCCCCAGAGAGTATCTTACCCAAAATGTCAGTTGTGCCAAGGTTGAGAAATACTGTGCCACTTCCATATTCAGGTATAGAAAAAAAAAATAATAATAAGGTTTCCAAGTTTATAAAATTCCCTTTTGCCTTAAATACTGGAAAAACCATCCAATATAAAGCATAGGAGAGTCTTTCATGAGGTAAGCAGTAAGATGCACCTTGGTCAAGTGCTGATTAGCTCACAAGCAGTTGAAACTCTTTAATTAGGGGCACCTGGGTGGTTCAGTCAGTTAAGCATCTGTCTCAGGTTCAGGTTATGATCTCAGGGTCCTGGGATCAGCATTGGAGTTCCCTGCTCAGAATGCACTCTGCTTCTCCCTCTCCTTCTGCCCCCCCCCTTGCTCCTGTGAGCTCACTCACTCTCTAATAAAATCTTAAAAAAACAATTAAAAAAGAAACTCTTTAAGTACTATAGCCATCAGTAAGTAGGTCTGCCGAGTTTTGACAAGCAATTCAGTGTCTGAACTAATTTCACAAAATCTTGGGAGGACGCAGGGAGGTCAGGAGCACAAGAATTTTAGAAGAAAAGAAAATCAGGTCTACTGGCAGGGAACGGCAAAGAGAAACTGAATCATACAAAAATACACATGTCTTATTACCTTATGACTCACGTTGTCCCATCAGGTCCAGCCAATCCAGTTCCCTCAACATTTTTTTCCAATCTGTACTTCTCTGTTTCAATTGGCTGAAATGGACCTTCATCATTCAGCTCAATCAATACTGCAGATCCCAAACTAATTGTAGCTCCCTCAATCTCCTCCTGTACTCCAAATATTAAACCAGGGAGACAGCGATCTTTGTAAACTTCAAGTCTTAGGTTATTTCCTCTTAGGGGTGAGGGGAAAGACAGGAAATCAATGGTTCCCCCCTTGTATCCAGAAGCCAATTCAAGGAAAGAGATCAGGGAGAATTAATGAATTCAGACCTACACATGATCTCAGACATGCTGAAAAAAGCAAATTTAAGTGGTTCTGTCCAGCTGGAAGTTGAACATACAAGGTCTGGAATTATAGCAGAGAAGGTATAGCATGAGAGATTTTGGAAAGAACATGTCAAGTAGTAGTTAAAATGGTTACATGTAAATGCTTTTTACCAAGTAGAATAATCATCTCACAAAGTTATATGCTGTAGCATTCTTTTCATACAGTAGTCTGGAAGAGAGAAAAAACATAGGGACAGAGAACACATCAGTATCCGTAGTTGACAGGGATTAGGAACAGAGCAAGGGTCTGAGTACCGAGCAGCACCAGGAAGCAATTCTTTGTAGTGTGAGAAAGTTCTATTGTGATTACAATCCTCTATACAGATATAAACACTCAGACTATGTACCTTCCCCAAAGCAAATTTTACTGTATGTCATTTTTTCAATTAAGTAATGTGAGCATGATTTTCATTGCTCAGAAGTACTTTGTTGAGTTATGATACAAGCTAAAGGGGATGTTTATGGAAGATTGATCTGAAAAAAGCAGTCAAGAAAAAAGTGGTAAGGACTAGAGTCACAGAAGACAAGGTAGAGAAAGTTGCAGAAGGAAGATCTGGTTAAAACTGTCAAAATTAATGAAGCCACTCTGTATACACTGGTGTATTAGAATACGATTCATTTCTACTATCAGCCACAACCCCCACAGTTCACAACCAGACTGCTATTACTGTAGACACCAGACACAAGTGGGATTCTCACACCACATACACTCCTGACCCACTGGCTCCAAGTCCAGGAGGTCCTCACAGCCCCCACTGAGGTTCATCAAAACTCCTGGAACTCGAGAAAATGATTAGGACGGCATTTTTATTGTAATCACTTCAGATTACACATTTATGACCAAGGATATTTTATCAGAGCAGATAAATGAAGAGAGACACAGGGTAGGGTTTGGGAGAGTGCACAACATAGCTTCCTGGGTGTCCTCTCCTCGTCGAATAAGCAAGTGCTATGTTGTCAGCACACAACTGTTCAACCAGGTAGCCCCCCTGAGCTTCATTCAGCATCCAAGATTTTTACTGGGAAATCATTTTGGCAGTGTGAGTAACTGAATCACTGACCATGTGGTTGAATTCAGCCTCCAGCCCAATTCTTCTCTCCCAGAGGTAAGGCTGATTCAAAGCCTCAAATCTCCAATCACCATTGGTAATTAGAAACCATTAGTATTTCTGATGACCGTCAGGGGAGTGCAATGGGGCTCATAAAAAATAACGACCATCCTAATACTCAGACAATCCCAGTTATTTCCATTCTCCCTACAAGGAACCAAGTATAAAAGCCAGTCAAGTTCCTTATTTTACAACAGACTAAAAATGCATATCTAATTTGGGAATTGAAAAGCCACAGGTGAGTTTGGACAGAGCAATCAGAGAAGAAAAACACCAGATTGCTGTGCACAGAGGAATAAACTGAAGCAGGAGCAATAAATGTGACTGTTATTGTCAGAAGCTGATTAGGGAAGAGAAGATGAAACATGATTAGAGATACAAAAACAGAGGGTTTAAATTCATGCAAGTAATTAAGGAAGTGTCTTCCCTCAGGAGCACATCTCGAGGAGGTTGCTTCCTTGATACACTGTCATTTTCATATTCATGTTATTCCGGGCAGTTCTTCGAATATGATAGCTAGTTTAGAAGTCCTAACATGATTCTCACATTTCTGTGTTCCAACTTATTTTACCTTTGCCAAGATCTTTTCTTTTTTTTTAAGATTTATTTATTTATTTATTTGACAGACAGAGATCACAAGTAGGCAGAGAGGCAGGCAGAGAGAGAGGAAGGGAGAAGCAGGCTCCCTGCTGAGCAGAGAGCCCGATGCGGGGCTTGATCCCAGGAACCTGAGATCATGACCTGAGCCGAAGGCAGAGGCTTTAACCCACTGAGCCACCCAGGCGCCCCTGCCAACATCTCTCTTAAAACAAAACTGCTTTTTCACCTCTGGACTTTTAATTATTCAGAAATATACAAGGAATTTATACTTAGTAAAACTCTTGTACTTTCAGGGACGCCTGGGTGGCTCAGTTGGTTGAGCAGCTGCCTTCGGCTCAGGTCATGATCCCAGCGTCCTGGGATCAAGTCCCACATCGGGCTCCTTGCTTGGCGGGGAGCCTGCTTCTCCCTCTGCCTCTGCCTGCCACTCTGCCTGCCTGTGCTCGCTCGCTCTCCTCTCTCTCTGACAAATAAATAAAATCTTAAAAAAAAAAAAAAAACTCTTGTACTTTCAGCAGAATGGCTGACAAATTATCTTGCAAAACATCTTGCTATTTAAGTAGTTCAGGAGAAATGTTACTAACAGCTTTTTTCCCCAGTGTGACTTTTAAAGGTTTTTTTTACAAAGTTTTTCAGAATGAGGACTCACTGGATAAGTCCCTAGGACTAACCTCAGAGCCAGAATCCAAGGAAAATAGCAGAGATGCTTTAGGTTAGTAAGAGGCTTTAGTTTAAACAAGTGAGAAGGAATGAGGACTGACATTTTGAGCCCATGCTTGGCCAGTTAGAACTGTGGTCCTCACATAAAGATGCATGTAACCATTTAAAAGGTAAACCACCCAAAGTACAAGTATCCAGTGTGGTAACACTGCACAGAATTCTCTGCTGTCCTGGCTGGGATTCTGACAGGGAGGGGAATCTCCCTGTTACCTTAATTTGATGTGAGTTCACATTTTGGCTTAACATTACCATAAGATGGATAAAACCTCAAGCCAAAAATTAACATAAAGAGATCCCTAAATGGTAAAGCCCTTGGGATCCCCAGCAGAACCAACACAAATCTGTTCCAGAAACACATCCTCATCCCATGTCCAAAGGACTCCTACTTACATTGTCTTGCCAAACCTGGGCCTACAATACAGTTTACTCAACAGAGGACAAAACAAATCACAAGTGAACAAATGAAGTGAAAAACTACAAAAAATTACATTAGCTATAATGTATTAAATATTCATCTTTAAACACTGAAAAACAGAATACATAATCCTAAGAAAAAAGAGGCCAATAACATTTGAAAAGGACTGAGTCAAACTTCTAGAAATTGAATTTTTAATTGAAGACTACTTCAACAAGAGATTACATTAGGGCTGAAAAAATGAAAACTGAAGTTCTCCAGAAGAAACCACCCTCACACACACACACACACACACACACACACACACACACACACACACACACACACAGGTGGTAAGAGGACAGGGTAAGGTTTACCATACATACAGTGATGTAGAAGTAAAAGATAAAGCTGTAGGGTGAGCAATGGGGCAAGGTCAATACTTATAGGATAATGGTACAGAGGTTTCTAGAAATGGTAAGATATAAATCAAAATTCCTGAATAAATCCAAAGCAAGAGACAAAAAAAAAATTCTTATCTAGTCACATATTAGAGGGAGTGCACATTACCTGAGAAAAATAAGGGACTTTAAAATCCACCTGACAGACACTCCACAGCTAAGACAGCAGTGGGTTGGGAGGACCCTAGACTTTCCTCATCCCTCTAACATAACTAGATACTTACCAAATCGTTCTGAATGCCCAAGAAATAGACCTGATTACTGACAGAACAACTGCACCACTAGAGTCAGAGAAGAGGCCACACTGAGGAAAGCACACAGTGTGGAGATGTCATTTGGGAAGAAACGCTTCATAAGTACTGTAGAGGTGAGGGAGCCCTGGTCACAGAGGGAGCTCAAAGAGAGAGACAAGATTGCAGAGGGGAATGCAGGAGGAGAATATTTCCCAAAAGCCACTGGCTGGAAAAACTAGACAGGCTGGTTGTCTATGGAGTTTTTACAACCAGCGGGGGCTCAAAGTTGACTTTTTTAGAGGTCAGGCTGGAATAGAGCCCCAGGGCACTGCCCTGCTGCTGGAGACAACCCTGGGGAATACTGCATGATTTGAGGATCACCTAAGGCACAAAGGAAGAAAAGCGTTTGCTCTTCTAGCATCTGTGAGAGGTAGAGTTTCCAAAACTCTCTAGGGACAAAGGAGTCAGTGGGCACCATTTCCCTCCTCCACCCCTCTGCATAGATGCAGAGACACCTACTGAGGACAGCCAGCCCAGACACTGGCTGTTTAGCCTGCTTTGTGCAAATTCCATGCCCCTGGGCTCTGGTGTGACTGCCCTTCTAGGTAAAACCTGTGTCCATCCCATCGTGGTGAGACCCTCCCCCCAGACGACTAGCACAGCCCACCCCTCCATCCGTGCATATCACATCTTCCAACCATAGAGTTCTACAAGGTTTCAGTGTCAGTGGAAGTAGTATCAGGTCTCATTTAACAAGCAGACCAGAGCACATTTAGTTTAAACTTGCCACACTCTAGCCAAGGTTCTAACACTGCCCACTACAGGCCAGGAGAGCCTCTGCAGATGACTGACCTGAGGGTCAGAGCAGCCAAAACTCAGCAGCAGAGCACAGAGCATCAAATACATACCAGAGACACTCCCTGAAGCACCAGGTCCTAGAAACTATATGATCTCTTCTTCATAAAGACATTACTCTCAGGAGTAGCAACATAACAGGCTTTTCTAACACACACAAGATGACAGAGACCTATAAAAATGCTAAGATGGAAGAATTCATTCCAAAAGGAAGAACAAGAAAAGGTAGTGGCCAGAAATCTAATCAAAACAGATACAAGTAATATGACTGGTGGGGAATTTAAAGTAACCATAATAAGGATACTCTCTAGGCTTGAGAAAAACATGGAAGACATCAGGAAGAACCTTACAACAGAGAAGAAAGGAGTTAAGAAACAATCAGGCAGAAATTAAAACAGCAGTACTGAAATTCAAAACCAAATGGATGTAATGACCACAAGGATGGAAGAAGCAGAGAAATGAGTAAGTGATATAGAAGATAAAAGTTATAGACAATGTTGAATGAAAGAGAGAAGAATTATGGATCACAAGAGTAGACTTAGGGAATTCAGTAACTCCATCAAACATAGTAAGGTTCATAGCATAGGAGGCCCAGTGGAAGAAGACAGGGAAAAGGAGGCAGAAGGCTTATTTGAAGAAATAGCTGAAAACTTCCCTGATCAGGAGAGAAAACAGAGATCCCAATCCAGGAGACACAGAAAATTCTTATTAAAAATCAACAAAAACATGCCACATCAGGATATACTGTAAATTTGCAAAATGAAGTTAAAAAGAAAAAAACTGCAAATCATCAAAATACGTCCTTAACTTACAAAGGAAGACCCATAAGGCTAGCCACAGATCTCCACACAGAAACCTGGCAAGCCAGAAGACAGTGGCATGGCACCTTCAAGGTGCTAAAAGGGAAAAATCCGCAGCCAAGAATACTATATCCAGCAAAGCTATCATTCATAATAGAAGGAGAGATAAAGAGTTTGGACAGATATTGTCCAAAGAAGACATACAGATGGCTAACAGACACATGAAAGATGCTTGACATCACTCATCATCAGGGAAATTCAAATCAAATCTATAAGGAGATATCACCTCACACTTGTGAGGATGGCTAAAATTAACAACAGAGGAAACAACAGGTATTGGCAAGGATGCAGAGAAATGTGGATACCTCTTAGAGCTAGTACACTCTAAAAAAGCAGTATGGAGGTTCCTGAAAAAGTTTAAAATAGAATTACCCTAGGATTCAGCACTCACACTACAAGTTATTTACGCAAAGAATACAAAAATACAGGTTCAAAGGGAAACATGCATCCTGATGTTTATAGCAGCATTATCAATAGCCAAACTATCGAGAGAGCCCAAACATCCATCTTCTGAGGAATGGATCAAGGAGATGTGGTATATATGTGCAATGGAATATAACTCAGCCAAAAAAAAAAAAAAAAATCTTCCTATTGGCTAGGGCATGGATCAAGCTAGATAGTATTATACAGAGTGAAGTAAGTCAATCAGACAAAGACAAATACCATATGATTTCACTCATATGTGGAATTTTAGAAACAAAACAGGTGAACATACTGGGGGGAGAAAGGAGACAAACCAGGAAAGCCTCTTAACTATAGAGAATAAACTTAGGGTTACTAGAGGAGGGTTGGGGGAGTAAGTGGGTGATGGGGATTAAGGAGGGCGCTTGTTATGATAAACACCAAGTGTTGTATGGAAGTGATGAATCACTAAATTCTACGACTGAAATTAATATTCCACTGTACGTTAACTGGAATTTAAACAAAAACTTGAATAAAATAAATAACAATAAATTCTGCCTGACAGAAAATGTAGGTAACTTTCAAGGGACACAATAAGACTGGTAATGGGACACTAGTATACTGGTCAACAGACTTCTCACAAGCAAAATTAAAGCAAGGACACAATGATATATTTTCAAAGTACTGGGAAAGAGAAAATACTTATAAACTTAGAAATTTATACCCCAGCAAGTGATCACATGAAAGGCAGAAATAACCCTGAAAAGATTTACCTGCTAGCTGTATTAAAGTCTTCTCCCCTCCATGGAACCCTGAAACGAAGCTTATGGAGGTAAGATAACCTGAGTTCTGGTGACAGTTCTGAGTTCCTGTATGCAGATAACTCAATTATCAGCCTTAATTTGGGACATTTTAGTATTCTGAGGTAATCTATCTCCAATTTGAAAATGTATTTTAAACGAAGAAGTTAAAATTTCGCAATTCCCTTTAACATGTATGCCCTCTAGGTGCTGTCTGACCTTTGGGTACAGCCTCAAAGTTGAGAGCTAAGAGAACAAAAGAGAATCCATTAAGAATCTATGTAACACGATTTAAGGGAATAAAGGAGAATTAGTTCAAAAGAAGCCATGGAAAACAAGTGGTTTAGTATCTCTGACTAAGCGAAGTCTTCACCATTTTCTTGCCTTGGGATGGTATCCAATTCAGACCAGTCTTGGGCAATTTAATGCCTATAGGCTAAGAAGGTGTCATTCCTTTCCAACACAAAACTTCAACTACGAGTGCCAAGCCTCAACTCCACTTAGTTTTTACGATTAGAAATTAAAACAGTGTGAAAGTGTTGGCATGAAGTAATACCTGGGTATAAGGTTGTTAGGTCGCTAGCCTAACCTTTATAACTTAGGATAACCAAGAGATACTGAGTATCTTCATTGAAAAACTATGTATTGTTTAGAGACAACCCTTCTGGATTAGTTGAATGTAACCTTCCATTGCCTTTGAGCTCTTTTACAACCTTCGCAAGTTATAGGTAACTGACAGCAATGCAAAATCATTCTTGCATATAAAGATGCAAATAAACTCTGCCCAGTGGAGGTTTGACACCCCTCACATGGGGGAAAAAAAATGCAGTTTTGTCTATGTGAGTTCATTTTAGTATTGCTTCACAAAAAGGTGTGCTTCTCCAATTCTAACATGTGCCTGGTTCCTTCATTAACTCCACGAGCATGTTAAGGATTTCACGTATCTGTATGAAACTCACTCGCTACTTTCTTGAAATTTATTCCCTAACACCATCAAAACAAGATATTATTTCGAGCAGACACCAGGTTTCTAAAGCTCCAAAATAAATTGTGAAGATTCCACTTAAAACCAGCTTCTTAAAATTTTCAGCGAGTTCACAAAAATATCATGTAAGTTTTAATCATATACATAGTACATACGTTATTCTGATCAATGTTAATTATAAATATAGTAAAAAATTTCCACAAATCTACAACCAAAAAAGTCAATAACTTCTGTACATGTTAATGTCTCATTAAGTCACCACTTATACTGGGTATCTTGGCTTATAACTGCAGCAGGAGGAGAGTCCTCTTCAGTTTCAGACCCACTACCAAAACTGTCACTTTACTGACAAGCTTAGAAATAAGATCTCAAAAAGAGTAACTGACCAAAAATTCCAAATGTGTAATTTCTATAGTGAGCATAAAAGTTGCCCAAAAGGTAATAAAGGCAAAGACATCTAATTATACTCACCAGGTACTATAAATTTTTAATTATCTGCCCCAACTATCTAGTGCTCCCTAGGAGCTTAAGGAATTTGTCAGGTTTCTAATTCCTCAAAGTTCTAAATCCTGTGCTGCTTCATTCCTTCTCTGGGCACTTCTAGCTGATCACATGGCCTCTAGCATGGCTGAGGGGCCTGCAGAACAGGAAGGAGCCCTGATCCAGTTTTGACATCACCTAACATAACCTCTATCTCAAGTTTCACTCCATCAAGATACACTCCATGTATCTTTTTTAAGTTGCATTGAAGAAAAAGGTTTTCGTTGATTTACAGAATTCTTATACAGGTTTAAAAGGAATTCATGTTATAGGGAGAGGAGATTACATTAGCAACAATTCCCTGAGGAAGAGACTGCAGTTGCATATAGGAAACTAAAGAGAAATCGCACACTATCTTTTCCAGATGGGTAATTTTTAACTCACCACCCACATGGCAAAGAAGGCTTAGAGGACTCCTTCCATTTGTCTACAATCCTAGATGTTGTAATTCATCTTAATACCTTCTCATTTTTAAGTACTTAGCACTCTACTGAGTAGTTAACACCTAATTTCCAACACCTAAAAAAACCACAAGGATTAGCATCTGTATTTTTACAAGGCAAAGGGGCTCGAAGAGGTTGCGCAAGGTGCTCATATACCACTAATTAGAAAGCCTGAGAACTGGGCCTACACGTGTCCCACTCCACAGCCTGTTGCTATCATGCTGTACCAAATGTGTACAGCAACTCTCATTCTGTCTCCAATTTAGACTATAAACCTATTAACTTATTTTTAGGATTTTATCTAGTAATATAAGAACAAAACAAAGATGTTCTAGAGATTATAATATGGCTTTGGCTATCCTATGTTCTGGTGAATTTGTACACAGAATTCTGTGTCATCCTAAAACATTTTACTTTAAACGGTGTGAAAATCTTGTCTGGCTATCTATGCTGGAAAGTAAACCACGTCCGAAAACTCAAAACACAATTCGGGTGTGATGAGTCAGATTTTTTATTATTATGTGCATCTTAGACTTGAGAGTTTTCTTAGGTATCTTCAGGTAAGTGCACAATGCTTCTCATTCCTTCAGTGTACATTCACAACTATACTCTGAAGACATTACTACATGTCTTCATGTAGTAAAAAAGCTCATGTTACAATGAGGGACTCTAAGAAAATATAAGTTCTAGTACAGTCTCAGAATATGCCAAGCTTCCTAAAAAATTTTGCATTATGTCTTTAAGTCAACATGCCTGTTTTAAACAAACGGACATCTAAATATGATTTCATCAAAATCCAACAAGTTAACACTTACTACAGTATTTGTCCCTTTTATCCTTTTTCAGAAGTTTAACCACTTACCCCATGTTCCTTAGCAGCTGTGACAACTTTGAGAAGGACATCTTCCTCCACAAATGGTCTCACAGCGTCATGGATTATCACAACTTCTGGCTTAGAGAGTTTAGAGTTGGGCTGGTCCTCTGCCAGTGCTCTTAGCCCGTTGAAAATTGACCTGTGGCGGGTTACTCCAGCTTCAACCAGAGAGATGCGCTGATGCTTGTACTTTTGAATGATACCTTTCATCGCTTCCATGTTCTCTCCAGTTACTGCCACAACAATGTCTTTTATCCAACATACCCTAAAAGAAAAATGTGCATACATTTAACATAAACTGGGCCTTATACGAGTTAAGCTAGTAACAAAGTGAATAAGTACTACTGTAACTTCTTAGGGGTATGGAAAACTGAATGCTAAAGTAAATCAGTCTGATGCATTTTATCAGGTCTAGTAAAGAAGCTGATCAATATTTCATACTCTACATAATAACAGATATAATTTCACTATGGACTATAAAACATTACATCTATATAGATATCCTACAACACATACAGATTCCTCAGTAATTAAGTTTGAATTAGACTATCAGTACATCAAGAAAAAAGAATACATAATAGGCCTTTAAATTGATTCTTTCCAAATTATTTGTTCAATAGAATAGAAACAGTCTCAAAAGTCTGTCTCTAAGTTCATAAAATTATTAAAAAAAACTGGAACACTTATCTAACACAAACTTTGCCTACATAGGTAAAGGTAAAACATTATAGCTTAACAGTTGCCCTTAATAGGGCAACTAAGACTGTATAAATACAAGTGGGACTCAAAATAATAAACTTTATAATAAAATATAAAATTAAAGAATTAACCTATTGAGTCATACAAAGTATTGAGCCATTCTTCTATTGTACAACATTTTCCTAAAGACTTCCTGACCTATTGCTCTCACAGTCCACAGTGTTGAGTGGCAACTGTGTTACATCTTGGCTGACTTCTCTTGAACACCAGTGCTAACAGAGCTTAATGTCATTAAGCTCTTATGTTCCACCGCCAACAGGCCCAAATCAGGCAAACTGCCTCTGACCCATGCTATCAACTCTGAAGGAAGGTCACTTTAAAATTTAATAGAACTCAAAAACATCTTTTTTTTTTTTAAAGATTTTATTTATTCATTTGACAGAGAGAAATCACAAGTAGGCAGAGAGGCAGGCAGAGAGAGAGGAGGAAGCAGGCTCCCTGCTAAGCAGAGAGCCCGATACGGGGCTCGATCCCAGGACCCTGGGATCATGACCTGAACCGAAGGCAGAGGCTTTAACCCACTGAGCCACCCAGGTGCCCCTCAAAAACATCTTTTGAAGAACTCTTAGACTATGACATGCTACATGTTCATGCTAGATAGTTCAAGTCTTATGCACATTTTTACAAAATGGAAGGGTCTGAAAATTACTTAGTGAAATTAACTTTGTTTATATGAACATTCAGTTGATTTACTCAATTATTAAACTCCGATCTTCAGTTATTCAATCAACCCTTCCCATAATCCGAAACCCCGCTGTGCCTGTGGCTACAATAGTACAGAGATGAACACACTAAGAGCTACTTTATAGGCACACTGCCTTTTCATTTTAAGTCCATTTCTTTAATAAGTACTTATTGCACACTGAATCAATGATCAGCACTGAGTACACAATGAAAATAAACACTGCCTTTGCAGAGTTTACGGATCAAAGAACACCAAAGAACAAATACAAGCTGTGATCAAGTGCTATGAAGAAAGCCAGGCTCCAGGATTGCAAGCAAATGGACTTTTTGACCAGCACAGGGAAGGCCAGGATGATACTTCCTAAGGAAGCTGAATTTGCTGTAGGATCCAGATGGTGAGTGGTGGCAGGGGAAACAGAAAGGGGTACAAAAGACTGCTGGAAGCAAAGGCCATGGCAACATCCTGAGGGCCGGGAAACCACTGGAGTCACATCCTTTAAGCAAGGGGGAAAGCCTATGAAGAGGCTAGAGGTCCAAGCAAGAGCAAGACTGGGCTAGGCCATGGGGACATCATAGACCATGTTATGGGTTTTAATGTTATAATAGAAAGCCACAGAAAACCTTTATGCAGGAAAGGACATTTACACCTTAAAAAAAAAAAAAAAAGCTCACCCACCCAAATGTTCTAGGCATTGTTTTAGGACAGAAAGGCCCCCTTAAAGAGGACCACCTCCTAATTCCCCAAACCTGTGAAGGTATAACCCTACACAGAGATGAACTTCACGGAAGTGATTAAGTTAAGGACCTTGAGATGGAAGAATCATTCTGGACTACCTGAGTAGGTCTAACATAATCATAGGAGTCCTTACACATGAACAAGAGGCAGAAGAGTCAAAAGAGGAGAGGAATTAACAGAAGCACTGCTCAATGTGATAGAGGACCACCACAAGTTCATGTGAATGATCCCCAGAAACTAGAAAATGGTAAGTAAATGGATTGTCCCTAGAGTTTCCAGAATGAACGCAGCACTGCCAACACCTTTAAGTTTTGGCCCAGTGAAACCTATTTCAAACTTTCGACTCTTCTGATTTAACAGAAGTGCAAGGTAATTCATGTTGCTTTAAGCCACTCAGTTCATGGACTGTTTTTTTCTTTTAACAGCAGCAATAGTAAATGAATTTAGGAGCCTCAATTTTACTTTTGCTGCAAGGTGGAGAAGAGATTTAGTAGAGAGAAAGGATGCAAGTAGACCAGATAGAAGGGAGCTGCTGCTGCATTCTGGGGAATACAGTGATTACAGCCGACTACCAAATTGAGCTTGTAGATAGCATTTAAGAGATAAATTAGAGATAATAACCTAGTAAGATTGGCAAAACAAATCAATTATGACAGAATATTAAATAGCTAACCTAGATTAACCATTTACTATGGTTTGAGCCCTAGTCAAGTTTTAACCTGCTGTAAGTCCTCCTCCTCTACTATCGCTTAAATGGGAAATAATTATAATATAATATAGGCATGATGCTCAGTACTTTAAATAGTTTTACCATTCTTCATCAAAAGAAAACATTCCATCTTCCAGAAGGTAGGTTCCATGATGGCAGGGACAACATCTGTTTTGCCCATTGCTTTTCACCTAGTACCAAATAAACACTAATCTCTTGGTAAATGACCATGGTCAGTCTTATCTACCAGAAAGAGTGTAAATCTGACAACACAGTATTGTCTCAAGGGTTATGAAAATGCAAGAAGCTCTTCAGTAACCTGGTTAGTAATGAGTTTAAATTTCCCTATGTGATGTGGTTGCATTTTGAGTCATTTGAATCCTTACCTTCATTTCTAGAACATTAGGCTGCTCTAAGGCCAGGGTTACTCATGTTTTGCTAGACACTGTGGGGAATTTCAATCACAAGTAAACTAAGACAATGCAGTAATATTCACAGAATACCAGAGTCGCATATGGATTATTATGGGCAGGCAATAGAAAGAATTAGGGAAAAAGACTCAGTGTGGGTTGCTCTTCAGTTTGTAGCCCATCCATCCCCCATTCCTTCCCTTGCAAACCTAACTGATCACAGCATACTTACCAGTTTAGAATTTACACTGTACTTAAAGCCCCTCTGCAAGTGACAAGTGACAGTCCGTGTCCCCTAAATGTGGAGCTTCCCAAGATTCTGTCTTCACAGACACAGCTGTGATCAAGGCACTTAATCCCTGTTTATTGCATCATTCTCTTAGCCTATCTTCCTCTCATCTTATCCCAACACAACCCATTCTCACCACTCCCGGAGGATTTTTCTCACACGCAAACTGAAGGTCACCCCCTGCTCATTTTTGAGCTGGGCCCTTCAAAATCTGACCTCAGTCCACTTATCCCTACACCACTTCATCTTCCCCATACCCCTCTTACTCAGAGGGCATTTTCTCACACACGCAAGTCTTGACTTATACTACCTCCTTCACTTCCCAGCACACCTATCACCAATCCTGGGTTGGGAGGACCGTGGGAGGCTCAGTCCCACTTGTTCACCTATCAGTTCAGATATGGCTTCCCCTAGGAAGCTTTAGTAGTCATTCTGGGGGCAGCATCCCTGGTCTCCCCTCCCAGTGTACTCTTACTGCTAGAGACACTTAGTATCATGCTCTACAGTTTGCCTTTTCTATCTCCCTCACTAAGAAGCCAACTCATAGAAAACAGAGCCTACGCCTTATAGCTTGGCACATTCTATACCAATTAGTATTAGTAATATTAACAGCAACGACAACTGATGGTTTGCTAGGTGACACATACTGTGTAGAGTACTAGCCTGCAAAATCTATCTGATTGCAAGAAGTCACTATTATCACCACTTTATAGATAGCACAGAAGCAGTGGCCTGACCATAATCTCACACTTAAGAAATGAAAGGACCTGGGTGGACCCAAGTCTGAATTTGGAGCACATACTACTGCCAATGTACTAATAGTCTCTGAGAAGGATGTGGCAAAATCCAGGAGCAAAGAGAGCATGTCCACATCTACTGTGTCTCTAGCACTTCGTTCATCTTATTAGTGATGAACCATATAATATTGTTGCATTTGTGGTCAAAATGTCGAGTTTCCTGTAATTTCCTGTACTTCAAGCAAAAATAAACATCTAACATTTTCCAGGCAGTATACTAGACAATTGTGATATAATAATGAACCAAGACTGGCAGAATTCCTGACCTCACAGACCATATGTTACTAAATATCTGTTAAGTGAATCCATGAATAGAGAAGACTTAAATAATTAGAAAGGAATAAATTATTAGTTTACATGCTTAAGCCTTTTCTCTATTCATGGATTCATTTAAAGTATTTGACATAATGGTCTATGATTTGTCTGAGTTTAGAGGAAAGAATTATTAACAGTGATCAAATATGTTTCAGTTTATTAATATGACATCACATTAAAGTTTTTGGTTTCATTTTTTTAGAGAACCTTTAAGTACATGCTCGTTAATCAGTAGGCAAGACTGTTCTATAGGCAAGAGCTTAACTTGTACCTTACGCTGTTCATCTCTTTTCATAGTGAATTTTACCATAAAAATAGCTCCAAAGCAACTGTAAAGGCCTCATGTTGCTTTTTTTCACAAAAATTACTCTCAATTAAATCTTAATATTGAATAAGAAGGAGATAGGCGAGACATTACTAGACTAGTCATTCAAATATCTGCACAATGAGTCAATGAATTAATGAACTCCCAAAGACAAATTCCAATTTTACAAGAATGCCTTCAAAGAGCTATAAAATAATTTCCAAACAAAGCCAGTCAAAATAGATGTAAATAATTAGATATACCCATAGCCTTTGACTATTTCCAAAAGTTGTAGGATACTCTAAAGAGCAAAGTGTTTTAAAGATTTTATTTATTTGACAGACAAAGAGATCACAAGTAGGCAGAGAGAGAGTGGCAGGGGTGGGGAGGGGGCCGGGGGGGGGGGAGAAGCAGGCTTCCCGCTGAGCAGAGAGCCCGATGCAGGACTTAATCCCAGGACGCTGGGATCATGACCTGAGCCGAAGGCAGCAGCTTAACCCACTGAGCCACCCAGGTGCCCCGAGCAAAGTGTTTTAAACTAGTCTTTCTCAGATTAAGGCCTATTAGTGTGTCTATTTATTTAGATTAACATTTTTAGTTAAATGTAATAGAAATTAACAGAACCGTCAAGTTAGAATGCATAGTAAATAGTAAGGATAGGCCTTCTTGAAGGCCTTTCAAATATGTGCACATATGTGTATTTAAACACATGTTTAATGGAGTCATCATGCAAAATATTCTTTTAAACAAGTCACAATAAAAAATTTTAAAAGACATAGTTTTAAACCATTCTCAAGAGATGACATTGTTATGCTATTTTGTTCAGCAACCAAGCATACTCCCAGCACTTACAAGCCTTTTTAAGTACTGTTTATATTTCAAGGGATTTATTCACATTCTTTTCTAGTTATAGAATTAAGAGTCTTTTACAGCATTAAAGTTTACTAATGCAGAATCATGGGACTGAGAAAAACCTTAACTACCTCACGCAGTGCCTACCGAACAAATATTTGCTGAATAAATGAAGGAGGTTGACTTCCTCAGCTGAAGGCAAGTCCACACTAAACTCCTATAGACGGATTTTATCAAGTTCTCTTATTTCCTTCCTAGCACATTCCACGGGCACTTACAAATCTAACCTTGAGCTCCATTACACCTATAGACATTTCGAGGAAAATTTTCGGCTCTCTTGTTTTCTTGTTTTTCAGCTCGTCTCTTGTTTTGTAAAAAATCACTTTGAGTATTCTGCTTGGGCAGTTTAATATGATCAGTTGAGGGGCGCCTGGGTGGCTCAGTGGGTTAAGCCGCTGCCTTCGGCTCAGGTCATGATCTCAGGGTCCTGGGATCGAGTCCCACATCGGGCTCTCTGCTCAGCAAGAAGCCTGCTTCCCTCTCTCTCTCTCTCTCTCTGCCTTCCTCTCCGTCTACTTGTGATCTCTCTCTGTCAAATAAATAAATAAAATCTTAAAAAAATAAAATAAAAAAAATAATATGATCAGTTGAAATCAGAAGATTTAAACAAATGCTTTTTAAATAAACAGATGGAAAATCAGGTCCTATTAAATCCTCTAAAGGGTTCTTACCAGGCTGCAGGTATTTAGTCCCGAGGGACAGTGGCAATTGTGGCTGACTGCCATGACAGTGTTCACAGAAATTAGACCAGTGGACTGTCCTGTGGCCATAACTGGTAGATTTACATCCCTCCATACCCACCCTCATATTTTAGCCACAAAGTATAGAACGGATGTGAAGGGGCTGGTTCCTAACTGCCCTCAAAAGGTCAGGTTTCCTTATGATGGCCCATGAAGGATTCCTAGGTGTCAAGCCCAACCTACCAGTCCTAATCTCTTCTTGAAGGAGCCCCATGAGGGCCTTCCCACTGGGAATTTAATAAAAACATCTAGTCATCTGACGTACACAAAACACAGTTCTATTGTATTTTTAATACATAATATAGGCCTATTGCTTGCTTCCCTTGATTCAGATTTGACCCCTTTCTTAATGAAGCATTAAGAAAATTCTTTAATGTCAAATTCATGTATTTGAACATGCTCATTCAACTATAATTATCTAGAGTGCCCTTTTCTTTCTGAATCTTAATCCAATTAGTCACTAGAACCTGTCAATCCTGTCTAGAGATTTCTCCAGTCTTCCCTACTCCATTCCAACTTTCAGCTCAACTCCAGCAATTAATACTGCTCATTTAAATTTACATTTATGTGTTTCTCTTCTATTTTGTTCCCATGGAATTTACAGGGGTTTTCAGAAAGAGTATGATAGAATAAGTACACAAAAAATAAAAAATTAGAGACAATCCAGTAAGTCAGAAAGTCTAATAAGCCATGAATTCATCAACTTACACAAATACACCTATCATCTGAGGAGATGGTAGAGTAGGAGAATCCTAAGCTCACCTCATCCCACAAATACAACTAGTTAACAACCCAATCAGTGTAAATGACCCATGAAGTGACTGGAAAGCTGGCAGAACAAACTTCACAACTAAAGGCAGGGAAGAGGCCACAGCAAAGGTAAGAAGGGCCAACACAGTCTGAGAGCAAAAGGAACCGTGCTGCCTGAAGTAGGGAGGGAGCTGGTGGCACTGAGAAGGGCAAAAAACAGATTTCACAACAGCAACCCATGCAATGGGAGGATGCATCTCTTCATTACTTGCCTTTGAATGTGAAATGGCCCAACTTAAAACCAGGACTTAAAACCTAGAATTTTTAAAACTCCCCAGACTCTAACTTGCTTGCCCAAAGCCCCACCATGTCAAGCCACCCCAACACATTTCAACAGACCCACCATTTTCCAATCATTCTTACTTCATCCCACTGTGGCGGCCCCTCCCCCAGAAGACCAGTACAAACCCTGCCAACACCCCATCTCGACCTGCACTTCTGCAGGACCTCAGTTCCTGCAGGGGCAAGCCTCAATTCACAAGCCAACCACTGCACACTTTGCTGCCCACGACAGGCAGAGAGGGCCTCTGGCAACAACTGAAGGAAAAAGAAGCTAAGATTCAACAGCAGAGCACACACGACACACATAGGAGACAGTTTCTGAAGCACCAGGACCTGGGAAACAGGGAACACTATAAGGAAACAGGGTACTATAAGACCTCTCCTTAATAAGGTTACTATTATTAGGAGCAAAAGAAGTAACTAACTTTCCTAACACAGAGAAACAGACACAGAAATTCAGACAAAATGAGCAGACAAAGCAATATTTCCCAAATGAAAGAACAGGACGAAACCACAGCAAGAAACCAAACCAGAACAGGTTTAAGTAACAGGACTAAAAGAGAATTTAAAGTACTGATCATAAAAATACCTGCTGAACTTAAGAGAGGAGTGGAAGATATCAGTGAGACCATGAACAGATAAAAAAGAACCAATCAGAGATCAAGAACACAGTAAGTGAAACTAAAAATACACTTGGAGTAAATAGCAGGCTGTATGAAGCAGAGAAATAATTTATGAACGTGGAAGAGTAATGGAACATAAATAACCAAATCCAAGCAAAGTAGAGGAAAGAGAATTATGCAAATTGAGAACAGTCTTAGAGAACTCTGTGACACCAAGCATAATAATATCTGCATTACAGGGATCTTGCATGAGAGAGAGGTACAGGGGCAGAAAATTTATTTCAATAAATAATAGCTGCAAACTTACCTTACCTGAAGAAAGAAACCCATCCAGATCCAAGAGGCACAGAGATCCATGCCCCCACCCAAAAAAATTCAACCCAAGTATATCCACATCAAAACATATAGTAAGTAAAATGTAATTTTAAAGATTTTTTTTTAAAGTATACTACAAAAAGTAGTGAAAGGAAAAAAATTTTAAAGCAGCTAAGGAAGAAAGTTACATTCAAAGGAAAACCCATAAGGCTATCAGGGGATTTTTCAGTAGAAACTTTGAGGCTGTATTAATATTGTGGCAGAACACAGTGGCAGGATACCATTCAATGTGTGGGAAGGGAAAAATCAGCAACCAAGAATCTTCTACCCAGGAAGTCTATCCAGAGAAAAAAAGAGAAAGAGTTACTCAGATAAAAGCTAAAGGAGTTCAAGACCATTAAACCAGCACTACAAGAAATATTAAAAGAGCTCCAGGTGAAAAGGAAGATCATAAGTTGGAGTATGAAAAGTAAACAATAAAGTAATAAAAATAACTTTTACTGTAAAAAAAAAAAAAAAAACAAAAAAAAAAAACCAAAAAAATAGTCAAGGGATTCATAAAATAAAAGGATGTAGTGGGAGACAAACCATAAGAGACTTGTGATCTCAGGAAACAAACGGAGGGTTGCTGGAGGGGAGAGGAGTGGGGGGATGGGGCAGCTGGGTGATGGACATTAGGGAGAGTATGTGTTGTGGTGAGTGCTATGTATTGTGTAAGACTGATGAATCACAGACCCATACCCCTCAAACAAATAATATATTAAAAATAGAACAAAAACTCACTCAAGAAGAAATTGAAAATCTGGGGGGAGGGGGGATGTATCCAGCACATAAAAACACTTAAAACTCTCCCCTTGGGGCGCCTGGGTGGCTCAGTGGGTTAAGCCGCTGCCTTCGGCTCAGGTCATGATCTCAGGGTCCTGGAATCAAGTCCCGCATCGGGCTCTCTGCTCAGCAGGGAGCCTGCTTCCCCTTCCCCCTCTACCTGCCTCTCTGTCTACTTGTGATCTCTCTCTCTCTCTGTCAAATAAATAAATCTTTAAAAAAAAAAAACAAAAACAAAACTCTCCCCTTGCCAGTAAAAGTATGCTTAACTAGTTATGCCCATTGCCATTCTGTTGAAGATTTGCATATTAACAACATCTGCCCCCCACCTCCCTCTCCAAGCAAACAAACAAAAAAAGGGGGGGATTTTTTGCTTTTAGGAACTCTATGCCCCAACCAAATACCAAGATTTTCTATAATGGCCATAGAAATGCAAAAAGATCCCTTCCCAAAGCATTCAGAATTTGAAATGGCAGAAAGTTGTCTAAACATTCCATTGTGATTTATTCACAGATTGAGATTAAGATTCAGTGTTCTCAGTTTTTAGTCACAACATCACACCATATAACTATCTGTGGGGATGATTTTCATAATCAGCACAACTTTGTTCTCTGCTTTTCCTTGTCTTCAGAGTGTTTTCTGACTTTTAATGGCAATGTGGCTCACTGAAAACAACTGGTTAGCACCCCTTGGCCAAAGTCACCTGGATTCTCTTGGCCTCCCTCTCCTCCCCTGGAAACCAGTAGCTGCTTGATGGACTTACAAGCAGTATAGGAGATCATGTTAGCAAAATCTCCCATGTTACGTGGCCCTTCAGTGGTGATTTTAAAATTTCAAAATTTGCTGTCTGATATGTTCTACTTAATTCATGAGTGTATATTTTAAACATTGCATTAATGGGGAAAAAGGATGTAAAATACACATTTTTCCTAAAACATAGGAAAAGAGGAGTAAAGAATGGATTTAAACTTAGGTGACCATCAATTTCGTATAGACTGCTATGCACAGTTGTTAAACACACACCTAATGGTAACCACAAATCAGAAACAGGTAATACGTATCCAAAGAAAAAAGGGAAAGGGATCCAAGTGTATCACCAAAGAAAGCCAACAAACCATGAAATACAGCAAGAGAAGGATCAGAGAAAATCTGTAGAAACAACCACATTTTGTTACGAGTAACAAAATGGCAACAAATACTATCTATCAGTAATTATTTTGAACATGAATGAACTAAATGCTCCAAACAAAAGGCATACAGTGACATAGTGGATAAAAAATAAGAATCATCTACCAGCCACCTATAAAACACTCATTTCAGACTTAAACACACATGCAGACTGACAGGGAGGAGATGAAGAAACATTTATCATGCAAAGAGATGCTAAAAGAAATCCAGGGAAGCAATACTTGTATCCAACAATACAGACTTCAAAACAGAGACTATAACAGAGACAAAGAAGGGCACTATATAATAATTAAGGGGACTATCCAACAAAGACATAACAATTATAATATTTATGCACCCAAAAGGGAGTGCCCAAATACATAAAATAATTATGAACATAAAGGAAATAACCAATAGTAATAGGGGACTTCAACACCACACTGACATCAATGGACAGATAATCCAAAAATAAGGAAAGAGTGGCTTTTAACGACCCACTGAAGCAGATGAAATTAACATATTCAGAACATTCCATCCTAAAACAGAATACACAAACTTTTCAAGAGAACATGGAACATTCTCCAGAATAGATCACATATTAGGCTTTAAAACAAGCCTCAACAAACACAGAAAGACTGAAGTTATAATATGCATCTTCTCTGACAATACTATGGAACTGGTAAACAACCACAAGAAAAAAATCTGGCAAGACCACAAACACATAGAGATTAAATAACATGTTACACAACAATGAATGGGTCAACCAGGAAATAAATTAAAAAGTAGATGACAACAAATGAAAATGAAAACACAATGATCCAAAATCTTTAAGATGCAGCAAAAGCTGTTCTAACAGGGAAGGTTCTAGTAATACAGGCCTACCTCAAGAAGCAAGAGAAATCTCAAAAAAACCTACCTTACACCTAAAGGACCTAGAGGAAGAACAAACAAAACCTAAATCTAGCAAAAGGAAATAAAGACAGGAGAAGAAATAAATACTATAGAAACTTTAAAAAAAATAAAAATAAAAATAAAAAAATAAAATGCATCAATGAAACCAGGAGCTGGTTTTTTGGAAAAAAATAAAATAAACAAAATAAACCTTCAGCAAGACTCACTGAAGATTAAAAAACAAAACAAAAAGAACCCTAACAAAATTACTAATGAAAGAGGAGAAATAATACCACAGAAATACAAGTAATTTTAAAAGATCATAAAAACTGATATGCCAACAAATTGAACAACTTAGAACAAACGGATCAGTTCTTAGAAACATATAACCTCCCAAAACTAAAGCAGGAATAGAAATTTTGAACCGACCAACCACCAGCAATGGAAGTTAACCATTATCAAAAAAACTCCCAAATGGAAGTCCAGAACCAGATGGCTTCACAGGCAAATTCTACTTTATACCTATTCTTCTCAAAGTATTTCAAAAAAATCCAAGAGGAAGGAATACTTCCAAATTCATTCTATGAGGCCATTATCACCCTGATACCAAAACCAGATATAGACACCACGAAAACAGTACAGGGCAGTATCTCTCATGAATATAGATGCAAAAACCCTCAAAATACTAGCAAACAAAATCCAACAATGTATTTTTAAAAATCACACACCATTATCAAGTGGAGTTTATGTCTGGGATGCAAGAGTGGTTTGATATTCAACACAGTACTGGAAGTCCTAGCCACAGCTTTAGATCTAGGAATAACTTAACTGAAGAGGTGAATGACCTGTACTCTGAAAAAACACTAGTGAAAGAAATTCAAGAGGACACAAAGAAATGGAAAGACATTCCGTGTTCATGGACTGGAAGAACAAATACTGTTAAAATGTCTAGATTACCCAAAGCCATCTACAAATTTAATGCAATCCCTATCAAAATATCAACAGCATCTTTCACAGACCTAGAAAAATCCTCAAATTCATATGGAACCGAAAAAGACCCCAAATAGTCAAAGCATCTTGAAAAACAAAACTGGAGGTATCACAATTCCAGACTTCAAGTTATATTACAAAGTGGTAGTAATTAAGGGTATGGGGGCACCTGGCTGGGTCAACTGCTGGAGCATGTGACTCTTAATGTTGGGGTTATAAGTGTGAGCTCCATGCTGGGTGTACAAATTTCTTTAAAAAATAAAATTAAAAAAAATAAAGGAATTAAAAAAAACAGTATAGTTGTGGCATAAAAACACACATAGATCAATAAAATAGAACAAAATATCCAAAATAAACCCGCAATTCGATGGTCAATTAATCTTTGACAAAGGAGGAATGAATATATAATGGGCAAAAGACAGTCTCTTCAACAAATGATGTTGGGAATGCTGAAGAATAAAACTGGACCACTTTCACCATACACAAAAATTAACTCAAAATAGATTAATTTGAGATCTGAAAGCACAAAAGTCCTTGAACAGAGTACAGGCAGTAATCTGACAGTGGCCATGGCAACTATTCTACTTATATCTGCTGAGTTGAGAGACTACATCAAAATAAAAAGTTTCTACACAGAAGCAACCAACCAACAAACCTAAAAGTTGTGGCTCAGTTAACAGTCCACCTCTTGATTTCAGCTCAGGTCATGATCTCACAGTCCTGGGATTGAGGCCCAAGTTTACTCTGGGCTGGGTGTGGAGTCTGCTTAATATTCTCTCTCCCCGGGGCGCCTGGGTGGCTCAGTGGGTTAAAGCCTCTGCCTTCAGCTCAGGTCATGATCCCAGGGTCCTGGGATTGAGCCCCACATTGGGCTCTCTGCTCAGCGGGGAGCCTGCTTCCCTTCCTCTCTCTCTGCCTGCCTCTCTGCCTACTTGTGATCTCTGTCAAATAAATAAAATCTTTAAAAAAAAAAAAATTCTCCCTCCCCCTCTCCTCTTCCCCTCCTAAGTAAATTAAACAAAAAAAAACAGAAATCAACCTACAGAAAGGGAGAAGATATTTGCAAAGGACATAACCAATAGAAGAATTAGTATCCAAAACATATAAAGAACTTCTAAAATTCAACACCCAAAAAACAAATAACCTAATTAAAAAATGCAAAGACATGAACACACGTTTCTTCAAGGAAGACATATAAATGTCCAAGAGACACACGAAAAGATGCTCAGCATTATTCATCATCTGCAAAATGCAAATCAAAACCACAAGATATCACCTCACACCTGTCAGAATGGTTAAAATTAGTAACACAAGAAACATCAAGTGCTGACTAGGACGTAGAGAAAAAGAAGCCTCATACACTGCTGGTGGGAATGCAAACTGGGGCAGATACTGTGGAAAACACTATGAAGGTTCCTCAAAAGTAAAAATAAAATTATACTATGATCCAGTTATCACACCACTGCTATTTACCTTTAAAAAAAAAAAAAAACCCAAAAAACAAGAACACTAATTCAAAGGGATACATGCACCCCTATGTCTATTGCAGCATTATTTACAATAGCCAAATTATGAAAGCAGTCTGATGAACTGGTACACACACACACACACACACACACACACAAACACACACACATGCGTACGCACGGATATTAACCAGCCATTTAAAAGAAAGAAATCATGATATTTTGCAAAAACATGGACAGAGCTAAAGAGTGAAATATATTTCTAAGTGACTTATGTTAAAGAAAGGCAAATACCATATGATTTCACTCATAAGTGGAATGTAAAGGGTGCCTGGGTGGCTCAGTTGGTTCAAGTCTCTGTCTTTGGCTCAGGTCATGATCCAAGGGTCCTGGGATCGAGCCCCGCATTGGGCTCCCTGCTCAGCGGAGAGCCTGCTTCTCTCTCTCCCTCTGCCTGCTGCTCTGCCTCTTGTGCTCTCTCTCCATCTCTCTAATAAACAAATAACATCTTAAAAAAATAAATAAGTAGAATGTAAGAAACAAACAAGCAAAAAGAAAAAAGAGAAGGTCAAAACAAGAACAGACTCTTAACTATAGAGAACTGATGGTTACCTGAGAGGAGGTGAGTTGGAGAATAAGTGAAACAGGTCATGGGTATTAAAGAGTACACTTGTGGGCCGCCTGGGTGGCTCAGTGGGTTAAAGCCTCTGCCTTCAGCTCAGGTCAAGATCCCAGGGTCCTGGGATCGAGCCCCACATCGGGCTCTCTGCTTAGCAGGGAGCCTGCCTCCCCCTCCCTCTCTGCCTACTTGTGATCTCTGTCAAATAAATAAATAAAATCTTTTAAAAAATAATAATTTTAAAAAATAGTAAAATTACACTTGTAATGAAAAAAAAAATGGATTTAAAAAACCAAACAGGGACACCTGGGTGGCTCAGTTGGTTAAGCAGCTGCCTTCGGCTCAGGTCATGATCCCAGCGTCCTGGGATCAAGTCCCGCATCGGGCTCCTTGCTCGTCGGGGAGCCTGCTTCTCCCTCTGCTTCTGCCTGCCATTCTGTCTGCCTGTGCTCGCTCTCTCTCCCTTGCTCTCTCTGACAAATAAATAAATAAAATCTTAAAAAAAAAACAAACAAACAAAAAAAAATTCAGAATTATAGAATTATTACTTTGTACACCTGAAGGTAATATGTCAATTATGCCTCAATTTAAAAACGCAGACTAAACCAAACAAAATCAACACACACACATACACACACACACACACACTCATACCATGAAGTCTAAGTTGCTAAAATTGGACTTGCACTGATTTTCCAAGTGTCAAGAAAGCAACCCAACTCAACCACAAAAATCAGAGTTTACTTAAGACAAACACATATAAATCAATAAAACAGATTTCTAATTCACACTCATAATGTTACCACACTTATGTTGACTAATGCACATTAGCCAAACTAAAGGAGACAAACCGGAAATAGAAGGCCAACATGTTAATATACAATGATATGCATTATTATCAAAAATCTGCAGTGCTTTTTTATTAGTGGGACAGCCCATTTTCTTCCATTAGATTTATATGGGCTGCCAGTTTATTATAATGTTTTGATATGCACTGAACTGGTATCAAGGAACAAGTCCTCTTGGGCAGTGTTCTCCTATCTCAGGAAACAAGTAACCTCACCAATTATAGAGAGGGGCTATGAGAGACCTTGTTCAAATGTATCAGCAGAGGAACTCCCACTCCCAGCCCACCTCCACCATGAATCTTAAGCAGCAAAAGCCCAAGTTTGTCTCATTAGCTCGCTTTTCTTAGAGTTGTCATTTTATTCATTCTGCTATGTTTAGGTTAACTCACCACTCTGAATGAGAGTTTCTTTCTTTAATTATTTGAAAACAGAAGTAAGATTGCCGGGAGGAATTTTTACTTTCTACCTAAGACCTGGGAATACATTTTTTAGATAGTAAAATAATTGAGAAGATCAATTTTGAGTGTATTTTACAATTTAACTGTCAGAGCTTTAAGCCTCCAACACCATTGTCACCTAAGTTTTCTTAAACCAGTAATTCTTTCAGAAACTCTGCTCACAAATCAATAGTTAGATAAGGGCGTAGGACTCTTGACCTCAGATTCTTGTTAGTACAGTGGGGGCAAAAAGAGTTCTTTTCAGTGACTGAAGAACAGGTACTTTAATATATACCATGTTGTTTGAGAAGAAACTCCCTTGAGCTAACCTTAGACGCTAAGGATCTTACCATTCCACATAGGAATCTTGCTCTTAATTCCTCTATGGCCATGGAACCCCTTACTCAGCCATTGGCTGTGTGGAGTCAGAGAATAAACCTCCATGATTTTGACAGCAATCTAGGAGTTTAAATGCTTCTTTCAAAGGTTTCAACCAGTTGGGTTTTTGGGTTTGGGGGATTTTAGCTGTCCACCTCACCTTCAGAAGTATCCTGTACCCCTAATTGCTGAACCTTTCCAAGATCCTGGGATTTCAACCAACATGCTTCTTCGGGACTGTTCCCACTTTTTTAGGACTGGTCAGTCTGATTGATTACCATGCTGTTCTAACATTTTGTTGTCATCTTTTATCGACTGCAGCACCTCTTACATTCATTTTCCCTTGTAAAGTCTTTTTGGGTGGGAAAATGCAAGAGTGGAAATAATGCCATCTAAACATTTAACTAAAACCAAAACTAGCTACATTTCTTCACATTTCCCCATCCCAAATGAAGAACTGTGGACCGGTTCCATAGTGTAATGGTTAGCACTCTGGGCTCTGAAGAACTGTGGACCAAACTTCAGAGGCGAAAGCTCTCATACACTGTAATTTTACACTGGCTCAAAATTCTGAAAGACGGATCACACCGTAAGGGTCATTTTTCGATCACTATCTTTCTTAGTCAAGATTAATGAAGAAATAAAGATGACTCACAACAACCTCTGTTGGTGAGATGGCAAAAGTTTGAGAAAGGAAGATCTTAATTTACAAAGGACAAAGGAGATTTGAAATGAAATTCTACACAACCCATACTCACAGCGCAGACACCGTCCTAAAATAAACCAAATGACACACAGTGGTGATACCCAATTACAGCTTTTCTTATTTGGGACAATGAGAGCTGCTCTTCCCCCACAGTAATGGCAAACACGCATAATTTCACCAAAAAGCAAAAGGCAAGAATTTTACAACATTTTATGCTTCCATTTCCTTTCCTTATTTGAACCTGGATAATTCAGGGCAATGAAATAACCCAGGGTTTTTAGCACCATGCTCTAGGAAGTCTATTAGCAGTCAAGAGAATGCCCTCCGTTTAGGAAATGGCTCAGAAGCACGCATACCTAAACCCCTGTAATGCAAGTTTTCCAAGAACTTCCTGAAACACAACCCAAATATAAGCATTTCTTAAGTTCAGGCATTGTAACAGTGACCAAAAAAACGCCCCGGAGTACTTCAAAATGGAGATTTAAGCAGTTGCTATTAGAATTGTATTACTCCTGTTACTAATAGAAAACCCGTATTCCCCATCTTCCATAAATAAGGCCTTTCTAGAAAATTCTTTTACTTTTAAAGATTTTTTGCAGTAACCACCTATCTCAGGCTCCCTCAGAAGATGTGAACATGCTAATAATGCTAATTTCCTTCACAGGAAGGAAAATTAAATGTAAAAAACACTGTATTTCACTATACCTGGTAATTCAGCAGTTAGATTCTGAGGGCCAGATTCCATTGTTTCCCGTAATACCACCTACATAATGAGCTATGTTGTCACAAGGTCTAGGATCCAATCCTGTAGTTACATGATGCATACATAGAGACAAGGTAGACTACAGAATGGGGAAGCATCTGGAGCTGTTTCAGGGTTTGCCTGGGTTTCAGATGGAACCACAGGCCTGATTACTTGAATCAAGGGTGATTAGGACTCTTCATGCTTCCTTTTTCCAAACGCCAACATTCAGGAAGATAACCATACACAAAGCAACTCAGGCCCTTGGGCTTCTGTGGTTTGTACAGCATGGTGGGGCAGGGAGATCTTTTCTGGAAAATGGGCTACTGTCCTTTGATTAGTAGCAACTTAACAGCTTAGTCTTCATCAAAGCCACCTCCAAATGATATGCTAAAAGAGGTCATCTCTCTTGAGCTACAAAGGTTATTTCATTTCAAGGTTTAACATCCTATCACAACACACCGGCTTCAAGATGTCTCAGCACCTTTTCCAGCACGTCTGTGGATCTTGGAAACTGCCCTATTTCTACCCCTCCAGCCTCACCTCACGCTCAGTCATATTACTGGGTGTTAAAACATAAGTAACATGCCCCCCTTTTCACCTCACTGAGGCTCCCCTAATCCTCGCTACCCCCATTCCCTCCCCATTTCCCCTACAAGTCAGTGCATTTTGTAACTGTATAGGGCATATACTGGCCTTAACTTCAGAATCTCGCTCCCTTAAATCCACATACACCATTGAAAAGCTTGGATTAAATTCTGCCCCTCGGCCCACCTTCAACACTTCGTAACCAACACAGGGCCCTAAGAGATCCTCAGCTGGTGTTTATCCATGAATGGATAAAGTAAACAAAGTTTCGTCTACATGTAGAAGTAAAACTCCAATTCACGCATGCACGGAGTGCTTGAGAGAGAAAGCGGCAAACAGGCGGGAGAGACTCCGCAAAGGGCTTGTCATTAGGCCACACTGGGGCTACTGTCAAAACTAAATGCCTCTTAGTCCCAGTCCACGCTCTCCTACCTTAGTCCAGCTCCACGAGCCGGGCTCCCCCCACCCCCTCCGCCAACAACTGCCACGGCCCAGAAAGGGCTCTGCGGGGTAGCCCCGCTTGTTTGCGGGTCTGTTCGAGGGGCAGAGCCGCCCATCTCTGAAGTGCAAGCGAGTACGGAGCCCGCGTCGGCGGGACAGAGCCGGTGGAGTCCGGCCCCGCAGTCCGCCGAGAGAAGGCGCCAGCGCGAAGGCACCACGAGGGGCAGGTGTGGCTGGCCGCCCTAGGCGGGCCAGGAGGGAGCGGGAGGCCGGGCCGGGAACCGGGGGCGCGCCTGGCGCCGCATTACCTCTCCAAGGCCTGCAGGGTGTAGCTGATGAGCGGCCTCTCCAGGATGGGACAGAACTGCTTCGGGGTGGGGACGCCCATCCTCTCCCCACTTCCCCCCGCCGGCAACACGGCAGCCACGCTGGGAGCGCGGCGCCCTGGCTCGGCCCGGGCCTCGGCCGGGTTCAGCGAAGAAGCCGGGGCCGCCGCCGCCGCCGCCGCGACGCGGGAGTCGCCGGGACAAGGCCCCGGTGCGGCGGGCCTGGGCTCCATGGCGGCGGGCGGCGCGGCAGGCCTGGCTGGACCTGGGCCAAAGCGCCCGGCGAGTGCTCGGGCCCGCGGCTGGGCCAGAGGGTAGAAGGGGGAAGGGCGGGTGAGAGGGGACGGCGCCCACGGACGGAAAGCGGTGAGAGCGGAGGGAGCCGCGAGGGCCAGGCTGCGGCGTGTCCGAAGGGGACGCTCCAGCCGCCAGGCTCCTTCTGGTCGCGTCCGCGGCCTCTGCTCCGAGCCCAGCGCCCCCGGCAGGCCTGAGTTCCGCGTCTCCTCGCTCCTCTGGCGGGCCCCGCAGTCGCCTCAGGGGGAAGCCTCAGCCCTCGGTACACACCGGCGGGTCCCAGGACACTTCACAGCTATGCGTAGGCTGTAGAGGTCGGGACGCCCTCCAGCCCCTGTCCCCTTAAAGACGTTTGCATTCAAGTCACGGGATGGGACAGAGAATTTTCTACGTTTGCTTAAGCTCGTGAGGCTTCCTGGGTCCACCTCAGGAAAGACAGGTGGATGGACAAATGTTATTATGAACCACATCTACTTAAAACCAGACGGCCGCAGGTCTCAAATTTGTCTGCAAACTGGAACTATCTGGGGAGGTCAGAAAGTGCTGACGCCTAGGTCCCACCCTCAGAGACTGGGATTTAATTAGTCTGCGGTGTGGCCGGAGTGTTAGAATGTTTTTCAAGATCCCCAACTAATTCTAATGGACTCACAGAGTCAAAGCAGTGATACCAAAAATCGCTGAACAAGCCCACACACATGAGCTCATTTAATCCCCAGAAGAACCCTACTATTACTGGGGTTTTGTTTGTTTTGGTTTTGTTTTTTACAGAGAAAGATAAAGGTAGTATTGAAATAACTTGTGTAAAATTGCACACCTAATGGCAGAGATTCCTTCAGGCCCTTGCACGCGGAGTTCAGGGATTCCAGGCCTGGAGCATATATGCCCTTATTGAGTGCTGTCCTTGCTGGTCGTGTTTACCAGAAAAATCTAGTTGAGTATTTGTAATGTCAGAGCCCATTGTTTTAGGTCCCTGGAATGTAAACTCCAGGAGAGTAGGATACTTACTTTATTGGTTTGGGTTTTGTGCTCAGCTCCTGGAATTAAAAAAAAAAAAGTTTAATAAATATGTTTGAATGAGCTGATTGAGCCAGTTTATCATAATTGAAATATATTTATTTTTAAATATTTGCTAATTTAATCGTCACCTATAAATAGTTAATGTAAGGTTGTTTAAAAAAAAGGAATCTTTTAAGTGCTGAAAATATTATCAGGTTGTAATATTCCAACACAGAATTTTTACCCATTTTCCCCAGTTTCGGTTAAAGCAAACAAAATTACAATATAATTTTTCTTTTATTTATCAGTGACCGAACATGGGTTTTTTTTTTTAAGATTTTATTTATTTATTTGACAGAGAGATCACAAGTAGGCAGAGAGGTAGGAAGAGGGGGAAGCAGGCTCCCCGCTGAGCAGAGAGCCCAATGCTGGGCTGGATCCCAGGACCTTGAGATCATGACCTGAGCGGAAAGCAGAGGCTCAACCCACTGAGCCACCCAGGCACCCCTGAACATGTTTTTAATACATTCGGTACACTTGTATTTTCAGTACACAAGTTTCAATATAGAAGTACTTTCAATAAAAAGTAACAAGAAAGTACTTTTATTATAATTAGTGTTTAGCTCCATTATAATTGCAGTTTATCATAGCACTGACTCTTAACTGAAAAATAAGCTTCATAATACACTTAACTTGGTAGCACCACCACCACACCTGTGTCTGGCTTATACTAGACACTCAAGGCCTGTTGAGGAACTGAGTGGGTAAATGAATAAAGGAATCTATACAGAGGAGGAAATGCAAATCAAATAATTGTTTCTATTAATATTAATTTTAGCTTCCCTTCTTAATCTAATAATGGCATTAAAAGCTATTTTTCATTTTTTTAAAGATTCATTTATTTATTGGAGAGAGGGAGAGAGAGAAATCACAGAGGGAGAGAGGGAGAAGCAAACTCCTGGCTGAGCAGGGAGCCAATGTGGGGCTCCATCCCAGAACCCTGGGATTATGACCTGAGCCGAAGGCAGACACCTAACCAAATGAGCCACCCAGGAGTCCCTATTTTTCCTTAATCTTCAGCAAAAAAAAAAAAAAAAGCAAGCATAGTAATAAAAGTCTTATATCAATTGCTATGTATTATAAATAAATCTTTACAAATTTTTGGAAGAATCATGTTTTATTGATTTAGCTTTTTATATATTATATATTAGAGAATATTATGTATTAGAGAAATATATAAATTTTGCTCTCTTCACTATGAATCTTAGATCTTTTATACTGTATGTTAACAGTATTTAACAGACTTGTATTGAAAATAAAGGAAAGACTGTTCTTTGTCTATCACGGTATCAGAAGCAACATTTTTTCCTCTATCTTTTTATACAGATATAAAAAATTAGTTTCTTATTATGCATACTTTGGTTAAAAAAGAAAAGGTAGTTTCCATGTAGTCCTATACCAGATTGTAACAGCCACATTATGAACTTATCTTCTCTGCAACAAGTAGCTAAAAGTGCCTACCTTGGAAAGTGAGAACCTCTGTGACCCATTGGTAATAACCACTTTACGGTAAACAATGGTCAGCTGATAAGTTTAGAGAAAATAAACCCCAACCATATCACAATGCAAAGCACAGAAAGGGGAAAATTCTTCTAGTCGTTTTCGGTCTGAGCGTCTATGGTAGGTAAAATAATGCTTTCCCAAACTTGCCCATGTTCTAATCCCTGAAACCTGTGAATATGTTACCCAACCTTATAAAAGGAACATTCCAGCTGTAATTAAATTAAAGCCCTTCAGATGTGGAGTGTAGCCTGGGTGATCCAGGTGTGCCCAATATAATCACAAGTGTCCTTATAAGAGAGTGGTCAGAATCAGAGAAACAAGTGTGAGGACTGAACTGAGCTGTAAGTCACAGTAATAGGAAGCTATGAGCCAAGAATTCCAGGAGCTTCTAGAAACTGCATAGAGCAAGGAACCAAATTCTCAAGAAATTCCAGAGAAATGTAACCCTGCCACCCCATTTTTGAGATTGCTCACATCTACAACACTTAGATAATAAACTTGTTCGTTTTAAGCCACTATATTCGTGATTTGTTAAAACAAACACGGGAAACTAATACAGTTTTATACTCAGGACAACCTTCAAACTTCTAACTTGATGCTAATCTTCAAATAAAGTTATACATGGTAGAAATAGAGTGATGTGACAAGAAAGAAAACACTGTCCATTTGACTTTACTTATGTCCCATAACTATACTTTCAGTACACTATGATTTTTAACATACTCTTTATCCTGTGAATAATAAAATGTGTCAATGTACTGCAAATATTCAAAGCATAGCTTTGTTAAATATGTACCACAATTTTATAAACTCACCTTAAAATGTCTTCAGTTTTTTAATGCATATAAAAGTGCCCATTGGATGAAAGTGGCTCTCATCTTCATATCTGAAAGGCCTAAAACTCCCCCTTGTTGTTTGTTTCTTTAGCAGCGTATCCTGGAAGAGTATCTCAGGGACATTATTATGATTATTACTAAATTTTAGATTAGATTGAGTTTATTTTTTTTTAGTGTTAATCCAAGCATAATTATCACTGCCAATCATTCCCCTCCCTATCCATACTTACCATTTTAATAGCATTTCTAGAGGTTAGTTGGGCTGTTGTTCATAAATGCTAATGAACAGCTTAATGGTTTACCCTTTAACTGCTGAAATAGGAGCCAAACAGGATGTATTACTGTTCTACCATGGGCCAGTCCCAGTATTTCCATCAGTCTATGAATCCCAATTCCTGTTTTGCCATTTTGTCTTACGTTGTAGTCTATTAATCTCTGACCTTTAACTCATTTTTATACATAAAAAAATGATGCTCCACAATGAGGTCTTTCTGTGGATAATTCAAATTAACACCATACGTCAACAAGAATACCAGCTTTCATTTTCTCAATATTTCTTACAAAGCAAATTATCAGCTGTCTCCACCGCCTACTTTGTTTTTCCTATTATAGCTAAGAAAGGAAACAATGATAAATAGCCTTAGGACTGAACGATAAACTTAATATCATTAATGCTACCAAAGTTTAACTTGACATAAGAATCATTTCAAGACAATTGTTAACATATATAGTATTTGTTATGTATTTTATATAATATCATTTACATATTATAGATCATATAATAATCTTAGAAAATGTATTATTGGCACTCTCTGACAGAAATTTTGATATAGTCGATCTGGAGTAGGCCCAGAAATCTGCTTTTCTTAAATTCTCCCTTAGGTGAGTCTATGTAAATATTGGCCAGACCTACAGTTAAGGGGTGCCTGGGTGGCTCAGTTTGTTAAATATCTGACTTTGGCTCAAGTCATGACCTCAGAGTCCTGGGTGGGAGCCCTGAGTGGAGCCCCAGGTCAGGGTCTCTGCTGTCCCTCTCCCTCTGTCCCTACTCCCTTGTGCACATGCGTGCTCTCTCAATAAATAAAATCTTTAAAAATAAATAAAAATAAACACAGATTTTTACAAAATTACACCCCAATTTGCTTTATATTCAATGCATTTAATTTCAAGACCTAAAGCAAGGACATGTAATACATTAAACATGCCAAATAAAACTTGCTTAAGAAATCCACTAAAACAGTTGTGTTTTACTTCCTTGTTAATTTATAAGGAGAAAAACACAAGGGAAAAATATTTAAGTGTAGGGGGAGAATGATGTTAGAGAAATGGAGAACTCTGAGAGCTCAAATGAGTACCTCTGAGAGCTACCAAAGGCCATATCTTTGACCACAACTTAAGCAGAATTGAAATTGTTGCCTGGAATTCTGCTTCTGGACACAGAACTACAGGGTACAATTCTATTGTTGGGTGCCACATAACTTCAGAAACTAAAAGAGGGGAATGATCTCTACACATAAGGAATGTGGGAGGGGAGATATCTTTGAAAAGTTTGTTTAGAAAACAAATGACTAGTCTAGAATTGGTCATGACTATTTTTCATAATCTGTGGAAGGGAAGAATAATCAGAATCATCAAAGAAGAGCAAAAGCTAGAAAAGGAAGATTTGCTTTTGTACAGGGAAGATATTAACAGCAGCTATCCTTATATATTTTAACTGCAACTTATTACTAAAATAATTTTTTTTTAAGATTTTACTTATTTATTTGTCAGAGAGAGACTGAGAGAGCACAAACAGGGGGAATGGCAGGCAAGGGAGAAGCAAACTCCCTGCTGAGCAAAGAGCCCCGATGTGAGGCTCCATCCCAGGACCCTGGGATCATAACCTGAGTCAAAGGCAGATGTGTAACTGACTGAGCCACCCAGGCATCCCCAAAATATTTTTTTAATAAGCTTTAATATTTCCAGAAAATTCTATTAATACTGTCTTCTGAGGGTAAGACATTATGGCATTATGACCACAACCACCACCACCCTGAAAAAGCACAGAATAAGGATAGGAGGTGAGTTGTCTGATAGAGTTTGAATGTGGGACATCATTGCCTAATAATCCCTTAACCATGAGGATACCAAATCTTAAGCACATCAAAAGAGACTATGGTCGGGTGAAGAGAGAGACCAGTGGGATAGCCGGGTTAAGGGAGAGAAGGAAGACTGAGACACTGGTAATTCAGTTTCTTCAGTGACATCCAAAGAATATGAGGATTGAAACAAGCTTCTAATTTTTGTAAAAAAAAAAAAAATTAAATTAAAAAATGCCACTTCATTGTTCTCTAGCTTCGGGTACTTACTGGGCTAGTGACAAGGAGGAAGGGGAGAAGGTGAAGGAGAAGAAGGAAAAAAGAGGAAAAAGACGAAGAGAAGAAGAAGAAGCAGAGGAAGAGGGGGACAAGAAGGATGCAGAGTTTGGGCAGATCCTGGAAATTCTAGTTAGAACAATAACCTAGACAGGCTTAGACAAGAAGCACTTAGTGGTGACAGAGAGACAATGTTTCATGTAGAAATAACTTGCGGCAGATCGCAAAGGGGGAGAAATTAGGTCATTCTGTTGTTTATATTGTATGAATAGAAATAATTTAAATAGAAAAATTAAGTATTTCCATTTGTGACCATGGCTACTGCTAATTGGTTTAAGACAGAAGTGAAAGAATGAATGAATAAATGGAAGAATGTTAAATGTGCTAGTGGATATAAACCTAAATGCATAAAGACCAATTTTCACTTAGTCTTCAGAAACATTTGAATGCTTAAAACTATTCCCAAATGAAAAAAATTTTCAATTTTAAGTTTGCACTCATTCTTCTCACCCCAACTTCATATTTCTTCTCTCTCTCCTATCATTCATTTCTTAAAAGACCTCAAGACCTTGACAAAAGATTAAAAGGAAAAACACTTCCCCTTTTGTCAAATCTTTCCTTACCAATTACTCTCTCCTAACTTCATAAAAATCCATGATTATTATTAACTGCTATAGTACAATAACAAAAATATGCACAAACTAACCAACACTGGTCCTGGGCAAATGTTCACATTTCTGTTATGTATGTCGTTGGCCCTCCTGGCATCTTGCCTTCCTGATCCTTTTCCCTTTCTCCCCACTATCTCCTGAACTGGGTATCTCACCATCAGCTCTGCTGACCAGTAGTTCACCTGTGGCTTTCACCTGTGGGTTCAACCCTGACAGTCCTGACCAGAACTAAAAGCGCCATCCTATGGGAGGGTTCCGTTCTGAATTTGTTTTATTATCCTGGAAGAACTGCCTTACTGTTCATGGGGTGTATCCACCTTCTGGCTACTTTCTTCTTGCTTAGAATTCCCCATCCTGGCACTTGGGTGGCTCAGATGGTTAGGTGTCTGCCTTCAGCTCAGGTCATGATCTCCAGGTCCTGGAATGAGACCCACATCAGGCTCCCAGCTGGCTCAGCAGGGAGCCTGCTTCTCCCTCTCCCTCTGCCTCTCTCCCTTCGTGTGTGCTCACTGTCTCTCTCTTCTCAAATGAATAAATAAAATCTTTAAAAATATATATACAATTCCCCATCTCTTTGGCATAGGGTGAAACAGGACCCCAATTTGAATGGAAAGTCTCAAGTCATCAGAAGGCTAATTTCCAATTAATTGGCTGGATAACTTCTCCAAAAAAAATTAATCACATAAAAACAGATGCCACCACAGTGTCAAGCCTACGAATTCTGATGCCTGGGTTTCCTTGGGATGTTCTATGAACTGGCCTTAATTTATCTCCCATAGCTACTGGTGGTGGCTGCTAAGATCAAGGATTGTTCGAGTTGTGATACTAAGGCCATTCTACCCAACTAAACCTAAATCTCAAAGTGATGAAAATCTCACCTTCTCATTTATCTTGGGGAATGACAAGTAGTAAAAGTTGAGACTCCCATTTTAGTAAATATCAGAATCATAATCTAAAAACATGATATTTGGGGCACCTGGGGGACTTAGTCTGCTGAGCATCCAGCTCTTGGTTTCAGCTCAAGTCATGATCTCATGGGTTGGGGGATTGAGCCCCATGTTGGTCTCCATGCTCAACAGGAAGTCTGCTTAAAGATTCCATCCTTCTGCCCTTCCCTCACTCATGTGCATGTGTGTGCTCTCTCTCTCTCTCCTGCTCATAGATAAATACTTAAAAAATAAAAATAAATAAAAATAAAAACATCTTCTTTTAACTCAGGAAACTTCCAAAGCCTAGAAATAATAACAAGAACTCAAGGAACATACTTTACGCATGAGGCCAGTGCGAGTCTAATCTTAAAAATTATCCACTTAACTAGTCTTTATTTTGAATGGATGGTCAAAGATAAGTGTGCTATGTAATTGCTAAATCAGATTAAATTCTGGAGAACAAGAAGTATATTATTTTAGAACTTTCTTTCCAGTTGTCTATTGCTTTACAACAAACCATTCCTAAACTCAGAGTCTTAAAATAACCATTATATTGCTCTCAATTCTGTAGGTCAGGAATTTGGCTTGGGTTGAATGAAGACAGCTCATCTCCCTCTTCTTTGGGGTTGACTGGGGAAGTTCAGCTGAGGCTGTAGAAGGATCCAAAATGGATTCATTCATAGGTTTGGGGCCTTGGTGCTGGGCTACTGGCTGGGGCATCTCAGTTCCCTTCACGTGATCTTTCTCCAACATGATACCCTGGCCTTCTGTACATAGCAAATGGGTTCTAAGAATTCAAAAGTATATTGCACTAGGCCTCTTAGATTCTATGTCCAGGACCGGCAGAGCATTACTTTTTTCTCATTCTTTGGGTCAAAAGAAGTCACAAGACCAGCCCAAATTCAACAAAAGGGGAAATGGCTCTATACCTTGATGCAAAGAGTAGCACACACAGGGAAAGGAGGAATTAGTAATGACCATCTTTGCAGACAACCTTCCAAAGGCAGCAGTCACCCATTATGGGGATGCATATTCTTTAGATCAGGGTAATGTCTACTCAAATTTACAGACTCCATAGATTCCTGGCCACAACAGAGCAGAGGATTCTAAAGGTAATTTCTAAGAGAGAAAAAAGGTCAAAGAAATGCAGGGTGATTCCAATGGCCTTATCTGCTCTTTGGAATTTGTTTCTACTGATTATACTATAAGCTACCAATAACCATCCAAAACCACCCTTTCTACCATCATAAAAGCCAAAACTAGGGCTACAGTGTTAGTCAAGTGAACATGTACCAAAGAAATTATTTCTACTACTAAATGAAGTCCCTATTGTTACACATACCAAGTGATAGTCCCAAAAACTGATTTCCAAGATCTGACAACTTTTGGTCTCTCTCTTAAGAGAAGATTTCCTCAGAACCATACTGTGTCAGCCAGCACTTTATTATAGGGCAAATGGTGGTGGTGACAGTTTTTTCATTATTTGTATTTTCTTTCACTTTTTAAATTTTAATCACAAGTGCTAAATTCAACTTGAATCAGTTAAAACTATTTCAAATGGTGCTAATGGTGTTCTTAATTTAGAATTCAATAAAACTAAAAATATGAGGAAGTACTTGCAATAACAGAGATGACAAACACAATTCTTTGGAAATCTATGAACAATTTGGAAAGCGACTTCCTTTACTCCCAAACTGAAAACTGTAAGCTCTATTACAATCTGTTGTGGCCATTTATTCTTAAAAAAAAAAAAAAAAAAAAAAAAACCATTTCTACAAATGATATGGGTTTTCATTTTCTTCAGCTATAGTTAGAGGTTCAGCCAACCAGGAATTTCTAAATATTAAACCTGCACTATCTTGGAAAGAGGGCCAAAGCATCTAACATCTATTACAGATGCACAAACTTGATTCATTGGAATGACTCCCTGGTTTTCAATTTTTTATAAACAACACCCTGGTGGTAACGCTTGGAGAAAAATAATGCACGTGCCTAATTTCTTTCATATGGACAGGCGATCCTATTTAAACTACCTTGTTTTTCTGAATTAGACCTCTCTTTTCAAATCATATATGCCACATTTGAACTGTGAATTTCTTCTTCATATTTTAGGACTAGAACTGGATTCAGCAGTTCTGAGAGCCTGGTCCCCAGTTCCAAATTTTCTGAAGAGTAAGTGGCAAGTTTATGAGTAAATGTGTCAGGCCAGGAAACAGTGGAAGAAACTGTCAACAGATGGGGAAAATCAGATGGTGTCAGAGAGGGAGGATGACTTTGACTTTGGCCCTATTCAAACTTCTGATCCTACTCCATGTGGAACCAGAGACCTCCATCGTAATAACGGCAGCTAAGGCAACGGCAGCTGATGAGCTAGGAACTTGGGAGGTGAAAAACAGTTCCACGTCCTTCTTGGCACAAAATATAGATAAGGAGTTCTCAGAGAGGCTACACATCAAAATCATCTGTTGGGCTTTTACAGGTGCAAATGCTGAATGGGATTCTGAAGGGACAGCTTAAAAGTTCTAATTACAATGAGCACCTCTGTTGGCAGTCACTGTACCAGATTATACACAAAGGTGGAAAACCTGATTGGTTTGCATGATGGATTGACCACAGAATCAAGGGAGAGGTCCCCTTTTTCTCTGTGGTTCCATAGCCTTGTTGAGTAATTACAGCTAATTATAGGTATTACCTGCAAAGGACAGTTTTATGTGTTTATATCAATAATTCGTTCAGATCTCACAACTGTATGTGTGAAACGAAGTTGATCATTGCTGCCTTTTTGCTGATGGGGAGCCTGACATTAGTGACTTGACAAAAGACGTGGTGGGTTGTGATGCCATGGCTATGTAAACTATGCAGACCTCCAAAGAGGTCAAGGTTTTCAGTTTGTTCTCAGTACTCTTCATAGTGAGGTTTAGTTCTTTACTGATGATCTTGACCAAATTTTACAATAAACTGTTCTTCAGTGAATGATAAGCAATATCTCCTACAGCACACACTCATAAAATTTGATGAGCTAAGTTTTTAAGCTTAGAAGTGTAGAGGCATTGCAAAGTATAAGATGCCTTAGAAATCAAGATTTCTCTTCATTGTGAACGATGGCCCTTACATCATCATTCCAGAACATAAATTAAATTTTTCTCTCCAAATATTACTACTTCCCTACTTTCTTACCTGACTTCAACATTTTCTATTATTTCTAAATTTTCATTTCAAAAATTGTCTGACATAAGCCACTATAGCTCTTCTTGAATAGAAGTGTATTACAAATAAATTGAAATTGAGCTCCACGTTCATGATGAAATATTGTCCCAAATTTCACAGTGACTCAATTTTTAATGGCCTTTGTTGTTGAATTTGAAAAAAGTTTTTTAAAAGTCTTAGACATATTCAATTGTTTTTTTTTTTTTCAAACATCCCTGGTATAACACAGAGACATCACTACCCTTTACAAAAACAATACTTTCATTTCCTAGCTTGTCCTAGCATAATACCCAGGGACCAAAGCCACTGTGTTGCAAAATTTCAGGAGACACAAGGCCTAGGAAATATGCTGCACATTTTGCCTCCTAAAGTGGGGTAATGCAATGGTACAGACAAAAACTTTCATTTATTATTCTATTGCTTGTTGTTAACTAATTTTAGAAGACTGCGAGAGTTTTTGTGTGTGTATATTAGGTTTGGGATTTTACAAAACTGATTTTATATGCCTAAATCACATGTTTTAAATCCCTCAAAGAAAGGATGAATTGAAATTTGCTTATTTTTTTCTGGTAAAAACTATTCACTGAGCTAACATCTAAAAAATTGAATTTTACCCTAGGTTTGAAGTGGAAAATTGTTTTCTGTGAAGGAAGATTTTGTTCAAATGATTAAAAAGTAATTAAAATGGAGCTCCACTAAGGAGTTTGTTGTGGGAGAGAAAGTGATCTCTCCTTCCTGAATGATAGCTAAATATTTTCATAAAGTAGTGTAGTTATTGCAACAGCACAAATTATATTAATAGCTAGTTGGGCATTGAAATAAAATGTTGCGGGTTCAAACGTTCCCCTTTTAATTAAGTTTGTCACATGAATGGAATAAAATCTATTTCTCCTTTTTGTGCTTCTGGGACAGAGATCCATTTGTTCAAAAATTTCTTGCTTATAGTCATTAGCATTCAAACTCTTTTGTTGTCATGTTGTCAACAAGCTGAGAAGCACAACTGAAACACAAACTAGCAGAAGTGAACATAAAAACCTTGTATCAGGGTGCCTGGGTGTCTCAGTGGGTTAAGCCTCTGCCTTTGGCTCGGGTCGTGATCCCAGGGTCCTGGGACAGAGCCCTGTATGGGCTCCCTGCTCTGCAGGGAGCCTGCTTCCCCTTCTCTTTCTGCCTGCCTCTTTGTCTACTTGTGATCTCTCTCTCTCTCTGTCAAATAAATAAAATCTTAAAAACAAAACAAAACAAAACAAATTTGTATCTCTTGAGTGTTTGATAGAGCCATTTATGACCAGAGTCTGAAGATCAAGGTTTTTTAGGTTGCTGATTATTCACTCATAGTTTAAAAGATGCCTAGGACTCAATACAATGCCATGTCCATTGTACCACTCACCCATGTTGACTGCCCCCTTTTGATACTTGTTTATAATTATCTATTATAAATAGGGATCTCCAAAGAAAGGTATGCATACCCTCAAAGTTGTGCAAAATCATCCATTAGGCACCAGAAAGTAAATACTAAAGCTTCTGTTTGCATTTGCTTTCATTTTCATCTTTTTTAAATTTTATTTTTTGTGAGTTCTGCAATGTATTAACATTAGTATAACAGCAGTTGTATCTTAGCTAAAAATGTGTTACATGTATATATTGCTAGTGCATGCTCAAAATTTTTTAGCGATAGAGGTACTCGTTCAACAAAATTTAAAGCCAGTGTTCGATAGTTCTGTACTCATTTTAACACTGGATCTTTCTGGGCCCCTACCTTCTTTATGACTTTAGGTGAGTTACTATAAATTCCTTTATGGACAAAATATAACCAATAATGATGTATTACGGAGGATGTAGGGATGACTGTATCCTTTTTATGAAGAGTTTTTTAAGAGATAAAGTGCAGTTCAAATGTGTGGGAACACCCTGAGAGCAGACAATAGCTCACTTTTGTATCCCCTAGACGTCTTCCAAGGGCTGGCAAATAGAACGTGTTCTATAAATAGACAAATAAATGAATGAATGAGGGTCTGCATATCATTAATATTCTTATGGGAAAGAGCAAGATGTGGTTTGACACATAAGTGGTCATAAATAAGAAGAAACAAGGTAAGTCTTTCTCCAACCCTTGCTCTTCGATTTTTGAAAAAGTCATTCATTTTTGCGGAGCTCCGTTTTTTCCTTCATAAATGAGCCACGATAATATCATTTTCCTCTCTTACCTCACAGGGTAGTTTTCAGAACGAAATTTATGTGAGTCTTAGAGATAAAATTTTGCCATAAGCTCTCAAGTAAACTCTGCTAACATTGGTGATTATATTTGGTTTCTATCATCTTCTGCTAAATTGTGCTCAAGTGGAAGGAAAGGTTCCTCCCTGCCTCATGTTTTTGTTGCATTCCCTTCAGGATCTAACACAATGCTTTTCCCATAATAAATTCTCAAAAAAAAAAAAAAAAAAAGCGGGGGGTGCTGGGACGGGGGGATGGGGAGATTAAAGAATGGTGGCCTTCTGTTTCAAGCCTGCCTGTGCTTTTGAACAAAAAGATTGTGCTATTTGAGGGGTTCCAACCAGTACCAACTTGTGTCCCCCGCAAGCACTTTTTATCAGTAAAAAGGCAAAGCATGTACTGAAGAGAATGCTTGATTTATACCTGCCTAGGCAATCAACCTGCCACCCACAGGAGTGTTGGTAGTTTGGCAGTTAATCAGCAAGGCAATTTTTGTGCTCTATTCTCTGTTCATGATCCTTCGAGTTTGCTCCATAATGGTGCTCCTTTGTCATTTTGTCCCATAATGAAATCTCTGTGGATAGAGAATTTATCTGTATCTCCACAGCAATTCCAGGGCTAGAGCAATGCCTGATATATCCAGGTGCTCAAAAAATACACTTGTTGGAAAATGAATTAAACTTGAAATGAAGACTATGTGTACTTAACTAAAAAGATGAGGTATTTACCAAACCATTAATTTGATTTAGTTCACTAAAAGTTCCCCCCAATTTCTGTCTTTATAGAAAAGATTGGACAATAAAAGTCAACAACTGGAGTTTGTGCTAAATTCTTTTCCAGTGTTTTGAGGTACCTCCCCATATTCAAATAACATTACAATTACTGTCCTGCATTTATGTGTACACGTATTTGTTTTAAATGTACATAAATAATGGACATCCTTTCGGTTAAAACCCAGTTCTAGCTAAGCTTCTATTTTTTTAAGAACCATAGTTTCATGTTTGAGGAAAAGGAAAAAAAGCAATCACTGTTTGAACATCCATTCTTAAGGATGTACCTTTCTTTGAACCAATTACACCTTTTTCCAAATTTATTTTACACAAAAACCAAAGAGGTTATATAATGAATTTTGTGGTTTAACCATTCAAGATATCATTATCTTTACTTTCAGAAATGGTGTCATGAACTTGAAGATTAGAAAATATCTCATTTTTGGTACTGTTTAAATGTGCTTTCTTTAAGACTCAAATTTCAGATACAATATTTCTCACTTTGTTAAATTTCACTTTTTTGAAACTTATTATCTCTACAAGGTTTATAAAATCAGAATACTAAGAGTCTCAAAGTTGTGCACATTTACACAATTGACCAATTAAATTCCTTTCTCTTTCTCTTTTCTCAGCCTGCCCACCACTTGGTGAGTCCATTAATAAGGAATGGATTGACCAAAAAGTCAAGGAGTGAGAGGAGAGGCAAAGTCCTGGGTAAAAAGAACTTAACAGTTAGATCCTGTAGTTGGATCCAAGAGCTGACTTAAAATAGCTCTTTTCAAAGAGGACTTTAAATTGCTGTCTCCTTACCAATCTGGAGAATTCAATTTGTCAAGATTAGTTGATTCTCGTGCAGATAATGTAAACTGACAGTTAGCAACATGTAGGGGTCTGGTGACCAAGCCAAGAAATTTGGTAGCATAGGGTAAGTGGAAATGAATCTTTTCCTAATCAGGATTACATTTCTTAGACATTGCTTAGCCTGTTACATATTAACAGCATGTTTTAAACAGATTTTGTGCTTTTTAAAGCTGTTATAATTATAAAAAAGAGATTTTTTTTTTTCCTGCTCACACATTAATTATGAGAAAAAGTGATGATGAAGTCTTAGTTATTGACTCACGTTCTTATCCTAAGATGCCAGGGATTTTCACAGGCTGATTGGCATAATTAAACTTCTTTTGGGTGGATGACTAAATTAGGCTCAAAAAGAACTTAATTTAGAGTTTAATCTATAAATATTCATTTACTACAATACAGTGGAGTTATTTTTTAAGTGACAGATGCTACTCTCATTAGTAAATATATGCAATAGATTTTACAGATACCAAAGAATATAGCCAAGAAAAAAAAATTCTTTTGAAAACTGAAAAAAAAAGACATTTGTGCGATATCTAGATCTCAGCTAGCAAAAATTAATTAATTAATAGGTCTAAATTATGCTTATCTACAACGAAGCCAAAGTACCAGCTTCCCAGATGTTTTTAATGTCACCCATCCCATTATAAGTCCTCAAATGCTGACAGTACCTCCTCTGGGGCAGAGGAGATATAAAAGAGAACAGATGCTAGCAGAATGGGGAAGTGACACCATAGGCATGTTGGACAAAATAATTAGAGAACTTAAAGCAGGAATATGCAAGGAGCGTTGCATAATTGCACATTACTGAACAATCACAACAATCCACTGACCAGTCTACAACATCTTCCATTAGAGATGAGGCACCTCCCTTTTAATGAGTACTCTTAGTACTGGAAGGCAAATGGCACTTTTGAATAGCCAGATGTTCTGTTTATATTGACTTCCATTGTCAAACAAGGGATCATCAACAAAACAAAAGATCGTTTGCTTTGTTTTATTTTGTTTTGCTTTGTGTGCTTTCCCCATTGTAGATACTTGATTAAGATTTGCTATACTCTCTTCACTTCCTTCCTTGCACTTTCTGCTATTTATCTTTTTTTAAAATTTCTTATTTGCCACTCTAAACTGTAAACTACCCGTGATCATTTTTCTTAGGGAGGGAAGCATTTTTAAAATCAAATTATAATATTTATGAAGAAAAGTACACATATCCTTAGTGCAGAGGTCAATAAACCTTCACAAATTGAACACAACTGTATAACAAGTACCCAAATTAAAGAACAGAAGATTTTAACAACATGCCAGAAGACTCTTGGTACTGTTCTAAGTTGTTACACTCCAAAGGTGAATGTTTCTGACTTCTAAAAGCTAAGATTTCTTTTGCCTCTTCTTGGACTTACTAACAATAAAATTATGTGGTGTGTACCATTTTGAGTCGGGCTTCTTTTGTTCAACATAATTTTTATGAGAATCATATTGTTTTGTATAGTTGTAAACCACTCTTATTGTTCTAGGTTATTACTTGTGTGAAGACACCACCATTTATCCATTCTACTGCTGATTTGCATTTGGGTAATTTCTATTTGGAACTATTTCAAATAATAATGCTATAAATATATGTTCATAAGAAACATGTCTTTTGGTGAACACATGTATGCGTCTCTGTGGTATATACACCAAGCGCTGTAATTGTGGGGCCATCCGGTATGCATATGTTCAACTTCAGTAGATATGCCACACGGTTTTCCAAAATAGTTAAACCGATTTCCACTTTTACCAGTAGTATGCAAATGAGGAATCATATCTGATTTGTTCATCAGTGTATATCCTGCACCTGTCATAGTGCTGAGCACCTAGCAGGCACTCAAGAAGTTATGGCTGAGTACATTCAATTCATAGGTGTTAGAGGTATCCAAATGACTATTGGCTTTTCATTCATGTTTCAGGTTTGTAGAAGCCTAAGCAGTTTCCAGCCCATTTCACAATTTTGCTGAAAGACACCCCTGCAAAAAGATCTCCTCACTGAAGGCTGTTTTCAGGCACAAATAGCCCATGCAATGGAATAAATGATAGCACTTTGACAGAATATGGATATGTTAGCACGAGAGAGCATGTTAGTCTCATTTTTTTCCAGCTTCTCCTTATATAGCTGAAGTCACAGCGACCTTAATAAATCAAAGTAGGTGCCCTAAAATTTAAAAGGTATTCTTTTTTTTTTTAAAGATTTTATTTATTTGAGAGAGAAACATGAGAGAGAACATGAGAGGCAAGAAGGTCAGAGGGAGAAGCAGACTCCCCATGGAGCTGGGAGCCCGATATGGGACTCGACCCCGGGACTCCGTGATCGTGACCTGAGCCGAAGGCAGTTGCTTAACCAACTGAGCCACCCAGGGGACCAAAAAGGTATTCTTGGGATTCATAAGTGGATATATGCTTTATTTCTTTAAAACTTTGGGTTAAATGATTACTTGATTTGTATAAAATGTGTTTTGCCAAGAACAGATTGGAGATACTATTTCATTACTATAAAACTCATATTTTTACTTGACTGCCCTCCAAAACACTTTCATCCTTTTCCTTTCTTAAATAAAACAAATCATTTTTGTCAGTGTAAAATATTGCTTAGATTTTCTCTTTGGGATGGGATTTGTTCTCTTTTTTACACAGTCTGATCAAAATCAGTTCTTTTTTTTTTTTTAAAGATTTTATTTATTTATTTGACAGAGAGAAATCACAAGTAGGCAGAGAGGCAGGCAGAGAGAGAGGAGGAAGCAGGCTCCCTGCTGAGCAGAAAGCCCGACGTGGGGCTCGAACCCAGGACCTGGGATCATGACCTGAGCTGAAGGCAGAGACTTTAACCCACTGAGCCAACCAGGCGCCCCTGATCAAAATCAGTTCTAAGGATCAGTGGGTTTTTTTGGATGAACTTTTTACTTTATTTTATTTTAAATTATTTATTTATTTATTTGACGGGCAGAGATTACAAGTAGGCAGAAAGCCAGGCAGAGGGAGGGGAAGCAGGCTCCCTGCTGAGCAGAGAGCCCGACGACGACGTTGTGCTCCATCACAGGACCCTGGGATCATGACCTGAGCTGAAGGCAGAGACTTTAACCCACTGAGCCAACCAGGTGCCCCGGATGAACTTTTTATTTGTTCACTTCTTTTTATCAAATGCAGCTAACAAAATCATGTGGAAGAGTAATCAAGTTTTCAGTCTTTCATCTAAAGAATAGGTACTTTATAGTACATAAATGAAAACTGAAAGAAATTCAGTTCAAATTTACTATGCTCTTCCTCAACAACTACAAATACACTGAGGAGGGTTGAGTCTGAAGAGTTCCAAGGTCTGAGACATTAGACTGGATTCGGATGAAGGTATGTGTAGTACATTCTACTAATTGCATCGAATCTTTGCCCCTTCTAGAGTATCAGTAGCCTCTGGCATATTACCTGAAGTTTCCCCCAGTAAAGAAACACAGTATAGTTCCCCACACTTTAAATTTAGTTATGTGCCTTTCTTTAGAAAATAGAATGTAGGAGGACATGAGTGACCAAAGGCTTAAAAAGTACCTGTGCTACTAAGCTTACTCAAGCTTCTCCTACAAGCCTCTCCATGAGATACTCAGCTAGCTGGCTGGTTCATGCAGGAAGCCTTGAGACATGAACAACAGAGGCCAACTACGCCAGCTGAGCCTAGTCTGTATCAGCTGAACTGCCATTGTCCTCCAGATGAAGAAATGAGTCCAGCTGTTCTCAACCATGCTAACCCAAAACCCATCTAGATCAACTGACCTCCAGAATATCCTTAGACATGTGATCTAAGTAAGTGCTTATTATTTTATGCCACTGGAATTTTGTGATTATTGTAATGGAGTAGCATTGAAGACATAATTAAATGACACAGGATCATTAGGTATGCACAGCTTGATTACCACATGTTTCCCAGAAGATGGTAAAAGGGGCAGGTGCCACAGCAAGGGCGACTTGTCAGTAGGTAAGAGGCTTATCCAAGTTATAACTAGAGAGAGTCTTAAAAACAGGACTACAGTTCAGCATATGAAGAGCTTAGAGATCACATTCTGTTCTAGCAACAGGAAAAAAAAAAACAAACTGAAAAATCAACAAGTCTTTTTAGATCTACCAGAGAAATGAAGTCATGGGGCATACCACTAGCTCAAAAATGACTTTTATAAATGTCTTACAGATTGGAATCCTTTCCACCCTTCTAATCTTACTACTAACACATTTTATGTGCCCTGTTTGTCTTTTCAGAAAAAGACCAGATCCTGTGTAAGAGTAAACCACTTACTCACTTTAGGCCGTTCTTAAGGCCCATTAGATTTCAGGTCTCATCGCTAGTAGAAAAAGACAACTGTTTCAAGAAATAACATGTTGTAGAAAGTAAGGGCTAAAGTGAAGAGCTGTCTAGACTCTCCCAGGTTTCATTGAATTAAAACAATATGGCAATATCGACACCTTTTTGGTTATGGTTTGAAAACAGATTTCTGTGTGAACATCCTTAAAATAAGGGTAGGACTAAAAAAGAAGGAAAAAATCAAAATACTACTGCCTGACTCAACTAACCCTATGTTGATGTAGAAAACCATATCAAAGAGAGCATGCGTCAGTTAGACTTGCACAAAAACCTACTTTGTTTCATCCACATTGCTAAGATTTTTCTGGTTTATTAGACAATGAATTTTGTGTTAAGAGCAGGGTATACACACTGTAATTAGTCATCTGTCTGGGCTTCAAAAATCTGCTTGAGATGCTGATTTCGCCTCTCAAAAGGACTGAACAATAGAATCAAGAAATGTAGACGGGAACTGCAAGTGTGAAATAATGAGTTGAAATAATGAGCCTAGAGAAAACTGGAAAGAAATAAGAAACATTGGGGAAAACACCCTCCACATGAAATAGACTTTCCGTAAATCCTTGACAGAGACTGGATCCAATCTTCACACTGAACGGCCTCTTCCATCAAACCTCACCATCACTTTTTGTTTTTCTGTTAATTAATTTACAGCTGTCTGTGTAGCATTTGTCTGCTGCAGTGAGATCCCAACCAGCCAGGAATCAGGGATTGTGCAAGGCCTACCATCAGCAGGAGGGAGCCTTGCCTTCTTGCAACAGTTTGGGAGACATTTCCCATGGTGGCAAGAAGAAGAGGTGGCACTTCTGGCCATCTTGCTTTGTCAACGGGGTCTCGACAGCCTCTATCTCATAGCAACAGTCAATCCCAACTCCTTCATCCACTAAGGAATTCCCTGGTTTGGAAAAACAAGAGGAATTCTTCCTCACCAGGAGCCTACCCACTTATTACATAAGAAATGCAGATGGTACAAAACATGGTTTACCTCTTCAAGAAATTTCAATCTAATTGAAGGGGGGAAAAAGTGATGTACACAAAACCTCGTGTAATTAAATGGTCGAGTATGTGGTTGCAACAGATGAGATAGGCATTCGGTAGAATGATTTCTATTTCCATTTCCAAAGAGTTGGATTGTTCATCCAAGGTTTATGTGCTGTATGATAATAGAAATAGCTTAGTAATCAGAGCTGGTATAACTTGTATGTAACTTGTAATTTCACCTATGGAAAGCAACTACAAAACGAGACTAAAAAATGATCAATATCTAACTCCTATTTTATTTTATTTTATTTTATTTTTTTAAAGATTTTATTTATTCATTTGACAGAGAGATCACAAGCAGGCAGAGAGGCAGGCAGAGAGAGAGGAGGAAGCAGGCTCCCTGCTGAGCAGAGAGCCCAATGAGGGGCTTGATCCCAGGACTCTGAGATCATGACCTGAGCCGAAGGCAGCGGCTTAACCCACTGAGCCACCCAGGCGCCCCTCTAACTCCTATTTTAAAATGATCAAGTCATACTTTATTCCTAGTACAGAATAATATAAAAAATGTAGTTTTTCACCTATAGAAATGGAAATTCTAATGTTTCTCATGTTTCTTCCTTTCCTCATATAAAAAAGACACAAATGGAGAGTTAATATCCATATTAAATATAAGCATTAATTAGGAACGTAATGTTTCTGAGAGATATAAAACAAATTTGCCAAGCATATTTAGCATATACTGGTATGAAAAAAAGTTTCATCACTTTTTTTTTTTATGCCAGTAAACTATGTTGAAAGAATCTTTCGTAACAAAGCCTCTATTGATACCTTCTAAATATCTTCTTGTGAGGCCAAGGATAAGACATACTTCCAGATACAGCAGGCACATTAACCTGGAATTTTGCCATTACTTTTCAGAATGGTGTTAAATGTTTTACTTCCATTTATGTCATTGTCTTCTGGGTTTCTCCTTATAAAATTTTCCTGGCATCTAGAAGAAAATATGGTTAACAAAGAAATTAGTAAATAAGGGAGAGGTTAATCAGGTTGTCAAAGACGATGATAATTTATAAAATACAATTACTAAGAGCTTAGAGCCTTTTAGGGGGTTGTAAAGGAGGACTGAGAAATGTGCAAGAAACACTTAGAAGTATAGTTTAAGTAAATACTATGAAATCTTGCACAAGTTTTCCAAAATTATATGACATTTACTATTTTCAGAGAATATAGGCAAGTTCACGTGTTATTGTTCTTTTTTGTCATTATCACTATTATTATTTTTATAATTATTGTTTTAATGATCCATTGGGCTACAGGAAAAATAATTTGTATTCATTTTAACTCATTTAATTCTATTCCTGTTTTTAAATTTGTTTTATAATGTAGATTATATGTTTGTGTAATTTGTAATTAAATAAACATGTATTGGATTAAGATACTCGAAGTTTTTTTTTTTTCCCCTTGTGGAGACATGCTCAAAACATTTAGAGAATGACCTTAGAGAGTTATAAGTCATCAGTTAACATAAATTATAAGAAGAGAAATGAGAATATAGCAATAGTCTGAATGTTTGAAATTGGATTGACATATTGCAATGGAATTACAAAAATCAGAAATAAAGTGGAAAATTACGGTTTCTGTTGTTGAGGAAATGAATGAGAAAGCCTTGGGTGACATATTGGTAAAGTAAGCAAATCCAGTTGTTTTCAGGATTAAGAATAGGGGCAAAAGGAGCATAACTGCAGGAAAATGTTTCCTACATCAACTTTTGTGTCAAAAAATACATGAAATAAATGGGAAATGACAACACAGCTAAGAAAAACAAACTTAAGATGATTCAAAAAGGCATTGGATAAAGGCATTGACAGTAAGAGACTGAGAGTGTGCACACATGCTCCTTCTTTGAAAGCTATCAAAATGCCAGAGCTTTTCATTTTTACTTAAAATTAAATAAGATCAATCCAGAGTATCTTCCAAAAATGTTTGTTCTTAACCTTGCATTCTCCTTCTTTACTAACTCATCCTTTTTTCCTATATCTCTCCCTGCCTTACTCTTAGTCTACTTTCTGGATCAAGGACTTAGAGAAGAAACCCCCACCCAGGTCTACATTCACCCCCACTCAGCAAGCTCATCTCAACTAAGAAACACAACAATAACAATAATATTAGCAGTAACAACAAACATTGTGAACCCTTACATTCAGAAACTTGTTTAAGGCAGATTTAACTACCCATTTTAGAGGAGGAAATTAAGGTACATATTGCTTAAATACTCAACTATTAAGGGCAAGGCCAGGATTCATACCCAGGTATTAGGACTCCAGTACTTTTACTCTTAACTATAACGCAATACTCTCTAACAATACACAACATAAAATAAAAGTGATTTAAATGGACTCCCCATTTAATCTTTCTTTGTATTCCCATTCCTAGGATCCTAACATTCTAGAACCTTTGTTTGATGGAGTAATATCATCATTAGTGAATTAAACCCAACATATGGCCTTTCAAGTGTAAGAGAATGGAAGAAGAAGAACGGGGAACTATTCCAGTTACAGATGTTATTGTTGTGCATTCAGATGTAGGTGAAGAAGAAATTACAAAGTTGGCACTGTTTCTTATCCTTTGTACATCTAAAGGCTGTGCTAGGCAGTGTAACCACTAAGCAAAGCCTGGCACAGCTGTTCATTCTTTCTCATCGTCTTTTATCTATGTAGTGCTTCCTCTTAAAGTGAGTCTTTGAAATTCTGAAAGCCAAGTGCTTCATTTCCCATCATTCCACACCTAAGCCAAGTTTCAAAATTGGCTTTGATGTGTATTTAAAGTGTCTTGGCATTCTGCTGCCATCATTCCCTGGATCCGTCCCACTCTGTGAAACTGTGATATGATCATCTCCGTCCCAAAGGAAGAGACTAGCTGCATATGGAACCATGATGATATCCTTCTACAACTTTGTGGAGTTCATGAGTTACACTGATGAGTGCTGGAGAGTACAATGTGAATGGGCAAGAGTTACACGTTTTGAAATCATGCTGAGGTGATGTAGCCAGCCTTCTTTTAATCCATAGACCTTCAACCTTATAGTTTTAGTTCTGAAGTTTTCTTCTCACCATAGATCACAATGGCTGCCTAGCTAAAACACTGCCAGATTCAAATGCTTTATTTTCTAATGCTGTGGAACAGGCTTAACATAATATATATTGATATTCTAGATAATGCCGTTGGGTAACCATTATCATACTTGGTGAGTCATTCTCAATTAATTCCTAAGGGATTAATGGAATTGATGGTTTCTTCTTTTTCTGACTAATAAGACTATTTCAGAGCTTGAATGGCTTTCATGAAATAAGCTAAAAAAAATTGATTTATAGTTAATCATTCACCTGTGACTGGACGTCCTAATGACTTGGTTGTTATTAAAATATATAACAATGGTAATAGCAAAAATGAACATCTAACACTTACCGCCCTGACTCAATCCATAGAAGGTAACTTTATGAAAATGTCTCAGAAGCTAGGAGACTCTACAGTAAATATGCCTCAGTTTTTCATGTGCTACATGATTTTCTCAAAAAATTTTCTCAGATTTTGTATCTTTCTGGCTTTACTAGGTTGGTTGGCTTCTTGAATTACGTGATATCTAACCTTAAACTAGGACATCTAAAATCTCCGGATTTCTCCTAAATGTCTCTTTCAGATTCTCATCTCATGTATAAAATAATGAAATGGGAAGATTAATGGTGGAAGGGACCTTGGAGACCATCTTAGTATCTACATTCTAGAAATGAACAACGAAGAAAGATTCTTCTTCTTTTCTTTCTCTCTCTCTTTCTTTCTTTCTGTCTGTCTTTCTGTCTTTCTCTCTTTCTTCCAACAGAGAGAGAGAGGTGATGGGGAGGGGCAGAGGGAGAAAGAAAGTCTTAGGTAGGCTCCACACCCAGCATGGATCTTGACATGGGGCTCAACCTCACAACCCTGAGATCATGACCTGAACTGAAATCAAGAGTTGAATGCTTAAAATGAGCCACCCAGGTGCCCCAACAAAGAAAGAGTCTATAACAATTCAGTGCTTGCTTAATTTAGTACACTGTTACAGACATTGTAAAGAAAAGTATGCCTGAGGAGACTAGGCCAGGCAGCTTATGTTTTGCTCTGCATATCTACCCTCTATCCTTCACCCTCCTCTCTGTCCCAAGGTCTAACTATATGGATTACGTTCACCACTTCCAAGCCCATGGCCTCCAATGGAGACTGCCAGTGGAGAGCCTTGGCAGGGGATCAATCAGAAAAAGTAAGGAGAAAGGAGAGTGACAAAGTGTTATTCCCCTGGCTCCCTAGATTTGTAGGATCTTCTGACCAACTCCTCAGATTGACCATAGTCCACTATTCCTCTCAATGTGTTTCCTCCCCTGCCAGAGTCCAATAACCTCATCCTTCCCTCTCTTCTTGGTCTCTGGGGTTATGACAACTTTGTTGGTGCTGGCCCTGTGATCCCCCACTATGCCTTGTGCTTTCCTTACATCCCACCCAGACTTTTATAATTAGTCCCCTTGTAAGTTTATCCACCTTAATTTATTCTGAGTGTGTTGCCTGTTTTCTTTTGGGACGCCAGGGATGTCAACTCAGATCTCAAGAAGTATATAATTTAGCTGTTCAGAAATAGTAGACTTTTGAGATTGGAATTCTAGTCTCTTAACTCCTGAGAGATCAAGTAGCCCCATATGGCCCACAGACCAGCTTAAACTGATCTTAAACAGCTTTAAAAACTTAAACCTAACAAGTAGACTGGTACTCATAGTTTAGCAGGTAGGGATTTTTTTTTTTTAAGTCTACTGCTAGTATTTAAAAATTAAGAAAGTTCATATAAAGTATTTGTACTGTTGGTGGAATTTTCCTGCCGTGTGTCAGAGTACTTTGTTATGAGGGCCATTTTTCTAACATCCTCATTATTTTCCCTTGTCTTACTCCCAAGCCACTGGTCCTTCTAGGCACTGACTTTGCAAACCCTCCCCTGATGTATTTTCTCTTCCAGATATGTTTGTATTCGAGAAAGATCAAAAATGTTAAAAAATGGAATACTGTGAAGAACACTGGGTATTATATACAACTAATGAATCATTGAACATTATATCAAAAACAAATGATATACATGTTGGCTAATTGAATCAAAAATTTTTTAAAGTATTGAAAAAAAATTTAAAAATGGAAATGATCTTCTACTGTAAAGTACTGGGTATCAGTAGTTACAAAAGAGCTGGAGAGAGGATTTTTTTCATTTATAGTTGCTTTGTTTGTTTGTTTGTTTGTTGTTTTCACCAGGGACAGAGAGCAGCAGGTCTTCTGATGGCCTTGAGCAGTGTCTGAAGGTTCCTATTCTGGGCAGCAGTCCTGAGAGACTGGCTTTTCAGAACTCATTCCAAAGCTATGCTATGGTGTTGATTGTGTGTCCTTACAAGCCTTTTTCCCCTGTCATCAGCATTTTCCAGCTCTTAATTTCAGCTTCACATACAGCTGTCCTGGCATTGTGGTCATCTTCCCATCGAACGTACTTATCATGACTACTGGTAATAAAAGAGACAATAAAACACAATAGAAAATTCTTAACCCAGAATGTCCAGAAAGCACACCTGTTTCAGCTTAATAATATTACTGAATCATAAATATCTTAACTCCAAAAGAACACCATGATCAAAAAAGAGCCTTGTTCCAGTTCCAACATCTGCCAGAGTCACTCTCTTGGATTTCCCCCCATTATATGGATTGAGGAATGGGGATATAATGTACATTTATACAAATGCAATTCAAGTCTTTAAAATATTATTACCCTTGAACATATGTTAATGTCTGAGAACCGCTTAAATTATGCAATATCAGTATGGGTTGCATGATATCACTGCAATCATCTGTTGTAATCCATAAAAGTCTCCATATTTTTGGAGATTGCTTCACTAGAAGTTTATCATTACTCAGCCAGGCCAATCAGCATGTTCCTCCTCTCCTAAACAAATTGATTGCAGTTACATTACTCTTAAAGTTTACGATTATTTTAAAATTTCTATGTAAATGTTAGGTGCAAGCAATATTTGGTGTCCTAGATGAAAAAATATCTGGATATGTGGTTTGCTAGAATTATCTATAGCTATTGCCTTTACTTGTGCTATCATTAGCAATACAATGGCTCCACTTTATAGACACTATTAGGAACTTTTATATTCAATATCAATGTTGAGAAAAAGATGGTCTAGAAAAAGCAGCTAATAAGAATATCTGAATAAAGAGAGGGGCACCTGGGTGCCTCGTCAGGGAAGCATCTGCCTTCAGCTCAGGTCATGATCCCAGGGTTCTGGGATTAAGCCAGGCATCAGGCTCCTGGCTCAGCAAGGAGTCTGCTTCTCCCTCTCTCTCTCCCCCTGCCTGTGCTCTCTCTCTCTTTGTCAAATAAATAAAATCTTTAAAAAAAAAAAAACTTAAAGAGAAAAAAAATAAAATTTTAAAAATTTAGAAAATTAAAGAGAAAAATCTCTATAAAATTTATAACAACTTTATATAAGAAGATAGGTTCTTTTCAGAAAGTTAATGCTAAGATTATGTTTGCTTAAAAATAAAAGCTTCAGCTCTATCTGACAGACCTGACAATTATAAGGAAAAACATGTTTTCCAGTATACTTCTACTGTTTGCTATAGTCTACCTCAAATTTTCATGGCAAGGTTAGCATCCTCTTCTTAAATATATTCTTCCTGTTTTAAGTCCAGAGAGTGCAATTTAGGTAATGGATCATATCAGTGTTGCCTTATGAATGTTGCTCAAAATGAGATTATGTGTAATTACTTCTGCATTTTGCAGTAGGGCACTTGTTATTTTCTTAATTAAACTGCCATTTGTCCACCAATGTGTTCTGAGAAACTAATTGACATAGACTAGATTTTCAACAAATACTAATATTACAAAATATTTTGACCAGAAATATCACTATACCACATACATCACAATATGTATTCATATTTAAGGTTTTCAAAATGAAAACTGTCAACAAGAATGTAATGTCATTATTTTATAATAAAACCCAATTCTCCATATAGGCTGTAACCACTTTCTCTTATTATTTTCTCTAGAAATGAGTAGGCAATAGGATAGCAATAATTCTTTTTGAAGAACAAATTTCTAATGCCTTTTGTGCAAATTCGTCTCATTTTCTCCCTGGTCCTTAATCTGTCCTTGGTGTTTGCTCAAGTTTAGACAAAATGTAGGAAATGCCCAGTACCAGACTATAGTCTCAGCCTTCCTGGAGCTGGGTCTCCAATTTCATCTTACATTGCTTGCATTTACAAGGTACTGATTATGATGGAATGTATCAATTCCATAACAATTCTGACTAAAATCTTATTCTGAAACTTCACAATTGAGTGAACTGGAAATATCATCAGAACCAAAGAATAGCATAAAATCTGCTTTTGTGGGTGTCAGTGTGATTGAAAAATATGGACAAATTGGGCTAAGAGAATATGAATATTTTAGTCTGGAAGGCACATTAGATATTATCTAGTTCAACTCCCTTATCTTATAGATGAAGTAATTGAGCCATAGGAACATTAAGACATAAGTATAATTTCACCCAACCAATTAGCAGCTGCATTGTCTAAACTATATCCCAGGTCTTCTGTTTACAAGTTCACATGTTCAGCATTTTTCACAGTTAAAGCTCTGTAAAAAATGCTGAAAAAGAAAAAGAAAAAACTAGAGGCATCACATATCTCAGCTTCAAGTTATATTACCAAGATGTAGTGATCAAAACAGCATGGTACTGGCACAAAAATAGACACATAGATCACTGGATCAGAATAGAAAACCAAGAAAGGAACCCACAACTATATGGACTATTAATCTTTGACATAGCAGGAAAGAATATCCAATGGGAAAAAGACCATCTCTTCGATGAACAGTGTTAGGAATACTAGACAGCTACTTGCAATGAATGAAACTAAAAGTGGACCACTTTCTTATACTATATACAAAAATAAATTCATATGGGTGAATGACCTAAATGTGAGACAAGAAACCATCAAAATCCTGGAGGAGAATGCAGGCAGTAACCTCTTTGACATCAGCCATAGCAACTTCTTTCTAGATAGGTTTGAGGCAAGGGAAACAAAAGCAAAAATGAACTACTGAGACTTCATCAAAACAAAGATGTTCTGCACAGAAAAGGAAACAATCAGGAAAACTAAAAGTCAACCTATAGGATGGGAGAAGATATTTAAAAATGACAAATCTGATCAAGGATTAGTAGTGTCCAGAAAGTATGAAGAACTTGTAAAACTCAGCACCCCAAAAATGAATAATTCAATTAAAAAATGGGCAGAAGACATGAAAAGATATTTTTCCAGAGAAGACTATAGACAACCAAGAGGCACTTGAAAAGATGATCAACATCACTCATCATCAGGGAAATGCAAATTAAAACTACACCTCACACCTGTCAGAATGGCTAAAATCAACAACATGAGAAACAATAGGTGTTGGTGAGGATGTGGAGAAAGGGGGACCCCCTTGCACTCTTGGTGGGAATGCAAACTGGTGCCCCCACTCTGGAAAACAGTATGGGGTTTCCTCAGAAAGTTAAAAATAGAATTACTCAATGATCCAGCAATTACACTACTAGGTATTTACCCAAAGAATACAAAAATACTAATTCAAAAGGATACATGCCTCCCAATGTTTATAAGCAGCATTATCTGCAATAGCTAAATTATGGAAACACCCCCAAGTTCCATCAATTGCTGAATAGATAAACAAGATGTGGCACACACACGTGTGTACACACACACACAATGAATATTATTCAGCCATAAAAAGGAATGAAATCTTGCCATTTGTGATGACATGGATGGCGCTGGAGAGTATTATGCTAAGCAAAATACGTCCGTCAGAGAAAGACAAATACCATATGATTTCTCATATGTGGAATTTACGAAATAAAACAAATGAGAACAAACTGAAAAAGTGCGGGGGCGGGGGGGCAAACCAACAAACAGCCCTTCACTATAGAGAACAAACTGATGGTTACCATAGGGGAGGGGAGTGGAGATATGGGTTAAACAGGTGATGGGGATTAAGGTACACACTTATTGTGATGAGCACCCAGCATTGTATGGAAGTATTGAATCACTCTATTGTTTAAATGAAACTAATATTACACTGTATGTTAACTAACTGGCATTTAAATAAAAACTTTAAAACCAAGTTTACATGTCTTGAAGTCACTTGTATAAAATGACTACATAAAAAATTGCAAATAAGTAAATTGAAAACTTTATTGTTTATTACTTTCTTTAAAATGTCAAATTGTCACACATTAAATGTAAAAGTCTTCTTAATTAGTACACAAAGTAGACAATATTAATCAATTCTTTGGAAAGATAGTATCAAACAGATCAAAGGGCAACCTTTCATTAGATTATTAAATTCATCTGGCAATTTTTATCTTTGGTTTACAATAAGAAAGTACGTAGCAAGAAAGATTTGGTTATTTCTTTAACTCTTTAAGTGTGAGGAATTAAAACACACACACACACAAATGAGAAGTGAGAGAGGAAACAAGGAAAAAAAAAATAGAGAGCTCCAATTAGTGAAAATTGTCAGCCACAGTTGACCTTTGAACAATGTGGGGTTAGAGGTGTCAACCTCTTTCAGTAAAAAATTCATGTATAGCTTTGGACTCTCCAGAAACTTAACTACTAATACTCTACTGTTGATGGGAAACCTTATGAATAACATAAACAGTTAATTAACACACATTGTGTATATGTAATTATATATTGTCTTCTTATGATAAAGTAAGCTAGAGAAAAGAAAATATTAAGAAAATCATAAGAGAAAAAAAAGAAAAAGAAAATCATAAGAGAAAATACATCTATAATACTGTACCATAAAAAATCCATGTATTCCTGGACTGGCTCAGTTCCAACCCATGTTGTTCGAGGGACGCTGTATTAATATATAGTGCTAATTAAAGATCATAATGGATTGCTAAAAAGTCCTGGTTACTAGACTCCTGGGTTCTTTGTGTTAGTCTATCTTTCAAAGCCAAATTTAGGTTAATTTAGGGGAATTTAATAACAAATGCCCCTCAAAAAAGCCTTTATTCCTACTGAAAAAAGAACTGATATATTTTTTTAATAGTAAAATGTCAGTTTTAATAACAATGAATTTTGGTTGAATACGTTGGTATCAATGACAATGTCATTCAGTTTAGATACCCTGTCTCAGATTCAAGGGCCTAATCCCACCACTAAAAAATAAAGTCGATAATACAAGGTAATCCTTAGTGTGCAGTTAGTAAAATGCAAAGGAAAACATTTAGTTTCCTTAATAAATCTCCCAAACTGTTTCATTCTTCATTTGTAACAGAAAATAAATCCTTTGGCAAGTCTGTCAATGCAGATGAAAAACTATCGCTCAGTCTAATTTGCACTGGAAATAATTATCCAGTCAGTTTGGCATTCATTTTAATCAGTTCTTGAACCTGGAAGCTAAAACATCTTTCCTTTGGGGTTTCTGTAGTAGTTGCTATCCTGTAGCTCTTCTAGACAATTTGCAAAATATGCAGGCTAAGGCACCAAATGCAATGTTAGCTAATGAGTCAAGAGTATGGATAAACTAATGGAATTGAAAATGACACTGACAAGGAGCACGTCTTCTGGGGTATCTATTCTAGAAGGTCTCTCTTTGTGGATGTAACAATAATGGCCAAATATCTACTTAGTTCATAAATCTAGATTCATTTAATTTAACACAGAGTTGTATTGGAATAGGTTCCACTAAGACCAAGGTGGGAGTCACCTCCAATAAGACCAAGAGGGAAGAGAGTATTCTAACACGAGAACATACTCTAGCACTGAGGGTCCTAAATCATTTTCCCACTGAATTCCTTCTGGGTGTCTACAGGATTTTATCAAAGATTTTCCATGTATTTCACTTTATAGGAGAACTGTATAACTAGAATTTAAGGTGAGTTTCTACCTCAGTGCTAAAAAAACATTTTCAAGAGTTACATCAAATCCAAATGCTTTAATTCCAACTATAATGAATTCGATTTTGGTACCTAAATTTCATGGTGATAGCAAAAAATGGATATTTCACATACTAAATTTAAACTTTCAAAGACAGACATAAATTTTATTCATCTGTGTGGAAGTTTCCTGGTTTTGCTTTTTTTTTTTTTTTTTAAGATTTTATTTATTTATTTGACAGACAGAGACTACAAGTAGGCAGAGAGGCAGGCAGAGAGAGAGGAGGAAACAGGCTGCTTGTGGAACAGAGAGCCTGATGTGGGGCTTGATCCCAGGACGCTGGGATCATGACCTGAGCTGAAGGCAAAGGCTTTAACCAACCAAGCCACCCAGGTGCCCCTGCTTTTTGTTTTGTTTTGTTTTCTGGTTTTGCTTTGACTAAATACTATTCTTTCCACTATTACTGCCTAGTACAACCATTCTGTTCAGTACCTATTAAAGTAAATATTGGGGCACCTGTGTGGCCCAGTCCATTAAGCGACAGATTGACTCCTGATCTCAGCTCAAGTCTCCACTACACAGTTGTGAGTTCAAGCCCCACATTGTGTCCCACGTAGGATGTGGACCCTACTTAAAAACAAACAAACAAACAAATTAATTAATTAATTGCTGGGGGAGGGAATTGATGAACCCAGATTTCTATAACCAACAAAAATACCTTAAAAAATAAGTAAATCTCATGCTAAATAGACATGTCATGTTACATAATTTAAAAATACTAGTTCTAGTAGCAGATAGAATGAATGATAAAGCAAGATCTCCTAGTAAAACCTTACTAATTTGACATTGGGCTGAAGTAGATTAAGATTCAGTCTTTTTTTAATTTAAAAGGAAGTGACTTAATTTTCGTTGCTCTTCAAAAAATACATGGTAAAATAAACATGGTTAATAGAGTATTGTCAATTAGCAGTTATGTGTAATTAACATAAATGAATAAATATAAAGGATTTGTGGTTAAAATATTTTTTTTTGCCACTAGATATTTCTAAGAGCTCTATGTATGTCCATGTTTAACTTGGGTATAGCACACAATATGTATTATTTATTTGCATATGTGCTATTAATTTTCCTTTCATTCTTATTATTGACATCTATCTATATATCTAATGTATGTATACATATCAATATTAATATCTATCTTCTATCTATTGAGTCTCTTAAAAAAGTCCTTTATTCATAGTGACAAAAATAAATTTGATAAAAAAATCCCTTTATGAATAGATATTAAGAATGTGAACTAGAGAACAATTCATCATTTTGAACTGATAGTTACTAAGGCGAGAAGACAATTATGCAGAGTTTAATCAGATGGGAATTTGTGCGTTAACTGGAGGAAAAAAAACCTGAAATATAATCAGCAATTCATATGCAAGTGCTTTTTAACATTTTAAAATAATAACTATAAAGCTACTCTTTCTGTTGACTTTTAATTTGCACTTCTCTGAAAGCTTGATTGTATCCTAGGTCTTTCTTATTGATTGCTGACCTTTTCCTCTCATTTGATGCCAAATACCATGCAATGAATGCCTCATCAATGCAACAAGGCCAGAAAAGATCAGTAAATTGAATATGACCAGGAGAAATACATTCAATTCTTCACTTAGCTGAGACTAGAGAAGTCCTATTTAAGGATTTTATTTATTTATTTGACAGAGATCACAAGTAGGCAGAGAGGCAGGCAGAGAGAGAGAGAGGGGGAAGCAGGCTCCCTGCTGAGCAGAGAGCCTGATGCGGGGCTTGATCCCAGGACCCTGGGATCATGACCTGAGCTGAAGGCAGAGGCTTTAACCCACTGAGCCACCCAGGTGCCCCAAGAAGTCCTATTTATAATCTTCTTTTATTCCATTTCATTTTTCCTAGTACATTAATTTACCAATTCACAATTAGCCATCCAATCAGTGATGATTTTAGCATTTTATCATCATCAAAATTTTGGTTTCAGTGTTTTCTTATTAAAGGGCAAAAACATAGTCTTCTTGATTGTGAAAAGCTATTGTCAGGTCAAATTCATTTTATGCCTCAGATTTTGGAACACACTAAGTTTTAAGATTAACTCTAAAGCCATCTACTAAAGGTTCTATCTAATTGAGACAGAAGAAATGGCCAAAGTGTCTTAAATTTCTATTATGTTAACTATTCCATATGGAGCAATGATAAACAAATGAAATACCCATATCAAACAATGCATTTTTGGAATATTCAACCTATGATATAATTATTATGAATGTCTCAAATATTAATATGATTATATACTATGAAGTAATAAGGTTGGAAGATAAATCAGTAGTAGACTATGAATTGTCACTTTATCTAATGGTACAATAGTTAGCATTATTATAAAATTAGAGATGTTTTCTGTCTTTATATATGTTGAGACTCTCCTACCTCTTATAGAAGAGGGAAAATATTAATGTCCCTATTTAATTCACTGTGCCATGTGTAATATACAGGTGACTTTTAAACTTGCAATTACAAAGAGAAAAAACTGGTAAAAAAGTACCAAGGACCCTTGATGCTCAGGATCCAAAAGGGAAAACCCAAAAGATCTTATCAGAACATAACCAAGCCCCTTTGGTTCTCCTCTGGACTAATGGGATCAATCATTTGAATGAATTGGCACAGCAGTCGTATGTGTGTGTGTGTGTTTATCAAGACTGTAATGTTGCTTAATATTATAACATGCCAGACTTGAAAACATTGAAAAATTAGTTTTTGTTTTCTTTGTTGTTTTATGTTGTTTTCTTTGTTGTTTGGGGGGCCACGCAAGCGATCTTTTCACAATTCTTTCCTCAAACTTAGCTGCATGTTGGGATCACCTGGAAAACCTTAAAAGCTGCTGATATCTGGTATCTAGCGCCAGAAATTGTGATGTGATTTGGATGACAGCCTGGACACTGGGTCTTGCATTATCTCCTCCAGGTGACTGTAATGGGCAGCAGACCTGGCCTCCTGGGCGTATGTAAATATGATATTCTCATTACAACTCACTGCTGGATTGCCACCTAATTTTAAAAACATTTTTATTTATTTTTTTAAAGATTTTATTTATTTGAGAGAGAGAGAGAGCAAGAGAGAGCAAGAGTGGGGAGAAGGAGAAGCAGGCTCCCTGCTGAGCAAGAAGCCCGACGTGGGACTCTATCCCAGGACCCTGGGATCATGACCGGAGTTAAGGGCAGATACTTAACCAAATGAACCACCCAGGAACTCTGCCTCCTAACTTTTTAAATCAACCCTTTACTGAAAAGATTGTCTCTTCCTCTCTCTCCTCTCTTCTGCCAAACATTCTGTCAAAACTAAAATGTGCCTTATCAAAAAAATCATTTACCCTGCTACATATATTCTAATTTTTGTAAACATGTACTTTTTCTGTACACGTTAAAGGCAAGGACAATAGCTTTTAGCAGTGTTTATTTTTGTTCGAAAAAACTGATGGAATTGAAGGTTAAATCACCTTCTGATTGCACAGATTAAACAAAAAAGTATTACATATTTCAGCTTTACAAAACATCTTATTGATTTAAAAAGATCCATACTATTGATAAAGTTGATGATGCAACATATATGTAATAAGGAGACTAAAATATTTATTTTACATATCTACAACACATATTCTCATATTCCTAGATCAATCACAAATCATATAGGAAAATATTTAGGTCCATGGAAAAGCTTCAAAACATAAAAAATTAACATTTTGAAAAAAATCACATGAAAGCTCATTAAATAATAACATTGACAAATAAATAGTTCATCAGTACTTATTAGCTGCTGCCATGCATTTCTGGCATTCCATTCTAAGCAAGGGTCAGCATGCAGGGTATAATTTCACACTATGAGACTGTCAAAAGCTACGGGGCTGAGTTCTGAAGTGAAATGTCACAATATCTTGCCCTCTTTCAAAGGAAATCACTCATGGCTGCTAAACTCTTCCCACGGAGATTACAAAAAAAAAAAAAAAAAGAAAGAAAAAGAAAAAGCACCTTTCTGAAGTGTTACTGTGAAGATTCGTGGCAACTTTTTTTTTAACTTTTTAATTTTGAAGGGGTTTTGTTAGGGATGGGAGTGAGGGATGGGTTGGGGTGTGGAGGGTGATGGAGAAGCCATTTTCTGTTTAAAAAGTAATGATTCAGTGATGTATACAGTACCACCAGTCTTTCGAGTACCATGGGGAATTAAAACTGCAGGTTGCCTGGGATTTAAATGCAAATCGCCCTCCTGGATATGCATACATCTTGAAAACTTTGAAAGGGAAAAGCTACCCCAAAGAAGGTCCTGATACTTAGGACAGCTTGGTGGGTTTGATCAAAGCAGAAAGCATATATTTTCAAGTAACAAAATAGCAATGGCAGGCTCGAGTCTTCCAAGCAGTCGAATCTGTAAAGCAGATGGTTACGAGTCAGTCTAGTTGGGAGAGTCTGAGTTCTAACTCAGGCTGTGCTTGCTGGATTTGCTGGCTCTTTTCCGCTCTCTGTGGTGCTGGGCGGGCTTGGCAGGCGACATGCTCTCAAAGTTGTGACTGGACTCGTTGTGCTGTCGAGTGTACCTCTTGCACTTGCAGGCGGTGACCACTGTGATCTTGTAGGTGCGTGTGCTCCCATCTTGGCACTGCAGCTGGATTCTCTGGGTACGCGTTTTGTCATTGACACACCTCCATTCCTGGGAGCTCCTCCTGCTCCAGTACTTGGTTCCATAGCCCCCTCCAATCCAGTTAGGGAGCACCGGCAGGGGCAAGCACTCACCGGCACACACCAGCTCTTTCAGAGGGCTGATGCTGGTGCACTGGCCATCGGAGATGTATTTGGTGGAGCGCAGTTCCCGGCAACCCACTTGAACTCGAGCTGCAGGAAAAAGAAAAGAATGTGCATTAAAGACAAGAAGCAAATCAACACTTGATTAAAAAAAAAAAGTAATCTGCAATGACAAAAATTGTATCCAAAGCATAGCAAATTGTTAAATAGAAAGCGAACCCCTATTTTATTTTCATAATGTAAAAATCTGCCTGGGGGGTTATAGAGAGACTTTCATGAAAATGATTGGTTTACATGGCTATACATTTTTTGAAACAAAATAAACTAGGCCTGATTTCTGTTTTCATGGATAATATTCGCTGACTGCTTACTAAAGTATTTGAAAACCCCATTTTTTTTTTACTTACTCCCCAGCAAGGCTTAAGCAATTCTTACACTTGTATAAAATATTCACTCTTTAGTAATCTAAAAAATAGCATACTTTAATGTTCTTTTTCTCACAGGTCATATCAGTTAATATCTGCAAGTGCTTTTAATTAGGTTTTTTTTTAACCTACTGGGAAAATGTGGAAAATATTTAAATATTTTGTATAATGCATATGCTCCCTACAATATTTTGTTTCAATTAAAAATTCATCTGCAGAGAATCATACATACATATGTGTACAAAGTCTGACATTTTGCATATCAAACTTAATAACTACATCTTAAACATAAATTCCCAAGCTATCTTTTAAAAACAAATATTAAAACGTTTGAAATGCAAAATGTCACTACAACTCAAAATTTGAAGAATATAAAAGACCCCCAAATCAGGAACGTATGGTTGCCATAACAACTTGGCTACATTTCCATGAATTTTATGGCAGAAAAATGCCTAACATGTCTGATTTACAACTGCGAAAAGAACCATGGTGTTCGTTTCCTGAACATTGGTCATGGCAAACTTTTTGTTTAGTTATTTGAATTTGGTGAGGATGTTCTCTAATTGGCTGTTACTGGTTACGTGCCTTCTGTAATTAAAGCAAAAATTAATCTTGAAATATTTGAGTTTTCCTTTCGATTGCTTTGTTATCTAAACTCAAGGAGAATTGCCTGTAACAAACTTGAAAAGAAATCAAAGCTCGTTAGCCAGAAAAAAAGAAAGTTTCTAAGTATACACTGCCGAAATTCAAAAGATAAAAACTGTTAAGAAACACTGAAGTAGCCTTGCACTGAAATGGAAAACCTAAAGCTAATTGGAAGGAGATACTGACTTAGGACTTATACTTTGTGTCTCTGCCTCAATACTTCTGAGGTGACAGATGTAGCCTAAAGGGATGTAGTAGTTGTAAAACAACTTCTGTATATACACATACATCCGTACACAGTGCAGGAGTAAAATGAAAGAACAAACTAGTGGGCTGGTCAGTGTGCTTGCTCTGCCAGTGTGACTGATTCCAGCTTCCCTTCCTGCATCCGCCTTAGGAATGCACCTGGAAACAACCAGAGATGATTCCGGGTTGCCTAGCTTTTTGTTCCCCTGTGCATAGACGTTCCGCATTTTTACAGTGACAGCTCATTGACAATGCACACCCACCACATTGCTCGGTAATCTAATAATAATCAGATGCTTCCTGTGTACCTAAAAGCAACTCTCTTCATGAAAGTAAAAACACCTTGGTTTTCTTCGAAAGACATTTGTAGGCATATTTGCTTTGACTTTTCAAAGGTCAGAGCTACTTTGAGCTGTTGAATGGAGTTGAAGTGCAGCAAAAGATGTGTGTCAGATTTCCTGTGCACTGTTTCTCTGTGTCTCTCTTAAGACCTGATTGTTAGCATGTGGACTTTTCTTGAAGGGAAGAAGTGAAGCAAAAGTTAGGAGAAAAAAATTTGAATTCCTCTAACAAGTGGTTCATTAGGGTGTCAGCTGAGCAAACAGAAAAGAAAACAAATCCTCGCTGTACAAAATATTATTGTACTGTTATTATTTTAAATCTCTAAAGTTACAAAAGCTTCCCCAGCCTTTCATAGAAATAAAACAATTACCCAAATCTTGATCTGGTTAAGAAGTAATCATCTTAGAAAAATATGATTCTCCAGTATTTTTAGTTACATCTCTCTTTTACACTGATCATCATCAAAACTCTCAACTATTTCACTGAACATATTTTAGAAATCTGTGTGAGCCATTTTTTTTTTTCCCGGAAAGCCTGTGATTTCCTATACATACTTTGCTTAGTTATGTTACACATTTTACCACAATTGTACATGTCCTAAAACACACAGAAAACAACCTAAATTTAAACTATCTAGAACCACACTTTAAAAAAAAAATTCTCGTTTTGCACACTTCTTAAAAAGCAACAGTTTAATTCCCAGAAACATTTTCTCTTTTGGATGTCTGATAGAACTTAAGTCCACGCCTGCATTATCAAACCACTGTTTTAGTTATATTAACTTTGTAGGGAAGAATGCCAATCTACACATGCAGTAGATTACTCCCAGATTGTTGAGCAAAATATACATGGTTCAGGTTAGTTAGCAATGAAACAATTCTATAGGAATGTGAGCTAATGCTACCAAAAAAGAAAAAGAAAGAAAGAAAGAAAGAAGAAAGAAAGAAAGAAAGAAAGAAAGAAAGAAAGAAAGAAAGAAGAAAGGAAGAAAGAAAGAAAGCCAAATCCAGGCAAGTAAAAGACACTTACTGTTCCGATCCAGTCCAGTGTTACTGAAATGCCTGCCTCCATTTCTGGCTTGATTCATCGTGCTGTTGCTGCTGGGGTATGCTGGAACAGGTTTAACCACATGTGAATAAAGGATTTCTGTGGCATCATTTTTAAAAGCCAAACAGCTTTTCATTAGGATGCATGCAAGGGGAATGAGATAGAAATGAATGGCAGGAGGAAGCATGGTGAGGAGAGGATTTGCTTGGCTAGAGAGCTGGTTAATTCCTTTCCTTCTGCTTCTGCACTGTAACTGTGAAATTCTTCCTCAAGGTTCCCTTTATATATCCAGTGAGGTTTGGCGTTCATTCAGGTGTAAAGTTGTATAGAGCTTCAGAGTGAAAACACAGAGAAGGGGTGGGATCCCTACATGACCCTGCAAAAGAATTTTACCAATGGAAGAGAAGACTACAGAAAAGGAGGAGCTTGGTATACAAATTGCCTGAAATTTCCGAGTTGTGCTTCATCAGTTTCTGGGAGCTGAAGCAGCCAGGCACATTGTATAGCAACTCCAGACTATCTCCCCTGCCATTTCCTCTCCTGAATCTAGTTCGCTTTCGGGTTTAATTTAAATGAGAATACACTGCTGTGCATTTGAAGAGATTTACATTCCCACAGTTGTTCCGTTCTTCCCCCCCCAGATTTTACAGTACTGGAGGGTAAGGGTGGCGAGCCGTTTTGTCCCAGATACTAGGTGGAATTCGTGTGAGTTTTGTGGGACTGGCATGGAGCACCTATTAAACGTACTTTGTTTCTCAAGAAGCAAACCAATATGTGTATACTTTTTTCCCTTTAAAGTACAAGGCATACGGAGCTCAGATCTGCCCCCTGGACACACTTAAATAATTCAGCTTTGATCTGCACGAACTGCTGCTCTGCTAGGTAAATTATTGCCAGGGGTTCTGTGTGGAGAATAATGAGCATAGCTCTTTCTGCATTCAAGTAACTACTATCAGTTTTCATCTGAAAAATATGTCACAATCATGAACATTCATGAAAAAAGCCATTTCTGACAGATTATTGCTAAGCAGATTCAAAATAATTTTTGCTAGGTTTTTCATGTGCTGCAGAACGCACGTTCTACCTGTATTTACTAAGTATTTTGTTCGCTGCTTCCTTCGACTCTCCTGCCCACGTAAGAAATTAGAACCTTCCCGAACTTCTGTATCCACATCTGCAACAGATGTGCCATTTACACGGCGATTCTCCAACGCTTAAAAAAAAAAATCATGTAATTTCATCTGATTTATGGGACATTTTGATTGGAATAATTACACACCCTGAATCCTCTTTTCAGTTTTAGGTCTATTTTTGCCCTTCGTGTGGTTACTAAAATGACCTCATAGCATGGAGATTTGGTATATCATATCTATCTATCTATCCATCCATCCATCCATGTCACCAAGTAGCACTCCTGACAATGAGGGATAGATAATTCTTTGTTGTGAGCTGCTGTTCCGAGTGTTTAGCAGCACACCTGGCTTCTACCCTCTAGATGCCATTAGTATAGCCCCACCCCCACCATTATAACAACAAATGTCTCCAGCCTTTGCCAACTATCCCCTGCAGGCCAAAATCACCCTAGTGGAGAACTGCAGTTTATCTCTCTATCTCACTATAAAAAGAAAGTAAAATTAAGAATAAAAGACTAATTATTTAATAATACTAAGAAATTATGAGAGTTTTTTAGAAGAAAAGTTATTATTATGGTTTTGTTGTTTAAAATCAACAACTACTTCTCTTTTAGAGGTATTTATACTGAAATATTCTTTGATGAAATGATATGGTATCTGGAATAAGCTTCAAAAATAGTTTGGTAGGAGGTTAGTTAGAACTGTGGGTGAGGCAAGACGGGCCATGGGTTAATGGTTGTGAGGACTGGATGGTGGATATTCTGTTTATTTACTCTTGCGTATATTCAAAATTCTACATAATCAAAATGTCAAAAACTGCAGTAAAAAATTTCAATTTAATGTGTATGGCTTAATAATAATTAGATCTCTATCTTAAGGTTTTATTTAGTCATTTGTTCTAATATCCTTTTTGAAAAATAAAATACCAGTATATCGTATGCACATGGAGATTATATAACAGGCATCCTCCTAAAATACTAACAGAAGAAGTTTTTAGACTTCTTATCAGGGTACTTGATATTAATTACATGAAGTATGTTAATATTAACCATTGACCAGTAGACCTAATGCCTAAAGGAAGTAAGAGGGTCAAAGTAATCTAATCTCTTCCCCATTACTATTGTGTGTGTGTGTGTGTGTGTGTGGTGTGGTGTGTGTGTGTATGAGACAGAGAGAGAGAGAGAGGAGGAGGAGAAGATATTATAATTTGCAGTTTATTATGGTAGGTTAATCATATTGACTGATTTTATTTATAATTGTTAAATCTGCACCTAGAATTTTGCCTGATAATACCTCAGGCAGAAGCAAATTAGGGACAAGAGCAATAGAGTTGGTGCATGTGGACAGGAAAAATTCTGAGCTCTTAGTCCAATACGTCCCTGGGGACCAAATTAGAAAACTATTTTGATAAAATAGAAAAAAATCATAAATTTGATATTAACAGTTCTTCCGTCCAGTTTAAAACTACTTCATTAGGAATAACCAAAAACTCTAAGATTATGGGTAAAATATTTGATATAATTGATTAAAGAAAGTATTCCCCTGAGAAGCTATGTTCTTTTTCATCTCCAAAACCCTGTATGTACACGTTTCTCCTTCTGTCTGGAAGATCTTCCTTGAATATTTTCCTCATTCCCTTCATTGTAAGCTAATACAGTCTTTCCTTCAAGTCTCATTTTTGGTGGAACTAGGACCAAGGAAACTCCCTTGCTGCCTACCTCCTCAAGTCTGGAGTCAGCACCCCAGCCATTGTACAAGAGTGGTTAATTGCCTGATGGCTTTGAAAGCCTTGTGATTCAAGAATGACTTTTATCTTATGAATAGTGGTGAATAAATGGATAAATCAGTTGTTCAAGAAAAATAGAAGAGGGGCACCAGGGTGGCTCAGTGGGTTAAGCCTCTGCCTTTGACTTGGGTCATGATCTCAGGGTCCTGGGACTGAGCCCTGCATCGGGCTCTCTGCTTGGCGGGGACCCTGCTTCCCCCTCTCTCCCTGCCTGCCTCTCTGCCTACTCTGTCAAATAAATAAATAAATAAAATCTTAAAAAAAGAAAAGAAAAGAAAAATAGGAAAAACTACCCTTTCACATGCTCAGACACTGGTGAATATTTGTGGCATGCAATCATAAAGATGGCCCCTAATAACCTTCTACTCATTGTATTTACACCCCTAAAGCAATCTGCTCCCCCTGAGTGTGCACTGGACCCAGGGACTAACTGCTAATGAACATAATATAGTAATGAGATGTGAACTCTATGACTGGGTTACCAAAGGACTGTGACTTCAGGCTTCCTTACCTGCTCTAGCTCTCTCTCCTGCTTTGCTAGGAACCAACTACCATGATGGAAGCTTTCCTGCCGAGAGTTGCGGCAAGTGGCAAGGAATGGAAGTCTCTTACCAACAAGGGAATGAAGGCTTCAGCCAAACAAACCATGAGGATCTGAATTCTATCAACAACCACCTGCGTGAGTCTGAAAGCAAATCTTAAAGCCAGAAAATCTAAATTTGAATCTTATTTCTGCTCTTCATAATCTGTTTGAACTTATAGTTCCGGACACTGTCTAAGTTAGTTGCTTTATGTGTAAAACATGATCACACATACCTACCTCACTGAAGAATAAAAAACATGAAAGTGTCTAGCACAAAACCTGGCCCAGAAGAAATGTGGAAGAAACAGTCACTGAACATGAATTTAAGAGTACTGTTTCTCATTAGAGTCTTTAAATTTAAAAATGAGTTTGGAAAGATTAGAGAGGTCTCCGACAAATACAATTAACTAAATTTAAGGTGGAGAACAAAAGTTAAAAGGAAGGATTGTTTAGCTTGATTAAATAAATAATAAAAAATGTATAAACGTTTTTTTGCTTAAAAATAATTAGCCTGACCAATTTTTTTTTTTATCTTTGACAGGGGAAGAACCAGAATAAATATAAACAAAATATATTTACTGAAAGCAACAATGAGCTCTATCTGGTCTTCTGTGGATTACTATGTTCAGAGAGTTCCAGTTAGTAAGATAGAGCTTGTTAACTGGCAAAATAGTTGACCATCATTAGTTTAGAAGAAAAATAAAACTACTATAGAAACTTTGAACATAAAAATCCTTAAAAAGAGAATGGATCAACATCTTTTATTCATTTCATATCATTATGTGTTGAGCCAATATTTGTCAAAGACGCTGTAGGCCGGAGTCTGCAAAGCTGAATGAGACATGGAGCTTGCTGCCTCCCCTTTCCCAAAAGCTCCTGTTTAGAAATCCACTAAAGGAATTCCCCTTTAACTTGATCTTTCTGTATGATTTTCTTCCTCCTTCATCACCTTTATTAGTCGTCTCTTTATTTTTATTTTGTTTAAATGTTTTTTGGTGTTATTTATAGAATAAATGTTAACATTCATTGACAATGAAGTGTTCATTCAATGAAGTGTTAACATTCAATGAAGTGTTAACATTCATTGACATAATGCCCAGTGTCACCTGAAATAAAACCCAAGTGGAAATTCCAACTCCAGTGGATGTATTTCTAGATGAACTTCTCAGACTTGGCGCCATTGACATTCTGGGCCAAATGATTGTTTGTTACAGGAGCTGTCCTGTGTATTGTAGGGTGTTCAGCAGCATGTCTGGGCTCTGTCTACCAGACACCAACTGCACCTCCCTCACCCAACTGTGAACAACAGAAGTATCTTCAGTCATTGCCAAATATAGTCCTGGTGTGTAAAATAGTCCTGGGTTATAAACTATAGGTCTATACAAATTCTCCTGTAAATGTCCTAAAAATGCCAGCAAGCTACTATTAAGGAAAACCCCCCATGCAAGCTCTAGGGAACAGTTGAAGACATTCGGGGCTTCCATACAATTGTACAAAATAGAGAGAGTACTAAGTCATCCTTCCCACTGGCCTTTGCTACCTCCCACAGTAGGAACTGATGTCCTCACTGTGCATTGATTGCACTCACACAAGTCCCTGAACTCACTGTGACCGAAGCTGGTAGCATATTAAATAGCCTGTCCCCAATAGTGGGAGCTAGAATTAGTTTTGTTCCACAAGACTGATAGTTGTTCTAAAACCCTATATTACCTGGCAGCTTGTTAGATATGCAAATTCTGGGCCTGACCTCAGACCCTGAGTCAGAATCTTCTGGCACAGAACCCAGTAGTCTGTGTTCTAACAAACTCTCTTCGTCATTGTAATACATGCTAAATTTTGAGATGCTGTGCTCTAGAAACACCTGTCCTCTATCTCCTTGGTCTCCATTACAGTTGCCTAATCTGTTTAACTAGGACTCTTCTTCCGATTCTTCCAGTCTGCACAGCCTGATGGCAGCCAGCCCCTAAAGCTTAACTCAGTTGGCCAAAACCTGAACCCATTTTTCTTTTCTTGTATTTATTTCTCCCTAGGGTCTGGATACTCTCCATGTCTTCCAGTGACTGATAAAAGTGCTTTGTTCCATGGAGATGGACATGACAGTTACTACCTACAGTGATAACCTCACTCACTAGAAACTTTGGCAGCCACGTCTGATTCTCATAGAGATCAGTGTTGACCCAGATTGAGGCAAGATTCTTTGATCACTGTGCTTTTGACTGTTGCCCACCAACCTCAGGAGCATTCCACGTCCTCCTCCATTCCAGGAGCCACATCAGGCTCCTAGCCCTGGCAGCCCACGGTATGGCTTCACTCTTTCCGGGGGAATCTCTTATTCAGGTACTAACAGGCCTCCTGGCAGAGCCTAAATTGGTTAGGTCCTTCCATCACTAGTAGTGACGTAGTAGTTTGTAGTTCCTTGGTATGTCAGAAAACTGGAGAACAAAAAGAATATAGTAGAAAAGTTGGCTCAGGGGGCACCTGGGTGGCTCAGTGGGTTAAAGACTCTGCCTTCGGCTCAGGTCGTGTTCCCAGGGTCCTGGTATCGAGCCCCGCATCGGGCTCTCTGCTCAGCGGGGAGCCTGCTTCCTCCTCTCTCTCTCTGCCTGACTCTCTGCCTACTGTGATTTCTATCTGTCAAATAAATAAATAAAATATTAAAAAAAAAAAGAAAGAAAGAAAAGTTGGCTCAACACCCCTGCAGTCTTTTCTGGGAAATTAAGGTGCTGCAGAAATGTCTGATTTCAATTCTGATCTACTTTTTAAATGTTTTAATTTAATTTTTAATTTTTTTCAATTCTGATATTTTTAATGAAGTAATTTGCTTCTAAGTTATATACAGATGGGAGCTGCGGTGTAAGGGGCCATACAACTGGATCCAAGGGAATATGGTAGGGAACATGGCAAATGAGCGGGACTACATTGATTGGAAAGGTAGATTGGAGCAGGTCATTGACTACAATCCTGCTTTGCAGGTTTGAAAGTTTGGATATAATTTGGTAGACAATGGAGAACCAACGAAGGATGTGTATGGTATGTGTGTGTTTATTTTTATTTTCACAAAGTAAAAACACCATGTAACTAACTTACACCCGGGTAACATGACCGAATATTTCCGGTACCCAGAAATTCCCTTTCTGTCCCCTTTCCTAGTAACCACCTCCTTCCTTCATGCTAAAATAAATGACTGTCCTGATTTCTGAAACCAGTTATTAATTTTGTCTATTTCAGTATTCGATATAAAAATGACTTTTACCCTTGTTGTGTACTATCACATTGCATAGACAGTGACAATTTATTTATCCAGTTTAGACTGGATTGATTCTAGCTTGTGGATGTCAGGAATAAAATTGCTATGAACATTCTTGTACCTGTCTTTTGATGCATCCATGGATATACACTTTTGTTAGATATAAATCTGGTCATGAAATGGATGAGAGGATGTTGTATATTCAGCTTTAGTAGATAATAACAAAGAGTTTCCCCAAGTGATCTCATTAATTGCAATGTCCACTAGCCCTGGGAAGCAGAGGAAGGCCAAGGCCAGCACTGTTTCAGGACACTGAATCTAGCTACAGTGTAGGAGATGGGTTAGGTAGAGTTACGCTGGAACACAGGAAGGGGGCACATTATTTCAAGAACTCAGGTGAAAAATAAAATCCTGAACTTGGAAGGGAAAAGGAAAGGATAGGACAGAGGTTAAAGACACTGAGGAGGTAGGTTTGCAGGTGTTGGAAATGAAGACAAAGGCAAAAACAAAGTCTTAAAGCTGGGTGACCAGGAAGACTGAGGTGAACTGAGGGAACCAGGATTGGGAGAGTTTAGAGTTTAATAATGAGTTTAGCCTGGGTTAAGATGAGGTTAGGGTGTTGGTCAGAAGCCAAGGGAAATCATCTAAGAGACACCTATAATCAGTACTCAAGAAATCATCTAAGAAACAACTAGAATCAGAGCTCAAGAAATCTGTCCAGCGATTGACAGTAAAGTAGGGTGCTTTCTTAGAGTATAATGATAGAACTTGGCTTAGAAATTTTTGTCAAGTAGCACTAAGACTTTGATTTACATATCCACTGTCATCTAGTCCTGCCCCTAGGTTTTTTTTTTTTAAGTCTAATTCCTTACTTTTAGTAATTCCCAAGTAGTATGAACTACTGTGTAGATATATTTCCGCAAGTTTATAAAACCTATGCCTTGTGTTTTATGTGAAACCATAAATAATATACATCTCTCAACATCCCCTTTTTTTATTGCCTAGATAGTCACTGGCTTAGTTCAAGGTTTCATCATTATTTGCCTGGGCTGCTGTCCCTAACTTTTTCAATGATCTCTTGTCTTCCATTCTTAATCACATTAAAATGCAGTCTCCATAAGAAGATCCAGCAGAATCTTTTAAAAATGTGTATCTGAATATCTCATTTAAAAATCTTAGTTGATGGGCCGCCTGGGTGACTCAGTCAGTTTTTGGCTCTGGTCATGATTCCAGAGTCCTGGGATTGACCCTGTGTCAGGACTCCTTGCTCAGCAAGGAGCCTGTTTCTCCCTCTCCCTCTGCCTCTCACCCCTATCACTCTCATTCTCTCTCAATTTCTCTCAAATAAATAAATTAATTAATTAAAATAAATTAAAAAGTTAGTTGATCCTTTTCCTTGCAGAACGAACACCTTCATGAGCCAGCTACTCTTTCTTATCATTCCTTACTCATGTTTTATGCTTTTTTAAAAAATCACTTTATTTATTTGAAATAGAGTGAGAGAGAGAGAGAGAGAACACAACCAGGGCAGAGGGGCAGAGGGAGAGGCTGCCTGAGCAGGGAGCCCCATCTGGGTCTTGATGCTGGGCTCTATCCCAGGACTATGGGATCATGACCTGAGCCAAAGGCAAATGCTTAACTGACTGAGCCACCCAGGAGCCCCCTATTTTATGCTCCTATTTCATAGTTTCTCATGCTTACCATTTGATTTCATGCCTTTATGCCAATCATTCCTGCAAATATACTTTCCATTGTTCAAAATTCTATTCTTGGAAATCTTTCTCGAATATATATACTAAGTTAACAAATAATAAGAAACAAAAGAAAGGCCAATTGGGGGGAAAGGAAGCTTTTCTGCACATGTGGGAGATGGGTCACTGAGAATTATGTATTACAATTCAAAATAATATAAAGACATTTATTTTAATCACAGTAAAATCATGGGATTTACTTTTCCTACCCTAATAGACAGCACAATGCATTTAAGATTAGTAAAATTATTTAAAGTATAATAATGTATTAAAGTAGAGAAAATAATATATGCAGATTTTAGCACAGAATATTATTTAATTTGTGAAACTTGAAAGAGAATGCTGCTCTACATTTTAAAATTCTCTGAATAAGCATCCTTCTTAATGTTCTCATGCCATTAACAAGAAAATTAACCCGATTACTTCTAAGGTTTAAGCTTATTGAAATATACATTGAACAAATACAAAAATTATTCTATTATGGAAAAGAATTACATCATCAGATTTCTACTTTTTTTGGAGATTTCTACCTTTTTAAAAACTGGGGTTATAAAATTCTGAAAAGACACATGCATGTTGTTAAAAATGTCAGTAGTTCATCAAGTAGGACAAAATCTACTTCTTTCCATTTCTCCTCCAACCCCACTGCCCACAAATAATCACTGTGAAAGTTTTCTTGTGATGTTTACCAACATTGTCTGCATTTACAACCACATTTAGGTTGATGTATGTGTGTGTGTATACACACACACATATATTTTTAACTTTTGTCATAAAGACTGGATGATGCTATACAGTTCTCAAATTACATTGTATATTTAAGGACCTATGTTGGACAACTTCATATATCAGAACATACGCACTTGTATATGTTTCTTTTGAACCCCAGCATTGGATGGGCTATATGGATGTGATATAAACTATCAATTAATTTTCTACTGATAAAATATTTAAACTGTTTTAGAGTAAAACAGTTTATATATGGGGCAGGATATTTATTCTGGACAATTATTTAGCCCCTGTTTTCCCCTTTTCCTTCATCCAAACAGTTGAGGAGAGGGTAGAATTGGGAGTGAAGGAGTGGGGTTGGGTAAGTGTGCTTCACGAAGGACCAGAAGCCAAGCCCTACTCTCTGACCCAAAGCAGAAGGTGGTTAGTTTTCAGAAAGGCATGACAACCACCTTTTTTAGAGATTCCAGTAGGGTGTGTAATTCCAGAGCCTCTGCACCTGAAGGGAGCATGTAGCCTGGACATGAATAACTGAGAAATGACTGCTGATGATCAGTGCCTAGAGGACCCTCCCTAGTGGCCTTGGCCTTATGGAGGAAACTCTGCAAAGCCCTTGATGAGGCACAAGAGAAGGAAAGAAAAGAACATGAAGGTCAGAGTTCTAAATTAAATTGATTTAAAAGTATAAAGAAATGCATACCTATTTTTCTGTATTAGGTGTATATTTTCACACATCTAACCTCCTACCCTGGAATTCATACCATCTTCATAAACATTTGCAATTTCCAAAATACTAAGTTATTTTATATATTTTGATATTTTTCAACTTGCAATTCTGGAGACTTTTTATCCCTAAGAGGATCGTTTCTTTTCACTGATCCAAGAGAAAATTCCCATTTGAAATAGTGCTCTTTTATCTTGACATAGTTACATGTGGAATTTTATGATATCCATTTGCTCTCTTAAAATATAATTCCAACAACAATAAACCATACCTTTACTACTTTAAGGATCTATTATATCACTCCGATTTCACACTGACATCAGGCATAGTTTGGAACACATAATATGAAAAGAAAAGATTTAATAGTTTATTTTGAAAAGAAAAAATAATTTCTTTATGGAAAAGCCATGCCTGCATTATGACCCTTAATTTTTTGTTTGCCATTGCTTTTACCTTTAATTGCTACTTATGCAATCTTTATTGAAGGCTTTAGCCTGGGTTAAGGTTGGCAAAAGATTAAGTCAATTAAAAATCTCATGGAAACAATTTAACCATTATTCTCTGATTAAGCAGCATTGATTAAAATTGCTTTCAACATGGAAAGACAGAGAAGATCCTTAAAATGTCTTATGGCTTAGAATTTTATTATGTCAACTGAGTTGCGATTGCCTTCAGGTCTAATTCTGCAGCCTGTTTATATAGCAGTTGGGGGCTGTTGGCCTGACAGTGCTTGGAGAGACAAGGCTCCTCTGACAAACGGCCAAAGAAGAACTTAGAACAGGCTGGGGAAAAGTCCACTCCTGCCAGGACATTGCAAGCTGCTTAGTGGCCATCTGAATGTCCTGCTGGGGTTGTTGCTATACTTGGTAGTCCCGGGAGTCTGGCTAGCCTCAGAAGTTCAGCAAAACAAAATACAACTGTGCACAGCCACGCCCTGGGGTGACTGTCTCCGAATACCATGGAAGTCGGAGGCTGAGGCACTTGAAAGACTCGCATCCCTGCAAATCAAATCTTCCTAAGATTGAGCCTTGAAAGGCAACCCTTAAGCACATAAATGTTGTCATTTACAGCGCCGTTTCAGTGCTGTTTTACCTTTCCAATTATAAAGGTGGCTAATGCACGTGATAATTACAGTTCCTTAAAATTTATTCACTCTGGAGTCGATCAGCTCAGAAATGTTGGCACTGTTTCAGTGTTCCTCTAACAACTGCTTGCCAAACCACTCTTTGATCCAGTGAAATCATCCTATGATTCAAAACAAGGCCTACAGCCTTTCAAGAACTCACATCTCCAGTCCTCATCTTATTGCCCAACCTCCCCATGCTCGACCCAAAAACTGATTTTCCCTTATCAATGCCAAAGGGATGAGTTATTTTTTTTTTCTCCCCCGTGGGATTTATAATCTGCTTTCTTTGTTCCCCTTCATTTATCGCTGTAGCTAACACAGACTGAGTGCTTGTGATGAACGAGAGATTGTGGCTTGCCCTGCAGTAATAGAACGAAGCTACCTCCCCTCCATTCATGGTGCAAGATGAAGACAGTCATACATTTAATTACAGTGTGGAGCGAAGTCAGGGGAGGAGAGAATCAAAGACTAGAAGTAGAGCTCAAAGCCACTGGCGAGGACAGGGAAGATTCCCAGGGCAGTGAATTCTGAGTGAAGTACGGAAGATAAATAGAAGCAGGCAAAAGAAAAAGCAAGTAAGTTGCAGTATCCTAGACAGAAGAAATAGTGTGTGCACAAAGGTCTGGCAGTGAGACAGAGTACAGCACGTTTTCCAAACTAAAACTGTCTTGCTTGGCTTGAAAAGCCTCCCATGGGTGAGTTAGAAGAGAGGCAGGAGAAAGAAGCACCTCAAGAGTATGATCAGCCCTATTTTGTCAGCCTCAGGAGTGTGACTCTTATTCTAAAGTCCGTGTGGGGGCGCCTGGGTGGCTCAGTCGGTTAAGCGTCTGCCTTCAGCTCAGGTCATGATCTCAGGGTCCTGGGGTCGAGCCCCGCATTGGGCTCCCTGCTCAGTAGGGAGTCTGCTTCTCCTCCTGCCTCTGTGCTCTCTACCTCTGTCAAATAAATAAGTAAAGTCTTTTAAAAAAAAAATAATAAAGTCAGTGTGGACCCCTAGAAGAATTTGGAGCAAAGAAATGACACCAACTGGCTTGGGGTTTTAGATAGATAACTCTGAGGGATTGTAGAAGAATTTTAAATTCAGAAATATTTAGCGTAGGGTGAACACATCTCAAAGCAAACGGAGGACTGAGGAGGAAAGAAGCCAGGCTTGGAATCAGGGCTGGGCCAACCCAGACAGTTCAACCATCACCTCTATGGGTCAGGACTACCATAAAGAAGGAAAAACTAACAAGGAAAAACAGAAAAGGACAGGGAAATGAGGGAAATAACGGAATGGGAGAACTGGAGAGAGAGAAGAGGAGACCAAGAAGAGGAGAAAATAGAGGTGATATGGGAGAAACTCTTGCTACATAAATCATAGCTTTCCTCTTGGGGACGGAAGAGGGAAAGGGTGGGCAGAGTCAGGGTATTTCAATAGTGTTCTTTTTCTTCAAAAAGACACAAATTATTTTCTTTAAAAAAAACCCACTTTATTGAGGATGATTGACATTTTAAAATGCTGTACATAGGTAACATATACAATGTGACAATTTGCAGAGAAGTGCACACCTATGAAACTATCACCATGGTCAAGGCCATACACTTATCTGTCACCTCCCAAAGTCTCCTCCCACCTCCTTTATTTTTTAAGTTTTTTGCCCATGTATTCTGTTTATTTCTGTCCTTGCACCAGGTTTTAGGGTTTTCTTACATTGATCTATGTGTTTTTTAAGTGTCGTCATAATCCTATTTTAAGTTTTAGACTGCTGTTGAAATGAGTTTCTTACAATGTGATTGAAAAGCTATAGAATTTGATCATTGATCTTGTGACTGACCACAGTACTAATACTGTTTAATACTTTTGTAGTTGACTCAGTATTTCCTGGTAATCACATCGTCTGACAATCATGATAACTTTGTTTTTGTCTTTTTGATATTTTATATTTCTTCCCATCATAGATTGGTATTTTCCTTCTGGTTAAAACTTTGCACTAGCGTTAACTTAAAGCAGCGATGATGAGGAATCTTATACTGTTCCTGACTTAACCTGGAAACTCTAATATTTCACCCTTAACATTCCTGCATGTAGTTGTATTTCAAACAGACATTTTTTAATTGTCTCTAATTCTTTGATAATTTGAATACACTGAAGAAAATATCTTTGAGCATAAGTATTTGTATTTCTTATTGTTTCCTTAAAATAGGTTCCATGATGTTCAGGACCTGATGCCCAATGGTTTCCAGAGCTTCATGTACAAACTTAACCTGTGGTGCAGAAGTTCCACCTTTAAAAGTCTTTAGCATTGCCAATTTTTAAAATCCCAGATATTTAATTGATAAAGAATATTTTAAAATTTAATGGGGAAGAAATACTACATGTTTTCATTTCTTTGTTCATAGTGCTTCTTTTGCACTTAGAGCTTTTTTTTTTCATTGATTAATTGGCTATTTTAAATTATTGTCCAAATTATTCCATATTTTTATTTGGTTTAAGTTCTGAAAGTATAATAAAAAGAATGACTCCTATATTATTGTATGTGCCCATTTTAGCACGTTTGTGAATCATTATTCACAAAATAATGTCACTCATCAAAAATATTCTATTGGTATATATCAACCATATGCAGAAGTGCCCATTTCTTTCAATCCATCCTAAAACTGAGAAGAATAATTTTTTACTGAATTGCCAATTTAATAGGTAAAAATTGTGTATCTTAAACATCACATTTTCATCTCTGAAACTCAATGAATGGGACCATTTTTCATGTTTGGCATCAGCTTTTTTTCTCGATAACTTGCCTCTTCATTTTTTTTTTTAAAGATTTTATTTGTTTATTTGACAGAGAGAGAGAGATATCACAAGTAGGCAGAGAGGCAGGCAGAGAGAGGAGGAAGCAGGCTCACTGCTGAGCAGAGAGCCTGATGCCGGGCTCGATATCAGGACCCTGAGATCATGACCTGAGCCGAAGGCAGAGGCTTAACCCACTGAGCCACCCAGGCACCCCTGCCTCTTCATTTTTAAATTGTATTTACTTTATTCTTTTTATGTATTTGTGAAAGGTTTTTACCTGTGAACTTATTAATGCTTTATCATGAATAGAAAGTATTTTTTCAGTTTTTTCCTTTGCTGTTTAATCGTGCTGATGGTTTTACTTGTTCATTGTTCTGAGCAGTCCTGGGCGCCATCTTGGGCTTCAGCTCCTCTCCTATTCCAGCCACTGTTGTGGAATCCAGTTCCCTGCTGACCACACCCAGCTTCCCCTGGGTACAGCCTGAGGGCATTCACCTGAAACCCCTTGTCCCAAACCTGTTGCTTCCTGCTCTGGGCTCCACTACTACTTCACAGTAGTGGATCCCCAGAAACGCACTCTCATTTTTGCAACCTCAAAATGTGGAGGAATCTATAATCTCGGGTTACTGCCACCTTTGATGAAGGAGGTCTGGGGCAGTGGAACTTTTTCCTTTTACCTTCAAGTGGATATTTGGAGTCTTCTCAGAATATCTCTAGGGATAGAGTAATCCAACACGTAGAGGATAGCAAACTGGGTTATGTAAGCTTGCACTGACTTTTTCTGCTGATCTATATTCCTTCTTCTGTCACTCATTCCTGCTGTCTGGGATCACATTTCCAGATGAACTACCCACACATGGATCCTGGTCTTAGACTCTGCTTAAAGGCCATTTCCATTGGGCAATCATATATGATTTTTGCATATAAGATTTAATCTCTGTGTATGGGCAGAGGTATGTATGATCACATATATAATTCATTTATTTTATGGTTTTTGACTTTATCATCAAGCTTATAGAGGCTTTCCCTATCACCAGAGTCAGGTAAACATATATGTACATTTTATTTCTTTGTGATTCACAGACTTTATTATGAAAGGTTTATTTGGGATAGGGTGCAAGGAGTGATATTTTTTGTTATGTTCCTCCCTGCTCAGAAAAAAATTTTTTTAAAGATTTATTTATTTACTTCAGAGACAGAGAGAGAGCATGCAAGCAGGGGGAGAGGGAGAGAGAAGATCTCAGGCAGACTCCCCACTGAGTGCAGAGCCCTAATCAGGGCTCAATCCCAGCACCCTGAGATCATGACCTGAGCTGAAACCAAGAGTTGGACACTTAACCCACTGAGCCACTCAGGCACCCCTCTGGAAAAAAAAAATTTTAAAGTAAATTATTTTTTAAAAGATTTTATTTATTTATTTGACAGGCAGAGATCACATTAGGCAGAGAGGCAGGCAGAGAGAGAGGGGGAAGCAGGCTCCCTGCTGAGCAGAGACCCTGATGCGGGGCTCGATCCCAGGACCCTGGAATCATGACCTGAACCAAAGGCAAAGGCTTTAACCCACTGAGCCACCCAGGCACCCCTAAGTAAATTTTTAAATAAAGTCTACTGAACACCTAAATTTTCCATGGATTTTGTCCCTTGACATTTCAGAGTTTCAGGAGCATTACAGATTAATCAGAAGAGACTAAGCCTCATATTCCTACTCTTCTTCACACATACCATAAGTATGATTTAATTAGCCAACTATTCATAAATGCAAAGCTCCACAGAACAGGAGCAGATGCACTAGATCTGCGTGCTTTTTCTTGGTTTCCACACTGGACTCACTGCTGCAGGTGACCCTCCACCCAGAGGCTTGTCATAGCAGAGTGAACAGCCCACCTCCAGCTTTTCTATGAGTCTTAAAGGTATGGGGTTTATATCTTATATATTTGGGGATTATAGCCTCATCCCAGAAGATCTTACATCAACAACCTAATTGCTTCCATTGATGGACATTTTTATGAGGCATTAAATTATCCAGGTTTTCTTTCTTTCTTTCTTTCTTTCTTTCTTTCTTTCTTTCTTTCTTTCTTTCTTTTTTTTAGAAACCCGATTATCAGTGAGTCTCCCAGACAGTATCCTGATATTCACAAATTATATCATTGCCTTCACTTTCCGAGTATCTCAAAAAACAAAACTACTGTCCCACAGCTGTGCACTAAATATTTAGCTGAGCAGGAAGTTGTTTTGGCCTTCAGATCTGTGTCATTGAACTTTCCTTCTCTCCCTATGACAGTACTCCCAGGGATCACTGAGGCTTTTAAAATATGTTTTAATACCCGACAGAGAAAATTCCTTCTCATTCTTCTCCTTTTTCCACAACTTGTTGGCTCTAGTTTGCTTAGTCTTCCAGATAAGCTTTAAAATTGCTTTGTCAAGTTGTCCCCAAAATATGGCAGACACAGGGATGGAACCACACACTGCCCCACCCCTCGCACCCCGCCGGCTGCCCTTTCAAGGATAGGCTTGTTGCCCACTTGTGAGGACTGCGTAGACTCCTTCCAGCTGGCAACCAACGCCTCTGGGGCCCCAACCTTCCAGAGCCCACTTCCTTTGCGTAACTGTCAGAAGAACTAACTGTCAAAAGTTCCGAAACAGCCAAAGTGAAACCCATGAAGCAACGAAGTAGGAATTAGTGAAATTTTGTTGCCTTGGGGCTATTTTGTTATAAAGCAGCTTGCATAGTGAGGAAGCAGTGACTTTGTTTTTCACAGCAATTGGTTAGAATAATTAGAATTTTCTTAAATGATAGGAATTGGTCAGAGGTAACCTCGTATCGGCCCGAGAAGCAGTGTAAGTTTTGCTTTTTGATTTTCAGAGGCATCAGCAAGAAGTAGCCTAGGTCACGTTAGTCTTGGAACATAGGCTAAATGAAGCTTTGTTTGCGAGACCACACTGGTTTCGTCTGCTCAGGGAATTTTCAAGGTTGGTCTCTGTTTTTATTTTAATGGTTCTCCCCTTTTTGGCAGGCTGAGAATATGACCAACCAGAACAGCATTAATGGTTGTTCTTGGTCAGCACCCTGGATGTCGCCAGGCTGAGGAGGCCATATTCGCTGTTTCCATCGTTGAGTCATCAGGCCGGAGGGCCATGTAGTCACCATCTTCATCATTTATGTGGTTATTGTTGATTTCATCCAGTTGTTCAGTCCTGATGGATACCATTTGGTGTGTGAGCTGCTGCCAACAGACATTTAAAGCCCCCAAGAGTATACAACACACCAGAGAGGTTAATATGATGACTCTAAGAACAACAGCCAGGGATTAAAAAATTCTCCAGAGCAGAGATTCCCAGGAGCCAAGATTTAAACAATCAAATAACTCAAATGAATTGTGATTTTTAAATGTTATTTACATCGGCACAACATGATATATTAGCAATTGTACATCCTCATGATTACTTGGAACAGAATGAATATGAGGATATTTTCCTTTAAGGGACAGAGTTGTAGATGAGCTTCTACGTAGATTAGGCCTCTATATAATGTGAACAATCAGGTGCTTTAACGAGATACTTTTCCACAGAAACAAAAGAAAAACAAAGGTTAATAGTTTGAACAGATTAAAAGTTCTGTTTCTGACTTTGGACAGCACCTGCTTGAGAAAACGTCTAGATCTCAGAAAATTTCAAAGCATCTTCAGATGGAGTGAAGGCAAACAGTGACCATCAGACAGATTTCCCTAGTTTGCAGTATGAATATCTCTGCCGATCTTATTAAGTAGCCACATAGCAACAGGCATGAAGATTGTCCACACATAACTATTGTGCTGATTTCTCTAAATTTTTTTTTTATCAGACTATCTAGGTTTACCTTGCATGGCTACAGGAAAATGACAATTTTATTTTAATAGGGATTCCAAATAAACGAGTGGGAGAAAGTTCCAAACGTTAGTTTGGAAAGTTCCAGGCAAATATTAGAGGAAATCCTAGGAATTTAGGATTCAGTCCTGTTTACAGGTAGAAAGCAAAACCTCAAAGTCAATTAAGAGCGCTACAATCTGACATCCACAAAAGGGTATTACTGAGACATAATTATTCTTCTCTTTATAATCATCTTCATTTCTATCAAAGATAACCCTAGTAACTCTGATTTGTTTGCAAATTCAGTGTAGTTTCAATAAACTTTGCTTGAGTATTTACATAAATACAACAAGAACAGTGATTGATCATGTGGGAACTTTTAAATCTGTGTTGCTGGAACTTTTCATAAGGCATCTCAGATGGGACTTTCAAATGCCTCTTTAGGCTAGGAATCCAAGCCAAGGACTTGTCCAATTGTGTCTTGTTACAAGGAAAACAGATGCTTATCGAATTTATGCAAATACATATATTGTCATGAAAATAAGAATATTTAATAAGGATTTCTGAATTCTGGAAGGATCAGGTAGGGAGAAAAAGATAAATACTTTAACTTTGGTTGCAAAGATACTTTACCAAATTACAGGAAGTTACAGATAGTTTAAAAGAGAATAGAAAAAGCAGTACTTTTTTAAAAAATTTTTTATTTTTTCAGCATAATGGTATTCATTATTTTTGCACCACACCAAGTACTCCAGGCAATCCGTGCCCTCTATGATACCCACCACCTGGATCCCCCAGCCTCTTACCCCCGCCCCTTCAAAACCCTCAGATTGTTTTTCAGAGTCCATAGTCTCTCATGGTTCACCTCCCCTTCCAATTTCCCTCAACTCCCTTCTCCTCTCCATCTCCCCCTTGTCCTCCATGCTATTTGTTATGCTCCACAAATAAGTGAAACCATATGATAATTGACTCTCTCTGCTTGACTTATTTCACTCAGCATAATCTCTTCCAGTCCTGTCCATGTTGCTACAAAAGTTGGGTATTCATCCTTTCTGATGGAGGCATAATACTCCATAGTGTATATGGACCACATCTTCCTTATCCATTCGTCCATTGAAGGGCATCTTGGTTCTTTCCACAGTTTGGCAACCATGGCCATTGCTGCTATAAACATTGTGGTACAGATGGCCCTTCTTTTCACTACATCTGTATGAAAAAGCAGTACTTTAAGTCTGGAAAGAAAAGCACTAATGAGCCAGTAATGTTTTAAATGAAGAAGTAATAAAAATTGTAACATCTTCATCAGTTCATTCATCTTACGTAGTTAATTCTTGTTTTGCTTCATCTTCAGTTAACAGCTTTATAAATCAATCAGTTTTCCATTAGCGTTTTAGAAATTCTCTAACCAGTTCAGTGGAATGATCTTAAAGTTCTCGGAATCTTCTATTTTACGGTACTGGTCAGGCTCTTTTCCAAGAACCTCTTCGAAGATGAAGCATTTTATCAGAAGCACATTTGCAAAAGTAACAGAGTAAAACAATAACTGTAAATGGCAAAAGACTTACAAAAGACTCACACATAGACTTGGTTAAAGATCTGCTGAGAGTTTACACACACATACACACACACACAAATGATGCAATTGACAAATATTTCTATGACATACATTTTTAAATTATGACTGATAACACTATATTAGAACATAACAGATTTTTAGGAATTTTATATACTTTATGAATTACTTACTTCAATGATATATATATATCCCATATATATAATCTAAGAAGATTAAACAATGCTTTTTTTGAAACTACACTGAATTTCTTTTTAAAGTCTTTCCTGGTTCTCTTTTGTCTGTTGCTATTACTGGTTTCTTTATTATGAATAGGACTTCTTCATTTTATTTTCTATGTGATCCATAACATTATAAATTAACTTATAAATAATATTATGTATGTCATAAAGCATTTTTAATTGTAACTTTTCTGAATTCACTTACAAAGTATGCTCATTTCTAAATCATTGCCTACAGGGTACCTGGGTAGCTCATTCAGTCAGGCACCTGCCTTTGGCTCAAGTCATGATCCTGGGATCCTGGCATTGAGCCCCACATCAGGCTCCCTGCTCAGTGGAAAGTTGGCTTCTTCCTCCTGCTCCTTTCCCCTACTTGTGTTCTCTCTCTCTCAAATAAATAAATAAAATCTTAAAAAAAAATTGCCCACATTTTTCCTATCAAGCTTCATCTTTTCCTTCATCATAATTGTTATCTGGCTTAATGAAATTGTAACTGTGGTATATCAAAAAGATTTCATTCCAGGGGAACCTGGGTGGTTCAATCAGTTGAGCAGCTACCTTTGCCTCAGGTTGTGATCCTGGGGTTCTGGGATCGAGCCCCACATGGGGTTCCCTGCTTGGTGGGAGCCTGTTTTCTCCCACTTCCCCTGCTTGTGCTCCCTTTCCTGCTGTGTGTGTCTCTCTCTGTCAAATAAATAAATAAAATCTTTAAAAATTTTTTTTAAAAATATTTCATTCCAGTTTGCCACATTTAGGGATAATCTCAATAAGAATAGCATCTACTGAGTGCCTCTAATGCATCAGGCAATGGTGCATGAATGGTCTGGTGATATCACATACAATACTAACATCCACCCTTCAAGGTTACATTATAACCCATGCTTTTCAAATAATGCATGTAACTCACCCATTAGCTGTTGCTGGCAAGTTATTGAACCAGGAGTTAAACCAGGGATATTTTTACCAAAAAATAAAATAATCTGAAGTCTCTTTCCCCAGGCAACATAACTAAACTAAGCCTTCTTGAGTTTGCTTTTACTTTTGTCATATATAAATATATAAATATTTAATAAATATATATAATATATATATTTAATTTTGATAATATATCAGTTTCACCTCACAGACACATATATAAACTCCATGAATAACTTCTGAATGCATACTCTTTATACAGCATTCAAACAAGCATAAGGACTGAAAAATTAAGTTTCACCTTCATCTTCCTCCCTTCCAAATGCCTGTCCTTCTCCAGCAGTAACTCGTATAAACAATTTTCCATATATCCTTAAAAGCGTTTTCTATTAATTTATACACTCACAGGGACAAATACATATGAATTTGCATTCATGCATAATAAGCTATATATAAATGTATTTACTGTACTTGTTATTTAGCTGAATTTATACTTAATATATTATTTTGTAACTTGCTTTTCTTAATAATCTCTTTAAGTTTTTCCATGTCCTAGAGGAAATCAACTTTATTTTCTAAACTCTCCAGAACCACCTTACCAGCACCCAAGCATTCTGAAAGGCCAGAGACAGCCTAAGCAAGTGTTTGATGAAAATTGGAGCTCCAAAACCAAGTAGAGAATTGAGGCAAATTATTTGGAAGATAAATTTTTAATTATTATAACTAACATATACAGACACATATCTGTGTCTGTATATATATATATAAATTATATTGTATATAATTATATATATTATATATAATTATATACAATATAATTTATATATATATATAAATTATTCCCATCTTACAATAATTTGGCTCACTAGAACATTAATGAGTTCTTACCATATTTTTGTCACCCAAAACATTCTATCTTGGGTATTTCATTATTTAGAACAAAAATGTTGCCATACATACATAAATTCAAAATCACAAGCACTTGTATAAGATTGATTTTTATTCTTCTACCTTTAATGAAACAATCTGAATTGTACACATCCCTTCTGCTCATATCTCATTGGTCTTGAAATCCAGGCACATGGCCACATCTAGCTTCAAGAGGGTCTGGGAAATTTAATATGGGCTATCATGAGCCCAGCTATATTTTGTTTTCCTGAAGATTAAGGGCAGAACTAGTGGACAGACTATCAAGGCTGTGCTTAATAACTTCATGATTCAGTTTCGAAAAATGCCCATGCGACTCTTTTTCTAGAGGAGTTTCTTTTTTTCTCCTACTTCTTGATCTTTTGAAATTTTTTAAAAATCCCTTTTAAAAAATTTCTTAAAATGTGATTGAAAATGTCAGTAACCCAAACTGAGAAGCTTCTTTACCTTTCTTTATCTATTATGAGGTAGATTAATACCTTCATCAAGTCGCTCATAAGTTCCTCATAGAATTATCTATCCTAACAAATATTTATTGAGCAATAGGTTCTTATGTCAGCTCTAAAAACACACCAGAAATAAGGTAACAAAGTAGGCTCCCAGTGTGCAGTGTGTGTATCTGTATTATATAATTTCATCCAAATCATATGAATTGATAAATACTAGTGAAGAAAGAGAAGAAATAGTATTTCTTTTTTTTTTAAAGATTTTATTTATTTATTTGACAGAGAGATCACAAGCAGGCAGAGAGGCAGGCAGAGAGAGAGGGGGAAGCAGGCTCCCCGCTGAGCAGAGAGCCCGATGCGGGACTCGATCCCAGGACTCTGAGATCATGACCTGAGCCGAAGGCAGCGGCTTAACCCACTGAGCCACCCAGGCGCCCCTATCCATAGTATTTCTATCCTGAAAAAAGAATTGTATATTTCTGACTTAATTTAGCATTTTGTTATAGCATGGAAAACATAAGGTCCTTACAATAGTGAAACAAAGCAGAAAGGAAGATTAATATTCCAAAACCTTACAGCCAAGAAATTCTTTACATAATTTATTTGAATAATACATCAGATAGAGTGAAATATGTTATGCGCCAAAATTAATGTTCCTTAAAAGTTAAAGAACAAATTAGACTTGAAAGAATAATATGAGACTAAAATAAAAGAAAAATGAATCTGAAAATGAATTTCAAGATTTCAGGACAGCCTATCATGATGACTTTGCGTACTCAAGCCTAGTTATTGCAGGGGAGGCATTTTTGTTGTTGTTGTTGTTGTTTTTACGAGTTCAGCTCATCAGTGTATACTGAGGGTTTATATTGGTGACAGCTCAAAAGAGAAGATCCTTGGAAACTGACTTTATAGGATAACAAAGAGGTCTTAAGCTCCTGCAAATTTTTCCAATAGTGAATTTTTTTTAGTTCTGGGTCATAAGCAACATACTCTGTTAGGTGACAGTTGTCCTTAGGATCTTTGCACTTAAGAGGACACCGATGGATTTATATACAACTTTCTCCCACTTAGCCTCATGCGGCCTGATATGAGTTGCTTCAAGAAGATGCATTTTCCGACACTAGCATTTACTTTCTTGGTAAAGAACATTGAAATAGTAAAGCATATGTCTTTCTGGGTTAAAAATAAAACCTTTCAAGGAATACCCCAACCAGATTATGCTACATGTAATAATTTGCACAATATGCACGTCTTCCCCAGTTCCTTACTGCCCATCTGCGTATTGCATGTACTGACCCAGTAAGCACAGCAGTCCATAGACCCATGATGTGTAGGAGTCCAGCAAGGTTCAAAGCAAGGACAAAGTGAACGAGTTCACATCTACCACGGGATGATAGGTGTGGGGGTGAGGAGAGCTGACAGCCCTGAGAGGCCACACTTCCCCATTTGAACCAGCTCTTACTTCCAAAACAAAAAAAAGGCAATGTTGTTCCAAGAAATACAAACCGCCAAGGAACATTCTCATAGCTTTTCTCACTCATGTTATTCCTCTGTGGCCACCATGGTGACACTGAAAAGGCTGATACAGAAGAAAAGGGACAAATGGGGCAACCCATGTCTCTTTTTCTTATCAGTTCTTCTTGCTCATCAGAATGCCACAGGTAGAGAGCTTTGGCAGAATGCCCACATATCAAGAAGTGAACTGAAAATTTGAGTTAATTTGGAGCAGTGTTTCTACTCTTCTGATAAGAATGAAAAACACAGGCACACACAGGTCATGATATATGGATTGTGGTGGTTTTGGTCATTCTGCGCATGACCCAAATGCTCTTGTATCTGCATTTAAGACTGACAAAGTACAACATGAGGCAGAATAAAATTCATATTAAGAATTTTATTTATTTTTTTATAATTCTTTTTTTGTTTGTTTGTTTATTTATTTGAGAGACAGAGATCACAAGTAGGCAGAGAGGCAGGCAGAGAGAGAGAGGAGGAAGCAGGCTCCCCGCTGAGCAGAGAGCTCAATGTGGGGCTCGATTCCAGGGCCCTGGGATCATGACCTGAGCCAAAGGCAGAGGTTTTAACCCACTGAGCCACCCAGGCGCCCCTCATATTAAGAGAATTTTTAAAAATTAGTTTTTCTTTGATCAGAACAACACGAAATAACAACAAAAACAACCAGAACAAAATCCAAAAAGAACTACTGAAAAATCCCACTGTGACGGGTTGTGAGAGAGACTGCAGAAAAAAAGGAGAGAGCTGTATATTTCAGCGACTTCAATGGAAATTTTCCTCCTTTTTGAACAAGTGGCCTTACACCTCATATTTTCACTTCGCACTGTGCTCCACAGTTTGTGAAACTCCTGTGTGAGCCCCAAGAATGTGCCCCCTAGCAGCTCTACAACATGACGTAGACTGTTGCCCCCTGAATGTCACTTCCAAGTCTGATTCTCTGTGCTTCCAAAATATTTGAGCAACTCGGTCTCCTTTAAAAAAATTCTTTTTCTGTTTAATCCAACTGGAGTGGGCTCAGTTTTTGGCAGTGAAGCACAGCAATTGATAAGAATAAAAACAAGAGCTAAAATGCACAGATTCTTACTCTATGGCCTGCACATATTCACATAATAATAAGATAAACACTATTATCTATATTATACAGATGAGAAAATCCAGGGTAAATAATCAAGTAAGTTGTCTGATTTTCACCGGCTAACACATCTACAGCCAGGATTTCAACCCAAGCCGTCTGATTCCAGCCCTGTGTGGAGCCGCATTTATATTACCATTTGCCTCTTAAACATTGTTGATCCCCATGGCAAGACTTTGACTAAGTCTTCAATAGGCACTGTGCCACCTAAACAAATAGCCATTGTTAGAAGCCAAGACAGTAACTGTTTGAATCAAGTCTGATTACTGAACTCATAATTCAAAGGGACGATCCAATAAACTGTCTCTTCTGAGAACCCCATTGGTGGCAATTAAGAGTGTTCAACGGCTTTTATGTCTCTGGGATTCACTGTCTCTGGATTTTATTTCCCTCGATTTTACAAGATTTTACAGCACAGGATGACTAATCTGGGAAGACAGACAATGTGAGGAATTTGGGTGGCTTTAAATATAACTACCCACCTCCTCTTCTGTTAATCAGAGGTGTTAAAATAGCTTTCTCAGCAAGTAGTTTTCATACTGCTGATGTTGTGTGGCTCGTACTGACGTTCACGCAGACATCTGGCAGAATACAAAATTATGTAATTACAACTGATTCTTGGAAGGTTCTGCACAAATGAATGAGGGGCGAAAAGTTGGAGATTGCTGAAGTTTGGAAGCTTACACAATATCTACCTGTAAGAAATTTACTATTCCATGAATTCCCTCGGTCTGGGAAAATGAAATCATTCTAACTTCGGACACATGTCATTTCGGTCTTCGGATGTTTCTCATTTTTGCTGATACCAGGGAACACAGGCATGGTGTTTTTAAAAAAGGTATGCAATTTGCTGTAAAAAAAAAAAAAAAACATGTAATGTGGGCTAAGCTGTGCAAGTTAAAACACTGCAAACCACAAAGGTGAGGATCATAGGACAAATATTTCTTTACCAGCGATGGGTGGGAGGGTTTCTTTATGATTTATTCTAAAATAACAAAACAATCTGAAACAATGAAGTGTTTCTCTGGGCCTCATGAATATATATGAATTCAGTTCATGACAGAACAAGTCTTTGGTTGTCTCAGCCAAACAGCCAAAAGCGGATGATTGATTGTTTTATGTACAACCTCGCAGAGAATGAAGGCACTGGAAAACTGTGATGAAATGCAAAACACTGCCAAAAATGAACGTAACTCTTCAATAGTATCACAATATTTATACTGATGACCAGAAGTACTTGAGAGCTCATAATCACAAACTTCCCAAACTCACCAGAGATACCTTTACAAACTGTTTCTATCACTTTTTTAAACAAAAGTCGTACTGCCTTTAAAGTGCAAATGCTAGAAAATGTATTTGCTTTGCTTTAGTTGCTGACTTTTTACATACTGGTGGGTCCATGTTTTCATGAGAATTTTTTTTTAACCATAAGTTAATTGTGGTTTATTTTATTTACAGTTGAATAAGGAAAATGTCCCTTCCTGAAATGTAAATTGCCTAATTTTTTTATTTACTAGAATCTAAAATTGTATCTTCATATAATTAGGTAACAATCTATTTCTGCAAACTCGTTTTTCAAAGTTATGGGTGTTGGAAATTATTTTTGGGAAAAGGGATTGCATCTACTCGCCTTTATCCATAATTACGTTGTTTTAATTTAGATTCCCCCAAATGCAGATCTTAAGACATGGAATTAAATTTATTTGAAAGGCAGTCACAGGAAGCAGAAGAAAACAGGAAGAGAAAGAAGACAAGGAGAGGCCAGTACAGACTCGTGTTCCTGAGACGGCTGCTGTGGGAAACAGAGACTCCATATTGCTGGGACCTCAGAAACAGACAGAAGTTCCCTTCTCCATTGGAAGGACAGCTGCTGAGTGTTGAACCCTTAGCTATAGTTCTCCATTAAGTTGAGGGTTCCTGCTGGGACATCAAATCCTTTTCACTGCTGGGCTGCAGAGGTACAGGTTGAGAAAGTTCCTGTGGCTTTAAAAAAAGCTCAGGACAGAAAAGTGAAGAACTTCCTGGCTAGGGGCTGCCAGTAAACTACAAGATGCCAAGTTAAATTAGGACTTCAGATAAATAGTAAATACTTCTTCATTATATGTATTACATGAGACATATTTAGACTAAAAAATTATTCATTATTTATCTGAAATTCAAATTTAATTAGGCAAACTGTCTCCCCCTTCTTCTTCTCCTTCTTCTTCTCTCCTCCTCCTCTTACTTCTCCTCCTCCTTCTTCTTCTCTCCTTCTTCTTCTTCTTGATTTTCTAAATCTGGTAACTCTTCTGGCACATGTCTGAGATAGGATGCTGTCTTCACAAGTCTGAGCTTGTGCAGAATCGTCCACCCCTGCCACAGTTAAAGTCAGATGTGGGCCAAGGGCAAGATGAAGCCAGGCACCCAAGCATCTGCTACCTGTGAGTATTCTTGATTTTACATGCCTAAATCTACCTCACTGTATCGGACGGAACACCACATGTCCCATCCTTATATATCTTCATTTTTCAGGTCACATTTCCATTGCTAATAGGGTTCTCCTTAACGTCCTCATAAATAATCTCTGATTAGTTTCTAAGCACAGCACCAGTGCTGCTTAACCAAAATTATACAACCTGTTACTTATCTTTTGAATCCTCCCCAAGTCCTTTTATGCTTGCTCATGACATCTTCTTGTCATGCCGTCATCCCAGACACCCCTTGTGCCTACAGTACATGCTAGTCTATGCCTTCTAAGAAGGAGATGCCAAGACAGAACTAAATATGCAAGAGATAAATTTGAGGCAACAACACCTGTGAGGGGAATCTGGAGAGGTACAGGGGAAGGAGGTGTCTCTTAGACCCTAATGCTTGTCCCACCTCAGATGAATGAGAGAGGCAAGGAAAAAGGATGGGAGGGAAAGGCTTGGACTGTGGTGTAGTTGTACGAGATTTCAGCAGGGTCTCATGGAGTCTCATACTTACAAAACTGAAGTAACTGTGGTATCTGACATGTAGGCATATTTTGTGGTAGAGAAATCAGATAGCTTTTTTTTGTTTGTTTGTTTGTTTGTTTTTGTTTTACAAATCACAGCTACTTAGACATTGGCTTCTTTCCTCAGCTCCTATGAGTTGTCTCCTCCTTTTAAGGAATAGATGCTGCAGCTGTGGAAGGATGGTTCTAAATCCACCCACGCTACTTGCCATGTCATCTACGGCCGCCCAACCAATGTCTTCTAAAATGGAGTGGTTTAAAACGATAGGCAGTCTTACATCTCAAGTTTCTGTTGGTCAAGAACTCAGAGCTTTTGTAGGCAGTTCTCACTCGGAGTCTTTCATTCAGTTGTAGTCAGCGGTCGCCTGGTCCTGCAGGCATATGAAGGCTGGGTTGGAACTGACAGGTGAATTTTCAAGGTGGCTCACTCATAAGACTGGCAAATTCGTCCCAGTGTTGGCTGGGGACCTTAGGTTCTCTGCACAGTGCTGTTGAAGGTTCCTCACAGTACAGCTCTAGTGACCTCCAGAGCAAGTGACTTAAGAGACGAAGGGAAAGCTGCACATGACTTACATGACTTAGCATCAGAAGGCACATATCCTCATTTCCACCATATCCTGCTGTCACACACCGCTAGCACGCAAGGGTATGAATACCAAGCAACAAGGATCACTGAGGGCCATCTTGGAGCTAATGTGTACATTAGAATCTCCTACAGAATATGTGTGTCCAGAAGAAATTATATTATAGTGAGAGCATTCAGTGTACTGAAGAATACAGACAACATCATTCACCAGAGTTAAACCAAGTCTCAGTTTTCCACTTGTAGACACAGCCAAAGGCAATCTTATTATCATGTTCTACCCTTTCAGGAAGGTCTAAAGCAAGGATATAAGTGTAGCTCATAAGCAAAATTTACCCCAAAGTCATATAATGTGCATATAATGACTATGCAATTAAATGCCTTCAAAGAAGCACTGGTTCTCCACTCTGCCACCACTCCCTACAATCTTAAATCCTTTAAGTTAGATATTATCCACCTGACCACTAAAGGTATTGCAATCCCTGCCTCAGAAGGTAAAAATTATAAGTGTAGAAAAGGCCGGGGGGTGGGTGGCAAGGGAAACAGAGGGACAAAGGATTCCTGAAGCAAGCTCAGTCAGCTGCCCTCCTTCCATGCAGAGGAATTATAAGAACAAATAAAATCTTGGCAGTACCATGAAAGATTTAACATAGGCAAGAGAGCAGTGTTCTTGAGAGAGAAGCCTGTTAGATACTAAAGTAAGGAAATGGAAACTCCTTCTCAGGAGGTCTTTAAAAATAAGAAAGATTCTAATCTGTCTGGAAGAATTTAGGTGTGGTTTTTCTTAGGGGTAAATGGGTTGGTTTATATAACTTATAAAGTTTCTTCCATGATTTTTTTGACCCCTTTCTATGACATTTTACAAAGTTATCCTCCCTCCTGTCGGCCCTCCCTACACACAGAGGCCCCTTAGGTGCAGAATACATCATGACTATCATGAAGTTCAGCGATTCACTCTTCTGGGAAATGGGAGACCACCCAGGCGAGCAATGATAGGGTACAGCCTAGAATCTATGTATTTGGCTTGCTGGAAATTGTCTGTCGTCTTCTTCTTCCATTTGAAGAATAATTGTCAGATTCTGATCATTAGTATTATTCACAAAATGCTTCTATTATTTTATATCTTTTCTTCCCAAAAGTATTCCCTATGCAAAAATATTCTGATTTTTAGAATACCCAATAATACATGCATATTTTTAAAGCTCAACACTTCTAAGCAAGGAAAAAAAGAGCTGTAATTTATGCTTTATCCAAGCCTCATCATTTTCAATGTGTGTGTTCTCATGTGAAGAAATCCAATGCTTCCAACATATTTTTGAATGTTATGTTTTCTTTTCTAAACAAACAATGTGATGATCAATTTCAACCTTATGCCCAGGCTTCTATACAAGTATGTTTCCCATTAAACTTCATCATAACTTTTCAAAATGTGTTTCTCAAACAAATCAAGATTCTTTTATCCCTGCATAGCTAAATAGTCTTGATTTAATTTGAGAAAAATTTCACATATCAGAGGTCAACAGACATTGTAGATGTGTGAGTGCCACTGTGAAAAAATGTCAATGCATTAAGGGAAAGATAGACTATACATCTTCCTTTATACTCAAGATCTAAAAACTCCTTAATTCCTTTTCTCCTGTGTGATACTACAACTTTCAATACATTCACTAAATGAGACTTTTTCTTCCAGCTTTACTAAGGTATAATTGTTAAACACAAATGTAAGATATTTAAACCACATGTCATAATGATCTGACATACATATATATTTTGAAAGGAGTCTCCTCATCAAATTAATTAACACAGCCATCACCTCACACACTCACCTTTTCTGTGGTGGTGGGAGGGCAGAAAACATCTAAATTCTACTCTTAGCGAATTTCAGTTATACAATATAGTGTCATTGACTATAGACACCATGCTATATGTTAGATTCTCAGACCTTATTCATCTTATTGCTGAATGTCTGTACCCTCTTACCAATCTCTCCCTATTTCCCTCATCTCCCAGCCCTGGTAACTACTTTCCTACTCTCTTTCTATGAGATTCCACATAGAAACAACACCATGAAGCATGTGTCTTTCTCTGTCTGGCTTATTTCACTTAGCACGATGCCCTCAAAGTCCATCCATGTTGTCCCAAATGGCAGGATTTCCTTCTTCCTTGTGGCTGGGTAATATTCCATGGCATATATATAGCACATCTTCGTTATCCATTTATCTGTTGACAGACCCTCAGGTTGTTTATGTATCTTGGCTATTACGATTAATGCTGCAATGAACATGGGAGTGCAGGTATCCCTTCAAAATCTTGTTTTTATTTCCTTTGGATACATACCCAGAAGTGGGATTGCTGGATCGTATGGTAGTTCTATTTTTAATCTGAGGAACTTCTATATCGTTTTCCGTGGTGGCTGCATCAATTTACATTCCTACCAACAGTGTACAAGAGTTAACTTGTTTCCATATCCTCACCAACACTTGAGATCTCTTATCATTTTGATGATAGCCATTCTAACAGGTGTGAGGTGAAATCTCACTGTGGTTTTGATTTGCATTTCCCTGAGGATCAGTACTGTTGAGCACCTTTTCTTGTACCCGATGGCCGTCTATGTGTCTTCTTTGGAAACTTGTCTACTCAGTTCCTCTGCTCGTTTTTAAATTGGATTATTTGGCTTTTTTGAATTGTGTGAGTTACTTTTTTTTTTTCATATTGACCCCTTATCAGAGATAGGAGTTGCAAACATTTTCTCCCATTCTGTAGGTTGCCTTTTCATTTTGTTGATGGTTTCCTTTGCTGTGTAGAAGCTTTTTTTTAGTTTTATGTAGTCCCACTTATTTATTTCAGAGTATTAACTTATTATCCACATTTTTATTTTTTTAATTGTGAAGTATTTCAAACTTACAGCAAAGCTGAAAGAATTTTATGGTGAAAACCCATAGGTCCATTACCTTTTACCATAACCTTATCATTAGCCTTTTACCATACCCAAGCCCATTTTCATAAACATAAGGCACCCACCAATCCCTACTCATCATAGTCTGACCCACAGGTCACCTTAAGGATTTCTACTGTGTCATCTGCGTATGCCCACCAGACAAGAAATTTGGAAAAGCTTAGTATATTATTTGAACTATAATGACAGTAGATTAAAAAATAATAATGACTACAGTGGATTGTGGATGAAAATCCATGTAGCCATACTAAAGTCATACTAAAACCTTAACAAAAATTCACTGGACATCCCTAGAGGTTTCTACTACCAATCCACTGTTCTGAAAATGAATCAATAAATCGAAAAACATAAAGCACTTTTTCTGTTGTGCCGGTTTGAACTCTCTTTCTGTGTAACAAGTCGTTGACAAGAGAAAGTTATTTATAAAACTAATAAATACAGAGAGCTAATAAATATGGAAAGACTGCAAGAAAAGTCACAATTTTGCAACCTCTGACGGAATAAAGCAATTAGGCACTATCAAAGTCTCTAAACCTTTAGGGGGAAGGTGGATAAGAATGTTACAATGGGATCATCTGACTGGCATCTCCTGAATCTGCAGATCTTTCTTAGGGACAACAGGGACACATGGGTGGCTCAGTGGGTTAAGTCTCTGGCTTCAGCTCAGGTCATGATCCCAGGGTCCTGGGATCGAGCCCCACGTCGGTGGGGGGTCTCTGCTCAGCGGGGAGCCTGCTTCCCCCACCCCCCACCTGCCTGCCTCTCTGCCTACTTGTGATCTCTGTCAAATAAATAGATAAAGGCTTTAAAAAAAATTTTTTTTACGGTTAATCAATATAAAATCACCGGAGCATAACTTTAAAAAAAAAAAAACAAAGCAAACCTTTTTGTTTATTTTAAAAATATACAATACTCATAATAATGAAAAGTTTTTCAATGATTTCTTGCTTTCAGGGATTCTGAGAGGTTCTGTTTTCTCTCCCTCCTACCTCAGCTTCCCCTCATCACCAAGTTAAGAATCTTTGTTTAACGGCAGAGTTGGGGAAGACAGCAGACAGAGAGCAGAGAAACAAGAGGTCTCAGGGCATCAAGGAGTGAGACACAAAAGCAGAATGAATGTGGGAGCTACCCCCCAACCTTTTCTACCTGAAACCTCGCCATTTTTTTTTTCCCACTATAGGATATAGAGACAAAGCATCAAGGGAATCATGCCCAGACAGATTTCTGGCAGGGTCTGCCTGTCGCTGGAACAGATAGAACAAGGAGATGATCTACTAGATCCAAAGCAAGAAGATCAAGGAGAGGAAATAACGATGCTCTCAAGTGGGGATTGTAGATTTCAGGTTCACAGAGCATGTGGCCACTCCGTCAGGCTCCGCAGGCAAGCAGGAACTTTCCCCAAACATGGAGGGCTCAAGTGACTCATTTCTGGGGAATGCTAAACAAAGCTTCACTGGTTATTAAGTCTCTGCAAGGAGTCCTGGAAGATTTAGTTGCAGCTTCAGCCTTCTCGGGGGTCTTGTGGAAAGCCCAGAGAAATGAGGTCACAGGATTTAGGCAAGAATTTGAGATTAGAGGAGAGACCCAACTGGCCAGAAAGGGTGGTACTGATGAATGGATTAAGTGAGCAGAGCTTAGGGCAAGAGCTGCCCAATGTGCTGATCTGCTGGGTGAAGTCTCCGTGGCAGGCAGGGGACTGAAAAAATGCAGAAGGCTAGAAAAAGATGAGAAAAAAGAGAAAAAATGTCAGGGAACAAAAAGGATGTCAGGGGAGAGAAAGGAAAAGCATGTATGCATGGAAGTGGCTGCTGAACCAGCCTACAGAATATCTTCATACATCTTTAAAGCATAAAACCTTTATCCCCCAACATACCCTAGTAGAATTCTACTGAGGTACAATATCTAGGTGGACTCCCTGGTTACTTTCTCCCTAAGATGTGTCATTTTTATGAGACATTCAACTGCTCGAGGTTTTTTTGTCATAAATGAAAAATATTCTTTGCCTAAAAAACCTTGTGACATAGCCCTATTGTATTATTCAAGGAGAATAAATACAGAAACAATTTTGCTAGAAGGCTGTTTTTATTACTTGTTAAGGATTGGTTTCTGTTTCAAAATCTGCTCCATGCCGTCTGCTATTTCCTCCCAGCCCAGCTCAGCACACTCTCTGAAGGTGGCTGGCCCAGCCGTGGAGCTGGGTCTCTCCAGCCCAACTGTACCATCGTGTCTGGAATTCCATCCTTCCCTCTCACCTTTGCTCAACTTCCCGACTCCATACCAGGGTCTTCCCTGTGTTTCATACTTTAGGCTTTGCCTCTCTTTCTCATTGGACTTTGCAGTGTGATTCCTTTCACCTAGATATGACTCTTAAATATTTGCTAGTAGCTTTTCATGCTCTGGCTGCAGCAGAAGAGAGGAGGGGAAGCCCGCAGGGATTACAGAATCCTAGCAGTCTTCATGTGGGTCTAATTCCAGCTTCAGTGCATGTCAGGGACAACGCTTACAGCAGGTCAGTCTTTGCTGGGAGGCCCTGCAAAACTTTATCTCCTAGGCTGTGTTCTCCTCTCTGCCCTTCTGCTGCTAGTTACAAAGGTTACCTGCCTTCATCCAACCCAGCACCAATGTCTAAATGAGTGATTCTCAACTTCAGCAGCTTATTGGAGTCAAGGGGTGGGGGGTGGGGGTCTTTAACAAATACTGATGCCAAAGTCCTAGGCTCAGTGATTCCTCTGCAACTGGATGGGGTGCTTCCTGGGCTCTGGGATCTTTTAGATCTCCTGATTTTATCATACAGCCAATGTTGAAAAATACCACCCTCAAAACATAACCCAGAGTTCTAGTTGCCTAAGTGGTCTACCATTATTACCAATCCCCATTCATCTAAATTGGGGAGGAAAGTGGACTGAACATAGATAACTAAAATATCATTTACTAATAAAGTAATAATTCTGCAAATGTTAGTCAGCCTAAGTCTATCAACGTGGTTTGGAACCTACCCATGCACCTTAGCCTGCTCAAATAAATTAACATGCCATCTAGACTGAATCAACTATTTCGGCTGGAAAAAAAAAAAAAAGACTTTCATGTTGTAGTTGGCACAATGTAGAGTATAGAAAGACTGAAACCAGAAATAGGTGTTATTCACAATAGAACGTCAAAACCAGATTCAATTCAACAGTGTTACAGAGTGTATGAAGAGACAATCTCAGGCACTAAATAGGGAAGGACCCAGAGCTGTGAGTGCAGAATGTGGGGCCAGTGATCAAGAACAGGAAAATGGAAAGGACAAAAGACAGTTACTAGATGATTCCAGTGAAATCAAGTGGAAGGAATATTGTACAAAGTTTGATCAGTATCTGCCTACCTGTGCTGTACAAGTATAATTCCGCACCTGACTGCTCGCAGGTCCTCATGTAAAATGTTTCACTTCGTTTTCCTTTAAACATGTTGTATCAGTGGGCATAGGCTGAGTTATCCTGCAGTAACAAACAATGCCTCCACCACAAAATCTCAGAAGATCAGTATCTCAAAATGTCTCAGCCAACCTCTTGCCCATTGGGAGTAGGTAAGGGAGAAGTGGTCTCTTTGTATAGCAGTCGTGGGTAGCCCCGACTGAGGAAGCAGCCACCATCACAATTGCGCCCACCCTCATGTCAGCAGAAGAAATGTCCTGGACGATCTCATACCGCCACTTAAATGCCCCCACTCAGAAGTGACCCAAATTATTTCTACTTACAACTCATCGGCAGTTACTTGTCACCTGGCCTCATTCATTCAGAAGGGAGCAAAGAAGTGCAATTGAACCAGATGCCAGGAAGTGGGGGAGGCCAGAAATACGACACACAGCCCAAATGGTGCTATACCTCCACTGAGAAAGAGGCAACTTCTTCCCGTGTTTCACGGACACATCTATGGACAAAGATACATCGTGTTGTATCTCTGAGCTCTATTCACTAAAATGTAATCTTAATGAGATTTTTATTTTTTTATTTAAGTCCCTAGGGCTTAAAACAGTGTAATATAGGAGAGCTTAAGCAGGTCTTTTGGGGTAAATAAAATTCTTGTGAGAAGTAAGGATGGACAGAAAGAAGAGAGCTAACAGTAATGTTATTTAACAGAACAGCTATGGCTGACTTGCCCTTCATTATTCCAAAAATCACCACATAAGAAACTTCCAGAGTCAAATGATTCACCAAAGATTTTGGAATAATGCTATCACTACTTCCTCAAATTGCTCCAGAGGACTTACCCCAATTAAGATCCCAATTGGATTATGCCCAATATCACATGTTTAACCACAAATAGCCAAGTCAGACTTAAATTAAAAAAAGAGGGGGAGGAGCAAAGAAGATGATCTAGCCCTCTGAGATATCGATCTCAAATCAAGTGAGATTTCATGCTCCAGCACCTGGGTGGGAAATCACAATAATTTATATTGATCTGAATTTTCCCTAAATTAATCTATAAATTTAACACAACCCCAATTGAACTTTTTTCTCCATAAAATTATTTCCATTTTAATTTCATCAAGTTTCTAACTTCCAGAAGTCATCACATTTTACCCAAAATGTCTCTGATATTTGCCAAACAGACAGATTGATTTAGGAAAATACTGAAACTGAGTAGCAAATTTGCTAAGAGATGAAACCATATGAGGATAACGACCCTGTCATCTTGGGGGAAGCCTTGGAGCTCTATCCTCTCCCACCCTGGGGCCACCATCAGAGTGTAGCAATGGAGACTTCACGCAAGGGGACCTTCCCCATTTACCAGTCCCAGAGCTCTCCCAACTATCCTGTGGATCTTGTGATGAGTTAGAGGAAGCCTCTCAGAGGAGCCAGGCTGTGTTCCCTCTCTGATCCTGGGCTCAGAATCTGGGCTGCATGGGGTCAGGATCTGCCCTTGTGCAGTTCAGCTCCATCAGGGAGGCCCAGTGTTACTCATATGTTGACAAGTAACATCATATGATGACTGATATGAAAACAGAAGAAGCTACTCTGACAGAAGGGCTTCAAGGCTTACCCATTTGACCCAGAATTCTGGAAGCTGGTCCTCACTGTCAGAAAGAAAACATGACCTCTCAAATGGAATAGCACAAGTTTCAAAGGCAAGAGACTGACAAATTAACCATGACCACCTGACCCCCCAACCACAGGCCAAGAACTGAGTCTCAATGCTGTGTGAGGCCCCCCACAATAGTTACTGCCCCAGAACATGATGGAGGTTCCTGAACTTCTCCTGAAGCCAGGTGAGAAGATTCTGAGTAGACCCTCCATGAGCGAGGGCTGGCCAATCTCCAACAGAAGCTCCAAAAGGGACACCTGGGTCCCTGGGACCTATTTGAGCTTTTTTCATCTGGTTAGGGACCCTCCACGGACCCAAGCTCTGTGTACCATTTACCCGAGATGGGCTGGTAGGCACAGGGCTCCTGTTAACCCTGAAAAGATGAGGGACCCAACTGAGCACACCTGGCCTAGATATGCCTGATAACACCCTGGAGCTGGTTCTGGCAGCTGATCTCCCTGTGTGAAACCGAGATAGGAGAGCCCTCGCCTCTGCCCTCTGGGATCAAGCCCCATCCTCCGAATAGCACAGACCTCCTGACCATTCTTCTTCCTCAGCTGACCTGTTCGACCTTTCCTTTTCATTGCTACAACTCCATCCCCTGACATTGCTCTTTTCATATCCCAAACTTTGCTCTCCTCCCCAGACCGTCCGCCAGATTGTGGACATTTTGGCCAGAATCTTTCTGCCCTGCTTCGGGCACTTATGGGTTTATATAAATACTCTCTTTATAATCTGTAGATGGTCCCCACCCAGTTTTTACAGCAAACATTGTGTGATAAACTAAACATCTTTCCCCGTCAATAAATGCGACTTGATTGCATCATTCTTTTTTTTTTTTTTTTTTATAAACATATATTTTTATCCCCAGGGGTACAGGTTTGCAAATCGCCAGGTTTACACACTTCACAGCACTCACCATAGCACATACCCTCCCCAATATCCATAACCCCACCCCCCTCTCCCAACCCCCCTTCCCCCATCAACCCTCAGTTTGTTTTGTGAGATTAAGAGTCACTTATGGTTTGTCTCCCTCCCAATCCCATCTTGTTTCATTTATTCTTCTCCTACCCCCTTAACCCCCCATGTTGCATCTCCTCTTCCTCATATCAGGGAGATCATATGATAGTTGTCTTTGTCCGATTGACTTATTTCGCTAAGCATGATACCCTCTAGTTCCATCCACGTTGTCGCAAATGGCAAGATTTCATTTCTTTTAATGGATGCATAGTATTCCATTGTGTATATATACCACCTCTTCATTATCCATTCGTCTGTTGATGGACATCTAGGTTCTTTCCATAGTTTGGCTATTGTAGACATTGCTGCTATAAACATTCGGGTGCACGTGCCCCTTCGGATCACTACATTTGTATCTTTAGGGTAAATACCAAGCAGTGCAATTGCTGGGTCATAGGGTAGTTCTATTTTCAACATTTTGAGGAACCTCCATGCTGTTTTCCAGAGTGGTTGCACCAGCTTGCATTCCCACCAACAGTGTAGGAGGGTTCCCCTTTCTCCGCATCCTCGCCAGCATCTGTCATTTCCTGACTTGTTAATTTTAGCCATTCTGACTGCTGTGAGGTGATATCTCATGGTGGTTTTGATTTGTATTTCCCTGATGCCGAGTGATATGGAGCACTTTTTCATGTGTCTGTTGGCCATCTGGATGTCTTCTTTGCAGAAATGTCTGTTCATGTCCTCTGCCCATTTCTTGATTGGATTATTTGTTCTTTGGGTGTTGAGTTTGCTAAGTTCTTTATAGATTTTGGACACTAGCCCTTTATCTGATATGTCATTTGCAAATATCTTCTCCCATTCTGTCAGTTGTCTTTTGGTTTTGTTAACTGTTTCCTTTGCTGTGCAAAAGCTTTTGATATTGATAAAATCCCAATAGTTCATTTTTGCCCTTGCTTCCCTTGCCTTTGGTGATGTTCCTAGGAAGATGTTGCTGTGGCTGAGGTCGAAGAGGTTGCTGCCTCTGTTCTCCTCAAGGATTTTGATGGATTCCTTTCTCACATTGAGATCCTTCATCCATTTTGAGTCTATTTTTCGTGTGTGGTGTAAGGAAATGGTCCAGTTTCATTTTTCTGCATGTGGCTGTCCAATTTTCCCAAGACCATTTGTTGAAGAGGCTGTCTTTTTTCCATTGGACATTCTTTCCTGCTTTGTTGAAGATGAGTTGACCATAGAGTCAAGGGTCTATTTCTGGGCTCTCTATTCTGTTCCATTGATCTATGTGTCTGTTTTTGTGCCAGTACCATGCTGTCTTGATGATGACAGCTTTGTAATAGAGCTTGAAGTCCGGAATTGTGATGCCACCAACTTTGGCTTTCTTTTTCAATATTCCTTTGGCTATTCGAGGTCTTTTCTGGTTCCATATAAATTTTAGGATTATTTGTTCCATTTCTTTGAAAAAAATGGATGGTACTTTGATAGGAATTGCATTAAATGTGTAGATTGCTTTAGGTAGCATAGACATTTTCACAATATTTATTCTTCCAATCCAGGAGCATGGAACATTTTTCCATTTCTTTGTGTCTTCCTCAATTTCTTTCATGAGTACTTTATAGTTTTCTGTGTATAGATTCTTAGTCTCTTTGGTTAGGTTTATTCCTAGGTATCTTATAGTTTTGGGTGCAATTGTAAATGGGATGGATTCCTTAATTTCTCTTTCTTCTGTCTTGTTGTTGGTGTAGAGAAATGCAACTGATTTCTGTGCATTGATTTTATATCCTGACACTTTACTGAATTCCTGTACAAGTTCTAGCAGTTTTGGAGTGGAGTCTTTTGGGTTTTCCACATATAGTATCATATCATCTGCAAAGAGTGATAGTTTGACTTCTTCTTTGCCGATTCGGATGCCTTTAATTTCCTTTTGTTGTCTGATTGCTGAGGCTAGGACTTCTAGTACTATGTTGAATAGCAGTGGTGATAACGGACATCCCTGCCGTGTTCCTGACCTTAGCGGAAAAGCTTTCAGTTTTTCTCCATTGAGAATGATATTTGCGGTGGGTTTTTCATAGATGGCTTTGATAATATTGAGGTATGTGCCGTCTATCCCTACACTTTGAAGAGTTTTGATCAGGAAGGGATGCTGTACTTTGTCAAATGCTTTTTCAGCATCTATGGAGAGTATCATATGGTTCTTGTTCTTTCTTTTATTAATGTGTTGTATCACATTGATTGATTTGCGGATGTTGAACCAACCTTGCAGCCCTGGAATAAATCCCACTTGGTCGTGGTGAATAATCCTTTTAATGTACTGTTGAATCCTATTGGCTAGTATTTTGGAGAGAATTTTTGCATCTGTGTTCATCAAGGATATTGGTCTGTAGTTCTCTTTTTTGATGGGATCCTTGTCTGGTTTTGGGATCAAGGTGATGCTGGCCTCATAAAATGAGTTTGGAAGTTTTCCTTCTATTTCTATTTTTTGGAACAGGAGAATAGGAATTAGTTCTTCTTTAAATGTTTGGTAGAATTCCCCCGGGAAGCCATCTGGCCCTGGGCTTTTGTTTGTTTGGAGATTTTTGATGACTGTTTCAATCTCCTTACTGGTTATGGGTCTGTTCAGGCTTTCCATTTCTTCCTGGTTCAGTTGTGGTAGTTTATATGTCTCTAGGAATGCATCCATTTCTTCCAGATTGTCAAATTTGTTGGCGTAGAGTTGCTCATAGTATGTTCTTATAATTGTCTGTATTTCTTTGGTGTTCGTTGTGATCTCTCCTCTCTCATTCATGATTTTATTTATTTGGGTCCTTTCTCTTTTCTTTTTGAAAGTCTGGCCAGGGGTTTATCAATCTTATTAATTCTTTCAAAGAACCAGCTCCTAGTTTCGTTGATTTGTTCTATTGTTTTTTTGGTTTCTATTTCATTGATTTCTGCTCTGATCTTTATGATTTCTCTTCTCCTGCTGGGTTTAGGGTTTCTTTCTTGTTCTTTCTCCAGCTCCTTTAGGTGTAGGGTGAGGTTGTGTACCTGAGACCTTTCTTGTTTCTTGAGAAAGGCTTGTACCGCTATATATTTTCCTCTCAGGACTGCCTTTGTTGTGTCCCACAGATTCTGAACTGTTGTGTTTTCATTATCATTTGTTTCCATAAATTTTTTCAATTCTTTAATTTCCTGGTTGACCCATTCATTCTTTAGAAGGATGCTGTTTAGTCTCCATGTATTTGGGTTCTTTCCAAATTTCCTCTTGTGATTGAGTTCTAGCTTTAGAGCATTGTGGTCTGAAAATATGCAGGGAATGATCCCAATCTTTTGATACCGGTTGAGACTTGATTTAGGACAAGAATGTGATCTATTCTGGAGAATGTTCCATGTGCACTAGAGAAGAATGTGTATTCTGTTGCTTTGGGATGAAATGTTCTGAATAGATCTGTGATGTCCATCTGGTCCAGTGTGTCATTTAAGGCCTTTATTTCCTTGTTGATCTTTTGCTTGGATGATCTGTCCATTTCAGTGAGGGGAGTGTTAAATCCCCTACTATTATTGTATTATTGTCGATGTGTTTCTTTGATTTTGTTATTAATTGGTTTATATAGTTGGCTGCTCCCATGTTAGGGGCATAGATATTTAAAATTGTTAGATCTTCTTGTTGGACAGTTCCTTTGAGTATGATATAGTGTCCTTCCTCATCTCTTATTATAGTCTTTGGCTTAAAATCTAATTGATCTGATATAAGGATTGCCACTCCTGCTTTCTTCTGATGTCCATTAGCATGGTAAATTCTTTTCCACCCCTTCACTTTAAACCTGGAGGTGTCTTCGGGTTTAAGATGAGTTTCTTGTAGGCAACATATAGATGGGTTTTGTTTTTTTATCCATTCTGATACCCTGTGTCTTTTGATTGGGGCATTTAGCCCATTAACATTCAGGGTAAGTATTGAGAGATATGAATTTAGTGCCATTTTATTGCCTATAAGGTGACTGTTTTTGTATATTGTCTCTGTTTCTTTCTGATCTACTACTTTTAGGGTCTCTCTTTGCTTAGAGGACCCCTTTCAATATTTCCTGTAGAGCTGGTTTGGTATTTGCAAATTCTTTCAGTTTTTGTTTGTCCTGGAAGCTTTTAATCTCTCCTTCTATTTTCAATGATAGCCTAGCTGGATATAGTATTCTTGGCTGCATGTTTTTCTCATTTAGTACTTTGAATATATCATGCCAGCTCTTTCTGGCCTGCCAGGTCTCTGTGGATAAGTCTGCTGCCAATCTAATATTTTTACCATTGTACGTTACAGACTTCTTTTCCCGGGCTGCTTTCAGGATCTTTTCTTTGTCACTAAGACTTGTCAATTTTACTATTAGGTGACGGGGTGTGGACCTATTCTTATTGATCTTGAGGGGGGTTCTCTGAACCTCCTGGATTTTGATGCTTGTTCCCTTTGCCATATTGGGGAAATTCTCTCCAATAATTCTCTCCAACATACCTTCTGCTCCCCTCTCTGTTTCCTCTTCTTCTGGAATCCCAATTATTCTAATGTTGTTTCGTCTTATGGTGTCACTTATCTCTCGAATTCTCCCCTCGTAGTCCAGTAGCTGTTTGTCCCTCTTTTGCTCAGCTTCTTTATTCTCTGTCATTTGGTCTTCTATATTGCTAATTCTTTCTTCTGCCTCATTTATCCTAGCAGTGAGAGCCTCCATTTTTGATTGCACCTCATTTATAGCTTTTTTGATTTCAACTTGGTTAGATTTTAGTTCTTTTATTTCTCCAGAAAGGGCTTTTATATCTCCCGAGAGGGTTGCTTTAATATCTTCCATGACTTTTTCAAGCCCGGTTAGAACCTTGAGAATCGTCATTCTGAACTCTATATCAGACATGTTACCAATGTCTGTATTGATTAGGTCCCTAGCCTTTGGTACTGCCTCTTGTTCTTTTTTTTTGTTGTGAATTTTTCTGCCTTGTCATTTTGTCCAGATAAGAGTATATGAAGGAGCAAGTAAAATACTAAAAGGGTGGCAACAACCCCAGGAAAATATGCTTTAGCCAAATCAGAAGAGATCCCAAATCGTGAGGGGGGAGAAAGGGGATAAAAAGGGGTTCAGAAAGAAAAAAAAAAAAGAAACTATTAAAAAAAGAAAGCCGATAAAGAAAAAATATAAAAAGGAAAAAAAATATATATATATATTAGATAAACTATTTAAAAAACGTTAAAAAAGAAAACGGTAAAAGTTAAAAAAATTTAGCAGAAGAAGAGAAAAAAATTGAAAAAAAAAATTAAATTAACTGCAAGGCTAAAGAATCATGGGGAGAAAGCCATGAGTTCCATGCTTTGCTTTCTTCTCTGGAATTCCGCCGCTCTCCTTGGTATTGAAACTGCACTCCTTGGTAGGTGAACTTGGTCCTGGCTGGGTTTCTCATTGATCTTCTGGGGGAGGGGCCTGTTGTAGTGATTCTCAAGCGTCTTTGCCCCAGGCGGAGTTGCACCACCCTTACCCGGGGCAGGCTGAGTAATCCGCTCGGGTTTGCTGGGTTTGCTTTTGGGAGCTTTTGTTCCCTGAGTGCTTTCCGTAGATTTCTAGAAGACGGGAATGAAGATGGCGGCCTCCCAGTCTCCGGCCCGGAGGAGCCTAGAGCCCGGGGCCCCACTCCTCAGTGCGCCCTCAGAGAACAGCGCCCAATTACTCCCGTCACCCTGGCCTCCGGCCACGCTCCGAGCTGACTGAGCCTGCGACCGGTTCAAGGTAACCCTGAGCTGGGAGTCACTCCTCGGCTCTGTCTCTGTAGCCGGCTTCCCTGTTCTAATACCAGTAAGCTCTGCAACACTCAGACACCCCCGATCCTTCTGTGACCCTGTGGGACCTGAGGCCGTGCTGACCCCGCCTGGGCTTCACCCCAGTTAAGCCTCTGGAGCGATGTCCCTCAGCGGAACAGACTTTTAAAAGTCCTGATTTTGTGCTCCGTTGCTCGGCCGCTCGCCGGGAGCCGGCCCCTCCCCCCGTGGTCTATCTTCCCGTCGCTTTGGATTCACTTCTCCGCCAGTCCTACCTTTCAGATAGTGGTTGATTTTCTGTTTCTAGAATTGCTGTTCTTCTTCTCTTCAATCTCCCGTTGGATTTGTAGGTGTTTGCAATCTTTAGATAAGCTATTTAGCTGATCTCCCGCTACCCGAAGTAGTCTCAGCCTGCTACTTCTCCGCCATCTTGACTCCCCCCTATCTGATTGCATCATTCTTAACAACTGTTTCATTTCCACAGAACGGATGATTCATTAATCCTCTCTCTTCTAGCGTTACTTCCCAGTTTTCTCCTATTAAAGATAATACCGTAGTCAGGTATTTTTCCCACAGATCAGCACACATTCTAGAGAAGAAGGGCAAAGGAGCCAGGCTGCTTTCTGCTCACCTGCTGTGACCCCCAGACCCTCTGTGCCTCAGGCTTCTCGTCCATAAAATGAGCCTGTCTTGCAGGTAAATCAAAGGTTTGTTGCCACTCAAAGTTACCTTCTTGCAATGCACTTATGCTGGGGACTGATCAAGACTACCATGATGTTAACTATTAAAACACAACTATTTTATTTTAAATTCAGTTTTGGGAACAACAAGACCACATTCTTATTCTTCCATTTCCAATTGACAAGGATCACCACCCAGTCTGAAGAGTTAAAATGTCATTTGAAATTGCTACTCTTCATTTCTGTAACTTGAGATATTGCTGATAGGTGTGGGAAGTAGTTATCTATTTTTCTTAATTTATGAAAACCACACTTATTAGCTGTCTCTACTATAGCAACAGTGTGCACACACTATCACAGCTTTCTCTTCTGACACCTTTTTTTTTTCTGTGAGTGGAAAAATCTCATTGCTTTTTTTTTTTTTTACTTTGTACATAGCTATTTGCCATTCTTTAAATAGATAGCTATTTGTTATTCTTTAAATAGACTGCTATAAAAGTTGCATTGAGCAAAGTTTAACTCTTTCTGGAACAGAACACTGCTGGCAAGAAGTCAGTCTCCACAAGATGAAGGAGGGCACAGGTGTCAGAGCCCAAGCAGATGGAGAAGGTGTCCTTGCACACAGCGGACCCATACAGGGAATTCAGAGCCTTGGTACATTGCCAGAACTGTCCCAGGGGGTGGGGGAGGATAGATGGGAAGAGTGTGCAGTGTCAGAGTTCAAGCCACGGGAAGATCATGTCCTTGTGAAGAAGGGCAGCCCAGCGGGTGGTGTAGAAGCTCTAGCAGGTGGGGGAGGCTGTCTATGTGCATCGATGTGGGAGTCCAGGCTGATGGGTGTGAACTCTCTGCTTCCAAGAGAAGTGAGGGATGAGTCCACCTGGCAGGGCAGCCTGAGAACACATCAGAGTGGATCTTGATTGTCTACCAGTCATAGAGATACCACTCCCCTTGCCAGTGACTGATTTTAGGTGGGTATGTGATTCCATTTTGGCTAAGGATACATGGAAGGGAAGCACCCAGGGAAATGTTGTGCCTCTTGTAAGGTGAACATGAAGCCCTCTTCTTCCTCTCAATAGCGGCATGTCAGAATGTAAAACCTGGAGCTGCTCCTACTGTCTTGTGAGGGGAAAGGCTAACTGAAAACCCAAAATGAAAGCCAACTTAGAGGAGGGCAGGATTTAAAACAAGCAGAGATCTGGAACTCTGGCCCTGACTATCTAGAACCTAGAACTGATCTCCCTTTGGACTTCTTGTTCACGGACACAAGATAGTGCCTTGCTGCTTAAACAGGTAAAGCTTAGGGTTCTGATACTATAATGCAAAACATCCTAACCGATGATAATCCCTTTACTCCAAAGTTGGTCCCTGTCCCTGACAATGAGTCCGCTAGTGGCCTTGTCCATGATGAATCAGAGGGACCTACCCTCAGGGTTACTGGAAGCGACAACCAAAATCATTTACACATAAACAGTATACGATCCAGGGTACGGAAGCTGCCCTAGGAAAAAGCCATAGCTGGACTTTGTGATTTTCCAGTGTGTCTCTCCTAGGTGGAGTTCCACACGAGAGCCTCAAGGTCATTCTACCAGTTAAATAAAGTTTCTTAAATTATCTTAATTAGTACAAAGTATGAACATGTTATGTTACCATAGCTGTACAGTTTAGGTATGATCCATATCAAAGTAATAAAACGAAGTTAATAAAAAATAGTTTATTCAACCAGAATAGTATAGGAAGACAATGACACAAGAGGAAAAAATAGCTGTAGGGTAAGAAGTTAAGCTCTGGAAGCTAGCATTTCCTAGCAAAGAAACTGTCAAGCTTACCAATGTAGTAACGTCCTTGGTAAATTTTCTTGTCAAGGGATTTCCGACAAGCAATTCCTGAACTTTTAGAGAAAACATAACCAAGAAATACCAAGATATCATGTCAGAGAACAGAATAATTTTGATAGCAGCACTAATATTCAGCATGGGCCACACCAAGATAAACAATTATGGGAGTGCACATGTAATACTTTGAGTCATTAATTTGTAGTTGACAAAGATCGGAAAGAAGGGATTTTCTTCACCTGAAGACATCCTAGTTACTAAAGCTATGATACAAAAATATAACAAAAATCAACAAAGGGAAATTGAAAAAGAATGTATGGAGACAGGATGCAGGACATTTTTTACCACCTACTATTATAATAGGTAGATGGATTAGCTAACGATACAATCTGCCTTGGAAAATATAGAAAAGAGTATTTAAAATAATGTTTTATAAAGGGCTTAGCTGACTTCCTTTTGTTGAATGGCACTCACACTGTAGTGACAAAATTTTTAAAGTTTATGAGCAAAAGTAGGAATGCAGTGAAATAGTTTTCAGACCACCTACATTTAGCATACATTAGATTACACAACACATTCCTTTTAGTGAATGCTCTTTCTATAACATTCATTCCAGTTACTGATAGAAGCTGCAAACAGGATATTTAATTAATTAAAAAATGCAGCTGTACTTCAAGCTCTTGGCAGCTATCCAATTACTGTAACATAGATTTTTGGAGAGAAAGAGAAGGATACAAGGCTACCAGAAATAATTTCACATTTACCTATTGGTCATTTAATTTAGTGGAGGGGAGGGGCAGAGGTCAGTAGACACAAATGCTGGGCAAGTGTTACAGTAAAAATTAGGATCAGTGTGGGCCAGATATAGACCCAAGAAATGACCATATATGTGAAAATGCCATGACATTCTGAGGTTCGCCCTCAAGATAATATTTTCACATCAACGAACATGGTTGGACTCTTGATTTAAAGTAGAGAATCTAATGCAAACTAGCTTAAAGCAGAAGGAAAGTAAACTGACTTGTATAACCAAACTGCAGTCAACCACAAGCAGGTGTGGAGTTAGCTACAATGGTGGACTACCTTTAGACTTGACCTTCTCTTGCTCTGTATGGTAGTTTTATTCTCTTCTATTGTAAATCCACTTTCTATGTAGAAACATGGCCGATAGCATCTTCTAGGCTCATTGGCTAGCAGCTTACTGATAAGACAACTCACCATGTACCACTTTTCTTTGTTTTCTTTTCATTCTTCCCCCTCTTTTCCCTTGCTGCTTGCATCCATCTAAACTCTTGGATGTCATTGGAAGAAACCCCAACAAGAAAGGGGAAGAAGAAGAAGAAAAAAAAAAAAAGGAGGAAAAACTGCTGGGAAATCAGAACCTCAGTGGTGACAGAGCGAGGAATTCTAAATCTGCAGGCATCCCTGACCCATTTTCTCCCAATTCTACCGCTCGTAGTGTGCTGGCTTTTCATGCCCAGCCCAGCCTCTTTACATGGCTGGAAACATGCCTGGCGGCACCCAGTTCCCTGACTCCCCTTCAGATTGTTGGGAAGGGAAGGAGCCCCACCCAGGCTTCTGGGGATGACCAAATGCATGACACCTGACTCTGGAGAGATGTGACTGGCAGCAGTTTCTTGGTCTCCTGTCCTCACAGCCCAGGGGAGGAGGACACTGCGGGCCATGCAGGACTACATAGGGATTGTGCTCTGGAACAGCAGAGCCTTTAGGAGGCAGACTTGGCAGTAACCAGAGGGTGAGATGCCTTGGTTCCCACACAAGGACGTGATTGGGTTGTTTCAATAACTCTTTGGCTGGCAGAGGAGTGAAACCAGCTACCCTGGGATATGCACTGTATTTGTTCTGTTGGATGAGGAGCATCACTTGGCTAGGAGACTTTATCTGTGGGAAGAGAGTAAGGAGGGAACATGCAGTTCAGTCATTTTAGGCCTTCCCAGTTTGAGATATTAAGGCAACATGTAATGTTAACTTTAGGTCGTATACCACATAGCTTCCTTTCCCCTTAATTCCAAACAGAAAAACCTAGGTATAATTATTCTGCTTAGTCTATCTTGGATTATATGCCCACCTTTGATGCCAGGAGCTTTGAGAGCTTTGAGAGCTGGGCCATACAATCAAGGATAAAGCAGTGCCCCCAAAGAAGGACATCGCCTTTCAAAAGGTAAGATGTGGGTGATCAAAAGACAATAATGTAATTCCTAATCACAATTATGTCCCGTCCTTTGCTACTCTCTTCCTTTCCTCTATCACCTGCTTCTTTACATTTTTTCCTTCTTTTCTTTCTTATCTTCACCCTCTGTCTCTCTTTTCTCTCCAACCCTCCCCTTCTGTTTTTCTTCCCTTTTGCTCTCTCTCCCCCTCTCCTTTGTTCTATTCTCTCACTCCCTTTACCTCTCTCCCCTGTTTTTAATAGTCCATGCTAGCAAAAGACACTCACAGCCATCACCTATACAAATAGTAGGAATCAGGTGGCATTGAGCTTGATTTCTGCTGCTTACTGCATTAAGTAACATCACTAGAGGTAAAGGGTAAAGAATAGGACAAAACCTAAGTGAGCTGTTTGTCTATCTTTTCTATCCAAATTTAAGGAAAATTGCTAAACTTCTTGGAAACTGTGCCCTAATGGTGGAACCACATTTTCTTTCTTTGTTATAACATAAAATGAATTCATGAAACGAAAATTATTTTCTAAAACTTTAGAAGCATTAAACTTGCAATGCAAAAAAAGCTCTTCATGTCTTTGTACTTCTTCTGAAAAAGATTTCTTCTGAACTACTTTCCAAAATGTAGTGCCTATAATTAAAATGATTATTGAACCTTTGTCTCCTATTTGTTTTGTATGAAAAGTTGGTGATGAAAGCATCATTAATATGAACCTTACAACTGAATAAAGGCAATAAAGAGCACACAGTTATTACAGTCAATAAGACAGTTTGGAATTCTGTACGAGGGTAATTGAAACACTTCAGGCTCTAAGCAAATAATAGTAACATCTTTAATGATCCATTTGAATGTCAGCCAATATCAAGCAGAACCAAACACAATTATAGTATGTTTAGAGCGATGGGAGCTAATACTATTTGCTTCATAACTCCCTTTCTTTGGAGTGTCTTAATTCACATTCTCCATTCTTTGACAGAGTATGTGATTTATGGTAGGGATTCAGTCAATTTCAATGCCTGACTCAATGAATGAGTGCATAAATGAAGGATATCGGGTCATCTAAAATAGCTTCCTCATGTAGAAAGAAGAGCTCTTTAAATGGCTTGATGGCCCAAGTCTGGCCATACATGGTATCCCAAGCTTCCTGGAGCTACTTTGGGAATCTTTTTCTGTCACTGTAAGTATGTAAACAAGACCAACAAAAAATCTGTCCCCAGGAATTTTGGATGCCACTGCTAACAGTGATCTTATTATGCAAAACTAATCCAGGCCATAAAGAAAAATGACTTCCAAGCTGAGTCTTCATTCTGAAGACTTTCTTAAGTGTACTTTTTTAAAAAAAGATTTTATTTATTTATTTGACAGAGAGAGAGAGAGATACAAGTAGGCAGAGCAGCAGGGAGAGAGAGGGGGGAAGCAGGTTCCCTGCTGAGCACAGAGCCTGATGCGGGGCTTGATCCCAGGACCCTGAGATCACGACCTAAGCCGAAGGCAGATGCTTAACCCACTGAGCACAGGCAACCCTGAAACATACTTTAAAAGTTAAGGGAGTGTGAAGAAAATCTCAGCAGTTTCAGATGCTTGAGTTAGAAAGAGCATAGGAGAAAACTTACGTTGAGAAGTGAAAACTGAGCCCCAAAATAACACCCCAAAGTTGACAAAATAATAATACTTAATACTGTCCCATTGCTTAAGCATATATCACATTTGAAAAAGTTTTCATAAAGAAATGAAAGAATATTGACTTGCTAATAGTATTCATTCAGTTAATGATTTTTTTAAGTTAACACAACTTAGATTAAGTTGTAGTTTAATAATAAATATTTTTAAAATTATCTTTCAACTAAATTACCAGCTACTATGATAAAAGAGTTAGGTTTATTTTTACAACTAAACATGTAGTTGCATATAGCTAACATTCCAAGAGTAAATTTGGCTTTCCAGATTTAAATATTAATTGTCAGAAGGAGACATTAATTGTAAATATAAATTGTATTGTAATTGTAATTGTAATATTAATTACAATTAATTAATTGTAATATTATTGTCATTAATTGTAAATATAAATTGTCAGAAGGAGAAATTTTGTCAGATTTTACTACATATGGTAACAGGGGACAAGAATTCTTTTGAGAAGAATAGCTTTTCAACTAGAAATATAGCTTTTTAGATCTCTTCGTACTTGTAATTTAAATTCATATATACATATTTAATATACATGTAATACAAAAATAGGCATTAAAATGTATAATTAGTTATCTATTACTGCATAACAAATCACTTCAGAATTAAAAAACAAAACAACAAACATTTATTATCTCCATTTTGAATGTCGGGAATCTGGGTGTGGCTCAACTGGGTGTCCTTGGGTCAGAGTATCCCACAAAGCTACAAGCCAGACCAGGGTTATAGTTATCTGAAGGCTTTGGTGGGGGTGTGTCTACTTCCAAGATGACTCACATGGCTATTGGCAGGCTTCAGGTCCTCTCCAGCTTTTGGCTAGAGACAACAATACCTTGTCATGTGGGCTTTTCCCTAGATCAGCTCACAACATGACAGCAACTTTACCTTAGACCAGGCCAGAGAACAAGAGAGAGGGGACCAAGACAGAAACCATGGTCCTTTTGAAATCTAATCTCAGAAGTGATATCCTATCCTCCTACCATATTCTATTTATCAGAAGCCCATAAATCTGGCCCATGTGCAAGGGAAGGGAATTATACAAGGATGTGAAAACCAGGATGTAGGGATCACCGGGGGTATTGTAGAGGTTGTCTACTTTGTGTTTGTGTATGTGTGTGTGTGCATGGGCATACATGTGTTTGAATGTATATGTACACACACCTACATGCATACATGCACTCACACATACATATATGTGCATCTATACACATAATTCCCACACATTTATATATAGAGAGAATTTATGCTTCAAATGTCTAATTGTGATATCATATATGTGACAAAACACAGCATTCCTGCTAGTATTATCAAGACTTCTCTGCCAGTTTAGGATAAATTTCTCTCTACCAGTAACTCAAGAAGTCTAAACTGAATCAAGTGAGGGAACAGTTAGTAATTTTAATGATATCACACAATGAAATCCTACAATAGAAATTAATTTTAAAGAATTGTATGACCTTTCCACCCAGTTACAATTTCTAATTTCAGGCGTGAGGTCTTCTGTCCTAGGCCCCATGATTTAAAAGCCCCTGTTCACGTCTTCCTCTGAACTCACCACCTCCAATCCTGCCCACCCCACTGGACAACTGGACAAGCCCACCTGGAATACTTGCCTCCTCATCTTTTCCACACTCTATACCTAGAACCCTGATGGGCATATATGCTCCTCTAGGCACAATGAATAGTCAAAGGGTGGCTACGTGAGGGCATGGATAGAGCTTAGACATGGGACCCAATGATTGTGGGAGAATATGTAAAATCACACCAAAATCAGCACAGGTTTGGAATTGAAAATTACACTATTTGATGAAGTTATAGTCCCGTCTAGAGGTTTTTAGCTTTTCCAGAGAGTATAGGAATGTTTCCAAACTTGAACCACTTCCTATTCCTGTTTAGGTAGCTATTTGGAGGATTGTGTGTGGGTTTTGAGAGGAAATAAAGTATGAAAGGCAGAACCATAAAAGGCTATTTTTTTTTTTTGTGAGAGTTCAAGAACTAATAAATATGGGCAAAATTCCTTCAGAATTTTGGTGACAAACCATGTCATGGGGTTGGGGAGAGAGTGATGCTTCCCTATTAGCTCAGAACCCACGGATGATTTAAACAATGGCAACACTTAGAACATCAGGTGATAGCCTCCTGGGCATGGATCCCTGGGATCAATAAAAGAGTACTTCAGGGACAGAGAAATAAAGTTTATCTCAGCATTCTGAAAGCAGCAGACGTTAGCCAGGGAGAGAGAGCAAGGGAAGACAATTGTGCAAGATGGTACAAGATGACTTGAATCATTGGGTGACTTTAAGAAATAACTGGGAAACTACAGATCTAGCTAGTAGGGTGGGCTTCAGTCATTTCAATCTTCACATTCAAAGTTAAGCAATTAACATGAAATCACAATTCACAGAAAAAAAATACAAAGGACCAATAAGCATTTGAATGATACTCAATTTCACTAAATATGTACAAATTAAACATCAAGATAAAATTTTTCTCCAATTAGATTGGCAAAATTTAACAAAATACCATCCTGTAGAGAAAGAAACACATATACGACTCATTAATACCATCAAAGAATTTCATCTAATGTAATACTCAGGAGCGCAAAGACACTTCTTATAGCATTGGTTATCATAGCAAAAAGAAAAGAGAACTGGACAACATAAATGTCCATCAGTAGAGTAATGCATAAATAAACCATAAGAAACATTACAAGGGAACATAATGCAACAATTCAACCCAGTAGTTTAGGTTGAAAGATGGAAGTTCACGAGATGGTAAAGAGAAACATGAAAGCTGAAGAACAAATTAGAAAGACGCATTCTGGGACGCCTGGATGGCTCAGTCCGTTAAGCGTCTGCCTTCGGCTACTGTCATGATCCCAAGGTCCTGGGATGGAGCCCCACATCGGGCTCTCTGCTCAGCAGGGAGCCTGCTTCCCCCTCCCTCTCTCTCCCTCTCTGCTACTTGTGATCTCTGTCTCTCTCTGTCAAATAAATAAATAAAATAGTAAAAAAAAAAAAAAAAAAAAGAAGGATGCATTCCATTATTAAAAAAAAAAAAAAAAGACAAAACCAGACAGGCAGAAGCAAGTTAGCAAGCCACAGTTTCATAGGTAGCTGGATGATATGAGACTTCTGGGTCAGAGACTAAGGACAGTTTACTACTCACAGTAACAGCCTGAGTATCCTTCAGCCACAATTTCCAAAAGGTAGTGAGAAGCAGGCCAGGTGATGTGGTCATACACAGTAGATTGTGTTAGAGGAGAGGAATGCTAAACTTAGAAAACCTAAATCTTTTATACTGGACAGTAAAAGTCTGCCTGATCTTATCTTTATTATAAGGGAAGGAGACATTGCATTTATTATGCTGCTTAGTGAAAAAACCAAAAAACCAAAACACACCCACAATTTGCTCAGGAGGTAGACACTATATCTTCCAAGTGTGTTCATTATAAAAATTTAAAATGTAGTCCTGAACAAAGGCAGTCAGTGTCTCTTCCTATAAGACTTACAGTAACATGAAAGACTCATGGAGAATTCCAGGAATTCTCAGTATTTCATTCATTTTCATTTTGTGTAAATAAAAAATTGTAGTTATCACCTAAAATGATATTTTACCTAAACTTAAAGCAATGAATGTTGATACTATGCTTATCAACTATCATTATCAACTATCATTATCAACTATCATTAGATTGTGGCTGATATGTTTCTCATTCTATATACATTCTACACAGTAGAAAATGGCTGATAATGATTATTTCATGCAATAAATATTTTTCACTGACTTGGAAAAATAGCATGTAGACTGATTATTGGAATTGCTCAGGCAAAAATCAGAAGATTTTAAAAATTATTTAGCTTTAATGGTAACCATCACACCCATATTTTTTTTTTTCTCACACATTTTCCACTGGAAAATTCTTCTTAAAGAACAATCACATGTCAACATCTCAACAAGAACCTTTTACTCTGTGAACAATACATACTACTTTTCTAGAGGAGTGTAATTAGATTTTTGAGCTAAACTTCCAACTTGTTCATTTTACTATTGAAGACACTGAAGCCCAGAGACATTAAGTGACTTGAAAGTGGCCAACAACTAGTTAATGTCAGAGCTGAGACCAAACACCACATGCCCCGACTTGGAGCACAGGCTCTTTCTTCTTATCCAAAGCCACATACATGATATGATAGAGCTTTCAAATGGGGTATGCACACCCCTGCAGGCAATGGCAGTATGCCAGGGAGGTAAAGCCACAGGATAAACACAGGGTGTCTTGCTTGAGTGTAAATATTACTCAAAGATTTGAGGGGAGTTATGGAGCCACTTTATTTTCATATTAAAACAAGATTGATTGTAAAGCAGAATGTACATTTTACATGGATTTTTAAAATTTCAAGCTGAATTCCTCAGGCTCTAACCCTATCTCACAGAGGTAAAAAAAATCTCTCTGCTCACTCTGCTAAAGATACTTCTTTTGTAAAAATTTTATGCCACCAATGTGAGGATTTCTAGATAGTGCCTCTTACCAAAAAAGTGCTTTGCTAACCTCCATCTTTGACATTCTGTAATTAAATTTGCATTGGTTTAGTCCTTGTGATCAGTTAAATTATGAATTTTTCTCAAAGAGAGAACACATTAAGATCTTATAATAAATGAGTTTCTGAGTTCCTTTACGAAGAATAGAACTGTTTTTCAAAATTTCTTTTTCTCTTCTTAATATTGAGTAAAAAGATTTTAAAAAATAAAGGATATAATCTTTAAATGTGATTTTAGTAGAAATTAACTGGTTAGTAGTTTATTTATGTAAGATGCTCTGGAAATGCATTTTGCATTTGATTCTAAAACTCACATTTGTGTAATGTACAAAGTAGAACAAATAGCATGTATTTCCATTTCTCTTGTAGTATTTACATGAATGATATTTGAAATTCTGTAACCCATGTTTAAGAGCAAATATGGGAGACAGGACACCAGTCAATTACTTTATGCATTTTCTCAGTGGATCATTCCTCTCAATTGATTTTTATTTCTGGAATATAAAACCACTTCGACAATCATTCTCAGATGATCCCCCTCTTTCTGTGATAACTTGGAAGACTTCTACCTACCCAACTCTACCAGACCCAAACACATTTCAGAAGTACTAAAAGAGTGTGCATTTGATTTTTCTGAGACATTTTTTTTTAATTTATTTATTTGAGAGACAGAGAAAGAGCATGAGAGGGGAGGTCAGAGGGAGAAGCAGACTCCCCATAGAGCTGGGAGCCCGATGTGGGACTCGATCCCAGGACTCCGGGATCATGACCTGAGCTGAAGGCAGTTGCTTAACCAACTGAGCCACCCAGGCGCCCCCTTTCTGAGACATTTTTAAATGCTCTATTCCAACACCAGCATTTTTTTCATGCAAGTAGCCTGACCCCTATCTAACAGCTACATTTAATTCTAGATTTCAAGTTCAAATTTGGATCCAAGAAACCAACTCATTCAATTAAATCAACATTTACTGAATGCAGGGTACTAGGCCCAGGCAGAAAACAGTGATGAACCAGAGAGAATCCTGCCTCCAAAAGGTCCCAAGCTAGAGGGGAACAAGACTCACATTAATAAAATCATAACATAGCCTATGTAAGAGGTTCCAATAGAAGTAGGGGAGCCATCAATTAAACAACAATAACACCTTGAAGATTGGAAAAAACTTGCCGCATAGTGGCTCCACTTACCCATTTTCTGCTAGAGGGAGGAGTTTTCAGCTACTGAACCAACATGCACTTACCCTTCACAATAAGATCAGTCAAGAGTTCCATTTTTCTGCGCACGTGGAATCTGGGTCTCCTTCATATTGCTACCTCCACCTGCATTCCAGGACCGGGTCTAGGAGGAGGCAAGTAAGACACTGGTCTTAGTACAAAAATTACAAAAATGTAAGGAATCCAAACTCAGCAATCAAAACAAGTGCTGATGATATCTATCTATCTATATATATATATATACATATATATATATATAACTCGAAATTAATGCAACAGCATTCATGATGAACAGAATGTCAAAATTTTAAATAAGGGAGGATGAGCAATACTGATTCTTTTTCTTCTTTGCTTCACGCCCCACTAGGATTCTGTAGGGCATTCCTGCACCCCCCCCTCATGTGGCCAGTGGTACATCTACTCTTCAGAAAGCTAAGCTTTCTAGTATTTAGAGCTCAGATCAATGAAATTATTATTAGTGGGTGATTGCCACTGGAGTGCTCTGACATAGCGGACCACCCGATCTCTGGCATGGGCGGCAAGCTGCACCGCACGCTAGATAAACGCAAGTATGTTCAAGGTACAACGTGGTGGGCGCTACAGGGTCACACGTGAAAACGTCATAGAAGGGACTGGCTTCAAATCTTCCCTAGTTTGGATTGGCTTTTAGTCGCCCAGATTGCGGTAACTGTTGGTAACGGAATAATGAGCCGTGGAGCTAGGTCGGATGGATAGTAGGTGCTGCTGCATCCCTTAATGCCCTGATGGCCTGGGACCCGAACCATCTGCCCCATGTCTCCCTACACTCTACGAGCTTAGTCAGGGCTCGGGAAGTTGCCCTCGAGATCAGCCGCAGGGTAAGCGGCACCCCCTTCTCCAGGCCACAAGCCCCTCAGGTCCCTGCACCAAAGCCCCAGCCAGCGGTCTGCCGGAGCGGGTGGAACAATGGCAGACCCCAGGCCCTCCACTGGGGCTGGAGGTCTGTAATCTCCAGGGTAGTGTTTGGGGATGCCTCTGATCCCCACTGGCGAATTTACATGAACCTTTCCTGGCTTACCGTCTGCCGCCTATGTAACATTGGCAGTTTAGAGATTAGATAATAAAACCATCAATTTGGAATCTTGACTCTCCCACAAATATAAATAACCCAGAAATGCCCTCCCCCTAAAGAGGGCATTTCTGGGTTATTTATATAAAGTGCAAATGGACACATGGAGGAGGAAGGTTTCTTTGATGGACAGTACAAGCAGTTGTGGGCAGTTAAGATTAAAGAATGCTTGAGTGGGAAAACTTGTCAGAATTGTTGGCCATAGGAGCTCCCAAGTGCTGAAGAGTTCTAGGACGCTCTGGGGAGGCTTGGGGCTGCCATGTAAAAATCAAGGCTGGGGCTTCTATAAGGATTTGAAAGCTACGCTCACTAAGTCCTGACTAAGCTGCGGTGCGTGTGGGTTGCATGTAGCTATAGGAATTTATCGCTGCAGTACCTAAGTCAGCAAAGAGAATGTTTTCGTCTATAGATTTTAACACAGACTTCATTCTTCTGGGATTTCATAATCCCACCATTTTCAAACATTTTTTTCCCTGTTTTATCTAGATCCTCAGGCAAGGGTCTGGGGAGGAAACTGCTGTTATCCTCCTTGTGCTGGAACTCCCCATACCCTAATTCCATGTTGCATTGTTTTTATTTCCCTGTTTGGTTAATGAATTAATTTGAAATCTGATTCAGATTTTGAGTTAATTTGAAATCTGATCTGAATCAGACAACTGTTGTCCGAATTCAGTACCTCTGCTGAGTAATATCCTCTACTACCCGACACATCACTGCAGATTCAAATTCTACCTTCTTGAAATTTGCTATCTCAGCTCCCACTGTGCTCTTGTTTCTCCAACTTTGCAACCTTCCCTCCAAACCCTCTTCCTTCTGCTTTCTGCTTTTGCAGCTTCATTCCCTCCTCCTCTCTCTCAATGTGGCTCCTTCCCAATGATTGAACCGGGATCCCACTTGCTCTTGTGCACTGATCAGGCTATCATCCCCAGCCTGATATCTCTGCTGAGCTCCTCTCTTCCACCGGCAGCTTGCTGCTGGATGCCTTGACCTGTGTGTCTCACCAGCATCCCAATTTCAGTGTTTCCAGCTGAGTTCATCTTCCCTTCCAAGCCACCTTCTCATCATCATCGCATGAACACATTCATTAGCATCACCACTTGTGACTTTGCTAGCCCTTATTCTGTTTCATTATTTGCCAGTTTCCATCAATTCTCTCGCACGCCCTCTGTCATGCCTGCTCACTCACTGCTCCTTCCCACTTGCCACTCTCCTGGCACCTTGCCTTGATTCGCCAGAGGCAGCCTTGCTTCCTATCTGTTTTCTCGGCCCATCACACACACTGCACTCCCAGAGTCATCTTTCTGAGGCCTTGCTTCATCAAAAGATTGAGGCGACCCAAGTGTCCACAGACACATAAACGGAAAAACAAAATATAGTATACACCTACAATAAAACATGATTCCGCCTTAGAAAAGAAGGAAAGGCTGACACACACTACGACTTGGATGAACACTGAAGACGTTAGGCAGAGCAAAATAAGCCCATCACAAAAGGACAAATATTGTCTGATTGCACTTAGATGAGGCACCTGGAGTTGTCGAATTTACAGAGAGAGAAAATAGCAGGGTGGCTCCCAGGGGTTGAGGGAAGGGGAAAATTGGCAGTTAGTGTTGAAGGCATACAGTTTCATTTGGGGAAGACGAGAAACTTCTGGAAATGAATGGTGGCCATGGTTCCACAGAACTATACAGAGAAAACAGTAAATTCCATAGTCTATATATTTTACCACAATAAAAAAAAAAATAGTTCAGGGAAAGAATGCTTGGTGTGCTTCTTTAGATGAAAGGAATATGCTCCTGGTGAAGTTGTGTGTTGATTGGGAACTGGAAAGGCTCCACCACGGATTCACTGAAACTTGAAACTTCTTGGCACGGATTTATGTTCTTTGGCGCTTTGACATTAATGCTTGTTGTTAGATTCATATGAAACTTTTGGTTGGAAAGAAACATACCAGGATAAAAAGCTGGATAAATAAATAATTTATTATAGCAGTGATTTAGATATTATGTTGATAGTTTCAATTTCTTTTTTCATCTCTTAATTTTCAAAATTTGACTTAAATCCTTAAATATTCATTCCATGGCTAAAATTTTCAAAATTTGTGTTAACTTCCCACGACTAAATTAATAGGTGCTTATTTTAAAATACTCAAATGTTACTTTTATTTTTATTTTTGTCAAATAATTATTTTTAAATGCATTGCTCAGAACGTGAAACTACTGCGTGATCTCAAGTGATAATTTTCTTAACAATTTGGAGTGTGTGCATTTGTGTGCATATAAATGTCATTGGTGGGGCACCTGGGAGGCACAGCTGGTTAAGCTACCAGCTCTAGTCGTGATCTCAGGGTTGTGAGATACAGCCCCACGTTGAGGTCCATACGGGGCTCCATAGTCAGCGCGGAGTCTGAGTCTCCCTCTCCCTCTCCCTCTGCCCCTCCCACTTGCCTTCTATCTCTCTCTCCCTTTAAAATACATAAATAGATAAAAATAAGTGTCATTGGTAACAAAAATAGTGTTGACATATAACTCCAATGGCATTTTTACTTTTGGATGTGTAGTTATCTATTTCTGCATGTATTTAAGTTACTACACAGGATTCTATTGTGAAGTTAGAATTCCCTTTAATGTGGGAATTCTATATTCCCATTAATGTGAGGCATATTTCACAAATGTATCAAATCATGTATATGTGTGCACTCGAGTCCTGCTATATTTTTGAGTGCCGGATGTAGAATGGCAGGATTGAGTTAAAAGCACATTTATAACTTTAATAGAACATTGCAAAGTTTTGTGGTTTTTTTTTAAGATTTTATTTATTTATTTGACAGAGAGAGATCACAAGTAGCCAGAGAGGCAGGCAGAGAGAGAGAGAGGAGGAAGCAGGCTCCCCGCTGAGCAGAAAGCCCAATGTAGGGCTTGATCCTAGGACCCTGGGATCATGACCTGAGCTGAAGGCAGAGCCTTTAACCCACTGAGCCACCCAGGTGCCCCGGGCATTGCAAAGTTTTAATTCTACTTTGACACAGTTGCGATTGACTATGTATAGTAGAAGCTGCTAGTTTAGATGTTTAAGTTAAAACATCCAGACCCAGATGCAGAGGACTCCTCCAAAATGGGTTTTTTCCTAAGCCCTAAAATCAGCTTGCCTTTTATAGAGTCACAGAATACCCTGATAGAAATGCCTCTATGTGAGCCAACGAATTCTCTAAGCCCCAAGATTCAGCTTGTGTGACAAGGTAACATAGAAGTTTGGGATAAAAATTAGCAGTGACACTCAATCCCTGATATATCTATCTTCTTCACTTCTTTCGATATGTGTTCATCCCATTAAATATAAGTTTTTTTAAAAAGTCTTCTACTAAATAACAAAACTCCTGTCAAAATTTCATTAATCACTTAGTGACATCACAACCTCACCACCCACAACAAATGCCAACCGAACTTTGGTCACTGTTTTGACTGTGATAATTACAGTGTTTGTCAGATTCCAGTAGTGCAACAATTATACTTTCCACTTCTGTTGTGTCTTGTTAGCTTTACTCCTTCATGGCAAATTATAGATAGGCTTTACTTTTTCCATATCATTTAAGGCCATGTGGCTTGTAAATGTTATTTTGTAATCTAGCAAAACCTCTTAAGAAGAAAAAGCAAAGCGCTTAAATTGCTGTTTTTGGATTTGTATTTTCAAAACAAAGCCTACGGGACTAAAAATTACTTATTCTCCAGCAAAAATGTTAGTAACTGGTGAAAAATGAAGACATGGTTCCTTTGCAAAGAAAGGAAATGATATTTATTCACTCATGCATTCCTCTGACGTTTATTGAGAACTCACAGTGTCAAGCACCTCTAAGATAATGTGCATTGTATCGCACTCCACCTGCAATCATAACACCAAATATCTTCTGTAAATATGAGTTCTTCATGTTTGAAAGAACATTTAAGAATATTTAAAGACCAAATCACCCTGCTTCATAGAGAACCGAAAACTTGTTTTTGGTGCTCATGCACACATACACATTTTTTTCTCTTTGATTAAAAATTATTTACACATCTGTGCCCAGGATTAAGGATAATGAAATTCAACCACAAAAATGATTAAATAGTATATAATTGTAGTGTTGGAATTTATCAGTTTAGAGTGGTTGCCTCCGTATTCACCTTTCGTTTGATCTTCTTGTAGACGTTATTGTTATTGACTGCAAATGTCTCTGTATTTTTGCTCAGTGGAATGTGGCTTGACAGATTAATTATATGTTATCAGGCAGTTGAAGATCAACTAAAGATATGTGGCTTCAAGAGGGATGCTGATGTCTTTGAGCTGTTCCTTTCTCAAAAGTGAGTGTACTTTATATAAGAAATAGAAGAGCATCATATTATAATGTTTCACAGATTCAGATATTTTTTCAAAGATTTTATATATTTATTTGTCAGAGAAAAAGGGAGAAATAGAGAGCAAGCATAAGAAGGGGGAGCAGAAGGCAGAGGGAGAAGCAGGCTCCCCGCTGAGCAAGGAGCCTGATGCAGGACTCAATCCTAGGACCCTCGGATCATGACCTGAGCTGAAAGCAGATATGTAACTGACTGAGTCACCCAGGTGTCCCAGATTCAAATGCTGTTTTCCATTGTTTTCCCCAAGAACTGGATTGGCAAGTACTATGCTCTAATTACTTTACCATTCTATTCATTGGTGTCCACAGTCTCTATTAGAGAGGCAAGATGGAAATGGATGAAAACAAAGATTATGGAACCATGCTGAGTTTGAAGCCCAGCTCTGTCCCTTCCAGCTGGGTGATCTTGGGCATGTCAACAACCTCCCTGTTAGGATTGTCAAGTTTAGTAAATAAAAATACAGTAAGTCCAGTTACATGTGAATTTAATGGAAACAAATGAATATAATTTTTCTTTAGTATTAAGTTTGTCCCGTACTTCCTTGGGTTTCTCTGAAATTCACATGTAAATGGGTCTTGTATTTCATCTGGCAAGACTCCTTCCTGAATATAACAATGCTATCTTTTTCACAGGGATGTTAGGTAAACACTGGGTGAGTTAGTAGAAAGTAGAAGAGGGTCTGGTACACAGTAAGCACTCAGTGAGCATTGATAGAGTTAACAGAATTACTATTACTAGAAAATAATGGCTCATCATACCCCTATATTATAATAATAACCCTATGATACTAGACCCCTCACCAATAATCCCTGTACTAATTTCACTGGTAAGTAGGAAACCTTCCTTATGTAACAACCCCTCCAATTCCCTAAGGTGGCAGCCAGCAAAGTGGGCTCTTCTGCAGAGTATTCAGAGTGCCTGAGAAAGAACCCAGGGGTAAGAGGAAGAGGAAGTTACAAGTTAGGTGGGACTCTGACACCACAGGTTTTGCTTGCCAACAAGTGACATCTGTGCAACTAGACATTGCATTTAACAACAATGATCCTATTCCTACTCTTCTTCCGCCCCCCCTTCATGCTTTTTAATCTCTATGAACTCCATGTATGATATTAAAATCAGTTTGTCATATTTCTATTCATGTAATCTCTGGAACTCAGCTACTCTTTTTTTTTTTTTTTTTTAACTCAGCTACTTTCCAAAGAAGATGTCCCACTTTATCACTGAGCTTAATCACTTTATCTTTGGTTACTTGAGGAAATCCTTTATGAATAAATGTATTTCTTTTGTTATGTGTATATATATTTTCAGGTTATAAGTGCAGAGAAAAATATTTATCTTGGTAACCATCCAGGGGGAAAAATAGCTGGCCAATTCAAGATTTTTAAAAATACATATTTTAGAAGGGAACAGTATGGTAGATAATTCTGACACACTTTAAGTTACTCTTGGACTCTTTCTACAGATCAGTTAGTTTTATAATAACAATACATATTTTATGTGGTCAAAAGATTGCAACTCTAAACTTTTCATGATTTTAACAACAGTACACTGTAAGGGTAAATAAAGAATAGTAAGAAAAGCTTTAAAACACTAGAGAAAAAAATAGAAAGATTGGTCCTCTGACAGTGGGCAATTAGTGGTCTTCTCTAGTGAAGGAAACACATTTTATAGCCCCAAAAAACTAAGTAACCATGCAATCCAGCTGGTACAAAAAAAAAAAAAAAAAAAAAGTTTCTCAGTCCAGACACCAATACAGTGGGTAAACTAGGTTATTTGCCTGAGTCTCTGTTGCCTTGGATTTGTGTTGGGGAGGTGGGGTGCCTTACCTTAACCCATGTCTTGAGTAATCATGGAGAACACATACAACAGCAGTGCTGATATATTAATCTCAGCACGAGTCATTGCCATCATTAGAATTTCCTCTCTTTGTCTTCCATTGGCGTCACCTTGAAACACAACAGCCCATTATTGATTTTGAACAGGTTTAAGTGAAGAACTAACACTTTATTTTTTGTTTTTTGTCTGTACATCTTTTTGCTTTATTAACATATAATGTATTATTTCCTTCAGGGGTACAGGTCTGTGAATCATCAGTCTTACACAATTCACAGCACTCATACCCTCCCCAATGTCCATAACCCAACCACCTTATCCCTCTCCCCACAACCCCCAGCAGTCCTCGGTTTGTTTCCTGAGATTAAGGATATCGTGAATGAAAGAGGAGAGATCATAACCAACACCAAAGAAATAAAAACATCTTAAGAATTATAAGCAACAATACACCAGCAAATTTGACAATCTAGAAGATATGGGTGCATTCTTAGAGACCTATAAACTACCAAAACGGAACCAGGAAGAAATAGAAAACCTGAACAGCCCCATAACCAGTAAGGAGATTAAAGCATTTTCCCAGGAGAATTCTACCAAACATTTAGAGAAGAATTAATACCTATTCTCCTGAAACTGTTCCAAAAAATAGAAATGGAAGGAAAACTTCCAAGCTCATTTTATGAGGCCAGCATTACCTTGATCCCAAAACCAGACAAAGACCCCATCAAAAAGGAGAATTACAGACCAACATCCTTGATGAACATGGATGCAAAAGTTATCACCAAAAAACTAGCCAATAGGCTACAACAGTACATTAAAACGATTATTTTTGGGGTGCCTGGGTCACTCAGTGGGTTAAAGCCTCTGCCTTCAGCTCAGGTCATGATCCCACAGCCCTGGGATCGAGCCCCACATGGGGCTCTCTGCTCAGCGGGGAGCCTGCTTCCCACCCCCACCTGCCTGCCTTTCTGCCTACTTGTGATCTCTGTCTGTCAAATAAATAAAATCTTTTAAAAAATAAATAAATAAATAAAATGATTATTTTCCATGACCAAGTGGGATCTGTTCCTGGGCTGCAAATTAATCAATGTGATACAATACATTAATAAAAGAAAGAACAAGAACCATATGATACCCTCAATAGATGCTGAAAAAGCATTTGACAAAGTACAGCATCCCTTCCTGATCAAAACTCTTCACAGTGTAGGAATAGAGGGTACATCAAAGCCATCTTTGAAAAGCCCGTAGTGAATATCATTCTCAATTGGGGAAAACTGAGAGCTTTTCCCCTAAGGTTAGGAACATGGCAGGGCTGTCCACTGTCACCACTGCTATTCAACACAGTACTAGAAGTCCTAGCCTCAGCAATCAGACAACAAAAAGAAATTAAAGGCATCTGAATTGGCAAAGAAGAAGTCAAACTCTCACTCTTTGCAGATGATATGATACTTTATGTGGAAAACCCAAAAGGCTCCACTCCAAAACTGCTAGAACTTGTACAGGAATTCAGTAAAGTGTCAGGCTATAAAATCAGTGCATAGAAATCAGTTGCATTTCTCTACACCAACAGCAAGACAGAAGAAAGAGAAATTAAGGAGTCAATCCCATTTACAATTGCACCCAAAACCATAAGATACCTAGGAATAAACCTAACCAAAGAGGCACAGAATCTGTACTCAGAAAACTATGAATTACTCATGAAATAAATTGAGGAAGATAAAAAGAAATGGAAAAATGTTCCATGCTCCTGGATTGGAAGAATAAATATTGTGAAAATGTCTATGCTACCTAAAGCAACCTACATATTTAACACTGTCCCTATCAAAATACTATAAATTTTTTCAAAGAAATGGAACAAATCATTCTAAAATTTATATGGAACCAGAAAAGACCCCAAATCACCAGAGGTTATTGGCAGCAACTGGGTCCTTTCTCTTTTCTTTTTGATAAGGTATCAGAGCGGGGAAGCCGGCTGCAGAGACGGAGCCGAGGGGTGGGCTCTCAGCTTGGGGTTACCTTGAACTGTGATCGGAGGCACAGTCAGGCCACTGATCTTCGAGCAAGGACCCAAGAGGTGGTAGATCTGGGGAAACGTCCTCCTTCCTCCTCCGGAGAAGTGGTGCGGGAGCATGGCAGGAAGATACTGGGTTTGAAGACTCCAAATGGGGCCGTTCACCAGAGATAGAAACTCTCAGTCACAGGCTGGGTGAGCTCGGAGTGTGGCCGGAGACCAGGAAGGCAGGAGCGATTGAGCGCTTTTCTCTGAGGGCGCACTGAGGAGTTGGGCCCCAAGCCCTCAGCTCCTCTGAGCCGGAGATTGGGAGGCCGCCATTTTCATTCCCGTCCCCCAGAACTCTACAGAAAGCGTTCAGGGAACAAAAGCTTCCAAGAACGAACCCAAGCAGATTATTTAGCTCAGCTCCTGGCAAGGGCAGTGCAATTCCACCTCGGGCAAAGATATTTGATAATCACAGCAACAGGCCCCTCTCTGAGAAGATCAGCAAGAACATCCAGCCAAGACCAAGTTCACTAATCAATGAGAGCTGTGGAACTCCAGAGCCAGGAGAATAAAACACATAGAATTCATGGCTTTTTCCCCATGATTCTTTAATCTTTCAAAGTTAAATTTTTAAATTTTATTCTTTCCTATTCTACTTTTTAAATTTTTCCTCTTTCCTATTTTAACCTTTTTAACTATTTTATCTCATCAATACGTTTTTTTAAAATCTTATAAAATTTTCATTGTTATAGTCATATTCTATCCCTTCACTGTATTTAACCTTATTTTTTGTGTATATATAGGTTTTTCTTTAAAATTTTGGGATATGGTTTCTTCTAACACATCAAAATATACCCTAAATCTAGCACAGGGATTTGTTCTAGTCTCCAGCCTGATCCTATTCTTTTTTTTTTTTTTCTTTTTCGACCAACTTCTTATCAATTCCTTTTTTTAAAGTGTTTTTACATTGTCACCTTTACAGTTACATTCAATCCCTTCATCATGCTTACCCTTATTTTTGTGTATATATATATATATATACATATATATATATATATAAAGTTTTTCTTTCTTTAAAATTTTGGAGGCAATTTCTTCTTACAGATCAAAATACACCCCAAATCAAAATCAAGTGTGTGGCCCTGTTCTATTTGCCAGTCTAATATATATATATATATATATATTATATATATATATGTGTGTGTGTGTATGTGTTTGTGTGTGTGTGTGTGTATTTTTTTCTCCCCTCCTTTCTTCTGCCCCTGGTTTCGGGTCTCTTCTGATTTGTTAGTGTATATTTTGCTGGGGTCTCTGCTTTAAGACCAGTGGCCCAACTGTGCCTTGGATCACAGTTTAAGGTAACCCGGAGCTCAGAGTGTAGTCCTCAGCTCCATCTCTGCAGCCGGCTTCCTGACTCTGATACCTAGGAGCTCTGCTATGCTCAGACACCCCTTGTCTTTTTGTGACCCAGCAGATCCTGAGGCCACACTGTCCCTGTGAGGGCTCCACCCCACACTTAGCCTCTGGAGCGACGTCCCTCAGTGGAGCAGACTTCTAAAAGTTCTGATTTTGTGCTCTGCTGCTCTGCCACCTGCCAGGAGCCAGCCCTTTCCCCTAAGGTCTATCTTCCCATATATTACTTAGATTCATTTCTCCACATGTATTACCTTCCGGAAAGTGGTCGCCTTCTGTTCCTAGAATTGCTGCTCTTCTCTTTTCTCTCCTATTGAGTTTGTAGGTATTCAGAATGGTTTGATAATCACCTAGCTGAACTCCTGGGACCCAGCAATATTTAGGTCTCCTACTTCTCCACCATCTTGCTCCTCCCCCACAAAACTAACCCTTTTGACTTGAGTTAAAATCCCTTTAAAAGGGAATCACTTTATTACATTATGTAATAGCTGGAAATTCAGCATCAAAATCACTAGTATAGGAAAATTAATGACATTAACTTGACACAGGTGATATTTCAAAGTATTAATGTATTAAAATAACTTTTCGGGGAAATCCTTGAGGAAATCCTCTAAGTGGGGTTTGAGCTTCTCTGCTACCACATAATGATTGTTTTATTTTTCACAGGAACGGATGAAGCTAATGTATTGTCTTTTCTGCCCAATGCAAAATTTAGGTGTACCAGGATCCAAATGCTTCTTCTGAGAAATAGGCTACATATCTACAGTGAGAGGAGAATGCATTATGTGTATAAGTCTCCTATTAGAAGTTGCTTTTGAAGAGTCTGGAATATTTTGTTGTGCCAGAGAAGCACTTGAAGACTAACAGTGCATATCTAAAGGATGTGTGGTCTGCTTGAAGTCTTATTTGGGATAATTAGAGAATTTTTTAAAAAAAGGAAAAGGAATAAGAAAAACTTCAGATACAAGTAGAGTGGGAAAGAGAGTGACTGAAAGAAAGAAAGGGGGAAGGGTGGATGTTCTTCTCAAGTTTTTATTTAAATTGCAGGTAGTTGACATACAGTGTAATATTAGTTTCAGGTGCAGAATTTAGGAATTCATCACTTACCTAATACCTGGTGCTCCTTACAAGCACCTTCCTTAATAACCATCACCTATTTAACAGAAATCCCAAATCATCTGAATCAGCAATGATCATCAGCTGAAGCTAAAGCCATTGAATAAGTTATTGGGGCTCGAGACATACACATGGTCATCAGAGGTTTGCCCCACATATTACTTCTCAGTTTGTGCTTTTCCAATGGAGAAACTTGGTGGACAGAGCCAGAACCAAGGGGCTGAACTTCCATCACAAAAAGTCGGACAAAGTGGCATTACCTGCCTCCTTCTGTGATGCAGTAATCACCACCTTTGTTCCTGAAAAATGGTCCACCTGGAAGTTAATCATGAGGAAGCAAGGAGACAAATCAGGAATGGGAGACATTCCATCAGATGACTGTCCTGGACTCTTCAAATTCAATGTCAAGGTAATAAAAGGGGAATATTCTAAATTTAAGAAGACTAAGGGATTATATCAAATGAAATGCAAAGCATAAATGTTGATGGGATTCTGGACTGAAAAAGAAAAGAACTATTTAAAAAATTAGGGTCAACAGGGACAACATGAATATGAAAAGAATGCTAGATGATATTATTGAATTCAATTTAATTTTTAAGGTGTGATAACAGTGTTGTGGCCATGCAGGAACATGTCCCTGTTTGAGGGATATGCATGCTGTAGTATTTAGGAGTGAAAACCCTAACAGTGATAAGTCTGCAATTTCATTTTCAGATGATTCAGCAAGAAAATTATCAACCAATAAGTAACATCTATTACATAGATAAGAGAGAGCGAGCATAAGTGTGGCAAAATATTTAACATTATAAGGGCTCTACAACCTTTCATTGTATTATCCTTCAACGTTTTTTGGTTTTGAAATCTTTCAATATAAAAGAGTTGTTGAAAAATGTTTCCTTTGTTTAGAAATATTTTTGCATGATTTAAAAGCACATTCTCCTAAAAATTTTTGTTAAAAACTTCATAACATTTTCATTAAAATATTTCAAAAAATATAGCCCCTCCGTATCCCAAAGTTTAAAAAAAAAAAAACTTGTGAAAGGATGTTGCCACAAATGAGTTAATAGATGTAACATTAATGAACTTTAGTATTGGTTAAGGACTTGGAAGACTGCCTGGTACAGAGTGTGTGCTCTATAGTGTTTGATGCATAAAGACACACATGTATACATACCCAGCCTGGGCACAGTTTCTGCCCTGAGAAATAAAAGAGATCTGAATATTCTAGCCCACAGCATTCAAGGACCAATCCTCAGGGCTTTGCCCCATTTGTGATCACTCCTCTTCCCCACCCATGCTTGTTCCTTTGCAGAGAGAGCAGCAACAGCAACAAGGTTCAGGACCACCTGCACAGTTCAAGAAGGATGGTAATATTTTGACCCTATATCTACTAAACAACAAAGGAAAATAAAACACTTCACCTAGTCTCTGTCTCTTGGCATATGGCCATTTCCACATCTTAAATATAATGTGGCCAAGATCTATCTGGACAAGCCCAAAGCAAGAAACTTGCAGACGTTGTCCAAGTAGGAGCCAACAGGGTTTTCACATTTAGGCACAAATCCAGTGTCTTCCCCACTTACTTTTTCCCCTCTGCCCAGTCCCCAGTAAAATCTTTTTTTTTTTTTTCAAATTAAGGTCCCAATAAATGTAATCATAACGAAGTATAAATTTCTAGTAATGTGATAGAGTGTTTGCCTTCAGTATTTCCTTTAAACTGGCTGACAAAAACATTAATCCAAATGAATGAAGTTTTGCAGTGCCTGGGTGGTTCAGTTGTTTGGTGTCTGCCTTCAGTTCAGGTCATGATCCCAGGGTCCTGGGATTGAGCCCCGCGTCTGGCTCTGCACTCTGCGGGAAGCCTGCTTCTCCCTCTCGACAACCCCTACTTGTGTTCCCTCTTTTGCTGTCTCTCCCTCTGTCAAATAAATAAAATCTTTTTAAAAAATGGATGACGTTTTAATGATAGTATTTCAGAAATTAGTAGGTAGGTGTGACAACAATTTTGAAAGAAGAGAGGGGCCTTTCCAGTTATTCCAAAGTCCTACTATATAACTCACCTTACCTATGAATAAATTAATTGTTGCTAATGTTCACTTTTTCTTTTCTTTTCAGGAATCTAACAGAGGTCATTGATCTATCTAGGTTTAGAAAATTAAAATATTTATGGCTACATCACAACAAGGTAGTGTTATATTTTATCATTAAATAGCTCTGTACTTAAATCACTGTCTTAATCTCCTATTTATAATGGAGTTAATCTTTAAAAGTATTAATATTTTATACTCCTAACTAACTTTAAGTAAGAAACTCTATACACACAAACACATACATACATTACTATATTGAACTGCACAATTTGTAAGATGTTATCAGACTGCAACTTTACTTTTGTCTCTCATGTCCTGTCAAAACTGCCCAGTGGAGGCTATTTCTTCTGGACTCCTGGAAGAAAACTTCAGCAATCTTGGTGACTCTTCCCATTCCTCTTACGTAATTCAAAATCTTACAGTCCATTGGAGTCCTAGTCATGGTTCCCGTTCAAGATTTATTTATTTTTTGACAGAGAGAGACACAGCGAGAAAGGGAACACAAGCAGGGGGAATGGGAAAAGAACAGGTTTCCTGTGGAGCAGGGAGCCCAATGGTGGAGCTCAATCCTAGGACCCGGGATCGTGACCTGAGCAGAAGACGGACGCTTAACAACTGAGCCACCCAGGTGCTGCCCCAACCTTTAAAAAAAAGATTATTTATTTATTTATTTATTTACTTATGGTTCCAGTTCAGAAATGAGAATGTCAGGGCACCAGGGTGGCTCAGTCAGTTAAGCATCAGACTCTTGGTTTTTAGTTCCAGTTAGGATCTCATGGGTCATGAGATCGAGCCCCACATAGGGCTCCACACTCAATGGGGATTCCGCTTGAAGATTCTTTCTCTCCGCCCCTCTCCCACTAGCAAGCTAGCATGCGTGCTCTCTAAAATAAATAAATAAATCTTTAAAAAAAAAAAAGGCAGTGAGAATGTCTAAGAGAGTATAATAATCCACTTCCAATCCTCATTTGTAAATAAGCCATCTCCCTACATCCCCTTGCTTATCCAGCTGGAGTTGACTGCAGGTGGCCGCCTGCCTTTTTTATTAGCTAGGATGGTGTAGCTGGTTGTTTTTCTCTCCTTTCCCTCTCCTCAGCCTTACCCAACATTGACATAGAATGGGGAGGTGTGGGGGAAGGGCTGGAGAGAAACAAAGTTCTTACCTGATCTGTACCATCTGGTACTAACACATGTTCAAAGTCAACTTCTTTTCTCTTAACGGATTATTCAGAAGTAGGTTTCTTCAACTCTAATACCTCTTCCCTGGCCACTCCTGACTTCCCCTCCACTTTTATCCCAGTGGTACTTACAACTGACAGCCGCAAGCTGTGGTAGACTACTCTCTTGGTGGGATTCCTTGTGGAGTACCCCAGATCAATATGCCTTCTGTGGTCTGGTGTGCAGGTCCCAGCACTCACAAGCTTTTTCCTGCTGTCAGAAGCCAAGGGGGGTGGTTACCTCCCAGCTGCTACCCAAGTTGATCTAGTTTTCTCAGAAATTACCAGACACTAAGTCAACAGCTCCCCAACTGCAGGCAACTCTCGTCAAGGTCACTGAGCATGGCCCTTAAAGTTTCTCTTAGAGGCTAAGGTTCAGGAGGTGATGCCCTCTCACTGCCTCCCCTATAGTGGGTGTCTGACTGGGGCTCCAAGTTCCCTCCACGTCAAAGAGTAGGGCTGAACTAAAATGCAAACCCAAACAATCATTAGAGTTAGTCAGTTGGTTATTCTCAACTTCCAGTAATTTGACATTCCAACAGCTTATATTTTTGTTCCTTATGAATTGAATATCCAGTCTGAACATTTTGAACACCCACTGATTAAAAAGAAATAATTTCAATTTTCAGCAGTAGTCTGCTTGTGTAGCCCAGACTCACAGCGTTGAATCCCTAGGCAGCCATGTTTATAAAAACATTGCAATATTACATGGGATTTCCGGTCTTCTTCTTCTGTTAAGTGGAAGCATAAGTCTCCTAAGCTTGAAATCCTTTCTAGGAGAACAAATGCAATCACCTTCAAGATCCAGGTGACTAGCAGCTGAAATGGGAATTGCACGCACCAAGAAAGGGCACGGAGGTTTAAAACTCTTTTAAACACCCTGCCAGAAATTATCCTGGGTCCCAGTGTGCGACTTCTGATAAAGGTGGAAATCATCAAAGGCATGGCAGAAATGACTAATCTTTGTTTTCCATGTGTGCCTCTTGAGGGGTTCAGTTCTGAAGGAAAGAACATGTTCAGTGTCCGCAGTGTGCCTAAAGGGAGAGAGATAATTAGAGACTTTTGAAAATATTTTTTGGCTTTTGGTAGTGAACACCATCCCCTCTCCAACCATTGAATTTTCACACAATTGATTTACAGATACATTATGTACATAGGAAGGGATTGTAGACACTGCCAACAATTTCACTCTCTTCTGTTTCCGAAGGGCAGTGGGTGGGGAAGGAAGGTAACAAGAGACTGAATTCTCTCCTTGTGCTTGACTCTTTCCGTTCAACAAACCAACTATATTATTTCCAAAATCCTCATCACTTAACTTTGTTCTTTACAATAATAGACTTACTTAGTTCCTAGAACGCCGAAAGGAGATCCTACCCAAAACTAGTTTTGAGTGTTACTTGGGTAAGTAAATAAACTCCTGAGAGTTTTCCTATTGGCCAGTAATTGACTGGTTCCTGCCTGAATAGTCACATTCCATGAAAAACTAAAGTCTTATTCAGAATCCCAAACTCTGATAAGTGTATTAGCTACAATAGTACTTCACCAAAATTCCTACGTAAAACTTTGATTATTACTTTTCTTTAAAATCCAGAAAGCACGGGCATCTGGGTGGCTCAGTCATTAAGCATTTGCCTTCGGCTCAGGTCATGATCCAGGGTCCTGGGATCAAGCCCCACATCAGGCTCCCTGCTCAGAGGGAGGCCTGCTTCTCCCTCTACTGCTTACCCTGCTTGTGCTCTCTCTCTCGTGCTGTCTCTCTGTCAAATAAATAAAATCTTTTAAAAAATAAAATAAAATCCAAACAGCAATAGGATCACCACTAAGAAGTCATTATACCAGCATAGAAATGGTGTGGAGAAATATAGTGGAAAACATTAACATTGACATAAGAATTTAAATATTTAAATATGCAAATATGTAGAAATACGTAAATATTTAGAATTGCAACATTTAATTAACAGTGGTCTGAATTTGTGATCAGCCTTGTTCTGACACTAGTGAATATCTTAAGCTACCCTCTATTTGGGAAAAACGAAGGCACAAAATAGTAAAATGAACCCATCTTTGTTGCTGATTCATTTATCCAATCAGTACTTTTGCTGAGATGTATGTACTGGATATTATGGTTGTCCATTCAGTGTCCATTTTCTCCTTTTACCTATTGAGCAGAATCTGGATTTAGGTTTTGGCACATACATCTCCTTTTTACTCAGGTAGGTGACCCCATCCCCAGTTCTAGCAAGTAGATCCTGAACCGTCTAATCCATTCAGGATAATCCCATCATCCTTGTGAGTGGCTAATAGATGAATGGGCACATGTCCCAATTAAGGTAATAAAGACATGGGATCTGTGGGGAGGCTTTTGTGAGAGGTTTCCTCATTCCTAAAAGAGAGCCCTAGCAGAGCAATCCCTCATTTCCCTGATGTTTTCTTGCCTGGATATGAAGCAGGAACCCTCCCATCAGCTTGAGAATGTAGGCAACATTTAAAGAAAAGTCCGGCCCAGAGAATCATTGTGAACTAAGAGGGAGGCTCTAGCTACCTCTGGAGCTCTTGGTATGTGAGAAAATAAAAGTTCTCAGTTATTAGTGGGCCAGTTTGAGTTGAGCTCAGAAGTTACCCAAAGCCCAAATCCTCCTATCTGATGTGGCTTGTTGTACTTTCCGTAGGCCACTGGTAGAATATATAACAATAAATCTGATGATACCTGCTCTAATAAAATTAAGGGCAGAGGGAGTGGTTATGCTCATGGTGAGGGCACGGCATTTGCCAACTGCCTGGAATGGAATGCCAGAAAGCAATAGTTTGGGGAGGCAATGAACATAGTCTGATACATTTGGAACCTAACATGCTAGGAGCAGAGGCACTTCTCCCCATTATCACCTAGAGGGTGACCAGACTGGAGCTTCTGGTCTGACCCTGGATTAGCAGAATAGATGCCAAGTTGTTTCCAATGCCCCAACTTTGCTAGATTTGCTCAGGCAGCTCCGGTTCCTTCAGGACGCTCTCTGAGGGCTTACTTGCTCCTCACACTTGCATCGTCAGTCACCAGTCATGCATCATCTCCATTTCTGGGTCGCCTTTTGTTCAGCTACCCTCATAGAGTCAGAGGGAGGCAGCTGCTCTTAGATCCTCTTAGATGAGGACTTCCAAAGACTCCCTTGTCTCGTCTTCCAGCAAGCCTGACCGAAGGAGGTTTAGGTCCACGGTCGACCCTTTCCAACCCTCCGTGAGAAGTGGAGTGACTTGCCTTTAACAGTACAATTTCAAATGGTCTACCCATTGATATGTGTTTGGGCTCATCACCTCAAAAATTTTCTACTGAGTTCCACAATACTGGTATCCTTTAATTTCTGGAAGAACTAGCAGTCCTTTGGAATATTTGATTTGGCTCCGATTAGAAGCAGCATTTGATGAAAAACCTGTAGAAAGCTTTACCAAGCGACTGTCCAAAATGGGTTCTGAGTTTCTGCCAGGTAGTGAAGACCAAATAGATGACAAACTTTACAAATTAAATTCAAATAAAAATACCTCTTCTGGCAAAGTCATTGTTTATAACCTTCATCATCTAAAAAATCATGGAAATACTTATTTATAATGACACATTCTCTACTAACTGACCAGAGAATGCTCTGATTGAAATACGCAAAATCATTTTAAGAAAGATCCTGGACTCATTATTCTATGCCATTAAGATATGTTACTGTTTCCCAAGACGAAACCAGAAAGGAAGACAAACCACAAGGGATGCTTAATCTCAGTAAACAAACTGAGGGTTGCTGGAGGGGAGGGGTTGGGAGGATGGGGTGGCTGCGCAATGGACATTAGGGAGGGTATGTGTTGTGGTGAGTGCTGGGTGTAGTCTAAGACTGATGAATCATAGACCTGTACCCCGAAACAAACAATACATTATATGTCAATAATTTTTTTAAAAAGATATGTTACTGTTTCCCACCTCCTAAGCATTCGGCACATATTGAGAGTTTGGTAAATAGCACAAATATGTATATTTTAGAAAGGAATACTGATGTACAAAATTAGCAAATCACAATTTAAAATATGAAAGAATTTTTTTTTTTTAATTTGACAGATAGAGATCACAGGTAGGCAGCGAGGCAGGCAGAGAGAGAGAGGAGGAAGCGGGCTCCCTGCCGAGCAGAGAGCTCGATGTGGGGGCTCGATGTGGGGCTCGATCCCAGGACCCTGGGATCATGACCCGAGCTGAAGGCAGAGGCTTTAACCCACTGAGCCACCCAGGCACCCCTGAAAGAATTATTTTTAATGTGCTATTTTAAATAGTTGTAAAGAATTCTTTGAATTACTATCTTTCTCCAAGTAGCTTTGTAACACATCATGGAATTTTAGTTGGTTCCTTCAACAAGGTCTAGGTATATACATAGTTATTTATTCATTTATACATAACATACTTTGTTCTAAAAAACGATTTAGAGCTGCACAAATCCCATAGCAGAGCACAAAAACTGTTAAAGAATAAAATGAACTAGCATGCATTCCACTTAATTTGGGCTCTTACATGTTTCTGTTGCCTCAGGGCAACATTAATTCTATCCTTTATGTCAACTTTGTTGAACGAATTATATTTTGCCAAATATTTAAAACCTTTTCAAAAAAGGAAATCAACATGAATAACCTAAATAAGGCTTCACTGCTTGGTTGTGAAAGTCATAGATATCTACGCTGTATATCTAGTTAGGACTTAAAATGATTTTACCTTAAAATAAGGTAATAATAGTACTCATACCTCATGAGTTTGTTGTGAAGATTAAATAAGTATATATATAATACATATACCATCGAGAAGACATTAATTTGAAAATATTTTTATTAGAAAATATTAGTAGTTTGAACAATGGAAAATTTTATTTTTTTATTTTTTTAAAATTTTTAAAAGATTTTTATTTATTTATTTGACAGACAGAGATCACAAGTAGGCAGAGAGGCAGGCAGAGAGAGAAGAGGAAGCAGGCTCCCTGCCGAGCAGAGAGCCCTGATGCGGGGCTCGATCCTGGATCCTGAGATCATGACCTGAGCTGAAGGCAGAGGCTTTAACCCACTGAGCCACCCAGGTGCCCAACAATGGAAAATTTTAGATTGAGTATTGGAAAATACTCCATATGTCAATATATACAATGCTAGTTGGTTCCTTCAATAATGTTCTGGTACATATATACTTATTTATTCATTTAATACCTAATACACATTGTTCTAAAAACAGCTTAGAGCATTTGAAAAACTAAATAATTTTTAAGGTGCTATTTTAAATACTTGTAAAGAATTTTTTGAATTGCAACTTTTTTTTCAAGTAGCTTTACAACATACATCATGGAATTTTAGTTGGTTTAGTATGTGTGTAGTACTTTGCTGGACATATATTTTGTAAGATTAGTTTTTCTACATTTTTTTCCATTTTATGCCAAATATTTTTGGAAGTATTTTAAACATGATTTTTGGTGAAAAACATTGCTGAAATAGTAGAAAAATAATTTAAGAAGTATTTTCCATTGCTCAAACTAACAATATTTTCCATTACTTCAAAGTATGTTCAAATTCATGTCTTCTGGCTACTTTAATAGAGATTCAACTATTTCAATGAACCCAATTATGATGTACTATATGCCAGTTTTTGATTTGAGAATCAGACAGACTTGGATTTATCCTTGCTCTGTTACCTTGAGAAAGTTGTTTAACTTCACTGAGCCCAGTTTACTCCTAGGTAAATAAGGAATAAAACAAATAACACAGGGGGGTGCCTGGGTGGCTCAGTGGGTTAAAGCCTCTGCTTTCGGCTCAGGTCATGATCCCAGGGTCCTGTGATCGAGCCCTGCATCGGGCTCTCTGCTCAGCGGGGAGCCTGCTTCCTCCTTTCTCTCTGCCTGCTTCTCTGCCTACTTGTGATCTCTGTCTGTCAAATAAATAAATAAAATCTTTAAAAAAAAAATAACACAGGGCTGCTATAAGCATCACATTAGATAATGCCTGTGAAACCATCTAGCAGGGGCCAATGATAGCTAGCATTTTATCAATTTGACACTCCCTCTTCCCTTGACTCTAAATCAGCTGTTCCCAACAAGAAGTGATTTACATACACACACACACACACTCACACCATCTTTCCCTTACAGCAGACATTTGGCAATCTCTGGAGACACTTTTTGATTGTCCCAAGTGGAGTGTGTGTGTGCTACTGGCATCTAGTGGGTAGAGACTAGATTTGTTCTTAATCATACTATAATGCACAGGACAGAACTCCCAACCCCAGCAAAGAATAACCTGGCCCTACATGTCCATAGTTACAGAGGTTGAGAAGCCCTGTTCTAGAAGAATGCCTCTTTAATTTTAAATTCATGCTGGCATAATTTTTCCTCCACTACTACCCTGGAGACTACATGTAAGTGCTTTACATTAAATGGAAGTACTCTCAGCTCTCTCTATGTATAAAAAATAATGGTTAAGTAATAATAGCTCTTGTTTATTGAGCACTAGCTATGTGCCGAGCCCTGAACCAAAATAAATGATTTGTGAAATGTCACATTCCATATAAATCTTATGGTGATCCTTCAGATTAATAGTGTAGATTTGTCTAAGTGGATAATTATAATACTATGTATATTATATATATGCCATTTACTTCAACGATGGCTTGAGTGTCAGGGCAATCAGTGTGTCTTCCAGTTTTTCTCCTAGATCTTGACTTCAACAGCTTGCTACATTGCAGTGTCTATTAAGTCCTGTGATTCCTACCTTGGAACTGTCTCTCAATTCCCTCTACTTTTCTTCTCCACTGCCATTACTCTACTCTGGACCACTACATAGTCTTCTGAATTAGCGTAACGCCATTCTCATTCAACTCCTGCCATTATGCTTACTCTCCCTTCTAAACTGTGTTCTTTCCTGCCATTTTCTTTCTAAAACAAAATTGGACAGTTACAGTCCTCTGCACAAAATCTTGTAATTCCTTCCAGGGTCCTCTTGAACTGGCTTTATCTCTTTCCACTCCATTCCCCTACCCATCTTACCCCAACAAACAGTGCAGTCTTAAAATCCCAGTAATCATGGCCCAAAGGATATTAAGGCTCTTGGGAAAACCAAGATTCTATAATCGAGATGAAAGTATTAAGTTTATTAGTATTCTTCTTGTGTTAATAAGTCATGCAAAAGAAATGAAAGTCTTGAGTAATTAGAAAGGTTCTGTTGATGTGTGGTCCGGCAGGCAACTGAGAAAGGAGAGAAGAAGTAGTCATGGTTTCCACTGGGGTTTGTTTTCTATTCTTGCGTCACGTGTGGCCATCGTTCAATCAGGTAGTGGTGAGTGGAAGGAAGAATGGAAGAGGAGAAAGGGATAGGAAGCCCATTGGGACCCCTGCACCCTCAGTGCATTGCATGGTCTCCTGCTTAGGAGGAACATAGTCCCTCTCGTGACTTAGGAAAAGCTGTGGGAAATTGCTGGTGGCCCTCCTGCATGGGTGCTGACCTAACTGGATGCAGATGAATCTGTGAAATGATGAGATGAGCAGCACACGTGCCTTTCATAGCTTTATAATGTGTGTTGCAGATGCAACAATAAAATTAAAGAAAATTAATTAAAGAAAACAGTTTTGAAACGTTGCATACAAATCTACGACAGCTTTTCTGAGCTATGTCTCAGGGCTAAAATTTGCAATAAATCCTCACTAAGTCCAATGCATCAGCATCTATCTAAATCAATACATCAAAGGCCAAAACAGTTACATTTAATGATAACAGTCACATGATAAGCTTTGATAAACACCTAATACTAATGTATAATCATGAGCATATATTTTTGCATAGAAAGTGATGTATATTTCTGTATAGAAAGTACTAAGCACTTGGTCAGTAACTATTCAATGGGAATATTCTCCCTGATCCTGTATTAAGTAGAAAGATAGCTTTATATTTAACTAACCTGCTGCTTTTAGAAGATACCTGCCACACCTCTATGGCTCTACCATCCTCATAACTCAAACAAATTGTTAAATTTTATCGAGGTTATAGAGTCAATAGTTTTTTAAAAATCAGTTCTCCTTGCAGAGTAACAGTCACTTCCGACTCTCAGTCTAGAGTTGAATACCCTGTTTCTGAATACAGTACTTAATGGCTCATTTGAGGAATTTCCAAGACTGCTTTTGACTATTTGCAGTTCATACAACTACATTTCTAATCTAATCTTAAAAGGAAGATGTGAGGGGTGGCTGGGTAGCTCAGTCAGTTAAGCGTCTGCCTTCAGCTCAGGACATGATCCCAGGGTCCTGAGATCCAGTCTTGCATTGGACTCCCTACTCAGCAGGGAGACTGCTTCCCTGTTTCCTTTTGACCCTCTCCCCTTCATGCTTGCTCTCTTTCCCTTTCCCTCTCCCTCTCAGATAAATAAACAAAACTTAAAAAAAAAAAGATGTGACTTCACCATACTGTTTGGAAAATGGGAGGGGCAGAAGGAGCAGGAGAATCTCAAGCAGACTCCCCTCTGAGTGTGAGCCCCGAGCTCGGTCTCATGAGATCATGGCCTCAGCTGGGCACTCAACCAGATGAGCCACGCAGGTGTCCCTCCAGCATGGTTTGGTATGTCCGGTTGGACAAGGGCCGATCCTTAAGAATTACCAGAAATGCACCAGGGAGAAAAGTTATGCAGGCAGAGGAGAAAGCATGACTCATACACAGATGCAGACATGGCCTCAGCGTTGAGGAGAAAGCCCTGGGCACATACTGGTCACTAAATAATGTGTGATGGTGGGTTAGTCGGTACGTGGGGACAGAGCCAGTGAGACTGCAGGCGGCAGAACTGGGAGAAACAGAGTTAGAGCAAAGGGGCTAGGTCAGATTACAGAGGCATTGAAAACTATGCAAGAAGTTTGGGAGAGATAGGATGAGAGCTTTGTCTTCAGTTAGCTGAAAAAGTCCTTTTCATCCCAATGTCCTCAAAGACAATCCAGATGGAAACTCAGAGCCCAGACCAAATGGTCAGAAATAATAATGATAGCAAACATCAAACTTGTCTGATCATACTCTAATTTTATAAATATATATACACATTTATTTATATAGATAGATAGATATAAATACACATACATATATATAAATTACTACAGAAAGTATATTATTCTCTTTCATTTTCAGCTCCAAGGATTAACATTCCTAACTAGAAACTATTGTCTGTCAGAGCTTTATCTGAACAACAATGCCATATTTGACATAGAAGGTATGTCTTCAACGTTTTCTGCTGACTGAATAGACTTTCACCTGAGTAAGAACTAATAACTATCATACTGCTAATGGCATGAAAATATCTATTGGAACATTTCTGGTGAAAATATGGGATGAAATTCATTTTTCAACATGTTCTCGTATACATTTCATTTTGAAAAATGTGCTCCAGATTACAGTCTTAATGTAATATCGTCCTGTGCCTTATTCAAAATGTGAAAGAATCTTGTTTTAAATAGAAATTGTGCCATGCTCCTGCAGAGCTGGACACAGAGTGGGTATTAGGGAAGCAAATTTTAACAATGTTTGGGAGCATTAATCAATATAAAAACTTCACAAATAGCCTTACTGTTTTCAGTGGCTATGATTTTTAGCAGCCAGATTCCTCTTTTCGCTCTGAGTTAATTTTACATGCGTAACTATCTCTAAGTTGATGATTTCAAGTCAGCTATAAAAGCACACGATGTACTAGGATCACGAAATACAAAGAGGCACAGCCCAAAACAATCTTTCTAAATTTCATGTATCATAGAGTCAAAATATCATAAATTTTAAGATCCACCATGATTCCATGTACCACGGAGAAAGAAACTTTGCCAAGTCAGCTGCGATGTGGGTATGGTAAAGACACAGCCCACTTCCATTTCTGTTAAAATTGTGGGAATATGCGAAATTTAGAATCAACACAAATAATATGAATATGTGGCTTCCCGTTGTGTAAAGAAAATATTTAGCTGAGTAATTTTGGGGAAAGTACTGAATTAAATGAGTGATTTTTTTCCCCTTGATTGGCATTATGAACCTAAGTAACACTGACAAAACAAAACACAACAAAAAGAAGAAGAGTAAAGAAAATAACCCCTCCGAAATCAAACAAAATTATTGCTACAGGAAAAAAAAAAAAAAAAAACAGAAAACAATAACAGTGGAAAGAAGTTGGTTCTACATGTCCACATCACACTCAATTATTCGAATTCTTGTGCTTTGTTGCATATTTAATGACAAATCACATTATTATTAATAATGACTCCTTGTACCAACTGAAATGTGTTTTTTGCTTTTGTTTGCTGGCATGTTTAATTAGCATTGAGAATGTTTAAAATCTTATCAAAAAAAAAAATGTCTTTCAGGCCTGCACTTTCTGCCTTCATTGTACTTGCTCCTGCTTCACCACAATGAGCTAACAAACATTGACGCCACAGTGAAGGAATTAAAGGGGATGCCAAATCTGAAGATCCTAAGTATTTGTTTGTTTGCTTCTATGGCCATAAGTTAAAAGAGTAATGACACAGGACAGGGGTCATTTTTTAAGTTTAAAATTGATCAATGTTTATAACGAAATCCTTAAATATTCTTGAAAATAAGATTTAATCTTATTATCTTTTAAAACATGTTCTTGCAAGAAAAACAGATGGAAAACATTTTTTGAGACATGACATGGCATGCCAAAGGGAAGTGACAAAAGTGACAAAACGTTTACCTGTTTAAATCTGTGTATTTGGTTTTATCTCAGAACTAAGTTTTAGCACGCGTTGTATGATTCCATTTACATGACGTGTCCTGAATAGACACACCTATGGAGATAACCACACTGAGTGATAGCTATTTTTAAATAGATTCTTATTTGTCCAGGACTGGGCAAGAGGGGACCAGGGAGCCTAGTTAAAGAATAAGGAGGTGTGGGGTTCTTCTAGGAGTGATGAAAATGTTTTACAATTGACTGTGGTGTTGGTTGGACAACTCTTCGAATATACTAAAAAACATCAATTGTATACTTATAATGGGCGAATCATGTGGTATATGAATTATATTAATAAAACTGACACCAAAAGATAAAAGTTAAGTTCTTTTTTTTTAAGCTTTCCAGTAGGTGAACAGCAAATTTCATTCATGTATATTGAATCACACCCAGCAAAGAGGTAACCTATGCCGTGGAAGAAACTGTGAAATGGGTTGGAAAAATAAATAATATACAGTTCTTGCTCAATAAGCTCATAATCTTGAAGGGTAAATAACCCGCACAGGATTGCAACAGAGGATGAAATTTTCTGGGTGTACCAAGGGAAAAGACACTCAGACTGATGAATGGGTTCCCAAACTTGAGAGTTAGGAGACTTGTTTATATAATGTCATGAAATAGATGTTTGTTTGTTTTTTTCTATTCATTTTCTATTCACTTCTCAGAATTGCCTGAAACAATGTTTTGAATATGTGCAAACTGGTGTTGATGGTGAAGGTTCTGATCAGATCAATACATAGAGTAATTATAGTTTTCATATGCTTTCAGTGCTAATCAGTAATAACATCTACTGTATTGAGGAGAAATGACTCATGTGCTTATACGTACATTGTTTAAACCCAAATATTAAAACTATACCAAGTTCATGGGAATTCCATGCTTCTTTTTTGTTAATCTAAAATTGTGTTGATTTTCCCTTTGAAAAGAAGTTTCACAAACATATAATAATCTGAGTTGATTCCCACATCCCACATCTCCCCTTAGCACATCCACTCAGGCCAGAAACTGTACTTTTGGTCAAGACCATCCACAGTCCCTTACCGTCCTTACCCACTCACTAGTCACTATGAACCTATCACCACCCTTTCTTCTCTTCTTCCCCCTGGGTTTTCATTATCTCCTGTTAGTTCCCATCTTGTTCTTCTCAGAGCATAGGTCCAAGGGGCACATTTCTTTTTTTTTAGAGAGCCCGATGTGGGGCTCGATCCCAGGACCCTGAGATCAAGACCTGAGCTGAAGGCAGAGGCTTAACCCACTGAGCCACCCAGGCGCCCCATGGGGTGCATTTCTATTGACTACACACTGGCTGGTGTCCTCTGGAGCTGGCAACATGGCCGCTTTGCTACCTTAGACACCTTTTAACTGCAAATAATCCCATGCTTATTTTTGAAACATGATAAGTTCTGTGAAAGACTCAGCACTGGCCTGCGTACTGGAACCATCTGGCCCTTGTGCGCTGAACAAACACTTCTGTGATGAAAAGACTGACTCTGCTAGATCTGGAACTCTCACTTTGTTTTTCCATAAAATGGGCTACTAGCTAGCTGTCAGGATCACCTCAAATATTAAGCTAACTCCATAAGACATGTTTTTAAGGAGCATTTCCTGACATTGATGTTATTTTGAAGCAGTGACAAAAACAAAAATGGTTTTACTGTGGGTTATGTAAATTAGATGATGAATTAAGATGCTCACAGTCTTGAAAGTCTGCTGAGTAGTAAATAGATTTTTAACAATATAACTGACATGTGAAATAATAATTGTTATAACAACAACATATTTGAATGTCTTCCCTGTTGAGAAAATGCTTTCTTATTATAGTCTTGTTTAAATCTTCACAGAAATCCTATGATGTGATTAGAATGACTTCCTCTTGAATGGTGGGAATGCACGTGTCCGAGCTTTAACCAAACTCCTAAGAAATGTTGAAACTTAAACTCATGCCTTGTTTCTTTGTTTCGCATTTATTCATTCACTTGTTTAATAAGTATTTATCTTTTACTCATCCATTAAGTAAATATTTATCATGCGACACTCTAATACATGGTGACACAAAAGTCCCATGGTTTATGGTTTTATAACTTTTGGCCTAAATATTTTTCAGAGAGCTGAGGGAGCTTGATATGAAACTAATTGGATGATTTGCTAAATGTAAGAACTCAATAATTTAAGGAAACTTATCTTACAATACAAGACTTGGAAGTTAGCAGCCAAGGTCGTCCTCTCAGGATTATGCCCTGAACGAAGGTGCCTGGCCCAGGAGTGAGGAGTGTCTGAAATCCAGTCCATGCCCGCCTTGTTCAGCATGTGTGTGTGAGCACAGACTTGTGTCAGCTCTGAGGTGGGGTACAGAAGGGTCTTTCCAGTTCTTTGAAAGGCTGTTCTGCCAACCTGGTAGTATAATGTCCCTATCATAACCCGTCACAACAGTTTAAGTGACCTCTACTTGAAATCATAGTGAATATAATTCAAGTTACATAACCACAATGGTTCCAACTGAGAATCTTTGTAGTGAGGTCATTTTTTGAAATGGAGCGAATGCTGTGTCCAATTTCTCAAAGAAAGCATTTTTAGAAAAGTTTTGGTAGCAAATAATGCATACTGTGAACACTTGACCCATTTTGGTTAAAGATATTATGTGGGAAAAAAGTTTCCAAGTACTAGACTACTAATTGTATTGGGGCAGTAATGTGCCCAGATTCAGTTTCTATGAACCTCATTTGCAATCACAGATTAGATTCAGTTCATTAATTAAAATGAGAGATCCATGTACTTTCAATGTTAAAATTTTTGCCTTTTCAAGCCCTAAAACCGTATAAAGTGCTGAAATGTTGTTACTATTCCACTCCAATTAAACAAGGTCTTTAGAGGGTGAGAAAACAGCCTGGAGGGGAAACCTTTAATCCATTTTGGCATTCCCCTCCATTGGCGTTTACGAGGAGGATTGCCAAGAGATGGCCCAGGAGAAGCAGGGCTGGGAGCTTCAGGGAGGCCTAACCCTGCTGCTGAGTGTGAGGTCCTGGAAACTGGAATTCCCAACTTCCAGGCTGAGTCAGGAGGGCCCCACCTCTTCTCTCCAGGCGTCTACCTTTCCACACCCTTCCTCTCCAGCTCCATTTTCCTCTTCCCTCCCTTTCTGCAAAGTCTTCCTAAGTCAGGATCTACTTCCTGGCTGATGACTTTCCCTGACCTTCCGTCTCCCTGCCTCTTTCCTAGCACATGGGGAGAACAGCACCACCATCACTCACAAAATACTTACATTCTCCCGTTCCTAAAATCTTACTTTCCTCATTTCTCTCAAGTTTTGTTTGTTTCATTAAGCTCCACTGTTGGAAATTACACTTAGACCCCTACATTCCTTAATTTTTAGGACTTGCTTCCTAGTGGTGATTTAAGGATTCTTCATTAGAGACAGAATGCCCCTTTCAGGAGAGGGTCTCCATTTTCTTCAGGTTCTACTCGAAAACATTTTCGATCTTTCTTGACTTGGCCCCAGTCCACCACTGACTGCAAATAGCAAGGGGCTGAAGAGGGACACTGAGATCAGGGTGCAACTATGATCTCATCAGTCTCTTCATCTGAGCCTCTACCTGAAATGCCCTTCAAGTTGGGACCACCCCTCCCAAATGACAAAACAGAACAATCACCCAATAAAAAGAGCCAAGTGGGTCTTTGTTATTTGTGGTGAAGAAGAGCATATTCTGACTCTTCCAACTCTCTTCATCCCCTGCTTTAGTCCAAGCTCCCCTTTCAAAAATTGAGGATGATTTCCATATTTAGTACAAGCACATGGTGTGCAGTGGCCCATAGATGTTAAAGCAAGATGGTGGTAATGATGGAGGGGCTGACCTAACTAAGCAACCTTGAACCGGAACCTCAAAATCATAGTGTCTGACCATTGACAGCTAGACTCACTCCCACAGGCTGGTCTGCATAGACATAGGACATTATGACTTTTAACTTCTCTGTATCATTTCCCCCATATATTAAAAGGGATATTTTGGAGCACCTGGGTGGCTCAGTCAGTTAGGCATCCGACTCTTGATTTTGGCTCTGTTCATGATCTTAGGGTCATGGGATCAAATCTCGTGTCAGGCTCCATGCTTAGCAGAGTCTGCTTCTCTCCCTCTCTCTCCCTCTGTTCCTCCCCATGCACTGTCTCTCTCTCTCTGTCAAGTAAAGAAATAAATCTTTTTAAAAAGTGGATGTTTTGGTACATTACCAATCAACTCAACTTTCTTTCAATGGTGGTCTGAAAAACTAATGTTCATTTAAATGATGCTTCTTAATTTAGCTTCTAAAGTTTTAAAAAATTGACTGAAGCCAATTATTTGGATAATTTTTTTCTCCCCTGTTTCAGTAACAAGTAGCTTCATACATGGGACTAATGTAATTCAAGCTTGTGCAGTAAGGTGGTAAAGGCATTTTGATATATTATTGGATAGATGTAAATTGCTTAGACTCAGAATCCCAAATTAAGATAAGCAAGACAGTGCTGGCGCCACGGAGGTGTACTCCATAAGTAGCCTAGGGGGAAAGTGGATTAAATAGTATTAACCTATTGAAAGTGAAAGTGTAAGCAATTTTGCTTCATAGTTTCTAAAGGAATGTACCCATACATCACAGGAGGCCTTCAGAACTTTCAGACACAGGAAACTGATTTCATATCTCAGAAACTTAATTTATGATAATTTTATAGCAGCAATCCAAAACTCATAAATCCAAAATGTTAAATGTTTAATAGTCTGGAAGAGGGGGAAAAAAAAGAGTTGAAAATAAGATTGCCTCTTTCCAAAACTTAAGAGCAAAGAAAAAAAGGAAAATCATAAAGATGAAACGCCTCTTAAATTATTCATTTCTATTCTTTTTTTAAAGCTAATTTAAGCAGAGGCTAGGCTAGGCTACCAGCCCATTGTTCTGACCTGTGGTCCCTTAGATTTTACATTAGGATGCGATAAACAGTGAGCCATAATAAAGGCATCAAGTTTTCAGTACTGGGACGTGTTATTCATAAGTCCTGTAATAGCAGTAAGTCTAAATCTGATGTTCTGTTTCGCTGAAGCTAGAAGGTTTTTCAATTTACGTAAAGAAGTGACTTAACTAAAGACTGGGAGAAGACATGAAATAGGAATGTTCCCAGAGAGAAATGAGTATGAAGGGGATGCAAAGAGTAAACGTCATTCGTTCCTGTTTTGTGAACATCATAGGCAGCGGTAGATTCCACCCCTCGCTGCCAGAATGGACCACAGGGTTCTGAGTTGTCAGATGGGATTCTCCAACGCAGCAACCGCAGAGCAGACTTCTGCACTAAAGCATTTGTGATGGGACTTTCTCTTCCTCCTGAACTCTGGTTAGCAACGATTGTGTTTTGCTTTTCCATCACTGAAGGACGTTCTTTTCTCTTTCTGGCTCAAACTACAATGCGTGATCCCTGTGGATCTTTTAAGAACCTGTCCTTATTACTGGTTTAATATACATCCGTTCTACTCCCTTTCCAGTACTTATAATTATTGGTTACCACTATAAATTCCCTCCCTTTTAAGCTTAAAATGTAAACCCTTTCTGTCACTCGAGAAATCTTGCAAATCTTCCATTTCATTTTTCCTCTCCTTCCCTCACTGCACACACATTTCCTGTCTTTTTAAATTCTTGGGTGCTCCTGGCTCTCCAGCTTCTTTTCTGCCTTCTTCATTCTGAGAGCTTTCCTTTAAGAGCTACCAGGTGTCTTCCATTGCCGGCTCTAAGTCCTTCTAAAGCTCAAGTTTTCCACAGGGAAGAGCGATATGTAATGATTTGATTAGCCAGAAAAGTTTGTGTTTATACAATAAATATCAAAATGTTTTATAACCTACAGGGAAAACATCTAGAGGAGTTAATTTTTTCGGTTTTTAGCAAAATCGTTGTGTTCTAAGCACGCCCTCGTCTTCTTTATGTTGCCAACTGCTCTTTCCTGGGCTTCTAATGCTTAATATTTTCGTGCTTTTATCAAGCCTCTCTCTATTTTACAGTCAAATGCCACAGCGCTACTCCCAAATTTAACATGTGCAATAAAGGAGCCCCATTTCGGGAGGGAGTGATGTGGTTATACGATGGCTGGAACTCTTTCTCCTACTGCCACCTAGTGGTAATTCTCCTCCCCAGACGTTTTTTTCCCCCCCGAAGAGCAGTCTGCAAATTAATTGCATGTAGGCAGACTCCAAGAGCTAAAGATACCCACGTGGAAATCATAAAAGTTTTATTTCACATTGTATTAAAATAACCCTGTTTAATATATCCAGGGAAGAATAGAGTCGCGATACTACTCTTTCCCTAAAAATAAAACTCTCACAACTTCTAGTTGAAGATTTAAAAAAATGTACCTGCATGTGAATGCGTCGAGCCCATGACGTCAGCCACGCCAGGAGCTCTTCCACCTGCGCTTGCTTCCCACCTCCAGCCACTGTGGGACACAGCCTGATTCATGAGGGACCCCGGCACCTGAGCTAAGGAAGGAAGTCAGAGGCACGTGCATCTGGCCAGAGGGAGACACCATCCAAGATCAGCACCAGCTCAGGCCTGTTCCTGCGGAGATGTGAAGCGGCTACAGGCGTTTAGGTACTCAGAAATATGTGCAGTGGTTTTAAGTGGAGAAGGAAAACTATTTGGTCCGTGCCATGTACAGCACCTCTATCCATCTCCAGGCGGCACCCGTGTGACCTCTGAGACTGGAAGAAGAGAACCAAGTGAACAAATCCTGTCACAGAGAACAGCATCAAGACCCCCACAGAGCTGATCTCTTGTTCTTCCTTTACTGATTAACTGATGGCTAAAATTTTCCTCGTTCGTGGTAGAATTGGGTCAACACTATGTCTCCAGCACCTCGCACGGTTCTTAGTATATATAGTTAGCACTCAGGAAATATTTGTTGAATGAATGACTTTCACAAATGAGAAATAAGTGCTGCTCTGAATAAGTGAGATTAGGGAGGCCACTGGTTTGGTTTACGAAGCAGAATTTTACATGTTCGTACGTTTCATATTAATTCTGCAATTTCCTAAAGTTTATCCAGTGATAAATGAAACCAGTTTTGAAATCTGACATCTTAATTTGGATTCTTTCTTTGCAGCTCTCCACCAAAACCCTTTGTGCCAATATAACCTGTACCGTTTATATATAATCTACCACCTTCCAGAAGTACAATTTCTTGACCGAAAACGTAAGGATACCTCTTACAGAGAAATATTTGAAAGGCAGTCTTATAGTTCACTAGTTTAAAAATGCTGAAAGTCTGAAAACAGTTCTCTTTGTTAGTGGAAGTTTTTCAATGATTTATTTTTGAAATTTTTGCTCTGTGAAATTTGCCCTAGTTTAGGAATTCATTTCTCTTGATCACTATGGAAAAGGCCATCTAACTGAGTGTGAGAATAGGTCTCCTCATCCTGATTTGGACATGAATGTGTTGAATGCCAAATCATCTATTCCTGGTATTTTAGTGTTTTATTTCACAAATGAAAGAATTGGACTAAATCTCTTAAGGCTTATTTAAGTTCTAAAAATTGTATTCTTTGCAATTCTGTAAACATATATACTAAAACTTATATATTCAATGATAACTTCTTTATGAATACATCTTAAACATTGTAGACAAACTACCATGTCTGATTTAACTGAGCCACAAAGATCAGCAGCCTCACTGCATTTACTTTACATTTCGGGGGAACCTCTCTTACCTCCCAAGTGTATTCCCCATCCCTCTACCTACCTTTCTATCTCTATAGGTGTGAAAATTCTTAATAATTTATTACTAACTCCCCAACGAGGATATATAAAACCTACATTTATTCCTGTTATTCCTCACAGCCCTGAGGAAAGAAGGACAGTATCATAGCTGTGATTGCAGCCATCCATGGTGATGTGTTAGAAAGTGTTTGGGATGCATTAGGAGGATCTGTGCCTTGCGACATGAGTGGCATATACTGAGCATTTGTAAGATTATGGAAATCACTGTGACTGCCCTTCACGGTTTTGACAGTGTGTTCACATATAACATAGTTCAGATAAACACATTATTGAAACTCTTCAATTGTATTCTGAATGCCTCTGCATCTCTATAATGCTATGCAATAACATTACTATTTGCATTTGTCAGATGTTACAGAAGATGAGAGAAGATCAATGATAACCGTTTTTAACCATAAAAGGACTCATGTCGTTCAATCAATAGCATTCGGAAGAAGAGTAGATGCCTCGTGGAATCCTAGAGCACCACTTAAACAAAAACCAGCCCAGAGAGTACCTCCAGGTATTTTGAAAAAGAAGAAAAATGAAATTAAAATTGCTCAGACTTCGGCTAACTGGATTGTAATAGCAACAACTGCAATTTATAATAAGTGCAATATCTACATAGTGAAATGAATATTTTCCAATTTTATTAGTCTAGTTAAAGCAATATGCAATTTTATCTTCATTTGTATATATTAAATTAAGTGAAGTAATAATGATAACAATGACATATTTTCTTGAAGTTCTTACTTCAGTTTCTAGTACAGTATAAAAGGCTCAGTAAATAATCTGTTGTTACTATTACCACTATCACTGGGCAGTTCCACCAATTAAAACTATAAGTTGCTGATAATATGGAAAAAAAATATTAAGAAGAAAGATAGATCATCTGCAATTCCTTTACCCAGAAATAATCACTGTTAATGTTTTGGTTGGATTCATATACCTTTAGTGATGTTTCATTTGTTGGAATTTAATTTCTTATACGTAACAGAAATACAACTTCAATGACTTAAGGAAGTAGAGTTTTTCTCACACAGCAAAGAGTACAAAGGTAGGGTGTGCTGTGTTAGCACAAAGTTCAATGATATCATTGGTGTTCAAGAATATATGCATATAGGGGCGCCTGGGTGGCTCAGTGGGTTAAGCCGCTGCCTTCGGCTCAGGTCATGATCCCAGGTCCTGGGTTCAAGCCCCACATCGGGCTTTCTGCTCAGCAGGGAGTCTGCTTCCTCTTCTCTCTCTGCCTGCCTCTCTGCCTACTTGTGATTTCTCTCTGTCGAATAAATAAATAAAATCTTAAAAAAAAAAAAAAGAATATATGCATATCTACTCTTAGTGTGCTTTTTGGTTACAAGGTGGCTGTTACATCACCAGGCATCACAGGAGATAGAAAAAAAAAAAGGTGCAAAGACAAAAACATTTTCTTCATGACACTTTGCCCAAGAGACAAACATAGATTTTCAAAAAAATAAACCAAAAAATGTTTTTTTAAAGATTTAATTTATTTATTTGACAGAGAGAGATCAAGAGTAGGCAGAGAGGCAGGCAGAGTTGGGGGTGGGGTGGGGAAGCAGGCTCTCCGCTGAGCAGAGAGCCTGATGCGGGGCTCGATCCCAGGACCTGGGATCATGACCTGAGCCGAAGGCAGAGGCTTTAACCCACTGAGCCACCCAGGCGCCCCCCAAAAAATATTTTATAGAAATGTAGGAAAAAATATTAAATTGGGAAATAATTTTGAAGAAATTGCCCAGAATGCAGCATAGAGAAAGAAGAAGTAGAAAATACTAATTAGCTGTGAGACAAGAAGACATTAGAAACAGAAGGTCCAGTATCAGCTTATCTTTCCTGCAAGGAAAAAATAGAGAAATTGGGCAGAGGGCAATGTTTGAACTGATAATGACTGAAGATTTTCCAAATTTGATATGCTATGAATCCTTAAATATTCAAAGACATAAATAACATACAGCGATGACAAAAACCCACACTGAAGGCAAAATGATCTAAAAATAGAATGAAAAAGGACATTACCTATAAATAATAATTTATAGATTCACAACAAAATCCCCAACTGCAATTATGAAGTCAGAATACAGTGATCCAAGACTTTTAAAATGCTAAGGAAAAGTAATTGTCAACCAAAAGTTCTACAACTAGCTAAGCTAATCAAAAATGAGCAAGAGATGAAAAAAAAAAAAAGGCAGAATCAAGACTTTCCCCTCAACTTTTTAATGTGAGAAATTTTCTAATAGAGGAAACCTTGAAGGAATATTAAATACCTACATATGCTCATGTATGATATGATTATTAGTGTTCTGCCCTTTTCACCCTTCATAGATGAGGCTTTGCCTTTTTCTTCATTAAGGACTTCCTCAGAAGCTTCTAGTTACGTCTGATTGGAAATCACCAACTCAATGTAAACTGGAAAACATCAAAATACCACTGAACAATTTAAATGTTTTACTTGTTGACATCATGACTTTTCACTCCTAAATAATTTAGCCTATAAGTTTAAAAATAAGGACACTGTCCTATGTGCCCACAATGCCACTATCACACCTAAAAAAATACTTTGTGTACAGATATTATTTAACATACAATAATACATATTCAAAGTTTCCCAGTTGGTTCAAGATGGTTGCTGTAGCTGCTTTTTCTTTCTTTTTTTTTTTTTAAAGATTTTATTTATTTATTTGACAGAGAGAGATCACAAGTAGACAGAGAGGCAGGCAGAGAGAGAGAGAGAGAGGGAAGCAGGCTCCCTGCTGAGCAGAGAGCCCGACGCGGGACTCGATCCCAGGACCCTGAGATCATGACCTGAGCTGAAGGCAGCGGCTTAACCCACTGAGCCACCCAGGCGCCCTGTAGCTGCTTTTTCAACCCAGACATCAGTCAAGGTTCATAATTACATCTGGTTGTTATGGACCTTTATTCTTTTAAAATTTAAAATAAATTTCTTGTTTTAACAAGCCTTTCAGGTGATCCTGAGACACATACCAGTTAAAGAACCACCCGTGTGGAGGAAAGAGCACAAAACACAAGTTTTGGGATCAGATCCCCCTAGGTTTGAACACCAGCTGTGTTAGTAGTTAGAAGTTTTATTAGCCTGGATATGAATTTGTTTCAGCTTTCTGATTCTTAAAAATAGGGACTGTATCTTCCTCTGGCTATGACGACACTCAGTATGGAAACATTGCCACTCCTGATCTACCACATATCGAGGGCACGATAAACTGAGCTGCTCTGTTAGTCTCGACCTTGGTTTTCTTTCACTTCATGTTAAGATGTGCAAACTGAATGTTATCACATTAGTCTGAGTGAACAAGGCTGTGCTAGGAAATGCATCACCACATAGAAAATCTCCACTCCTAAAAATAGCTTACATAGTGGGGCGCCTGGGTGGCTCAGTGGGTTAAGCCGCTGCCTTCGGCTCAGGTCATGATCCCAGGTCCTGGGTTCAAGCCCTACATCGGGCTTTCTGCTCAGCAGGGAGCCTGCTTCCTCCTCTCTCTCTGCCTGCCTCTCTACCTACTTGTGATTTCTCTGTCAAATAAATAAATAAAATCTTTAAAAAAATAAAAAAAAATAGCTTACATAGTAACAAGCAATGTAAGACCACCCAAAATTTTTTCTGGCTACAATTGTTACAGGTGTGAGGAGGACCAATGATCATGATGTTTAGTACTTTTCTTTGGTGCAATCAGATTGCTTTTGAAAAAACTATTAGCATTTTATTCTCTTTACTGCTTTCCCATATTAAGCCTCTAAAAACAAAATCAGAGGAAGAAAGAATAGGGAGAGTGTTTTATTGCACTTGAGAGTTGTTCTTATTAATTCATAGCTATGTTGACTGTTGTCCTCTTAAAAATTGGCATGACTCTGATCTACTCATTTCCTACAGAATGCCAATATATCATAGCAACTAAATAGTATTTTTAGTCCAATACTTTAGCTTGGCTTATTTTAGCTTATCTTAGTAGCTGACCATGTATAATGAAACTAATAAAACCCACTATGTAATAGGTTTTTAAAATATGTCTTAGAGTTTTATAGTTTCTGTATTTGCTTTGATGTAAGTCTCATCTTGCTGTGACATGAACATTTAGGATTCTGAATTCTTTTACTGGAAGGAAACCACACCTAAAACTGTTCACACCACATTTTGATTTCATTATCTTTAATCTTAAATTGGGAAAGAAACCAATTATGTTCAAATAGCTCAAGAAGTAAAGGTCAACTTGGAATTTCTTTAAATCCCAGCTATCCATACTTGTCAAATAGATATGAGTAAAATACATGCACCTGTTTCCATTAATGTCTTTCGTGCTTCTTGCACGATAATCAACAACCTCAGAATTAAAACGCTGTGGGCTTTTTATACGGCTTTAAAGAAGAAGATTTCCCACCAGCTACCTAAATGGGAAAAGACATTAAGGGCATTTAAAAGAAATGAAAATAGAGGCACCTGAATGGCTCAGTCAGTTAAGGAGCTGCCTTTGCTCAAGTCATGATTTCAGGGTCCTGGGATGGAGTCCCACGTTGGGCTCCCTGCTCAGTGGAGAACCTTCTTCACCCTCTCCCTCTGTCTTTCCTCCTGATGGCTTTCTATTTCTCGCTCATGCTCACTCTCCTTCTTTCTCTCAAATTAAAAAAAAAAAAAAATCTTAAAAAAAAAAGAAATGAGGTGCACCTGGGTGGCTCAGTGGGTTAAGCCGCTGCCTTCGGCTCAGGTCATGATCTCAGGATCCTGGGATCGAGTCCCGCATCGGGCTCTCTGCTCAGCAGGGAGCCTGCTTCTCTCTCTCTCTCTCTCTCTCTCTCTCTCTTTACCTGCCTCTCTGTCTACTTGTGATCTCTCTCTGTCAAATCAATAAATAAAATCTTTAAAAAAAAAAAAGAAAGAAAGAAATGAAATGAAAATACCAAAAAAATTTTTAAATGTCTACTAGCAGTCCAAGTGAAACTGCTGGGTTTCTGTGATATTTGCTCTTTTCCCCTAAATAAGACAGAACTCCAGGTGCTGAGACGAGACTGGGGGATGATGTCCCTGAGCCTGGGCCTAGCAGCTGACGCATGTACTAGGAAGAGTAAGAAGAAAACCAAAAAGAAAATCAGGTAGACTGTTCAAAAAATGGTAGTTCGGACGCCTGGGTGGCTCAGTTGGTTGGACGACTGCCTTTGGCTCAGGTCATGATCCCGGGGTTCCGGGATCGAGTCCCACATCGGGCTCCCAGCTCCATGGGGAGTCTGCTTCTCCTTCTGACCTTCTCCTCGCTCAAGCTCTCTCTCACTGTCTCTCTCTCAAATAAATAAATAAAATCTTTAAAAAAAAATGGTAGTTCACCACAGTGGGTAAGGCAAGAAGACAAAATCCAGAGAAAAGTGAAAACTAGAAGTTTTTTCCTAAAGATTTATTTACATAGGGGCGCCTGGGTGGCTCAGTGGGTTAAAGCCTCTGCCTTCAGCTCAGGTCATGATCCCAGGATCCTGGGATCGAGCCCCGCATCGGGCTCTCTGCTCGGCAGGGATCCTGCTTCCTCCCCTCTCTCTGCCTGCTTCTCTGCCTACTTGTGATCTCCATCTGTCAAATAAATAAATAAAATCTTTAAAAAAAACAAAAGATTTATTTACATATTAGAGAGAGAGAGAGAGAGAGAGAGAGCAGGAGTGGGAGGGGCAGAGGAGGAGAGAGAATATCTCAAGCCGACTTTGTGCAGAGCACAGTCTCATGCAGGGCTCAATCTTACGACCTTGAGATCATGACGTGAGCCAAAACCAAGAGTTAAATGCTTAACTGATTCTGCCACCCAGGTGGAAAAATTAAAATTTTTTCAAAATTAGAAGTTTTGAGCTGGGGGACTGAAGGTTCAGGAAGCCAGGCTTTAAAGACATCCCTGATCCTGGGTAGCAGGGACACCTGGCAAAACCCGGAAAGCAAATGCCAAACGCTCTTTGTGCATGAAGCCTCAGAGAGGTAGCAGAGACCAGTGTGAGATCTGGAGATTGGTTGGGAATTGAGAAACGTGCAGGGTCAGAAGAATCTGTGAAGGCAAAAATCAGCAGGCAGCAGAGCACGCCATGGAAGCCAGGCAGGCACCATTTGCATACAAAATAATGACTGGGGGCCACTGGCCCTGATGCATGCTATGGAGCACCCTGGGCCAAAGAAATAAACTAAAACTGGGTGCCAGGGTGGCTCAGTCCATTAGCATTCCAGCCCTTGATCTTAGCTCAGGTCTTGATCTCAGGGTCATGAGTGCAAGCCCTGCGTTGGGCTCCATGCTGGGTATGGAGCCCACTTGAAAAAAAAAAGGGGGGGAAGAAACTAAAACCACTTTCTTAGGGAGACATCACAGGGAAAAATACATTCTAAAAAGATTAAGAATCTAAATGTAGATGAAAAGTACTGAAAAAAGAAAAAAACCTTTTATAATTCTGAGAAGGCAGCCAATCAAAGCTTTACATAAAACCTGCGGCCACAAAAATGAAATGTTGACAGATTTAAACTACATATAAATGAAAAGCATTATATGATGAAGGGACAAAATTAAGAGATATCAAAAGAAATCTTTGCAATACATACAATAGGCAAAAGTTAACTCCCATTATATTGCAGTGTTCCTATAAATCAATTTGTAAACTCTAAGTTAAAAAAGTGACAAAAGCTATGGATAATGCATTTAGAGAAGGGAATAAATGTGATATCTAATGACCAGACTTACTAGTGAGTGAATAAATGCAAAATAAAAAAATGAGATATTATTTTCATCCTGCAGATTCTTAGAAGTTGAAAAGGTTAATAAAATGTGAATAATTAAGGGAGAAAAAGTACAACTTACATGTTCATGATGAGAGTGTAAATGAGTTCATCTTTCTTGGAAGATCATATGACAATATGGAAGCATCCACCAACATATAAAATGTGCAAATCATTCAACATAGCAATTAAATTTGTAGGCTCTTTGCAGAAGTATTTGCATATATGAACAAAGATGTATATGTAAAGCTATTCATTGAAACATTTTGTGTAGTAGAAAAAATAGTGAAAATACTCTGGATGGTCCTTCACAGAATATTAAGTTATGGCACATTCATACAGTATGCACTGTTGTACTTGAGAATTATTCTATGATATATTGAGAATAAAACATGCATCATGGAGTAATGTAATACAGAGTACTAACAAAATTGGAGCGGGGTACATATATGCATGTAAGTACATGTGTGTATGCACATAGGAGGCTGGAAACATACATAAAAAACTCTAACAGTGATAGCCTCCAAGAAGAGGAAGGAGAAAGGTCACAAGAAGTTTCACTCTCTATTGTTTTCCCATTTATATCCATTGTAAGGAAAAGGTGCACTTAATGAGTTTTTAAAAATGTACGAGGGGGCACCTGGCTTGGCTCAGTTGAAAGAGCATGGGACTCTTGATTTGGGGATGTGAGTTCAAGCCCCACAATGGTGTAGAGATTCCTTAAAAATTAATTAATTAATTAACTAATTAATTAATTTTAAAAATGTAAGAAAAGAGTCCGGGGAGATCAAAAAGGGAATGGGAGCCGTGGGTTACCCATTTGTGAAGGGCAGGATGCCATGAACTCATCTCCTAAGGCAGAGCTGCTGCTTGCGGATTGGCAGGACTCACATTGTGGGCTTTGGTGGCCCAACAGGTGCTGGTACGTTCCAGAGGCACGAGGCCTCTGGAGAGGAATGAACAAAGCGATGACAGTCTCTGGAAGATACCATAAGAAATCCTGGCTTTGAGGACTAGTCTTTGAGCTCCCAAAGCTAGGAAAGATGGAGATTCTTGTGATCTAGGATTTGTTTATTTGATTTCTTTGAAGTTAATGCCAAGAATCCAAATGGTTTAAACTGCCCGAAATATTTCTCCTTTCAGTCTGTTAGTCCATTTATAGATGCATGTGTCTATCTGGAAAAAAAAAAAAAAAAAAAAAAAGGATTGGTTTCTGCATGAGACTCAGTATCTTAATTACAAAAATGCCCACTTGGATTCCACTGGTAACTTAATTGATTAAGCATTCTGTTCTCAGAGTTTTGAGATCTGTATTGAATTAAAGAATTTGCCTCGAAATCTAAGGCAAACCAGAGGCACTATATACCTAAGAGAAAAGTTAAGTTTGAGCTCAGGTATCAAGGCATTTTTTGAAGGATTGAACTATTCTATTCATCTAAATAACCATTCAAAAATCAGAAAGTTGGGCTCTAGACTTTTCCTTATAGGAAAAGTTCCATTGTTTTTAAATGCTGAGTAAACATTTGAAAAATACTAATTCAGAAATGTGTTTTTTTTTTAGATTTTGCTTTTGCGAATAATGTAGACAAGTAAGTGCTTTTTAACTTTACTTTTATTATCAAATTATTTCATAATTGCGTTGACTTTAAATTATCTTCGTTTCCCAAAGTAGATTTCAATGAGTTAAAAAATGACTAACTTCAATAGATGGGGAAAAAATGCTGTCTTTCTATAAGCTCAAGCTATTTATTCATATTTGACATACTTAGGTTTTTAATACTATTATTATAACCAGAAAAAAATGAAAAGCTGATTCAATGCATAAAAAATAAAACCTAAAACTTATTAGCAAATTACAAATGTTTAATATTCCTCTAAATATGTTCAGTGACAGAAGTTATGTAGATTAACATTTAAATTCCTTGGGATTTACATTTTCAAAAGCAAATACTTCATTAAACTATGGAAAACCTTTCAAATTCATGAATATTGATGAACTTTAAAAATCATCATTCTTTTTAAATTTTGCACTTAGGCATTTTTTTCTTTGGATTCAGAGTTGAAAAATATCATCCCCAAACACATTTATAAAATAATAGCATAATGTGGAGAAATCATAACTTTCTAATAAAATGTACTTAAGACACTCATATGCATATGACGTCTACAAATATTTTAATCACCTCATTTAGCACTGGCATCAAATCATAAACACATTAAGGTGTGAGACCTAAACTGGGATAGCTGATCCCAAATATGTTCATTTAAACATGTTTATTTTAAAAATGTTTATTTTTATGTTTATTTTTATTTTATATTTATTTAAAAAATAACGTATACAGTAAAAATAGTATTCCTTATTCTGAGAGTCAATAGAGTCACTAGAGGCCCAAAGTTATCTGTTAGTGGTACTAGGCTATAAATAGCATAGAAAAATATGGCATTTGTTCAAATTAAAATTTCACTGTGGCTTAATGGATTTTTTTTTTCTGACATAATTGCCATTTTTGCAGAACTGTGTTTGATGACCCAGAAGATGCTGTGTTTGTAAGGTCCCTGAAGAGATCAGCTATGGCTTTTACCTTCCTGAACTGGGACACAGTTCCAACACGAGAGGAAAAATACCTTGATGAGAAAGGCAGAGAACCCACTCAAATGCTTACAGTTACACTGAGATAGCCCCTAGTATTTCTAGAAATCCTAGTGGATTTCTGTTGTTTATTAAACTTCTCTGTGATCAAGCATATTATACATTTATTATATTATTTGAAACACGTAAACGGAAGCAGAAACACCATTAATATAATCCTCACACATTTTACGTTTTTGTTAAAGTAAAACATGTCTACATAAACGTACACAGATCATTGTGTTCAGCTCAACAGAGTTTCAAAAAAATGAACATGTTCATGTAACAGCAGTCCCAGATCGAGAGAGAGATTATTACCAGCACGTGAACAGCCTCTTCATTCCTGTTACCAGTGCTATTCCCTATCAGGAGTCATCCTTTTAGAGACATCACTGTGATGAACTCCAAGTCATCAATTAATCGCGTCTGTCTTTGAAAGGCATATAAGCGCAATCAGAGAAGTTGCATTATTTTGTGTCTGGCTTCTCTTACTGTAAAACTCACCCATGTTGTTGCGTGAGGTGATAGCTCTGTGTTCTCATTGCTATATGCTATTTCATTGTATGAAGATACCACAATTTATTTATCCAGACTATCATCTTTTGATGTTGCCTTCGAAGGCGTTTGCCAGTTGCGGGTGTGGGCTAATGATGTGAGGTTGGCCTCCCCGGAGGCCTGCTGCTAGGGGGAAGAGAAACCAGAAAAGCGTTTAGCGGTTGCCTCGTGCTGAGAGACAAAATGCATTTCTGGTTTTCCCTGGCTGAGCTAAAGAGTTAGATCAAAAGCTTATAAAAAGCACGGGTGCCTGGGTGGTTCAGTGGGTTAAAGCCTCTACCCTTGGCTCAGGTCATGATCTCAGGGTCCTGGCATCGAGCCCCGTGTTGGGCTCTCTGCTCAGCGGGGAGCCTGCTTCCCCTCTCCCTACCTGCCTCTCTGGCTACTTGTGATCTCTCTGGCAAATAAATTTTTAAAAATCTTAAAAAAACAAAACAAAACCTTATAAAAAGCAGTGTGACTTCTCCTCCTGTCTGATTGTGCTTCGACCACCACAGAATAACACAGACAGAAAAGACACACACTGGACAAGTGGGGCTGAAATCCAACAGACAAGGGACGGGAGCCCTAGAGGGAACGGTGAACTGTCCCTGAGAATCTGTAACCTCCTTTTACGTGTGGGCACTTCCGATTCTGTACAAAGCCAGGGTCTGAAAATTCAGGCATGATCTGCCAGAGGTCAAGGAAAGGCAGAGAGCTGAGCATCGATGTGGATGTTGTGGCTCGAGACAGACGTGATGGTGTGCGGCTTCCCAGATTTGGTCACAGAAAGTATGGAAATGGTCTCTGGTTCTCTCTTCCGGATCACTTATTCTGCAAGAAGACAGCTACCATGTTGTGAGGACATTTAGGCAGTCCTCTGGAGGGGCTCATCGGTGAGGAACTGAGGCCATTTTCCGAAAATCCAATGAGGGACTAAGGCCTGTCGCTACAACCTTATAAGGGAGCTGTTTTGCCAGCATATCCTCAGATCTCGTGAAACTTTCAGGTGAATGAACTTCTGGCCAAAAGCTGCTCCGCACCCTCCCGAGAATCCCCAAGCCAGGATCACCAAGTTGAGTGGCTCCTGTGTTTCTGGCCTACAAAAATTACATGAGACAATGCTTGTGGATGCTTCAAGCTGATACATTTTTGGGGTAACTTTACACAGCAATAGATAACGAATAGAATAACTCAGTAAAATCCATGGTGCTAGAAGTATTTGTGGTAGGTAAGGAGGCTTTGTGGAGTCTCGCAAAATCTAAGAGAGTCCCAGTGCAGTCTCAAAAGGTTCTTGAATAAGGCCATCTTCGTCAGAGAACTGGTCATTGTTGGAAGAGAAGTTTGGGACAGGCTACTGCATCCACCCTAGCACTAAGAGCCTGACCAACAAACATCAAGTAACTTTGACTGAAGTTACTCATCATGAGCTAAGTACTGTCAGCCCCACCAGCCCCACGAAGCAATAAAGTTCGGTGGGCAGAGCAGCAACCTATTTCATGATAGAAATGATACTTTTGGGATCAGATTTAAGTGGGCCCATAAGTGGCATAGGCAATACTAATTTTGAATTCGACTGGAGTAAATTGGATATTATAGTGTCCCAGGTAACAACTAAAAGAATTCTAAAAGAATGTGTAGCCAGATATTTTATTTTGAATCCCACAATCACTGAAAAAGATGAAAACATTATTCCAATTATAAAAACATGGCAGGCAAATTTTACTTACTCTCCTTTAAAGAACTAATGGAAATATGTCTTCATTTATATGGAGAAAAAGGTTTGCTTCATTTTTTTTTCCAACTTACAGTCTTCTTAGGTTTGTTTGGTATATAATGTCCAAGGATTATAGTTTTGCCTAACGGAAGGAATAGAGAAAAGTATGTTTATTCTGCTTCCAGAAGCATAAGTGTTCAGATTATGTATTTTTTAAGGATTTTATTTATTTACTTGAGAGCAAGAGTGCATGAGCAGTGGGGGGAGGGGCAAAGGAGAGAGAGAAACAGACTTCTGATGAGCTGGGAGCCTAACTCTTTTGGGCTCCATCCCAGGACCCTGGGATCATGACCTGAGCCAAAGGCAGATGCTTAACTGACTGAGCCACCCAGGTGCTCCAAGAAAAGTTTCTTGATAGCATATTGAAAATAATTTCAACATGGCTAAAAACAAAATGAACCACCTATTTTGACATTAAAATGGAGATATCAATTTGAGATTATGTATGACAAAGGAAGGGATTATAATCAGAACCAACCCGATTGTCTCTTAAACTCTATTTTCCAACCCCCTCTTCCCCAAAATACATCATAGAAAATTGTAACACTGGGGGCGCCTGGGTGGCTCAGTGGGTTAAGCCTCTGCCTTCGGCTCAGGTCATGATCCCAAAGTCCAGGGATCGAGTCCCGCATCGGGCTCTCTGCTCAGCGGGGAGCCTGCTTCCTCCTCTCTCTCTCTACTTGTGATCTCTCTCTGTCAAATAAATAAATAAAATCTTAAAAAAAAGAAAAAAGAAAATTGTGACACTGATAGGGCTTATACCTGAAGTCCTCTTCGTCCACTGGCAGTTATAGCCATGCTAGATTCTGATTCCTGTCAGCATTCACTTCAACGAAGGGAAAAAATTCCTCTCCATTGCCACATCTCTCAGTTTTCCTATTTCCTCCTGCTTTTGCATAATTCTCTATGTATTCGAAGACACGTATCATAATGGTAACACAAAATGGAGGTAACACACATACAAAAAAAAAAGGCAATTAAAAATCAGATAATGCACATAAAAACACCGGTGGGAGAGGGCAGCCTGGGAGGATGACTTTACTAGTCAAAGAGGGAGTTTCTCAGTGTGTAGATGAGGAGTCTTGACAGGTAAGTGAGGCTTGTCATGACTGACAAGTGTAGGGGCCAATCTGCCTGCTGAATCCCTACCCAGCTAACCCTTCACACTGAATTCACTCACAAGGAGTCTTCACGGAACAGTGTGCCAGAGGGCGTACAGATGTAGTGCTGGGGTTGGGAGAAAAGTCAATGAGTGAAGGAAGGGAGAACCAGCAACATAGAAGAATCTTGATCAGTGAAGTGAGGTGGGAAATGGGAGTCATTTTGATTTGCAATAGTACTCATGAAAACCCTTCTTACTCTGTTCTCTAGCATTTGAATTTCCTAAAATGTAGGTTCTCTAATATTTCTCTAGTTTTTGCCATCCCTCAACAGCAATAAACCAGGAAACAAGATGTGGTATTGGTTATATCAGCAGGCATGATTTATTTTACAATCATTACAAGAAACTCTGAAACACAGCACTGTCTTCGGCAATCAGGCCCTAGCCTGGCTTCCGCACTGCATGTGCTGAGCAGTGGTGGCAGCACATTCTAAACGTGACAGTTATAAATCAGTTTCTGGGCAGGAAGAGCCCCATGAAAAGCTTAGAGAAAGAAAAAAAGCCTTTCAAGTAGAATATGGCACATGAATCTGTTTTATAACTGGGGACACACTATGTTTAGCCATTATTTAATCAGAAATTTCATGAGACACCCTTTTTAATGCACATGCTGAGATAACTGTGGCTATGCCTTTGTTCTGACATATCTGAAGGTACAAATGCTGTAGATAAAATGTCACTGCAGGAACTATATAAAGTTCAGACTGCTCAAAATTGTTTCTATACAAAACTACAATGAATGAACTGTGACAGATCCTGTAATGTACACCTTTTCTTCATTTCGCTGCATCTAAATAAGTAGGACTTCACTATTATAAATGCTATTTATATGCATCTTATTCATATATAAGTTATGACTTGTTTATCCATCTCCGTGGCTAGTAAAGTCTTCTTTCCTGAAGAATCTTTCTCCAACGCCTGTTCTGCTTGCCCCTTTGTTCCCCAGAGCCTACATTTCTTCTTGAAGGGGACTTCTTTTGTTTTGAGAACAACTGCTGAGAAGCTGGCCTCAGAAAGGGAGTCAAAATGTTTCTGCGATACTTTGAAACACACATTTTTCCCTTGGAATAACTGTTCAATCACAGTACAGAAATCACCAGGAACTCAGGGCATGGTAGACAGAGCTTTGCTTGAAGGCATCTATTCTAGGAAACATGGACTCCTGCCATGGTGCCATGCAGGTGTCATGAGGCAGTGAGGACACAGTCAGGTGAGCTCTCTGGCTACCTGCCAGGGCATGAACCATCCGTGCCAGCCCCGCTTTGCCCTTTACTCCTCAGATTCCTGCGGGCCTGCAGGAGCGTCCTGGAAGCCTTCCAACCCTGCTCCACTTGAAGAACATTCTTTCTCCCCTTCTACAGACTCCTTAGGCTGACAAGTCTCTTGGGAGATTCCCGCATCAGACTCCGGCTGCTCTTCATGAACACAATTAGAATTGACATCAAGTTTGCCATCTGATAAAAAGAAAAAAGAGAGAGAGAGAGAGAGAGAAGGTCATTTTGCTGTTCCTATTACACGTCAGTCTATCGCCTGAATGCTTTCTGTGTATTAAATTACTGAATCCTCACAACAGCCACATGAGGTAAATGATCCCTATTATCATTATTGTCATGATTTTTACACATGTGGAAACTGAGAAGAGATGGGCTTGGCGACTTCCTCAGAGTTTCACAGTCAGGATAGCAGCAGAACCAGGATTTGGACTCAAGCCTCTGGCTCTGCAGCCAAGCCTGGAAATCTCTGAAATGCTTGTCTGGGACCTGCCTTCGAAGAGAGCTTTGCCATGAGGGAGCTTGAGGTCTTTGGGTAAGTGCCTGCGCAGGGTGCTTTCCTTACCTGTGAAGTGGGGGGTAAGAAAGCCTCGCCTACACGGCTGGAGAATAAAGGTGCCTGTGACACTTCGAAGAGTGGGCAGCCCCTGCTGATGCCTACCAGCCAGGAACTCCCTCTGTCCTGACCATCTTACTCTCTTCCTCATTAGGTAACAGGACCAGCTGTCAGCCTCTGTCTTCAACATGCAGGATACAAAAGTTGGGTCCGGAAAACAGGAGAAGGAATGGCAGTCAGAAAGCCTGACGATTCTCTGAACCATTTATTTATACAAATTAAATTTTGTACAAATTGTTCAACCCTACTCCTAGTGTACCTCAAGCAGGCAGTGAAGGCAACGCAGTCTACTGAGGGGTGGGGATGGAAGGGCTTTGTTATCAGTCAACCAGGCAACCTTTTCAAGCTAGATGCTCTCCACAAAACGTACGATATGTTCTCCAGGGTGGGACAAGGGCCTGGAGGTGGGTTCCACTGCAGTCTGAGAATCCCTGCTAAAGCAACTCACTGTTTCTGATGAAAATGAGTCATATACCTCATGAGGGAGGGAGAGAGAAAGTAATATGGAGTTCAATGCCTAGATACTTAGAGAAACCTAATCCATACATTAGAGCTACAATCTAATCTGTAATTTATAAATTTACTCTGTAATTTCACCTACAGCTTTGTATTTTAATTGAAAAAAATTAAAGGTTCCCAACCTTAAAATCTTTGGGTAGCCATTAGGGGAAATTTAATTATTTCCTTAGTCAAAGACCTTAAGATCCCTTGTGAGCCGAGTATAAGTGAACACTCATTTAGAGTCCCATCATTGCAGGGCATTCCTGTGAGTCAGAATGTAGAATAGAGAATAAACTATATGCCTTAGAATTCTATAGCTTCTGTCTTCCAGGGACTTCTAAGCTAACCATATTATGTACATTATCCCAACAACTCCAAAGAGGGACACGCTGGAATGTGATTCTTATATCGGTCAAGTCCAAGTATCCTTGGTCCCCAGAGAAGACTCAGTTAATATCATTAATAATATCATTCCTCTGCCCAATGAGAAGCAGTATGAGCTCGCTTTTTATATACATACTGTTTTCCTCTTCACTCTTTTCTTTGGCAGCTTCCAATTGTTGTTTTTCGTAAATGTCCTTTAGATCCTTACAGATTTTCTTATGTGCAAACCAGTGTGTTTTCTGGCAGGTTTGATCACAATATATAACCTGAAAACAATTGTAAGTTTACGTCATTTCAAGAGCTGTGACTGCATGATATTCTAACTATGACATTAAACCAAGAGCTATGCTATAAAAAATGCTGTTTCCTATGCTTTCCTTTATTTTTATAAAGATTTATTTATTTTGAGAAAGACAGCAAATGAGAGCTGGAGGGTGGATGGGGGCAGGCAGAGGAAGACAGAGTCCTAAGCAGACTCTGCACTGAGTGTGGAGCCCAACACAGGGCTTGATTCCATGATCTTGAGATGACAACCTGAGCCAAAACCTGGGCGCCACCCAGGTGCCCCTACGCCTTCTTTTTAAAACCATGATGGCCACTGATTTAAATTTGTCATTTTTAACTTATACTTTACAACAATAGATATATATTAAGTGGTCTACCAAAGACCTTAACAAATGATTTAAGAAGAACCTACTATGTGTCAGGATTGTACAATGACAAGGAGATAGAGCTGTCTCAGAGGAAACTAAGTTTGAGAAAGAGCTGGATGGAACGGCATGGAGGGAGGCAGATACCCAACATGACTCACATCGTAATACAGGTTGTAACAGCAACAGGAGCACAAAGAAGGCAGTGACTCACTCTGTATGAAGAGAGTCAGTCAACAGAGAAATGGGCAAGAAGCATTCCAAGCAGAGATTATCTTATACAAAAATGCAAGAAGGAAAGTGAATTATATGTTCAAGGACAGGGAGGAGTTTCTGTAAATGGAATTGAGATTTTTGTAAGATTATATGCCAAGCACTGTGCTAAACCCTTACATAGAGAGGACATGTACTGTAGACTGTTTCATTGGTCCCGATTCTTTATTCTTCCCTTCATGTGTATACTTCCTCATGAGATTTCAAAGTTCTTTTCACTAATGGGAAGGAGAATTCACTCTAAGTTTGGCTGTGTGACTTGTTTTGGCCAAAGGAATGTGAGAATACGACAATTTCAAGACTACACTACGAGGGACCTTGTGTTTCTCTACTCGTGCCCTTTTACTTCTAACTAGAACGGCTCAGCCTGGCCTGCTGGTCCAAGGAGGATAGGAGACACAGGGAGAAAAAGTGCCCCGGCTAATCCCAGCCAGCTGCCAACATGGGAAATTAGCAAATGATTGTTGTCATAGTGTTTTACATGCAGCAACGGTTAACCTACGTAGATGGTCTCAATGAATGAATTTTCACAATGCTAACCCCATTTCACATACAAGGAAACTGAAGTTCAAAGAAGTAAGTAGTTGAAGGAGAATGAAGCTGCAGAAGTAAGTCACAACAAAATGTGATGGCTATTATTAATATGCTGAAGAATTCCAAACTTGAAAACAAGAGGAGATTAACATAATGAAATAAATAAATTAATATAACTTAGAGGGTAAAGTGAATGTACAGATGAATGCTTATGGGTAATATCTGTGAGGAGAAGGTAGGCCATTTACAAAGATCATGGCGGCAGAAGTGGGGAGCGGAGTTCAGAAGAGCTTAAAGATCGGTGGCAGTCACAAGGGAGGTGGCAGTCTACAAGAGATGATGAAGAGACTGTAGTTCAAGTCACCATCAGAAGATTTAAGATGGCGTATTTATGAACTGGCCTGTTCTAGGCTCTTATATCTGCAACAGTCAATGTGTTACATACAATCTTTCTCTCATTCATTCACCCATATTCCTTCTTTCTTGGAAGCGGTTTACCCAAAAGCTGCGGCAGCCTGGAACATACGGCCAAGAACTACGCCGAACATTTATCCCATACCGCTCTTTCAAATTACTTTTAATTATTAGATGCACAGAATTAGAATTTATGCTCTATTAGAATGTATTAGAAAACTAATGTCAACCATTTTATTTAGAGAACACTACAAGTCACTTATCAAACTGGATATGAAACCTAAACCGTATTGAAGAACTTCAAGGAACTTCATTCTTACCATCTTGCAGACAGAACATCTTTTACTTGCTCCCTTCTCTCCACAGGTAGTGCAAAATTCCACATCCACAAAACCCACCTGACCAGTGATGGCTTGGGTAAGAACAGAGAATGCAGTGGGATCAGAACCCTAGAAGAGGTATGAAGAAGAGGAAAACACACTTTGAAATCGCCATCGGAAGACTACAGAGATGACACTCCATGAATGATGTTGTCCAGAAGCAGGCACACCAGAGATGGAGTCATTCAGGCTGCCGGTGACCCAGACTTTATCTACGTTACCTTGTAAGAGCATGGTAGTCAGAGTCAATTACTGCTTCAGAAAAGAATCCAGGGTACCCCTGAATAAGGTCACAGAATCTTTCTTGTCACTCTTTCTTGTTATACAAAATCTTGGTGGCAAGAACTCTTTCTCGTTATACAAAATCTCGTCATTTACTTTGTTACATAAGAATTTGTTTAAGCACCAGAGCTCCTCCCACAGAAAGATACTCAACTTAAAAACAAACAGGATGCTTTACTCAACACATCCTATCAAATCAGAGACATTAGCTAGTCTCCCAGAAGTCAAAATATATTCTGGCAAGTGATAAAGCAAAACAACTTTAATAGGATACTCTGTTGCTTCACATTTCCTGCTGAGCTTTGTGACAGGGAGAAGCCAGAGATCCATAGGAGGAAGAGGGAACCGAAACCTTGGTGGGAGGGCCCAGGCATCAGCACTGTCAGAAAGTGCCACAGGCAATCCTCATGGCAGGCCAACCCTGAGAATTACCCTGTGACAGGAAATGGTTAGTACTGCTTCAGTGGCTTGTGAACTTGCGAGTTTAACAAAACCCATTAGGAAGTAAACAGTGGCTTCCTGGGACATTCACAAGCACAGGCACTGTCCAGATAAATCAAGTTTTCCAGAGAGAATATATAACTCTTTAAGAAGAAAAGTTTTTATTTTTATTTTTTATTTATTTGTTTTTAAAGATTTTTTAAAATTTATTTACAGAGAGACACAACGAGAGAGTGAACAGAAGCAGGGTGAGTGGGAGAGGGAGAAGCAGGCTCCCGGCTAAGCAGAGAGCCTGATTCGGCGCTCGATCCCATGAGACTGGGATCATGACTTGAGCCGAAGGCAGACACTTAACGACTGAGCCACCCACGTGCCCTGTAAGAAGAAAAATTTTTAAAGGGAGAAAAATTTTCTAAGATGTATTATATCCTATTCTATGTATAAACCTTTTCTCAATGACTCAGATCACTAGGGTAAACATTAATGATTACACTGCATCAACTCGAAGGACAATAATGCTATGATATAGGGCTATAGTGAATGGTTCAACCCCACATTGTTCTGCTTTGACTTTTTCTTTAAAGTACTCTGAGCTATTTTCAGTTCTGCTGTTTTCCACTTTGAAGGTGAAATGTCAGCTACTACTTGTTAGTGGTGAAAACAGCCCATAGCTGGCCGGGCTAGCTGCTTCTCTGACGTCCATTCCCCCAATTTCTGCACCAAGAGAAGCGGAACGTCATTCAGAGGAGCAGGGTCCAGACCAACCGAAACTGCTCTTTTCCCCAGACAACCTGCAAAGCTAAGAGTAGATCTGTGACAGATCTGGTCTGCCTATCTCTGTGCTTCTGAGTATATGGCAATGAATAAACCCTACTGATTTAATTCATGGTTAGTCGGAGTTTGATATGTGGACAAAACCAAATTCATAATTGATAAAACACCCTCATAATTTGCTACCTTTAATCTTCCAAAAGTTCAAATACCAAATAGCCAAGTATATTAAAAAGTAAGGGTAAAAAAATCTCTATGTGAAATCACGGAGAACTCTCCGGGATAAACGAATGCATGAACTTCATGAAATCACCTTGTCTCTTCAGATCTTTCTTATTTCATGGCTCTGAGCAGACAAAGTCTTAATATATGAAGGAGCACTGAGAACCCACCTGTCCTCATTTCTCACACTGAGAAGGATGGGACAGCCTAGAGAAGGCAGAGAAGAACCGACATTGCTGGAGGGTGGGAGGAAGCCATGGATGGGACCAAGTGTCAGGATCAGCTTCTTACCCAACAGACAAAAGGCTGATAAAGGATTTGATTGAAATGTAGCAAAGCATGACTGGTGTAGATAAGGTGAACAGAAATGTGTTCAAAACACGAAGAGTGAGGGAGAATCTTAAGACATACTATTTAAATAAGTATATGATAAAAGGGCAATAAATAATTTAAAGAACAGATAATAAAAGGTGAAATTTGCTTCCTATAGCTGTATATACAGAGCATATGGAAGTATATTAGTATAAAAAGAATTTTGTTAAGTATGGAACATTTCTAATCAGAGGCATTAAGGTAGAATATGAGAAGCTAGGACATACTTTGAGATTGCTTATCAGGACATACAATGAGCCTCCCATAGTTCATCCCTTTACATCCCCACCAACCAGGAACCATCAAACTAGACAATCAATTCCTACTTCCATCTAATACGGGACTTTGTACTGGTTTTTCATGAGCCACAGCTGTACATGTGTGTATCTGTATTACCCACATTTACAGTTTCACAGAGGTCTTTAAAATGTAATTTTCCACATAACCATCTACATTCTGACATAGGAGAATACTACTTATTAAACCATGAGCTATATAAAAATGGAAAAAGAGGCTCAAGAGAGGGGAAACGGATGCCCAGAAATAGGTATGCCTATCGCGATGTTTGTTCCTGGAAACCGTTTAAAATAACAAATACTTATCTCTCTATTACATTAATAAATCAATGCTAAAGAGAACTTGTCTGTAATTGTACAAAATATGGCAATTAGGTCTTACTGGTAGAGTTAACTTACAATTTCCACAGGAGCAATGCTTCGCACCAGCTGCTGGAGGAGTGTGGCTTCACAGTAAGGAAATTTCCTGATGCTTTCCCTTATGATCTTTTCTTGATATACCGGAAAGCCATCTGAAGCTCGGCCTTTTAACAAGCTGAAAGATATTTTTTAAGAAGTAACTGGAGTTGAATCTCTAAGCATTTCCTCCCAGCTGAATCCATGAACTGTGAGTAATTTCTGTGCTACCTGAGATTTTCATTGTCTCTTCCAATTGTGCTGATAGACTTAATTCAAACTGCTGTTCTACCTGCATGTTTGGCTAGTCCTTATCCTGCTTACGTGCCCTGGGAGGTATTTGTAAAAGGACCCCTGCCATAAAACACACACTAACCACCATTACCGGAGCAGCTAGTTACTCATTACCATGCCGGTTATTTGTACAAAGAGTGAAAAATCTCATTAGGTTACACCCTTCTGACACAGTTCACCTTTCTCAGTAAAACTGGGGGGGGGGGGGGGCCACCTGGGTGGCTCAGTGGGTTAAAGCCTCTGCCTTCGGCTCAGGTCATGATCTCAGGGTCCTGGGATCGAGCCCCGCATCGGGCTCTCTGCTCAGTGGAGAGCCTGCTTCCTCCTCTCTCTCTCTCTCTCTCTGCCTGCCTCTCTGCCTACATGTGATCTCTGTCTGTGAAATAAATAAATAAAATCTTTAAAAAAAAAAAAAAAAACTAGGGGGGGAATTTGACCCCAGGGGGTCAGAGAACAAGGATAACACGCAGCTCTCCCAGGTTCAATAATGGAGATGGGCTGAGCGCCATGATGAACCCAGAGCAACAACCTGAGGCATGGCATACCCATCCTCAAAGTTGGACTTGGGCTACCTTCCACATCTTACACAAGCTACCTAAACACTTCAGCTCTCTCACCTGTAAACTGGGGATAACGAAAGTCTTGTTGTAAAAAGCAGAGAACTGAATAATCACTCAACCTAAAGAGAACACTGCTCCTGTTTCTTGCAGACTAAATGTGAGTCCAACAATAACAACGGCTGCTAAAATGCTTAATTTTTAAATCCATGATGAGGCTTCGTATGATAAAACATTATCCATCTGAGTATATTTTACATGTGACATGGCTGAAATGGTACCTTTTGATCAGAGCATCCAGTTTATTCTCTCCATCCTTTAAGAAGCTAATACATTTCTGGAAGATACAGCTGATGTAATGCATTTTCATAGCCAACACTTCATTCATGTCTCTCTGCTTCATGCATTTCTCACAGATCAAATCCATCACCTTGTAGCACTTATTCAGGGCTGTCTCTTCTGCCAGCAGAGGGTTCTCGTTAACAAGCATCACGATCTAGAAGACATTCCAGTGAGCCTCGAAATTCCATGAGAGACTTTTCATGTATAAATTGGATACTTATTTTGGGTTGATTTCAACAGATCACCAAATAAAGCGTCTCTCAGGGTCACATGTTTACGATGTTAATTCAAACTGGAATGCAAACTGCCAATGATCCAAGTTCTAAAACAAATACAGAAGGACCTCGGCATCCTGAAATCTCTTGAACTCTGTTTATCTCAATTATCCAGTGATCTGCCATCAAGCTAAACCAGGCTGTTAGCATGCCACTCACAGTAATGGTTTTAGAGTCTCTGTTAAAAGCACTTTTAAAGATAGACACGGCACACTTACATTTCCTTTATATACAGAATCAAATCCCCAAGCAATCACTACTTCTAGCTAACATTACTAGAATTTCACGGCTAGGAGTACTGTAATTCTCATTAATTCTTATTAATTGTAAGAAGATGAGGTTTTTACAGAAAGAAGTCTAAAAATAAAAGGTGTAATCCTTTCCAATGAACTACATTTCTCTGTGGAAATTTTTATGATATGCTTATCATCTATGGTAATGAAAAAAGGTCAAAGAGGAAAGCAAATTAAAAGCCTTCAAGGAGGAATGTTAGACAGTTATCAAATCTGATGCATTATGAGTCCCACACTTCTCATATAGGCACAGATTAAGTGCAAAATCAGCGTAATGAGGAGTACTGTTTTCTACTGGCTTTGTTACTGGGAAGATGATTACCTACCTGAAGTAGGTCTGCACAGGGCCACTGGAAACATTCATGGGGACATACCAGTAATGTAAACACATATGTAACACAGGCACAACTGTATGCACAGGGCAGAAAGTCAGTGTTTGTTAATCTATGTGTTATAGCGAAACACCTATCGTGGGGAATGTAAATGTCAGGGAATCACAGACAGCAGATTTCACGAATTAGATCCTTTGCTTCCAACAGGAAGATCATTTGTTAACTTCTGTGAATCCCATGCATACCTTCCTACCTGGAAATTTAACACAGATTAAGTGTTCTTGTGAAATTAAAATATGATTTGTACTTATTTTTGAGAGTACCAGAATGATATGTAATCTAGTATTTTACTTAAAATACAGCACTCGGTAATAAATGAGGGGTCATGAAATAAGTATAAGAAGATTTGTTGGTAAATGTGCCGATGACTTTCCCTACAATAACATACATAAAAATTAACTTTTGGCAGAGCAGGCTCATTAATCACACATTTATATTTCTACTGTCAACACTAATCATTTGAAACTGTTTATTCAACATTTTTGGGTAAAGCATTTATAATCAAAACATAGGATCTTAAACTGACAAAAACTTTTTAAAAATCTCAGAACCCAGATTAAAGGTTTTTTTTCTTTGTTAAGACATTAGGTTTTGTTTTGTTTTGTTTTTAAAAGATTTTATTTATTTATTTATTTGAGAGAGCAAATGAGAGATAGAGAGCATGAGGGGGTTGGGTCAGAGGGAGAAGCAGACTCCCTTCCGAGCAGGGAGCCCCATGCAGGACTCGATCCTGGGATCCCCAGATCGTAAACTGGGCCGAAGGCAGTCACTTAACCAACTGAGCCAACCAGGTGCCCCAAGATGTTATGCTTTATTTACTTCAAAGTATACACTAGTATACCCAAAGAAAAATGATATATAACCACAGCTCTACTATGAGCCTACTGAAACATTTCACAGGTAATCACAAAAGAATATTTGAACTAGCTACCTTCTTCTAATCTCTGCAGCATCACAAAGTCATCCATTATAAAGAAAATCTCATTATTAATTATCAAAGAGGAATAAATGTATTCCATTAAGTGTAAAAGCCTGATATAGCTCCTCTCCCCAAAAATGTTAGAATATGTTTATATAGTGGCATTTTGAATTCTTTTTATTTTTTAAATACCCTCTAAGAAAAAATTACCAAACCAACTGGGCTCAAGAAAGTTAATAATCAAAGACAGGATCCCTTGTGTACATCTGTCCCCTGACCCCTTAGAGACTATGCTCGGTTCTGTTGTTATTTTTCCCATGACTCTGTTTTTCTCCTTTATAACCTGTGTACTCTGGGCTTCAGCACAACTGCCCGAGTCCCTGCTGAAAACAAACATCCCAATGCCACAGGACCCACTTACCCTCGCCGCCAAGGCAGCAATGTGACGTGCACTGTGGTGAAAAGGGGTATCGTGTGTCCAGGAGGATTTCTGTGCTGCTTTTAAAAGGCCTTTGACTTTAGAAAATGGTTGTTAGTTACTTTTTTATAATCCACCCCAGGAAGACCCTCGCTGGCTTGGAAAGGGCTAAAGCAACGAAAATAAGGCATCACAAAAGCACTGTACAACTTTAATCTAAAGTGTGGGGGGCAAGGGGGGAATGTTTTCAAGTGAATAGATCATTTATACCTACAAAAACAAGGTCTAGTCTGGAGAAAGGTACTATAATCATAGAATAGTGTCTTTTATAAGACCAAGAGTACAAAAAAAATAGAATGTAGGCGATTTGCATTTCTATACCTTTACCATTTATTGCCTGTATAAATATACCCTTATTCTAATTTACTCAAACAGGTGCTCTTAAAGACAATTAGAGATAAAATAATTCTTAGGACATTTAACCCCGAGAGTCTAGGTTCCATGTAAACATCCAAAAATTACTCTACAGACTCAATTATTGCAATCATTGAGATTCCTGCAACCTCAAGGGGTAGAAACATAGACATAAATTACAGTAAATCAGAAAAACACAGGGAATTTCTTCAAATCAGTCTAAACGTGAAGATTCTATAATGCTCCGGCCGCAGGAGAACAAGAAGGACCCAATCCACACACATTCTCCATATCTAGAAATAATGTATCCCTAGGAAAAATCCTGTCTTCCCACCCAGCCTGCCCCACCACTAAGAGAAAGGGTGCTCTAAGTAGCTCCTATATGGGCGTTATCTCTTTGCTTGTGTATGCCGGGAAAGAAACAGAACAGAACAAAACAAAACACTGATACAGAAGAGGCTACCTATTTTTTAAAAGGTTAAATTCTAAGTTCCATATACTCTCCACCGTAAATACGAACATATGGTTCATGGCCGAATTTCTTTTTTGCCCTCTTAGAATCCCAAGTGTTACTCCGGGGGTTCTTTCAGAATGGGAAGGATGACATCTGAGTTTTGAAAAATAAAAAAAGAAGAGGCTCTACCAGTCTATCTTATGAAAAAGGATCTGCAAGTCTGTCCTCTCTCTTACTGGCCCAGGAAAGTAATTTGGGTGGAAAGCCACAGAACAGGTATGTTTTGTTGATTTGTTTGTTTCTTGAGGTTCAGAGTCTGTGTGCAAAGGGAAGCATCAATAAAGTAATAACATTACATAAAATTTGGAACTTCTATCTTCAAAGGAGTGCTAGTCTTCAAAAGAGTTACTTATAATATTTATTTTAATGGTGTCCGGTATGTTCCACAGACTCAATGTAATAGACTTGAAGGAAATTTAATTTTACTGCATCTATAATAACATTTTTTATTAAGAGAAAACCTCAGTGTTTGATCTGGTTTACCACCTTGCTCACCAAACAGTCCTGAATTACTATCAAATCTACACATGAATGAAGATATAGATGAGTAAAATTTGAAAAAGGAGAGCATCACTGTAGCATACAGAGAGTTTTATGTAATGATTCATTGAGGAGATTATACTCATCTGGATTAATTTATAAAATATAAAGATAAAAAAATTTGGTAATTAAACAAAAAAAGTTATATGTAAACTCTGAAGAAAAGAGCAGTGAAAATAGTTCCAAATGGCTCCCAAAGTTTCTCTGGTAAGCCAAATGAACTTCTGGGTTGGTCTAAAAAGTTTGAAAATCTGTATGATTTGACTAATACTGGAAGAACTTTATTACTTAAAGGCATCAAATAGTTACTTACATTAAAATATGAGCTCAGGATGACATTTCAGAACACTTCTTGGAAGGATAATTATTGTAGCAGATGCTGTTGGTGCCCCACCCAAATCCCCACTCACAGCTTCCGGGACTGTAGGCTGCTAGGGGCTCAGAGCTGCCTCCTCCAGGGAAGTGCCTCGATCCATCAGATGTTGCCTTCCCGGGCACTACCTGGGAACCTGTCCTTTCCCTCTGAGGACAGCCCTCAGCGAACGGCAACTGAGTGATCCAAAAGAATGGATCTCTGGAGCCATGAAGAGTCCAGAGCTCCCAGTGAGGTGAGGTGGAAGGTGGGCTTCAGCTGAACCCACCTCTTTGCCTGGCTTTTCCTCCCAGTCTAGCCTGTGCCCCTCACCTGCTCTCAGGCTTAAACCAAGCAGTCCCTTCACTGTACCAACTGAACAACAGAGCCCCACCTCAAGCTCTAGATCTACAAAACCCAACCATGGCAACTACGATCTTATAGAATTAAGAGCAGTTTCAACGCTGAAGGAATGTTTAAATAAAAATCAAAGACAATTAAAAAAAAAAATCAAAGACAATAAACACAACACTACCTTGACAGGATGAAGATTGGTTGTAGTAATAATTTTGTGCAGCGGACCCGCCAACTTCGGAGGCAGTTTCGGCTCTTTATCCAGCCCCTGGGGTTTAGTGTAATAATCCAGTCTCTCGCGAGGAAAGAAATTGTTGATGATCGTCACACAGTCGTGTTGACCTTTTAATAGAAAAACAGGAAATCTGTTATTTTGTTATTCAAAATACGACATTTCCCAATTTTGTATTAATTAGGGTGCTATGTTCTCATGAAGTAAAATATGCACCAACATCTTTAATTTTCAGGAAAAGTCAGTAGAAGAGGACAAGGAGAGGTAAAATGTTTTGAGGAACATCTATAAGCACACTTTGTGAAGTCCAAAACATAATCCCCTTTTAAAGACATAGAATCCACAATACATAAGAAGGTTATGTGGATTATCAAAAAATGGAGTTCAATTTGTGAGTGACCCTCAATATTTGACAAAAGTCGCTTGTTTTTAATTAAGTTTAAATGTCTCTTCTTCCAGCCCTACGGAAATGATGGCCATTCTTCCCTAATCACATCTGGCTTTTTTTACACAGAATATAAATTTATTCTATATAAAGCTTATTATTATTACTATTAACTAATCTCCCCTCCCAGTGAATTTGAGAAAAGCTTGGCCTCTTTGTGAAATGAATTAGGGGAAAAGCTTTCGCTGGCTTAAGCTCAGAATTCATATTAGGGCTTCTTAGAGATCCCTATGCCACTTGTCTGTAACACCTCTGGAGGAAAAACTGGTCCTAGGGAAGCAAGACTGTCCCTGGGGAAGTTGGTGACCTGAGCGTGTTTTCCTGCTCCTCCCCAGCTCCCTCGCCACTAACTTTCTGGGGCAGGGAAGTGGCTACTCTGGGCAAACAGGCAGAACCCTCAGGACACACTGGCAGATGCAGGCTCCTTTGGGATATCTGTCCACAAGACAGGGCGACCAGCAGCAGAGAGTTCTGGGACCAGGCATTGGGGCTCCTGGAGAGCGATCTGCCCTGGGGGGCCAATGTGGCCCCAGTCCACTTGTGCATGGTCCTGCGAGCATCTGCTCGATCCTGCTGACAAAGTGATCTGCAGGGTAGACATTGGTACTTGAGGCTGGCAGAGAGCTCTGCTGGCCTGGGAGTTTACTTAGAGTTCTATACCCCTGGGTTCGACACAGTGCCCTTCTCTTCACTGCTTCATAACCACTATCAGCTTGACCCAGCTGCGTAGGAGATAAGGAGCGAAGTACCCAAGGGGATCCAGCATCATGGAAGACTTGTGCACTGCCTCCAGCAGATGGCCTCATTGGTAGGAAGTACACTTACAGCATGGACCATGACCACAACCAAACCATAACCATAATCACCAAGCAAGAACACTTACATAGATCAATTACAAAATGTAAACTTTGTGGACTGCAGAAAGATTCACAATTCTAACATTAATGACAAAAAATAAAAATTAAAATAAAATCAAGAGACAAACTGAAAGAGGTAATCCAGGTTACTACTGAGGTCTAAAAGAGTAATATTGAAGACAAAGTGGGTGAAATATCTCAAAACAGAGAAAAAAATGAGGAAATGGAAATCATTATGGAAGAGATGTGAGCGGAAGGGCAGATCCAGGAAATTTAAAGGTGAAAATAGTAGAAATCTTTGAAGGGAAACAAGAAATGGATGGAGAATTAAGAACTTAGCAAATGATAGATGAACACATCCCTGATTTAAAAGGAAATTTTAGTAGTGATCACAAACACATTTTTGGTATTTAATGCCATTCTAAAGTACTGAAACACTAGGGTGGGTTTTTTTTTTTTTTTCTTTCTGCCTTTCTTTTTTTTTTTTTTTTTTTAAATCAGAAAGCTCTAATATATGTATCTTGGGGAGGAGTCAAACAATAATAGCATTCAGTAAAAATATGAGGAGCTCTGTTTAGCAAACAATCATCTCTACTTCCATAATGTTCCCGAAGGAAAAGGCAAAAACAACCAAGCAAATCCCCTACTATAAGCAGGACATGATATGATGGCATCAAAATTAACACAGGTCACTGTGTGTGGGAATTTACAATGGTACAGGAAGAAACCAGAGATGAAGACAAACTATATTGTTTCCTTAAAACACAATCTACACCCAACTTCGATAAACATATATGTGATACTATTTAATTTAAAAAAAAAAAAGGTTCTAAAATAGCTGCTACAAGGGCATGGGGTGGAGTAACTGGGTGATGGGCATGAAGGAAGGCACATGGTGTAATGGGCACTGGGTGTTACATACAACTAATGAATCACTGAACTCTACTTCTGAAACTAATAATACACTATATGTTAATTAATTGAATTTAAATAAAATTAAATTCAGTTAAAAACAAAATAAAATAGCTCCTACAAAAAAACCAAAATTGACAGAGAATGAGCTGAAAATAAAGGAGTCGGGGGAAACATAGAATTAGTTTGTTACTCTTATTTTCTCATCAATCTCTCTACTAATATAGTCAGGAAAATCCCTCTGAGCAGTTGGCAAAAAATACCAGCTACATAACAATGTCAGTATCACAAGACTAGAGGTCTCTTAAGATTACACCTTTGTAAGAAGGACAACATGATATTACTTTACCTTTTCTTTACTTCAGGGTTGATTTTTTTTTTTTTTTTACATTTTAGGTAGAGCTTAGATTATTTTGCTATTTTATTTTAACTTATCTGCTAATAATTTACATTACAGTGATATATACTTAATGATCATAAACTTTTACTTAATTTACATTTAAGTGTTTATAATTGAAACAATTCAATATTTAGTTTTACTGGTGTTTAATTTAATGAATTCTGAATAAATACAAATAAAATAGTACTACTATTACAGAAAATAAATGCTGGGCAAGGGGCTTGGGCAGTGCATCTGGGGCCAGTACTACCATCACTAGACTGGAGTCTTCCTGACTGAATGGGCTCACTGAGTCAGTCCTAGGCAGGTTTACTCAGAGGAAGCATATACACGACTAATCACATATTAGTAAAATTTTTTATTTTCTAAGATAAACTGAAACTGAAACATACTTCCAGAATGAGATACAGAAAGTTTATAAGGGAAAATAAATTCTCATTTCCAAAGTGTGAAGTGTGAAGTAACTTCACAGCAGAAAAGCGTGAAGTAACTTCTGTGTATGACTGAGGGAACAGAACGGTGATCCAAGAACCGTGAAACCAGCTCTGGTACAACTCACATTTCAGGGAGAACGAGAAGTTCGGTTACCATGGGTTTCAAAACATATTCAACCTATAAACCATGAGAGAAGGTCCTGTAACCCAAATCTAAATGGGAACAGACAGCTGAAGATGGAGCAAGGGGGAGGAGAAAGGGGGAGTAGACACCAACTGTTGGCAGCAGAGATGGTTAATCTGAATAATGGGTGGAGGCAATTTGACTGAGAAATTATCTTGTTGACTGTGAGGATTAGTCAAAGAGAAGTAACCCATGATGGATGACATTGAAATAACATTTTGGTACTAAAAATACTGAACCCTCTCAGCCAAGTCCACGGACGGTGGCAATGGTGGAGGAGGAAAAGAAAGACGTGTTGTCTGACGAGGCAGAGAATGTGGAAAAACAAGTGAGCTGGAAGGATTTCCTCATGTTGGAACCGTTAAATGGGCAAATCCAGTGCCTTGCGGGTGGGCCACGGGGGATATTTTGTTCTTGCTTTTAACTGGCAAATATGGGTTTAATCGGGAGTGTTGTGAATAGGAGAGTAAGCATTAGTGGAATGGGAAAACTTTCTTGATCTTTCTAGTTAATAAAAGAAGAAATGAATGTACTCTAACATGACCAGGCCAGTCACATTAAGGAAACACACACACACAACACTATACACAAGCACAAGCAAAAACAACCAGCAACCACCAAGTAAAACAAAGCATAAAAATAATGAGGTAAAAGAGGGATGCAATCAAGTTTATCAGTAATGATATATATGCACAAGCTGAGTACCTGTTAAAAGCCAGAGACTATCATTTTGGGTTAGAGAGCAAAGCACATGTACATGGGTTTATAAACATATAGATGTAGCAGTAGTTACCCTAATATAATGAAATAATAAAGATTGAGAACAAAGAGGTGCCAAAGAGATTATTGACAAATGCAAAAACCCAAAAAGGAATCAAGAATGACTATAATAGCAAACTGGTGCAGCCACTCTGGGAAATAGCATGGAGGATCCTCAGAAAGTTAAAAATAGAACTGTCCTACCATCCAGCAGCTGCACTACTAGGTATTTATCCAAAGGATACAAAAATAGTGATTCAAACAGGCATATGCACCCCAATGTTTATAGCAGCAACGTCCACAATAGCCGAACTATGGAAAGAGCCCAGATGTCCATGGACTGCTGAATGGATAGAGAAGATGTGGTCCATTCTAGACAATGGAATACTCCTCAGCCACCAAAAAGAATGAAATCTTGCCACTTGCAATGATCTGGATGGACAGAGAGGGTATTAACGCTAAGTGAAATAAGTCAGTCAGAGAAAGACAAATAGCACATGATTTAACTCATATGTTGAAGAAACAAAACTGATGAAGATAGGAGAAAGGAAGGAAAAATAAAGTAAGATTAAAAGAGAGAGGGAGACAAACAATAAGAGACTCTTAACTATAGGGAACAAACTGAGGGTTGCTGGACCGGAGGTAGAGGGGGAATGGGGTAATTGGGTGATGGGCATTAAGGAGGGCCCTTGATGTGATGAGCACTAGGTGCTATATGCAACTGATGAAACACTATATTCTACCCCTGAAGCCAATAATACACTATATGTTAATTAACTTGAATTTAAATAAAATCTGGAAAAAAAAACCCAAAAAACCTAAAAATCCAAAATGAATGGACTATCAGAAAAAGTAGAACTAAAAACTGTAACAAGACAAAGAGTGGCATTCAGCAATGGTAAAACCAAAAGCAATATTATAAAAAGTGAAGAGCTAAAAATATTTCCATTAAAAATAGAAAAAAAAGACATGCCAATTTTCACTATTACTATTTCTTCTTACTTTGAAGCCTAGAGCTAATTCAAATAGAAAATAAATGAAATTGATTAGCTATAAAGCTGGGGAGACTCTAGTAAAAATGACAAGCAAAAAAACAAATCAATGACTTTCTCCTTATTGTCCGTAACCAGCTAGAAATGACATCATGGAAGTGGTGGTGGGAATTCTTACAATATGGGCAATAACTACCAACTAGTTAGAAATAACCCTGGAAAAAATGTAGTTTTATATAAAAGAAAGATCTGCTGTGAGGGAATCTAATGGATAAGACCAAAGGACCAAAAATAAGTAAAAGAAACAAAAAGCAATATATAGGCATACCATGCAGTCTCTGTAACGAATTACATAACCATTAAATGAAAATCCAACAAGAATCAACAAACAAAAAACAAAAAAACAAAGAGGGGAGGGAGGAATGTATTGAAAGAAGAATAAGTAAAGGGAACACTTGCTTTAAAGTCAGTGTGATCAGACAACGTGGTATTAATACAGAAAGTGACAAGCAGCCCCATGAAGAGAATATGGGGTCCAGAAATAGATACCAGTATAGAAGAGAATTTAACTTACAACAAAACTGGTATTTCACTTTTGGCAGGAAAATGTTGAGTGGCTTTGTAAGTGGTGCTATCATAACTAACTAAATATCCAGGGGGAAATGAACTCTAAAAAAATTAAATGAAAATACAAAAAAGTAAAAAATAAATCTGAAGGAAATTTAGGAGAATAGTTAGCTAACTGACAGTGAAGAACTCTTTTGGCAAGACAAGAACCATGGAAGGTATTTAAAACAAACAAACAAAAAAACCTATGATTACTTAAAAATAAAGTTTCTATGGCAAAATTTCCCAGAAAGTCAAAAGAAAAATATATAAGGAGTATCTGAAACACGTGTGATAGACAAAATGTCAGCATCCATAATATACATAAAGCTCCTCAAAGCAGTAAGAAAAGACAACCCAAAGGAAAAATACATAATGAGTATGAGTAGTCATCCACAGAAAAGAAAAATATAGATAAGTAACAAAAGAAGCAGCTGAATTTCATGAATAATGAGGGAAAAGCAAATTCACAATATACCATCTTGTCAACTATCAGATTGGCAAAAACAAAAGAGTGAAAGCACCCAGCGCTGAAGAAGATTTTCACAGGAGTGTGAATTTCTATGCCCTTGTGGAAAGCAATCTAGACTTAGACTAAAATTAAAAATACAGACCGTGCATCTCAGCCATTTAAATTCTGAGAATATGTTTTATACATATTAAAGCAGTACCATGTAAAAATGTAAGATCAAGGATCATTATATTATTTATAGTGATTTTTAAAAATTATGCAACAGGGGCACATGGGTGGCTCAATCAGTTGGGCATCGAGCTCTCGATTTTGGCTCAGGTTACCGTTTGAGGTCATGGGATTGAGCCCTGTGTCAGGCTCTGTGCTCCAAGTGGGGTCTGTCTGTCCCTCTCCCTCTGCTCCTCTGCCAACCCCCCCACCCCTGCAATCATGTTTGCTCTCTTAAATAAATAAATAAAATCTTTTTAAAAACCTGTAAAATTTATTTATAGGGAGAGCTAAATGAACTATGAGTGCCTGTATCATGGAATATTAGGTAACTGCTGGAGAAACTGAATTTACACCTACTGAGATGAGAGGGACTTCCACGGCATACTGGTCAGGAAAGGAAACAAGTCACAAGGAATATCTTTGTATGATAAATATTTTTTAAAAGATAAAAGTCTTCTTTAAAAAATAATGATCTTGTACACATGTGCCCATATTTATATAAACTTTTCCACTCGCGGGCTATAAAAGGGGACAATGACTTTTTAAAAAGACTGACCATAATGGAAAATATAATGTCGACTAAAAGGGGTTTAATTTTTGTCTATGAAGTCACTCTATATAGATTAAAATGGAATGAAAATATCCCTCTTGTTTCTCTTATTTTAGGATGGGATAGTGGACAATTTCTACCTTAGATTTTTATGGATACAGTAGTGTTAAGGAAAAGAACACTGTATTAATTTTTGAAAGAACAGGCTCCTCCACTTCTAGCCCTGGGAACTGAGGAAAGTTACTGAATCTCTGTCTGACCTCTGTTTTCCTACACTGGGGACATAAATGAAAACCTGTAGAGTTCAGCAGAACTTCCTATGATCTAACTGCCAGGCCTTATGGCACAGATCAGAAAACAGGAGGTCTGTGGAGGGAAGGGATTTGCCTGTGATCTTGTCATGATTTAACAGCAGACATGAATTAAAATATGAGAATCAAGATTATCCTGGATTAGTCTTATTTTCCCCTTATACTGACAGCCTCAACATTAACTGAGAGGTGAGTTGGGGGGAACCAGGGAGCCCCTAATGGTAGGAGATAAATGGTAATTCTCTTAAGTTTACACTGCAAGGCCACGCTTTTCTCAAATCCTCCTGAAATTGAGATAAAATGAGAATATCTGCTCTGACAAAGCTGTCACAGAGTGACTCAGTGACTATCTGACTTAATCATTGGTAGCTACTATTTGTGATTTTGAGACAATAACAACTTTTGACAAAATACACAGTCATTGCCTCCTAATATCAAACTAACAGACTAATTCCCACTATATTTCATCTTAAATGTAATTTCTCTTGAAACCCCCTTGGGGCAGGATAAAAGATCCCTCTCTCTGATATATTTCTATGAAACCCTTAAGATGTCCCATGAGGTATACTTCCACAATGCTTGTCTCTGCCGTTAGCCTCTCACTGCCATGACAGCATGAAGAGCCTCTGTCTCGCTCACCACTAGAGCGATGCTTGGTATCTAGACTATGAACATTAAGTATTTGTTTAATGATTTATTAGTCCCAAAAAGGCCACCGGCTGCATTCCCAAAAATCAGATGTCTATATATTTGCTTGTCCATCTCTGGACTCTTCTCAACTGCCACATCAGTGGGACGAAAATACCAGTGACCAAATATGCACGCCATTCTCTTCCAAACCCTTCCTATTATGTCCTGGAACAAGACTGATACACCAGAAAATACTGGGAAGATACAATAAATGTCTGTACTTGATGAGGATGATAATGAGGCAGCTATATATTATATTATTATTAATGTTCCTTTCTAGGAAGAAATTGCATTGTTGACATTTTTATTAGCAACAGTGACTGATGGCATCTCTTTCGTGCTACCTGTAAAGCTCCCTACATCAATATTTCACTTAGTCATTTCAGTAACCATGAACCGAGTTACAATGAGGAAACTGAAGGTCAGAACGATTAAGTAACCTGGTACTGAGCGGTACAGTCAGAATTTCAACTGATGATTCTTGACTTCAGAGGTCATGTTCTTGATTTTAGGGTAAACTAGTTCCCTTAGAGAAATAAAATATATTAATTCAAAGCATTTAACTACAACCCAAATGGCCCCACTATTCTTGGTATCTCACAAAGCAGAAATTCAAAACAGCCTCGTTATCTCCACAGCGTTACTAGATAGTTCGCTAAGTTAGACAAAACCTAGTAAGCTGTATACATTTTGCATTTTTAAAAATAAACATGACAGGGATGCCTGGGTGGTTCAGTCAGCTAAGGATCTGCTTTCAGCTCAGGTCATGATCTCAGGGTCCCAGGATGAAGACCCGCATCGGGCTCCCTGCTCATCACGGAACCTGCCTTTCCATCTGCCTGCCCCTCCCCTGCTTGAGTGCGCTCTCTCTCTCTCTCTCTCTCTGACAAATAAATAAATAAAATCTTTAAAAAAATAAAAAATAAACAAACACACATGACACTGTTTGTATTCTGAGAAGCAAAATGCATTTTTTCATGGAGGACACTTCAGATAAAGCTTAAATTTAAAACTGCCATAAAAACTCACCCACAAAGGCTGCCATCTGAGCTGCGGTTCTTCCCACAGAGTTGACAACATCTGTCTCAGCTCCAGCTTCCAACATTACCCATGTGATGTCTTTGTTACCTGATGTTAAAAAGAACCTGTCGGTTAATACTAAGGGAAGCACAATTCAAATATCTCCTAATTTATCTGGACCCTTTTTCCCCATTTAATTTTAGGTTTCTATCTTGTGAATATTTTCATTTTTTTTTCCTAAAGTATAAACTGTAACTACAGTAAATGGGAAAAAAATCCACATAGAAATTAACCTCATTTTGCGTAAAATGCCTTCAGGCAATAAAAAAATAGTATGGAATTAGGAATTATCACTTTTTTTAACGAAACAAAATATATTTTTCTGACAGATAATTCTTAGTATAAAGTCAAAATAAAAAATATCAACAATAAAGAGAGAGAAAATGAAAACATGTTTCCACTTAGTATCTACCAACCCATCCCAACCCTCACACCTATAGGCCCTGGAATAATGATTTAACAGGTGATGGTCTATCTTTCCATACTCTTCTTTCTAAACATCCATTTGCCTTTATTCTATTTGCATTCTATTACTAATGCAATCATCACAGATACTTGCTATTATAAATTATACTCAGTGACCAGCATTTTCCATTAATTTTAGCAAGTTTGAACTATGATTTCCTTAGAACAGTTCCTGGAAAACACTGCAAGAATCAAAGTTATGCATATTTTAGCTGCATTTTGCCAGGCTGACTTCCAGCAAGGCTGGCTGATATGCATATCCCAAAATGGTTCAGAGAAATCCCTACACCAATGCTGGGGACATTAGCTCCCTTCTTGACCTCTGCCAATATGGTAACTGACAAATGATCATTTATTCTTGTAATCTGCATTTCTTTGTTTATTGGTGAAAGCATTTCATATCCTCATGAACCAGTTCTATTTCTTGTGCTTTTTGTTCAATTTTGGTCCAATTTTGTATTGCAGCACTTGTTTCTAAATCATTTATGAGAACTCCTGATATATAGTGATATGACCCTGAGAGATATGTAATAAATATTTTCCTTAGTTTTGCATTTGTATTTTACTCTCTATATGGTATATTCTATATTTGGAAATGTTAAAATTATGTATAATCAAATTGGTCAATGTTGTCCTATTTTAATTATATATATGTATCATATTTAGAAATGCTTTCCTTTATCCCCCCAAGTTTTTATTTAAATTCCAGCTAGTTGACATACAGTACAATGTTAGTTTCAGGTGTAGAATTCAGTGAATCATCACTTACGTACAACGCCCGTTGCTCATAGCAAATGCCCTCATTAATACGCGTTACATAGCTAGCCCATCTAAGCACCTCCATGCTTTCCTATTCCAGGCTTATCAAAATACAGATTACTGCTTTTCAAGTGTGAGAATATTATATTACATCCTCAGTTTATTAAGAAAAAAAAACTACAACTATGGATAACTCCACTTAATTTTAAATGTTTCCTGGTTGTCTTTATTCACAAATATAAGCAAGATGAGTAAGAGTAAATTTCTAACTGGATCAGCAGAATTCAGTACATAAATGTCAGTGAAACAGAGAGACAACTCTATCATAGCAGCTATTTTCTCAAGAGAACAACAAAGTTCTCAGATTACTTCACATTACAAAGATACAGAACATCAACAGAACTAACCTGAAAGAAAAACGATCCAACTTCTTAACTCTACACAAAATAGACCGTCAGTACAATTAAGTGATTTAAATAAGTAAAGAAACATATTACCAAATTAACTATGTTTCATACATTATAACTTCAAAAACCAATTCCTACCTTTTCTATAAGAACCGATCTTAAAATTACTATAATGAAAAAGCATTTAATTTAAAAGTATGCAGTACTTATAACAAATTTGTAGGGATGACTAATAATAATATATTAGAATAAATGCCAAAACTTCACCAGAAAGTGCAGCAAACATGAGGGCTGTGTATCCGTGCTCATGTTGATGACAATTTACATCAGCTCCATGTCGTAAAAGTAATTTGCACATATCAAGTTTCCCTTTATAGGCTGCATGCATTAGAGGAGTCATTCCATTCTTCAATAGAAAGGAAAAAAGTATTAATTTTACTTATTTACCTCTTCCCCTATGAACAATTCCTGCAATTATTCAAAAACATAAAAGAAACATGAATTAATAAATTCATCTTTATAATTTGTAAAGTACTTTATGTTGATTTCCTCACTTGGCTCTTCCATAAACTGCTGAGGAAAAACGATGGTTTTGTTACCTAATTTTTTTTTTTTTAATAGTTTAGCAGACAGATTCAGAGAAGACTTGCTCACCCTCACATAAGCAGTAAAATGGCCAGGCAGGTACCAAACCTAGATCATCTGGGCTCTCATCTCTATCACACACATTTAGTTCCTAGGAAAACAAATGAGCCAACAAATATGAATGCAGAAATTTTTTTTAAGATTTTATTTATTTATTTGACACACAGAGAGAGATCACAAGTAGGCAGAGAGGCAGGCAGAGAGAGAGGGGGATGCAGGCTCCCCAGCAAGCAGAGAGCCCGATGTGGGCCTTGATCCCAGGACCCTGAGACCTTGACCTGAGCCGAAGGCAGAAGCTTAATCCACTGAGCCACCCAGGTGCCCGAATGCAGAAATGTTTTAAAAAACAAATAAACAAACTCAAAACAATTAGAATGCCTATCAAAGAGAAAGCTGAATGGAGTATGTTATATCCACAACATGGAATGCTATGAAGCTACTGACAGGAACGCATCTGTATCTAGAGAACTGGAGAGATTTCCACGAATTACTGACAATGAGAAAAACAAGATGCAGCAAATGTCTATTTCCATGGTATCATTTAAAAATAATGATCCCCAAACCACATGTACATTTTGAATATGTATGATTTCATCACATACATGACTGAATGTATAAATACCGAGAAATGGTTGGTAGTATTTACACTCTACTGTTTAGTCTCCATATGCTTTGTGCATATCCAGTGAAACATCCAGCTTTATTTGTTCTGGGAATCTGATACTATTTGGTAGATAAATAAACAAGTTGTTCTCAAGTAAACCAGGATAAGCTATAAATGCTGGCATTTCAAAGCTGTTTTTGATAAAAACCTCTCCAAAACACAATCTCTCAAACCTCTGAATGCTAACATGCTTTGAATTGTTCTTTATGATCCCACACTATTATTATGAACAGAAGCTAGCAGTATTTTTTTTTTTTTTTTTTTTTTTTAGATTTTACTTATTTGTCAGAGAGAGAGAATAAGAGAGAACACAAGCAGGGGGAGCAGCAGGCAGAGGGAGAAGCAGACTCCAAGCAGAGCATGGAGCCTGATGCCCCAGGGATACAAGGACTGAGCAGAAGGCAGACACTTAACTGACTCAGTCATCTAGGAGCCCAACCAATATTCTTGAAGTATTACTGATGCGAGAATTATAGGAAGGCTGGGACCTTTCAAGAGGCTCTCCAGAAGACATCTCAGTAGGAGTCATCATTGTTTCTTGAGAGCAATAAAACATTGATAAGATTATAATGTTAAGACTTCCTTTGTTGGGAGTATCTACAAGAATGAGGTATTTCAAGGTTGGGAGTGGCTCAGGAAGGTGGGGGTAATCAGGATCTCATTACACACACACACACACATACATACACACACACATACACACACAGCTTTGAGGAAGTGGGAATGAACTATATGGTTATTACCTTTTGAATGAGGCAAAAATGTATTCAGAACACGACTAGGGTGATAGCCCCCAAAGGATGCTATAACCTGGACATAAGAAGCTCGCATTAACCTGTGAGGTGGGGAAGGACACAGTACAGGCAGATGGGCAGTCAATCACACAGCAACCCCATCCTATAAGGTAAGACTGAATGAATAAGCCTGACACTATAATACTGTCCTTTATATAATATAGGACGTGTATTATATAGGACATAATATAGGACATATATATATACTGTTCTATATATAAAAAAAAAATCTAAAGCAGCATTCAACACAATGAGAAAAGATGCTTAAAAACAAAGAAGATGTGCAAAATTTGGGGAGGTTACATGGCGAAGTGTCCTCACCTGTTTACGTCTGCTTGTGTTTTAACTGTCCTCTGTGTTGATCACTTCTGTCCATTTAATCTGCCTGCCTCCCTGGTTCCTGATCCTGTTTCCTCTTTTTTTTTTTTTTTTTTAATTTTCTTTCTTTTTGTTCTTTCTTATTTACCAGCAGTCTTAACAGGGACTGGTTTTTCAGAGGCAATCCATGAGAGCTTTTTAAAGGGGCAATGAGCAAACCCAATCATATCATTTTCTGTATAATTTCTGAACTTGTTATCTTTGTCATGTCTATAAAGCAGTGTATCTTTTTCCCATATCAGGTGTCAGTGCTGGGCTGGTTGATCCTGGGTAACAGAAGCCAAACGTGTGCTAACTGATAATTTATATTAAGCTTTTCTTTTCTTTTTTTTTTACTGAGGTATAATTGATATACAATGTTATATTAATTTCAGGTATACAACATAATGTGTATTATGAAATGTATAGAAGCTTTCCAAGTAAGAGGATATCTCATACACTTTCTTAGTTCAATTTTGAATCATAAGAACAAAAAGAATTACAAATTTTGAATGTAATTTTTACTATGCATTATCTGAGTTATAGTACAGACTGTTATTTATGGAAACTTCTCAATGGGCAAAGAAAAAAAGGAAGTGACATTAATAAATTTTGATGTTCCAAACAGATATAAAGCAGCTACCTTCCTACAAATTTTCTAGTCTTTCTAGTATTTTTATGTATTCCAGTATAAAATATCAAGAAAAGGAATTGGATAATTTAAAATACTATCAATCTACTAGCTATAGAAGAGAATATGCCCATGTTCAAAATAAATTAAATTGAAAATGTCATCTTCTAGTTATAAAAATGGAATAAGCTATAATCAGTTAGAAAAAAATAATACCTAATGTCCATCCCAACTCAAATCACGAAAGCGGAAATAAGGTTTCATAAAATGTTATCAGTGTTACATGTAATTCATCAGTTACATTTTAACATCTCTGAAACTGAGTTGTACTTCACAAATACTAGAATCTTACAAATTATCACCAATCTCCACCCCCTTCCTTTTTTTTTACTACTTCTGAAATCTGGGTGAGTCTTAAAATCTATGGCATCTTCGAATCACTGAAACATCAAGAGTAAAATTCCAAACTTCCTTGTCATTTCCCAAAGGCAACTTTGGAAGAAGTCTGCTTAACTGAACTGCGTGAAAAACAAGCAGCTAAAATTCTTTAGATATTAATGACCGTAAAAAGAACTGAAGCTTCTCTCCCATGATTCTTAAATCAAAGAATTTATCAATATTAGCCTATTATGTTACAATTCTCTATTATTACCTAAAGCTTTCATTCATTCAGTAAATATTTCCTGAGTGCCTAATGTATGTCCGACACAGGTTTATGCGCTGTGGGTAGCAATGAACTAATTCCATACCCCTCCAGGCTAAGTCCCTGACATTTAAATTTTAGTTGTGGCGACAGGGCTGGTGGTACAAGTGCTCTAGAGAAAGAACATCAAATAAGAGGGAAACAGAATGGCAGAGAGCAAGAAGAAATTATTAGTTGAAAAAGGAGAGTTAAGAAATGTCCCTCTAGGCAGGTGGCTTTTGGACAAATCCTTTCCTAAAGAGAGTGGCTACACAAAGGATTTAAATGACCCGTGGAAGAATCCTCCAGGGAAAGAGAATGCAAGTGTGAAACTCTGGGTGAGAGAAGTATTGCCTTCAAGGAATATCAAGGAAGCCAAAACTGTCCCCAGGATCTCCAGGTATCTCCTTGGCTTGATCCCCATTCTTCTAAGGTTTTTTTTTTTGTTTTGAATTTTATTTATTTATTTGACAGAGAGAGAGAGAGAGAGCGCACAAGCAGGCGGAGTAGCAGGCAGTGGGAGAGGGAGGGGAAGAGGGAGAAGCAGGTGCCCCGCTGAGTGTTGAGGGCAGCTAATATTGAGCATTTTTCCATTTGCTTTTCATTTTCATTGTCTTTATAGCCATCCCAGGGAGTGTGAGGTGGTACCTCACTGCAGTTAACCTCGTAGCTAATATTCAGCACTTTTTCATGTGCATATGGGTCATCTGAATACCTTTTTGGAGCAGTATCTAGTCAGAATCATTGCCCATTTTTTAATGTGTTGTCTTTTTTTTATTGAGTTGTAGAAGTTTGTAATAGCTTCCAGTTATAAGTCCCTTATCAGATATGATTTGTAAAACCAATCTGTGGATTATCTTTTCACTTTTTTCATGTCATACTGTGAAGCATAAAAATTTTAGTTTTCAGTTTTCCTTTTGTTGCTTGTGCCTGATGGCTTTTTCAAACGTTCATGTTCACTGGTTCATTTCCTTTGCTGAGTATAGCCTAAGCTTTATTAAAAATTTCGAGTTAAAAGCTCACATCACACAGATTGAAAGTATAATAATAAATGCTACAAAATTTTCTCTATCACTTTGGCCATATAATCCAGCTTTTGATAAACAGGAACTTTTGATAAGTTTGCTTTTAGTTCTAAATTGCAGACAATTTCTACCTCTAGTCCTTCTTTAACCCAAGAATTACTTAGAATTAAAATAAAAATTTCAGGTTGTTTTATTTTTTTTATCATATTTTTGTGTATTTTCAGTGTATTCTACTGCATTAGGTGAATTTCTTTGAAATTAGCTAAAATTGCCTTTATAAAATAGTATAATACATAGACTAATTTTTATCAGTGTTCCATGTAAAAGACAATGTACTATTTTTGTCCATGTTACACACAGTGCATTGACTGTCAATTAGTTACCCAAATTTTCTGTTCCCTAAATTACCTTTTTGCTATTTAATCTGGTGGTTTCTTAAAGGCGTTACTGTGGTCTTACAAATTTCTCCTTTGAATTCTCTTTTTCTTTATGTACTTCAAAGCTTATAAGCTTATAAGTGAAGGCTTAAAGCTACAATATTCTTGGTAGGTTATTAATTATTAATTTAATCTATGAGAAAGTCACTTTTTAAATTTTATTTTTATTTTTTGCTTTAAACTTTATTTTGCCTGATAATTAATTTTGGTACCTATTTCTGAGTAGAGGGTCAGTAAAACCCCTTCCTCTTTTGCATGAGCAAGTGATGTTCAGTTAACTTTCTAGCGCTAAAGACGCACTATAAAATAAAAAAGACACTAGCCACACGTGGTTAATGGCCGATATCGGACCGGCCAGGAGAGACACCACCATCAATGCAGAAAGTTATTTTGAAGAGCAATTATTCTAGGAAGTTGAGTTTAGGTTTGGTTAGCTTTACCCTATTAGTAGAACTGCTGTATCAGAAGTATTCATATTTAAAAATGACACATATTCTAAAATTTTCTCCAGTGTGTGATGTCAATTTACACCTAATTCATTAGTACAGAGAAGTCCAGTGTTTCTCACTCTTTATAAGAAACGACATGATGTGGTTTAATTTGGACTTATTTGACTAACAAAATTAAACATGTTTTTACATGCTTGCTTGTCTTTGTGACCTGTCTGCTCACCTTTGGCTTAGAGATTAGTATAACTTAAGCACAAATGCTAGCAAACAACTGTGAATATTACATTTTAGATATTATACACTCTTATAAAAAGTAAAGCACTTTATTCAACTTTTTAAATCTTACCTCATCCAAACAGTTGACGCGGACATTCTTACTGGCTAATAGTGTTCCAGCTTCTTGGACCGTACCTTTAAAAAAGAAAAATAAGGAAGGAAGGAAGGGAAGGAGGGAGGGAGGGAGGGAAGGAGGGAGAAAGGAAGAAAAGAAGGAAAGACAGAAGGAAATGAAAAATAAGGTTATCATTACAACAGAAAAAATCTAACATCACGAAAACAAATGTTAAAGGGTTATATGTAAAACTAAAACTAGTCTGGTTAGACTGTTAAGAAATAAAGCATCAACATAACAGCATTTTTTCTACTGAGTAATTAGACAGAAGAACAGATTTATAGAAACTAAAATAGCTCCATCTTGTTTTTACTTCCACTGACCTTAGAGTATATTAAATTGGCCATATTTTCCTTTTGGCAGTGATTCAATAACCACAAAGCATGAGACTCTTACTACTGAAATCTTAAAGGGCATCTAGTCCAACCCACAATCTAAAGCTTAAGTTCCAGTCCATGTAATAATTGGAGTTCAAAATACAGTCAGGATTTCTATACTCTGTCATCACCAAGCCCTGTGACTTGATGGCAGCATACTTATAATAGAATTCTTGGTTTAGAAATGCTTAGATAAACATTTCTTTGTAGCCCGGTTCCATAGAAAAGTGCCTATGGTCAGTACTCAGACTGTCATACTGAAGGTCCTCTAACATAAACCCGAAGGTTAGCCCTTTGTAAATTTGGAAATAAGCTATAATTGGGCCACAACTGTCAAGTTTTTCCAGTCTTCTGTGAGGCATGCTGACATAAGCAAATAGTTGCAAGAATGTTGCTATTATCATCGTTAATAATAGTCAGCTACTCGTTCTGCCATAAAATTTCTGGTTTGATGGGGAAAAGAACAATGAAATTGGATGTTCTCGGGAAGAAAGAATGAGACAAGCCTCTTCTTCACAAGGACATAAAAGAATAGGAACATCCCACAACTGGGAGTTTTTTCTCTCCTTCAACTGAAAATTACAGTTTAAGAATGTGCTAACTTCTGCTAGTTTTCCAGGTTAAATGTGGAATGCAGAATAAAGATTAGCATGCTTCTCTCTCCCTGACCTGCTCCTTAGGCAAGTCATCTGGTTGCCTCACATGAACAGGGAACAGACAGAGAAATATCTCCTAGATTGACAGAGAAATAGCTCTGCTGGGGAAATGTGTCAAGTGAATGATCTACAAGTCCCTGGATTCTGACAGCAGCTATCATGTAAATAGTGCATTTTTCTGACCCTCTACTCCACTGGAGGGCAGTTAGTATCACTGGCTGAAGGACTACAGGATGAATGGGGGAAAGCCCTCAAGCATGTGAGCAAGTTCTACATGAACATTATCCATCCCTGGCCTTCTCAACAGAGACTTTCTCCAACATCTTTAGAAAGGAATTAAAATAGAACAAAAACTCTGGCAACCCAATTTCACTTCAGGAAGATGCTTTGGCTGATTTCCATTATCCAGTGAGAAATGAATGAAGTGATTTTCCATCTGATTAGGAGATGTTTATGCAGGAAAGGGAGAATACTAGAGGGACTGTGAGCATGTCAAAGCACGCTCCATGTTACGGGAGGGTGGGGATTACAATCACAAACATTGGGCTCACGCAAGAAAATACGTCGATAATTCTATAAAGTGTTTAGCCCAATGGCCAACAGTCTAAGTTAAATCTGTCTTGTCAGGAAGCAATTCAATATAAGTAAATAAAGATGAGGGATGAACACATATACCACTGAATTCCAGTTCACTTTTTAAAATGCAGGGACCAGGATGAAATTTTTTTTCTCCAACTGTTTGGGCTTCCAGATTTTGGAAAATAGATGAGCAAAATACCCAAAGAAGAAAAACTTGTGATGATTTCTAATTTTATTTTCCTAATTTAATTAATTTAATTCCTAAATTAATGACATTCACTAGAAAATTATAGAAGTTTAGAATACACTTAAAATATGTACCACTTATCATGCTTTTTACCGCAAGTTGTTGGTAAAATAAACCTTATTGTCCAAGCCCGTTTCATAATTTTTCATTAAGTAAATAATGAAAAAAAAAGTAACAAATTCATTGCTCTCTCATTAATTCACAATCCCAGAGATTTCAGGTACTAAACAAGTAATGGAAGATCTTCTGGTTATACCCTTAAGGAAAGTTTAATTTATTTTGAAATAGTGCTTCCTCAGTGCTCAAGAAAAAAGATATCAGAACTTAGGAGAATGGGTCAATGTACACGTAATATAAGCCCACTGGATGTGCTTCAGTGATTCCAATTTTCTGTTCTTAAATGTCATCAAATGGATGCCATCATTAACTATGATATGAATGGTATATATGTAAGAGCTTCTCAGTTTTATCTGGAACTTCTTGGCATTTCTAACAAATATACAATCTGTAAGCTACCTAGCATGTGAAGTCACCTGAAGAAGAAATTGTTCTAAAAGTGTCCAGGAGCAATGTGCAGTATTCTCTAAATTGTTAAGTCTCACTCACAGTCTACTTAACTTCCGAAGGGTGCTGACTGGCCAAAGAGAGATACTCAGTCATATGCTGAGTTTATTTTGGATTGGCCAAAATGACAGGTCACACTTGAATGAAAATTTATTGTCAGTTCCAAGTACTAGGGCTGACTGATCTAGTACCTCCCAAAGTTGAGAAATTTATCAATGGGGGGAAAAATTAGGAACTCTATCCACCTACTTAAAAAAATATATTTCTTTTAAGTATAAACACAAACTTTGCTTAAGACCTTCATTCAACTCTAAACCAAAAAATATTTCAGAAATCAAAGGTACACAAAACTACAAAATCAGTAACATTTAAAATTAAAGTGAATTTAACTTGATAGATGATACTGTTGTTGCTGATATTAAATTGCCTCTAGAAGTGAATATGGTATGGACAGCTATGGTTCTGGTTTCACTTTTTCTTTAGTTTGTTTTCTTTCTTTCTTTTTATTTTTTAAGATTGTACTTACTTATTTGATAGAAAGAAAGAGATCACAAGTAGGCGTATTGCCAGGCAGAGGGAGAGGGAGAAGCAGGCTCCCTGCTGAGCAGAGAGCCCGATGTGGGATTCGATCCCAGAACTTTGGGATCATGATGTGACCTGAAGGCAGATGCTTAACTGTCTGAACCACCCAGGAGCCCCTGTTTAATTAGTTTTCAAGTCCACTGTATTTCTAGGACTATAAGCCAAATGAGATTTCTGCTTTGCCACTTACTTCCTATGTGACACTGGACAAGTTATCTAACTTCTCAGCTCCTCAATTTCTGCGTCTATAAAATGGAGATCACTTTATTACTATAGTAACAGACAAGACAAATAGCACTTTCAATGCTTTACAGACACTAACTCATTTAATCCTCCCAACAATGTTATGAAGTCAGTATCAAGGAAAAGCTCAGGACAGTAACTTGCCCAAGGCCACATCACCAGCACATGATCGTGGTAGGATTCCAAATTAGACCTGCATGGTGAACCACCTCATGTAGTCTCTCATCATGCTGTTGCTTAAAAATAATTCCTAGCTCATCAAGATCAAATGTATCAACACATGTAAAGTGCTAATAATTATGCCTGGCTCATACCAACATTCAATAAAGGCTGACTAGTTTATTATTTTCTCATATCTCCCATTATTTTTCTTTGAGAGTACATTGATGTCCCAAGGACCTTCATTTGACAAGACAGTATCACAGACTGAGTCCATCTCAGTTGTTTTCTCATGGCTTGGGCCAACGAAATTGGTGAACCACACTGTCTCAGCACGAATGCAACTTGATGTACAATGTGGACCCAGAAATACCACAGCACTAACCAGACTAAACTTGACATTAATTCTCTTTTATATGATTTTTAAAATAAAAACTGGTGTATACCTAAGGAAATATCCAAGGATCCCCCCCATCTCCTCCAAAAACCCACTTTATAAAACTGCTCAATTGTTTGTAATTTGAAAAACTGATAGCTCTGGACTGTTTAAAAGCAGAATGTCCATTCCTGGTGGATTCTGAGTGGATCCTGTTTCCTTCTCCCAGCACAGTACCTGGCACACAGCTGGGGCTCACATGTTCGCTGAACTGAATCCCAGAACCAAAGAGGGAAAGGAGAAATTACCCAGAGATGGGAAGAACAAAAGACTGCCTTGCCAAAAAGTTCGGCCAGAACTTTGCAGAACAAACAACAAAAGCACCAAGTCCATGTCCCAGAGTTCTAGGCAAAGAAGACTTATGATAAATGTAGCTGTGACTGACTTAAAATTGTTGAGATCAGATGAGGTGGGCTCAGCTCATCAGCACTTGTTGGGTTCAAATCCGACTTTTTTTCTCTTTTACATTTAGACTTCCCTTGTCAGTATGAAGAATAAATCTGCCTTACTCTCTGGGGGTGCAGATTTGAGCCTGACTGCTTCAAAGAAAGAGGACTGGAAACTGGGCAGCCCTTATGCTGCGATAATGCCTCTGTGCCATTCCAGGACAGATGAGGCTATCTCACCCCGGACCGTAAACCAACCACCTTAACTCTGTCCACAGTCCCCCATGCCCATCCCGGGGCGGTGACTGTGCAGGAGAAGCCACGTAGTCACGCGCTTGGCACCTGCCAGGTAACAGGACTCAGCAGGGAACTCCTATGGGACATCCACTCGGGGACTGAAGGAGAAACATGGCTTCTGGCTCGTTCCGGCGGCCTACATTTCCCTGCCCAACACCCGAAGAGGCGGAAGTGGGATAGGCGTTGGGAGAGTGGAAGGGAAGGAGCTGAAGAGCGCAGGGAGAAGATCAAGCCGTGCTAAGTGCGCCGAAGGCTGTGGACGCCTAGCCACCTCTTCGCTTCCCTGAGGGTTCCTGCGGAGGCGGGGGGCTTCTGGAAAGAAGCCGGGGAGGCCCGGGCGCAGAACCCCCCATGTGGCAAATTACAGACCTAGTTCTGTGTCCTTATAAAGAACCCTTCTCCTTATGAGTTCCCTCCACCCCCAGGCGGGGGCGGGGACAACTATGGGATCGAGATCTTTCGGCCTCCGGAAGTCGAAAGGGCCCTTTAGACACCCTTCTAAGAACCTAAGGCCACCGTCGCCAAGACTGACGGTGATCAAAATCAAGTTGAGAGTTTTGAAGAATGCGCATCGTGGGACCCACACGCAGAGGTCGCTCATTATAACCTGAGCTGGGGCCTGCATATGTGTATCTTTCCCAAAGCTGGTTTGGGAGACGAACCCCTGCAACCTCGGCTCTTGTCCCAGCACTGCTTCTTGCTCCCCTCTTCTCCGCCCCCGCAACCGGTCCCAGACTACCGAGGGAAATGCTATTTCCTGGTGCGAGGCCACCAACCTCGCAAAACCTCTGCGGAGGGTCAGCGGGGCCAGCGGCGCCGCCAGGGCTCCGCCACGCCCCCAGACCAAGCAGGCAGCGCCCCGTTGCAGCCCAGCACCCATACCTTTCCCGATGACTTCTAGCAGCTCCTTTTCTTCCTGGGTCAGCTCGCCTTTCGTTATATGAACCATTGCTCCCGCCAGCTTGAAGATGATTCTGTTTCTTTGGCGGTATTAAAAAGAAACTATGTATGTGTGTTAGGAATGCCAACCGCAGTGGGGCAACTCGAGACCAGGACGCTGAGTAGCCAAGCGCGGAAGCGTTCGAATTCTCTCCTCCCTCCCGCAGGCTGGGGAGCAGCTGGCGAGCTCGGGCGAGCCGGGAGGTCTGTCGCTGCAAACCCAGCGACAGTCACCGCCCGCCCGCGCGTCATTGGCCAGGCCGGGAGGAGGAGCTACAGGAGGCGGCAGCGAAAGACTCCCATTGGAGCAGCCTGGCAAGGAAAAACCCAATGGAGAAAATCAAAGGGGGGAATTAAATTCCTCTTCCACGTTCTTCACACCCCCCATGCAGCTCTTTTCAATATTTAGACACAGACAATATTTAAATTCTCTTTTCAGAAGTTCTGGGTCCGTCTATGGCTGCTCGACGCGTGCAGAGATCCTTGGCTGCCTCTAGAAGCCCCCATCGTTTCCCTAGGAGTGGCGCAGCCCGGGCCGGGGGCGGGCTGGGAGGCGGGGCTACGCGGGAGGCGGGGCTGCGCCGGGCTCTGTGGGTCGATGTCAATGTGTCTGTCCTTCACTCCTCCATTGTCTGCCGCCTCCACTGCCGCGGGTGCCACCGCCGCTGCCGGAATCGCCGCAGCTTGCAGCCTCGCGCGTCGCCGCTACCTCCTCGGACAGGTGAGAAGCAACCCAGGTGGGACAGGGGAGACCTGGAAGGCTGCGGGAAGCTCGGCCGCCGCCCCGCTGGGGGCTTCCATCCGGGCCGGAGCTGGCGGGCAGGAAGCATGTGCCTCCTGGGGCGGCTTCCTGTCCCCCGGTGGGGAAGCCTGCTCTCTACCCCACTACCATCGCATATACCGTGTCAGTACCCCAGATGGAAGAGTCGCCACTTGCCACATTTGGCCGCCCGGGGAGACCCCGGGACAGCGAGCTGGCGGGGGCGGGCCACGCGGTGGGAAGCGGCGGGTGCCTGTCGTCTCGTGCGTGGCACCGCCAGATGCGGCTCCCCAGACGCCGGGGCTGGGGCTTTGGGCTAGGGGTGGGATGGGGAGGAGAGCTCCCCGGTGCGAGAGAGCTGAGCGCATCATGAGAATAGTCTCTGAAGAAGGTAGTTCTCTTTTGGCAAGCCTCGACCGCCACCCCCCCAACCCCGTCCAAAACACACACACTACTTGTCATCTCCTCTGGCGTCTGTGGAAGCCGGAGAAGAAAACCGGATCTGATCGCCCTATGGTGCCTGTTAAGGATGTTTGGAAGCAATTTACACTTAAACTAATACTTCGTTTATGAGAGATGGCCTGGAGCGAAGGGGGAAGGAAGGGCCTCTGCTCTGCTAGAGTTCCCAGTCTCTTTGTAACTCAGATCTTGAGATTTATGGAAATAGGGAGGGGAGGGGATGGGGGCGGAGATTAAATTGGTGTTGCTGTCTATATATAGCCTTAGATTAGCCTCTTAATCCAACCTTCATTCAACTGTAATATGTTGCCTCGAGCTTTGAGCTAACACCGTGGGTAGCTAGGGGGTAAATACAAGTGTGTACCCTCCTGTGGCTCAGAAGCAAGACTTGCTGGCTAATACGAAGTCGGTCATTCCACCAGGGCGCGCATCCTTAACATATTTACGGCCTCAATGAAAGCTTCTTTAGAAATTAGTGTTTATGTGTTACTGTTGTTTCTCTATGGACTACTATTGATTTTTCTTCCTAGACCCATCTACTTCAAAGAGAAATATTTGAATAATCGTCTAGACTTTTTTGTTAAGCATCCCCACCACCCACTTTCTCCCCACAGTGCCCTATGTGAAATGAAATGCATTTTCTTCTGGCCTCATGCCTTCCATTTCTTTCTTTCTTTCTTTCTTTCTTTCTTTCTTTCTTTCTTTCTTTCTTCCTCTCTTTCTCTCTTTCTCTCTTTCATCTTTCTTTCTTCCTTTTTTTCCTTAAGCATTCACCAACACTTCTGAAATCCTGGAAGATGTTCATAATTATTTCCTGCATTTAACAAAATCTTTTCTAAACTCCAGCTGTTTTCTTTTTAAGGCTTCATCTTTACAGGCTGGGGCAGATCTGAGCCAGAATATCTCACATGAAAATACTTTGTAATTATTCATCTCAATGTATAACAAAGAAACTGTTGTTTGATGATGCATTTAATAATGATGTGCCTTGTTCGAACAACAAGTAGTAAGGCTTTTGAGAGTGACCCATCTTTTGTAACACTTAAAATGCTGTTACTGCCACAGTTACAATTGATTTAAAACACAGTATCTGCAGAAGAAACACATAAACCTAAGAAAATGCTTGCAGAGTAACCTCCTAGCATGTGACTGAACATCTTACGGTGGATGTGTGTCCAGAATTGGGTCTTCACTGCCAGTATTTCCATCTACTGTGCCAGATTGGGGCCATGGTTACTTGAAGGTCACAACTGTTTGTCTCACTGAAGTTGTTAGTTCCTCGAGGATAGCAGCTTATTACCTATTTTCTTGGTACTTATTGGCATGTGGTTGGTATTTAGTCCTCTGAATACATGACCTCAGTAAATTTGGTCAGTGCCATTTAAAGACAAAAACTAACATCTGTGAGGAAATGCAGATTAAATAATAAGTTGTTTAAATTCCTAGAAACAGATGTGTAATGGATAGCATTCATCAGATGGATTACATTAATCATTTTGTACAGGGTAAATACCTAATGTAAGAATCAGATTAAGTAATGAGCATACCTTAAACTTGATCAAGGAACTTTTCTTGTACTAAGAATTTATTCATGTCAAAGAAGTTTTATTGGTAATAAAATAGCTACCACCCACTTACGGAGTATTTAATTTGTGCCAGATATTCTAACAGATGCTTTCTATGGTATTAAATTTAACCATGTTATAATGACCTGAGGTAGCCAGTGTAATCTCTGTTGTGGCAAATAAGAGGACAGAAACTAAAAGAACTTAATAAATTTGCCCACTGCCCCACAGTTAGGAAGTGTCAGAGCCAGAACTGGAACCCAGATCTGTCTCCCAAACCTTTTCTCTTTTTACTGTTTTCCACCTATGTGGCTGGCAGTAAGGGGGAAATTATATATTCTTTCAACTAGCTAATAGATAACATATTCATGTGATTTCAGCATGCCAGAGATACAAAAGTCTCTTTCCTACCTCCTTTCCCTGTCTTTTCTCCTGGGTTGCCTTGCAGTCATTGGTTATCTGTTGTTTCTCTCTTATCCTTCTTGGGATATTTTACGTGTTTATAGCTTATATGTATATTCCCACTTTTTGACAGAACTTGGAGCATACAAACACACTGTTCCACACTGCATAATAAAATTTGCATGATGCTTTGGTCTCTCTTCTGTTTCTTTTGTCACCTTTTTAAAAATAATGTTTCTGAAATGTCTGAAATTTTTATGTCTCCTCCCCTCCTGGCCCATTGCTGCAGATTCCTAAGTAGCCTGCTTCCCTCTCATCTCACCCCATGCAGCTAATTAAAGATGCCATCAGTTCAATAAACCTGGAGCACCCATCATCCACCCAAGAAGGAGACATACTCTGTAAAGACAGAATTGATTCACTTAAAACATGTCAATAGCTTTCCACTGGCCACAGAACAGAGGCCCAGTTCTTGCTTGGAAGGCTCCAACTTCTGGTCCCAGCCTGCATTTCCAGTCAGCCAGCCCCTCCCACACACTCTAAGGTCACCACACTGCTGGTTCCCTCACATGCCAGTAATTTCCACCCCGTTGTTCCTGTTTTTCTCTTCCTGGAATGCCCTCCCTTCCTTCACCACTAAGTCTCCTGTCTCCTCCTAAGATCTGATGGACTGCTTAGCTTTCAGAATACCACTTATTTTCATGATCACCTCTCCCACCTTATCCAGTGAGGGCATTACGGATGCTAGCAAACACATTTCTTCTTATGTTTGAGGGGGATGAGTAAAATCTTGAAACGGGAGTCACTGGTACCATTATTGGTATGCCCTAAGTCTCTCCTACCTTCTTAGGCGCCCTAAGGCCTCCCCATCCATCTTCTTCATCTGGCTCCCCATGAAAATACCCGAAGCAGGTACCTTTTCATGACATTCTGTTATAGTTCTTATTAACCTGTTTGACCCCATCTCCTTCTCAACTCTGAATTAACTAGGACTAACTTACCCTTGTTTCTCAAAATCATATCCCAGCGTCTGGCACCTCATGGCTTCTCAAAATCATATCCCAGCGTCTGGCACCTCGTATGTACTCCGTGCTTGCTGATTTGAATTGAGTTTGATCTCTAAGTTATTTTAGGTGGATTTGTTTCTGTACTCGAGTAATCCTTCCTGGCAATTTGTAGTGATGTGGCACTGAGCACACACAGCCATAATCAAGGGCAGAAGGTCTTGAAATGTTTTGCTCTCAAGGTTCTTGACATTCTGATTGATGAATCCTGTCAACCAAGAAAAAAGAATGTTGATACGCACATGTTACAGATTTTGCATACCATTCCTGGATTTCCCCCATTAAATCCCCAGACCTCCAACTCTCTGCTTTTAGAGACTGCTGTTTCCTTTTTGTTGCAGGGGAAGAACTTGTTTTTGAGCATTGTATCTTTCTGGGTAATGTTTCCTTGACATTTGATTTTCTTTTCTTAGGTACATTTTTTTGACTGAGAATATTTGATGCTATCACGGAACTTTATTTTCTTTTACATTTGAAAAAAAAAAACTATTGTAGATATATATATGTGTTTTTAAAGATCCCTCCTTGTCTTTTAGAGATATATACGGAATTATTTAAGGAGGGAATTGTATGGCATCTGAGATTTGCTTCAATATAATTCTGGGACCATGGGGGACAAACAGTGAGTTTAAGAGTATTAATAAGGAAATTGACTTGTTAACACTAGAAGCCGGGTGATGAATACATGGACTTCATTATACTCTCTACTTTTGTGTATGTTTCAAATTTTCCATAATGAAGTTTTTAAAAGGAGAGTTTGGAAGTATTACAGCCTCTAAAAACTGTTGTTTAACAAAGCAGAAGAAATACTAGGAATACAAATGTTCTTTCTCTACGCTCAGAGTTTAGCTTATGCAATTATTCATTTAATGTTAAAACAGTTGCACCTCAAATCTGCAAAGGACTATCTTGTGAACAACGCATTTCCATAAACTGTTCATATCACATTTTAGCTTCTCCACAAAACTGAAAGGTAGGTGGCATTGCTCAGTGCTTGTGTCCCCGGCTTATGAATATCTCCCTGGAAGCTAATTTTCATCTTTTTTGAAAAATGACAAAGTAATTTGCAGACAAGTCTGAACAAAGGGTACAAATATATTTAATTTAACTGAAAAAAAAACCAAGATGTGAATCAAGTGGAGATACTGGTTTTCTTCTATGTCTCATAAACCATTTCCCAAAAATGAAGTACCAAAACTCTTGTGAGCAATATTAGCATTGTTAGGACAAGTATATTAAAGAAGGAAGAGAAGGGCCAGACTCAGAACTTGTGCCTGCAAGATTCTTACTCAGGGTTTGCTTAACGGCATGCTTATTTTCACATTTACTTCTTGGATTCTTAACAACTTTGTAACTTAAGGTTTCCTGATGTTTGTTTCTTTTCTTATGTTTTGGACTTTTTAAATGTTAATGTTTCCCAAGGCCAACATGGAAATTGCTTGTATCATTTTTAACACGTCTTCCTAGACTTTGTAGGATTTTTGAAGATTTACTTAAGCTTCAGAATGAAGTCTTCACAAGTCTGAGGACAAGGTAGCCAGTCTATACCACTGCCAGGTGTTGCTGAAGCACACATTAGTTTATCTCCAGCTTCATCTCATATTTATATAAACTGTATTGCTGTGGAATTTAAAACTCTAGGCCAATGCCTCTTATCTGAGTATAACAGACCTGTTCCAATAATTAAAAATAGAAAGCTGCTTCTGCATCAGAAGGAAGAAGTTAGTATTCCCTTTTCATTACCAATTAATACATTTAGGCTAGAAAATTGGTGGTTTTGTCACTTGTCATTTGATTGTCTATGGTGCGATTGTGTTAAACCTGGAAGACAAAGCAGCCCTCTAAACTGCATTGATCACCCTCTTCCTGGTCTGTTGATCTTGGAGTAAAGCAGGCCCATTAAGTAGCCTCTTCTAATGTGGTAGGAAATGATTATGGATGGTCTCTGGGAGTCGGCCAAGCACAACTAGAGTCTTGGGAATTGGAGGGAGAAGACCATGGCTCCAGCTTCTGGGTGAGATGTATTTTCCAAAGCAATCTCCCTTGCTTTCCGTTTCTTCGTATATATACAATAGAGGTGCTCACCAAACTTACAGGGTGACTTTGAGGACGCTTGAGAATACTCTGTACTGTGAAATGTTGTGTAAAAACAAATTGTTATTTTTAGGGCCAATTCTGTTTACATTTGGGAAAAACACAATTATAGGCCAGTTGATAAAACATTTCAATATAAAATTGTATTGGTGTTAGCATTTGCTATACACCTGTCTTCCTTAATTTGGGAAGATAAAAATTATTTTTTTAGAGAGTCTATTTATTTGAGAGAGAGAGGGAGAGAGAGCAAGCAGAAGCAATAGGGAGGTGCAGAAGCAGAGCAGGGAACCGGACCCGTAGTTCGATTTCAGGACCCTGAGATCATAACCTGAGCTGAAGGCAGACATTTAATGTACTGAGCCACCCAGGCGCCCCAAGATAAAAATTATTTTTAAAAGAGAGAATCATAAAAGATACAATTCTAGTAATTATAGCCCAGAATTGATATGTTAATAGGAATCTGTTATGATCAATGAATCCCAGAGAGTAAGACATGATCTTTATCCTTAAGAGGCTTATACTATCCTTCAGGAGACAGGCCAGTCCCTGAACCAATAGGGACAGTATGAAGTAATCGTCCTAAAGCTCTGTCCTGCTTTATGTCAGCCCATAGGTCAGATAACCTTTGAGAACCCTTTGCTTGTTCAAGTGGCTTCTCCGGGGCCTGCCAATCTATCAGCTCTCATTGGAACGATGTTGTTACTCCTCTGCCCACCCACTGGCTTCCTGATCCTGGAATGCCCTCCTCTGCCCATTTTTGCATATCAAATTTTACTCAAACCCTTCTCAGCTCAAATGACCCCTCCTCCACACAGCTTTCAATCTCCAACCAGAGCTGTACAGACAGGAGTGTGAATTCCAGAATGGGTGGAGCTCAGTGGGAGGGCTAATTCCTGGAGAAAGTGAGATTTTGAACTGAGTCTGGAAGGATTGGTGAATTTGGCAAGCCAGAGAGAACAACCCCCTAGAAAAACAATTATAAAAAATATTATAATATTATAAATATTTATAAGATAAATATGGGCTACAGTTTTACAGGCAGCCAGACTGGAACTAGCAATGGTTTTCACCCAAAGACATGTTTTCCTCAGTGTGTCAACTTTTTAAGATCATAGAAGTAGTAGATTATATTTTAAAGCACACTTTGATGGTGTTCTTGCTCTCAAGTAGTTTATAAAATGTGACAGCGCATGTTTCAGACTAAATTTAAAATTACAAACCACTGTCTTCAGCATTGGCATTAGCAGGAAGTTGATAATAGACATTAAAACAAACAATGGAAGAGAAAGTCATGTATCTATTAGAATATTTTGTCCTTGATTATACAATGACTTGAAATTATTCAAAATAACTAGAATATAAGTAGCTAGGAAATAAATTGGAAGCTCTTTGTGAGGTTTACTTTTAAATAAAATCTATCTGAATATCCGATCCATGGAATTTTTAAAATCTGTACCTTAAAGAACTCTTAAGACTTCTTACTCTTTAAATTTTACTTCTTTCTAATCGGACTATTCTAATATTTTTCTCCCTACTTTTAATCAGTTGAATCCTGAAACAAATTAAACCTGAGAGATAGGACAGGGATTTAATAATCAGATTAATATGAATCATTTTAATGCAGGATTGTGGTTGTCATTAGGAGTTTCTGCAGCATTTTCCCTTGGTATCTATTAGGGAATAAAACACTTGATGGTTTAGAATAGTTTCTGTATTTTTAATATAAAATGTACAAACATTAGGATATACAATAATACTTTCCATTCTTAGCTCACTTGAATGTTGATATTGATACCATGGGTCTCTTTAGTAAGTGTTTTTTGGGCAGTTAAATGCCAAATGGAATGATTTGGCTTGTTCTGAATTTGGCATGTGTTGAGTGAAGAGTGCCAAAAAATGTTCTGATAGTTATATTTGTAAACCATCTATTTTGAAAATAAAGATTTGAGTAACTCACTGAATGAACTGTTCTTTTGGCAAATGCCAAAGAGACAGTGCCTTTGTTATTCTTTCTTGATTTTTAATATCAGATGTATCTTTTGTTTCTTTATGTCAAAAAAGAAAAATATAATAACATATAAGAAAGCATAATACCCCACATTAATATTAAAGATAGTGTCTTGGGGCGCCTGGGTGGCTTAGTCAGTTAGGTGCCTGACTTTGGCTCAGGTCCTGATCACAAGGTCCTGGGATCAAGCCCCACAATAAGTGGGAAGCCCACTTTCCCTCTCCCTCTGCCCCTGCCCCCACTCATGCTCATACACTCTCTTTCTCTCTCTGAAGTAAATAGGGTCCTTAATACTTACCTACATATCTACATAAATATATGTCATTTAATTTTCTACCTTTAATTTTCTTAATTATGCAAATAACATTTTAGTAGGAAAACAATAACAAATCTGTGAAAGATGTAGAATTATATTTTATCTATTCATATTTCAATTTATTTTTATGTTAGTTGAGGACTTTCAAAAAACAGTTGTTTGGCCCACCTGGGGGGCTCAGTTGGTTAAGCATGGGACTCTCATTCAGCTTAGCTCATGATCTCATGGGTTGTGGGATGGAGATCTGGAGAGGGTCTGTCCCTCCATCCTTCCTTCATTTGCATCTGTGTAGCATTCTTTCTGAAATGAAGAAATAAATCTTTAAACAAAACAAAAACCAGTTGTTAGATGTACTGTGATCTTTGAAGACTTATAAATAAATCACAAGAAAACCCCCAGGCAGAGGTAAGTAATAAGAAGGAATACCAACTCTTAAACACTGCCCAGAATATATTGTAAGTCACTGTGAGGTGAACAGTTTTAGAATATTCTACTATCATCCTGTTCTTGTACATTCCCACAAAGGACCTTACTACTTCTCAAACTAACTTCAGCAGCTTCCTGGATTTGTGATTTTTTTTTTTTTTTTAGATCTTTTTAAAATCAAGTTAGTTAACATATAGTATATTATTAGCTTCAGGGGTAGAATTTAGTGATTCATCAGTTGCATATAACACCCAGTGTTAAATCAAGGGCCCTCCTTAATGCCCATCACCTACTTACCCCATTTCCCCCACCTACCTCTCCACCAGGAACCCTCAATTTGTTCCCTATAGTTAAGATTCTCTTATGGTTTGCCTCCTTCTCTGTATTTAATTTTATTATTCCTTCCTTTCCCCAATTTTTATCTGTTTTGTTACTTAAATTCCACATTTGTGAAATCTTATGGTATTTGTCTTTCTCAAACTAGCTTATTTTGCTTAGCATAATACACTCTAGTTCCATCCACACCGTTGCAAATGGCATGATTTCATTCTTTTTGATGGCTGGGTAATATTCCATTATATATATGTGTGTGTGTGTGTGTGTGTATACATATATATGTATGTATATGTGTATGTATATATGTGCATATATAATATATGTGTATGTATATATACCTATGTATACGTGTGTGTGTGTGTGTGTGTGTGTGTGTGTGTGTGTGTAGTCTCCTTTATCCATTCATCTTTCAATGGATGTCTGGGCTTTTTCCGTAATTTGGCATTGTGGACATTGCTGCTCTAAACGTTGGGGTGCACATGCCCCTTTGAATCACTATGTTTGTATCCTTTGGATAAATACCTGGTAATACAGTTGCTGGATCATAGGATAGCTCTGTATTTAACTTTTTGAGGAACCTCCATACTGTTTTCTAGAGTGGCTGTCCCAGCTTGCATTCCCATCAGCAGTTTAAGAGGGTTCCCCTGTCTGCTCATCCTCGCCAACAACTGTTTTTTCCTGAATTGTTATTTTTAGCCATTCTGACCCATGTGAGGTGGTATCTCATTGTGGTTTTGGTTTGTGTTTCCCTGATGATGAGTGATATTGAGCATCTTTTCATGTGTATTTGCCATTTGTGTGTCTTTGGACAGACATCTGTTCATGTCTTCTGCCCATTTCCTGACTGGATTTTTTTGGGTTTTGGCTGTTGAGTTTGGTAAGTTCTATATGGATTTTTGATACTAGCCCTTTATCCGTTATGTCATTTGCAAATATCTTCTCCCATTCAACCTACCAAAAGGTAGGTTGCCTTTTAGTTTTGTTGTTTGTTTCTTTGCTCTGCAGTTTTTATCTTGATGAAGTCTCATGTGATCATTTCTAAGAAAAAAAAAATGACATGTGTTTTTCTCAGTATACAAGGTAATAGAATTGGGTTATTATAAACAGGAAGGAGAACCCCACATTGCTGGGACAGAGGAAACTGTTGGCTAGGGGGAAGGGACCTGGCATCAGTATTCAGGAGTGTGAAGATTATGTTTTTGTTAGAGGTGAGTCTCTGCAGGAAACAATATGATAATCAGTTTCTGTAGTACTAGAAGCCATGGTGCCATAAATTTCCTACTATTTACACGTCCCTCAGGGGCAGGAGTTCTGTTAATTCCTCTCACTAAAGATAAATGTTTTTTCCTTAACAGAACTCCATGAAAGATGATTTGGCATTTGGGAGGTAGCATATGCCAATTCAATTTATCCAAGTGCTGAACTAGACTTGAACATTAATATTTATGCTTTACTCTCTCTAATTCTGAACCATAAAATCTATGAGGCAAATAATGAAAAAGCTGCCTTCGAGTATCATATAAATAATGGCCCAAGACACGGCAATGATTTTGGTTGGCTTTTTGCAAAGTACACTAAGGTGGGGACTGGGTTGATCAGGTTCTGGCCCTCACTGTTCCCTGAATGTAAGCTCCTGTGGAGGGAATTTTTACTTTCATCTCTCCTTCATCACCAACGTTAGGATGGAATGCATGACCTCAAGCAAGTGGTGTGGTACCTCAGAGCCTTCTTGGGTTGTTAGATGAGCATCTGGTGTTAGGTCCCTGCTTTTCAAAGTGTTCTATGCTTCATGGATATCAACTAAGAAACACATATTTAATGATTAAAAACATCAATAAACACACCTGCAGCTCAAATGCATCATTTGATCCCTTTAACATACTGGAGGCCATTACTTCCTGTTAACTCACACCGCCGGGCTTTTTTTGGCGCAGTACTTGGGTCTCGTCTCTACCTGCTAGAGAGTGAGCAGCATGCTGCTGTTCTGGCCGGCCCCAAAAAACTGGTACTGTTGACCAGTACCAGTTGTACGCTTGATAAAGAAATACAAACACATGGTTCTCTTTAGGTTTACACCTTTAAAAAAATATACTTGAGGATTTATAGCTCTCTGATGTTTTGTTTGTTAAGTTTTTGGTTTCTTGTCTTTTTAAATTTGAGTTTGTGCAGTCCACTGTTCTAAAATCATATTGGGGAATACGGTCCCATATCATCAGTGTGCTGTGTATCGTTTGCGAATTACCATTAAGACCTGGGCTTGGCTTCGGCATTTCTCTCCAATTCATGCTCTGCCCATTGTGAAATATCCGTGTGTGTGGTGAGTGCTTTCTGTGTGCAAGCCTTCAAATACGGCTTCATCTGCTAGACAGGCTTGGGCAGGCCCCCTCCTGGGAGGATGGGAGCAGGAGTGGCTTGGTTGAGAGAACTCATAAATGTGGAAAGTTGGATGCCTGCCCACCACCACCTTTGAGCTTCCTCATGGTCCATTATCATGTTGTTTAAGCAAATGCTCCAAAGCTGACTTTGCCCACTGGTTATTAGTCACGAGTGTTCTTCACTACCCCCCCCCCCGCCCCCCGGGGATTCTTTTTTCCTGTCCTAGATTAAAGTCCTGAGAAAAATGAAATATACCTCAATCCTCCTTGTCATAATAATATCTTCTAACTTCTCACTTGAACTAGTAGTCATATATACTCTTAACAGGTTTGCTTTTGATACAAAATCTACTTTAATAAACTGACTTGCTCTCTGGCATTTAGCACCACTCCCTGCTGATTCTTTTTTTTTTTAAGACTGCTTTTTTAGAGCAGTTTTAGGTTCATAGCAAAATTAAGAGGAAGGTGCAGAGATTACCTCAATGACCTTCTGCTTCCACACATAACACAGCCTTTGCCATTATCATCATCCCCTACGAGAGCAGTACATTTGGTACAATTGATGAATTTATGGATCTTTTGATAGCACATGGTCTGGCGTATCTTGGGTTCCCATCAGAAATGTTCAAGCCATTTTCTTTTCTTTTTTAATACTTATTTATTTGAGAGGTGGGGGAGGGGCAGAGGGAGAGGGAGGAAAAAGTCTCAAGCAGGCTCCACCCTGAGCAGTGGCGCAGGACTTGATCTCCGGACGTGGAGAAGGTGACCTGAGCTGAAATCAAGAGTCCATCGTCCAACTAACTTGCCCCCTCAACCCATTTTTTATACACACTTATGTGGACTTGTTGACATATATGCATAGACATTTTCTGAAAGGATACATAAGACAATGTTGAAATATTTTTTATGTTTTTTGTGGAGTGGGGTTCCACTTAATGAACATAAGATAACGAGTGAAAGTTGGAAAGTAGTGGTCTTTATTTTTTCAGTTTTATGCCTTTTATACTGTGCTAGGTTTTTTGTGCTATCAGTGTATTAGTAGTGCTTTGCAGCTTAAAAGAGCCCAATAAAATAAAATGTTTCCAATTTTCCTAAAGTGATGCATTAGAACACGTGGCTTTTAAAATAAAGATCCTAGAGGATGTCATTAAATCAGATATCACGACTGTGCATTCAAATGCAATTTTGTTAAAGTTGTTCTTTGTTGTGATATTAGAGAAGATGATAGAATTGGATTTAAATGTTTTCTGCATATATGCAGTCTCCCAGTGGAGGATTAAGCAGTATGTTAAAATGCATACAGTGGTCATTACTTAAAGTTAGAATTATAGATATTTTTTCTCCATCTTTTTTCCCTCTTTTCGCTAAATGGGCAATAATGGATTTATGATGAGCCAATTTTATTATCAATTTTTAAGGAATTATTTTCTCTATAAAAAGTATTTTCATACCTTATTCAAAGAATTAATAGTTATGCATTATAACATAAAATATATGACCATATATTAATGAAATAAACAGTGGATAACATAAAACCATATCTTGGTACATATAGCCCTTCTAAATCATCACTTTGTGAGATTTTATATTTACTCTGTTGATAATACAGTTGATCGATAAATGTATTTTGGGTGTTATTGTGTGTGTGTGTGTGTGTGTGTGTGTGTGTGTGTGTGTTTAAGTTTATTTAATTATTTATTTTTAAATAATCTCTACACCTAATGTGGGGCTCAAATTCACAACCCTGAGATCAAGAATCACACGTCCAACCAAGCCAGGCAGGCAGGCACCTCATCAATAAATATTTTAAGTTGCTTTCTGAAAAGTATATTCAGGGGTGTCTGAGTGGCTCCGTTGGTTGAGTGTCTGTCTGGCTCTTGATTTCAGCTCAGGTCATGATCTCAGTGTCGTGAGATCCAGTCCCAAGTCCCACATGCTCAGCATGGAGTCTGCTTGGGATTCTCTTTCTCTCTCTCTCTCTCAAATAAATAAAATATTTTTTTTTAGAACAAGAAAAGTATATTCATTGCCATTGAACATTACATAAAAAAGGAATTCATAAAAATGCTACTAAAAGGAAATTTGATTAATGACAGCATAATTAATTTAATGTATAGTTACCCTGTATTGAAGGAAGAAATTAATTTGGTAGGTAAATTCTGGAATTGATCTTTTTAAATCAGTTATTATGTAACATTTTATATTTGCATGTTTTTCGCTTTGATAAATTTTTTTTAAATATACAGGAAAAAAAATGGGCTGTTTTATTTAAAATTTTTAGAAGCCTTGTCTGCTCAGGAACCATAACTTTGCCTTTAGGTATTTGTTTTGACATAGTAAAAGTTAGAGCTTCTTATCTTTAAAAACCTCACATATTGTTTTGCATGCATACATACACATTTTTCCCCCGCTGTTTACTTTATTCTTTCTATTATGGTAATCTTTAATAATACTCAGTTTCATTTAATATACTTCTCATTCTCTCCTCCATTAAGCCTGTAACATAGAAGACTATCTCCATGGCAGAGATAATACACATAGTGCAGGGCATGGTTAAGCAGGTCATACCTGGCTCATGCCAAAGATTTTGTGTAGTCTGTGTTTGCACTGGCATAAAGAATCCCCATTCTGATGTTACGGTAAGGGTGTTTGGGGGAACTATTTTCTCGCACATGGGACAGTCAAGTACAAGGAGATATATTAACCAGAGGAGCATTGTAGACTTCTTCAAATCAAGATTTGACTTTTGCATTATTTGCTTTTTTTTTTAAAGATTTTATTTATATATTTGACAGAGAGAGATCACAAGTAGACAGAGAGGCAGGCAGAGAGAGAGAGAGAGAGAGGGAAGCAGGCTCCCTGCCGAGCAGAGAGCCCGATGCGGGACTCGATCCCAGGACCCTGAGATCATGACCTGAGCCGAAGGCAGTGGCTTAACCCACTGAGCCACCCAGGCGCCCGCATTATTTGCTTTTTTACTTGGAGTGTGCATTCCATACAGCAGGATTATTTCCTGCTTCACACCTGACCAAATTCTGTAGGATCTGGGAAGTTACAGTAACCCTCTTTGTGGCAAGCTTTAATTCTAAGCAGTCCCAGAAAATACAGAATCCCCATGTTGTTTAAGTGCTGGGCTTTTTCGGCTCCCTGAATTGTTCTCCTTGCCCAGCCTGAGTCGCTCAAGTCTGCAGGACTTCCAGTGTTGGCCTTTGCCCATTGGTTCTACATTATGTATCCACTTTATTTCTGAACCATCTCAGACTGGGTTACATCAGAGCACATTTCCTTAGAAGAAGATAGTTCTCGTAAAGAGCCACAGTACAGTACTAAAATTGAATGGATTTAACATAGAAACCATACTGATCTCCATAGTCTGTACTCCGATTTCATCAGTTGCCCCAGTGATGTCCTGAATATATTAACATATTTTTACAGGGCAGTACAGCATCCAGTCAAGGATGGCATGCTGCATTTAATAACGTATTCTTGAGTCTCCTTTCATTGGCTACAGTTCTTTGATTTTTATTTTTCAGACACTGACATTTTTGAAGAGTGCAGGCCAGTTGTTTGGAAGGATGTCTGTCCCTAGATCTGCATTTGTTTCCTCAACGTTAGATTGAGATCATGCATTTTTGTCTGGAATGCCACGTAAATATATCCTGTTCTAACTATAAGCACCCAGAGCCACGTGATGTCTGTTGTCTCTGGGTTTAAGGCATGACCTTGTTTCTCCACTGTGGAGTTACCATTTTTCTTTTTGTAATTTTTACAAAGCTACGTGAGGCTATCTGAATATCCTGTTGATCATCAATCATGCCTGCCCACACGCGCACGTGTCCCAGCACTTTTGGTATACGTTGGTGATTCTTGCAAAAATCAATTTTTGGTACAATGATTGCAAAATGGTGATTTTCTACTCCATGTTTCCCTCTCTATTATCAGTTGGCATTCTACTGAAAAGAAAACTTTCATTTCTCCCCAATTCCTTTCCCCTTGTGCACTGATCTGTTTGCTTTGCCTGAAATAAATGAGTATAGACATATAGATTCTTTCTTTATTCAGTGAGTCATTATCCTTGCTATTTTCCATTATTTTGATGGCCAGATTGTCTCAGGTGATGCCAGTGGAGTGTCCTCAGGATGGTTTCTATGTAGTTTGATTGTTTTTGTTAAAATCAATTCACTTTTTTGATACAAGACATCTCAGGATCATAGGGTATCTTCAGTGCTCCAACCTTGGAATCAGCCACTTGTCCAAGAGACCTTTGTTTCTTTTAGTAGGGTGTGATACTTAGATCCTTCATCCTATTTCTCATTATGCACAGATAATATTATTTGTGACCCTTTGGGGATTGGTTTAAACTTCAAAAGAAGGTAAAGCATTTCCATTTAAACACATAAAATTTTTCTAATTAAAAAGTTATATATCCTTATATTATAGAAGATACAGACCAGTAACGTAAGAGGAAAATGCCCTTTGAACTTAGTGCTCATGTTGACCACTGTTGAGTGCTTGTGGGCTTTATGTAGCTTAGATCATATCATGTATATAGAATTTGTTGGGTGGGTTTTTTTTGTTTTGTTGTTGTTTTGTGGGTTGTTTTGTTTGCTGGGTTTTGTTTGTTTTTTGTTTTTTTGTTTTTGCTTTGCTGTTCCTACTTAACATATCATTTTCTCCAAGTCTAAAAATTAAACAATTGCAGTTTTCAGTCATGTATTTTATCTTTTTCTTTGTTGTCCTTCTGTTCTCACTACTGTGATATCCAAAAGTAGGGAAAATTTTTTTGCTCATCATCCTCTTTCTCTGCCTCCCTCTTCACTCCCGCATTGCTGCCTACCCTCCATCTTCCCCTGATTATCAGAGGGTGTAAAAGTATCAGTGTGGAAAGACAGCAATTAGTATTAAAGACTGCTGGAAGCATTTATTTTGTATACTAATTGTACTTTTGATTTTAGCTATGACAGGCTACTCAGTGATAAATGTGTTTTCTTTAAAATTAGCATCAGTGTTTGGCAAACAAATAAGTCACTTGAGGAAATATCTGCCTCGTTGATCTGGTATGTTCTAGATGTATGTGCACAATTTTTAACTCTTGCGAGCAAAGAACATCTCTGGTTTTGCTCACAATTTTTTCCTTTTAGGTGTAGGATTTTCCACTGTTGGCACAATTAAAACTTTGGGCCAGAGAACCCTTTGTTGCAGGGGCTCTCCTATGCGGTGTCCATTACTTAGTGGTGTCCGTGGTATCTCCCAACTAGATGTCAGTAGCGTCCCCACTTCCCCAGTGTGACAAAATAAAGATCTACAGACATTGCTACATGTCCCCTGGGGAGATGCAGTGACCCCAGAATGAAAGGCTGCCCCAAAATACAAATTAATAAACATTTAAACCACAGCTGCCTAATATTTGGGCATATCCTTGTTTTATACCACCATCTCCTCTAAATTCTCAAAATTTATGGTTTGAAATATTGTAGGTATACACTCATCACAATGCTGTTTTCTGGTAGACAAAAGTTCTAAGTGGCTTAACTTACCCAGAACAGAGGCTTGGGAGCATTTTGCTATTAAAATACTTTGAAGCATTATATTTGAGGGACTGGTTTTCTAAAAGCCAAAGTGTGCTACAGTGTCTGTTGTATATGTGTGTTTGTGTCTTTTCAAGTATGGAGAGACTTCAAAATCACATCAGCAGGATTAGACCACCTGTAAAGTTGAATGAATATGCCTGTCAGTTATTAAAGGAAGGGAAGGATCCTGGGAGAGATTGCTTCTGGGGAAAATGGAAGCTCAGAGAAGGGAATGTACGTGTCCAGGGTGCTTTGTAGAAGTGACTGTAAACAGAGGGCATGAACTGGTAGGATGAAAGCATTTTATTAGGATTTTATTTCCAATTCTAGAAGGTTTTCTAAATTAATTTCACTAGGAGGAAATAAATGACATTACACATTACCTTCATTTATTTCTATGAAGAGGTAGGTGATACTTAAAATGTAATTTTTAGAATATTTTTATTTTTGCTACAAGGAAAACAGGATATCAGCATTTGGAAACAAGGTAAGTATACTTAGAAGTTTAAGGTGTGAAATTGGGAAATGTGCTAAAGGAAATTTTATCATGATGCCTTTGTATCTTAAAAGATTTAGATGAACAGTTAGCTCTTAGTACTTTTTTTCACAACATAATTCCCTTGGGCATTGGTCCTTCTTTCCTTGTCAGGTGGTTGCTTAGCACGATTTAAGTTTCCACCATTAATGTCCCTCTGGAAATACATAGCTGTAAATTTTTGAGGAGTGAGCTATTATTAAGTTTGGTTTTGTTTTTTTTTTTAATGATTGGTGTTCTTTAAGAAAGATTATTTTTGTGCTTTCATACCATTAAAGATAAGAAAGAGTAAAGGGGATATGAATATAACAGTAATATTTTTGTCCTAAAGAAGGGAATGTCTGATTTTATTTAGAAACATTTTTCTTTTATAGATAGGCTACTATTTTAAATTTTATCTTTTTCAATTATTATAAGAACTAAAACCTACATAGAATTTGCTTGGAGATGCAATGAAACATTTTGTAGAGGCTGGGTGATTTTGGTTATAGAGAGGCTGTTTGGTATAAAATCATGACAAGGACATTAAACAAGCTAATGTTATTCTGGGCAAAGTATAGTGTTACTGTAAACATTTATCTGGTCTATTGCTTTAGAATGTTAATAATTTACACTTTCAGAGTGCACCTTAATTATTTTTGCTTCTTTTGAGATCATTGTTATCAACCCAAATGACTCCTGGACATGACAACTTTCTGTAAAGGATTTTATGATGTACATCCTTGGAGTTTTCACTTTAATAGAAAGAAGAGTTCATAACTATGGGCGATTTTTAGTTTGTTCTTTTTATGGTACATTATTTTGCTCCTTTGGAACATAGAATAAAAGATAGTTCTTGAAAGTTACTCCTAAACACAAAGTACTTCCTGAGAATGTTGCAATGAAGTGACTCAGTAATATTACGGGAATTGTGTGCTAGTGTTACTGTTTCTTTATGAAAACACTTTATACTTTGGAGATGATATTGTTGCCCTATAACTTTTATTATCTTAGAATTGAAAATCTTTTTTTCTTCTCAGTGTCTCCAGGATTATTTACTACACACGGAGTTTTGCTTTGAAGTTTGGTTTTGTTTTGGTTTTTTGTTTTGTTTTGTTTTTTTCTTTCTCACCATAGCCTCCTGGTTTTGAAATTTGGGCAAAATGCTCCTCAGAGCTACTTTACTTGAAAAAAAAGTTAATTAAAAACTTTCTATTCTTTGGATGTATTTTCACCTCTTTTATCAAAATGAAGTGTGTTGGGTCATAATGAATTCTTTAGAACTGGCGTGTCTAACATAACCAATTAGTGATATTGGCTATTTTCACTTTAATTAATGAAAATTAAATACATTTAATTTATTTAATTAGTTACACTCAGTTACACTAGCCACATTTCAAGGATTCAAGGGCTACATGTGTCTAGTAGCTTCCATATTAGACAGTACAGATACAGAACATTTCCACCATCACAGATACTTCTGTTAGATACATGGCTTTAGAATGGGGGATGGTAAACCATAGCCTGAGATCCCAGTGTGATCCACCACTTGTTCTGTAAATAAAGTTTTATTGGAATAACTTGTTTACATATGATCTATGGCTGCTTTCAGGCTCTAACAGCAGAACTGAGTAGGTGGAACACACCATATGTCTCATTTTCTTTTATCCCTTTATAGGAGAAGATTGTGGCCCCCATTAGCATATTCATATTCCTATATGAGGTCATTTGAATAGCCTAGTTATATGCATATATTAGCAGTATAACATATGAAATAAGGCAGATTATCATAGTTCAGCAATTATCCAGACCAGAATAGTCATCCCCTTATAGGAACAGCAAGAAAATCAGTCTTTCTCTGGTAGATCAGGTTCTTTCCAAAATGAAGGGAATTAAAGAAGAAAAATATCAGGCAGGACAGCACACAACCTGTCAATCCACTCAAGGTGTGCTGGGCAACTGGCAGAATTAGTACACAGTTGCCAAGAGGCCAATCCATCTGAACTACTGGCCCATAGTCACACTTGGGCCCAGAGTCAGTTAGGAGTAAAGGGTAGAATCTACAAAGGACCCAGGACAGAATAGTAACAGAGGGAGGTGGGTGAAATTTTATTTCTTACGTGTTAAACCGAAAAATGTTTCAGTTGGGTCTTTCAGTTCAGGAGTTTATTCAAAAGATGTTTATTTCATTAATAGTGTACTTAGTTTTGAAATTTTGATTGATTGAATCTTTTTAATATTTTATTGTCGTTTCTCTTGTGGAATATCCAAGAAAGGGAGTCTCTTAGATAACGTGAAATGTTTAAATCCAGTTGTGTTTTTCCATTATTGGGGGGGCAGGGAATGAGCTTATTTTTATTTTATCTGTATGTTTGGCTTAAGGATTTTTGAATGCATTATAGACTATACCCCAGATAAGTTTTGTCTCTGAGGATTCTGTTAAACTCTGATTTAAAATATGTATCTATACATACCTATGTGTATGTATTTTTAGTTACTTGTTTTCATGCAACCTAATCAAAACAAGCATTTGACATTGGCCTAATGCAGCCATCTTTGTTATTCTTCGCTACTTTCCCAGATTGAAACTAGCACAGTTTCTTATTCAAAGTGCCCTTGCTTCCCTCTCCCACACGGGCTTCAGTGAGTGCCTTATAAAGCTGACCCTCGCTGGAGCAGATTATAATGTAGCATGGATGGCTAAATTTAGAGACAAGCCAAGCCTCTGCTCTAAATAGTAACAGCTAAGCAGTAGAGACTTTTGGTGAACAGAATATCTTCATTTTGTCTTTCAATACCAGTCGGTGAGTTGCTGTTTGTGTTTTTGTTAATTTTTGCTGCTGTGTACGTCAGAATCTTTGTATGATTTTTGTTGACATGTTACTCTGCTGTTTTCCACCTCCCGTATATGGAGGGCGTGCAAAATAAGATCACAAGATGAGACCACGAAGAAACAAACTTTTGTGCTTACAACTGAAGAAACTATAAACGGAACTATAGATTTTTAAAATAGAGTAATTCTCTTGTCCTCGGCAGTAGGCTGTGTTTTGTGGAAATTACTCATTAGCAGAAAAACAGCAACAAAATGCTAAGGTAGAGTTAGAGAATTCTGTGAGTTTTTATTCTGGACTGTAAAATAAAACTTTTAGAGAAGGCTCCCACTTTTAAAATATGCTTTATTGATTCCAAAATAGAGACATCTTTAGCAAAGAGTAACCGCAGCATGGTCACCTGCTAGAAAAGTTTCAGGCTACTTGGAGTCTGTTTTTATTTTTATACCTCAGTATGAGACCTAAACTCCTTAGCAGGTATTTTTTTTCTTTGCTGGCACAGGAAAATATTTTATGTAATACTTGTAGTGTTTGGCGAGGTGTAGAAACAAGAAACACACATGCATATTCATTGTGAGTACCCCAGTGAAATGTTTGCTAGTCCAGAGTGATCTGTTGAAAATGCTAAACAAGGAAATTTCTGAATGAAATAGTAGAGAATGTAAATAATGCATTAGAAGCTCTGTTTCCAACTTCCATCAAATAAAATGAGATTTCATTAAGTTTATTGCATTTGTAACTATTTCAGTGTGTAACTGCTGCCCCACACACATGGAGTAATCCCTTTCTCTACCCTTTGTTCTAGATCTGTACTGCTATTGTATGGTAAATGATTGCCTGTTTTATCTTCTCTAGGCCCTGTGTTCCCTGAGGGCATGGAATCTGGCTTAGTCACCTTTATAGCTTAAAGCCTGATATATTAAGTTCACTTTATAGTATTAATAAAAATTCTCTCTACTTAAAGCGTAACAGAAAATCCTTTTTGTGTTTGTTACTTTTCTTTTTAATCCATTCCACTTTTTAAATTATGATTAAAGTTTTAAGTGGTAAACAGATTACTTTCAATATGAAGATAGATTTTCTTCTTTTGTGGTATGGAAAGTTTTGGTATATAAATAGAATCATTTTTACATGTTCTTAAGGATCTTTTAAAACTTTGAGACATAATTAAATCGTTTACTTGAGTAGAGCACATTTTCTTGATTGTTTAGTGGTGATTTAATTTAAAAAATCTAGATATTCTCAAATCACAATTTAAAAAGAACTTTGAAAGGTAATTAAATAATTTGCTTGACATTTTCTTAATTGTGTTGTCTTCATAATTTTGGCAATCTGGACATATTTTCATATTATAATATTAATGCCACAAAATTATTCTTAATATGTAAGAGGTCTTACAGAGCAAGTTCTTTTTACTTTTTTTGAAGATAATGTGATCTTAAATTTTCTTTGCAGAGAAAAGCAGGTATTATGTATATTCCCTTTTTAACCAGAAAATTACACTTCACACTTTTTTTTTTAAAAGATTTATTTATTTATTTGATAGAGAGAGAAATGACAAGTAGGGAGAGAGGCAGGCAGAAAGAGATTGGGGAGGGGGGTTGTAGGCAGGCTCCCTGCTGGGCAGAGCCGGGGCTCCGTCCAGGACCGTGAGACCATGACCCGAACAGAAGGCAGACTCTCAACCCACTGAGCCACCCAGGTGTCCCTCGACTAAATCCTTTTATACACACGCATATACACGCATGCAGACAGGCATAATTATGCATATTTGTGTGGGTAAAACGGCAAAGTGAATTTCTAGTAAAAGAATTGTGGACCACAGGTTATGTACATGTAAATATTTATATTCACCAAATGCTTCCCCAAAGTACTGCATGGAATTTATTCCCTCTGTCCAAGTTTATGCCTGTGGTCGTTTTCCCTATGTCTCTTGCCAACACTAGATAGTATTAGATTTCAGAAGTTTTGTAGTTCAACAGTTAAACCTGCTTTTAAAAGTATATTCAGTACAAGTGAGGTAGAACATATGCTTATTTGTCATATATTTTTATGTGAACTGCTTATTTGAAATATATAATATTTATTTTCTTTGTTTTCAGAAATTTTATGAATAAGCATCAGAAGCCAGTGCTAACAGGCCAGCGGTTCAAAACTCGGAAAAGGGGTAAGGTTGTGCTGCGCGTCTGCGTGTATATGGGGGTTGAGAAAGTGGGTGAAGTTCTAACCAAGTTGGGAGACTGCAGAGGGATTAGAATTGTCCCTGTTTCCACTGAACCTCCCTTGTTCGCTTCTTTTGAGCTCTAGATGTAGGATTTGAAGTTTTGCATTTAAGCCTTTGAATGGCAGGTTATTTACATGTTTGATTTTGGACAGGTCGTTTATTAATTTGTCTGAACTTTGTGTCATTATCTACTAAAGGAGAATGATTCTATCTGGTCAAGTTTCCTCACTCTCCTGTGAGGCTATGAAGACAATAAACTCTACTGTTCTTGACATCAACATTTGTATTTGAGTTTTACTTCCTTTGTTGTTTTTAAGGAATGTTGAGAACAAAGATGGTAAAACTTAGGAGAAAAGTAAATCAGGGAAGGAGATATTGATGAGTTTTTACACTTGAAAATGTAAGAAGTCAAATTAAATTAAATTTGCTGCCTAAATATCTTTAAAGCTCAGGATATTTTCAAATGTCTTTTATTGTGGAAAGGTAGTAACAGACCCTGTTTGATGACTGGTAACATTTTTGTTAGTGTGAGTGACTTTTTTTTTTTTTAAACAATTTTCTTTCTTTTTTTTTTTTTTTTTTTTTTTAATTTTATTTATTTATTTGTCAGAGAGAACGAGGGAGAGAGAGCGAGCACAGGCAGACAGAATGGCAGGCAGAGGCAGAGGGAGAAGCAGGTTCCCTGACGAGCAAGGAGCCCGATGCGGGACTCGATCCCAGGACGCTGGGATCATGACCTGAGCCGAAGGCAGCTGCTTAACCAACTGAGCCACCCAGGTGTCCCTCTTTTTTTTTTTTTTTTTTAAGATTTTATTTATTTATTTGACAGAGAGGTCACAAGTAGGCAGAGAGGCAGGCAGAGAGAGAGGAGGAAGCAGGCTCCCTGCTGATCAGAGAGCCCGATGTGGGGCTCGATCCCAGGACCCTGGGATCATGAACTGAGCCGAAGGCAGAGGCTTTAACCCACTGAGCGACCCAGGTGCCCCGAGTGACTTCTTTTTATGCTGTGTTCACCTTACCATCCTTCCTGTCTAAAGAATAGTTGTGAATTTTTCATCAGTTTTGCGTAATTATATAGAAGTCCTTTTGGACTTAAAAAATAATTGAGCTAGGGATGCCTGGGTGGCTCAGTTGGTTGGATGACTGTCTTCGGCTCAGGTCATGATCCCGGGGTTCCGGGATCGAGTCCCACATTGGGCTCCCAGCTCCATGGGGAGTCTGCTTCTCCCTCTGACCTTCTCCTCGCTCATGCTCTCTCTCACTGTCTCTCTCTCAAATAAATAAATAAAATCTTTAAAAAAAATTGAGCTATAACTTGATAAGGATACTTTTTTTAAAAGGAAACATGATATGAAATTATTATGTTGACTAACACTGAGGACAATAACTGAAACATATTTAAGGAAGTATCATGTAGAAAGATGAATGACGGTTGGATATCTCTGTGCAGGCCTCACTGCTGTGGTAAAGCTTGATGGCAGATAATGATCACCAAGTGCCAAATTGTTGAATTGATAGCTCATAGCCCGTAGTATATGGCTTTGGCATTTCCAATGTTGGGATAGCCCCTGCAGCTTATGCTCTCTTGCATAAGTACTTAACTGCATAAGTAGCAAGTCCAGCCTTGCAGAAGGAGAGGAAATCCAAATGCAATCAGTCGTTTGGAGTAGAAGAGTTCATGAGAGTCACTAGATAGCAGTGGAGGCTGAAATTTTTTTTTTTTTTGACAGATTTTTTTTTTAATTTAATTTCTTTTCAGTGTAACAGAATTCATTGTTGATGCACCACACCCAGTACTCTATGCTATCCGTGCCCTCCATAATACCCACCACCAGGCTCCCCCAACCTCCCACCCCCAGCCCCTTCAAAACCCTCAGATTGTTTTTCAGAGTCCATAGTCTCTCATGGTTCACCTCCCCTTCCAATTTCCCTCAACTCCCTTCTCCTCTCCATCTCCCCATGTCCTCCATGTTATTTGTTATGCTCCACAAATAAGTGAAATCATATGATAATTGACTCTCTCTGCTTGACTTATTTCACTCAGCATAATCTCTTCCAGTCCCATCCATGTTGCTACAAAAGTTGGGTATTCGGGGCGCCTGGGTGGCTCAGTGGGTTAAAGCCTCTGCCTTTGGCTCAGGTCATGATCTCAGAGTCCTGGGATCGAGCCCCGCATCGGGCTCTCTGCTCTGCAGGGAGCCTGCTTCCTCCTCTCTCTCTCTCTCTGCCTGCCTCTCTGCCTACTTGTGATCTCTCTCTGTCAAATAAATAAATAAAATCTTAAAAAAAAAAAAAAAAGTTGGGTATTCATCCTTTCTGATGGAGGCATAATACTCCATAGTATATATGGACCACATCTTGCTTATCCATTCGTCTGTTGAAGGTCATCTTGGTTCTTTCCACAGTTTGGTTACCGTGGCCATTGCTGCTATAAACATTGGGGTATAGATGGCCCTTCTTTTCACTACATCTGTATCTTTGGGGTAAATACCCAGTAGTGCAATTGCAGGGTCATAGGGAAGCTCTATTTTTAATTTCTTAAGGAATTTCCACACTGTTTGGAGGCTGAATTTAACTATAAATGCTGCTTGCTGGGAATTCACATTCCTACTAAAAATGAAAACAAAAAACTGTAAAGTAAGCAAAAGATGGTTATTTTGTGCAGTATTTTTGTCTTGTGCTTTCCCCTTTTCTATTTTTTTTTTCATCCCTGGTTCATCCCTATAAACTAAGGCCTGTGGCCTGAGCCATCTATCTCCCTCTGCTTGCTTGGTCCTCATCTTGGCCCTTATCTTGGGCTTAGAAATTGTGTCCCCACTATATTTCCCCATTGAAATCCAGACATTATCAATACGAGACCTTACAGTCAATTCATTACTTTCATTATCTCATGGTTTAAAAGCAATGGGGAAGAGATGATGTCGAGATGATTTTAAAAGGACTTTGTCTTTAAGGAACAGTATAGTTCAGAACACTAATTATAGTTAAGGTATTGTGGAGCTTGGCAATGTGATAATATCTAACATATGCCCAACTGTGAGGTGCAGAAAGGTTCACTTTCCCCTGCCCACTGGGGGAACGTGTTAATCTCAGAGCTGGATCTCCAGCTTGAGCAGCTTTATTCCTGTGACGCCGATTCACCTTAACTGAGCTTAAAAGCCAAGAGAGGACCCAAGGATTGCACAACAGCCGACTTGACGCAACAAGTACACTGGCCCTTAGAGAGTCAGTCTTCAGTTTTGAACTGGAAAGATTTTCTCTAATCCTGAGCTGGTTTGTCTCTGATTCATTCAGTGGGCAAGATTGTGCCTGCGTCTTCCTGCTGCTGTAATACTCAGAGAGAGCTACCCAGAAATACGTATTATTTGTCAGTTGATCGGGATTTATATAACTCAGGGCTGCTGGGGATTTCAGCAGCACTTGAGCTATTTTGTGCCAAAATGCTGGCTGGGGCAAAAAAAAAAAAAAAAATGGAGTCAACCTCATTTTCTACACTTTATGCTAGTGAATTGCCTCCTGATGATTTATCATCTTTGTTTTTCTTTTGCGATTATGATAGGGCTGACTCCAGATAAATGGTTGGCAGTTTTATAGAGCTGAGGCAAAAAATCTAGTGAGGCTATTTCAAGGTCATTTTCATGGGCTGTCTTCTGGGGATCTGTCTTCAGTTTAAAACTGTTTGCTAGCAAAGCTAATATTCTTCCATGTCAAGTTAGTAAAAAAGAATGTATTTTCTATTGCTTAACATCAAAATTAAACATCATAATAGGACACATCATTTAGAAATCTATTCAGACTCTTTTCCTTTATGAAATATACACATCTTATTTATGGTATTTTCTTCAAAGAATTGTGTTTTCTAGCGTGGCTTGTGGGAATTTGAAACAGTGGAAATTTCTCCCCTTAGATATTGTTATGCTTAGCTAAATGAAATATTTAATAACTGATCTCGCCTCCCTATAAATCTTGTAGAGAAATTGGATTAAAATTAGTGAAAATAGAGAAAAAAATGACCAACTACAGGCATCCAGGATGCCCACAAACCCTGGGTTCCCCCTGAGAATTTTCAGCAGTTTTAATCACTCTGAGATTTATAGTAAGTGTTAGTCACTAATCTAGTGAACCTTTAAATGTTGAAATATGTGTGTGATTGATATATATATATATATATATATATATATATGATGTGTATATATATATATATAAATATAAATATATATATGTGAATATATTTGTATGTGTATGGTTAGAAAGCCCATGATTGTTCTTATTCATTTACTATACTTAAGTAACATTCAAAAAAGGATGTAGGTTTTGTTATTTTTCACTTAATCAACAGTAGGAAAAATGTTACATTAACTAGTTACTGTGGTTCCCAGAGGAAGCAATGTGTTCAGATAACTTACAGGCATATATGAGCATCAGAAATAAGCCTGTTTCTCTTTGTCAGTATAATGGGCCAGCCTGACTAACTCTCTAGTGTCACACTTGTGAGTCACCAACACAGTATACATTTGAGACCCTAATTATACACTTCCCACTTCAAAGGAGGTTATACCTGCCAAATGGAAACACAAGGAAGTAATAGCGTATTTTCTTTAGGATTTTATTGGTATTTTTGCTAGACTGTCCTCAAGTGGAATACAAAGGATATGTAATTTCGTTTCAGATAAAAAAGAACTTTGGGGTAAAATATTGTCTGTGTTTCCCCAAACTTTTGTCAGTGTTCTTGCCATTTTCTTGTTTGGGAATTTTGTATTCCTCTGGATGGGTATTTCATCTTAACAGATGGGAGCTTCTTTTCAGCCTGCAGAAGAGTGATTAATCCTAGCATGCCATCACTACTTCTTAAGATGCCAGAGCTACAGGCGATCATCCTGACCTAATGCATTATCGCTCACTGCCAGAATATCTTCGGCCTTGACATGCTGTCTTCCTCACCTTACTTTCCTCTTCCTTGGCACGTCTCTTGGGAAAATAGAACTGAAATGAAGGGCTTTATACAAACACAAGTTTTTAAGTTGTCTCTCTGATTCAAACCAAAGTCCTCTGTGTGAATTCTTAGCATGGTCTAGATTTTTTACCTCTTTACTAACTTTCATTTTCCAGTGCCTCAAATGTATAATTTTTGAATCACCTAAGTCTGTCCTAACCACCCGAATCAACATTCAAGTAGGTCATAGTGCCATCACGGGCATGGCCCCAGTTGCTTTTGAAAGCTGGTTACGCGACAATAAACAACTTGTGGTGTTTTCATTTCTCATGTTCTCATATAACAGGAAAGAAAACTTTTTTTGCCAAGGGGTTAGGAGAATTACCTTTTGGCTGGACCCCGAGTGGAAGGTTGCCAGTGAGTTCCTCCCGCGCAGTCACAGCTGCCCCCTCCTCCAGCTTCTTGTCATCTGTTCCTATGGAGTTCCCCATTCTCTTCCTCCCCCTCCACAAAACAAGACCTTAATTATATTTTTCCTGTGGTCAACATTGGCATGTTCTTGGCTGCATAATGTTTTGCTTATGGCATCAAAAGAACTTTTATCTCTTGTTCGTGAAAAATTTACATTCGTGTTCAATTTACGTCTGTCTTGATGGCATCTTACGCTGTGTGACTCTGACTGGTACTGGGAATGCCATTCTTCTCTGCTTCTGATGCTGTGGGGTTAACCCCTTATAACTCAGCCCTCTTACTGGACCAGTATAAGTAGTCAGTCTGTACAAACCAGACAGGTACTATCTGGTTTTCAAGTAGTTTTTAAATGTATGCAGGTCATGGGGCACCTGGGTGGCTCAGTGGGTTAAACCTCTGCCTTCGGCTCAGGTCATGATCCTAGGGTCCTGGGATCGAGCCCCGCATCGGGCTCTCTGCTCAGCAGGGAGCCTGCTTCCTCCTCTCTCTCTCTGCCTGCCTCTCTGCCTGCTTGTGATCTCTCTCTGTCAAATAAATAAACAAAATCTTAAAAAAAAAAAATGAATGCAGGTCACATGGTTTAAATAGTCAAGCATCCTGCAAAACATGTTCTAGCAATGGCAGATAGACTCCCCAGAGGAATGTCTTCTGCTTTTCATAGGCTCCTTTTAATTGTACATTCGCCCAACCACAGAACATTCTTACATGGTTGTTTCCTGACTTTTCTGGGGGAGGCATCATATCTGCACTTGATACTAAGGAAGATGAGGATTTCACTCTCTTCACTGCCCTACCCACCTGCAGTCGTCCTTTCGATTCTTCTAGCTAGACCACTGCATAGGGTTTCTCTTGCTGTGACTTTGCGCACGCCCTTCACAGTTCAGCTGTTGCTGGATTACTCTTCTTCTCCTGAACATCATTTGATCTTTGGGGTTAATGTTTCATAATTTAAATTTCCTAATTTACCCCTTTTTGTTGCTGTTCTTGTCTGTGCCTTAACACGACTCAGTACCAACCTTTTCCTTCATTATGTAATTCTTTTAATACAAAAACTTGAGGACTTCTTATCATATATCAGATGATGCTATCATAGTGACAAGCCTTCTAGGCCAGCGGTACAGCTGACAATGTGAGATATTTACAGTATCTTTTCTCCACTGTCCCAGAGAGTCCTGTTGTCCATCTCCTATTTTTTTTCTCTTTTTCCTGGGATCTCATGACTTGATAAGACCATGAGATCATGAGGTATTCTCTCATTTTGGTGGAGCATCGGCTTCAGGAGCTTTTTAGAAAAGAGTGTGTTAGAAACATTTTTGAGGCCTCATATGTCTCAAAATACGTTTATTCCGCTTTTACGCTTAGTTGACAGTTTGAACCCCAGACTTAGAGTTTGGAAACCATTTTCCATCAGAATTTTGAAGAAATTTCTTCTGGTTTTTGGTATTCCTGTTGAGCAATTTAATGTCATTCTGGGGTGCCTGGGTGGCACGGTCAGTTAAGCGGCTGCCTTGGGCTCAGGTCATGGTCCCAGGGTCCTGGGATCGAATCCTGCATCAGACTCCTTGCTCAGCGGGGAGTCTGCTTCCCCCCTCTCCCTCTGACTGCCACTCCCCCCTGCTGGTGAGCTCTCTCTTTCTCTGTGTCAAAAAATAAATAAATAAAAATCTTTAATGTCATTCTGTTTTTTGATAGTTTATATGTGATTTAGGTTTTTGCCCCTGAAACTGGCCGATAACTGCTTTGTTCCCAGCATTGGGATTACACGAGAACGTCAGCCTCTTATCGTCTTACTGTGGGCCCACTTTGAATCCTTGTTTGCGGATGTCTCTTTACTGAGAAACTCATGTCCTTCAACTCTGTAAAATGTTTCTTGAAATTTTTAAATCATTTTTTTTTCCTTTAAAAAAAATTATCAGGGCATCTGGCTGGCTCAGTCTGTGGAATATGGGACTCTTGATCTCAGGTTATGAGTTTGAGCCCTCCTTTGGGTATAGAGATTATTTTTTTAAAAAATAAAATCTTAAAAAAATTCTCATTAAAATTAGTATTTGGACATTTGACTGGAGTGCCCTTTTTCTTATTTTTTTTGCTCCTATGTTTTGTGTCTCTTTTTCTTGAATTTTTTTTCTAGTTTCTGAGAGAGAGTCTCAGCTTTCTTTTTCAACTCTTCTATTGAGTTTTTGACTTTTTCTATCATAGTTTTCATTTCCAAGAACTCTTTTTGTTCATGAAATGTTTCTTCTTTTTTTAACATTTTATTTTTCCTTTCTTCCTCCTCCTCCTTTCTTACAGTTGCAGTGTCTGCTTATCTCTCTAAAGGTATTTATGATGGGATTTTTGTGAAGTTTCTCATTCAGCCTCCCCCACCCCCCACCCCTTTCCACATCCAAACTTATTCTCGGAAAGAAGAGAGGAAGGTGAACTCCTTTTGAATTGAACCCTACATTTACCTTTAATTTAGTCATATTCTTCTTCTGCCTCTTCTGACCTCTGGTTTGTCATCTTCACTTTTCAACAGTGTATGATCCTTGCTTTGTTTAGGATCTGGTTCCAGTGGCCCCCATCTGGTTCAGTTGATAAAATATGGGACTCTTGATCTCGGAGTCATGAGCTCAGGCCCCACACTGGGCATAGAGATTACTTAAAAAAAAAAAAATGAAAATAAAAAAAATAAGATCTGACTCCAAACTGACCTTCCACAAGAAGTCTTTCTTGAGTCTGCTAAAGGTAGGAAACTCCATATATGCATATCCCTACATCCTCTGAAGTCCTTTCAGGGGTTCTACAAATTCAAAACTATTTTCGTTATAACTAAGATTTGTTTTGCCTCTTTTACATGTTCACTCATGGTTTATGGTCATTTCCTAGAGGCTACATGATGTGTGATAGCACAACAGATTGCAAACAGTGGATATGGGAATCCATCTGTCTGCTATTAAGCCAGGCATTAAAGAGATTAAACAAAGCCTGTCTTCACACTAATTTTTTTTAATTTGATAAATATTTTTAAATTTTGTTTTAATTTCTATAAAGTAAGTATCCATAGTTATAACCTTCTTACACAAGAAAGCTCTGGAATCCTCAGTACTTTTCAAGGGTGGCAAGGGGTCATGAGACCAAAAAGATTGGGAACATCTGCTCTGAAGCCATAAGTATACATATATAGTTCATGATATATATTAAATATTTAAGTGCCCTGGAATAACTTATCTTGTAAAATGAAATAAGTGTCAATACACATGTGAAGAAAAGGAAATCTTCATGAAATATTGGTGGGGGGGCGCCTGGGTGGCTCAGTGGGTTAGGCCGCTGCCTTCGGCTCAGGTCATGATCCCAGGTCCTGGGTTCGAGCCCCGCGTCGGCTTTCTGCTCGGTGGGGAGCCTGCTTTCTCCTCTCTCTCTCTGCCTGCCTCTCTGCTTACTTGTGATTTCTCTCTGTCAAATAAATAAATAAAATCTTTAGGAAAAAAAAAAAAGAAATATTGGTGGGAATGTAGAGTGGCATAGCCACTATGAAAAACAGGATGAAATTTCCTCAGAAATGTAAAGGGGCACCTGGGTGACTGAATTGATTAAGTGGCTGACTCTTGATTTCAGCTCAGGTCCTCATCTCAGGGTCCTGGGATCCAGCCCCAGTTGGACTCCATACTCAGCAGGGAGTTAGCTAGAGGATTTTCCCTTTCTCTCTTTTCCCATGAGCCCCACCCCTGCCACACACGCTCTCTCTCAAATAAATAAATAAATCTTTTTTAAATTTTTAAAATAAACTTCCATATGATTCAGTGATTCTACTACTGGGTATTTATCTTAAGAAAATGAAAACAGGGGCACCTGGGTGGCTCAGTAGGTTAAAGCCTCTGCTGTCGGCTCAGGTCATGATCCCAGGGTCCTGGGATCTAGCCCCACATCGGCTCTCTGCTCAGCGGGGAGCCTGCTTCCCTTCCTCTCTCTCTGCCTACTTGTGATCTCTGTCTGTCAAATAAATAAATTAAATCTTAAAAAAAAAAGAAAAAAAAGAAAATGAAAACAGTAATTTGAAAAGATAGAGGCACCCCCATGTTCATTGCAGCATTATTTACAATAGCCAAGGTATGGAAGCAACCTAAGTATCCATTGATGGATGAATGGATAAAGAAAATGTGGTATATACATATATACCATAGAATATTATTGAGCCGTAAAGAGAAGGAAATCTTATTGTTTGGGACAAACGGGTAGACCTTGAGGGCATTATGATAAATGAAATAAGTCAGACAGAAAAACACAAACACCATATGATCTTAGTTATGCGTGGAATCTTCTAAGACAAAACAAAAACCCCAAACTCATACACACAGAGAACAGACTAGTGGTTGCCAGAGACAGGGAGTGGAGGGGCTGGCAAAATGGGTGAAGGTAGTCAGAAGGAACAAACTTCCAGAAATGAAAAAAGTAAGTTCCAGGGATGTGATGTACCGCTTGGTGACTCTAGTTAATGATACTGTATGGTACAATAGAAAATTGCTGGTAAGCTAGATCTTAAAAGTTCTCATCACAAGAAAAAAGAATTCTAACTGTGTATGGTGGTGGATGTTAACTAGACTTACCGTGGTAATCATTTTGCAAAATATACAAACATTGAATCATGCTGCGCATCTGAAACTAATGTGTCAGTTATATAATTGATATATTGATAACTGAAACTAGTGTATGTCAGTAATAAGAAAAATAATAGTAAATAATAAAGAAATGTCCCTCTTCATTTCCTCGCTCCTAATCTTTATTTTGTTAATTGTATATTCTCCTTTATTCTTAGGCAATTCTCCCCAAGTCATTTTCTTTATCCTAAATAAAACAAAATTTTAAGTTTTGATTGTTATACTTTATTTTTTCTCAAGTGGTTAGGGTTAATAGATTACATTGGCCTATCCTACAAATGACAGAAATGATCAGTTATCAATTTTATTATGTATTAGTTCGACTTTTAACATATTTTATATATAAATATTTTTTAACATATTTTTGTGACCCCTTTAAATAGAAAATAAATCGTGTGATTGAGTAAATGTTTCAACAAGGGGTTTCGGAACATGTAAATCTAATAAAAAGTTAGTTGTCTTGCAACTTTTAAAATAACCACACTCTCAAATAAAGAATAATGAACAAAGGAAATGTACGGTTGCATCGGGGAATAGGTTCTATAAATAAAAGGAATATTTTGTAACTTATTTATTTTAGATGAAAAAGAGAAATTCGAACCCACAGTCTTCAGGGATACACTTGTCCAGGGGCTTAATGAAGCTGGTGATGACCTTGAAGCTGTAGCCAAGTTTCTGGATTCCACAGGCTCGAGATTAGATTATCGTCGCTATGCAGACACACTCTTCGATATCCTGGTGGCTGGCAGTATGCTTGGTAAGCCATGTGTTATCGATTCTTCCTCTAGTACTTTCCCTTCCATTGGAGTATTTCCTTGTAAGATAGAATCTTTATAAATTCACGTTAATGAGACTTGATAAAAAAACAAAAATGGGAGCCTCTACAATTTTTACCTACTTTGCAGTTTGGAATGGTAGTAGCAGGGCTGTAGAAACAGTTAGTGGTTAAGAAAGGCTTAGAAATATCAGTTTTTATGGATGTCATAGCATGGCCACTTTGCTTTACAGCCAAAGGCCAGCTGCTCATGAGTCCCTAATTCTTACATGCTTCTGGAGCAGATATAGGAGGAGTAAGTAATTTCTGTAGTAGAGTATAACTCTGTGCGTGTCTGCTGGTTCCTTCCGGTGTATTTAATTCACCCCCAAAGTCCACAGCACCTTTCTTTTGAAGCCCAGCCTTTTTTCATGTGGTGAAATGTAACTATTAACAAATTTAAAAGTAATTCTCTGTTTTTCATTAAATGCTTTTTCAGGGGCGCCTGGGTGGCTCAGTGGGTTAAGCCGCTGCCTTCGGCTCAGGTCATGATCTCGGAGTCCTGGGATCGAGCCCCACATCGGGCTCTCTGCTCTCTTGGGGAGCCTGCTTCCTCCTCTCTCTCTGCCTGCCTCTCTGCCTGCTTGTGATCTCTGTCAAATAAAATAAATAAATAAATAAATAAATAAATGCTTTTTCATCCGTAAATAAGAAAATGTCAGAAATACAGTTCAAATCTGGTTTTTAAAAAATGAGTAGTTGTGAGCATATAGGTAAAAGGAGTAAGGGTAGAAGTTCTAAAATTATTAAAGGTACGTTAAAAAAGCAAAATAAAAATTATGGAGCAGAGGCATCAAGGAAGAAAGCTTTAGAATACTCTTTCAGTGAAATGGTATGTTGATCTAAATGGTGATTAGATGCCATAATGACCCATTGTTTCTCTCTTCGTTATTCTTAGAACTTAGTTTTTATAATTAGTTCCTGTGGTAACCATAAATCAAGAGAAGTGGTCAGATCCCTTAGGCCAGTGATTTTCAGCTGCCTCGGGGGCATTTGCAAGTGTGTAGAAATGTTTGGGTTGCTACAAGACTTGGTAGTGGAGGGAGGTGTGCCACCTATTTTGCTCTGCAAGGGCTATTCAATATAATGAAAAATGGCCCTGTCCAGTGTGGTATCAGTGCCTTTCTTTGAGAAATACTGCTTAATGGGGGCCTCAGTGGCTCAGTCGTAAGTGTCTGCCTTCAGCTCAGCTCATGATCCCAGCGTCCTGGGATCGCTGTCCCATATCGGGCTCCTGCTCAGTGGGGAGCCTGCTTCTCCATCTCCAGCTTCCCGGTGTTTGTGTTCCCTCTCTTGCTATCTCTCTCTGTCATAAATAAATAAAATCTTAAAAAAAAAAAAAAAAAGGAAAGACAAAGAAACACTGTTTAAGCCATCCTATTTAAGGACAAGGTACGTACTTTCATGCATTTTTAGGTAGAGCCACACTTTAAAAATTCTTCCCTCTGAGAAATCTCTCCATTGGGGTACGTGGCTCCACCTACTAGCTGGCCCCCTTTTGATCTGTACTGCTGCTTTTCACCACATACCTGGTTGGTTTCATTACTGTTATTGTTCTTAAAGATCTTATATTATCACGGCTGATAATTCAAGTCCAAGTATAAGAGCTATGTGTATTGTGTTCAAATCTCACTTCCCAGAGATAACTTGTTAATATTTTGATTAATTCCCTTCTAGAAATCTCTTTACCCACATATGCTAATTTGTAAGAATAGGGTGATATTATACAAGTATGATACTCTGTATGGCTCTCATATTTACTCAACAAAATGTTGTTGGCTCTCATGCCTATGGGTGTTACCTTGGATGATTCCAAAAAGAACCAGAATCATACTGATTTTGAAGCATATTTAATTTGTTCCTAGTTTTCTTTATTATGAATAGTTAGTATCTGTATACACATAGCTTTGTACTTTTATCTGATTATATCTTTATATATTTAGTAAGGGATTAATGAATTGAAGTATAGAGCTAGAGCTATCTTTATCTATCTTTGTCTACCTATCAGAGAAAGAAGACCAGCCCTCAGAAGGAATATTCTAATTAATGTTTTATCAAAAATCGTGTGTTCCTACAAGTTTACCTATACCTTTAGCAATAATATTAGGTACTGTCAAACTTGTCAGTTTTTTTTAAATTTTGCCCATTAGGTAAGTGATGTTTTCATTCACAAACTTTAAGTCAATAGTGAAGTTGAACATTTTCTGATGCGATGATTGGCTTTTCCTATTTCATTAATTATGATATATTTTTATTGAGGTACTGGTAAGTTCTACACAAGAATAGTCTTCAGCGAGTTTCAGTTCTTTCCAAAGTCACTCATGACTTCAGTAGTCAATTCCTGTAGACCTTTTTCAGTTCTTAATGTCCTCTTGGCAGCTCCTGCTGACCCTCTGTCATTCTGGAAATGGTTTACTTTCTTCCCTGGCGTGAGACCATTTCAACTTCGATTTCTCTGGATGCCTTTCACATGACTCTTGGGTTTCCATACTTACTGCCCCCACATATGGATTAAATTATCTGTGCACTTTGCATTGATAATCTCAAATCTTCATTAACCATCTATATTATGATGATCAGCAAATTTATATCTGCAGTCCAGATTTTGCCCTTTCACTCCACATCTGTATATCCAAAAAGGTAGGGCAGCACGTATGGTAAGACTTAGGAGCACAGCTGGCCGAACCCCCAGATATCTCTGAGGCCAGACCTATGATGTAATGAAGAAAGCCAGCCAGGCATGTTCTTTTTACATAAACACTTTGTTTACTTGGTGAGTATGGGAATTGTCTTCATAGCCACAAAAAAAAAAAATTTACCTTCTTCCATTGTTCTTAAAACAGTAGTCATCCTGGTTTTTTAGTTGTGTTTTTTGAAGAGTAGTTAAAAGAAATATTTTCTTTTGCTTATATTTTGAGGAAAACAGCAGGCTTACCAAAATTTTAGAAAGGGCAATTAACACTTGAGTCCGGTATCAGGGGAAAAGAAATTAACAAGCTGTAGCAATATTATTAATGTGTAACAAATGTTTTGTAAAAGAATGCAGTTTTTAAAACTTACCTCTTAAGAGATAACACTAGAGTTTCAAAATCAGACGTTTCAGTTATATACTTCTGTGAGATAGGAGTCATTAGCCCAGAGTTTTTAGAAGATTATCATCTTAATAAAATTTTGTTCCAGGTGGTTGTATTCATTACAGAGGGCTAATTAAAATCTTATGCCTAAATTAATTGCATGAAAATAGATTCCTGAAAGAGCTGACTTTTCTAAAAAGTAATTTGCTTATAAAATGATATGCTGGAGTCTGAAAAAGGTTGACTAGGTATAGCACTTTCATCCAAAGATCTGAAATCACAAGTTAAATCAAGATACTTACATAAATGCTTAAAAGAAGTGGCTGGCACACATATATGTTCGTCAAATACTTGTTGAGTGTTTGAAAGGCATTCGTTGGTTTATTCAAACTCCCTACCCTAATTACAATGAAGGAGAATCAGAAAACAAAAACACCTAGTGTTAATTCTTTTCTTCTAATCAACCAGGGTTTGTAATGGCCACCATTGAAACTTAGAGGAGAAGCCTTTGAATGTGCAAATTTGAATCACAGGAAAAAGAGACATCCTTTTGTTCTAGTCCATTTATTCCATGATGTTGTATAGGCCGTGGGGATAAAAGATGAGAGAGAATAAAATACACTCTTTGCTAACCAACACAGCTGCCAGGTCATCAAATACAAATAGGAAGGAGTCGGAATGTAGACTGTTCAACCCTGCGTGGATAGTAGCGTTAGTGGAGGAGGGAACAGGTTTCAAACCTATTCAAGTAGAAACTAACAAGATCTGCTCTAAGAGCCAAGTCTGGCCAACCTCAGCGCTGGTGAGCTGGAGTCCCGCAAAATATTATTAAGCCTGATAAACTGAACTATGTCCCAGTGTGAGACATATCAGGAACTACATGGAGAATAATTGAGTCCAGACTTAAAGTGATAGGATCTTATAGTGATAGGGTCCTGGTAGAACATTACTCTCACACACTATGGTGGTACTATAAAATGGATCAACTGAATTGCTTTCTATTAGAAATAGACACAAATATGTAACAACATATGCATCTCCACATGTACCCTATCTTATGAATTTTTATGTGATTCTAGATTTTTACATCTAGTTTTACTGTTCTCCTAGATGTACAGGAATTGATCTGTTCTGCAAATCCTCCTTTCATTTCAGTATTGTCTTAATCATTATCTTTCTCTTTTCAGCCCCTGGAGGAACACGCATAGATGATGGTGACAAGACCAAGATGACCAACCACTGTGTGTTTTCAGCAAATGAAGATCATGAAACCATCCGAAATTATGCTCAGGTAGAGCCCCTCATTTAGAGATTGTTGTGTAAGAAGGGAAACATTTGAGCAGAATTTGGGTAACTGGGTTCAGAAATTCTACAGGCTACTTTTTTAATAGGAATGTTAGATAGCTCTTAAACCTATGAAAAGATACTCAACTGCATTCATAATAAGGCAGTGGACATTAAAACTTTGCCAAAGTAGGCTTTTTTTACTTCTTACCTATACAGAACACAGAGGATCAGATGCTCACATAAATTCTCTTGGGAGTATAAATTGGTACAATGTTTAGGGAGAGCAGTTTGGTACTGTCTTTTAAAACTAAAACTACACACTTCCTTTGACCCCCAGCCTTTCCATGTCTAGGACCTTATCCTGCAGATACGCTGAAGGTCAGGAAGTGGTGGAACTGTAGAATGGTGGTGGAAATGTAGCCTGGTAAACATGACCTTGTAAGGCTGAACATACATGCATCGTGACTAGTCAGTTTAAGATTGGTGTCTTTGTATTCTGTCACTGGCTCTTACAGTCAGTTGTTATTCTCAGCTACACTATGATTGCAAGTCCCAGGACTCGAGTGACTGTGTAAACTGGAAATCAAGTTTGCTGGATTTTAATACCATTTATTCTTTTTCCTTACTGCATTCTAGTTGCCGGCCTGAGTCATTACTCTTTCCTCATGGGGCAATAGTGTCATTTTTACTCTTGGACTCCATCTTGATCATATTAAGGGATAAGCATACTAAAAGTTTTAGATGAGAGCTTATTATGTAGCTATAAGTGAAAGGAATTAGATTCAGAAATCATTTCCAGTTATAATAAAAAATAATCAACATTTATAAAATCTCTTATTTAAATAAGAACATTGTATTATTCTATTCAGGCTACCATAACAAAATACTGTAGACTGGATGACTTTAATGGTAGAATTTTATTATTCCCAGTTGGGAAGGCTGGGGAGGCAGATCACGGTGTCAGCCAGTTTGGTTCCCGGTACAGTCTCTTCTGGCTCTTAGAAGGCAATCAGTCATATCAGATTAGGGTCTCCCTAACGGCCTCATTTAACCACCTTTTAAAGTCCCTACTTGCAAATACAGTCACATTGGAGGTTAGGGCTTCAACATAGGAACTTAGTAGGAACACAAACATTCAGACCATAGCAAACATCATTCCAGTTAAAAAAAACAAAAAAACAAAAAAAAAACCAGCCCAGAATTCTACCGGCACAGTGGCAAACCTTGCTTGAATGATCTGACTAGATTTTGAGGGCTAGTAATCTTTTATTACCTTTAAGTTATACCAATTTTTGCTTGTCTGCCAAAAAACTTGCTCGTGTAGGCCTAAGAGTAGGATATCCCTGAAGTCTGCTCTTATCTCCATCATAGCCGTGGTCTTCGTGATGATATCTACAACTCCCTTCATTTCCATTTTTAATCTCTGCGTTTCACAGTTTTAACATTATTATATTTCCATCAAAGTTATTTTTGGTTTCTTAACCTATTTTACTCCTGACTGAATTTCTTTTATTCTACATGGATGTATTCATCCCCCCAACCTTTCCCCAGGTTATAATAACCCCTTTGAAATCCTTCCAATTTTTTTTATCACAGAATGCACACGTTTAAGTACAATTTTCTATTATTATTAGAGGTCCATGTTGTGGTTGTGGTGAGTTTCTACACCTATTGTCTTTTAGAATTGTTTATATGATATTGAACAGTTCTCTTTTATGTTTAGGTCTTCAATAAACTCATCAGGAGATATAAGTATTTGGAAAAAGCATTTGAGGATGAAATGAAAAAGGTAAAAATTCAAATGTGATGTCTTACCTGTTTAATGAAATGGAGGGGGACAAAAATTTTGCATGTACAGTGATAGCGCTGAAGTACCATGAACATAGTAAGCTTTTAATAAATATGTCGAATGAATGAGTGCAACGGGTCATTAGCTAATAGCTATAGGAAAATATACACGATTAGCCTAGACTTTGTTCATTCATGTTTAATGTAAGATAGCCTGCTTTGCTCCATAGGAATGGTTTTATAGCATCTGATCCCAGACTTTGAGGGCTTCAAGTAAAAACTAGAGATACCAAAATATGCAAGAAAAATGATTATATCAAGCAAAGAGTCAAGGTGTGGTGATTTAATCAGTTAAAGCAAGTGGAAGAATGTATGGATAGCAGCTAATACCCAGCAACATTTTTTAATTTCCAAAAACACAGTTTAGCAAAGGGGATAAAAGCATTTCTTGGGAGATAATATATGAGTGTCAATGTCAATGGTGTTTCTCATCTGTAAAACAGCTGCCGTAAGATGACATACCTCATAGTTTTGTGCAAATAAACCAGATGACCTATAAGGTGGTGAATACTTAAGTGACCTCTAGCAAGTCAGGAAAAGAAATAGTCACACCTCATTTAAAAAAGCCCTCCTTTCAGTAATTGCAACATGCGCCCTCTTCCAGTTTCTAACTCTTGGGTGTTTACATATAGTACCTACCCCCATTAACTTATTACAGATTTGTGTGTTGCTTTTTATTGTTTCCAATTTTAGGTATCTGCCTAAATTATACACCAAGGGAAAAAGGAACCGTAACATCTACTTTGCTACATACTTGCCTCCCGCTATTCAGGGTAAATCCATACTGTTAGAAAAAAAAAAAAAGTGGATCCATACATAAGGGAAGATCTTGACAGTAAAATCATTCCTTAAACAATGAAGGGTGGCCACTTGAATTGATTAGGGAGAATGTCCCTGACAAGTTGGAGAAGGTGCAAAGCAGCCATTTGGTTGTTTAACCTCAGGCATATTACTTAAATTCTGTGTGCCTCAGTTTACTTTTCTGTGAAATGAGGATCAAGGCTTTTGTAGGTATTAACACAGAGAAAGGAATCATAAAAATAGCTGGTACCCTTGACAAGTTTTAGCTATTACAAATGTATAATTCAGGTAAAACAATACGTGTCTATATATATGTATATATATATATACATATATATGTATATATAGTTATATAGTTATTTATAATATGGAGACCTATATAAGTGCATTGAAAAATCTGGAAGGACACCCATTAAATAGCTAATAATCTTAATTCTAAGGAAGCAGGGTTAGAGAGGAGATCACATTTTTATTATTCTGTAGCGGTCGATTTTATTCTTCCTATTGTATATTAAAACTTTTTTAAATGGTAAAAAAAAAAAAATGTGATCCATTACATTACTAGGTGCCTACAAAATAACAAGCACTTGATTAAATAAAGGAGAGGAAATAATAGGGGGAAATTATGTAAAGCATTTAAATAAGCACTTTACCACTTTTGTCTAAGAATACCATTCATATTTTTACTTCGCTTAGCTCATTTGTACCTTGAAAATTTCCTTAGCTATTATATTCATGTGATGAATATGCTTTGAAGAACTATTTATTTTTCACAATATATCCATTTTTCAAGGAATGTTCTGGAATACACACAGCATCTGATTTTAACATTGATTAATATAATTGACCAGGGGCACCTGGGTGGCTCAGTGGGTTAAAGCCTCTGCCTTCAGCTCAGGTCATGATCCCAGGGTCCTGGGATCAAGCCCCGCATCAGGCTCTCTGCTCAGCAGGGAGGCTGCTTCCTCCTCTCTCTCTGCCTGCTTCTCTGCCTACTTGTGATCTCCATCTGTCAAATAAATTAAATAAAATCTTTAAAAATATATATGTAATTGACCAATGTGAATATTAATTTAAAAAATCTATCTTTTGCACTATTTTGTTATAATGGAGTATTTTTAATGAATGTGAGTATATTGATGTGCTTCAAAAGTAGTGTTTAAAAGTTTATTTTGGAAGCCGTTTCTCATTATTAATTTGAATCTTTTTTTTTTTTTTTTTTTTTTTTAGATTTTATTTATTTATTTGACAGAGAGAGATCACAAGTAGACGGAGAGGCAGGCAGAGAGAGAGAGAGAGGGAAGCAGGCTTCTCGCTGAGCAGAGAGCCCGATGTGGGACTCGATCCCAGTACCCTGAGATCATGACCTGAGCCGAAGGCAGCGGCTTAACCCACTGAGCCACCCAGGCGCCCTATTCATTTGAATCTTAATCATCTTTACAATCAGAGGAAAAGTTGAAAGTAATGAGAAGGGTCTATGATTTTCTCAGTCCTTTTACTCTGCCTTGTTCCTGGTATTCCCTGGAGCTTCACCCATTGATGCTCTCATTCCCTTGGTGTTTTCTTACAACTTTGTCTTTAATTCATTGAGACTTTAATAGGCATAACCTGGGAGTGAAATGGACTAGTTCAATTCCAGTTCTGCCGCTTACTCATAATACAAATATTTAGAATCAGATAATTTCTCTTAATGTAATAATTCTTTAACTGTCTGGGATAGTAAATTAATATTGCCCTATGGGCTGCACAGAGTAAATGGCATTTGGTTGGTGCAAAGTAGTGAAAAAGTCAGCAAGGCCCCACCCAATAGTGATAGTGAGCCCTGGGGATCTTGGTAACATGCCCCAGGACTATGAAACAGAGAAGATAGTCATGGAATCGAGTCAACCCATTAGGTTGGGGAACCTTAGGAAAGAGGAGGGCATTGCTAAATATTCTTAGAATTAAAAATGGAAAGTGGGGTATAATCCCCTTTGCTTTGGTTTTCCTGTAACCTTTCTAGGGTTGCTACTTTTTTGATTTCCCCTCCAAAATTGCTCTTTCCAACTTACATCAGAGGCCTTTTCTCCATTAAGAACTTGGGTCAGATCCTCCATTACCTCATCACCAGGGCGGCAAAGCTACGTGATCCAAGAAATAGCAAGTTTGAGTCTTGTTATTTTTATAAGAGCATCAAGAACTTAGAAAACCTTTCTCACCCAACACTCTTGTCTTAAAGAATATTACATGCTCTGAATTCAGACAAGTGAATGCTGATGTCAAAACTTACGGACTTTTTCCTGTTTTTTGTTCATTGTGCTAGAACAAGCCCAAAGAAAATGAATAGATGTAGTGGGGGGGACAGAGGCACCCCCAAAAATGAAAAATGTGAAGGACAATAATGTATTTCAGTAAATATTATGCTCATTATGTAAAACTTACCCTTAGTCCTGTACAAAGTCAAATGTAAATTTTTTATGTAACCTATTCACACTGTTCTCCAAATATCTCTTTTTGTTCCCATGGATGTTATCTATAGCTATGTGTAGGTAAACTTGGAAGAAAGGAACCATGCCTGAGAAAGTCACTTTCCTTAGCATCCAGTTTCTTATTGAACCTATGTATGTGTTTCTAATGAATAATAACGCTGGTTGTTCACATCTAGCCATGCATGGATGTTCTGATCGTTCTTTTCCTACTTTAGTCCTTTGCTTTATAGACATGGTTTCTTTTGTTTGACCCACAGCTTCTCCTCTTCCTTAAAGCCTTTTCCGAAACAGAGCAGACAAAGCTGGCAATGCTGTCCGGGATCCTGCTGGGCAATGGCACCCTTCCCGCCACCATCCTTACCAGTCTGTTCACCGACAGCCTAGTCAAAGAAGGTAAGCACTCTCATGTTTTCTTACCTGGCAAATGTGAAAAGTAAAGCCACACATGCTTAGGAAAATACCAGCATCACTTCTTCCTGTGATCTGCTACCCACCCATCCTCCATGTAAGAGATTTTCTGTTTATCTTTAAACAGTAAGAATTGTACATGTTTATTGTGGGGAATTGGAAGAAAGAATATGCATACTTTTGTACAAAGACAAAGAAAAATCAATAATAAACTGAAATTTGAGGTGTACGACTTAATGCCTAGGTTGGATACCCTGAAGTTGTTGTAGTCTAAGCCATTTCTCTCCATTTAGTTGTCACTAGCATATTTTGCTGAGAAATGCTTCATTGTGCTTTGTGGGACATTTAACCTTTTTGCCCTCGGACACAAAATGCCCACATGTAGCACCCACCTCTATTTAGTATAACGAAAAGGCCCCTTCTTGTTTCCAAATGCCCCACTCCCCTGCCCTGAATGTTTATTTCCCTGTTAGAAACATTCTTCTAAACCATTAATTCTCAAAATCTTGTGCTCAGATGTTCATTTTGATCACATTTTAAGATATTCATTATCTCAGTTTTAGAAAAAAGTCCAGATGGTTGCATCAAAGTCTTGCTTTAATTTTAAGGCATTAAGAATTTTGATAGGCATGTATACAATCATTTGGTTAGCGAATACAACAAAAGTGGGCTCTTGGAGGAGGATAATGATATTCGAGTTATAATGTAACACAAAACAAAGAGTTATTTTTTTCTTAAAAATAAAGGAGCTTTTGTGAAAACATCTGTTTCTTCTTAGAACTTAGTTTTTCTCCTACAAATGTTGAAGTCCCAGCCTCATTTATGCCTGCAGTGAAATGGATTATAGTTTTCTTTTGGCTGAAAAAAGATTAGTAAATTGAGAGTCAAGCGATATTATTTAGAGATTTTCTATAGTTTTTGGCGAAACATAGCTTAGATTTATGATAATTCTGATTCTGTGATTGTTACTAATATGTTGCTGATATTATGTTGCTAATATTATGACATTTTGAAGTGTTTTCCTGAAGAGAATTGGTGATATTGCACATCTTATTGATGTTGTGAGCCATTTTCACACTTAGATAAATCACGTAAAATGTAAAGAGTATATGTTAATTAGATTATCCTAGCCTTTATAACAGAAAATACTTGTCTTTCTGGTTGTATTAAATCCTACATGAGATCTACAAGTTCCTTTGTAATATATCAAAAATTATTAGATAGATAGATGGACAATGATGAAGCAAGCATAAAAATATTAAAATTTAGATAGTAGGTATATGAGTGAATAAATTCAATTTATTCAATTTTTTGTATATTTTTGTATATTTAAAATTTCTTATATTGAAATTTGAGGAAAGGGAGAGAAGGAAAATACATTTGCTATGGAAATGATGTAGTGCTTGTATCATACAGTTTTTTCTTACACTCTATACCATCTTTAGAAATTAGAGGCTTAAACTTTTGCTTCCTAAATAGGAACATATTAATTCAAATTACCCTTTTTTCCCAACTCTGCACCCAACAAATAGCTAAGGAGAATAAGATTATCCCACCAAGGAAAATCTTGAGTACAGAGAAATTCTCCAGATTTTCTAATAAGAAACACTGTTAATGCAAAGTGATAGGTTTAGCCAAGATTTAGATTCTCAGTTTAAAATATTGTAATGCTTTGTTTCTAGTGAAATACAGATTATACCACATTTTAATTTTTATTTTGATTTAAAGACATAAATATATACTAAATTTTACACTGACTTGGTGAATTCATGTCAACAAATATAAAATCCTCCAAGTTGTATCACCTGTGTTATTGTCCTAGCCATGGTTTCTGGTTTTGTTTGTTTGTTTGTTTGTTTTGTTTTTTGGCTAGTTCCTCTGCTTATTCAAATAAAGAAAATTTGACAAAGTTGATGTTTATATAAATGATATATCAACTGGACACTTTTACTTGCAACTAACTCAAAGACAAGACTTAAAATTGCTATATAAGAACATTTGTTGGCATATAAGAACATTTATTTCTTATGTAACAAAAAAATGTAAAAGTCGGGTAGACTTCAGGGTGAAACAACAATGGCATCCGGGTCTTGAATGTTTTATCCCATAATTTCTCACTACCATTCATAGCATCAACTTCACTCCAAGGATGATTTCCCTAGTAATTATAAGATGTCTGCTGGTATAGTTATGGCACATGCTTTCTTTTTTCTTTTTTTTTTTTTTTTAAAGATTTTATTTATTTATTTGACAGAGAGAGATCACAAGCAGGCAGAGAGGCAGGCAGAGAGAGAGGAGGAAGCAGGCTCCCTGCTGAGCAGAGAGCCCGATGCGGGGCTCGATCCCAGGACCCCGAGATCATGACCCGAGCCGAAGGCAGCGGCTCAACCCACTGAGCCACCCAGGCGCCCCAGGCACATGCTTTCTTGTTCAAATTGAGTGGAAGAGTAATTTTCAACATAGGATAATCTATCTTGCCTTCAGCTGATTGGCTGCCATAAGCCACATGACCAGTTTTGGCCTGGTAGCAGTTGCCAGGGAGATGCTCTGGGCAGATGGGCTTCTGCTGAGGACTCTAAACGAATCATTGCAGAAGGAGGTTGTACCAGAACTTAGGCTAGAAGTCACCTGGCCTAACCAAAATTGAAATTCTCTTAGGAAAGAGGAAAGGGGAGTAGAGCTTCTTAGATCAAAAATAGTGAAGCATTCACTTGAGAAAAATCAGTTTAATATTTCAACTACATTTGAACTGTTCATTAAGTAAATGTAACATTACCTTGGAAAGTTGAAGTGTTCACAGGAGAACTGTCTACTAATGATAATTACTTATATTTGGAAATAAATGCTAATGTCGGTATGGATATGTAGTTCAGTGGTTTTCTGATTAACATAGCTCTTTTAATCATCTAAAAATATTGAGAAAAAAGTTCAATTTGAAACAGCATCAATATTTTTATAGCTTAACTCATGAGCATTTTCAAATGCTTTTTACAAAAATAAAATTGTAAGTTAAATGATGTACTTTCTTGTATAGCTTTATTTATATCTGTCACTATTAATGGTTTTTAACTGGTATCATTTATCAGCAAATTAGTTCATGTGTTTCCATTTCATTTTTATGTCTCAAGATTTGTTTGTTGTACCTCAGGATCATTGTTAAACACATGAAATATTGGTGAGCCACATGGTGAAGTAGAGGCAAAGTCACTAGAAAATACTGGGCTTTTAATCTCTTTTAAACCAAGGTAAAACTAAATAAATAAATTTACAGTTAATTATACCAGGCTAGCATTAGGAAGACCCACTTTGAAAAATATTTTAACTCTTTTTCCTTCTTATGAAAATGCTCTCTTTTGAGTAATGAAAATAGAAATGTGCCTAAAGAAGAGACTAGAACTGTATCTAGAGAGCTCTCTGTTTTACCTCTACCAAATCAAGTCTTTGAGCACTTTACTCATTTCAGGAAACCCAGTGGGTGCTGATGAAAGGAATGAAACTCTCACTTTTTTCTTTTTCTTTTTTTTAAACAGGCATTGCAGCCTCATTTGCTGTCAAGCTTTTTAAAGCATGGATGGCAGAAAAAGATGCCAACTCTGTTACCTCTTCTTTGAGAAAAGCCAACTTAGACAAGAGGCTGCTTGTAAGTGTCGTCTAGACAAGGGATTGTATGCTTGATGCTTCAGTTGTGGCTTTGACGATGCGTGACTGAAATGCTTGGGTCTGTTTTCATTTGGAACATGGTTCCGTTGATTTCTGTATATTTGGCAGATCGAAATGAATTCCATCTTAATCTTTGTAAATAAATGGAATGATGAAATTAAATAGTCATAGGGACTACTGAGACTTTCAAATTGGGTAGTTTGTCGGGATTGAGTCAACATTTATCAGAATTAACACTTTATTTTATAACTAGTAACTACATAGATTTAAAGTTGTAATAATAAGTCCCATCAGTCCCACCTAACTAAACATTTATGTTAGTTTAGAGATGGATGATGCTGATCTCATGTAGTTGTTACTTTGTTAACAAAATAAAGAGTTTAAACAGGATTCCCTGTTTATGCCAAGATACCTTGGAAATACTTAGGTTTTTAGGAAAAGAAATAAGTTTATTGTGGTTGATTTGAAGCTCCCATGATCACGATTGTTTGATTATATTTTTATTTCTCTATCTTTACGTTTTTCCAAAAAAAGCAAGAATAATATTTTGTTCTTGAATTTCTACCTGCTCTCTACAATTTCTTTCAACAGCTATGCAGATGACAGAGATTTCTCCAAGTGACATTGCTTTCACAATCTAGAACAAAGTCTAAAATTGAAAGACACCCTTGCGGGGCGCCTGGGTGGCTCAGTGGGTTAAGCCACTGCCTTCAGCTCAGGTCATGATCTCAGAGTCCTGGGATCGAGCCCCGCATCGGGCTCTCTGCTCGGCAGGGAGCCTGCTTCCTCCTCTCTCTCTGCCTGCCTCTCTGCCTACTTGTGATCTCTCTGTCAAATAAATAAATAAAAATCTTTAAAAAAAAAAAAAAGAAAGAAAGAAAGAAAGACACCCTTGCTATCTTCTGTTCGCCTGGTCTGTCCTCTGTATTTTCCTTCTGAGGTATTGCAGTGTGCAAGGGTATCTGTCAGTCTAATTCTAAACATGGGCTCTTCCCCTCAGAAAACCCAAGAATAATTTTAACTGTAAATTCTTTTACTTTCAGTCACTTAAAATTCCTTTGTCTCTTGAAGTTTACCTTAAAATAGCACTTTGGGGGTCTTTAAAGTCTTTAGAATATGATAAAGAAGAAGAAAGATATAGAATCCAGTTATTTTCTGCCACTGATAATAATTTTTAGTCAGCCTGTATTTGAGTATCTGTGCTGTGCCAGGCATGGTCCTAGAAGCTGAGGAGACAGGAGAGGACAGGACAGAAAAGTTCCCTGCCTTCAAGAACCCACTTTCTCATGGAATTAGGGTAGATGCTTCCATATAGAAAGAGAAATCATAAGTGACTAGGTGGGCTGAGCAGGGTGGAAGCTCATATGAAGGGGGGGGGGGTGTTTGGTGAGTCAGATGAAAGAAAAGCTTTTGGGAAGTTCTCAGCAGAATTGTGCATATGGAAACAAGAGCAGAAGCAGGGACACCCTAATCTGATGGATGTTTATATCTGGATAGGGTTTTTCTAACAAATACAAACCGTGTTCCAAGTGGTAAATGTCATGATAGGATTTAGACTGACTTGACTTCAGTTTAATCTGAATAATAATCTTCAATGTATTATGTGTCATTTATAAGGATTTTGGATATATTTCATAAATAAGCCACCAGTAATATGTTTGATGGTATATTTCTCTGAACTTAACTTTAGATCAAACTTTGCAGTACCATTCTTCCTAAATTAAATATTGAATGCTGGTGTGAAATAACGGAATAATTATTGGCCACGAGTATACTCAGTTACGTCCTTAAATATATCTGGCTGCATAATTTTGTTCAAGCTACTTAGCCTTATTGAGACTTAATTGATCTTCTGTAAAAATTTTTACTTTACATAATTATGAGGAGAATGCCCACCACATTTTGATTCATGGAAGAAACTCAGATTAGTTCCCTGCATCCCGAATTTGGAAGACCTTTTGAATGGGAGAACAAATGGCAGAATTTCAGTCTGATATGAAATGTTTGCTAAACATGAACGTGTGTTTAATAGCTGCTCCCACCAACTCTTCTGACATTTTGAAACTTACAACTCAATAAGGGAAGTTTTGGGGTGATGATACAGAGAATTGAACTTTGAGTCATGTCATAGAAGGCTTTGGCTCTGTCCCTGTATGTGGTAGCAAACCTATTACAGATTTTTCTTCTGAGATTTTTACTGGAGCCTTATAGCCACTGACCATGCGTGTGTGCACATCTAACCTCCATAAAAGTTTGGATCTATTTTTTTAGACTGCAGCAGTCTGAAAAATGTGAGAGCTTTGAAAACTGTCTTAATATCTTAGTTGGGTGTTGAAGTCACACAGGATTAGAACATGACTAAGTGTTACTGAGACTCTGCCAAGCTGTGTAAGGTAAAATGAAAATGAGGTAAAAATATGCAAGCAGCCATGGTGAATTGCTCTCTTTAAAAATTTCCAGCAGAATTACGTAATGAACCAAAGGGTTTGGTAGGGTGGGTTTAGATTAGATCTTACTTTGACTTAATTTAGAGCCACCGTAATAAACAGATAAGACAAGAATTCTCTTTAGCTCCAAGCTAGTATTAGAATAATAGCGTTTTCTCAGAATGTGAATAGAGGTTCTTGAGATAATAGTTAATGTTGTTTTTCCGATGTTATCTCAAGTCATCTCCCCATTATTAAAACTGACTTTTGTCTATTAACTGGTAAGTTACCATGTTATTTGCACTTAATTTAGCAGATTTACTTATGTATTCATACATGCTACACTCTGATTAAAGTGAAAGAAAAGTAAATATGGTTCAAAATGGGTGAAGCTAGTTTATGTAAGTTGCTTAGCTTTTTTTTTTTTTTTTTTTTGCTTCCTCTGTAAAACTGCCTAATTTTAGAAGGTGCTTAGCGAATGCTCAAGAAATATACCCAAGATTTATTCTTCTCGGCAATCATTCTCTGTTCTGGCATTCCAAATATGAGATATTCTTAGTGCTGTTTTAATATGAAAATGTTGTCCTTTAGGCTTGCTGGAATTTGAATAGTTTTTTGTTTAGCAGTCTTTTTCCTTTTGTCTTTCAGGAGCTCTTTCCGGTTAATAGGCAGAGCGTGGATCATTTTGCTAAATACTTCACCGACGCAGGCCTGAAGGAGCTTTCTGACTTCCTCCGCGTCCAGCAGTCCCTGGGCACCAGAAAGGAGCTGCAGAAGGAGCTGCAGGAGCGTCTTTCTCAGGAATGTCCAATCAAGGAGGTGGGGAACCGTCAGCTTCCCTCACCGCGAAACCCATGCCATGAGAGGAATGGCATTGTGTCGCACAAGCTTGACCTTCCTTAAGGAGACCTCCCATTGTCTACTTCTGTGAACTTCCTCTACTTGTGTATACCATTTAAACTAGCTCAGTGCCAAAGTTTTGGTTCAGAATCCTCTAGCTTGTTCCAGAAATTAGTGATCATTTCCACACAGTTGATTTATTGTATCAGGCTACTGTGGTGAGCAAACTAGCTCATCTGCCAGATAGAGTTGCCATCCACTATCAGTATAGGCCATGATATGGTGGTTTTTTCCATTTGATCGCAGGTAATATAATATGGTTAAGTATACGGGTAGTGTTTGAAAGCAACACTGGGTATTTCATGGATCACCAGGTATGAATATATAGAGTTTTTTCTTTCTTTTTTAATTTTAAGAGAAAAAATTTTGATGGTTTTTGAATTCATGTCGTGGAAAAAGATGAGTTGGGCCAGTGACTTGTTGGATCATACTCAGAGTAGCTGGGTTTCCCTGTAAATGTAAATATTACATTTTTTATAACAGTAGTTCATAGAGCTGTGACTGTATCTTTGTAATTTTTTTAAAAAGTCCTGTCTGCAGAAAACTTCCTATTTGAACTTTAACATGATAATCCAAAATTAAATCAAGTCCTTTCCTTTTGCTGTTTGCTTCCAAGTCCCCAACCCTTAGCACTCTGCATGCTCTAAGCCCAACACAGCCCCTTACGTTGTTTGACTGGAGAATCCCAGACCAATGCTATCCAGCAGATGGAGGTGTTGGGACAAAAAAATATTTCTAAATCTCATGGCAGTAAGGTCAGCAATATATTGAGTAACGTTTCTTTAAGCAAGAATTTGAACATGATTGTCCGTGGAGGGGAAAAAAAAAAAAAGGCACAATCAAAAAATGTTGTGATACATCTGGATGCAAACATGTTGCCTGTCTTTGCAGCTTTCTTTAGCCAACTCAGGCACTGGAGCTTCTCAGTTCCTTCTCTTTTCAAAGGCCACTCACCCCATTCCTGACACTTCTGCATCCCAGGCCAGGGGGAAGAAAACAGTGTCTTTTCACTTAAGTCAGGGAGGGGGGAAGAGTCGCGCTAGTCACAGAGTAGTAGTACAACTTGACATAGATTATGGTGTTTAATCACTTTTGGGGACCTAACCTCTCTTTGTGATTGTATTTCAAAAGGGAAAAAAATTTTTTTCTAATCCAGTTTGATATAAAATACATTAAGCTGGGCAGACCTTTTATCCCATGTCATCAGATTTGAGGATAAATTTGCATATTTAAACATGGTTGTAAGGAGGGAAATAAACCTGTTCAGAATTGCTGCATTGATACGAATCCTATAAAAAAATTGCCTTTGCACAATTTATTCACATGGGGCATGAGGGTCCTCAAAAGTAATCATTCTGGGGGCGCCTGGGTGGCTCAGTGGGTTAAAGCCTCTGCCTTCGGCTCGGGTCATGATCTCAGGGTCCTGGGATTGAGCCCCGCATCGGGCTCTCTGCTGAGCAGGGAGCCTGTTTCCTCCTCTCTCTCTCTTTCTGCCTGCCTCTCTGCCTGCTTGTGATTTCTCTCTGTGTGTGTCAAATAAATAAAATCTTAAAAAAAAAAAAAAGTAATCATTCTGTATTAAGGAATATATTGTGGTGGATGGACTTGCACAAACTAAAGCCATTATTCATCAAGGGGTTTAAAGCTGAGAGTTGGAGGTAAAGATTCACAGCTCCGTTGCCTCGTTTAAACCCCAGAGAATCAAACCAGCTCAAGTAATCAGCTCTGCTGGACCCAGAGGGGCTCCTGCACATAAAAGAATTACCTCCTAAGAAACAAAGATTCCTTCTTATTTCCTATTCCCCAGCAGCTCCCGGCCAGACAGGAACTTATTAATTTTTGGACTAAAAATAACTGTGCTTTGCGAACAAATCATTGTTCTTCCTCCCTCTTGTAATCTGAGACTAGATACTAGGAAAGGAGGGACCAAGCTGAATGTTTGTCCCCCCAAAAGCCTTTTACTATCCAGGCACAGTGAGAGGGAAGCTCCCCTCTGCCTCTTACTCTCTGACCCCTTTCTCCATGAAATGCAGGTGGTGCTCTATGTTAAAGAAGAAATGAAGAGGAATGACCTTCCTGAGACAGCGGTGATTGGACTTCTGTGGACCTGTATAATGAATGCCGTTGAGTGGAACAAGAAGGAAGAACTGGTTGCAGAGCAGGCCCTTAAGCACCTGAAGGTACAGGGTCAACAGGGACCAGTCTTGGTTGCAGGCCAACTACAGCTTGTTAACTGTATGCATGACACATGGGTTCAACTGCAGTTCACCCAGGTTTAGGCCAGAGATAGATTTCCTGGGTGTTTTGGTTTTTTGTTGTTGCTTTGTGTGTTTATTTCTTCCAAATTTGCCACTACCTAAAATGTCACAGGTGTAAGGGTCTATGAAATATATTGAAGGTAAGTTCTTACTAAACACAATGTTGGGGGCGCCTGGGTGGCTCAGTCAGTTGAGCTTTAACCCACTTAACCACCCAGGCGCCCCAGGATACTAGGATTAAAAAGTAAATTTGGGGGGCACCTGGGTGGTTCAGTGGGTTAAGCCTCTGCCTTCAGCTCAGGTCATGATGTCAGGGTCCTGGGATCAAGCCCCGCATCAGGTTCTCTGCTCAGCAGGGAGCCTGCTTCCCCCTCTCTCTGCCTGCCTCTCTGCCTACTTGTGATCTGTCAGGTAAATAAAATCTTTGAAAAACATAAATAAATAAAAAGTAAATTTTGATTGGACATAATGTTATAATAAAATATCCCTAAAAGTGAATGCTTTCTAAGCAAATCTCCAGATTTCTGCTGTGATTCAAGTATTGTTGGCCCTGTACCTCCCATGAAAATTAATGGTTGGTTTTACTCCCCACTTCTGTTCCAGCAATACGCTCCGCTGCTGGCTGTGTTCAGCTCCCAAGGCCAGTCAGAGCTCATACTCCTCCAGAAGGTTCAAGAGTATTGTTATGACAACATCCATTTCATGAAAGCTTTTCAGAAGATCGTGGTTCTCTTTTATAAAGGTATCTATCCATGTTGCTCTACCACTGCGTTTCCGTGGTTTTTGTTTTTTTTGGTTTGGTTTTTTGTTTCTGTTTTCGTGTGTGTGTATGTGTGTGTGTGTTTCCATGTTTTACTGAAGCTCTTCGAAGCCCAGCGCAGAGGTTGAGGCAGAGGGGGACATTGGGGTTCATGCTAATTTTTGCAAATTTCAGTAAGGCAGCCATCTTTTGTGAAGAAAGTGCTAATGCCGTATATGCATGGTTAGGCCCCTGGGCACACTGCCAGAAGACTGGTGATAAACCGGTTATTATTTTTGGTGGGGAGGAATGGTGAAAAAGACTGTAATAACACAAAGTAATTAGGTCTGCTTTTGAATTGTAAGGATTAGGTCTAATAACAGTGCTACCAAAGGTTGCCTGTAGTATGTTCAGACCTTCCCAGGTGCTATAATAGCTGACTAAAATTACTGAAATAATTAGCTTTTTACTTTGTATTTTAATTATTTGGCCCAACCATTCTCCTGTTTTTTAAGGAAGTGACTATTTTTAGAGTTTTCACTTTACTGTCTTTTCATTGTGTTTGTAAGGATTAGGTTGTCATGACAACTGGCACAGCCTTTAATAAATGAATGCTTTTTAACTGGTCTATCTCAACACCTGTAGTATATAAAAAATGATCCTGAACTATTTTTTGGCCTGAGTTCATGTAGTTTTATGGGGGGAAAAGGAGAACTGAAGAAATGATACATTTTGACCATTATAAAATGCTTGTTAGAAGGTACTACAATCTTAAATGGCAATTTAATTTAAAAAAAAAAAGTATAAATTAACATCAACTAAATGTTTCTTTTCTTTTTTATGTGTTCTTAAATTTGTCAATATTGAATGATAATTTGGTCATGTGAAGTGTAAGAAATGTTACATTATTGATTAATAGCTAATTTTAAATAGCTATTAACATGTTCAAGCATCTCAGAGTTTTCATTGGCCATCCAGTTTCTTTAGTTGCATAGGTCTTGCCTACAGGTGTTTGGGTGATACTTCACTTCTCAGCATTAAGGTTCTTGGCACAACGTTTATATCAGGAGAACATGCTGACTGCCAAGTCCTATTTGAAGTTCAGTAATTGGTGTTTTCCTCTGGCCAGATCAAATGAAGTCCTCTTAGACATGGTCATGAGATACCAATGTCCTAAAACTAGGGCTTAAAGGACACCCAAGGTGACCCATCAGAACCAAACCTGCAGGTCATATTGCCAACCCACCTGTGGTACCCAGTAGCCAAGAAGGAGAAGCCATGTCTGCCCAGCCGGTGGCCATTCTGTCAACACCAGCCATAGCTGACTCCATTGTAAACTGGTAGACCTGTGAGACAGGTTTCACATTTGCTTTGTGAGTGGCCGGTATTTTCCTCTACAGAAAAGCAAACTGTTTATAAACTAGTAGCCCAAGCACACAATTTACTTTCTTGTCACGTAATAGCTAACCCAACTAAACAGTGTCTCTTACCAAATCTTTTTGTAACTGAGACATACTTATTCGAGCCTTATCTGCAGGAGCATCTCATTTTATCATTGGACTTACTTCATTCACATGCACATACACACACAACTTTTTGTCAGTAATGGCGTCTATTAAAATCCTTTTTCAGTTTCCCAGTTTAACCATTAATGTCGACATCCATCCCCATTGTGCTCCTTACAACAACTACTGACAACAAAACCGGTTGCTTTGAGTTATTTCCTATTCTTCAGCCCCAAATGCTAAAGAACAGTGACCTGAAATTATAAAATAACCGGATGTGGGTACCAAGAAGTAAAAAGCAGCAGCATTAGGTCTTCCTTAGGCCATTGATTAACTAGGTAGTCAGTTTTTAAACAACAGTCGGTACAGTCTGTAGAAAGTATGAGCAGACCCGAGGGAACACAGGAAGGTGTCAGCATCAATTTTATCCTGGCTTAGTTATTGTTGTAAATGAAATTAGGAAACTGTAAAATGGAAACTGAAAATACATCACTGAGAAGTGAAAACTAAATGCTGTTTTTTAGGTAATTTCATAATTTCCCACAAAATTATATAGTCTGTTTTTCTGAATGAAATAATTACCTTTTTTTTTTCTCTCGGAAAGATGGAATCCACAAGGAATGATTTTCCATCCTACTGTTAAGAGTTACCATGTTTACCTTCTTACTTTTTTTGGATAGTATCTTTTCTTTGACTTAATTTTATATGACAAACACCTGTGTACCAGGAGATGTACTTCCTCCCCACTCCCACAAGGACTTAGATGGTCTTTTTTTTTTTTTTTCAAGATTTTATTTCTTTATTTGAAAGAGAGAGAGAGAGTACAAGCAGGGGAAGCAGCAGGGAGAGCGAGAAGTAGGCTCCCTGCAGGGAGCCCAGTCTGGGGCTCAATCACAGGACCCTGGGATCATGACCTGAGCCAAAGGCAGACACTTAACTGACTGAGCCACCCAGGTGCCCCGGATTTGGATGTTCTTATGCTGTAATTTATCTGCCTAGAAAGGCTTTATGAACAGTTTGTATGTATTAATACACTCTCTTCCCAGTGCTACTGCGTGTATGAATCACCTTGTTAAAACAGATTCCGTGGGGATTCTAGTTCCAAAGGTCCAGGGTTGGGCCCATAAATTTGCATTTTAACAGATTTCCAGATGATGCCAAGATTCTTGGTCAGGACAGTGGGCTAAAGGGTTATTGAATGCCAGAAATGACAAATCCTGTGCACTGTAGTAACCTATTCCAAGATTATACGTACAATTAATTCCATGTACACATACACATTTAACAAATATCAAATAGTATCTAGTTTGTTTCTGTAGTGAGTGATATGGATTCCTTTTATTTATTGTAAGGAACATTCTGCTTCAAAGCAGGTTTTTTAAAATATAATAGAAATAATGTGTCCCTTTTCATTTAATCTCTCTCTGTTATGTACACACACACCTTCTTTGTATTTCTAGAACTTGAGGATAACAGAAACAAGACTATGATGCCCCGTGTCTCCTTGACAAACCTTATTTTAAATGAATGCCATTTTTGAAAGATTTTATTTTAAACATGTGAATAGTAAGGGAATAAAAGTGAATAAACTGTGAGTAATAGTGCTTTTCAGGACTGAAGGAAAAAAGTGGTGATTGGTCATTGAGTCAAGATTCACTTTCTATATTAAAATCTAGATTTTTATATTACTATGCAATAAGAAAAATAGTAAGTCCATCGCTGATTTTCAGACATCACATTAGTCACTTCTTTTTTTTTTTTTTTTATAATTATTTGTTTATTTGACAGACAGAGACTACAAGTAGGCAGAGAGGCAGGCAGGGGGGCAGGGGGAAGCAGGCTCCCCGCCAAGCAGAGAGCCTGATACGGGGCTCAATCCCAGGACCCTGGGATCATGACCTGAGCCGGGAGGCAGAGGCTTAACCAACTGAGCCACCCAGGCACCCCCACATTAGTCACTTCTTAAAATAATTTCTCTTCCTTTCTTCCTAAAGCTAAGTACCAGTCTCAGCATGTACATCGGAAAAATAGAAGAGTCTCTTCTCGAGCACCGTCGGTACTTCTGTCATAGATTGTATTGTTTGCAGATAGTTCTTAGGTTGAGTTCTGTCCTTCATGCATATTTTTCTGAAAGAAACTTTCTTTTCTCATCCTAAAAAAACTTGAGTGGCCCTTTCACCATGTGTTCTCAGCATTCTTAAGGAAAATTATTTTTGACTTGTGTCTCTACGTGATACCCCTAAAATAACGAGTCTCCTAAGTTCTAAGTGATGTGGTTTTGGTTTTTTCTTAAATATATTTTTTAAAGATTTTATTTACATATTTATTTTATTTTATTTTTTTTTTTTTTAAAGATTTTATTTATTTATTTCACACAGAGAGATCACAAATAGGCAGAGAGGCAGGCAGAGAGAGAGAGAGAGAGAGAGAGGAGGAAGCAGGCTCTCCGTTGAGCAGAGAGCCCGATGCGGGACTCGATCCCAGGACCCTGAGATCATGACCTGAGCCGAAGGCAGCGGCTTAACCCACTGAGCCACCCAGGCGCCCTACATATTTATTTTAGAGAGAGGCTGCACACACATACAAGTGCGTGAGTTGGGGGAGGGCAGATGGAGAGGGAATCTTAGGCTAACTCCATGTTGAGCAGGGAGCCTGATACAGGGCTTGATCCCATAACCCTGAGATCATGATCTGAGCCAAAACCAAGAGTGGAACACTAACCAGCTGAGGCCCCAGGTGCCCTGCAAGTGATGCGGATTTTAACTTAAATATCTAAATAATGTTCCCTCCTGCTTTGCCATTCTTAAACCACTTAAACCACTAGTATATTCTTTGATTCTCATGAAAACCCAACATTTAAATTTTAACTCTACAAATTGAGAAATAGGTAGTTTTTCTCATCAAATTGATGAAATTGTCCATCAGACTTTATCAAATGCATAGTAGATAGCAGGCCTCCCATTAAATGCTGGAAATGAGATGATGAATAAAATAGTTCCTGACCTCCTAAATTTCAGAGTATAGAAGAAAACCGAGAATTATAGTCACCATTTCATTTCTAAAATAAGACTTACACAGTGGATGATGAAAAGCGATGGGATGTTGGAGGAAGGACCTACAGTATTCGGCTAGATAGAATGGAGAAAAATATTTTGTAATCTGAGGGAATTCTGCATGCACTTGTTTTTTCTTACTGTATTTTTACTGATGTACTGTATTCCTAGCAAGGCATTTCTTGGAGGTCCCATCAAACACCGTTGTTCAATGTTGATGAACTCGTCTCCCCAATTTTCCTTAGTCGGGGAGAAAAAGTTCTCTATCTCTCAGAAAGTTCTTTCCTCTTTAAATTACACTTTTCACTAAACAGAAGTTGAGATTCTTCTTCAATTCAATGTTTGGCTTTGCCTCCGAAGTTGTCCTGTGTAGTTTGTTTCCTTATGGTTTATTTCCTGGTTGTAGAAATTTGGTCTTGTGGCAAGTATTCATTACTAAAGTAGGCTCTTCTGAGAACTCACCTTTGCGGTTTGTCTCATTTTCTGGACGGGGCATCTGATTAGTTTTACCTAATGATTTGGTGTCTGTGTCTGTAGTAGTTGCATGGCCTCTTTCGGCCTCTGTGGGGCAATAAAACACATGAATGAGCTCTCAATCTTCAGAAGAAAGACCGAGGCAAAGAGGCAACTTCACCTGCAGTCTAACTCAGCTTTCCACCATGAGCATTGTATCTTGCACAGTTCATTAAAGTGAGGAGGTAAAATAGTATTTCTCTGCGTGTTTGTGACATTTTAAATTCCATTAAAGTATAATAGCTCTATAGTACTTGCATATAATTTATAAATGGAAAAACATATGTTGGGTGTACATGCTCAAAATTGTCTTACTGATAGAGAGCATGACCAAAACAGTTTGGAAATTAAGTGCTTTAAATCACAAGCATCTTGGTTGAGGTGCTTGGGTGGCTTACTTGGTTAAGTGACTGCCTTCGGCTCAGGTCATGATCCCAGGGTCCTGGGGTCGAGCCCCACATCAGGCTCCCTGCTCAACGAGAGAGTCTGCTTCTCCCTCTCCCTCTTGTGCTCCCCCTTGTCCTCTCTCTCAAATAAATCAATAAATAGCATCTTATAAAAAAAATGAATCACAAGTATCTAAAAATGTTACAAAGACAAATTATATAAAAAGGACTTCTTTAAAATCCATGTTTGAGCCAGTAAGTGTTCTTGAAAAATCTGTGCAGTCTTACACAAGAACAAGTCACTTCCTCGGCTGTGAAGTGTGTGCTCCTCATCTCTACAAACACTGGGCTTTGATGGCAAGTGGCAGGAAAGTTCTTTCATGGCTCTGAGTGGAGAGTGGGAGCTGGAAATGGAAGCTAAAGACTAGACGCTAAGAGTAATTCTATAGGACTCCTGATTATAATTTTTATACCCAGTTCTTAGGAATGAGTAAATCCAGACTTCCTTTTTCCTTTGCAAAATGTAGTGTATTTAATGATGAAAATAAAGGAAACAAACATGATATTTTCTAAAACCAATCATGGGCATTTTTAGTCAATTCAGTCTCTTCCACTGAATCTAAGCCAGTTATTAACTTTTAAAAAAAAACTTCAGGTTTTGGTTGTGAAAACAGTGATGATTTCAATGAAAACAGTATCAAATTATTTTTCTCATTTTTGTAAGTTAAAATTCTATTTTAACTGCAAAAACAGCATTAGTGTGATTTTTCAGCATTTATAATGGATTGGGCAGGCATTGGGTACAATAATAAATTCTTTTTATCTGCTTCCCATCTCATTTCTCACTCTGAAATCCCAAAAGAATATCCATTGGAACATTGGCAAATATGTAGACAATTATTTTCCTGTTCCCCCTCCTATTCTTAACATTAAGTAGTCTAAATTAATTGTATCTTGAGGGTTTCATGAGACATCTGTGGAATTTAGAATTTAAGGTAATGAGTAGTTAATAGATAATGCTTTTTGTTAGAATCCTGCAAGAAGTCTACCTAATGTCTCTTGTTTTCCTCTTAATGGAGTACAAGGAAAATATTACTCTTGTGGTTTAGGATATTATGTTATAGGAAATTCATGACATAGTGATAGAATAAATGTAGAATTTTGAGTAATGTGTGTATTGGTCCTGTGATACATCCAGATAGCTCATCTTCACATTTAATTGTTGATAGCATTATTACATTCTACTTAGGTGTTTTTATTTGCCTTTTTTTTTCTCCTAAGAGAGTAAATCCCCTTAAAAGACCAGTCATTTGAGGTTGCTGCTTAATCAAGATGTGTTTGAAGTTGGCAGATCACAGAGTGTTCTGAATTGCTGGAATTGCTGATTCATTTGCAAAATTACAGAATAACCCACTTCCTACCAGCACATTAGTGCTGGGAAAGATTTCCAAGTCCCAGTAGTGACTCACAGATAAGCTTGCAATGTATCAGGCCTGATGAGATGTATATCGTCATCATCGTCACTAAGGTATTTGCTAAGCAAACTCCTAAGACTCAGCACCATGCTATATGGAAATGAGCTTGGTTCCTGTCTTCTTGATAAATTTCAGATATAGATTTCTTTCATAGCAGGGCTTTTAATATTTAAAATGATTGCTTTCTGTTAACTTATAAGACCTAAAGTTGCTTTAAAACATGACATTTATATAGTAACTTTGAAATCTTTGATTTGAAATTGCAGCTGACGTACTGAGTGAAGAAGCAATATTGAAATGGTACAAAGAGGCACACGTTGCCAAAGGCAAAAGTGTTTTTCTTGACCAGATGAAGAAATTCGTTGAGTGGCTACAGAACGCAGAGGAAGGTATGATTCCATTTAACAACTTTGGTGGCCATTTAGCAAATATTTTCTCACTCTAATTTAAGGTATCCACCTCTTCCACAGACTTCTTTTGCTTTCCTAAAACTCAAGTGTTTAGGGTGTTTTCCATATCAAACATCTTGCCTGCAAACTTAGCCTTCCTTTCTGAAATCAAAGCAATGAAATGTTCTATGTGGTTTTTAAAAAAAAAGAAAGAAAGAAAGAAAGCCAGCCTGTTAAATTATCCACTCTAATGGGGAACAAAGGAATAAATCATCAGCTGTTGAAAGGAAAAGATAATTTTTGGCTTAATTACATTTTATGGGATTATATAGATACTAGTTACTAGAATTTAAAATTGGAGCACTAGGGATGCCTGGGTGTCTCAGTTGGTTAAGCGGCTGCCTTCAGCTCAGGTCATGATCCCAGCGTCCTGGGATCGAGTCCCACATCGGGCTCCTTTCTCAGCGGGGAGCCTGCTTCTCCCTCTGCCTCTGCCTACCTCTCTGTCTGCTTGTGCTCATGCTCTCTCTCTCTAACAAATAAATAAATAAATAAAATCTCTGAAAAAAAATAAATAAAATTGGAGCACTAGGTGGAAGAATAATGGATGAGAGCACTAGGTGGAAGAATAATGGATGAGAGTGAATCCCACTGAGCATGAGAAGTTTATTTTAGGTCACCCAGAAGAGTAAAAGTAATTATAGTCTCTAATAGTATTTATGAGGAAGCTGCATTTTTAGAAAGGCAAAGTTCATTGAAAAGCGAAAAGGAGCCGAAGTTTCCTACTGTCCTCACGTATGACTGTCTTCTCTAATAAATGCATGCCTACGGCACAAAAATGTCTTTGGGGAGTTGGGGTGGGGTAGCATATTAGAAACTCTTTCATGACTTTATTTAAAGGGGCCTCTGAGGGAAACTGGCTGGCTCAGTCAGCAGAGCATGCAGCTCAGGGTCATAAGTTAGAGTCCCACATTGGGCATAGAATTTACTTAATAAAATTTAAAAAAAAAAATTTACTTAATAAAATTACTTAATAAAATTTTTAAAAAATGGAGGCCTACATGGCTTAGTTCGTTAAGCCTCTTGACTCGTGGTTTTGGCTCAGGTCATGATCTCATGGGTTGTGAGACCAAACCCCTGCATCAGGCTCTGCGCTCACTGGGGAGTCTGCTTGATGATTCTCACCCTCCCCCGCCACCCACTGGTACACACACACACACACGCCCCCTCTCTCTCTCTCAAAATAAATAAATCTTTTAAACAAAATTTTAAAGGAATCTCTGAATAAAATCCCCGACTTTCTCTTCTCTCCCTAGAATCCGAATCAGAAGGTGAAGAAAATTAAATGGCACATGAAGCACAATACCAGGCTACCACACAACACTTTTACTGGGAATGCTGAACCATTTGAGAAGAGAAACTTGGCTTCTGTTTTCACAAAGAAGAAGAAAAAAAAAATAGGATAGGCTTCCCTTGTGCAGAGGGGGGAAATGGTTTTCGTTTTTGTTTTGTTTTTAAATGGAGCCCTGAGGCATCAGCTATTATTCTTGGGACTCTACCTCTCACTCACTATATGCTAACTTAAAGCCATTCAACAAGGAGTCAAGTAGGTATCTGAAATTAAATACTCAACAGACTCCTACTCTTTTTTAGCTGTATTTTTCAGGTACTGTGTGGTGAACGCCCCACTGGTGTCTATAACAGGGCCACTTTGGTAGTTGTGTATCGGCTTGTGTATGTGATTTGACAAACCAGTTTTTTAAAATAAATGGCTTTTTAAAAATCTGGGCTTATATTCTCAGAGCTTTTATTTCTTCAGTGCACCTGACTTCTTAAGCAAATGACCTCTCATTGTTATGCTTTTTTTCTCCACCCAACATTGTGAATGGTTACATTTCTTGTCATCTATATAGGAACAGCCCTGTTTCTTCTACCATCGTGAGTGGCGCATTTCACGTGTCTTCATACTGAAATAGAAATCGAACCAAAATTCATGCACATTAGCACTAACACCATGAGTTGATAGTATTAATAATTATTAGGTATGTAAATGTATAGTTCCACACTTCTCATGTTTTCCTCAGCGCTCTTTCTTCCCTGTTGGGAGGAGAGCTAATTGATGTACATACGTAAATAGATCTTTGTTTATATTTCTAACTAGGTGAGTTTAGTTTTTAAATTATCTTGTCCTCAGTAGTAACAGTGAAGCATCTTCCTGTTCATGAAAGTTCATAGTTTTATTACACAGCTCTTTCTTAACTCTTGAAAAACTTAAGGCCTGTACCTGTTGCTGTCAGGGCAATGGTTATCTCCAAGACAAACATTTTTTTCCTAAGTAAGAGTTGATATAAGGAGGATGCATAGCAAACAACATCAGCAAGTTAACTACATGAAGAACTTTATGGTGTCACGTCATCATGCTGAATCAAAAGACAGCTTTCTGGTTACCTGTTTGTCCTCAAGAAGAAAAGGAGATCTTTTCCCTATGACTTAACCACATACCTAAATCTGTAACATGATGATTCCTCCTGTATTTTAAACACTCAGTCTTTGATGAATTCCTTTCTTCCCATTAGAGCACTGTCAGGTTCTCTACCCCAGCATAGATCCTTTTGAAAAATCATCTGTATGTGAGAATGTCATTTTCATTACACTGGAAACAGTAAGCACAGAATAACTAAGCCAGGCATAAAGAGCTTTACAGCACCTTGGAGTGATTAGAGTACCCCTGAATGGACATCTGTCCAATTCTTTTTCTTGAAATTCTGCTGAGCAATGCCCCCTCTTCCAGACTAGATTTCCTTTCTGGTCTTGCTGTTCACAATTGCCCTTCTATTTTATAAAAGAAAATATTAATTTGTCTCCTGTTATGGAGATGGAAACCACCTGGTACTAAACAAAGGGACAATTCTAGAATGTGTTGTTCTTCTAGAATAGTCCTGTGAGGGAAAAGCAGGAACCTGAAGGGAGAGGAGTCTGATACCTTCTAGGCCATCGGTTCATGACAGGCCTCTGTTATCTACCTACCCTTTCTCCTAGCTAAAAATTAGAATTATGAAGTGGTAGTTGCATCTTAGAGTTCATGCTAATGTGTTTAATTGAATGGAAAATGAAAAATTTTAGTTGGAACATAAATTTGGCCATCTAATTTGATAAGTGCTGACTGCCAGTTACAAAAAGTGGCATATTTCAGAAGTGTATTAAGTATGTATTTGATATTTGACAAAAATAGACTTATTAAAGGTAAATTTTTGAATATTGCAATTTGTAATAAAAATTTTGTCAATTTTTATGTCTTACTTTATATACATCATGTTTAATTTTATACATCAATGAGTAAGAGAATTTCCCCTTCATTTTAGGAGATCACGAATTAAAAAGTGTGTTAGAGGATATTTGACTTTGTTCCCACTGTATCAGAAGTGACCACACTGAGACCTAGAAAGGCACGGAGTTGTCTGAGGCCTTAAAGTTAGTGACCAAGATGGAACTAAGGTCCCACCTTCTGAGTCCCACATCTATACTCCTTTTCTTCCCTATGTTCTGCTATCAAATTAATGAAAAATGTCTCCACAGTTCAAGCAAGTGTTTTTTAAACTAGCAATTTTATTGAATAAACATCTGGAAACATCCAGAAAATCAATTTTTTAAACTATAAAATGTAGCAATAATAGGATACTAAATATTTAGCACTTTCAAGCACAGAATATTTTTCCCAAACAGAATTTGAGGTAGTGATTTTAAGGTAAGCAAGCATGGAGCGGGGAATGTTCAAATAGCAAGGACTTCCTGCATCAATAGTTAAAATAGAGAAGGTGTGGTATACACACACACACACACACACACACACACACACACATACTTGGCATTTGTGACAACATGGATGGACCTAGGGAGTATTAAGCTAAGTAAAATAAGTCAGACAAAGACAAATACCATATTATTTCATTAATATGTATAATCTAAAAAACAAATGAACAAGCAAAAAGAAGAAACAGACCCATAAATACAAAGAACAAATATAGTTGCAAGTGGGTGGGGGATGGGTGAAGGGGAGTGGGAGATACAGGCTTCCTGTTAAGGAATGAGTTAGTCATGGTAATAAAAGGTACAACATTGGGAATACAGTCAATGGTATTGTCATAGCATATGGTGATGTGGTAGCTATGCTTGCTGTGAGCATAGCATAATAATGTATTGAATTGAATCACTGTGTTGTACACCTGAAAGTAATGTAACATTGTGTGTCAATAATACTCAAATAAAAGAAAGTATCTTAAGTATTTTTAAAACTGACCAAAAAAAGTGTCTGGATAGATCACAACTCTTCATTTAATGTTAAAACAATGAAAGCACTAAAAGAAAATGTAGGAAATACCTTTATAACAGACATGGAAAAAGCATTAACACAAAGTCCCCCCAAAAATCTGATTATAAAATGTCAACACTTTTTCCATATTGAAACATTCATACATGAGTAAATAAACACCAAATGTACGTGGGATCAGTTTCAACAGATTAGATGAAAATACTTTTTATAAAAATTACAATATAAAGAACATTTATAAATCAATAAAATTAAGAAAATGCAAAATGAGTATGAAAAGCCAATTAAAATGGACAACATAGAAAGATGGCCAATCCTACTGTTAATCAGAGATGTGCAAAATAATAAGAAAATATTTTACTGTGTTTGAAAAAATTCCTAAAACCAATAATCCACAGTACTGTGTGTGGGATAAATGGGTTCTTTCCTTTTGCACACAGCCTTTTGAGTTAAAATTTGGCAATAAATATTAACACTTTAAAAAAAAAACGCATATTCTTTGACTCAGTCTTTCCATTATAGAATCCATCCCATAGGTGTACCCACAGACATATATGCAGTGATTATTCTATTGATGAAACTGGGAGGAACTGAGACATTCTTAAAATATCTGTGTCTAAATGTCTGAGAGGTGGCGCATGGGTGACTCAGTTGGTTAAGTGTCTGCCTCTTGGTTGCAGCTCTGGTCTTGATCTCATGGGTTGTAGGATCAAACCCACCCAGAGATGGGCTCGGTGCTAAGCAGGAAGCTATTTGCATATTATCTCCCTCTCCCCCTTTCCCCTGTTCTCTCTTGCTCTCTCTCAAATAAATAAATAAATCTTAAAAAAATAATAATAAAATGTCTGAGAAAGGAACTAGTGGAATAAGTTGTGATAAATCCATATCAGGGAATGAGGTAGATCCAAAAACTTGTTCATAATATATCATCAAAGGAAAATACAAGTTAAAAAGAATATTTTCCCCATTAAGGAAAGCTGTGTTTATACAATGTACCTTTACAAATACATAGAAAGGGAATGGTATTTTCTAATATTTGTTATTTTTGCATTAGTCTTGGGCAGTGCTGGAAGAAGGAGAAGGAGAACTTTTTTCTTCTTACTCTTTATACTTGAATTTCTTTAGAAAGAACATGCAATACCTCGTTAATTTAAAAAAACTAAAGCATGTTTATTTTGGAAAAAAAATTTGGAAGAAACTATTACACAGTTTTCTGCCACAGAGATGAGCACTTCCAATATTTTTACATTTTTACAAATATGATTTTGCTTAATTCTTTAAATAATAAGTCCATTCTACATCAATTTTATGTCCTACTCTTTATTAAATATTATTCTGTAACATTTTACCACATTAATAACTCTTCAAAAACATGATTTTACAATACATATAATTGTTCATGCTATGTATGGGACATATTTATGATTCTATGGTTCAATATAAGACATTTTATAACTTTTTGCTTTTAAAAATAACCGTTCAAGGGGCACCTGGGTGGATCAGTTGGTTAGGAGGCTACCTTCGGCTCAGGTCATGATCTCAGGGTCCTGGGATCGGACTCTGCATCAGGCTCCCTGCTCAGCGGGAAGCCTACTTCTCCCTCTCTGTGCGACTCCCCCCTCTTGTGTTCTCTCTCTCTCTGTCTCAAATAAATAAAATCTTTGAAAAATAAATAAAATAAATAAATAAATAAAAATAACCATTCAAGATATTTTCACATAAATCTTTATCTATACTTATTTAGAAAAATAGAAATGAAATTTGGGTCAAAGAATTTGAATACTTTTAACGCAATGTGGTCTTATTTTCTGAATTTGCATTTATACATTTGAATGCATTTTACTCCATTTGGGACAGAGTTCAAGGCCGTATCATTTTAATCAGAAATTTTAAAACTGTTAGCCTCTCAAGATATGAAATTCAGCAGATCCAATGTATAAAATTGTAAGAGTAGGGGAAAGTAAAATATTTCATTTTCAAGCCAAGAAAACCAGCAGTCTGGAAACACCTCAGGTCTTGTCTGGCTCTAGAATCGTCTGATTTGAGCAAATGTGGTGTCCTAGGCTCATCTGATTCAACATCTCTGACCTCACCTTCTCTGAGCTAATAGCAGTTACTTCTGTCCAACGCATACTTTTGAAAGGTAATAGGCGTCAAGGTCCCTCCGGATAGATGCTTCTCCACTGTCGTGGCCCTCTTCTTGCACAATAGGTGTGAGTAAAACATTTCTCTGTGAAAAACACCTTTTTAGAGCTAATCTTTCCACATTTAAAATCTCTACACCTTGGTTTTGTGGGTTTCAATTATAAATAAATAAAAATGCATGGTTTATGGCTTGCGTAGAAACAGCACACCTGGGTAACTAGCCATCCAATGAGACAGGAAACATTAGCAGAATTCCAGAGTCACCCCCATGCCTTTCCCAATCTCCACCTTCACCTCCTCAGCATAAATCATCCTGCGTTCTGACAGCAGAGTCATTTTGCCCGTCTTTGAAACGGATGCAGACAGCGTTATTTTGTTTATGCCTTCTTTCATTCAACTTTTTGCCTTGCTATTGTCCTTTGTGTTTAGTTCCTTTCTGGTATGTAATTAAGTGAGCACAGTCTCTCTATCAACAGTGATACCCATTTCTTTCAGCAAGAGCATGTGAAACATGAGAACATTTTTTTTATTTTTTAAGGGAGGCAGAGGAAGAAGGAGAGTGAGAATCTTAAGCAGGCTCCGTGCTCACCTTGAAACCAGATGAGGGGCTCCATCCCACACCCCTGAGATCCTGACCTGAGCTGAAATCGAGTCAGACACTTAGCCACCAGAGCCACCCAGGTGCCCCGAGAACATTATTTTTTTAATGAGCCAAAAGTTACACTATTTTATTTTGGCACAGAGAATAATATCTGTTTTTCAGAGCACGCACATTTCTTCATGGTAGACATTACAAAAAGAAAATCATGGCTGCCTTCTCCAAGGAGTAGTCCCATTTTTAAATGGGCAAAATCGATTCTTTAAAAATTAAATCACAGGGGCGCCGGGTGGCTCAGTGGGTTAGGCCTCTGCCTTTGGCTCAGGTCATGATCTCAGGGTCCTGGGATCAAACCCCACATTGGGCTCTCTGCTCATCAGGGAGCCTGCTTCCCCCTCTCTCTGCCTGCCTCTCTGCCTACTTGTGATCTCTGTCTGTGTGTCAAATGAGTAAATAAAATCTTTTTAAAAAATTAAAAATAAAAAATAAAAATTAAATCACAGATTAGTGGGGCTTCGATTCTGTGTTCCGTCTCCCACATTTTGCTTTTGCTGCTGCGTAGGCAGAGGAGTACGGAGATGAATTTGGGATCGTTTGGCTTGAGCTTGGAGGCGGCATTATGCCATTAATTAGCTGTTTAACTAATTAGCGAGTGACTTAACTCTCGGTATTTACTTTGCTTAATTGTAAAATAAGGGCCTGGACCTGATCATGCCTTAGACTGGGACTTCACAGTGCGCACCACCCAATGTTGTACACAAGACTCTTTTCAGTCCGTTCTCTGACTGGTCTATGACCTAATAAAGATAAAATATAATTAGGCTAGGTTGATGATTCTGAAACCTCAGTGTGCGTCCAGATCACCCAAAGGGCTTAATCTGGATCGCTGGCCACGCCTCCCCCCACCCCTCCACCGGGAGTTTCTGACTCAGAAGGTCACCTCGGGCAAGGTCTGCAGGCAAATTTCAGGGGATAACTGATCCTCCTGGTGTGAGGATGGTACTGAGAACCACCAGGGCAGATGGTTCCTAAGACCCATTCCTCTGCTGATTTCTGCAGTCTCTGATGTCTTCAGCAAAGGAGGTGGGTTGTGTTCTGCCCAGTTGTGTATCTTAGATTGATGCATAGCTCGTGGAGAAGGTGTTCAGTAAATGTTTGAATGAATAACTGAGTGAATGTGCCTTAAGAATTTCCTTTTAAAAGGTTGATCATAAATTCATTCTAATGTTTTCCTATACTTTTTTTTTTTTTTTAAAGTTTAGCATTGAGACCACAGCCTGACTGGTACTTAGTAAGAATTTGGATTATTATACTCTGCAGAAATGCATCATTGATTGTGGTATTCTCTAAAACAGAGCCAATAACATGTGGGCCCGTAACAGATGAAATGATCCTGAAACTATCCCTAATCTGTTTCCAAAGGAAGCAAAAATACTTTGTTGCAGTATTCTCTAGCCAAACTCCAGAAGAGTGCATTTTGAGTGTTGACAACACAGTGTTGAACAACTGTGGGCCACTCAGCCCACACCCCTATCCTAGAACAGATCTAAGAAAGGTGAAGCCTCCCGGGACTAGATCATTAGCTCTCAGACTTTCCTGGGCATGCGAATCACCCGGAGGGGTTGTGGATTACGGATTGTTATAGACAACAGCCCAGAGTTTCTGATTTGCACACCTAGGGTGGGGCCTGGGGATTTACATTTCAAATAAATTCCCAGGTTCTGCTGCTGCTGCTGGTCCAGTGACCACATATTAAGAACCATGGGGCTCCTGGGTGGCTCAGTTGGTTAAGCATCTTCCTCTGGCCCAGGTCATGATCCCAGGGTCCTTGGATCAAGTCCCATGTCAGGCTCCCTACTTAGCGGGGAGTCTGCTTTTCCCTCTGCCTCTTCCTCTGGCTTGTGCTCACGTGCTCGCTCGCTCTCTCTCTCTCTCTCAAAATAAATAAAATCTTAAAAAAAAACAAACAGGGCGCCTGGGTGGCTCAGTGGGTTAAGCCACTGCCTTCGGCTCAGGTCATGATCTCAGGGTCCTGGGATCGAGTCCCACATCGGGCTCTCTGCTCAGCAAGAAGCCTGCTTCCCTCTCTCTCTCTCTGCCTGCCTCTCCGTCTACTTGTGATCTCTCTCTGTCAAATAAATAAATAAAATCTTTAAAAACAAACAAACAAACAAACAAACAACAACAACAACAAAAAACCCTGGGATAGATGGTTTCTAATCCCTTGGTAACTGAGATGTAGAAGAAACCCAATCCCATAGAGTTGAACCTAGCTTAAAAACTTTCTGTAATTTCTTCCCTAGCTCTCTCAAATTCCTGTTTCCTCTGAAATTCTAAAGTATTCTTGAGAGGTGTGAAAGGATTTGAAACATCTCCATTCAGCCAGTCTTGACTTCTTACAAGAGAAAAAAAAAAAATCGGTTGAGTAAATACTGGATTCTTTCTTAGCTTTCTCTTTGAGCAGGAAAATCCTGTGGTTTTCTATGCGTAGACCCCCAGAACCAACAACATCAGCATCACCTGGGAACTAGAAGTGGATATTGTTGGAATCCACTCCAGACCTGCTAAATCAGAAATTATGGGGGTAGACCGTCCAATCTTTTTTTTTTTTTTTTTTTCCCCTCCAATCTATTTTAACAAGCACTCTGCTGATTCTGAGGCAGGCTCAATTTTAAGAAACACTGGCTGGACCTAAACTTTGAGTGGTAGACCACCTTGGCTCACATTCTTGAAGATACAAGGTAGGAGGACAAATAGAACAAAGGCAGGACCAGGCTTTGGCACAAATAAGAGATTAGCTGAGGTGAAAGACATCACTTTTTTGGAGGCCGATCAGAGACTAAAAAATATCTCTGGAGGCAAGATGGCCTGGCGTGCTTCAGTGCTGTGAGAGGATGAAGATAGCAGTGTCTTGTAGCTGTACGGTCTAGATCAAGCCATGGAAGTAGCTGGAGAGCTGGTATGAACTCATTCCCAAGTGTGTGGGAATGACTTCTAAAAAGTAATAGTTCTTCTGAACACTGATGTTTTTTCTTTTTATCTTCTTATTGAGCAATGAGATGAAAACATATTTCATTTTTTCTTCTTTCCAATATGCTCATCACCAAACACAGGGTTTTAGTAACAAGCAGCAGCTTTTCCAAATGCAATGGAATCTAGAAGATAAGTATGCCCAAGCATATCTCCAACTAGATTTCTGGATAATGGAGAGGAACATAAGGGCAAGAGAGTAGTGAAAGATAAGTCCGTGTGTACATGCATAAGTGGGAGAATTCCATTTAGGCTGAGTAGCTTGTAACAAAGGTTGGTACAAGGGGTGCCCAGGTCGCTCAGTCGGTTGGGCATCAGACTCTTGGTTTCAGCTCTGGTCATTATCTCAGGGTCCTGGCATCGATTCCCATGTTGGGTTTCCCGCTCAGTGGGAAGTCTGCTTCAGGTTTCTCTCTCTCCTTCTTCCTCTACCCCTCCCCCTGCTTGCTCTTTCATTCCCCCTCCTTTCTCTAAAATAAATAAATCTTAAGGAAAAAAAAAAAAAGAGGATTGTGAAGTTCTGATGCCGCAGTACTGCTGGGGATAAAATAACAGATGAACTTGCTGATCATTGATCTTCTCTTGGCCAAACCTTAAAGCTTTTCCACAGAGCTTAGAGAAGCTGTTTGTTTACTTTGCCCATATGGCCTCTAGTCTTTTGTTCCCATCAAAACCTGTTTCACATCATAGCATGCGAACACTCAGTGGCTTCTGAAATATAATGAGTAATGGCAATGGCCCAAGGACTATTTATAAGTATATTTTAAAATTTCCAGTTATTGGGGTGCCTGGCTGGCTCGGAGCGTCAGAGTCTTCATCTCAGGAGTATGAGTTTGGGCCCCACATTGGGTATGGAGATTGCTTAAAAATAAAATCTTTAAAAATAAATAAATAAATTCTAAAAATCTCCAGATATTTGTTTTTTAACAAGCTGTTGCTTTCCACCATAATTTCATTGTGGTCAGAGAGCACACACATTATGGTTTCAGAGCTTGTATGTTTATTAAGACTTGCTTTATAGCATGTGGTCTGCCTTGGTGAATGTACCATGTGCACTTGGAAGTCATGTTTAATCTGCAGTTGTTGGATGGAATGTTCGATAAACATATATGAGGTCATGGTGGTTGATGGAGTTGTTCAGCGATTCTGTCTTCAGTGATTTCTTTGTCCGGTAATTCTATGAACTGCTGAGAAAGGGGTATCAAAATCAACCTTGATTGTAAACTGCCCATGGCTCTGTTTAATTTGACCAATTTTGCTTCATATACCTGGAGGCTCTGTTATGAGATGGATACACATTTATGATTGTTATGTCTTTCTCATGAACTGGCCAATTTTTCATTATGAAATGTCCCTCTTTGCCTCTAGTAACAATCTTTATCTTGAAGTGCACTTTTTCTGATAGTATAGCTCCTCTGCCCTTTTTAGGATACTGTTGGTATGGCATATCTTTTTTCATTCAAGCTATCTTTGTCCTTGTATTTAAAGGTTGACTCTTGGGCACACCATATAACTGAGCCTTGCTTTAAAAAAAAAGTCCATCTTGGGGCGCCTGGGTGGCTCAGTGGGTTAAAGCCTCTGCCTTCAGCTCAGGTCAGGATCCCAGGGTTCTGGGATCGAGCCCCTTATTGGGCTTTCTGCTCTGCAGGGAGCCTGCTTCCTCCTCTCTCTCTGCCTGCCTCTCTGTGTGCTTGCCATCTCTGTCTGTCAAATAAATAAATAAAGTCTTTAAAAAAATAAAAATAAAGATAAAAATAATTTTTAAAAGTCCATCTTGATACTCTGTGCCTTTTAAATGGCATGTATGATCCACCTCTAATATAGTTAGATTTAAGTGTACAATTTTATGATTTTTTTCCCACTTCCCACTTTCCCACTTCCCTCTGGATTTTACTCCTCTCTCCATTCTTTCCTACCTACTTCCATAATTAATTGAATTTTTTTGGAATTCCATTTTAATTTATTGCCTTCTAGCTATACCTCTTTGTTACCTTTTTAGTGGTTGCCCTGGGGATTACAATGAACAAACACAAATTTTCAGTCTAGTTTGAATTAATATTGTAATACTTTACAAAAAATATAAATTCCTTGTAACTGTACAGATCTATTTACCCTCTCTCCCATCCTTTCTTGTAATAGTGATCATATAAACTGTGTCTACAAACAGTAAACACTCCAGAAGACAAAATCACCTTTTGTTTTAACCGTTTGGTGTATTTTTCTAGTTAAAAAATACTTGTTGTATACCTATCCACTTATGGACCATTTCAGGGCTTCCTTTCTTTCCCAAAGATCTGAGTTTTTACCTTGTATCTTTCTCTTAATGATAAAACCAAAACCAAAAAGCCCTATTTTGAGAATTGCTAGAGGTAGAGACCTGATAACAAATTACCTTAATTAACTTTTACTTGAAAATGTCTTTATTAATAGCTTTTATTATTAAAGAATAGTTTCACTGGATGGTGTTCTGAGATTGCAGTTTTTGTCTTTCAGTCTCTTAAAGAGCTTGTTTCGCTGACCTCCATTTTTTTGGTGAGAGGTTGGGGGAGTTTCAAATGAATGTTTTGGAACTGCCCCAAACTCAAAGCATTTACACACACACACACACACACACACACACCCGCACATGCACACATACACGCTTTTTTAGAAGGATAGAGGAGACACACTCACCCATTGTTCTTGTCTTCCTCTAAGTGTCAACTCCTCCCACTCTTTGCCCTCCACCATACCTGCCTGAATTTTGGTCATTCTCCAGTAACTTCAAATAATTGTTTTTCTTACTTTGTTTGGAGTTTTTATTTGTTATCTATAGGGAGTTTGGTCTTATAGATACTACTTGGCCATTACCAGAAGCAGGAACTTTAACAATAAATTCTTTTGGGAATTTTTTAAAGATTTTATTTATTTATTCGACAGAGAGAGAGAGAGATCACAAGTAGGCAGAGAGGCAGACGGTGGGCAGGCGGGGGGTGGGGGAAGCAGGTTCCCCGCTGAGCAGAGAGCCTGATGCCAGGCTCAATATCAGGACCGTTAGATCATGACCTGAGCCAAAGGCAGAGGCTTAACCCGCTGAGCCACCCAGGCACCCCTTCTTTTAGGAATCTTATTAAATAGCCCATTAGTCCAGCTTACAGCTCTATACATACAATAGCCATAGCTATCCTAGTTCATGTACATATTTACTACATGTAAGCTTTTTTCAATTATGTTACATTTTTCTCATTAAAAAACCTGGAAAAAAAAAAACCTCTGTAGCTTCCACATCTGGAGAGCTAATGTTAGAAACAATTTATCATGTTACTGTTAATGGTTTCAGGTGGGGTTCAGCCTCCCCCAAAAGTCAAAAGAGACCTAAGAGATAACAAGGAAGAGCCTATGTCACTATGAATTTGGCATCTGACTTCAATAAACTCAAACAATAATTCACATTCTATTCCATGCCTAGATCCTACTAAGAGGTATGTATGAAAGTCAGTTAGCTTATGTTCAACTTGATTGCTCACAGCTCCAAGGAGAGGGTTCTGGTTCTAGAAATCCTCTTTTAGTTTAAATATCATCTCCATCAGACATTAGTTACCTAGCAGCAGCAAGAAAAGCAGATGTTTTATAAAAATTATTTTAAGGTCCATAGGACAAAAATCTCTGTTAAAACTTAACCAGGGGGTGTGCCTGGGTGGCTTAATTGTTAAGCTTCTGTCTTCGGCTCAGGTCATGATCCCAGCGTCCTGGGATCCAGCCCCCACATCTCGCTCTCTGCTCAGCAGAAGCTTCCTTCTTCCTCTCCCACTCCCCCTGCTTGTGTTGCCTCTCTCACTGTCTCTCTCTTTGTCAAGTAAATAAATATATTCTTATAAAACAAAGACAATGACCAAAAAAAAAAAAAAAAAAAACCACACACACACACACACAACTTAACCAGGAAGGCAGCTATGCTCACTACTATATTAAAAAAAAAAAAAAAAAAAGTCAGGGACTGGACATTCCTTTAGGTCATAATTTATATAACAGAAATAATATCATACAGTGAGTGAGCATCAGTGTCCCACCACGGGAGATTGGGACAGTTATAAGGCCTCTGATTGTTTTCTATCCTGATAGGCACCTTTGAAAGCTATTATACCTTGTTATGTTCTAGCTGATAGGAAAAACACAAAATTATAAATAATGCCTTACTTCCTGGTAGTTTTACAGGGAAAACTGGTAACTTTAAAAATAGACTGATGATAACTTTAAAAATAGACTGTGGGTTTCATTACATGACAGAGCTTATTCAATGGCTCAATTGTTTGTATCATAATATGATATCTAGATACAAAGATACCAATATCTGTGTTAGTCAGAATTCTACCAGAGGAATAAAAACACTAGGAGGGAGATAGATGGATAGATCTATATCATTCATTTATTCTTATAATAGCTTTGGAGGGCTATGTTTATGTTCAAAGTCTGAAGTAACATTGTTTTTGGGACAAGTGCATTGTATGTGATTTAAGAAGCTATGGTTTCTCCCCTCCAATTTTTTTTTTTTTTAATTAATAAAAGAGACCATGTGCTCTCTGTTCTTTACTCTCATCTTCTCTGGACTTGAGTTACTTCTCTTGCAAAATCAGATGGTTAGACATGATGAAATCTAAGAGTATCTATCTTTCTAAGTGTGTGTGATCCCATAATTCAAGCATAAGACCTGAGACTTGCTGATTCTCCAGAACTTCTTTCTGACCCCTTTGAACCCTACCTCTAAACTCTCAGGACAGTGTAAAGAATGTTATAATAGAAATATTTAAAGACTTGCTAATACCACAAACCACGATTTTTTAAAATGCTCAATAGTAAAATTTTTTAAGCCAAATAAAAGCCACTGACCAGTTCCTCCACCATCCTGTGGTTAAAAATAGTTAAGTCAATGTTAATTCCTAAAGTTGCTTTAGATAGAGTCCAAAGGTTTGTTTGTTTCTTGCCCTTGTGTATGAAAGAAAAAATATTTTTCAAAGACAATGACCAACAAAGTTTCAAGTAAACAAATTAATTCCCCAGAGGTTTTTACGCTATGTGCATTGTTTTAGATGTGGGGAAAATATTCCGGTTCTTCAAATCATGCTGGAAATAAAGACCGATTCCAATAGTGAAAGATTTGCAAATAACCAAATGAATACAGAAGATGCCTCTGAAGATTGGACTGCAAAATATGTTAGAAATGTGTGCATTCAGGAAAAGTGCATAGAACTCATGCAAGACTATGCGGATTAAAAAAAAAAAAAAAAAAAAGTTGCTGCCAACCAGAAAGGGTTTGCCTAACAGCAGTATCCAGTTAACTCCTGGAAGAGGGAAGGCTGGGCCGCCGAACGCCCCTGTGAAGTGTGTTTGCATCGTCAACGCCCCCACTCTCAACACATTTTTGTCCTGGGTGCTCTTCTTCCTTGTGACATAGTCTCACAACGGAAACATGAAGAGCAAAGGGATCTCAGTGGAGAGAGGACTGAAGGGGTGGGCGAGGGAAGAACCGGGGCTGACGGGCTGAAGGGCCTGGCTTAGCGACCCGCTAACTTTCCGTCCATGTCGATTAGGAGTGTGGCCTCAGAACACGACAGGTACTGTTTCAGGAAAAAATTATAGCCCATTTTCTAAGAAATATGGAGTAGGTTAGGTAACCTATGACACATTTTTGACTTTAAAAACCAAGGTGATATTAGGGAAGATATGTGCTACGGTGAGTGCTGTGAAGTGTGTCAACCTGGCGATTCACAGACCTGTACCCCTGGGGCTGATAATACATTATATGTTAATAAAAAATTAAAACTTATATTTAAAAAAAAACAAAAAACGAAAAACCTAAGGTGATAAACTTGCATTGTTCAAAACAATAGTGAGCTATGGAATGCAGGCAGCTCTGCTCACCACTATACCAAGTCTGTACCTACTCATGTCTGTTTGGGATAAATTGGATTTTTTTTCTCCTTGTTTTATTAACACTGAAAAAAACTTTTAAATTAAAACACATAGTGCTAAAGATCTAATTTTCAAAACTTGATCGGGATGTTGGGAGGTGGTGCTAACATTTAGAATAGTGAAACCCAGAATGAACTAAATATGACTTCATGCCTTGCCTTGTTAAAAAACCTCTTCTTAGGGGCGCCTGGGTGGCTCAGTGAGTTAAGCCGCTGCCTTCGGCTCAGGTCATGATCTCAGGGTCCTGGGATCGAGTCCCGCATCGGGCTCTCTGCTTGGCAGGGAGCCTGCTTCCCTTCCTCTCTCTCTGCCTGCCTCTCTACCTACTTGTGATCTCTGTCTGTCAAATAAATAAATAAAATCTTAAAAAAAAAAAAAAAAACTCTTCTTAGACTAAGAATCTATACACAGAAAACTATAAAGTACTCATGAAAGAAATTGAGGAAGACACAAAGAAATGGAAAAATGTTCCATGCTCCTGGATTGGAAGAATAAATATTGTGAAAATGTCTATGCTACCTAAAGCAATCTACACATTTTAATGCAATCCCTATCAAAGCACCATCCATTTTTTTCAAAGAAATGGAACAAATAATCCTAAAATTTATATGGAACCAGAAAAGACCTCAAATAGCCGAAGGAATATTGAAAAAGAAAACCAAAGTTGGTGGCATCACAATTCCGGACTTCAAGCTCTATTACAAAGCTGTCATCATCAAGACAGCATGGTACTGGCACAAAAACAGACACATAGATCAATGGAACAGAATAGAGAGCCCAGAAATAGACCCTCGACTCTATGGTCAACTCATCTTCGACAAAGTAGGAAAGAATGTCCAATGGAAAAAAGACAGCCTCTTCAATAAATGGTGTTGGGAAAATTGAACAGCCACATGCAGAAAAATGAAATTGGATCATTTCCTTACACCACACATGAAAATAGACTCAAAATGGATGAAGGATCTCAATGTGAGAAAGGAATCCATCAAAATCCTTGAGGATTAATCCAATTAAGAAATGGGCAGAAGACATGAACAGACATTTCTGCAAAGAAGACATCCAGATGGCCAACAGACACATGAAAAAGTGCTCCACATCACTCGGCATCAGGGAAATACAAATCAAAACCACCATGAGATATCACCTCACACCAGTCAGGATCGCTAAAATTAACAAGTCAGGAAATGACAGATGCTGGCGAGGATGCGGAGAGAGGAGAACCCTCCTACACTGTTGGTGGGAATGCAGGCTGGTGCAACCACTCTGGAAAACAGCATGGAGGTTCCTCAAAATGTTGAAAATAGAACTACCCTATGACCCAGCAATTGCACTGCTGGGTATTTACCCTAAAGATACAAACGTAGTGATCCGAAAGGGCACGTGCACCCGAATGTTTATAGCAGCAATGTCTACAATAGCCAAACTATGGAAAGAACCTAGATGTCCATCAACAGACAAATGAATAAAGAAGATGTGGTATATATACACAATGGAATACTATGCAACCATCAAAAGAAATGAAATCTTGCCATTTGCGATGACGTGGATGGAACTAGAGGGTATCATGCTTAGCGAAATAAGTCAATCGGAGAAAAACAACTATCATATGATCTCCCTGATATGAGGGAGAGGAGATGCAACATGGGGGGTTAAGTGGGTAGGAGAAGAGTAAATGAAACAAGATGGGATTGGGAGGGAGACAAACCATAAGTGACTCTTAATCTCACAAAACAACCTGAGGGTTGATGGGGGGAGGGGGGTTTAGGGAGTGGGGTTATGGACATTGGGGAGGGTATGTGCTATGGTGAGTGCTGTGAAGTGTGTAAACCTGGCGATTCACAGACCTGTACCCCTGGGGATAAAAATATATTATATGTTTATAAAAAATAAAATTTAAAAAAAAAAAAAACCTCTTCTTCCCAGGCCACCTTTCAGCAGGATTTCAGCAGAAAAAAAACGGAGAACATGGAGACACGTGGACGTGTACATTCACATGAATGTGCACGTGCACACACACACACACACACACACACACACCAGCTTTGAGGTTATTATCTTGGAAGGCAAATGTTGGGGGTGGGGATGGGGAAGAAAAAGCAATCACAGCACCCAACCGGGAAGAATAAAAGGAGACAGAGCAGTAGTCTTAATTCTATGTGGAAGCAGAATCTGGGATCTGAACCAAATGGGAAAGAGGATAATCAAAGAAAACCTCAAAGATCGATATTTAATTAAGGAGCATAAAAGTATTGCAGTCAGGAAGCATTTTTCATATCAATTTTATCTGATTGTTCCAGACTTATCTCGAAACAATAAAGGTTCAAGATGAGTATATTCTACTCAGATTTATAGGAAACTCAAGTGACATGAAGCAGGGATGGGGAGCAGTTGAAACTTACTGATGAGAGGTACTAATTGGGTTTAGGTATGCCATTTCCTTGAATCGTCCTCTAGAAAGTCTGTCTTATTTCAACTTAATTTGTTAGTGTTTTGATTATAGTAAACAGCTTTCTAATCTGTTACTGAGGTCATCACATGTGGGAGAAACCCCGCTGTTTACTAGAAGGCAGCTCACCATTGCCCTCACTTCTCAACCATGATTCAGGCCACTAACAGGAGGCACTTGCGTGAGCAGTACTGGCCACGCAAACACACCTAAAAGCACCACAAGCAACATCTTCAGATCCCATGAAGGAGATGAGGGAAAGCTGCTTGCAGACCATTCTTGTATTAATTTCCTCCTGACACTGTAACAGATCACCACAGACGTGGCTTACAACCACACAGATTTACCATCTTTGCCTTTAGGTGGTCACAAGTATAAAATGGGTCAGTAGAACTGTGTTCCTTGTGTGGGCTCTAGAGAAGAGTCCAGGTCCTCGCCTTTATCGGCTTCTAGAAGCTGCCTGTTTTCCTTGACTTGTGGTCTCTTCCCCCCTGTTCAAAGCCAGCAGCAGAGTCTCTGTTCTGTACATCCTGCTGTCCCACTTACAGGACTCTGGTGACTCCAGGATAACCCAGGACACATTCCTATCTTAAAGTCCTTGGTTTAGTCACATCTGCAAAGCTCCTGTATCCCCTAAAGAGACATATTCACAGGTTCTGAAGGTTAGGGCAAGGGTATCTTTGTGAGGGGGAAGGGAGATCGTAGCATTATTCAATGTACAATTGTCAAAATGTCAATAGGATATAAAGAAGGTTGGTTGTAATGTGCACTCACAATGAACCATTACAAGGGGAAAAAGAAATGATTAGCTCAGGGTACTTTAATTCAGCCTTGATTAAGTTAAAGGAAAAAAAGCTACTGTAGATAATGATTCCTAAAGTGAAAACTGAGAGGAATAATGAAACAGTTCTGAAACAAATTAACTCCAAGAACTCAAAGCACCAGGTCAGTCATAACTATATATTTAGAGAAATAAGGAAGGAAGATAAAGAATATTTAGCCCTTATTTGCCATAAAAAGTAAGTTAAATCAACATTCAGCCTGTTCCTTATTATACTAAAGTATCTTAGTCTGTTCCCTAAAAGAAGGGAACTTACCCTAGTATTTCAATTTTTTATTTGTTTTTTTTTTTGTATCTATATTTAATATTGGTTTATTAAATATGCTCTAAGCACTATTGACCTTAGAACTATTTTGTTTTGTGGAAAGCAGTATTTATGAAAATATTTGTTTTGGAGAATTGTGTTTGTTCACTTGAAGTTGTAAACAATATTTGTCTTAGGAGGCTGAGTTGACTCACCAGCTCTCATGATTACTGTAAATGATCCTGTTGGAAGCAACTCAGCCCATAGAAAAAGAAAAGTTTAGTCATTTATGTAAGAGTGTCCCATAGCCTTGTTACTGGTAAAATTTGATTTTGCAAGTAAATACTTTGTTGATTTTAAAAACAGCTGCTTTCAAAAAACACAAAATTCTTTATTCCTCAGTAGCATAGTACTTTTGTGAGGGTTCTGACCCACCAACTCCTTCAATAGGCACGCAAGTGAACCTTAAATATGGATATCCAGCTGTCCCAGCATCTCTCTTCCTTTTTAAGATATTTGAAACTTTTCATAATTCAAAGAGAGAAAAAATTAAACTATTCTTACAACTATACTAAAATATACACTTAAAATTTTATTTTAGAATCTGCTGGAAAGTATTGCCAAATGTAATTACAAAATTTCTGCGATAATGCAAGTGCATTTCAAATCCACACAAAGTTCTAAAATATCAAGTGTTTCAAAAATTACGCTGAAGCTTTTATTTACCACATGGATTTTAGAGCAGCAGCATTTCAGCTAATCTAAACCTACTAAGGCTCACTATCAGGCACAAATGGAGGGAAGCTCCAAAATGTACGATAACTCAAACGTCAGTGACATTTTAAGTTTTGATAATCTGAGAAGCATAAATGCTTCAAAATCTTAAAAAAAACAAAAAACAAAAACCCAATCATTTGAAAATACAATCATTTACATTTATCACACTTTTATGCAGCACTGAGAAAGTTTGAAAGATATTTTTTTTGTTGTGGTAAAAAACTCATTATCATAAAATGTACCATCTTCACTGTTTGTTAATGTACAGTGAAGTAGTATTAAATATCTTCACGTTCTTGTGCAACCGATCACCAGACCACTTTCATCTTGCAAAACTGAAACGTCATTCCCAATAAGCAACAGCTCCTCATTTCTCCTTTTCCCAGCTCCTGGCAATCATCATTTTATTTTCTGTTTCTATGAATATGACCACTGTAGATATGTCAGAGTAGTGGATTTGTATGATATTTGTCTTTTTGTGACTGGCTCATTTCCCTTAGCATCATGTCCTTTAAGTTCATCCACATTGTAGCATGAGTCAAAACTTCCCTGCTTTTTTTTTTTAATTTTTATTTTTTATAAACATATAATATATTTTTATCCCCAGGGGAAAAATTCCCTGCTTTTTAAGGCAGAACAATATTCCACTGTGTTTGTGTTCCCATTTTGTTCATCCTGTCATTCATTGGTGGACATTTGGATTGCTTCGACCGCCCGGCTATCATGAATGATGCTGCCATGAGCATGGGTGTGCAAGTATCTCCTCGAGACCCAGCTTTCGATTCTTTTGGATCCATATCCAGAAGTGTGACTCCATCTTCCATTTTCGGAGGACCTGCCATCTTGCTTTGCACAGCGGCGGCAACGTTTTGCATTTCCACCAGCAGCACACAATGTATATATATATATATATATATATATATATATATATATATATTAAGATTTTATTTATTCACGTGAGAGAGAGACAAGCAGGGGGTTGAGCAGAAGGAAAGGGAGAAGCAGGCTCCCCGCTGAGCAGGAAGCCCAATGCGGGGCTCGATCCCACGACCCCAGGATCATGACCTGAGTGGAAGCCAGTGTTTAACTCCCTGAGCCATCCAGGTGCCCCCCAGATAATAGATTTTTAATTTAATCTTTTGTTTTAGTCAGTGTCTACCCTCTTCAGAGGAACTTAAAAAAATTAACCATTAATTTTCCAAATATTTCAAAACTAAGTAAATGTAGAGAAATGAGTCTTCCAAATGATCTCCTTTTGTAAGTTTGTAGTATCTATACTACTGGAGATATTAAAACTTAAACCTGGACTAAGACTTTCGGGATACTGTGCATTTAAAAAGAGAGATTGAGGCTTGCCAGTTGAAGCTGTAGCTAGTGGGAGCCCCCACTGCCTCTCCAGTTTCACTGCCCCAAACAGCCACACCTAGAACTATGTGACCTGCTTCTACCGGGTGTATAATACCCACGGCTCTTGCCTGAGCTACTTGTCTGTGATGGGCAGTGTCAGCCTTGGTAGGTCTCCCCTGCAGTAGATGTCCAGGTTGTAGAACACCTCTTGGACATCATCAAGTTATCAGAGAGGAGTGGTGAGTACCCATGTCATTCATTTGCTTATTGTTTTGGGAGAACATGGCACACCTTTACACTCTCCCCTCTTCAGGAACCCGTAATGCAACTGACCAGGGCTGGAAGCCACCAGACTGGGGCCTCCAATGGCCTCAGAGCCTTCCTGGTAACCAGAGTGGCAGATGCCTTGTTGCGTTAGATAACAGAGTCTTCTTTCTGTCGGTGTGATTAGTACTTAGCTCTTTAAAAATATGTTGTTTTGGCACACGTAGCTAGCTCAGCTGGTAGAGGATGTGACTCTTGGTCTCAGGATCCTGAGTTCGGGCCCCATGTTGGGTGTGGAGCCAACTCAAAAAAAAAAAAATTGTTTGTATTATCAATGTTATTGTTCTCCTGCAAGCTGGTAAAACTTCTGAGATCTGAATTGCTCTGGACTTTTGTGTATTCAGAGTACGTCCAACATCTTCTTGGCTTTGATGTGGTTAGAGACCGCATTAGCTGGCAGCTTTGCCTAAAGGCTAATATACAAACACGAAGAAGGAAAGTTGTGATAGTATTTTGAATTTGCCACAGTGGTTGTGTGTCAGTGGGCCTGGATCTGTAAAATATGACTTGCTGGTTCCTTCTAAATCATTTGAATACCCTGAGTGGTACATAAATAATTGAATAGTGACTTTTAATTAAGGCTCTGTAGTGAAAACTGCTTTATGCAAAATTAAATGCTTTTTAATAGCTAATTTAGAAATCACTTTTAAACACTGGAGGTACCATACCAGGAAACTCAGCAAATTACTAATTTGATTTGGCAAAGTGTTCTCAGATGACACTTCGGATTCAATTTCTTTGTGTAAATGAGAGTTGCCTTTCATTAACGAAGCTCAGAACTTTCTTTCAATTGCCTATACTTCTCCCAGGAGAAAAGTATATTTTCTCAAGGGAGAAAACATAGACCACATCATACATTAAATAAAATTTTATAGTGATGTGAAAAAATAATATAGCCTATGATTCCTGGGACTAAATGTTTCATCTCCTTATCTAAGTCTTAACAAATATTAAACTTAACTAGGTGTTAGGAATTGAACTGTGCCCCCCATTCAAATGTTGTTGTCTTAACCCCTAATACCTTAAAATATGACCTTACCCAGAAATAGGATCACTGCAGATGTAATTAGTTGAGATGAGATCATTCTGGAGTGGGGTAGGCTCTTAGTCTGATGACTGATGTCTTTATGGCATGGGGAAAATCTGGACACAGACATAGAAAGAGAACATGGTGTGAAGATGAGGACAGAGATCAGAGTGATCCAGCAGAAGCCAAAGAATGTCGAAGGTTGCCCTCAAACCGCCAGCAGCTGAGAGAGAGTCATGGAGTAGGTTCTGCCTGGCTCTGAGCAGTCACCAGCCCTATGATGTACTGATGTCAGACTCCCACCCTCAATACCCAGAAGACAAAGAATTTCTACTGTGGAAGCTGCCTAGTTTGTGGCGCTTTGCCATGGCAGCCCTAGTCAAATGTTCTAGACGGGAGGTTTGTGTCCCTCAAAATTCATATGTTGAAGTCCTACCTCCCAATGTGATGGTATTTAGAAGTGGAGCCTTTGGGAGGTAATTAGGTTTAGGTGAGATCGTGAGAGTGGGGCCCCGTAATTGGATTCGTGTTCTTACCAGAGAGCTTACAGTGTCTATCTCCCTGCGCTGTGAAGATACAGTGACAAAGCTCTTGCCAGAAACCAACCACGCTGCCGCCCCAATCGCAGACTTCCTCAGATCTGCGAGAAATCAATGTCTGTTATGTCAGCCACCCAGTCTATGGGAGTTTGTTATAGCAGCCTGAGCTGACTAAGAACCAACTAATAACATTAGGTAATCCACATGGAACTTTGAGGATAAAGCAAAAAGCTTGGTCTTTGGCTGTCTGGGACCAGGTTTGCCTAAAAATTTCTTTTAAGGTATTGGATAGAATTAAGATGAAATGTCCAATTTTGAACAACCTAAAATTGGTCAGAAATTGCTTTTAGAAACATGAATATAACAAATACTATGAAATATGCAGTATCCTATCATTTTCTAAAATTTTTCAGAGTTGGGAATGTTGGCACCCAGAGCTAATTTAAACATTTGCTGAATTAAAACCTACAGTGATCAAATAAGGTTTCTATAAATGTGATTAGGCAAATAGCATTTTCATTTCGGTAATTATACTTAATTTCCTAAGGCCAAATAATTATGCTATCTTTTAATTTCAAAGCAGCACTATAGGGTAGAGCTATTATTAATCTGATTCTACAGCTGATGAACCAGCTTGGCAAAACTAAGTCATCCAAATTTTTACAGAAAACAAGTCATGGAAATCTGACTTCACTTTCTTTGACTTGATTTTTCTTTCCCACAAATGTTTCCCCCAAGCCTCCCTTTGTTAATGTTATTCAGTCCCTAATACAAAAGTTTATTAACTTCTCACAGGTTGCAATTGAATGAGATGAAAGTTATTTCATAGTACAATATCTCATATATAAAGTTATGCAAATTACTTAGCCTGTTATAACTTGTAGTCACAATTAAATGAGAAAATGCATATAATAAGCACATTGTCCAGCACAGAATAAGCACTGACTATTATATTATGGCTATATTAGTTGTTAATAATAGCAACAAGGGATATATTATATAGCAACTATATTATATATTAAATACATATAAAATATATCATATAGCAAGATATATATTATATAGCAACAAGATTATATAGCAATATATAATATATAGTAACAATATATAACTATATTAGTTGTTAAAATAACAAAAAGATTCTTTATAATGGATAAACACATTTATGTCATAATAATGGGTCATTATTATACACACTGAAAATAGTCAATAAAAGGATAGTAAAGAAGGGGAATAAATCTTTGGCCTACACTCATTAAATTTAAAAATAGATACTTTTTTTCTTTTTCTTTATACCTGTACACCTTTGTACTTTTGCCTGTGTATCAGTAGGGATAGCCCAGAAAGTTGAGCAGAGAGACCCAGATTGCTCATGGGGGCCTGGTCTGCTGCTGGACTTGGGTATCTACAGGTGTTTCATGATGTGTCTCATTCTCCACGGCTCCCTGAGACTAGAAAATAGGTTTCCAAGCTGTGGCTATTGGTTGACCACCCCGAGATTGCTTCCCATGCATTATTTGCTGTCTGGATGTGCTCTGCATATTGAAATGAGCAGCTCTTCCTGCAGATGACTGAGCTCATGATATTGGGTGTCTGGAAGGAGGAAGGTTATGCATTCTTCTGCTGGGTTATGCCTTCAGAAGTCCCAGCAGTTTCCTTGATGAGTTCTAGAGTCTAGTTAACTGTGTCACTGCCAAGTGGCTGAAGCTGGGTATGTTAGAAACTATGCCTAGACTATCTTCCTACATAATTCTAGGTATTACGAGCTTACTCCTCCCCTTTTTTTTACACTTACTATTTGCCATTGAAAAAAAGTAGATTGTTTTTTCATTGGCAATTAGATTAGTAGATGATTGCCAAAAAAAGAACAGATTAGATTTCTCTTTGATTGTTTACATATCTTTGGACCAGAATAAAAGTGGCAGAAGCATTTGATATTTCTGTAAGCAGTCTGTGAAACAGAAATGATTCAACTATCCCTATTGAATAGAAAGTCTAGTTAAATAGCTAATGTAACACTGGAGGAACTGTAGAAATGTCCATGTGGTAGAAGGTAAGGATGATTCTAGATTGTATAGCTCCTCAAGAAGAGATGTAGTGATATTGCTGGACCGGGTGATGGAATGACTGACATATGTTAGTTATTGGAGATCTGTTCCCTGGTGTCAGTGGGTGCCTACAGTGGCATTCTTAGCTGTTATACCTCCCCCACAGTTCATGTTCCATGAGGTACATCACATCTTACGTGACAGATCTCTGCTTTACTATAACACCCGACAGTAATCCACCAAAACCTTCTGGGCCAACAAGCACATGCTTTTATCGAGGATGCTAATCTGTCAAAAATAGACTAGGTAAAAGTACACAGATTACTAGGAAACCTCAGGGCTATGCCTACTCAGGATCATGTCTAAAGTTTCTTACAATCCTGATGTCCTCATCCTCGGCTCCCCATTAGAGCCAAACTGGGAATCACGAGTATTTATCAGTCTTCCTGTCAAGAGAATCCCATGGATACTGATGCCCTGTAAAGAGGAAGCTCCAATTTTAATCATTTGTTTAACAGATACCTAGCATTCAAGGACTAGGAGACCTGTATTGTGATCCATGGTGGGCACTCAGCACTAAGGAGACAGAACTAGTCTGTGACTTTGAGGAACTCAAGTTTAAATGTAAATACAAAAATAAATACTTAATTGCAATTATTGGAAATGATTTGAAGGAAGAATACGAGGTGATAGAGCATTTGTTAGATGGAGCTAATTTAGAATGAAGGTAACATTTAATTTGAGAAGCTAAAGGTACACAGAATTTAGTCAGGCCAGCATGACAGGAGATGGTGCGGGGAACAGGGATGTGGGGTTGGGGAAGAAAAGATGGGAGGATGGACGCTTCTGGCAGAATGAACAATGATCCTGCACGAAGGCCACACAAGAGACCAGATTTGATGTGGCCTAGAAACAGAAAAAGAAAAAAAGGTCAGTGAAGACACAGAAGCAGGGGGAGTTAGGGAAGGAGGCTGGGAAATAAGCCTGTAAAAAGTAGACTGGGACAAATTAAACGATTTGGATTTTATTCTTATAGCAAAGAATTATCTTTTCTTCCAGCTTTATTGAGATAGAATTGACATAGAACATTGTGTAGCTTTAAAGTGTATGACAAACTGACATGATACATTTATATATTGCAAAATGATTACTACTGGAGTGCAATGGTGGTGATCATTTTGTGGAGTGAACACTGGTGGAGAGAACACTTCCTCCTATCACATAATTACCATTCTGTTTTAGTAGTGGAAACTTTTCAGATCTATTCTTGTAGCAACTTTTAAGTATATAAATGGAATTATTAGCTACAATCACCATGCTGCACAGAGATCCCCAGAACTCGTTCAAGTCATAACCGCAAGTTTGTACCCTTTGACTAATACTTCCCCATTTCCTCCATTCTAACCTAGTAACCATCGAGCCTAAGAGAGATCCTGAAAGCCCTTGAGCAATAGGGATTCCTAACCGAATTTATGCGGAGGATGAATTGTAGGAAAAGAAGAGTGGAAGAAGAGAAGCTTGTCCAAAGACCATCTTAGCAACCCAGGTACATATGAGGGGGGACTGGAGCACTGTAAAGACAAAAGGGACCTGGAAAAGGAAACAGATTTCCCAAAAGTGAAATCAGCAGGACTTGATGATGGAATGTGGGGGTAGTGTGAGGTACAGCAGGATGTCAGGAGGTTTTCCCCATGAGTCAGTGGCGATGAGGTTTGTTTGCAGTGATGAAGGTACCTTGGAGGAGATGGCTGACCTGAGAAGGATGAAGGGGGAGGTATAAAAATCAAGAGTTAAGTTTGAGGTAAAACAACACACGTAGTTAAAAGTGTTTAAGTCAGAAGAGAACTGTAGTGGTGTAGACAGTATTCAGTATAACAGGAGACTAGCTGGTCACCTAGGGCAGAGGTAGTCAATTCTGGATTTTCATTAAAATACCTGGAGTGTGGTGTGTGTGTGTGTGTGTGTGTGTGTGTATTTAATATGAATGTACAAGAGCCAGTCTGAAGCAATTGGCTCAAAATATGTTGAAGTGAAACCAACAAACCAGTGTGTTTAAAAGCATCAGGGCATATGGGTGGCTCAGTTGGTTAAGTGTCTGCTTTCAGCTCAAGTCTTGATCCCAGGGTCCTGGGATCAGCCCGGAGGTGTTGGGCTCCCTGCTCAGCTTTCTCTTTCTGCCCCTCCTTTCCCTCACCCCCACTGTCTTCTCCCTCTCTCGCTCTCTCAAATAAATAAATAAAATCTTAAAAAGTATGTATGAAACTTCCTCAGGTCTAAGATGAGAAAAAGCTAAAATTAGGCTGTTTTCACCTTAAGTTCAAATTTTCTCATAATCTTGTGGATCTTAGTGCTAACATCACCTAACTAATAATAACAACTGATAAACATTTCCTCACAGACGGGTTTCTTTTGTCTCTGTTATCCCTGTCCCTGGGTTCTTGTTCTTCCCTCGCACCTGGATTAGATCTGGGGTCTAACAAGAACAACCACATTTTACAATGGAAAAAATCAAAATCGGAGACATCATCCAGGGAACAATTTGAAGGTTTAAGGATCTCCTCCTGAATCATGCCTATTCAGAGGTCTCCTTAGAGAATGAATGCCCGAGAATGATATTGCCAAACACAAAGAATCAGGAGGAAAGAACAATGCTCTTGCCTGCTGTGTAACATCTCTTTTCAAACTCAAACATCTCGGATGCTGGGGTCTCTTTTACTCATTCTAAAGAAAAGGTGGACAGCCTCAGACCGTGCCAGGACTTCACCCCATCACCTCAGCTCCTCAGTCACTGTCAGTGCAACTAAAAGAATAATTTCCTGCCTGGTGAGGTGCTGTGGCTTGAAAATTTAAGTATAAATAACAAGTGTCAGAAAGTCTTTAATCAACGAATTAGCATTTCAAAGATCAAAGATAATAGACCTTGAAGTCTCTCTCCACTCTCTTCAGCTGTCACCAGGGTAATAGTTTAGACACCCCTGTCCCCTTCCTTCCTGTCTCTTCATAGCCGTCCTGCGGCTCAGAGTGCGCGCCTCCCCCCGCCTCCCCCCTCCCCGTTTAAGGAATGTGCTGGTTGTTCCTTTTCCCTTTGTGGTTTTGCTATGAATGTCTTTTTCTATCTTCTGTTCTTTTCCAGGTGTCCTTCGTCCTGTACCTTTCATGACAGAAATATTTATTGTCTACTTTGTTTTAAAGATTCTGTTTCTTAATTATTAATTGGACAGAGAGAGACACAGCGAGAGAGGGAACACAAGCAGGCCGAGTGGGAGAGGGAGAAGCAGGCCTCCCGCTGAGCAGGGAGCCAGATGCGGGTCTTGATCCCAGGACCTCATGACCTGAGCCAGAGGCAGAAGCTTAACAACTGAGCCAAATGGATGCTCCGAGTGTCTACTTAGTTTTAGGCTCTGTGCTAAATTCAGGATATTTAACCAAAAATAAATATGAGCCTTGCCCATGTATGTATACATCATGTTGGCATCTTCCTTTTCCTTCAGTCTGTCTACTTTATCTTTCTACTTTGTTAAAAAGAAAACCACAGGCTCAAAATGGCATTACTTAGGTTAAGTCCCCAACTCAGTAAACTGAGACTTAATACCCAACTTCACTGCTGTTCCAGCCCCCCAGAAATGTAAACTTTAACCAGCAAAGGTGGGAATTTCCTGATCAGCACTAGGAATTGTACTGATAGTTCCCTTCTGTTTCCCTTAGGAGGGCAACCTTGCCTCAAACAATGGAATCTTTGCTAATAATTTCCTTTTTTTCAATGCCCTCTTTATCTTCAAAAACCTTTCCTTTTCTGTAGTCCTTGGAACTGTCCTCTACTTACTAAAAAGGATGCTGCCTGATTCATGAATCAATTAATAAAACCACCTAGATCTTTAAAATTTACTCAGTTGAACTTTCATTATTTAACTTCTTATATCTACATTAACTGGTTATAACGTGGCATTAAATTCTTTAGAATGCAATTTATGTGTATTGAATCTAATCTCCTCCCTTCCACTGTGCCATGTTTTAATGCTTTTTTTCCTTCCAAAATTAAAATAAAACAATCACTAAAGCTAACTGAGCAGAGTGTAGGATATTGCTTGGTATTCAAGCACATTAATAATTCTCAGTAAAATGTATTAAAATTATTCACGCTAAGTGGAATAAATAAAAGCCTGCACTTTGTCTCATGTCATTTTAGGTTAGGTTTTGCTACAGAAAGAATCTCTGCACCAGATTTTTAACAACTTTCTAATAATGCTCAGAGGCTCTTAAATATTAGAATAAGAATAAAGGACTTTGGATTTGTCCAGCACACGCCTGCCCACAGTAGACATTCCTAGAAATACGTGTTGAGTGAAATTTTATCCATTTTATTTTCTTGGACACTAAAATAAAATATGTGCATCATATAAGGATAAATATAAATTAAAAATAAGAGGCTTGATTTTCTCTGTTGAAAATAAGAGCTTTTCCTCCCCCCCTTTTTTTTCCAGAAAAGTTGTAATTGGAAGTACTTCTCCTCTCTTTGAAATGTATATAAATTCTTTTGCAGACTAGATTGGCACTTGGCCAGTGGTATGATGGAGAATATGTTTTTCAAGGACCTGGGAGCCATCTCTTTGCGATGTGAACATCAAAAGAGATGGCACCCCTCTCTCCCAGTTTCCCTGGGATGATGGTAGCCTAACTTAGGTGGGCACCTGCTCCAGGTTGCAAAACTACCTTCCATCATAAAGATAAATGTTTTTCTTCTTGATAAAGCCAATTAGTTAACATAGATGGTCACTCATTTACCAGGTAAAGTTAGGATGAATTCTGTGTGACAGATGGTGTGGTCACATCTTCTTAGTTGAGGAGTAGTTATTATTTTTCTTGCAAATATATATGTGATGGGTTGTATCTGCTTAGCTACAAGAAGGTATGTGAATCCTTTCTGTTCTTACAGTCACTTAGAGAGTTGCCTATGACCTGTTTCACATCCTGGTTTAATATTTATTCAGTAACACACACACACACACACACACACACACACAAAGATATTTCTCTATTACTTTGTGGAGAGGATTTCTGGGTTGGAAGAAGATGCTGTTTTTAATTCTATTTCCCCAGCAATTTATACCATGATATAGATGATATAGTAGCCGCATTTTAAAGATCATGTTCAGGGTCACCTGGGTGGCTTAGTTGGTTAAGCTTCTGACTCTTGATGCCAACTCTGGTCTTGATCTCAAGATTGTGAGTTCAAGCCTTGTACTGGGCTGCAATGCTGGATGTGGAGTCTACTTAAAAAAATAAAATAAAGAGAATATTCAGCCAATTTTAACTCTTTCCTACCAAACTTTTTGCTTGATAGTGATAAATTTCAATTAATGGTAAAGTAACTCTTTGCATAAAATACGTGCCACTTGTATCAGTAATATGTGTACCTCTTAAATATTGCTGCATAAGTCAGAGACCACTGGGGTGGAGAGTGTAAGGGATGATATTTGAGTAAAATGAAAGAAAATATAAAGATTTTCTAAAGTCAATAACAAAAGGTAAAGAGAAATAAAGGAAAAGATCAGGGCTGAGCTCATCTGAGAGGTTATTTAATGAGTGTGACGGTTAATTTTAGTCAAGTCAACTTGACTGGACTATGGGGGGCCCAGAAAGCTGTCAAAATCCTATTTCTTGGTGTGTCCCCAAGTGTGTTTTAAGAGACTAGCATTTGAACTGGTAAACAGAATAAGGAAGATCTACTTCACCAAGGCGGGTAGGGGTCACCCAATTGTTTGAGTGCCTAAATAGATCCAAAAGGCAGAGGAAGGTCAAATTCACTCCTTTTGCTGGAGGTGGGACATCCATCTTTTCTGGCCCTTGAACATCAGCACTTCTGGTTCTCCAGTTTTCAGCCTTGGACCTAGACTTAAATCATTGGCCCCTCTCTGATTTGGGAGCCTTTGGACTCAGACATACCATAGGCTCCCTTGGTTCTCAGGCCTTGTGACTCAAACTGAATTATGCAAGGGCTTTTCCTGCTTTTCCAGCTTTCAGACAGCAAATCATGGGACTTTTTGGCCTCCATAATTGTATAAGTGGATTCTTATAAATAAATCTCCTCCTTTCTCCCTCTCTATGCTGTTGGTTCTGTTTTTTTCTGGACAACTCTGACACATAAAATGAGACTCATTACAATGTTCCCATAGAGTTACCAATTTTAATTCAGTTAAGATCACAAACATACACGCTATCATGTAAACTCAGTTTTATCCAGGTCTTTGAATGAAGCTTTGTTGGTCACCTCACTGCATATATTTGAACTTACTGTACATGTTATAGACCTGCAGGTATTTTCAGAATTTAGGTGTTCAATCTGTTAAAATATCTTTGGTTGCCCAGAGAATACTTGACTCAATGGCCTTATGAAGACTTATGCGGGTCTCCTCTGTCTGCAAGTGTAGAAGAAGGACAGGGCTTCATGATTGACTCAATCCAGTGACTCAGACTCCATTTCTTTTTTATTCTATTGGTTGTGACTTCTTTGTGTTACCCTCATCCTCATGCTTATCACAGCACATTCCATGCTTTACATCTGCCCACTGTGAAAGGAAACTTTTGCCCAACTATTTCAAGCAAGACTGCTGAGAGTCTCCTTAATCAGACCACTTTTTTCACATGTCTACATCTGAATTAGAGCTGCTGGCCAAGGGAAGGCTATTAAACCATCGAAGACTCATCCTTGTAGACAGAGTGAGATTACCTTCCCCTGTATTACATGTACTGCTTGGGAAATTAGTGTATATGTTTATCAAGGGAGAAGGTAGTTGGAGTAAATGGATACTGGGGAGGTGCCCAACCCATAATGCATAGTATAGGCCAACCCATGTCTGTTACATAAAATTGTGCAATGTATAATCTACCAAGGAACACAGGAGTTTGTTGTACTAGATTCCAGAAGTTTTTTTTTTTTTTTTTTAAAGACTTTATTTATTTATTTTTGAGAGAGAGAGAACATGAGAAGGGGAAAGGGGCAGAGGGAGAAGAAGACTTCCTGCTCTGCAGGGAGCCCAATTCAGGACTCGATCTCAGGACCCTGGGATCATGACCTGAGCCAAAGGCAGACACTTAACAACTAAGCCACCCAGGTGCCCAAAAGTATATGTTATTTTTATGACTAAAATTCCCAAGTTTTTAATTATGAGTTTCAGGGTAAAGGATTCAAGTAACTACTATGAAAAAGTCCACTTAAGAGCACAAATGACCTGCACTGAAAATATTGCTTTTTTGCCACTAAGTTGAGAATATATAACAAGGTTTCATATTCTCATACTATTTTCATGTTTTTAGATTTTTTTTCTGTATGTTTTATCTCTTTTTCTCTTCACTATGATTTAATGAGGTATTACAAGTAGAGTATAATTGTAGGTTCTAGATGAGTAAAATGAGGGTCATGCTTAACCAAGGTCTAATCTGTGGCTAAAACGAGATTTATAGACTCCCAAATCAGTGGTATTTGTATCATGCCACATGTCAAAACCACTTCTCTAAATAAATATAATAGTCATATTTCCTATGATTTTCTTTAAAAATGAGGCAATAGACTTCCTTTTAGCAACATAAACTAATTTACTTCATTTTGCTTTAGCTAATTGGTTAAAAGTTTACTTTGTGCTTGCCAAGAAACACAAGAGTGATTGAAAACTCTCTTATCGGTGTTATTTTGTAAGTAAGCTCCAAATTTAAAACTATGTATCTCTAAAAATTAGCATTGAAATGTTTTATGATACAAATGTTACTTATAAAAAGATTTATTTTCCCACTGAAGACCTAAGTTTACAATGAACATACTTCAGGACCCGGTAGGGTAGTTAGCATAGTGTATTAGATACTGTGGTGGGGGTCCCCAAGCCCACCCTTGGGCTCCAGGAGTTACTAGAAGGATTCAGAAAGGCTGTTATACGCGTGGTTGCACTTTATTACTGTGAAAGGAAACAGACCAGTCAGCCAAGGAAAAAGGTGCATGGGGAGAGGCCTAGGGGTAATCAGGTGTAAGTTTTCAGGAGTTCCTTCTCCGGGGGTCTCACAGGGAGGACACACTTAATTCTCCCAACAATACTGGTGTGACAACACATGCCAAGGGTTGCCAACCATGGAAGTTCACCTAAGCCTCCACGTCCAGGGCTTTTATTGGGGGTCAGTCCCGTAGATGAGCAGTCCAGTATGACTGACCGCCACTCAGACTCCAGGCTCTTCCCTGCCCACATGCCCTGCCAGAACAAAACAGACATTTACTATAAAAACATGTAGCCCATGACCTCAGGCATGCAAACACATGTAAGTAAGCTATTCAAAGGGTTCAGGCCATCTTGGAGGAACTGGTCCAGGGCAGTCCTCAAGACTGGCTTTTCTTTAGAATGCAGGGTTTGAGTGACTCAGACCTGCACAAAATAATGAGCCCTTTTGTACCTAGATGTAGACTGGGACCTGGAATTAGAACCAAGCTGCTCTGCTATGTGACCAGTAACGAATTCCTTATGATCCCTAAAACCTTAACTTTGTGGTCCTTAAAATAGAGTAAATAACATTAAAAATTACAGTGCTTTCATTGGAGTATAGTACAAAGACAAGTGAAGGAATAGATAAAAATAAGTGTTATAATTTATATTTTATTCAGGGCATTATGGAAAGTCAGGGCTAGAAATCTTGTAATAAACACGTAATAGTGTCAATATTTTGTGCATTTGTTTATTCATTCAATAAACATGAACTGAGTGTCTAGAATTTGCTGAGACTAGGGGAGAACAAAATGTTAAACTATACTAATATGCTTCTTTCTCTCATGAAATTTATCATATATCAATAAAACAAAGGGAGTTAAGCAAAAGACCTACGAATGTTAGGATGAAGATGGCAACGGGGCTGGTAGAAGCTGTGATGAGGGTTGCTTTGATGAATAATGTGACCAAGTTAGTGGTGTTCACCAATTGTTCCAATTATTTGATTCATTCTAGTCACGAGACAGTGAATAGAAGGTGCATGGATCCCTTTTGACTGGAGGCTTTAATGGCAGGTGTGTGTTCTCCAGGCTCTTGGGTCACTGCACAGAAGACAGATGTTCGGACTTTGAATTTTGCATGTGTGAGGAATAAAGGTCTATATTGTTAGGATTATGAAAGTCAATGGTCAAACTTCTGCTGTAGCTTAGTCTACCATACTTAACTATTAGAGAACCCAACACAGACCTAGGAGTTAAGAAGACCTAGAGAGAAAGAATATCAGGGAATTAAAATAATACAGAGTGATTGATTAAGGAGTGCTTGAAGGCAGTGCGAAGTATTAGGATGAGAGATGGGTATGGTCCAAGCTTTGAAAAGAGCCTTGTAGGGGCACCTCACTGGCTCAGTCAGTTAAGCATCTGCCTTCTGCTCAGGTCATGATCCCAGGGTCCTGCGATGGAGCCCCGCATCAGGCTCCCCACTCAGCAGGAAGCCTGCTTCTCCCTCTCCCTCTCCCTCTCCCTCTGCCCCGCTGCCCCTCTGCCCTGCTTGTGTGCTCTCTCTCTCTCGATCTATTTCAAATAAATAAATAAAATCTTTTAAAAAAGAAAAAAAAAGAGCCTTGTAAACCATGTTAAGGCATTGGACAAATGGCAGAGCCAGTAAAATTTTAAGCTAGCCTGATAATCAGGTCATATCTTTTCTATGTTTTAGAATGATTACTCTTGTTGTAGGACAGAGAATAGATTGAAGCAGGCTAAAATCTGAGGTGAGGAGGCTAGTTATAGAGGCTAGCACAGTAAGCCCCTGGAAAGCTGTCCTGAAATGATGGAGAGTCTAGGAATGAAGGGTGGGTGTGGGGTGGAGAAGAATATGAATAAGACATTTCGCTGGCTTTGGGAGGGATTCTAGAAATGTATTCAAATAGTTCAGTGTCTTTTTTATTTTTTTTAAGATTTTATTTATTTATTTGACAGAGAGAGATCACAAGTAGGCAGAGAGGCAGGCAGAGAGAGAGGAGGAAGCAGGTTCCCTGCTGAGCAGAGAGCCCAATGCAGGCCTGGATCCCAGGACCCCGAGACCATGACCTGAGCTGAAGGCAGAAGCTCAACCCACTGAGCCACCCAGGCACCCTAGTTCAGTGTTTTTGTAAAATTTGCGAACATAAGATATTTTAACCCTCATCACCTGACTCTCTCTATGCCAACTTCCCCCTCTGTTAATCTGCTCCCTTTTGTTGAATGGCTTTGTAGAGCCTGTCAACATATTTGGATTGAATTAGGGGAAGTTGAGTTGGGGATGTATTTCATTTAGGTTCACTGTGAATAGTTGTGTAGCCTGCAGCCTCTGCCATATGTCATTAGTTATCCCACCCATATTTCATACATAGTTTAGCCAGTCCCGTGTAGGATTGGCTTCCAAGAAAATTCATACCGACACTGGGTCACCTCACCCCATGAAACAGGAAGGTGCAGTGCTAGAAGTCATAATGTGTTATGGCTTTATCCTATGGAACCCAGCGCAAAAAGAATATTAAAAAAAAAAAAAAGGTTTATGAGGTATAGGGCCAGAAGTCTGTAGAAAATTTTTTCAATCATTGGATATATAAAATTGTAAATGGAAGATTTTGCCTCAACCACACTTCATCAAAATGGAAGTTTTCTCATATCAGAATTACATAAAACTCCTAATATTTCACTACCCATGGACATCAATGCAAACTTCCTGAGTGTTGTCAATTCAAGAGTATTTAAGATTATGAAATGCCCTGAAATTAAAGATATTTATTATAGGGTAGCAGCTAGCATCAAAGATAGACCCCAGTGCCTCCTGGGGGCTGTGCCCTTCTATGAGGGCTAAGTCTCCTCTCCTGAAATCTGGGTTGGCCATATCAGGGTTTTGACCAATAAAGTAGTGTATAGCTGATAGAGGTGACTTCTGAAGCTACGTTCTAAGAAGTTTTGCAGCTTCTGTCTGGATCTCTTGAAACATACACTCCAGGAACAGCAATAGATTACGGGAGAAGTCCACTTTCCCTGAGATTACCATGCTAGTCATGTGAGGAGCCTGCATCCCCCACCTGCTCAGACATCCCAGCTCCTGACGTGCGATAAGGAAGCCATCTTGTATGTCTGGCCAATCTGAGCCTCCAGATCACTCTAATGTTAGCCTCAAACTGCCAGCAACAGAATGAGAACTCTCAAGTGAGAGATGACAAGCTGAGTACACAAAACACACAGAACCATAAGTTCTGATAACAAATTATTTTTTTTAACTTCTGTGTTTTAGGGGTGGTTTGTTAGGTAGCTGAGAGATAACTGAAATGGGATCACTGTGGTATAATTAAAAACAGCCACAAAATCTTCACCACACTCCTATCAAGAGTTCTGGTCTCTTTTCCTCTCCACTTGAATTTGGCCTAGCCTCTGGCAGCTCTGCCTGATAAGTCCAGTGGAGATACTGTGCCTGTTCCGAGTCCCACTTTTTAAGAGGATTGTCAGTGTCCACCTTGCTCTTAGAGCACTGAGCCACATGTGGTAAATTCACAGAGATCGCATGGAGAGGCCCTGAAATGACATGGAGAAAGGACGTCCCAGGTGAGCCCCAGCCTGTGAGGACGGACCCTCCAGACCACCTGGCTGTTACCTGAATATCACCAGTGGCTCTGGCAATACCATGTGGAGCAGAAGAATTGGCCAGCCAAGCCCTGTTCAAATACTTGACCTCTAACATTAAGAGATATAATATAACGGTTATTGTCTTGAGCTACTAAATATGGGGTAATGTGTTCTGTAGAAATAGATAATGATGAGGGGTTTTCCCCACATGTATATAGAATTACCAATAATGAATTGTGACTGTAAGTTGTAAAGCAGAAAATGTTTGTTTAAATTACTGATAATAAAAACTAAACTTCAAGCAACTGTGCTAGAGGAAAGATTAAATTACGCTTCTATCTTTTTTGTAGAAAACACTATAAAATGGTTTTCATATAAAGAAGAAATCCGAGAGTAAGAAGACAAAATATCGTGAACATGTATTATAGGATTGTATCAAACAGCTAATTAATAAAAACAATATGATTTTTTTGGCATTTTGTGAGGTTTGTAGTACTTATCATTTGTTTTAAAAATTAAGAATTCATTGTTTTCTTTTTCCATTTTAAACAGTTATTTTTGGTACTTAAGTTCATTTATTTTTGTACTTTGGTATTCTTTTTCTTAAAGAGATCCTCCAAGTTTTCAGAAAACTGAGGCCAAAGGGAAGATTTTACAAGCTTCCAAAGAGAAAAAAATACAAATTGTTGTAAGCAATGTATCAGGAGGGGCACATGAGTGTACAACTCTTGGTTGATTTCGGCACAGGTCATGATCTCAGGATTGTGGGATCGAGCCCCTGCTCAGGCTTCATGCTCAGCGTGGAGTCTGCTGGAGATTCTCTCCCTCTGCTCCTCCCCATGCTGTCACTCTCTCTCAAATAAGTATACATTAAAAAAAAAAATCTTCAAAGTATCAGAATCAGAAAGATTGTGGAATTTTCAAAAGCAAAGCAAGATAAATTTTATTAGAGAAAGCCCTTCAAACTTAGAAGGAGAAACCATATTCAACCTGGATTTCAATATACTACGAGATATTAATAAAATGACAAAGAAGAATGAAAATATTTTCTGGCCACTGTATGATCTCAGAAAATTTACCATGCTCCCTATTTCAGGAAAGTTTTAACCAACGTGCGCCAGTATATTTAAGCCTGTGTAAACAGGATATGACCTAACTCTGGCACACTTTTAATTCCTAAAACTAGGTCTTGCTGCCCTAAATTGTACGTGGTAGACTTTGCCAAAAATATCATGAAGACACAATTGGCACTTTATGGCAATAACGGCTAGTATCCAAAACCCTCTGATGTGAAATGACGAAGGTCAATTTATCAGCTTCCTTCCCTGAAAAACAGTTACCATTCAAACAAAAAATCTGTGCAAGTAACCAGTATTGAAAAATACACAGATGGTTTTACTATTTTTTTCTAGAATAACAAGAATATTGTTTAAATAGTATAAAATCTGAGATTACTTCAGGCTATAAATTTTTCTCCCCTCCTCCACTCTTTCACAATGTAATCACAAGGGGATCCTCTAGGACCATGATTGACACCCCAGGAGTCCCCCTGTGCCTTTTTCCAATCACTGTTTCCACACATAGCTCCTCAAATGCTTGATTCTCCTGACATGTTTATCAATCCCTTGCTTTTATTTCTAGTTTGACCCTCTAGTACTCATCTCTAAATATTGCATTAGAATTGGTGTTTTTGAGCTTCATATAAATGGACTTATACAATATACATTCTTATATTTCTGGTTTCTTTTAACTCAGTGTTTGTAAGACACATCTACATTGTTGAGGTAGCTGTGTTTTGTTCACTTTCAGTTTGGACATAGGTTTCCATCATGTGACTGTAGCATGATTTCATTATGCATTTCCAGTATTGATGGACATCTGAGTGGTTTCCAGCTTGAATGATTTCCACTGTGCCAGGAGCTACATTATGCTATATCAATCTTACTTTTAGAACTCATAAGCTGTTTATAGATAAGAAGCAGAAAGATAGTTTTTTTTAAAATTTCACATCTGGTCCCCCTTATACATGTCGGGTTTCCTTCCATTTTCTCAAACATAATGTCAGCTTATTTAAATAAATTCAGTTGACCCCTTTAATTGCACCTTTTCCTATTCAATTTTACCTATTGTTCTCTGATACATATGTATTCACTAAGGCAGTATTATTAGCTTTTGATATAAAAATTATATTTTTACTGAAGTAGCTATTGGACTAAATAAATACAATATGAGTGGATTTACAATACTCAGAATGGAAACAGATCAGGCCTTAGAATCAGTAGGATAGATTTCCAGAAAGTTCTTTCAGATGTGATTGGAACTTTAAAAATATCAATTCATTTCAAATTGTACTCTCACTGCTACTTCATTAATGTAGCATATGAAAAAAAATTTGGAAGAGAAGACATGGAGAAAACAGAGGCAAGGAGTAAGCAGATTATCTCCTCCTGAAAGCGGATTGTCTCTCATCATTTGAGGCAGCTGATCAGTGGTCTGGTTGGATTTGTCTGGCCATCAAGCTGGATTTGCCCATTAGTCCCTGGAATTGCATGCTGTGCTATCATAGCTGAATCTACCACTAAAAATAGTCACAGAAATTCAAAATTGAGATTTTAGTGCCATAGCATATGACAAAATGGTCCTATAGATGCATACCTTTAGTCCCGTTGACATCATAGGGGAGGAAAAAAAAGAAGTTGGTAAAAACAAAAACAAAACAAAATAAAACAAAAACAAAAAACCTTCAAGTTTAATTTGTGGTTGGAAGAAAAAAATTTCCTGTAAATGAACTATTATTTAAAATCCTTTGGCATCAATAATGAAACATCCTGCATAGCAAAATGGAGACAATATTATTGTAGGATGGAAGAATATGTCGCTTTCAATCGCTGAAGTCTGGCATAACATCAAAAAGGATAACACAGAGAAAACAGCAGAAGAGATAGAGTCGGAAGGAGAGAAGCAGCTACTGATCAGTTTCTTTGTCTTTTTCTTGGCCAAGAAACTCATTTCTTATGCTTCACTGAATCCAAAAGATTACAAATCATTTCAAAGGAAAGATTCTACAGTTCTTTCCTTTATTTGTCCTGGAGATAGTAGAATATCAGAGGAATAATGGACAAAAAAAAAATGTGTAATAGGAAAAAAATCTATCGGGCATTAGAAATCATTTAGCTGGATCAATTTTAGTTAAAATCACTGACAGATATTTTAACAATTGGCATTTGATTTATTTAATAATGATTTCAGGAAACATACTAGGGCTTAGCATAGCAAAGTGTACTGCAGTTGAAGTGATTTAAAATGTGCTATATCACAGATATTTTATGTGACTATAAAATGCATATGAACAATTTCATGTTTATCTATTCATGTTCATATTTCTGAGAAGTCCAGGAAGTCTTTTGGTAGAGCAGTTAACACTGCTGTACAAAAGCTTAGGAATTATTTTGCTTAAGATTTATTGAAAACACACACACACACACACACACACACACACACACACACGATTTATTAAACATGGGGTGCCTGGGTGGCTCAGTCAGTTAAGCGGCTGCCTTCTGCTCAGGTCTTGATCCCAGAGTTCTGGGATCAAGCCTCACATCAGACTCTCTGCTCCATGGGAAGCCTGCTTCTTCCCTTTCCCTCTGCCTGCAGTTCCCCTTGCTTGTGCTCTCTCTCTCTCTCTGTCAAATAAATAAATCTTAAAAAAAAATTGAACACAATGAAGTCCTTGTATTGAATTATTTCAAAAAATGTTGACCTTAAACTTGAATGGTAAAAAAAACAATAAAAATTTCAGGACAATGTCAAGCTCAATCTAAAGCATGAAGAGTTTTTATTAAAAAAATTTTTAACAGCTTTTTTTTTCTTTTTTTTTTTTTAGGTAAACTCTATGCCCAGTGAGGGGCTCCAACACATGACCCCAAGATCAAGAGTCACATGATCTACTGACAGAGCCAGCCAGGCACCCCCATCAAGAGTTTTTAAATGTTTGTTAAAACCTGAAATGGATTACCCAGAAGAACTTAGAGAATTTCCTTCCCTAATAAAATGACGAGGACTGAAAAATTGAAAGATGGTTTGAAATGTGACCACAGAAATATTTTTTAGGACATAAGGGCAAAATATAGTTAGAATTGTTTTTTAAGAAAATGCACCTCTCAGATCTGTTGTGAATAACATAATTGAAGCTAGTCTCAATTTTATATTCCAATATCCATCCTTGCATTTGCGCTGATGTTTCCAGCCAATAAGTGTGGTAGGGATACTGAAGCAACTGCATTCCAGGGGAGTATGCTAGATTTTTTGGACACCTGATTTTGGCTCAAAAACTCTCTTCTGGCCTTGCCAAATCTTAAAACTGCCCTGAAGTTTATATTTCCCTTTCTCCCTCTTTCTTCTTTTTTCTTCTTCCCCCTCTGCCTCCCTTTCTCCCTCCTTCTCTCTCCTTCCTTCCTTCTCTGCTTCACAGAGGTCAGACCTCCATTATGTTCTTTTAGTGCTCACAACTTCCTGTAGCTCGTAGGAAAGCTCACAGATGTGTCTTCCAATAAATCTCTTGCACTGGAAGAGTCCAGTCTTGGTGTCTGCCTCTCCAAGGATCTGGACCAATGCATAAGAACATAAGAATGGTGTTTCCCTGGGTCAAAATAAATAAATAAATAAACAAAATGATAAAAATAAAACAAAGGAGTAGGAGAAGAAGAAAGAGGGTACCAATCTCCTCAATTGTTAACATTTCATTTCATATTAAAGACTTATTTAAGAACCAATAAATTACATGTAAAACTGATTAAATTTAGTTTATCTTTCTTACTCCCATTTATTTTATTTTATTTTAAAGATTTTTAAAAATTTATTTGTCAGAGAGAGAGAGAGACTGCACAAGCAGAGGAAGTGGCAGGCAGAAAAGACAGAGGGAGAAGCAGGCTCCCTGCTGAGCAAGGAGCCCCGATATGGGACTTGATCCCAGGACCCTGGGATCATGACCTGAGTTTGAAGGTGGATGCCCAGCTGACTGAGTTACCCAGGCATCCCACTTATTCCCATTTAAACATTATTAAAAATGGTTTGCTTAGGAGACCCAATATTTTTTTAATTTTTAATTTTTTTATTAACATATAATGTATTATTAGCCCCAGGGGTACAGGTCTGTGAATTGCCAGGTTTACACACTTCACAGCACTCACAGTAGTACATACCTTCCCCAGTGTCCATAACCGAACCACCCTCTCCCTACCCCCTTCCCCAAGCAACCCTCAGTTTGTTTTGTGAGATTAAGAGTCTCTTATGGTTTGTCTCCCTCCCAATCCCATCTTGTTTCATTTATTCCTTTCCTACCCCCCAGACCCCCAAATTGCCTCTCAACTTCCTCATATCAGGGAGATCATATGATAATTGTCTTTCTCTGATTGACTTATTTCACTAAGCATAATACCCTCTAGTTCCATTCACGTCGTTGCAAATGGCAAGATTTCATTTCTTTTGATGGCTGCATAGTATTCCATTGTATATATATACACCACATCTTCTTTATCCATTCATCTGTTGATGGACATCTAGGTTCTTTCCATAGTTTGACTATTGTGGACATTGCTGCTATAAACATTTGGGTGCACGTATCCCTTCGGATCACTATGTTTGTATCTTTAGGGTAAATACCCAGTAGTGCAATTGCTGGGTCATAGGGTAGCTCTATTTTCAACTTTTTGAGGAACTCCCATGCTGTTTTCCAGAGTGGTTGTACCAGCTTGCATTCCCACCAACAGTGTAGGAGGGTTCCCCTTTAGGAGACCCAATTTTTTTTTTTTTTTGTAGCATTGTTTTAAATTTTATTTTTTATAAACATATATTTTTATCCCCAGGGGTACAGGTCTGTGAATCGCCAGGTCTACACACTTCACAGCACTCACCATAGCACACACCCTCCCCAATATCCATAACCCCACCCCCCCTCTCCCAACCCCCCTCCCCCCCATCAACCCTCAGTTTGTTTTGTGAGATTAAGAGTCACTTATGGTTTGTAGGAGACCCAATTTTTAAAGGAAATAAATTTCAGGGACACCTGGGTGGCTCAGTCGGTTAAGCTTTTGCCTTCGGCTCAGGTCATGATCCCAGGGTCCTGGGATCGAATCCCGCATCTGGTTCATTGCTTAGCAGGAAGCCTGGTTCTGCCTCTGCCTGCTGTTTTCTGTGCTTGTGCTCATTTTCTTGTTCTCTCTTTTTCTCTCTTTGACAAATAAATAAATAAAATCTTAAAAAATAAAAATGAAAAGAAATTTCAGTTATCCATTCTATTGATTTTATGGCCAAAGATAAATTTATTATATAAACATAAAACTTCCTCTTCCTCTGAATAAAATGTAGTCTCTTAGCTTCATCTCCATTGAAACTCTCTGAGAACTACAGTCTAATGTTCTGTTCTTTTTCTTCACATAAACAAAGGAAATTTGTAGGGTGGCTCAGCTGATTAATCATCTGACTCTTGGTTTTGGCTCCAGTCATGATGTTAGGGTCTTGAGGTTGAGTCCCGTGTTGGAATTCATGCTGGACATGGAGTCTACTAGATTCTCTCTCTGCCCCTCCCCCATCATCTGCTCTTGCACTCTCTCACTCTCTCTCTCTAAAAAGAGGGGGCAATTTGTCAACAAAGGGGCAGTTTGGAGGTATGATATGGAAAAAGGACATTACTTGTGGCAGATTTTATTTTCCAAAGATACACTGAAGTTTTTCCCATATTTGTACTTCTCTATAATGTGACCTTGCAACCCTCCCATAATAGGTGGAGTCTGTGTTCCCCTCAAGTTGAATCTGGGCAGGCTTATGTTCCTCTGCTCAGTAGGGGATGGTGCAAATGACCATTTTTGGATCGTGGGTTGATAGTTCTAAGTTTGGAAGATTCCTAACCATTGTTCTCTTTATATATGTCTTCTCTCTGATTTTTTTTTTGTCTTCTGCACACACACTACTCAATCTTGTCCCACAGGTATCAGAGGCCCTGGTGCATTTGGGGGGGGGGGGCTCTTTTTATCTTTGTGTTTTAGTTTGAGCAATTTCTGTTGACCTACTTTCAACTGATTTTTTCCTTCTGTTTTATCCAGTTTGCTTAAATCACATTTAAAAAATTTTCTGAGTATAACTCTCATTTCATTTAAAATTTTTTCCAACAATCTTGATTTTCAAAATTCCCCATATGTTCCTACTTGTTTTTCATGGAATTCTTTAACACATTTGTCACATTGAGTTTTCGGGACCTGTCTGATAATTCTAACATCAGGATCATCTCTGGGTCTGGTTCTATTTGCCATTTCTTCTTTTGACCATAAGCCCCAAGTTTTTAATCATCCACAACCTTCATAACTTTTTATTATGTGTCAGATAGTATGTATAAAAGAACTATTGAGAATAAATTAAGTAATATTTAGTCCCAGAAAATGGTACATGCCTTATTCTATCAGGTTGCTATACTGGGTGCTTAACTTGGTCTAAACTATAGTTGGGAGGGGTCAGAATTTGTTAAAGGTTTAATTAGATTCAATCAGCATTGGCTTCAAATATTTTTGAGGGAATGATCAAGACTTTTTTCCTACAGAAAGGAGGTCTGTGTAGAGAGCTTTTGTACCTTATACCCAGTCACCAGCTTTCTGACCCCTGGAAGGTCTCTGTGCTTTACAACCTAGCTGTTACCATTTTGTTTGCTGGGGAGTGGTCTTTGTTCTCCAGTCATGTTCTTGGTTTTCATTCATGTCCTTGTGAGGTCTCTCCTTATCCTACTGTTCTAGCTCATGTTTGGAGGGCTGTAACAGTGTACCATAGAGGGATTTTTCTCTTCTGCTGCTCCCTTAGTCTTCAGCAGCCAATGCCTTGGATTAGTTAAAGACCCATATTGTTCTGGAGGGGTCTTTCTCATCTTTCCCATCCTTACCCCAGCTGTTAATCACTTTTTTGGGCTGCGGGGGGGGGGGGAGATCTGTTAACCTTGAGATGGTTGGGGAAAGAGCACTCTTCTCTGACCACAGACTTTGAAACATGTAACCCTTGTACTAAGTGAAGGTTCATGAGTTAAAGCTGGCAAGTAGTTGTAGACTCACTCTGTGGCTGGGGCCTCCTGGAACTGTCATAGTTCACATGTGGACATTAAAAGATGGTTAAATGATCAGCTAGTTATTCTTTGTCTCTCATTTGATGTAGTGTTCTTTCTGTTCTGTTCAATCCATATGAGATAAAAGCAGCTGTGAACTCTTCTTCCTAAGAATGTCTTATTTCCTCCTGGATTTTAGTTCTTTTAGGTGTCTTTGGATCTTCAGTTCTCTGATAGCTTTTTTTTTTTTTTTTTTTTTTTTTTTTTTGTAAACTGAATTTGCAGTGTTTCTGGCTCATTGTTGTTAGGATGGGATTAAATGGTCTTTTGTAAATCCTAAAAAGAAACCCATTGTATTCATTTTTTTTCTAATTTGCAGTAGTTCCTTGGTTTTCTCTATTAAAGCCCATAACTCTTATCTGACAATGCTTCTACAGCTACAGCTCTTGCTTGACTTTTGTAACTGTTTCCTAAATTGCTGTTCAGACTTAAGGGAAGTGGTAATTACGTATTCTTGCTAGATCTGAGCTGCTCCACTATTCTTTATTGGTTTCCTTTAAACTTGTCCATACTTTTAAAAATAGCCTCTTTATTAAACTTTTTAATTATGATATTTGAATGAGCTCTATCCTTCCACTGGACCCTGACCAATATATTGGTGGCATTTCTCTGAGATAAATTGAAGATTCAACCCACACGGAGATAGGAAAGGGTATTACGAAGAAGTCAAAGAAGAGTTGCCATGGTTGGGGGAGCAATGAAGTGGTAGCAGTGTTGGCAGCATCCAGGAATGAGAAGAGGAATAATAGATCTTCCTGCTAATATCTCTTTAATAAGTCTCTGGCTTTTAAAAAGGAAAGCTGGCCAGCACTGTATTGTTTGAGTTGGAAGGTCATTTTCCAGAGTAAGTTTTGGAATACTTCTTAGTGTCTACAAAAGGTTAATGTGGAATACAAAAGCTAAAGAATCAATGAAGCCTTCTTGGTGCGGTAGGGTTTGGAGAGGTAAAGAGAGCTTAGAAGCGGGAGCAGAAAACTACATGAACGCTATTTTGATCAGCTGCAATGTTCTATTTAACATATATTTAGCATTTGCTATCACATAATTTATTCAACATGAACCCTTAGGCTCCACATAAGTATCTGAACATTTCTTTATATAAAAGGAACCTTTTTTGGGAGAAGGTACTAGGAAACAACCAAGCCTTTATTGGCTTAGTTTACTGCCTGGAACACAGCAGGTAAAACTGTTAGATCTACAATACTAGCTGACATGCATTGAGCACTTACTTTGTGCCAGGCACTGTGCAAAAAGTGCTTACCATAATAACTCAATCTATAGGTGAGGGATCTGAGAATACAAGATGTATTTCCAGAGTAGACACTCAATAGTGCCAGTGCAAAGACTGACGTAAAGACTCCATCATTTAAAAAAATTTGCACAATCCTTATTTGTGAAAAAAGAAAAGCTTATTGAAATTCAAGATTGAAAGACAAAAATTACCTCTCCTGATTTTCTCTTGCATGCACATATTCATAGTTCCTAGTATTTTGCAAATCCTTGTAGAAAAAATTTTGACCTGACAGGAGTCATCACATTTTTAGGCCATGTACTTTACCTATTTCCTAAGAGTAGCAGAGATTTCATTCTCTCCTTTTATTCTTTCACTTATTTTCTTCTTTTCATTTCCCTCACTTCGTTGTCTCTTTTAAATCTTTCACATTCATTAATTTATTTCTCCACCTATTCATTCAAACAAGGCTAGGTGCTTAATTTTCAAATCTCATTCAAAATGGTGCCACGTCATCCACCAGGGCCAAGAACCGAGAGGTGCTGTCATATTCTGCCCTGCCAGCGTGGATCTCCGTTGGGCCCCGCCCTCTTCTCCTTACCTGCTCCCCAGGACGACAGCGAGGCGGCTGTCACACGCTCTGGCCTGGAGCTAGGTCCCATACTGCCTCCGCCCCCTCCCCCTCGCCCCCCGGGCCGCCCCGCCCCTCCCGGCTGCGGGCTGGCGGAGCGCATTTATTTGCATATTTCTACCTTTGTTCCCTGCCGGCGGCCAATCAGCGCGCGGGGCGAGGCGGGGGGGCTGGGCGGGGCTCGGGCTCCGGCTCCAGCTGCTGCGGCCGCAGGTTCCAGAGCGAGTTCGAGCCGCGGCGGGCGCGTAGCGCACTGCAGCCCCAGCCAGGGCCCCCCACCCCGGCCTCGGCCAGGCCCCGAAGGCAAGAACAAAGAGGCTGTCCCGGAGGCTCCGCTCCAGCCACGTTTACCTGCGGTTGCGGGAACCACAGGCTCCAAGATGGTTTGCGGGGGCTTCGCGTGTTCCAAGAACTGCCTGTGTGCGCTGAACCTGCTCTACACAGTGAGTACCCTGAGCCCGGTCGTCCCCTCCCGGGGGCTTTGCACCTGCTCGGTTCCTCCTTGGTTTTCCTGCCTGACCAGCGACTCTGACTTCATTCCGCACCCGGTTCCCGACTTCCCACGCTCTGCGCGCCCCTGGCCTCCTCATCAGTGCCCGCCGGAGACCAGGAGCCGGCGCTTGTCGCAGTCTCTTCCTTTCCTTCATTGTGAAGCCGTCGTCTTTCTGGCTCACTGGCCACGGCGCTGCCACATTGCTCTACCCCGCCCCCTCACCCACCGCCTTGTTTTTCAGTCCTTTGACCAGACCTTCCCACTTTCCTTCCCATCGCTGTTCCTTCTGATACTCCCTCCTGGCTTCCAGACCCATCTGGGGCGGATTTGGAGGCGGGAGAGCCGCCTCAGGTTTGAGGAGAGTTTTGCAAAAATAGCGTGGTCTGAAACTGACAAGGCGGCATATGGATAGTGAGCATTTTGCTTAGCTCTGCGTGGTCTTGTGATTTGAATTGAGGTCACCGAGTAGGTTTACAGGATATCCGCAGCTTCCGAAGTTTGTTTCGTGCTTACATAAAGGGTTCTCTTTTCTTTTCTTTTTTTCCCCCCCTCTTTTTCTTTTTCCTCTTCTTCTTCTTCTTCTTTTTTTCTTGTCAGTTTGCTCATACTGGATGCTTTTTCCATGTGGTCTCCCATCTTATTAATATCCTAACTCCATTTTAAGCGAGATCCTCCAGTAAATAAGCAAGCCTCCACCCGTCATTTCTTTCTTCCTTTTTTTTTTTTTTTTTTTTTTTTTTTTTTTTTTTTTTTGCTAACAAGCTTGGGCCTTTTAGTTTAAAGAGGCAATCTATCTCTATGATTTTTGAGGCGCAGTTCTGGGCGAACTGGAGAATGGGGGAGCAGGTTGACGCTTATCCATTGCCTACTACATCCCAGGATTTCGTTCCTCGTTCTGACAGCCATCCAAGGCAAGGGGCATTGTCTACATTTTATACTTAAGATAATAGACCAAAAAGGTTCCACCCCCCCCCCCCCCCCCCACTAAGTTTACATAGTTGGCAAGTCAGGACTAGAACCTAGACTGTGGGATCCAGATCTTTCCACAGGCTTCTCTCCCAGGTGGAAGAAACTTCCTCTTCTGTCATCATCCCTCCATCCTAGTCTTGCTCCCTTCTATAAATACACCTGGCGGTTTGCAGCACCCACCCTGAAAACAAACCCAGCTCTCCTGCATTAGCAGAAGCTAGGCCATCTGTGCAAGCTTAGGTTACATCCTTGGAATGGAGAGGCTGCCTTGTGGTCACCAACAGAAGAGCAAGCCTGGATCATTTTACCATTACTGTTCCTTTGTATATGAACATGCTTGTTAAGCTTTGAAGGCAAGACAGTGGAATAAAGTCTGCTTTTCTGGCTGGTTAGTAGGAATCTAATCAGCATGGTCACCGATAGTAGGCATGGGGGAGGGGAATTGTAAAACACCTGGTGATTCATCTCCTTGTAATTGGAGAGTGTGTCAAGTTTCCAAGCAAAATTCACCTTTGTCTCACCTGAAGCATGTTGATCATATTGATTGTTTATTAAGTAAGTGCTGACCACTTCTCCGGGTATTTTCTTTTATTAGCATGGATGGCCTGCTTAGAACTTCAAATTCACCATTTTGTGCCCTGACTTTTGCTCCCACCCCATGATTTAGTCATCTGCTCACCAGACACTTAGCCTTATAATGTGTGCTTACAGTGGAAGATCTGCTTTGCATGCTTACTTGACTGTAGGAATTAAGGTGCAATATATATATGTATATAATACAGTTGATTTATATAGATTAATGTGCAGTATATATTAAAAGGCAAGTTATTTTTTTTAAAGATTTTATTTATTTATTTGACAGACAGAGATTACAAGTAGGCAGAGAGGCAGTCAGAGAGAGGAGGAAGCAGGCTCCCTGCCGAGCAGAGAGCCTGATGTGGGGCTCGATCCCAGGACCCTGGGATTATGACTTGAGCCAAAGGCAGAGGCTTTCACCCACTGAGCCACCCAGGCGCTCCAAAAGGCAAGTTATTTTTAAGTCTAGTTGTTTCAAGATATGTCCCTTCTAGTTGTATTCACTGTGTATTAGGAAAGCAAGGAGAAAGGTGATTCTAAAGGAACATTTTAAGACTTAAATAGCTAATTCAACTTACTGACCTTCAAAGTGTATTCTATTGATTTGAATAGCTATTGCAGTAAACCTTAATTAGAAATTTATAAGGCTGTAAAATGGTTACCATCCTTTTAAATCCTAGACTTTTTAGATAAAAAGGATATTTCTTAAGATGAATTAATGTCTACTTCTTATATATTGTGAGCAAGCTTAAATAAGGTGAGCAGTTTAGATTGGAGGTGAATGAAAAGTAAAAAAGTTGGACCAGGTCTTAAACAGATGGCGAAAATTAGCCACTACTCTTTCTGAGATTCTGTATCTTCCCTCGTCTCTCCCTCCATAATTGAAGGTGAGAATTGCGAAGTGGTTGGGGGCAGGGCTGAAGTTGAAGACTTGGGAGATACTTCTAAGGTACAAATAGGTAGACCTTTCATAGGTTCCAATCTCACCAGGATAACTACCTTTAAAATTGCACAGAGTTGAAGGATTGAGTCTGAGGTCATTTCTAAAAGTGTTAGTAAAGCCAGGATTGCATATGGGAGTGGCGGGTGTAAAGGCCACCGCCTGCTTTCGTGTTGAAGCATTTTCTTGAGGAACTTAGGACTCTGTGAGCCAGACTGTCCACATGCTCAGGTAGCCTGCGGATGAGCCTCAGATGAGAGCGAATTCATGATTGGACCAGAAAGCATGTCACTCAAATAGCTTGAAGGAACATCCCTCAAACTTGTCATGGTCTTCTGATCACTAGCCAAAGGTGCAGTTGATTCTTGTTATTTATGGTTTGGTCATTTTATTTTATTTATTCATTTATTTTTAAAGATTTTATTTATTTACTTGACAGAGAGAGTGAGATCACAAATAGACAGAGAGGCAGGTCTTAGGCTTCCTGCCGAGCGGAGAGCCCCATGCCGGCCTTGATCCCAGGACCCTGAGATCATGACCTGAGCTGAAGGCAGAAGCTTAACCCACTGAGCCACCCAAGCACCCCTGGTAATTTAATTTAATTTAATTTTAAATATTTTATTTATTTGACAGAGAGAAACACAGCGAGAGAGGGGATACAAGCAGAGGGAGTGGGAGAGGGAGAAGCAGGCTTCCCACCCAGCAGGGAGCCCAATGTGGGGCTTGCTCCCAGGATCCTGGGATCTTGACCTGAGATGACGCTTAACAACTGAGCCAGCTAGGCTCCCTGGGTTTGGTCATTTTAATCCATAGGATCCCTAGTACTGTATAAGTTCGTGTAGTGAACATAAACTGTTTATAGATATGGTACGAAGAGGAGAAGCAGAATTCTTTTCCTTGCACCTTCATGGTGTTAGCAGAAAGAAGAAAACTGGCTTCAGAACTTCAGTATATTTCAAGAAACTGAATGTTTGTTTACTCAATAAATATTTATTTGTTTATGACAGGCACTGTTCTCAGTTTGGGAAGTAAGGCCCAGTGAAACAAACTGGGCCTTAAAATCAATATGGCTTTGTGAAGTCTCTCTCTCTCTCTCTCTTTTTTTTTTTTTTAATTACTCTTCTCTTTGTATGACCTCAGGAGCTTTATTCAGTCAATAAACATTTGCCTACTGTGTATACTCTGCTGAGAACTGTGGGAAGTAATAAACAGATACAAAGACAAAAACCTCCCCACTGTGTGAAAACAGGATCTAGTTATGATTCATGGAATGGGAAAATTAAGTGTGATAGAAGGGAATGACTGACTCGAGGTACCTTAAAATTTAGGATGAGGTGACATCTTCGTGGGTTAGAGAAGTCAGGGGAGTGAAGAAGTTATAAAGAAATTGGAGAAAATGTAGAAATAGCATGAATCTTTTTTATACTGCTTATGACATAAATGCAAATGAAAAGTACTTTGGGAAATGGCCTATTTTATGTTTAGTAGTTTGTTTTAGAATACTTCTGATTGAAAATGCTTTGACAAAGAGTGACAAACAACTTTTTAAAATCATACTTATGATTTGTGGGGAATTTTAAGAATATGAAATAAGTGTTATTCTAAAATATGTGAACATTTAGAAGAGTTATAATTTATGCCCTTGTGCTTCCTTAGCAGAGAAGAAGAGACTTTTAGGAGTTGCACTGCTGATTTTTAATATATGTATTAAATATTATATATATAATATATATTCATATATATGAAAAGTTTTAATTTAGAATATAAAGAACATAAGTACCTGATCTTAAAATGACAAGGGTCATTTCAGAGGTTTCTTTTTCCATATTCATTCTTCTAAATTCTTTCCAAGTTTGTTTTCTTGATTTTTTTTTTTTTTTGAGATTTTATTTATTTGACAGAGATCACAAGTAGGCATAGAGGCAGGCAGAGAGAGAGAAAGGGAAGCAGGCCCCCTGCTGAGCAGAGAGCCTGCCATGCTCCCAAGACCCTGGGATCATGACCTGAGCTGAAGGCAGAGGCTTTAACCCACTGAGCCACCCAGGCACCCCTTGATTTTTTTTTTTTCCATTTTTTCCCCCTATAACTTTGCTTGCTTTGAGAAAAATTCCCATACAGCATCAAAAATTATACTGATTTATATCCATTCTCAGACCCTGATTTGTAAGAATTTACATTTTAATATCTCTGAAACTGAATTGTCTTAAAGTAGATAAAACATACTATACATAAAGGTAAAAAAAATATATCTGCAGTCTATAGGAAGAGAAAGAATTGGGTTCAGGAAGAAAACTTAAGTTTTTTTTTTTTTTTTTTTTTTGAAAACTTAAGTTTGAATATCAACTCTGCATCTTGCTTGGAATTTAACCTTGGGCAAACAGCTTACTTTATTCAAGCTTCAGTTTTTCCATTTATAAACTGGTGATGATATTTTTCATCCTTCCCTCATGAGTTTTTAGGATAAAATGGGAAAATGTGGATAAATGCTTTGGATGTGCCACAGAAAGAAAAAATTAAGTTGTTACAGCTTCAAGAGGAAAAAGTTTATTTTAAATTTCTGAATTACAAACCTGCTTGTGATAATGAAGATTTTTTAAGCTATTGGAATTCTAGCACTTAATGAGGGCTGATGTTGACTCAAGCAGGCTCTATGGAGGCAGCAAAGTTGTAATATTAATCTTTAGTTGTAAGAAAAAAATGATTGTGGTACAGTAAGTAAAATATGGAATGATTTACCTATACATTTTTTTTGAGTCTCATTCTGGTTATTAGAGTGCTGGAAAACTATAATTTTGTTCGGTCTTAACTCCAAAATAAATGAGAAACACTAGTATTTCAGCCAAAGAAAAATCTATTCATTGCTGTTTCTTTCAAATGATTACACTGTTATTTTTCAAAATTTTGATCATCGTTTTTCAAATTATTCTTGTTTAATACTTTCATGTGTGGTTAGGTTTGTGTTATTTCTCTCCATATTCTCGCTCGAACTATTGAATGAATTTAAAATGTTTAAGTGGTGCCTGGTTATTTTCTTGCATTTTTTATTTAAAAATGATTCCCTGTTTATAGAACCTGAGATTTTCATGTGATGTTGCTGTGCTGATATTTATAGTCTGCCTTTTGGCCAAGTATGTTTGTAAAATTTCCAGCCTTTGATTTAAAAACGGTAACAAAAATGTGCTATTTATGCCATTTCTCTACTTAGAGTGAGGTTATTGACTTTCATAAAGTTTAACGAGGTAAGAGGCATTACAAGAAAGAAACAATTCATTCTGGGAAAATTGTATTTCAGCCCATATTTGAAAAGTGAGATTTGAATATTTTGGTGGCTTGATTTGCATACAGTTTTAAGGGGTTTAAAAATGGGCTATTATCACTTCAAACACACACACACACACACACACACAACTGGTGACGGCAGGTTAGGTTTAGATCCTCTTTGTTCGTGTCCCATTTCATCTGAATTTATGCTCCAGATTATGTTACCTCTGTAAAACAAGTGATCCAAACCCATTTATGATAATAGGTGAAAATTCTTAGAGAATCAACCCAAATTCCTTACGTGTCCTTTGAGATCTTTCACCATCTGCCACTCCCATCTGCAGCCCTGGACATCTTTTTACCACAGAGAATTCCCCACACAAAATGCCCTTTGTTGCCTGTTTTTGCTAATCCTCTGCCCTCAGCCTAGAATACCTTGCTCTGTCTTTGTAAAGTTACTCAAATAAAGCCTCTTATTTTTCCTCAATCAGAAGGCATTGTTTCCTCACATTTTTACTTGGGAATCTTACTACTTGAGTGCCACTCCAGATTAATTTAGTCAGATCCGGGGAGAAAGTGAAGGCATGTGATTATTTTTTTCCTACCTAATTCTAAATTACAGTGAGGGCTGAGAGTCGGTATTGTAAGATTTTGTTTTACTTTGTCTTTGCCATTGACCATCCCAACTTTCCATATCGTAGATAGCTTTGTGTTTGCTTTTTACCTCAGCTAGATCATTAACCATTTTTTTTTTTTTTTGTCATTGTTGGCAGGGATCATAGCTTTCTCTTTGCTTGATCCTTCAGTGTGTAACATTTTCTTTAAAAAGAAAAACAGAAACAATTGTAGAGTGTATAGTAAAAGCCATACGCTCTAAATACTCCTCAAAGTGATTTTACAGAAATGGTTGTTCCCTTTTCACCACCAGCAAAACATACCTAATGAAAACTTCATGAAAATGATAAAAATGATTATAATATTTAACCATGAGAAATAATTAAATATTAGGGGTGCCTGGGTGGCTCAGTCAGTTGAGCATCTGACCTTTGGTTTTGGCTCAGGCTGTGATCTCAGGATTGTGAGGTCAGGCCCTATGTTGGGCTCTGGGTTCAGTACAGAGTCTGCTTGAGATTCTCTCTCCTCTCCCTCTTCTTCTCCCCCTGCCCTCATGCTCACTGTCTCTCTAATTAAATAAATAAAATCTTAAAAAAAAATTATTCGAAGTCAAATCTAGAAGGCAGGCAAATATTTTAAAACATTAAAGTTAGCATTGGGTTAAAAAATAATAATAAGTAGACATTACTTTTATATATCCCTGTTTGGATCTAATATGTTTCTTTTCTTTTCTTTTTTAAGATTTTATTTATTTATTTGACAGACAGAGATCACAAGTAGGCAGACAGGCAGGCAAAGAGAGAGAGAGAGAGAGAGGAGGAAGCAGGCTCCCCTCTATGCAGAGAGCCCGATGCGGGGCTCGATCCCAGGACTCTGGGATCATGACCTGAGCTGAAGGCAGAGGCTTTAACCCACTGAACCACCCAGGTGCCCCGGATCTAATATGTTTCTTAAAATACTCTTTTATCCTCTGTTGTTGGCCAACCTTTCATATACTTCCCGGGTTTTCCTAAAACGTTTCTTTTTTTTTTTTTTTAAAGATTTATTTATTTATTTATTTGACAGACAGATCACAAGTAGGCAGAGAGGCAGGCAGAGAGAAAGGAAGGGAAGCAGGCTCCCCGCTGAGCAGAGTCCAATGTGGGGCTCGATCCCAGGACCCTGGGATCATGACCTGAGCCGAAGGCAGTGGCTTTAACCCACTGAGCCACCCAGGCGCCCCTCCTAAAACGTTTCCAAAGAACAAATCCACTTCCTATAAAATTGTACTCTAAATCGTGGTTGGCTAGGATTTTTTACATTATTAGTCTAATACATTATTTTTAGTCTTATATAAATATAAGATGATCCCAAATAATGTTTTATTTTATTCATTCCAAAAATAAAGATTAACTGAGCATTAAGAGCAATAAGCAAACAAACCAAAATGTGCTGCTTTCATGGGTCTTAAGTTTACGGGATGAAGTAGATGGTGAGCGAGTAAGTAAATAAATTATACATCATATGAAAAGGTAAGAAAGTGCTGTGGAGAGAAATGGCGCAAGAAGAATGAAGTATGGTGAGGCGTGCGTGGGTAGGGGAGGATAAATCCATATTTAATATATGGCCAGGATTAGCCTGCTTGGGAAGACAAACACTGGGACAAAGATTTGAAGGAGATGGAAGACAGATATCTGGGAACCGTGTTTCAGATAGATGGAACTTTGAAAAGACCGAGGAAGAGGAGTATGCCTGGTTTATGCAAGGGACAGAGATGAGTCCATTGTGACTGGGAAAGAGTGAGCAGGGCATGGAGGGGTGTAGGATGTGAGTCAGAGAAGGTGTGAGATGTAGGTATGAAAGCCTTGAGTCCCCTGGAAGGATAAGAGCTTTTATATAGAGTGAAACGGGTAGCCATTGGTAGCTTTGGGCCTGATTTTTCCTTTAAAATGTTGTTTGGCCACTGAATTGAGAATGGATTATAGACCACTGCAGTGGAAGTAGTGAGATCATATGGAAGACTACTGCAGTAATTTAGGGAAGAGATGTGGAGGGCTTGGACCAGTGTGATGTCAGTGTAAGGGAGATAGTCCAATTTGGGGTGTATTTTGAAAGTGGAGCCAACATAACTTTCTGGTGGATTGGAACGGGGTGTGAGAAAAAGAGAGGAGCCATGGATTACTCATGATTTATGGCCCAAGCAACGGCAGGATGGATCTTCTATTAATAGGAATGGGGAGACTGTGGGTAGAGGAGGCTTTGGGAGGAAGATAAGGGGTTCAGTATTAGATATGATTCCAATCAGATACCCAAACAGAGATGTCACCCAGTAGGGAGGCTGACAACAATGGAGTTCAGGGGAGAGGAGTAGCTAGAAGTTAAAATCCTGGTGGCCACCAACATAGAGAATGGGCTTTAGGGTTGATGCTGGATGAGATCCACAAGTTAGTGAGGATAGATGGAAAAGTGCAGTCATCTGTGATGTGAACCAAGGGGCCTTTTAAATAAGAGCTCAGAAGACAAATAGGAACCAGGAAAGGAGCCTGAGAAGGTAAGAGGTAGAGGTTGGTGTCCTCGAAGCCAAATGCAAGTTATTTTAAGGAAGCAAAATTGAACATCTGTCTCAAATGCTGTTAAGTAATATGGGGGTTAAGACTCAGTTCTGGAATTGATCAATGAGGTCGTTGGAAAGAGCAGTTATCCTGCTTTTCATAGGGCAAACTCTGTGCCCCTCAACAGTATGGACAGGGTCCTCATCACTTTTCCTCTCCTGACTGCCCAGCACAGCCCTGGCATATGGTTGACATTTAGTTAATTGAATGAGAGAATCAGTGCAGGGCTGTTGTGCCTGTAACCCCACTTCTTGTCTACCAGAACTGCTCCACGGTGGGCAGGAGTAGGGGGGATGTTGGCACTTGGTTGGTAGCTGTGAGTGCCACCTCGAACTCTTATCCTTGGAACATGAGTCAGATTCCCATACTTTTGAATCCTTTTATATAACTTCTTCTTAGCAGATATTATGTAACATGTATATGTGTTTTGTGAATAGGAAATCTGCTTGGCACCATGGAGAACATAAGGAAGGAAAATATGTGACAAAGGCACGTGGGGCGTCTTTGTGTCATTTGAAGAATAAAAACGAAACCAGGAACGGAGGTCCTGGCTTCAACACGAAATGTGTGGATATTTAACAAGATCTAGATTATTTATAGAATTTTCAAGTTTCTATCCAGATGTTTGGCATCATAGAAACAAACACATGCTTGATCATCGCTGAGTTGTTCTTCAGTTTTCCACATTAGGCAGAAGTTCAGAGGGAGAGTTCAGTGATCAAGTGTAATTGCTTGTGATGAATGTTGAAGCAGGAACAGGGAAGGCTGTCTGCAGTGTTTGCTTTCCTCATGTGTCTGTGGATGCTGGGCTACATTTTGGTGGTATAATCCGTCTGAATCTTACTCCTGTTTTAGATTTCTTATCCTCAACTATTTTTTTTTAAGATTCTATTTATTTATTTGACAGAGATCACAAGTAGGCAGAAAGGCAGGCAGAGAGAGAGGAGGAAGCAGGCTCCCTGCCGAGCAGAGAGCCCGATGTGGGGCTCGATCCCAAGACCCTGGAATTATGACCTGAGCCAAAGGCAGAGGCTTTTAACCCGCTGAGCCACCCAGGTGCCCCTATCCTCCACTATTATCATCACTTCCCTGTCTTTAGTGCTGACAAAATATTTTTGAAGAACTTAATACAAAATCAAATCCAGTTTTGTCCAATGTTCTATATTCCTCTTTCATCCTCAAAGCAATTCACTTACCCTGGTAGAATTCAGAGGCTAAAAAAAACCATGTAGAAGTAATGAGAAATATTTTAAGAGTAGTTCAAGTTGCTCTTTGCCTCTTGTTTTGAAATGTGGTGGGTATCTGATGAAAGAATGGAAGAAAGAAAGAAATATTTTTTAAATTATTTTTTAAATTTTATTTGACACAGAGAAAGAGATCACAAGTAGGCGGTGGGGGCGGGGAGCAGGCTCCCCACTGAGCAGAGAGCCCAATGCGGGGCTTGATCCCAGGACCCTGAAATCATGACCCGAGCTGAAGGCAGAGGCTTAACCCACTAAGCCACCCAGATGCCCCAATTTTTATAGGTTATATAGAGAAAGAATAATCTGGGACATCATTAGGCTGAGTTTCTTTCCCCCAAATATTACTGTTTAGGGAAGAAACATTTACCTGTCCTTAAAGCATAGTGAGCAATTTTATGAGCTCTTTGATTCAGCAGTGTATTTTGAGTACCTCTTCTGTACCACGCACTTTGCCAGGAGCTAGGAATATCAGAAAAACATGTGCCTCACTTATATGGCACTTAAAGTATAGAAGGCTCTGTGAAAGAATTTGAAGTCTGGCTGGAAGTGGGGAATAGTGGCTAATGAATTACCTCCAACAGTTATCCAGGCTCTTCACGTCCTTGAATTTGTTAGCCTGGGATTTGGACTTTATTCCAAGATGAGAAACAACTGATCGCCAGCCGGGGAAGGACCAGATCTTACTGGCTTTAGAAAAAGACCGAAGACCACTGTATCTGGAATAGAGTCCAGCCCTTGGTAATACAAACCCAGCTACTGCTGCTTAAAATAGTAAACCTTATTATTTTCACGTAGATAAATGTCCAGAAGCAGGTAGTCTAGAGCAGGGGCATGATTCAAGGGTCTTATCAATGTCCCAGTCATCATTGTGTTCCTGCTTTACCCTTCTTGGCTTCTAACTTTCTTCCTTTTCACTAAGTTGCATTGGCAACTCTAGGCATTATGATTTGCTCCATTCCCAAAGAAGGATGATACTGTAAAATGCTTTTTCTTGGAAAATGCTTTTTCTTGGAAAGGTGTGTCTTTTGTTAAAAGTTTTATTGAGGTATTATTTATATACCATACGCTGCACGTATTTACAGTAGAAATTTAGTAAATTTTGGTATATACATTAACCTCTGAACCCCATGGCCACATTCAAGACCTTGTCCCCCACCGTTTGCTTATCCTCCCTTGTAGTCCCTCCCTCCTGCTGCACAACCCCTGCTCCCAATCTGCAAGCAACCACTGACCTGCTCTGTGGTAGAGTTCAGGCTGGAGTTAAGTTTGGTAAGTCTAGACAGGCTGTTTGCAGACAGAAGATGGTGTAGGGCATTTCTCTGGATCACTGATTTCCCTTCTTGTTTTGTCCTTCAAGTTTCCAGGAGGTCTTTTCAGCCAAAAAGGGGGTGCTTATGTTTTTTAAAAGCCTACATTCAAGGTGAAGTACTTTGAGTTAGTCTAGGTAGGGAAAGTGGTCCTAATTGTGAAGGTAGACAAAAGCTCTGAAAGTTGGAAGGTATTAAAAAATTTATGATCAACACTTGGGAGATGAAGCTTATATTAACCAGAATTCTTTATGGGTTTTAGATGAGGTTTAAAGAATATGTTTTTGAGAGGGCACAAACCCTGTAAGCATACATGGAATTGGGACATCCAAACAAGTGGATTGTCAAGTATGGCTGGATCAAGGGGCTCAGAAAGGGTCAGAGCTCTCTTGCTCCTTTTTTTCTCAGCTCAGCTTGACACTGCTTACATTCTTTTTGAAGATAGATTTTTTCCATGTGCCAAAGTGGCCACTGGCAGCATCAATTTTAATTGTTCTTATAGCTTGGTATGCCAGAGGAACCCATTTATTTTCCTTTCAATATCCTATCATTATGGAAATGAACAGCTGATTGACCCATTGTTTATGGACCCATTCCATGGACCAATCACTGTGGATAGGAGGCCAGGCAACCAGGATTGAGAGGCCTGTGTTGTGTGTCTCTGTGCTGGTGGTGGTCAGATGGGGCTGTAAAACACCACAATTAAAAGGCTTATAGGAGATGGATGTGCTGGGTTGTAAAGGCAAAATATGTCTATTACAGAGGTCATTCCTCTTCTGGGCAGTAATTTTGTTCTTCTATTCCTCCTTCTAGAATATTCTAGCAACTTCATCATTTGAAAAGTTTAGTGTAGTGGTTTAATATTTCAACACACAGTTAAGCTAGATTATAGAGATCATTATGCACAACGTATTTTTTTCTTTGTTCTGTAATGGTGTTGCATGTATCCACAAGTGTACAAGTACATGCGTGCTTATTTTGAACAATTTTATGTGATAGAGTGATGTCAAAGATAAACACTTTCCTTCTTGCTCCCTTACTCTGGACAGTGCACTATGGACTTTTGTGTGAATGTCAGTGTATGTGCCAACATGTCTGGGTTGGATAAAGGGAAAGTAAAAAATACAAAATGAATTTGGTAGTTAACAAATGGAAAAGTCATATAAGTAGAAGACTTCACTCTTCTGTTTTTATGTGGCTATGCAACCAAGTCTCCTGGGGAGTAAGTTGAAGAGATGCTATGCAAACCCACAAGGATCTGGCTACAAAGCAAGAACTGTATCTTATGCATTATAACATTGTTCTTAGTATTATATCTCAGTGTTAAAAATTGCGTAAATATAATGCTACACACTATGATATGCTACCACAGGGAGAAAACAAAACAAAACAAAACACACCAAGCAGAAAGTTTGCCACATTTCTGCCTCCGTGTCACTGGGCATGGAATTTCGTTACTCTTATCACCTATAAAATGGAAGGGAATAGATGACTGGCCAGGTAGCCTTGGGCTTTGGTGTTCTGTGAATTTCTGCTATCTTGTGAGCCCTGGTTAGGATTGCCTTGTCTCTTCCACTAGCACCTTCCTCACAGTCCACCCCCTGTGAACTGTTGCTTCTGCCCCCACATCCTCCTTTCAGGGCTTGGCTAGGGAAGTTATGCCAGTTGTAGATAGTTTTCTAATCCTGCTTTGTGTGTCTTTTCCATTATAGCTCTTCTAATCTCTCTTTTTAGAAGCTCTTTTCATGCGATGCACTTCTCTTTGTTTTAAAGAGAAAACAGGAAAGGTTGGTGCTTCCTGCTCATAAAAACATTGCTATCAACGAGTTAACAGATCCATAATCTGTTTTTATCAGTATTCTGTATCCCAAAGGAAGGAAACTATTTGTCATAGGTCTAAATTTACTTTCTATTACAATTGGTCTCCTAGGAAACTGTTGTTATTATTGAACAAAGGATTCTTGCAGTTCCTTTGTCTACCAAGTTCTAGGGACAAACTTAGGCTTTTTAATTATATAGTTAGAATTAATTTTATCAGAATCAATAATTTTTAGATCACTCGTTTGGAGGACTTCATATAGCCCCATTCTCTTCAAAATTACAAGCCAACCAAAACATATAATTACCACTAGTCAGAAATAAATAGTTTCATTACTATCTTTAAAGGGTTTCTTTACAGTAAAAGTTAAAGAAACTCTGATAGGCAAATTTAATTAATTGAATTTAATTAAAGACATAACATAAACCTTTCGGTGCTATTTCTAATTTTAAAAATTAATTATGAATACTTGCGGGCTCTGTGTTGCAGTGTGTTAGAAACATTAGCCACACAGAATGTAACGTTTATGTTGTTTTCAATTATTTTATTAAAAGATATTTTGGGGGTTTATCACAAAATTGACTAGCCCAAGTAAGTTTATGTTGGGCCAGTGATACTGTTGTAGTTATAACTGCAGAATTTGTTTCAGATTGGACAGTTAACTCAAGGTTCTGTTCCAGCTTACAGATGAGAATGTGTATTTGTGTGTGTGTCCACATGCCTATACCTGGGAGTTAGGCACAAGAAGGAGAAATAGGGTGGTGTCTTTTTCACACATGCGACCATCCAAGTGTGACTGGTCCAAACCTTTGCTTTCTGTTGTAAACAAGTGAAGATACAACAAATCATTGGCTACTGCTTTCAGGTGTATACTACCATCATTTGAAAGCCTTCCTTTTTCCTAACTGGGAGCCCATCATAGGAGAGAATATGGACAGTCCTTGAAGAGGCACAGATTAAAATTAATATGAAATATTTGAGAGATGATTGAGAATATCTTGATTTATGTGCCTGTGTTTGGGGAACAGTGGAAACAAAGGCTGGATGAGGAAAGTTGGACCAATTGACAGAGGAAAGCAAAATAGGAGAATTTAAAATTGGTGCCATCATAAGAAAGAAGCTGTTACATTTTCAAGGCTGGTTTTAATTAGGAAATATTTCATGTGCAGAGAAGATATAATGGTAGACTCTTGGAACCCAAAGGCTGATTCCACAGATGCCAGTGTTTTGCCACATCTCCCTGTTTTTTAGAAGTTAAGTGTTACACAGCTAAAGGCCGCCTCCATCTCCTTTCCCATTTTTCCCCTTCTCAAAAGTCAATACTATTCTAAAATCAACATCTGTCATTTCCATGCACGTTTATGTACTTATGACAGTTTGAGCTATTAGTCAACCACAAAGACTATCAGGTGACTTTTTGTGGGGCACCTGGGTGACTGAGTCAGTTAAGCATCTGACTCTTGCTTTCAGCTCAGATTTGTGAGATGGAGCCCTGTGTCAGGTTCAGTGCTGGGTGTGGAGCTTGCTTGAGATTTTCTCTCTCTTTCTCTCCCCCCACTTATAAACAAAACAAAACAAAACAAAACAAAACAAAACATAAATAGTGTAACTTTTTGTGTGCTTGAATTATTAAGTGGTATGTCTTATATATTTATGTAATTTATTTGAAATTTATTGATTTAATAGAAATAGATCAAAATCTTTTGTATTCTACTGTGTGATCACATGAGTGTTTGTGAATGCCATAGTCATGGTTTCTGAAGTGGTTTTCAGTTTTTTACTGTGACAAGGCTGCAGCAAAATCCTGATGTATGATGTCTAGTTGGGGACATGGGTATTTCTTTTGGGTATTAATCTAGAAGCAGAATTGCTGGTTAATAAGGGATATGTATTTTTTAGTTTTCTTAGGTGCTTCCAGATTGTTCTATGAAGTGGCTTCAAAAATTTACACTTTGACTTGAATGAATTCTAGATTCTCCACATCCTTGGTGTCATCAGGCTTAATTTTGCCCAATCTGGTGCATGTGAGATGATTTTTCATTGCTGTGATTTTTGTTTTCTTGATTATATAATGAGATTTAACATCTTTCAGGTATTGATTGCCTTTTGGATTCTTCCTTGGCAGATTGCCTCTTATTACCTTTGTCTGCTTTACTGTGTGCTTTTTGTTCTTTTAAATTGATTTGTAGGCATTCTTTGATATATATGAACTCAAAATACCTTCTAGTTCTGGGCTTATCCTACATTTTCTGATGATTTTTTTTTTAAAGATTTTATTTATTTATTTAACAGAGAGAGAGAGAGAGATCACAAGTAGGCAGAGAAGCAGGCAGAGAGAGAGGAGGAAGCAGGTTCCCCGCTGAGCGGAGAGCCCAATGCGGAGCTCAATCCCAGGAGCCTGGGATCATGACCTGAGCTAAAGGCAGAGGCTTTAACACACTGAGCCACCCAGGTGCCCCTGTCTGATGATTTTTATTGTGTAGAATCAAAAATTTTAATGTGGTATGTAGAGTGATAGGTAAGAACACAGAATCTGCAGCCATACAGCCTGGGTTCATATCCCAGTTCTATCCTTTCCTTGCTGTGTAATCTTGGGCAAGTTTCTTAACATCTTTGTGTCTGACTTTCCCCATCTGGAAAATGGAGGCAGTAGTACTACCTACCTCTGAGGGTTATTGTGAAGATGAAGTTAGTTAGTGAATGAAAGCATTCAGAATACTTCCTTGCATATAGTAGACACTACATTAGTATAATACTTGATTGGGGGGGGTTGTTTAAGAAGTTTTTCTTTAACTACAAAGTCAAAACATTTTTCTTTATTTTTTTTTCCTAAAAGTTTGGTTTTATTTCATATTTAGGATTTAAATCTATGGTGTGCGGTAGGGACTACTCCTATTCTTTTTCAGAATGTGCAGGTAATTGTCACAGTGCTATTATTGAAAGTCTCCTCTCTCCCTACTGATTTGGAATTCCATCTCCCTCCAAGCCTACACTGTTGGTTTATTTAGATTTGTGTCAACTACTTGGTTTTAATCATTGAACCATTACAACAAGTTGTTATATTTGTTTGAATTTTTAACTTAGTTTTTTAGTTTTATTTGTATGTTTAATTTTACTGATTAAAAAAATAAATAAAACCTGCCCAAAGGATGTAGAGTCAGGCCCAGGTTTTGCAGAGCTTGGTGAAAACAACAACAGATAGAGAGTCTGGAATGGTTAGTTGAAGGCTGATTTGCTATTAAGAGCATTTCTTAAGCATGGTGCTGGCAAAGGTGCCTCTGGGCTGAGAAGGAGTGGAGCAGTTACAGCTTTTCTCTTTAATCTTAAAAGATGTTCCTAGTCCTTGGGCGACAAGTGACATTTATTCTTCCATGGAAATTAATGGATCATTGTATCAAGTTCCACCCTAAAAATAAGTTATTGAGATTTTAATTAGAAATAGATTGAATTTGGGCACCTGGGTGGCTCAGTGGGTTAAGCCTCTTTCTTCAACTCGGGTCATGATCTCAGGGTCCTTGGATCAAGTCCAGCATCGGGCTCTCTGCTCAGCAGGGAGCCTGCTTACTCCCTTTTCTCTCTCTGCCTACCTCTCTGGCTACTTGTGATCTCTCTGTGTCAAATAAATAAATAAAATCTTTAAAAAAAATGAAATAGATTGAATTTGTAGGCTAAATTGGAGGCAAATCGATGGTTTATTATAAATAAGTGTTCCCCCCATGAATATATCTCTTCATTCATGCAGTTTTTTATGTGCTTCAATTAATTTCACAATTTTCTCCTTGAAGGTCTTATAATACCTTTCTTAGATTTACTTATATATACCTGATATTTGTGGGGTCCATTACAAATCACATCCTAAAAAAATGCATAACAAATTTTGGGGGGTGTGCATCAGGATGCTGTTGATGTTTGTGTATTGTTTCTAGTCATAGTAATTTTTCTCTATCTTACTAGTTTTAATATTTGCAGTCTCTTATTTTATTTCTCATGTGGCTACTGCTATTAATATGAATAATGACAGCTGTGTTTCCTTTGAAGCTTCCCTCTTACTCAGTTGTCTAAGATCTCCACTATAATGCTGAATAGAAGGGGTGATAACACCCTGGTCCTAATCCTAAATTTTGAAGGAAATGTTTCTCAGGTTTTATCATTGAATATGATTTTTGTTTTGAGTTTTTGATAGCTATTCTTAATCAGCTAATGACATTTTGGGGGAATTTAACCTTATTCTTTTTCTGAAAAAGTAATTTTTCTGAAGGCCTGTCATTCTTTTCTTTTTTAAGGAAGCTTTATTTATCTTTCCTCTAATACGTTTCTCTTCTTTCTACTTTGGCTTTGCTCTATTGGCTCTTTTTCAAGTCTCTCTTTTAAATTTTTTTTTTTGTCCATGTTGTTTTTATCCTTTTATCTTTTTAGTCCGTTTAAACATCATAATTTTAGTTAGTTCATAATTTTGGTTAGTTCTATTACCTCAACTTCTTGGGGGCTCTAATTCTTCTTTTGCTGTGTCTGTCTTCTCTCTCTAGTGTAGTTTTTTTTTTTTTTTTTCCCTTATGTGTTTTGTGATTTTTGATTGACAGAAAAGTTTTTCTTTTGTCTTTGGGACTGGTGTGAGGGCTCCAATTTGCAAATGTCCCTCCTGAATTATTCTGGATTTCCTTCTGAGAGTTTTCCTTCCCTAGATCCCATGACTGCCTGTGATCAGCTTTTGTCTGAATTGCTTGGCTGATTGATCAGAATCAGCTTCCTGCATGCCTGGGTAGTGACATTTAGACTCCAGACTCTAGGCCTAGAGCTTCTCTTCCTGGCAAAAAACTTTCTGAAGGGACTCAAATATCTTTGCTATCACCCTGGGTGTGGTGGTATAGTTTTTCTATAACACCTTACACTGAAAATACAGCTTTCTAGAAATGCTCGTAATTGGTTTTAGCTCTCCATCCCAGTCCTGCCTGGTTTGAAACCCAAGTACTTCCTCTTTAGGGACTGTTCTGATCTAGGAACTCCTTCCTACCCTTCCCATCCAGAACTCCTTCCCCACCCCCACCAGCTCTATGCTTGTATTTTTGACTTTGCAGTTCCCCTTCCTTTCTGGCCTGTAGGACTTTCCCATTGTTTCTGGGTGCTCAGGTATATATTTAAATAAAATATTACAATCTTTTACAATATCTTAAAGTATTTGGAGTGGGAAAGATTCTATGGTTGCTCAGTTGCCAATGACCTCAGAACCCTCTAAAGTAGGCTCAATAATATCCTTCTGCCCCCAAAGGTACACATCCTAATCTTTGGCTCTGGATTGTTATGTGACCTTACACAGCAATAGGGACTTTGCAGTGTGATTAGTAAAGCATTTTGAGATGGGGCAATTATTCTGGATTATCTGGGAAAACCCTATGTAATCACAAAGGTCCTTATAAGAGGGATGCAGGAGAGCTATCCTCAAAGAAAGAGATGTGCTTGGGGAAACAGGTTGTAGACTAAGAGATTTGAATATGCTACGATGTCGGCTTTGAAGATGGTGGAAGTGGTTACAGGCAATGGAATGCAAGTGTCTTCTAGAAGGTGGAAAAGGCAAGGAAAGGGATTTGCCTCCAGAGCTTCCAGAAGGAATGCAGCCTTATTGACATGTGATTTAACAACTCATGTTGGACTTCTGACCTCCAAAATTGCAGCAGAATAAATCTGTTCTTTTAAGCCATGAAACTGGTGATGATTTGTTAAAGTGACATGCTGATAAACTCTCTTCAGTGTTTTTCAAGAAGGAGCACTTTGTATTAGCGATAGGGATGGACTGATGCCTATGTGAGAGACACAGCAGAGTGAATTTGGTGAAAAGTACTTTTGACAGAGAGGTCTACTGATGGGAGTAGCCCCTTTCTTCCCCTACTTAGAAAAGAAAAATCTGAGAGGAGATATTTGTGAATGTTCTGGGTAATGTTCTCAATAATAGCATAATGCCTAGTCTGAGACCTGGAAGAGTATTCCTCTCTTTTAGTTGTAGATGTTGTTTTTCAAAAGGGAAAATATTCTTATTATTAATGACCCTGTAAGTTGGTAACTGACAGAGCAGAAGACATTTTTCACATTTTGTTGAGATGCTGATGCTATAAATAAAGCATTTGGTCTTCCAGGAGGGTGCTGACAAGGATACCTGAATACTTCACTCCAGCCGCATGGTAGGATTCCACTAGTGGTAAAATATCAGGCAGCTTTCTGTAAAATGGAGATTCCTTACTTGTCCAGTGCCCACTGTGCAAATTGTTCTGTGTTAGTTTACTAGGGTTTCTTGGATGAATTACCACAAACATGGCAGCTTAAACACAATAGAAATTTATTCCCACAGTTCAGGAGACCAGAAGTCCAAAATGAAGGTGTCATCATGGTTGCACTCTCTCTGAGAGCCCCAGGAGAGAATCTGTTCCTTGCCTCTTCTATCTTCAGGTGGCTGAGGGCATTCCTTGACTTCGAGCCATGCCACCCTCTGCCTCTGTCATTACGTGGCCGTCTCCTCTCTGTGTGTCTCCTTCTGCCTCTCTTATAAAGATACTTGTGATGACATTTAAGGTCTACCTGATAAGCCAGGATAAACTCCTCTTTTTAAGATTTTTTAATTTAGTCACATCTTTTGCCATATAAAATAATATTTATAAAATATTTTATAAATATTATTATATGTTTATTATAAATAATAGAATATTTATATCCTATTCTTTTGTTGTATAATGTAGTATTTACAGTATAGTCATTTTTTTCAGCCCATTACCTGCTCTTTACTATTTCTTTGCAGTCTCTGACCTATTCTATTTATCTAGATTTTTTGGATTATTGTTCCATCCTCTGACCCATCTTGTAAAAATATCCGGTAAGGCAATTATTCATCCCATTTTAACGTTTTAGTCTCTGCTACCCTGACTCCTAGAGCAAGGGTCAGCAAGCTATGGCTCATGGGTCATATCCATTTCACAGCTTGTTATTGGATAGCCTGTCAACAAAGAAGGGCTTTATAGTTTTAAATGATTAAAAAAATCGTAGGAAGAATAGTATTTGGTGCACGTGAAAATTACGTGAATTTCAATTTCAGTATCTGTAAATGAAGTGTTATTGGAACACGGCTCTGCTCATTGGTTTACTGCTGCTTTTGTGTTACAGTTGCAGAATTGACTAGTTGTGGCAGAGACCATGTGATCCACGGGGATAGATGATCACTGTCTAGGCTTCTATAGAGAAAATTTGCCAACCTTTGTTCTAGTAGGCATATCTTGTCTCTGGCTTTGGGTGTACAGTGGGCAGTAGTCACTTTGTTGTTGGTTATTTAGACTTGTAAGAATTTCATTAATATAGGAAGGATTTGGTAGACTTCCAAAAGGATTCTTTGAAACTATGGGGTTAAAAGAATTATAACTATCATACTATTCATGCTTCTGATCTTTTTGACTCTAAGACTCAAATAAAGAAATAGAGAGTGACAAATTTAATTGAATTGGGAAATAGGCATCAAACCCAAGAATTGAAGTTTGCACGTGTGCTGGTTAATTTTATCTGTCAATTCGGCCAGGCCGTGGTGCCAAATGTTTGTTTGGTTGAATGCTAGTGTAGCTACTGATTTAAAGGCATTGTTTTAGACTTAACCTTTACACTCAATTAACTTTAAGTTTAGCAGATTACTCCCATTGTGGTCTGCCTTACCCAGTCTGTAGAAAAACTTAAGAACAAAGACAGGTTCTCCTTTTTTTTTTTTTAGAAGATTTTATTTATTGGAAAGAGCGTGTGAGCGAGGGCAGGAGCAGGAAGGAGGGGCAGAGGGAGAAGGAGAAGCAGACTCCCCACTGAGCAGGGAGCCCGATGCGGGGCTCAATTCCAGGACCCTGTATCATGACCGGAGCTGAAGGCAGACGCTCAACCAGCTGAGTCACCCAGGCGCCCCAAGACTGAGGTTTCTTTTCTTTTTTTTAAAGATTTTATTTATTTATCTGATAGAGAGAGAGAGATCACAAGTAGGCAGAGAGGCAGGCAGAGAGAGAGAGGAGGAAGCAGGCTCCCTGCTGAGCAGAGAGCCCAATATGGGGCTCGATTCCAGGACCCTGAGATCATGACCTGAGCCCAAGGCAGAGGCTTAACCCACTGAGCCACCCAGGTATCCCAAGACTGAGGTTTCTTAAGGAAGACAGAATTCTTCCTCCAGACTGTATCAGAGAAAACCTGCCTGAATTATCAGGCTGCTGTCCTCCCACACATTTTGGACATGCTGGCCTCACAAATGCATGAGCCAATTCCTTAAAATAAATCTCTATTTCTAAATATATATCCTGTTAGATCTCCTTCTCAGAAGAACCCTGACGGATAGAGCACATTGCATTGCTCTGATGTGCTGTGAACGCAGAGCACCTTCTGTGTTTGGTCCCATGACGCAGTGCGGAGGCCTGTCCCCGCATCCTCTCTCCTCTTCTTTCACCCCTCATGGAAGGAAACTTGCTGTATTTGGATGCCATGGAGTTGGAAGTAAGCTCACTGGTGATGAAGCAGAGGACTTTTTCTCAGTCCAGTTGGAAGCCATGAGAAGATGGTGAGTGAGAAGAGAAAAACAAGCCAGAAGCAAATGGACCTGTTGATGAGGAGCAGTTGAGAAAATGAGAGGGACCAGGCAATTTTTGGGTGGCAAAGGTTCTGAGAATTTCTTCCCTCTCCTCCCTCTGAAAACAAAAGACTTCTGTGACTTCTGTGTGTACTCAGTACCGTGGAGAACAGCAACTCCGTGTAACTCCGTGACTTGGTTCTAGCATGCTACAGACAGTTTCTTTCTTCTCTAGATCTGCTTTGTCATAAGTGATAAGAAACAGGTGGGGCGCCTGGTGGCTCAGTGGGTTAAGTGTCTGCCTTTGGCTCTGGTCATGATCCTAGAGTCCAGGGTTCGAGTCCCATATTGAGCCCCACATCAGGCTTCCTGCTCAGTGGGGAGTCTGCTTCTCCCTCTCCCTCTGCCTCCTACTCCCCCTGCTTGTGCTCTCTTGTGCTCTCTCTCTCTCTCTCAAATAAATAAAAGCTTTAAAAAATACAAATACGTGTTCTTTGTCAATATTAAGCAGTTTTACTTGTATCTGTACACATGGAGGGCATTTTAGATATGAAGATATTTAGAATTTGTGTTCCTAAGCTATGATTTCATATATAAAAAATTAAATATTTGAGTAAAAATCTTTTTGAGTGAGTGGTGATTTATTTTATCTTTCAAAACAAAGTTTATTGGGTCTTGATGCCAGGAAGTGTATTTTATGTATTTTGATTCCTCTCTGCTGTGTATGACGCTGTCACCTTGCTCCAGGAAACGGCTGACTCTTGGAGGATACGGCCTCCTTCCTGCCCCAAACCCATACCCCCATCCCTCCCACATACCTGTTTCAGCTTCATCTTCTATCAGTTCAACATCATATTTACATGGCGTGTTCTTCATTTGCTATTTCAAAAAAGTGATTGTAACTTTGTGTATTACAGGTAATGGCTGATTTTCAGGCATGTGTTCTACTTCTTCACTTGGTTTTATTTCATAAGTATATAAATAAATGGAGTATAAAATAATTTTATCTTGCTCAATATACCACTTTACTCAAAAAAAGCTAGTCTCTTACATTGTCCAAAGAGTTTTAATGACCTCTTTCTCTCTCTCTCTCTGAATTCTAATAGGATACACGATGATACCTAAAGCAATTTTTTTCAACAATTCTTTGAGAAATTTTTGATTGTTTGCAAGGCCCGGGTTCTGTGATAGGTTCTGGGGATAGAGACAGATGAGAAGATGGTTCCCCCCTCTCAAGGCGCTCTTAGTCTTCTAGGAGAGACAGGCTTGGCAACAGAATGAGAGTGTGACAAGGGGAACAATAAAACCAACTTCGAAGAACAGTTTATGGAAGACGAGGGAAGCATCATAGAGAAGGTTACAACTGGCTTTGAAGGAAGCATAAGTGATGTCCATGTGAAGAAATGAATACTTTGGACTGAGATGTGTTGGCATCTGGGAGTCTCACATACGCCATGATTGCAAAAGCTTAGGCAGAAATCATTTAGGCTTAGTAAACCAGATGACCTCTGAGGCATCATAACAATTTCATAGCTCATTATTACTTATTTTAAAGCATGCCTGAGGATTAATTTACTTTGTTAATACTATCTATTAAGATCTAGCGTGTATTCTGGTATTGAGTATGAGCAGTCATTTGTAAGATACTGAAAAATGTTCTTTGTATTATTATAGAAATTGATGTTTTCCTCCCGTCCTTCTCTTCCCCCTGCCCCCATCCCATCCCTGGCCCTTTTGGTTGTCTTTGTAGTTGGTCAGTCTGTTGCTCATTGGAATCGCGGCGTGGGGCATTGGTTTTGGGCTGATTTCCAGCCTCCGGGTGGTCGGCGTGGTCATTGCCGTGGGCATCTTCCTGTTCCTGATTGCGTTGGTGGGGCTGATTGGAGCCGTAAAGCACCATCAGGTGTTGCTTTTTTTTGTATCCTTTTTTAAAAGCAGAATTTTTAACCCAGTTGAGTTTGTCCTTACTTTTATTGCTTACTCTTCTGATAACTGCCACTGATTTGGAATTCTCATTAGGAACGTCATTGCCAGAGAGCAACTTCTAGCATGCCCTATGCGTATTTGTTTCACCAACATTAGGAATATTTCTTAGGGTAAGATTACTGTATGTTTATATGTTCCCACTTTCTCCTTTTCACCTCATGAAGAATGTATTCTGCAAATTATAGTCCTATTTATACATTGCAAATTCAGAGTTAAATTTAACCGATTCAGTGACCTCTAGACCCTTTCCAAAAGGTTAGTATGTGGTTGAGAATTTCAGTGATTGTTTTTTAAGATTTTAATACTAAGAAAACCTAAGTACATTTATCTATACATATTTCTTATTTTATACATGTAAGGATTTTTATTTCAATCTAAAAGAAATTCTAATATTTTATCCTTTAAATAGTAGTATTTTTATTACAAACTATCTACAGTATATTAGTGAATATAATAATTATGTATATTCTTTGTAAACTTTCTAGGTGCCATTTGTTCTGTTTCCTGGTTGAATTCCTTTTAGTACATTCCAAAGTTGTCAGTACCTCTATTTTGTTATTGTAAGAGTGTTGAGAAATACCTTAACTTGAATTCTCAGTACATGATTATTCTCTTACTTGTATTTATTGTTCAGTTTTCTGTATCATGTGCTTGCTTAGCCCTGAACCAGGAGCAACAGGTAAGCAAAGACTTTTTTTCTCTTATTTTATTACACCTCATAGTATGTGTAGGAAAAAAGAGGGAGAAATGATTGGAATATATGATAACTCCTCTTCGCTCAGAATGGCATTTCACTGGAGACAGCTAGAATGTGCTGTTCCCGATTGCATTAGTGGGGCTGATTGGAGCCCTGAAATGCCATAAGGTGTTGCTACTTTTCAGCATCCTTGAAGTGAGATTTTTCCCTTCCCTGGGTAAAAAGCGCCACTGCTGAAAGATGTTCACCCAGCCTTTTCCAGCCATCACGTAGTGAAACATTTGTGATACCTTTCTAGCAATTACACTTTCCGAACTCTTAATTTGTGAAACAATATGCAGTTTTGTTTAGGACAGTTGAAAATTTGTCTTATTTCAATCTTAGAATCTTTTGAACTAAGTGCTGCTTTTAAAGGGCATGTAAAAATGAAGACTCTTCACTCTTGGAATAGAAGCAGTGTTTTAATTTTTTTTTTTTAAAGATTTTATTTATTTATTTGACAGAGATCACAAGTAGGCAGAAAGGCAGGCAGAGAGAGAGGAAGGGAAGCCGGCTCCCTGCTGAGCAGACCCCAAAGTGGGGCTCGATCCCAGGACTGTGGGATCATGACCTGAGCTGAAGGCAGAGGCTTTAACCCACTGAGCCACCCATGTGCCCCCAATGTGCTTTAATTTTTGTTGTAGATTTAGGTATTACCCTTTGAAAACTTTTAATCATCTTAGGAAGAGCATTCATTTTAGGTACACTCAGTATTAAAAATTACAGGCTCTAGCTCAATACATTTTGTGCAGGGATAACAACATGTCAGTGTATATATTACATGCATTTTCCAGGGTCAGCTTCTGGAAGTGGGTTGGAACAATACAGCAAGTGCTCGAAATGACATCCAGAGAAATTTAAACTGCTGTGGGTTTCGAAGTTTTAACCCAAATGACACCTGTCTGGCTGTAAGTACAAAGTATAAAATATTTTCTGGAGATGTATTATATACAGAGGAATAATGATTAACATGAAGAAAATGGAATTTCTGATGCTGAGTTGTATTTTTAAAATGCTTTACGTGAACCTATATTATATTCCATATACACTGGTGTGTCATTTGTCTGTTCTCATATCCACTCCTGAGAGTACTAAGTATCCCAGAGCCCTGCCAGACACAGATGCTCACAGTTCTTTGCCCCTAATTCCTTCCCATGCAATTCCTCCTAGAACAAGTTGTGGAAGAAAAATAAGACTATATTAGCCTTAGAGGTGCAGAAGAGCTGTAGAAATATCTTGGTTTTGAAGCATCTCAGGGTAGTAGGAGGAAGGGTCTTTCCTGAATTTGGGGGCTTTTTAACCAGTTAAACATCCCCAGGGGGGAGGATACATGGAACTAGCCCCTTTCCTCCCTCCCCTTGTCCCCATTACAACTTCATGCTGTTTCCATGGGAGCTGAGCTAGCGATGGACAAATTAGAGCCATACTGTTGTCCCAGGACAGACCCCAATATGAGGCTAGATTTGGAGCTTGACTCTCCTAGGAAGTACATGTGTTTAAACTTCCAGGAAACTCTTATTACCGTCTCTCTGAGCCGTGAGCTGGATTTCCTTTCAACATGGCCTCTTTTGTGGGATTATTAGTTTTCTAGTGCTATGTGACACATGAATTCTACCCAGGTGTTCTCTCAGTTTCCATGGATCAGGAATGTGAGAGTGGCTTCGTTGGGTTCTCCACTTAAGATCTCACCTGGGTGAAATCAAGGTGTTGGCCAGGGATAATCTCATCCGAGGCCTGGGGGGGTCTGCCTAGCTCAGCGGGTATTGGCAAAATTCAGCTTCTGGTAGTTGTAGTGCTGAAGTCCCATTTTTCTTGCTGGGTTTTCCTCAGTTCCTGGAGGCTGCTCTCAGGTTCTAACTATACAGCCATCTCACAGCATGGCGGCCTCCAAGTCAGCATGAGAATCGCTCCATTCTGTTAAGATAGATGGTGTCTTGTGTAACCACATGATAAAGATGGGAGTGACTGTCGTATTCACAAATCCCATCCATGCTGGGGGATGTGGGGGGGTATTCAAGGTGTGTATACTGGGCTTGGGAAACTTAGGAACCATTTTATTTATTTTATATATTTTTTAAGATTTTATTTATTTGACAGACAGAGATCACAAGCAGGAAAAGAGGCAGGCAGAGAGAGAGGAGGAAGCAGGCTCCCTGCCGAGCAGAGAGCCCGATGAAGGACTCAATTCCAGGACCCTGAGATCATGACCTGAGCCGAAGGCAGAGGCTTAACCCACTGAGCCACCCAGGCACCCAGTGGGAACCATTTTAGAATTTAGGATGCTACTAAACAGCCCAGGCCCAGATTGGATATAATATTCCAGCCACTCATTTTTAGGTGGGTTCAGTGTTTATCTGCTTTTCATAATTGCACTTTGATATAAAAGTTTTTTTTTTTTTTTTTTTTTTTCAAATTGATACAGAGCTGTGTCAAAAGCAGCCACCCATGCTCACCATGTGCTCCAATAATAGGAAAATACGCCGGAGAGGTTTTGAGGTTTGTCGGGGGCATTGGTCTCTTCTTCAGCTTTACAGAGGTATGTGCAAATAACTCCCTATCTTTCCATTTTCGTCAGAAGGTTTTCTGTTTTATACGGCAAGAGGGCATGACATTTTGCCTTAGCATGGTCCCTAATTTGGGGGATGTATCGATAAATATCTTTGTTGAGAACTAGTATTATAATCAGAGGAGCCCTGGCTTGAAATCAGAAGACCCCACAGATCTAGCATTAATTTTATACAGGGTGGAGGCTTGATTATTAAATTATGTAAAATTTAATGAACACATGAAATGGGTTTAGGCTGGGTTACTTCTAGAGTCTGTCCTATTAGAGTTGTATGATAAATTATAATTCTAAATTTAATTTTGCAATACGTAAGACATTCACGCTTTAATATATATAGTATAGAACACACTCACATACATACTTAGAAAAATATGCTTTGAAAAATCGCTTTTCAAGCCCATCTCCCATTATTTCTAGCTTTCCAAAAACTACAGGTAAACACTATTATTAATTTCTTATTTATCTTATGTATATTTATACTATGTTAAAATATCTATCATATTGATTAATACATTTATGTATAATATAGGTGTCTGTAAACAAAACCACACTCATTATTTGATAATTTTAGAGGAATGCTAATTCCATTTGCAGTGTCTTTATTAAACTCTCAATATCTACAGATGTTTTTTGCGATAGCTGACTTAACAATATGTATGAAAATTAAAATTTTTTAAATTCATACATTCTATTTATAGCACTTTATTTCATGGAGATCATCCTATGGCTATTTAAATGACTAGAAAGGAATGTTCATTGTTTATAACTGCAAACCCTTGGGGCAGCTTATTGATCTTCAATAATGAGCTGGTTAAATTAGAGTGGGTGGGAAGGAACGCTTTTTTCTGCCCTTTAAGTTCCTTCTAGCTGGACAGAGTCAGACTGACATGAGATTGATTAACAGGAGAAAATAAAATTTAATGTGGTATATATAATGCGTATACTGCATTTGTGTAGATTATGCATACACTCTACATGGATATGACGTCAGGTCAATATACAGCACAGTATAGATACATATATATGTATATATTATATATTTTATTCTCTTCAGTTTTCTTCTCTTGAGAATGAAAAATTCACATTTGGTTGTTATTAAGAAAGTAGAGATAAAAACCAAAGTTAATATTCATTTTTTACAGGAAGTCTCCCCTGACATCTCTTCTTATCCTGAGCATTTTTTTTTTCATTTCACTTTTTCTCATGAAAGAGCTGTCTTACTTGTGGGTTGGTTGTGACATTAATTCAAGAAAATTGATGTACTGTTTAAAAACAATTCTGTGCATTATTCCTTCATTTCCTTTTTAAAAGTACGATTTTTTTTTTCATGAAAACTTAAAAATACAGATAGGAGAAAAACCGGAATGAGCAATCTCCATATAGCCTGTGAGCCAGATTTTGCCACATGGCTTCCTTTTTATATTTGGCATTTATTTTGAGAATTTAATTCTTTTGAGCGGCTCCATTTTCTTTTCTTTCTTTCTCATCAGGTTACATTACCTTCAGTTGTCCCTATTTTTTTTTTTTTAGGACTTTTTTTTTTTTTTTTAAGAGCACTTTTAAGTCCTTAGCAAAATTGAGAGAAAGGTTACAGAAATTTCCCATATATCCTTTGTCCTTACATAGGCATGGTCTCCCCCATTATCACCACTACTCAACAGAGTGTGTTTTTGTATGATGCAAAACGTATCAATGCAGTTGATGAACCTGCATTGACATATCATAATCACTCAAGGTCCATAGTTTACATTAGGGTTTACTTTTGTACACTTTATGGATTTCAACATACATATAATGACATGTATCCATCATTAGAATATAATACAGAATATTTTCACTGCCCTAAAAATCTTCTCTGTTCTGCCTATTCATCCTTCCCCCTACTGTTTTTAAAAAATATTAATTCTTTTAAGAATATAAACTCATGGGGGCATGCCTGGGTGTTTCAGTCAGTTGAACAACGTCTGTTCTGATTGAGGCTCAGGTCATGATCTCATGGGTCATGGGATCAAGCCCCATGTCTGGCCCTGCACTCCCTCTTACTCTCTCTTCCTGCCCCTGCCCCCCCTCACATGCACCTATGCTCTCTCTCTCTCAAATAAATAAAATCTTTAAAAACAAAAAGTATACACTCACGAGTCTTAGGTGTCTTAAGAGCTAAGAAGACTTGGTGTTCTTTCATGGAATCCTGCTCTATATTTTAATATTTTACATATGTGGCTAGAGATTTTAATAATAATTTATCCAACCTGGTATTTTCTGGATAGTGAATATTTTATAGGTATACTAACTTTTTTTATTTTATTTTATTCAGTAGTTCACTGAATCAGAGAGATGAAGCTAATGACTTCCTTTCCTTGGTGAAACAGATTGATTTTGAACTATTTATAATAGCTGAAAATAAATTTAAACCATAAAAGAAGCTTTGATTTAGAATCTGAAAAATAGCTGAGACGTGATAACTTTTAACAAGTTAAAGTTAGTACATGTTCTTTGTGGAAACTTTAGAAAATACAGAAAATTTTGAACATGAAAATTTAGATGGATTTACTAACGTGAATGAAAAATAACCAATGTTTATATTTTGGCATATTACTTTCTGCCTTTCTATATGTAATAAATAAGCATACAATTTAATAAATAAATATAAAAATAATGTATAGGCTCACTGCACATATTTCTGTGTAATATACTATATGCTTTAGTGGGCTGTATACTAGGCCTAGGTTCTAGGATCACTGGAGTTCATGATCAGTTCTAGTCAAAGTTACTCTTGAGAATTTTTAGATCATTTTAACCAGCTTTGTAAGCTTAAAATCCATTAGTTATCTAACTTTGATCTGTTTGTATTTTGGGTGTGGCATCCCCTCCAGACTCTCCTGGGGAGGGAGGGATGAGATCATGGTTCAACAATGGGACAAAGTCCTATTTTGTCACTTACAGCTGAAATGGAGGAATGAAGTTTTGGTAAAATCTGGCTTCAGATTATGAGTGTCTAATTTAATTTACCTAGTTGCTTTGTTTTCCCTGTAACTTACACTACTGGCCTATATCCAGGGCTGATAATCAAACTATTTAAAAGCTCAAAAAATTCTCACCCAAACTCTCTCCCTGTGTGTCTGTGTTTCTGAGGCGGGGGAAGGAAATGATGCTTGTGCAGATTAGGAGGGGGGTGGGGGTGTCCGAGGAATTGCTGTCCACAACAGGTGTGCAAGTGTTTCCGTGTTGTAAAAACCAGCCTGGTTGCCATGGTGGGTAGAATGTTACCTGAGATTGACCTTCAGTACGTCAGATTGATTACACATACAACCCCAAATATGACTGAGGGCATATAGATTGTAGGTTTGAACCATGGTTCTAGGCCTCATGACCTTTGTGACTACTACCCTCTTATTTAACCTCATTTGCCTCAGTTCCCTTGCTGGTAAAAGAAGGATACTGTTCCCATCATCCAGGGTGTTTGGGAGGACTGTTTGAATTGGAAAGTGTGAACGACAGAGCCTGTCACAAAGTACTCCTTTACGTGTTTATTAAGTAACCCCCCCCCCCCATTATATATACTCCACCCCAAACTTTCCACTTCCTTAAATTAGACTTATCTTTCCTTGATTCTGCTCACAAACTATAGTTCTATCAGCTCTTACATGTTATAACTATAATCAGTGCCAGTCGTGAATTTTAGAGTAACACAGGGATTATTACTCTGGTAATAAGAAAATTTTGGATTGATCATAATTCTCTAAAAGTAGCTTAAAGGGCTAATGGGTAGTTATGAAGTCAAACAAAATTTAGATGAAAAGTTGGCACAGATCTAAAGTGGAAGGTATAATTTGAAGTTCATTTTGTTACATTAAAATTTTATATCTTTTAAAAAGAATTTTTGATTATTTTAAGTAAATCAACTTCGAGGTAGTGGAAACAGAATGAATACATCCTTAATTTAAAAAAAAATATATTGGTTAACGCTTTGGTGAACCTAGTGTGGGAAACAACACAGTAACAGTAACCACTCAGTAATAGTAACAACAGTATTTTTCTAAATACTAAAAGTATTTAGTACTAAATACTAAAGTACTAAAATACTAAGTATTAAACAGTAACAACTCAGTATTTTTCTAAAATAAGAGATCCCCAGGCCTTGAGAAAGGTAGGAATTAGAATATTTTTTAAAGATCTGCTTTAGCAAAATTTGTTATTGTGGAGTTTTCGTTATTGCTGAATTTTTCCTGAACCTGGTTTGTTTCTCAGTTATAAAAATAATGTGATATTTTAGCTATCCAGACAATTCAGTGTTTCAGCAGACAATTCAGCAGTAAAAGTTCCTCTTGCAGCTCTAGCAAATAGTCACAAATGGAATTGCTTAAAGCAGCACAAATTTATTATCTTCTACTGCTAGGGGTCAGAAGCCTGAAAGGCAGGCTTCTGTGGGAGGCTTTCTGCAAGAAGCTGTGTCCTTGACTTTTACAGCTTCTTCTGGCTTTGCCCTCCATCTTCAAGGAAGCCATGGCACGTCTTCTCTCTGACTCTGCTTCCTATTGCTTCTGACATCATTTTATCTTTTCCCAATGTCTCTGATTTTGTTTTGCCTGGCTCTCTTTTATAAGGACCCTTGTGACTACATCAGTGAACCCTCCCATATGATCTGCCTGTCTCAACAGCTTTAACCAAGTCACATCTGCCTGGTTCTTGTTACCATGTGAGGTAACCTATTCCCAGGTGCTGGGGATTATGATACAGACATCTCTGGAGGGCTAGTGTTCATATTACTTGTTTTTAGGGCTTTAGTTTGGGCTACTTTTAGCAATTTCAAGGGAAAAAGAAATCTCTTCCTCTTTGAACAAAGAAAGCCAAGTGCTTCAGAAGTTCCGGATTGTATACTGATAAACTGAAGAAACAGATACCACTGATACTTTCTCTTTCTTCTTTTTTTCTTTCTTCCATTCCAGATCCTGGGTGTTTGGCTGACCTACAGATACAGGAACCAGAAAGATCCTCGTGCTAATCCTAGTGCATTCCTTTGATGAGAAAACAAGAAACATCTTTCGTATTTGGATCTTGTTCACTTTCTCTAACTTAAAGTTCAACTAATTTGCCTGTTTAAGAAAGCAGTATCCAAAAGTTACATTATTATTGACAGTGGAATTATATATTTTTACTCTTATGTTTCTCTAAATGTTTTTCTTTTCCCATTGCTGAAAAAAAATTAGAAACTTGTGGTCTCCTCTGACCCTCAGTGGTACCTGTAATCTACTGTATTCACAGTGTCTGGCACTGTCCACTGTGGCCTTTCTTAGCATTTTTACCTGCAGAAAAACTTTGTATGGCAAGATTGTGTTGATCATATTGTAAATCTAAGTATACATCTCACTGGAATAATTAATTGTATGTCGCACTGTGCTGTGTAGATAGTTCCTGTTGGAAAAAAGAGTTGAAGTTTATTAAAGCCAGAAAGTATGAGAGCCTATTATGTTAAATTCAGTAAGGGAAATCCAAAATCCTGCACTTTTTTTTGTCTTTTTAGGAAAGATGTATTGTGAAAATTGTTAACATAAAAGTGATAATTTAGTTCTAGTAGTCTTCTATGATTACACTAATGTAGCCTAGAAATAGCTGTGTCTTTAGGAAAGTATGGTCTGGTTTTTGATTTTTATAGGTAAGTACAGAGCAGATATGATCTCATGAATGTTCTGATGTGTAACATTTGCGTTCAGCTTTTGAAATGGAATGGGTCTGAGAAATTCAGCAAGTATGACTATATAATCTTCATATTCTTTTATAATAATTTGAGGTCCAAAAGACTGCATTTTTAAACGTTACTATTAATGCATTGGCCCATGTAGCAAAAAGATATTTGATTATCTTACAAATTGTTAAATACCTTTTTCATGAATTTTCTCAGTATTGTAACAGCAGCTTGTCAAATCCAAGTGTATTTGAACGTAAGCTCCCATAATTTGAAATTGAAATAGTATTGTGGTTCTGTATATTATGTTAAAAAAATTAAAGAATGGAAACCTTTCCTCGTGTATGAATGTTTCAATTAAAAGAAAGTAATGGAAGAATTGCTAAATGGATTAAGTGGAATTCTTTCCTTTATTGCTTTGTTTCCTTTGACCTAGAACTGAGTGCTGCTGTTTCTGTGTATAATCCAGCCACGGAAATGAACTTCCAGCACTAATGTCTACTGGTAGTCCTCCCCAAGTTTTTGTCTACTGGTAGTCCTCTTGAAATGTTTCAGTGTTTAATATTTTCTCCACGGTGAGAACTGTTATTTATTTATTTATTTAAAAAAGATTTTATTTATTTATTTATTTATTTATTTATTTGACAGACAGAGATCACAAGTAGGCAGAGAGGCAGGCAGAGAGAGAGGAGGAAGCAGGCTCCCTGCTGAGCGGAGAGCCTGATGCGGGGCTTGATCCCAGGACCCTGAGACCATGACCTGAGCCGAAGGCAGAGGCTTTAACCCACTGAACCACCCAGGTGCCCGAGAACTGTTTTTTAGAAGAGAGGTCATTTGTATTTATTTGGGGAAGATATGTAAGTTCTTTCGTGTTACTGACAGTTATTAAGTTCTTGTCTTGCATTCTATGTAGAATGTAGTATTTTATTGGTAATTGCCATGATGGCAGGTTTTAGGCCAAGAAAGAGGGCAAGTGGTTGATCTGTAGAATTTTAGAGTATTACGGGGTCATTTCATGTCCATGACTCTAGAAGACTGGCTAATCTTGCAAGAGAACCCGATTGTGCAATTCCCATGATAAAGTAAGGGAGGAAAAATAATTTTCCCTTTACTCTTCTGAGTTCTTGTCTTAGGCCCTGTCCAATACAAGTGAGATTAACAAGAGGAAAGCAGGTTTATGAACATGCATGCATATCTGCTAGCATGTATACATGTTAGCCAAAATGGAATCATTCCCCTAGATGGCCCAAGACACCATATTAGATGCTATTTTTAGCTAAAGACAAAATAAAGATGTGTGTGTTGGGATGTGGGAATTGGAGGGAAGGACAGTTGTGAGGGTAAAAGCACCAGGAAAAGCACCCCAAATAAAGATAAGACTTGTGAGATTTAAGTTAGTGACTTCTGCAGTGCTAAGTTCCTTGTGATTTAGAGTCCTCCTTCTCCTCCTCCTGCAGAGAGGAGACTCTCCTAAGTACAGAGATTTCCTTCCTAAGTGTAAATTTTTCTTAATGAAGGGTTAACTTCTCTGTTTACAGAGCTATTCCTATGTCTGCATGTTTTCAGAAATAATGAGCTCAAAATAATCTTGATGTCAAAGAGTGCCATAGTCTGCTATCCTTCAGTGCCATCTTGAGCTCTGGGCAATGCTAATGATGTTCCCACTTACACGGATGAGATTGTAAATGACACATGGGGCAAGTGAGCTTTTTGGATACTGTCTTCACTTTAAGGCATTCTGTATTTGCCTTGTTTGCTTAGTCAGATTTTGAAGTTCTCATGAGAGTCTGGTGTCTCTTCATGTTATACTTCTCTTGGTACAAGTGACTATTGGGAAGAGCTCTTCCGTAGGCTTGGTCTGTGCTCTGATTGCAGTCGCCTTATTTGGGCCAACCCAATTACAAATCAGAGCCTGGGAAGCATGAATCTTTAGGGCTATTGAACTATAGGATTATAAGAGTGGATTGTAACTAATGACTAACCACTCAAGAAATAATCCATTTTCAAGTACCAAGAGCAGCCTTGTTAGATGAATTCGGGCTTTCTGTTCCCGCAGGCAGATCTGAAGGTGATAGACTGTCCTGGGAGGTCTCCTGCGATCTTGGTTTGTGCCTCTGTGCTGACGTACAGCTCACATTGCAGTGTATTATAAACCTGCTGGAAAGGCCTTTGATTAGGTCTATCCTGATTTCTCAGTGGCTGCGAATGAGGCTGCGGAAGTTGGGTTGATCCCATGATTCCAGGAACACCGCTGCCTGTGTGCATAGAAATGTTGCCGGTAAACACATAGGATCAGAGGAGGGTGTTTCAGAGCAGTCTGTCCTTGAATTACAACAAGCATCCATAATGCATACTCAAGAGCTCTCTCTCTGCATCTCCCCACCTAGCATTTATTTAAGAAAGAAGCTCTATTTGTTTTTAAAATTTCTCTTATTCCCTGCTTACGTATTCCATTTAGGGGAATAGTTCTTAGAACATAGCCTTGATGTGAAGGGTGAAACTTGAGTTAATAAAGTGCAAATACAAGGGAAAAATGTTAGGCTGCAATTTCTAAAACCAGAGTTCATGGGGCATAAATTCATCTCAGATACCACGTGATCAAAACAGCCAGTTTGGTCTGAAAACCAGTTCTGCGTGTTCAACCTAGGTCCTCTGCTGCTGTGTACAACCTTTCAGAGAGAGAAAAGCGTCCAGAAGTGTGGTGTCAAGTTCTTAGTTTCCTTAAGCCAAAAAACTCCTGCAATTTTTCTAAATATTTGTTTAACCCTGTTTAAGTTTATTCATCCTTTTGAAAAGGCACCAAGTAAATTTATGAAACAATTTCATTGTATAGCTGGTACTGAAGAAATTAGAACAGAATTTTTTTCATAGTATTTCATAGGAGGAAAGAACACTTTCAGGCATCGTGATTGTACAAATATGATCTTTCGGGATGCCTGGGTGGCTCAGTTGGTTAAGCAGCTGCCTTCGGCTCAGGTCATGATCCCAGCGTCCTGGGATCGAGTCCCACATCGGGCTCCTTGCTTGGCGGGGAGCCTGCTTCTCCCTCTGCCTCTGCCTGCCATTCTGTCTGCCTGTGCTTGCTCTCTCTCCCTCTCTCTCTGACAAATAAATAAAAAAAAAATCTTAAAAAAAAAAACAAATATGATCTTTCACATGTCAGTTTTATTAGAGTTGACAGTAAAGTTAAGACCAAGTTTTTCGGATTTGTGGAAATGTTGAAGGGATTTGTGTAAAGTTGCTATGCACTCGTTATGTTGAGGGCTGGTGGTTAATTTTTACACCTGGCTACTCATGCCAAATGCAGTTATGGTATGTGTTATTGGTCAGTGTTTTCTAAACAATTTTAAGGGAACAACCCAATCATGCCCTTTACTCCATTTCTCCCCTGAACCACAGGGAGAGGGAGAGAGAGAGGGAAAAGAGAAGAGAGGTCTTCCTGTTTGTCACCATCACGACTGGGTAATTGTAGTTATCAACATACCTCCTGAGACAGTGGGCAAGGAGGAAAATCAGACCTTCTGCCATATGCCAAGCTACTTCTCATCCACTCTCCTCGCGAAAATCAGCTTTGGGAATTCATTCTCAAATGAGGGCGGGAGGGAGTTGCCGGAGTTAGATTATATGGCAAACAGTGGACTGTGATATCACTTGGAAGGTGAAACCACTGTTGCTTACTTTCAGGATCTGGCTTTATGGGGTCACAACTTGACAAGTGTCTTTTTAAAAAGCGAGGCTCGGGGTGCCTGGGTGGCTCAGTGGGTTAAAGCCTCTGCCTTCGGCTCAGATCATGATCTCAGGGTCCTGGGATCGAGCTCCGCATCGGGCTCTCTGCTCAGCAGGGAGCCTGCTTCCCTCTCTCTCTCTCTCTGCCTGCCTCTCTGCCTACTTGTGATCTTTCTCTCTCTCTGTCAAATAAATAAAATCTTAAAAAAAAAAAAAAGCGAGGCTCATTTGGGGCAACTGGGTGGCTCAGTGGTTAAGCCTCTGTCTTCGGCTCAGGTCATGATCTCAGGGTCTTGGGATCAAGCCCCGCATTGGGCTCTCTGCTCAGCAGGGAGCCTGCTAACCGCCACCTCCCCCCCCCCACCTGTCTCTCTCTCTGACTACTTGTGATCTCTGTAAAATAAATAAATAAATAAAATCTTTAAAATAAGTGAGGCTCATTTTACTTGGATTTTGAAGTCCGCTTCCTTCGTGAGTAACTGAAGGAAGCTCTGTTCTTGCCTAAGAGCTTTTTTTTTTTTTTTTTAAATTCTTCCCCCACTCCTGTGCTCACCAGTGACTGCTAAATATAAGGACCTTAGGAGATAAAAGAAGCTACTTAGGATTATTGAATGCCTGAAACACACAAAAACCCAGAGCAGAGCTAAACAGTGTAGATGATCGTTTGAGGACGGCAGTTCTCAAGCAGGTGAAAATGGTTTAACCAGACATGTTGCTCATCATGTAAATGACTCACAGATGATTTATGTTACCAACTTTTTTCTAAATTACCCTTTCCCCTCCTCAGTTGTGGGACCTCCAATAGGACCGATAAAACATTCTTTTCTTAGTGTGGTAAAATACACATAGTATAAAATGTATCATTTTAACTATTTTTAAGTGTGTAATACAGTGTCATTAAGTACATTCACATTGTGGTCCAACCATTATCCCCCAGGAGCTTTTTCATCTTCCCAAGCTGACAGTATGCTCCTGGCAAACAATCCCCCCACCTCCACTTCCTCCCCTCCCCTTCCCCCTCTTCCGTTAGCCCCTGACAACTACCGTTCTCCTCTGTGAATCTGACTCTTCCAGATCCCTCAGGTAAGTGGAAACAAAGCGTTTGTCCTTATGTGACTGGTTTCTTTTTTCACTTAGCATAGTGTTTTCAAGGTTCATCCATATTGTAGCAGGTGTCAAAATGTCCTTTCTTTTAAGGGCTGAATAGTGTCCCATTGTTGGCATTCGCCATATTTTGTTGATGCACTCAGCGAGTGATGGAGTTTGAGTTGCTTTCGCCTCCTGGCTCTTATGATTCGTGCTGCTACGAAAGTGAATGCACGGATAGAGTTTTCCTGCTTTCAGGGGTTTTGGGTACATGCTCAGAAGTGGAATTCCTGGATTGTCTGGTAATTCATTGCTAAAGTTCTTGAGCAACAGTCATACCGTTTTCCACAGCGGCTGTACCATTTTGTATTCCCACTGTGTTACCAACGTTTTTCTTCAGTGGTTTGGAATAATGCTCTCTAGACCTACAGCTTTCTTCGAGTTCTGTGTGGTTGGAGAAAAAGTCAAGGTATGCTTTCCCTTCAGTTTGTTTGAACACAAAGGAAAGATTGTGAGATGACAAGAACAAACGTGCTTTGCTAATAACTCTGTAAGCTTCAAGCAGAAGTTCCTCCCTTTGCACCTTCATTTCTCATTCTAACCGGTGTGTGCACACACTTCCCGGAGCTACAGTTACAGCACAGAAATACCTACATTCTGGATCACTTACTCTTTGTTTCTTCACAACGTTTATGTTTATAGATGAGAACAGACTGCGCTTTGTGTGAAAACACTATGTAACCACTATATTTGATAGTTGCCATTTCTTTTAAGTATGTTTAAATGATGTTGCCATTGACATCTTCACAGAACTTTGTTTCTCTTGAATGATTTCCTGATTTGAATTAGGACAAATTCTCAGAAGTAGAGGAGACCGCGACTCTGTTTAACACTTTTCTAAAGGAGATTCATCTTCCTTGCAACCTTAACATTTGACTTCCCAGAGATGTATTTATATCTTTAAAATGATATATGTTGTTAAAATAACATTTTGTCATTCAACAAATTTTAAGGACTTAATCTTATCAGCCCAATAAAAAAGCCAATTTTTTGCTGTACGATAGAGGAAACCTGAACATCTTAGAAGCTGTCATTCAAAATATTTGTATATATTGGGACACCTGGGTGGCTTAGTGGGTTAAGTCTCTGCCTTTGGCTCAGGTCATGATCTCAGGGTCCTGGGATCGAGCCCCACATCGGGCTCTCTGCTCAGCAGGGAGCTGCTTCCCCTCTCTCTCTGCCTGCCTCTCTGCCTACTTGTGACCTCTCTCTCTCTGTCAAGTAAATAAATAAAATCTTTTAAAAAATGTATATAAGTGAAAATGCTTTTTTCCCCTTCATTAACTCTGAGAACTTTCTGAATAGGATATTTAACCTTTTCTAAACATATGTACCCACTTGTAAGAAGAGAGCCCAATCCCTCTGCCGATATTTTTACTGAGGATTTGTATGTCATTACATCAACCATATGTGCACAGAACCTATTAGTTAGTACATAGCTTTTTGATAGTACTGTGAAAGAGAAAAGAATTTAAAATGTATATTCTGCCCTGGAAAAGATAATAATGCCAAAGAAAAGTTTGTCAAGACAAGAAGTAGCTAATCAATATCTCAATACTCAAAGCATCGTGCAGCCCACCCCAGCCATTCGTGGACCAAAGAAGTCAGCAGGGGCTGGGTGAAAAGCAATTCCATGTGACAATGAATGTGAGATTAAATATGTAGTGAAGAAATTAATACACAGTTCTAATTTTTGTCATTCAGAATCAAGAGTTGAAAGTAGCAAAAGCTGCTCCCCTATTCGATGCCACTACCTCTCTCAACTTCAAAGGTAAGTGGTGACCTCTGACCTTTGCTCTGTAGACATGATGTCTTTACTCTTTGCTCTTCTTCCAGCTAGTCACATTTTGGTGAAGAGGGGAACAACTCAGCTAAATTTATCCCAGGACAGTGCTCTAAAATCTTGAGAGACCAAATGTACTGTAAGGCGAATTTTTAGGATTTCTTTAGGCTATGTTCATGGGTACAGATGTTCTTTGAATGACCTTTTCACTAAATCAGGGCTGATAGAGAAAGCTATATGTAGAGACTTACCCTGAGATGGTTCAGTTGTGCAAAATCTAATTAAAATTGAATTCTTGAAGTGAAGTGTATACCTGGGAGTTCCGGTCAGAGTGGGAAGGGCTGTCTCCAAGATCTCCAAGATCAGGTACCTGATCTTCTTGGGGTGCCTTTCTACACATTCTTTTGCACTAACACATCTTCTGTTTTGATACTTCTGTTGACTAAGCTCATGCCTACTTCTCGTCACCCACTGAGAAACTCTATAGTGAAGTGATTACTTTGACTTTGGACTTGCTTACCCCCAGTTAAGTCTGTTTTGTCTCCTCTTTGAACATTTCATGTGTACAGAAGTCCTGTTGGGTGAATGAACTAAATAGCTTTTCTCCGAAGGACTAAGTTAGGGGTGACAACAACAGTCTGAATACCTCAAAAGGATTTAATTTTTTTTTTTTTTAAAAAAAGCGTGGCTTACTATGGTAGTATGCAATATTATTTTCATACAGGTGTACTTGAGACCAGATTTTAAAAAAATATCTGTTGTAACAATAACCATAATCTAATCAGCATGTCCATCAGTGTGCCTGCATTCTCCAGAGTCTTCTAAGATCTCCTCTTGATCCAAGTCTCAGGGCCAGACACAGAGGGAAAAGCTTGCCGACGTTTTTTCTCTACAATTCAGTCTTCAGCAGCTTGAGAGCTTTCTTCATGTTGTCGAGCACTAACAGGGAAAAAGTTGCCAAGGTCATGATGTCACCAGAATTATACCAATAGCTCTAGTAAGCCCCTAAACTTGGGTACTTTATTCATTTTGAATGGGGTGCTATTTCATGATAGGGTGTATTGTTGGTAATTTTGTTAAACATATTTTTCTAAAAGTATGTGACATGGCTTTTACTACAATCCAGTTTTCTCCCAATATTTCTCACATGTCTTTTCTACAAAGCACTGTGATATTACCCGTGCCAGATACGTGCTTTTAAGGAGCTCAAAGTCTTATTTCTTAATAAGACTGGCCATGGGGGCGCCTGGGTGGCTCAGTGGGTTAAGCCGCTGCCTTCGGCTCAGGTCATGATCCCAGGTCCTGGGTTTGAGCCCCACATCGGGCTTTCTGCTCAGCAGGGAGCCTGCTTCCTCCTCTCTATCTGCCTGCCTCTCTGCCTACTTGTGATTTCTCTCTGTCAAATAAATAAATAAAATCTTTAAAAAAAAAAAAATAAGACTGGCCATTATCTCGAGAAGGGCTAGTACTTGGAATGTGCTTTCCTGGTCCTCCCTGCACCCACTGGAGGCATTTCTAATGGACCATGAACATCTTTGCTGCTGCCCAGATGCAGCCTCTAGTCTTTCCCAGCACACTGTTTGAGGCTGCGTCACTCAACAGGTATTTTTGTGATGAACAAAAATATTCAGTGCCTGTGCATTGAGAAATTAAACAGTGGTTAGTGTGCCTGCTGAACTGAATTTTAAATTTTAATTAATGTGATGTTAAAGAGCTACATGGAGCTCATGGCTCACATATTGGGCAGTACAGTTCCAGGCAGCCCTAGTCACTGAGCTGAATTGGTTCTTAGGACAAACCCAATTGTCTTCCCAGAAGGACTCATTAGTGACCACAACAGGAACAGTCTCCTATTGAGGTGCTCTGTCTGCTCTGAGTTTAACTTTTTTTCCTTTCCATTTTATGGCAACTCCAGGGATAGTGAGTATCTTGCCAACTCCTGGGAACCATCTTTCCTACTGATCTTTAAAATTGAACTTAAACTCAGCAGCACCAAATGGACCATATCATTTTACTTTCATTATTTGGAAAAAATATTGAAGGCCTTAAGATTCCTATTACTCGTGTAATAGGACAGTTACTGTATTGCACTCGATTCTGTCGTAGGACTCTTTATGACAGGGTGCCTGAGGAAACCTTGAGAAGCACGTAATATGGCTGTAGAATCCTCCCAGAGAAAAAGATACCCAATCAAAAGACTCTTTCATAAATTATTCACTTAAATAAATGAGACCAAAGTGAATATGACTTGCCAGAGGGCACAAGGCTAGTTAGGGTCACACTGATTCTCTGCACGTCTGAGCCCAGCTTCCTCCCTCCTCAACATGTAAGTGGACTGTAAGTGCAACAGCAAGACACGTTCACAGGAGGTGACACTTACATAGAGCTGTATCTGAAGGTTCATAAGCGTAGAGACGATTTGAGTATCTTCCAGTGATGTCAGCTCTAACTGTCAGGGATGGGTCTACAATGAAAAAGCAAATGGGAATGGAATCAATGTTTCCAAGGAAGCTCTGTTGCGTGAGGAAGCCCACGTACTTGTCCATGGCCAATGAGAGGAACACAGCGTGTGATCCCCCTCATGAAGGTCTAGTCCATCTACTTGGCAACCCAGCCTGTGGCTGCCAGTCCCCAAAGCAGGGCCCAGAGCCCCCGACAGCTGCACAATGCTATTTGTAGCCAAGGTTATGAACCCTGCTATTCTATCTATAGCAACCTGAAAACAGAAGAAGACATACTGGCAGGGGGATGTTGGGTGCTTTGGTGAAAACCCTGGCATTCTATACTAAGGCATTTTGAACTTTTGAAATGCTTATGTTGTAATCACAGCCTGTTACCAGGAGCAACCTAGCTAATTAGAAACTGACTTCTAGTTCTCGAAATAAAAGGTTGTTTTTAATGAATAAAATAATGCAAACCATTAACGGCACCAAAGTTCAAATAAGCACGTAGGGCCCCTCTCTGTTTTTTACTTTTTTGTGATCTAGCTGTATTTAAAAAACAAAGATTTAGGAGTCTTCCTTTATGCATACCTATGATAGTCCTTAGAGTTTTAAATCCATTTTTCCGTGTTTTATATTTATTTTGAAGTTAACCACTCATGGGAAAAGAAGGCATTTTTAAAATAAGGCATATCGACAAGGGAGGTACTAGGATTTACGCAGGCCTAGAAACCTCTTGTCAGAGAGGTTTGAAAAGGCCCAAAGAGCATGTCCTGAAAATCAGATGGAGGAGGCACGTGAGACCCAGTTGGCTGTGCGCACAGTCTGGCCCTGGTACTTAATCCGATGATCTGTCATTTCAGAATGTTGGAATGGGTCCCACTGATGTTAATGACAAGAAGCAGACATTTATTTGTTCAACAAAGACTTAAAACCTATTATACTTCTGCTAGTGCAGAGGATACAAACACACGGTCTACTCTTTGTGATAAATTAACATAAGAAAAGCTTTTGAAACACCCAACCCTAGACTCACAAAGCTGCCCCCTGAACCACCTGAAGAGCTTCAAGAAATACCTCCTGCCTCCCATTCCCAGCAGGATTCTGATTTAATTGGTTTGAGGTGTGGCCCAGCAGCTTGTTTTTCTAAAATCTTTCAGATGATTCTAATCTGTAGCCGGTGTCCTTGCTCCTGAGCTGTAGTTGGTTCTTTTGGAAGGCATGGAATGTGGGTTACAATGCCCTTAGACAGGAATAAATACTATAAAAAGAACTCTAGCACAAAGTGTCACAAGATGACCCATAAAGTCCCAATTTAAACGTTCTAGATTTTCTAAATCCTCACATAACTGAGTGTATAAAATTAGCTTGAGTTCAGCCTTCCTGCTTTTCACTCCTTCACGTGTTCCTCTCCCCTGTCCTGTGCATTTAGTGTGGACTTGGCTGGATCCCAGCCCGGAACCACTTGATCAGTGCGAGTTCTGCCGTGTGATGGATTTATTTATGCGTTGTCCTTAAATCAGTATGACTTGGCTCAAAGCCAATCTGAATTCATGTGTCCAGTCATTTAACAAATATTTATTGCCAGCCTACAAGAGCGTCATGCTGAAAATATGATGGTTAGAAGAAACCCACACAACCCCAGCCACAAAGAGCCGTAGTCCTACAGGGGAAAATAGATACTAAACAATCACCCCCGGGATGCCTGAGTGGCTCAGTGGGTTAAGCCATTGCCTTCAGCTCAGGTCATGATCTTAGGGTCCTGGGATCGAGTCCCACATCAGGCTTCTTGCTCCGTGGGGAGCCTGCTTCGCTCTCTGCCTCTGCCTGCCACTCTGCCTGCTTCTGCACGATCTCTCTCTCTGACAAATAAATAAATAAAATCTTAAACAAGCAAACACAATCACCCCATAAATGCAAAATTATAACTGAGGGAAGAATGACTGCTGAGAGGAGCATGGTGCCACATGGGCACAAAGTGTTAGTTGTGCCAGGTCAGTGAGCGACTATGATGACTAGGTGCATGGGGGAAGCAGGAAAAGCTTTCCAGCAGAGGGAACAAGATGTGAAAAGTACCAGAGGCTGGAAGGAGCATGGCTCTGATTTCTTTTCTGGCAGCCATATTCCTAACTTGCCCAGAAATAATTACCAAAAAATGTCAGAAAGAAAAATCCAGCATACCAATTGGAAGTTCTCCTGATGAAAAAGAAGAATTTACCAGCCTGATGTTCTCAGGAAAACAGGCAATACATTTAAAAGTTAGCAGGGTGCTTCCCTCTCCGATATACTTGTGATGGGACAGGATAAGTTTACATGTGCAGATGAGAAACAAATGAGGAAATAGGTAGAAGCTTGAACTTTGTAATGAAGAAATGTTGAGAAACGTAAGGGAATGTTACACCCCTTGCTAGGGTGGGCCAGTGACATTGGCCGTGATGGAGTGGCAGATGAGTGAGGGAGACTCTGAGGAAGAGATAGCAAAGTGCTTGGGCAATTATCAGTGTGCTTAGTCTCATTGTCATTTTTACTTACCAATAAACATGATCCTGGGGACATATTGGCCATCAGGAGAAAGGTGTTTGTCAGTTGTTTCATACTAAGATTAAAAGAAAAAACAGTTTTAGCTTGTCTGTTCTTCAGGTACTGTCAAACTTGTTAATACAGAAATGTGTCTTCTACTGGGGGAGGCGTCTTGAGATACTGTAAGGCATCTCTCTTCTCCAGAGAGTTGATAATACAGATGAGGAGGTGAGTTACACACATGAAATAATCAATAAGATAGAGCCAAATGCAATGCGGAACCTGAGGTAGAGAGCTGAAGGAACATGATAAAGAGCAAAAAAATTCAAGAAGGGAGAATATAGAGGGAGTTCCAGTATGTGGGGAAGACATCTTGGATGAGAGAGATAGGGGGAAATAGAGTAGTGAAAAAAACAGGTCAGTTTTGGAAAATTACAGAAACAAACAGGCTTGTCTGAGGCACTCATCTTTAAGGAACACCGGTCAGCTGAGGGACACAGGTAGGAAAATGAATACCGAGGATCCACTTGGTGTGGTATTATGGAGGCCGTGCAGGTGCGGTGGGTGACCAAAGCAGGGCATTTAACCCTGTATGCAAGTTGGACTAAGACTTAGGGAGGGAGAAGTGTTAAAAAAAATAAATAGGACGGGACACCTGGGTGGCTCAGTTGGTTGAGCGGCTGCCTTTGGCTCAGGTCAAGATCCCAGTGTCCTGGGATTGAGTCCTGCATTGGTCTCCTCGCTCCACAGGGAGCCTGTTCTCCCTCTGCCTGCCACTCTGCCTGACGGTGCTCTCTCTCACTCTAACAAATAAATAAATAAAATTAAAAATAAATAAATGAGTAGGAGTCAGGTACGTGGAACACAAGTTTACTCCAGGCAGTGGGAAGAGTTTGTCCAAAGGTAGAGGGAAGGCACAGCACTTTCTGGTAGGACTGTGTGTTTTGGGAGGATTGAAATACAGAGGACACAGGAGGCAGTGGTGAGAGAAGATGCTAGAGAGCTCCTTTGGGGTTGGCTCATGAGAGGTCTTGCACACTATGCCAGTTTTTGCCTGTGTTCATAAATAGATCAGAACCCCTGGAGGGATTTAGAAGTACCATGATCCCAGTTTGGTTTTTGAGAGTCATTATCCTGAAGGCTATGTGGGATTAGCTAGGATTTATTTTGTAGGCAGGGAGCCATTTAGTAATACTGTAGTGACCTAAGCAGAGGGAGAAATTCTTACACTAAACAGTGGTCCTCACTTTATAGGGAAGTGACCTACAGCGAAAATATTTAGAAGTTAGAACTTGACTTGACTGCTGGAGGGGAGTAAGAGTGGAATCTTGAATGAAACTTTCAGTGAAACACGGACTAATGAAAGAAGAGCTGTGGAAAATCCCGCACCAAGCTGATAAATTCAGCACTGAGCACGTTGAGTTTAAGCTAATAATGCAAAATGTGGACCACGATTGCACACACAAGTTGGAAATTGTTGCGTGTTTGGGTAAGATTAGGCAATTACCAGTGCGTGGGCATTGATTAAAGGCAGATGTAGATGAAGCTGTCCACAAAGAATATAAAACAGTAAATAGAATATAAAATATTAGGAAGAGAAGCGGGCAGAGATTCACCAAGTCACTAATATTAAAAGGTAGAAAGAGGAGGAGATGCCTCTGGAAGGAGGGTGAGGAAGAACGACTGATGTGAATGTTCTTTGAAGAAGCCAGATTTGTCAGCTTGCGAAGAGGGAGGGAGAGAGAGTGAGAGAGTGAGAGGGAGAGTGAAAGAAGTGGGTGGAAAGGGGGAGGGAGGGCGGGAGAGGACCTAGGGTTAGGGAGAGTGGTTTTGTGAGTTGTTTATTGTTACTTTTTCCCTTTGGAAGGAAGGTGGAACTGTTTGCATCTGAATAGAAAGACCTTGCGGACTGAAAGCTTGGCCAACAGCAAGGGTGTTGATGGCAAAGTCAGGTGGGAATGAGTGCTTTAGACAGCTGGGGACCTGTCACTCTCCAGGAGAGAAGAGCTGAGAACTAAGAAGGGGGGCAGAGCATCAGGACTGCAGGGAAGAGGGCACAGGAAGAGATCTGCACAGAGAGCCTTGCATTTTTACAGCAACAGAGAAAATCCTGACCACAAGAGCGTATTTTTCAGACAGCCTGAAATTGTTAATTACTGAATAAAAGCACAGCCATGCAAGATAGATTATTAGTAAAATATCTCTTTTTTTCTCTGTCATCTGTGAAATGAGCTCTCCGGAACAGCCCCCAGTCAGTGCAGTATGACTAACATGCATAGGAAACCTGAATCATCCATTTCACATAATGAGCCACGGAGAAATGTCTGTGATGACGAAAACTGAACTTACAACTAGATTGAGGAGGACAAACTGCTCTGCCAATTTCTGGATTTCTTTATTTTCAGCAAACACTTTCTTTAAAGCTAGAATAGACCAAAGAATCAGTAAATACCCATCTCATCACTGGTTGAAACTATTGCTCTCTGTTATATCTTAAGCTGAACTGTATTTTCAGTATAATATCCAACTTTGCTTTTTTAGCAAACAATTAGTGAAGTAATATATAGGCCATTTGCTACCTTTGATGCTTGCCATTCACTCATTCATTCATTCATCCATTTTTTTCCCCAACCTATATTTATTGCTTGTCATGCGGTACAAACTGTTTTATGAAAAAAAAAAAAGAAGAAGAAGAAGAAAGAAAAGTAATGTGTTGTCTTCCTAGAGCTCAAATGCTTCTGTGGGAAACAGACCAAAAATAAATAAACAAATACATTATCTAATAACTTCAGTTGGAGATATGTACTTCGAAGAAAAATAAAGCAAGGCAAGAGGTTTAAGAGCTCTAGACTGTTCAAGGCAGAGCTCTCCCAGGAGGTGACATCAAAGGAGAGAATGAGCCATTCAAAGATTTTGGGGTTCTGTCATGCTGGGCAGAGAAGGCCGCAGGAGCAGTGGCCCGAGGCAGAAATGAGCTTAGAGAAAACTGCCCAAAGGCCAGGCTAGAGGAAGTAGAGAAAACACAAGGGCAGAATAGGAAGGAAAGCAAAGATAGCCAGGGGCCAGATTATGTCCAGCCTTGCAGGCCATGATCAGGAATTCAGATTTTCGTTTACTTGTGATAAGAAGCCACTTGAACACAGGAGCGAAAGGGTCTGATTTATGTTTAACAGCCTCAGTCTGGCTTCAGTGTGGAGAGCTGAGTGTGGGATGATTAGTTAGGTGGCTGATACAGTATTCTGACCAGATGGAATCTTGGCTTGGATCAGGGCAGTAGAAAGGAGTCAGTAAGAAGTGGCTGGATTCGGGCAGGACCTACACGATACATGGATCCCAGGACAAAACACAATTATGGGGTGCCTGGGTGGCTCAGTGGGTTAAACCCTCTGCTTTCAGCTCAGGTCATGATTCCAGGGTCCTGGGATCAAGCCCTACATGGGGCTTTCTGCTCAGCAGGAAGTCTGCTTCCCTCACTCTCTCTCTGCCTGCCTCTCTGCCTACTTGTGATCTCTGTCAAATGAATAAATAAAATCTTTAAAAAACCCCCCACAATTATGGAGCCCCTTATTAAAAAATTCTACAAGTTTTAAGACAGGAACAACCAGAGATTTAAATCCAGCACAGAAAACTTCCAGGCCTCCCGCCTTGTGTGAACGCACAGTTTGCACATCCTTCAAGCTGGGGCTGGCTTCTGGGTATATTTGGGAGGTAAAGCAGTGGTGTTTGCTGATGTAGTAGATATGGGTTACAAGAGAAAGCAAGAAGTCAGGATGAATCCTAGAGTTTGCTTTTTTTTTTTTTCCCTTCAAAATGCACCAGTGGTTAGCACAAAGTATGGAAATATTTGAAGTTACTTTAAAATATGTTTTTCTTACATGAAGATAACTGTTTTATTTAACTGTGCCAAGCGCTAAGGATAAAAAGATGAGTGACCTGAGCCTTGTCCCTAAAGCTAAAAGCCGATCAAGGAAATTATATTTAGAAGAATAAATTACCTTGACTGTGTGGGCATTCATCCAAGTGATGAATAATCATTATGGGTTTGTTGCTGTAAGAGACAAAGAAAGATTGGGTCATTTTTAACGAGCAAGATTTCTTGTATAGCGACATGCCACTAGAGGGTGCTCTTGTGAGCTTGGAGAGAACTCTGTAACCTGTATCTTTACCTTGTCTTGGATTTGTACAAAGCTTCTTCATAAGTCTGAGTCCAGATGAGTTGATCACCCCAACCTAGAGCAAAAGGAATGGGTGTATTTAAAACTATTATAATTTCTGACTAAAGCTGTTGAAAAGCAGTGGTAAAGCCTGGAATAAATATATACTGAATACCAATCAGATGCAAAACCCTCTAAAGAAAGTCGAAACAATGATCAACTTTGATAAATTTAGTTCAAAACTATTTTTTGGCACCCAAGCCTCAGGTTCTCAATGAAGGCACTGAAAGCCGACCGGAAGCGGACTCCTACCTCTGGAGAGGGTCTGGGGCAGTTTGGGTCCAGAGTCCTTGGTGTCTTTCTTAGCTCCTGATTTGGCTGTGATATCTTTGGCCAGAGTGGAAGAGAGGGCGACAAGGAGCAGGAATGCTGACACTGAGATCTTCTCCATGGCAAATCTGATATGGAAAACAAGGAAAATGACAATGAAACAAAAGGGAATTAGGAGCCTTCTCAGTCTTCAGAGTGTATCATGACCCTGGGATACAAAGGAACTGACGTTTAGCTGAGACGGAAAACATGCAGCTGGTGTGAAAAACTCCCTTCCACAGACTTTTCCTAAGAATGCTAGTGTGAATATCTATCTACTTTTGGATCCATCAACATATACAGACCCACGTAGATATAAATATAGTGAGGGAGCTCTCCACAGAAACCTATAGTATAGAAATAGGTATATAGATGTATTTTAGGAAAATAGATGTATACACTCTTACATTTAAGGGAATTTACATTTAAATTTTATATTTTAAAAATTTTACCACTGGAAGGCACCTTGGGGCTGCCTCCTCCTTTCCCACTCCCCACACCTCATTTTATAGATGAAGAGTCTGAAATTCAGGGAGATGAAGCCTCATGAGATGGGTAGAGAACCAAGTCCTCTGCATCTTGCCATTTTGCAGTGCTGGCTCCTGTTTTCCCGATCCTGAAACAATCACCCTCAACATACGTACTTCTTTAGCCTTCTGTGAAAATGGGGCTGTTGCCATTAAAGAATAAGATCTAAGTAAAGAGAATCCTTATTTAACTCAAAGCTGCCAACTTTGTCACATAACTGAAAACTTAGGCCCAACTAACTCTCTCCCTCGTGTAACATTCACTCAAATTCCATTTATTAGTTCTGAGGTGACAAAAATATGTCCACGCAATTTTATTCTACTGAAACAATTCTTTGACTCTCTCCATGGGCCTGTATCAGTAGGTGATGTTGGGCATGGGTTTTGGGGCACAAAAATATTCTATGGGGCTTATAAGACAGAGAAACCAACCCCTGTGTGTCTCCTTGTTAATTTTTTTTTTTTCCCTTCCAGTATTTCAGTTAATTCTTCAGGAAAGTTACAGCACTACAAAGCAGATGCCCATAAACAGGAAAGGGAACGGTTAGTTAAGGTGGATGAGTGAGCAAGGGAGTTGCTAACTAGTAAAGAGAGTTGCACTAGCAGATCACTACAGTTACCCATTGCATAATTAGAGGTGGGATTCCAGGAAAGACAAAGACTGAACTCGCTTCACAAAACCCTCACTAACATGGGTGTAGGCCTCAGCAAAGCGCAAAGGAAGCAAGATGGACTATCAATGCTTGGTATTTTCAAGGTGGGAAAGCTTCTCACGTTCTGATAGCTTGAGTGGGAATTTTTGCTGAGCGTTTGCTCTTTTAAAAAAAAAAAAGCGTTTGAAGCTACCAAATTCCGATGATGCCTTGGCTTCACCTGACCAATTATCATCTATCCCAATCATACTATGTGGCCACAAAATGTCTTACTCGAAAGAAGACCTAAACAAAAAGCAAAGATACACTTGCTTCATTTTCTACTTGGATAAGAATGTGTACTATAGGTCAGCAATTCCCAGCCTTCTTAGTACAAAGACTTCTTTTTCATATAGAAGAGAAACACACACACACACACCAGGAACTTTGATGTGAGCCTAATTGTACTTTCAAAATATGAGTTGATTCAGAAACCTATGACCTATAACCTATAACTGGCAAATAACTCCTTGGAATTTATCAACAAACATTTGCTTTTGTCTTTTATATATAGCAATAGCTTCTCTTTATGTTAGGAAAAAAACCGTGACTCGGGGGTGAAACATTTGATCTGTGCAGCTCCTGGAGAGTTCTTACGGCGTGCTCCCTTGTCACAGTCCTGTAGCTCAGCAGTTGGAAGATGCACTTAATGCCTGTGTTTCTGCAGGATGACTCACTGAAGCCTATTGTCGCTCCTGCTGTATAAACACACTGCTGTGGCCTCACTTTCTGAGATTCATTCTATTGGGTTCTCATAGTAAGTAGACTCTGCTCTGCAAGGGTCCTGCCTGAACCACCTCAAAACAGAACGCTAACTGGGAGAGAGAGAATTTGGATGCACACGTGTGTGCGCGCACACACACACACTCTATGGAACCAGCCCGTTTTACTGGTCACTGTACGTCTGTCTTCTTATCTTTAACAGGGAATGAACCTGCAGAAGGTTTCAGTGTCTCTGCTCATAAATGCTTCCAGAAAGCAGCCAGATCTCTCCTCTTAGATCCCATGCCGTGAATTTCAAGACTGCAAATGCAACAAGAATATCTTCACGGCAGATGGAGAGACAGAACTGTGTTTCCTCAGGTGCAGTGATAATCATGAAATGCAGTTCCCAGCGGGCAGTCCGAGCTGAGGTTTGCCAGGCCCATGAGTCTGTGCTCCAGCCGTGGGTGAGAGGCAGAGAATTAGATGGTGACCAGTGCTTAGTAGCAGAGGACGCTGGGCCCTGTCCCAGGCCTGACTGCCGTTAGAGCTCACCCGACCCTAAACCCCTTGTTTCTAGAGGGAGAAAGCATTACCTTGAAACAGCTCAGGAATGCAGCCCTCTACCAGCTCTGCCCAAAGAGAGGCCCCAGTAAGCCTTAGATGGAAAGTCCATTATTCCCTGTCCAAGTCCCTGGAAACTCTCTCCTTGGATTCCTGCAACTTTACGATGTAATCAGAGCGAGTGCCCTGCAGGACAGTCTTGTCAGGAGTCTTACCTGGTTTCCCCACGCACCTGTCCACCTGTCGGTGTGAGCCAGCCGCCTCTGTGCTGTCCGAGCCTCCTGGTGTGCTGGCTCCCTTTGAGCTTCTATTTATGTGTGGAGCACACCTCAATCCCACCCACTGATCCCGTATATACGTGTTGCAAACCCAGAAAGGAACTTTCCTTTTCCCCAGCGATGATCTTCCCTGGGCTAAAGAGTTCCATGTTTTTAAAAATAACAGTGCAAAGGATATGTTTTTCAGTATGCATATTTTTAACTGTTTGTGAAAGTATATTGTTAAGAGATTTGGAAAAGATGGGCAGAGTGCCAAATCCAGGTAAACTTTAAATGAAGACATTTGATTTGCCTGAAGGCTGATTTGTCTTTACATGATTGGATGGAGTGTGTGGTTTGTAGATTTTTTTCCCCCTCCCCCTTGGGCAGATTGCCCTTACGTAGTTGAGAACACACAAGAGATGATTCATAATTCTTAACTCCGCCAGTCTTTGACCTGCTACCCTCCATTGTAGTACAAATTATTTTCCACCCTACACTTCCTCTTCCTGGCAAACAAAATGTATATTCACAATGGCAGTGAAGAAATTACAAATCAAGTAATCAAAAGGATTTCAAAGTTGAGGAAGTTACTGAAAAAAAGAAACCTAATACTATGGGTTTTTATTAATTACATTGTAGTTGAATCTATGCAGCAATTTCACTCAGAAAAGTTCAAAAGTAATTCACAGGTATTCTCTCATTTAACTGCAAACTTTCCTGTGAGGCACGCAGAAAGCCATTTACCTCATTTTTCAGACCTAGAAACTAAGGTCTGCAACTAGTTTTTTTCACTCAAGATTACACAGTCATTCACTAAAGATTTTAAGACTGTCTTTTTTTTTTTAAGATTTTATTTATTTCTTTGACAGATAGAGATCACAAGTAGGCAGAGGCAGGCAGAGAGAGAGAGAGAGAGAGAGAGAGAGAGAGAGAGAAGCAGGCTCCCTGCTGAGCACAGAGCCCGATGCGGGACTCGATTCCAGGACTCTGGGATCATGACCGGAGCTGAAGGCAGAGGCTTAACCCACTGAGCCACCCAGGTGCCCAAGACTGATTTCCTATAAAAAATTTCAATCCTGAGTTTTGTTGATGAAGCCATATACAATCCTTAAAGCTCAGAATGGGTAAATCTTTAGCAATAGAAAATTAACTAATGAGATACAAACCCTATAAAATAACTTTTTAAAATGGGTTAAGATCATAATATTTCAAAACATTTTCAAGTGTATATATATTTTTATAAAGCCAAAATTCCCATGGGCAAAATAGTGATTCCCCAAATACTGAATTTTCTTTCACTTCTGAGTTTACAGAGGTAATTTCTTCAGAAGTTTGACTGAAGACTGGTTGGCTCAGTCGGTTGAGCTTCTGACTCTTGATTTCTGCTCAGGTCGTGAACTCAGGGCTGTGGGATGAGCCCTACGTGGGGCTGCACACTCAGCAGGGGTCTGCTGGTGATTCTCTCTCTCCTTCTCCCTCTGTCTGTGCACGTGCTCTTTCTCTCTCAAGTCAATAAATAAATCTTAAAAAAAAAAAAAGTTTTGGAAGACAGTGATTTGAGCTAAACTTTAAAACTGGGAACGCTTTTATGTGAGCCCTTAGTCTATTCAGCCTGTAGAATATTCAACTCAACCTCCTCAGCTGTGCAGAGAAAAAAACAAAGATGATAAAAAGTTATGACTCCGAGGGTCCCCACAACTCCTTTAGGGCATTGCTGGGACCAAAGCCCAGGGGTCCTCTAGTCCATCACCTGCTCAGAGTAGCAAGTGGGCAGGATTTGGGATCACAAGATTTCAGTCTGAATCCTGCATCCTGGTGCGTGCTCACAGGATAAGCAGAGATGCCATTTAACTTCCCTGAAACTTCAGTTTCCTTTTCTATAAAAAGGGGTTACTGTTACCATATATAATTGTTTTGAGTACTAAATGAGATTTGAATGAATTAAGAAATGAGAAAGTACCTGGTATATTAGTTTGCTAGATGAGCTGGAACACAGTTCCACAGAGTGGGTGGCTTAGACAACAGAAATTCATTTTCTCAGTTTTGGATACCAGAAGACTGAGATCAAGATGTTGGCAAATTTGATTTCTTGTGAGGCCTCTCCTTGGCTCCTCGATGCCATCTTCTTCCTGCATATTCACACGGCCTTTCTTCTGTGCCAGTGTCCTAATTTGTTCTTATAAGGACACCAGTCATCTTGGATTAGGGCCCATCCTAATGACTTATCTTACCTTACTTACATCTCTAAAGACCCTATCTCCAAATATGGCCATATTCTGAGGTACTGGGTATTATGATTTTAACATGTGAATTTTGAGGGGAGAACTCAGACCATACACTTGGTAATTGAAAACATCTTGCATTTGTTATAATTAATTATAATGGTATCATAATTATTCAACTGTATTCCTGTGCCTGATCTTGTGCCATTAGTATTTGTCATAGTGACCAAAGTATGACAGGGAGAAAGTAATTATTAGAACATACCTTACACACGTCATGATGAGGGTGGCATCCTCAGCATGCATAACTGTCTTGGTGTGAAGCAATGAGGGTTTTGTAGATGGTACCAGTTTTTCTTTTATATTTCATTACTTTTAATAGTGATATCATGTAATCAGTCTTCCAGATTTGCCAAGTAGTGTAAAAATTTATTGTTCATAAATTACTTTATCTTATTTTAAAAATAGACTCCACACCTAGCGTGCAGCCCAACATGGGGCTTGAAATCATGACTCTGAGATCAAGATCTGAGCTGAGATCTAGCGGCAGACGCTTAACTAACTAAGCCACCCACGTGCCCCAATAAATAAACATTTTGATTCCCCAAGTAGGATTTGATATATAAGATAATGTTTGGCAAGTGAAACTACACATGGACCAGTGACCCTAAAATAGGTTATTTAAGTGCATGCTATACATTTGTGTTTTATGCATTTATGTTATCATACTTTTGGAGGCTTTTATTTAAGCAGGTTTTAAAGTAGATTATTTTCTATATTCTAGCAGAATTTGGAGAATTACAACAATAACTAGCAATTACTGAAATCCAGTAGGCACTGAGCATGTGACTATATTACTTCATGTATTCACACATTATTTTGTTTCTTCACCAAATAGTCACTGAACCTATTCGTGTAGCAAATAGCATGCCAGACACTAAAGATAGAAAGGTGAATAAGAAATGGTCAGTTATTGAGGTAGCCAGACATATACATAGAAAATTGTCATTCAGGGCATGGGAAGACATTGTCGCTGTCCTAAGGTTACGTACAATCTGATTGAAAAATGAAGATAGAAACTCACTGAAAATTAACCATCCATGTGAGAATTTCATCCAATAAGGGACAAGTAATTGATATAAACGTTAGCTGTTGTTATTTTAAAGAGAAGGTAGAGATTTCTATCCACTACTATGGTTACAGTGGTAGTGGAAAGCAAGATTTCCAGATGGAGAAAATGAAGATTTTGCAAAATATGTTTGTTGGATATTTTTTGTTTGTTTGTTTATTTGTTGGATATTTAATGGGATGAGGGTATTAGAGTGAGATCTCTCTGGATAGTTCATAGACAATAGGTTCAGAAAGCTGTTTTGAGGCTATGAGCCTGTATCCTCGATGTCACTATAAGGAGTTGAGATTTCACCCTTAAGAGGGAGTATCCTGCAGTGGTAAACAGGACCATTTGTAGATTTAGAGTGATTTGGGTTCAAATCCAGCTTTATGATTATGACATTCTCTACTAAATCCTGCAGATCACTTAAAGTTTCTGTACTTTAGTCATCTCACTTGAAAGTGAAGATAGATAGCATGACCTGCTTTTTTTTTTTTTTTTGCTGCTTTTTTAAAAAAAATTTATTTTTTCAGTGTTCCAAGATTCATTGTTTATGCACCACAGCCAGTCCTCCATGCAATATGTGCCCTCCTTAATAACGACCACCAGGCTCACCCATCCTCCACCTCCTCCCCTCCAAAACCCTCAGTTTGTTTCTCAGAGTCCACAGTCTCTCATGCTTCTTCTCCCCCTCTGATTTCCCCCATCTCACTTCTCTTCTCCATCTCCCAATGTTCTCCATGTTATTCCTATGCTCTACAAGTAAGTGAAACCATATGATAATTGACTTTCTCTGCTTGACTTATTTCACTCAGCATAATCTCTTCCAGTCCTCCATGTTGATACAATAGTTGGATAGTCATCCTTTTTGATGACTATGTAATATTCCATTGTATTTATGGACCATATCTTCTTTATCCATTTATCTGTTGAAGGGCATCTTGACTGTTTTCACAGTTTGGTGATTGTGGCTATTGCTGCTATAGACATTGGGGTACAGATGGCCCTTATTTTCACTATATCTGTATCTTTGGGGTAAATACCTAGTAGTGTAATTGCAGGGTCATAGGGTAGCTCTATATTTAATTTTTTGAGGAATCTCCACACTGTTTTCCAAAGTGGCTGCACCAACTTGCATTCCCACCAACAGTGTAAGAAGGTTCCCCTTTTTCTACAACCTCTCCAGCACTTGTTGTTTACTGTCTTGTTAATTTTGGCCATTCTAACTGGTGTAAGGTGGTATCTCAATGTGATTTTGATTTGAATCTCCCTGATGGCTAACAATGATGAACATTTGTTCATGTGTCTATTAGCCACTTGTCCTCTTTGAAGAGGTGTCTATTTATGTCTTCTGCCCATTTTTTTATATGATTATCTGTTTTTTGAGTATTGGGTTTGAGGAGTTCCTTATAGATCTTATAAACATTGTTAAAATGTTTATACTACCCAGAGCAATCTACACTTTCAATGCTATCCCAATCAAAATTCCACCAGCATTTTTCAAAATCCTAAAATTTGTATGGAACCAGACCCCAAATCACTAAGGAAATGTTGAAAAAGAAAAACAAAGCTGGGGTCATCACGTTGCCTGATTTCAAGCTTTACTACAAAGCTGTGATCACCAAGACAGCATGGTACTGGCACAAAAACAGACATGTAGACCAATGGAATATAGTATAGAGCCCAGAAATTGACCCTCAACTCTATGGTCAAATAATCTTTGCCAAGCAGGAAAAAAATATCCAGTGGAAAAAAGACAGTCTGTTCAATAAATGGTGCTGGGAAAATTGGACAGCTATGTATAGAAGAATGAAACTCAACCATTCTCTTACCCCATACACAAAGATAAACTTGAAATGGATGAAAGACCTCACCGTAAGGCAAGAATCTATCAAAATCCTAGAGGAGAATATAGGCAGTAACTTCTTCGACACTGGCCACGGCAACTTCCTTCAAGACACGCCTCCAAAAGCAAAGAAAGGAAACAAAAGCAAAAATGAACTTTTGGGACTTCATCAAGATAAAAAGCTTCTGCACAGCAAAGGAAACAGTCAACAAAACAAAGAGGCAACCCGCGGAATGGGAGAAGATATTTGCAAATGACACTACAGACAAAGGGCTGATATACAAGACCTGCTTTCTATTACCCATGGAAGATCTTATAAAGTAACTGAGGTAAAGTGCTTCAAATGGTACATAGCACATAGCAGGCTCTCAGAATGTATCACTTGCTTCTCTGAGTTACAGTCATTTAGGTCTCAGTCCATTAACTCCATTTCATAATATTAAGTCAGTGAACTCCCTAACAGCAGAATTTAATTCCTATATAATCTTTGATTGTAGCCCATCATGAGGCTTAGAATTTCAACACACACTGTTGGAAAAATGAAATTGTCATCATAACAACCTCACCAGACACAATTCTTCTAAAAATAAGAAAAATAAATTCAGATGTGTGGATATAATTGACCCACTGACACAAAAGTGATGAGTGGAGGGATGACTGAGAGCCCTCATAATTGCTGATAATTAATTCAATATTCCTTTCTGTCTACCAAGCTGCCTTCTGATGTCAGGAAGTAAAGAGATGAACCTATAAGCAAATGTTAACCTTCCCCCAACCAAATGGAATAATGATGAGCTTTATGTAGAGGAAAATAATAGCTTCTTGTCCTGAAGGACTTGCCCCTCATGGAGGGCTTTTCAAAAATATTTATCTAACTGCAGATCAGGCTGCTGAATAAATATGCTTTTCCTAAACTCTTGCTTGTAGAAATAGACACATAACATTAGTATTTTGACATATAGGATGAGCTGATTGCCGTTTTAGTTATCTTGATGTTTGATGGGGGCTTTTGCATACAAAAATATTTGTTTCCCACTTTGTGGAGTTTAATTGCTATTCAGTGTAGTAAAGGTGATAACTTAAAGCCTAGCTTTTCCTAAATCTACAGGTTTAAGTATAAATTTCAGTAGATTAAATTTACCAGATTAAATTTAATCTGTGGACATCAGGCTGGCTCAGTCATTGGGCATCTGCCTTTGGCTCAGGTCATGGTCCCAGGGTCCTGGTATGGAGCCCCCCCACGCCCCCACCCCGTTCAACAGGAGGCCTGCACTTCCCTCTGCCTGCCGCTCCCCCTGCTTGTATTCCCTCTCTCACTGCATCTCTCTCTGTCAAATAAATAAGTGAAATCTTAAAAAAAACAGATTCAATTAAACAATCACAAATTGAATTTTTCTGTCAATAGATTTAAATTCAGTGGATCAATAACCTCTTTTACAAACTTTGCTAATGGGACTCCCCCAAAATATTTTTAACTACAATTTATAAATTTAATACCAGTACATCTAATTCACTTAAACTTTTAAAATGCCCAATAGGGCAGATTTGCAGACATAATGAGCAAAACCTTTCTAAGCACTTTAGCAATTCTTATAAATATCATAAATAGAAATTACTGGACATTACTTTCAGTTCAATGAACCTTTTAAATATTGCTCACAAACAGTCAACTATATTCTTCAAATTAAGATTCTAATTCTAGGTTATTTTTAATGGGTCACAGACTAATATTTAGATTTGCTAAAATATCAACTTTTCTTATATCTTACAAACACTTAAATAAACACATGAAGGTTATCCCAATACTTTCAAAACTTATTCTTCAACTTCAGACATAGAATTCTTAATCCTGACCTGAGGAATAATTAGATCTGAGGAACTTCATCAGTTTCAGTCTTATTTCCATTCCTTCCAGGGTGAGCAAAGAGAGAGCAGATTTACCTCTCACATGGAGAAAGGTTCCTGGGTCTGAAGTTTGGGGCTATGACATGTATCAAAGACTGCAAAGTCATCATTGACATGTTATATTTAAAGTTGTATGATAGGATGGGTCTCTCAAGGGAAAGTTTTGAGCACACGGCTCAGCACCGAGCCTTGGTAATAATACTTGTCCACTTAGGAAGGTGAAAAAAAAAGCCAAGTTCTCTGCTGTGGTAGTGCATTATCTTCTTGGGTCATGAATACAGTGATTAAACATCCCAGTTTGTCCAGAAGAGTCTCATTTTAGGCCTGTTGCTGAGTATAGTAATTAAAAATATCATCTTCTACTCATTAAAGTAGAAAGTAGAAAGTAGATTTGGATAATTCTTCATATGGTCTAGGTGATAAAATCTATCAATGTTCTCTGTAGGAAAAATGCTCACACACGTTCCTCCTTGGAGGAATCTATTCACCCCAGCTTAAACATTCTTACTCGAGTATTCATATGTCAATTAGCCATCTCAAGGAGCCCACAGCTTTAGAATTTTTTTATTTAGCTCTCTGTACTTGTTTTATAGCACACTTCTTCCTAGTTATCAGAAATGTTATACCTTGTACTCAACTGGAAGGAATCCTAGTCTCGTAGGCCTTCAAGTCTTGCTTTACCTGAATAAAGGCCCACATTTGGAAATCCTTTTAGATCATAGAGGAGATGTGTCTTATAGGAAAGAAGATGTAAAAAATAATATAAAAGTTTGGATAGGCTGGAAACAGGGGTAATTTAAAATATTTATATATATATTTGGATCTCATCATAACTTCTTTAGCCGTATATGAAAGAAGGAGTTCAAATACATTAAGGAGACGTGTCCTTGGCAGTTGGAGTTTGACCTTAGAGTCAATATTGTGACATGACAAATACACTTCTGAGGGTGGGGCCCTGAACAAGCAGAGATGTCCGTTGAAGCTGTCATTCCTCTTGAGGCAAGCGACTTTTTAAAAGCCTAATCCTGCCTTCTGAGATAGCTTTCCTTTGACTTCAGTTCTAGGAAATGTCTTCTGGGAGTTTTTTAAGCTTTCCTCCTTCAAAAACCAATATATCATTATTTTCCTATCCAAAGTGAACAAGCACATTGTCAGGTGGTCATGACTAGAGTTTTCTCTCTTATTATCTGGCTGTCTTTGCCCTGATGTGGCAGGCATTTTGTAAGGGATGGTGATAAATGAACCGCAATATAATATGGAAACAACAAAAATGTTACATATCAATAGTAGCTTGGTAAGTAAAACACATGGTATATTCTATCATAGGATATAATACTTTAAAGTTGGCAAAGTTTTCTTTAACAAGCAAAAAACTTGTTTTAATATTTTAACCTACAGCAGAAAACACTGATTACTGTTAAACAAGAGGCTCACAAAGAAAGTACTATTATGCTTATAATTTTCTCATCTGTCAAGTAATATAAATAACTTTCCAAACCCTCAACATTTTTTGTGCATATAATCAAGTATATAATTGCAAATATATTTGATCTTTCTTGGAAGATCAGAATAATCCTTTTGTGATCTATGATTCCAAATTTGCCTTGAGTGTGCTTGTGTGTGTCTTTTGCATGCCAATGAATTCTGTTATATTTTTTCTCCAAATGGAAGAATTGGTTTCAAAATCTGAGATTGGATAATTTGGGGTTAAAAAAAACCCAACCTTCTCTAATGGTTATTTAAAGAAATGCAGGGGTGCTTGGGTGGCTCAGAGGGTTAAACGTCTGCCTTTGGCACAGGTCATAATTCCAGGGTCCTGGCATGGAGACCTGCATTGGACTCCCTGCTCAGTGGGAAACCTGCTTCTCCCTCTCCCTCAGCTTGCTGCTTCCCCTGCTTGTGCTCTCTTTCTGCCAAATAAATAAATAAAATCTAAAAAAAGAAAGAAAGAAAGAAAGAAAGAAAGAAAGAAAGAAAGAAAGAAAGAAAGAAAGAAAGAAATGCAATCAGGTATTGCTTTCACAAATTAATCTTTTCGGGACACTTTGCAATATCCAATTTTTATGTTTTATCCTTAAAGTACCAATGAAAGAGTAACACGTCCTCGTGTTCTCAGCATTCTTCTATTTGCCTGTGTTTTCCAGGTGACTCATTCTGTAATAACTTTATTCTCAGTCCTCAGCAATAAGTCAGCCCTGAAAGCAAACACAGAACATTTACTTTCTTCCAGATTTCTTTAAGACCTCGTCATCATTTCAAGACTAAGTTCTGTGGTGTTCACCACATTGCATTTTACTTATCTGTCCTTATAGAAAAATATCACATTTGTTTGTTATTTGTAGGCTTTTAGACTCTGCACAATGGGAAAAAATGGGCTCTAATTCTGTGAATATTTAGGATGTAATTTTAGAAGTGAGTCTTAATTACACTTAAACCAGTTTTCTATTATTCTTATTTTTATATTGGATTGCCAAATTAAAAACTTTAAGTAAAAGAAATCCTACCAACTAATCACTGTAAGTGTTAAACCATTTGATGAATTTGGTCAGTTTCCTGAGCCTGTAAAGATAGTTTAAGGGATTTTGAGTGTATTCAGGGCATGAAATGCAGACATACTATAAGGAGGTTTTCATATGGAATCATTCCGGTCATTCTGTTTAAATGATAGAATTAATATTGGGATAGTTTTTGTTTTTTAAGCACCAAACTATGGATAGGAAATTTTTAAAAAATTCAGATGGACACATGGACCTCTTATATATATGACTTAAAGTCTAGTCTTATCTGATTCATTTCACTAGTCCTACTCAGGCTCATTTTATACTGCTTTTAAATGATAATCTTCATTTCCTCAAAGTGATTGCAAAAGATTTTTATGTGACATGTCCAAAGTTTGTATCATCTACAGCTCAGATTGGTTTAGGAAACTGGGGTTAATGGCTTTCTGAAGATGGGGAAAGGAATAAGGCAAAAAAAAAAAAAAATCTGTGAAAATAATTAAAATTTCTGAAATCATATATTTTAATGTATGTCTTAAGTTGTTATTAATGTCTATGGCTGTGATTTCTGAAATTTTTTTAAGGTGCTAATGTAAGCACAATTTTCTCAAAATGTAACAGGCCTCCCATCCTGTGTTGAATATTCTTTTGATTCTTGGTAGTAAATTGGGTGTCATGGTTAGACCATTTTCCCCTTGCAGCCCCATTTGTCACAAGCTTTTCCCGCACAATTTTGTCTATTAGAGTCAATTAGGTAGTTTAGCACTATTGGACTATGGAAAAGTGGAATAAAAGGACTTAAAATGATTGCTTTGGGATTACTAAACTAACCCATGAATTTTAATGCAGGATTTTTTTCTGCAAAATTACTGTCGTAAATAAAAATAAAATTTTTTATTTCTATTGGCTTTGGGTGTTACTTTTGTAACCATTTCAAATTGAATACCTTACTGAATTTTGGCAAAGGTGCCTCCCTTTGTTGACTAACTACATGTTCTGAGCTAGATTAAACCAGAGATCTCTTATGAAGTAATATAATATTTATTCTGGCATGTGATGCAAGAAAGACTAAACCTAAAAAGAACTAATCCCCAAAGCATATTGTACTGGAAACAATGGTACATCCTCCAACATCCTTCCACTAGGAAGCCCTGCAGGTGTCAGTGGACCAACAGATCAAGCCAGCTCACAGTCCAAAACAAAAAAAAATGACAGCTCTCAGAGGGAGCTTTGCAAACCATTATGAGTTTCTGATTCTGTGTCCATTTTCCGTTTTGGAAGGCACCCTGGAGGAACATTTCAGGTTAGGAGATAATGCAACAAAGATGTATTATGCTCAGAAGAAGGACATTACTGATGCAAAAGTGGTGCCCAGGGTGTCACTGGATGCTAGCTTATTGCCAGGGGCTGGGTAAGTAGAAAGAGTTTAATATTTTCTTTCCAACATGGGTCTGCATCAAAGATATGGCTACAAAAATGCATTGTTTAGTCTGTCTGGTTATCTAAAGTCCAAGAAAAAAGTAAATCTAGGGTCATATATCTGTACTCAGTGCTTATTACAAAAGGAGAAGAAAAGGGACAGTGCTGCCTCTACCTTCTGGTAAGACTCAGAAGACCGCTGGGCCTTCTCTGGACCCTCAGTGTCTGTCTCAGCAACTCAACTTGCTGTCCTCAAGCCTCCTCTTCCAAGGATGCCTGTGTATTCACTAGACACAGCACTATGTTACAACAAGAAGTTGTGTAAACCCCAACTGAGTCGGGATCCTCCTATGTTGTTCCTTTGTCAGTATCATTCCCCTGGGGCTCTGAAGAGAATTATTGTGCTTTCTCATTGCTAGAATTGGGGCAGAGCGCTGCCCTTTGACATCTTAGAAAAGTTCCTTTTTATAAAATGTAAATGGAATCATTCCAGGTTTTCCTGGAAGGCAGCAGGGTGATGGTCCACTTTCACACCACAGTTCATGGATATGGTATGCTCTAATTGTTTGTGAATGGTGTTATTTTTCCCTTCTAGAAGCTTAATTGAGTTCTTTATTGGTCCTCCTGTTTATAGCATTATACCATTATTGTTTCTTTCCTCTTAAATATTTCTTGAAACCTATGTATTTGAATTGGCAGTGCTATACAAAACTTTTATTTGTTTTCCTTGTTGACTCTCCGTTGGGGAGCCTTTTTTTTTTTTTATAGAAATCTATATCTTTACTTGTGAACTCATCTTCCACTGGGATGATTTTTCTGTAGGAATCCAATTGCTCGGTTGTAGATAAATTTCTATAGAGAAGTTCTGAGTTTGTGTGTGGCAGGTGCCTGAGTAGTATCTTTGGTGAGGGCAATTTTTATGTTATTCTCCTCTAGAAGATTCCAGCACAATGGGGATAGCGTAAACTTCATTTCCATACCCACACGTAGGATAGGCGAAGAGCTTTGCTTTTTCACAAGACCACATTTGTTTTATTTTAACTTCCTTTACTAGGTCTCTGCAAAGACAAGTTGCTTTCCTGTGTTTCTTGGCCGGAGGGTGGAATTTTCTAGCCCCCTTTCTCCAGGGCCCTAGTTTCAGGAGGCTCTCTCTCAATTTTTGCTCTCTGTCTTGAACCAAAGTCACTTTTCCTGAATGATTTGGCACTGTCTGAAACTGTCAGTTGGAGACGAGTGGGGTATAAAAGCAACCTGCTACATTCAGGTCTGAATTGATTTGTGCTTATGGATGCTCTTGTGATTACTTTTTCCTCAGCATTTGCTTGAAGTAATAGAGGATCCAGTGGCACAGTGTAGAGAATGTTGTCTGAGGGGTGATTATTGCCATGGTGATGAGGGAGTGTCTTTATTTAAGGTCCTGGTGGAGCCAGCTCTAGACTTTACTCATTGATTGATGAGAGGGAGACTAAGGAAGGGAAGCAGGTTAGGAGGGGAGCTGGCAGGAAGCCTGGGATGAGCCAGGTGGTAATTACAAATGTTCTGTGCAGCAGATGGGGACCAGATAGAGACATGTTTGGGGTGGGGAAAATGACGATACTATGTAATTCTTTCTGGAGGGTTAGAAGAAGGCCTCTATTTCCTGCTTTTGTATATTTATTCTCAGAATGAGAAGTGATAATGTTCAGGATATGTGTGCCCCAGTGTAAACATCTAAGAAAGTAAGCTAATGGGATAGAGGGTGAGTTCGCATATTTCCTAGGATGTGTGTCTTTACTCCAAGAACACTCAGTCTTTAGTATTAATCATGTTCTTAATATATCTAATATACTCTCCAGGAGCATATGTGTGTGTTCATATGTGTATATATAGACATATATATGCATATTTATGTGTGTGTATATGACTTTATCTATTTCCATATCTATGTACATATGAAGTGCATAAGTATTTTTGGTGGTAATGAATCATTAACAAAAGTGAAGGAAACTTCATTCAATCAAAAAGTAATTGTGATATGCCACCATTTCCAGGTACTTTTATAAGCATAGGAATACATTAGTGATTAAAGTAGCAAAACTCTTGGCCTCATGAAATTGATGTTCTAGTGCGGAAAGGCTGACAATAATTAAAATAAGTTAGCCAAACATATAGCGTGTTAGATAGAGGTAAGCCGGTTAGAGGAAAGCAGAGCAAGTGATGGGACATGGAGCATGGGTGGTGGGACTCTGCAATTTTATTATTTTATTTGATTTTTAATTAACATATAATGTATTACTTGCCCCAGGGGTACAGGTCTGTGAATCATCAGGGCCTCTGTAATTTTAAATCAGCTGTTTAGGGAAGACCCCACAGAGTACCAGGTGAGGGTACCAGCCAGGCAGAGGCAAGACCAAGGGCAGAAGTGCTGAGGAAGGAGCCTCCATGGAGTGGAGGAGGCCAGCTGGCTGGAGCTGGGTGCACGAGGAGGAGAGAGTGGGAGACAAAGCCCGAGAGACCCCAAGGGGCTGAGGAAATTTCCTGATGCAGCAGAAGGCACCATGTCCAGTCTCCATGGAACTGAGAACACTGGGCAACAGCCCTGGGATGTTTGGGTGAATGAATTCTTTAGATTAAAGGGCGGAGCAAAGTTCTGGGTGGGTGTTGGAGAGGGTACGTTTTGTTCCCAGGGTTCGCCCTAGGAATGGCAGAGCACGGGAAGGTTCTCCCTGAAAGCCACGACACTTCCTGTTTCAGTAGGCTGGGCCTGTCTTGCGTCCCTGCAGCACTGCCTCGGGATTCTTGCTCTGCAGTGACAGGAGTCATCTGATAAGCCTGTCCCTGCCTTGGTCCTGGATCCTGGCTGATATTAGTTTCAGGTTGTCACCCACTTCACGTCCTTAGAATGCTGGAGGATAAACTTCCTTTCAGACTCAATGAGAACCTAATTTGAGTCCGTGCACCTAGAAATTTACTTTTGTGTTTCGTTGCATGTATGGACTTGTGCTAGTTCCCTCAGGGAGGTGCAAAGAGGAAGGAGACACTCAACCTGCTCTCGGGGAGTTTACTGTTTAAAGCAGGGATGGGAGAGGAAAGACACTTGCCCAAACAGTCACAGATTCTAATGACAGAATTTCAGGGATGGTTACCCACAGTATGCAAGATGTCTTTTGGGAGGGAAGATGTACTGGTAATTTTTAAAACATAAAAACATAAGCAACTCTAAAAACTGGTCTACATGGAGCTGTGGTCAACAGGGCCCTGCATCAGCCTGGGTGGTGGACAGCCCTGCAGGGCAGCAGGAGGCCGTGTTCTGAGCATGGGACATGAAGACAGTTCTTGGGTTGGAATCCTTGTTATTACCTGAGGGACCATAGGTAACTTACTAATCTTTCTGTAGTTTGGTTTCCTCATGGTAAACTAGGGATAAAATAGTAGCTACTGTACAGAGTATTTTAGAAGGAAAAAAAATGAGCTCATATCCCTAAGGTACTAAGAACAGCAGCTGAAACACAGCAAGGCCTTTGCCAAGGTTTCATGTGATCCCAAGCAGCAGAGTCCTTCCTCCTTCCCCTTTTCAAACCGTTACTCCTCTCTAATTACACTATCTTCATGGACAACATTTATTGCATAGACAAATAGTACAAGTCTTGCTCTATTAATAATAATCCAGAGGTTTTCAAGAGATAAATACATGGAGAGAACTTATAGGCCTTGGGGGGAAGTTCTTAATTCCCCCAATTGTTATGCATGACAGAAATTTCTGGAAAATTTAGCTTCTAGAATTTAACTTTTTTTTTTTTTTTTTTAAGTAGGTTCTATGCCCAGTGTGGAGCCCAACCCATGGGCTCTAGCTGAGCTTAGGAGTCAGATGCTTAACTGACTGAGCCACCCAGGTGCCCCCAGAGTTTAACTTTTATGGATGTTATACATAGTCTCTCTGAGGGGTGGTGGAAAATAAAGACTGAAAACAGCCATAGGGAAGCAGCAGAGGGACATTGGTGAAAGTGTTTTCCTTGGCAAGAAGGTGAAGTATCTTTTCTTGAGCAGCAGGGAGACATTGGTGGGGGAGAGGGTAGCCAATGAAGCTCGGTGTGATTTGTTTTCATCTCCTTTGCCAATAAGAGATGGTTTTGTCTGCTTAGGCGAATTCAGGAATTGGAGAAGGAAAAGATTCTTTCATTCATCCCAAGTCAAAATCCACTTACCAGAATCAAGGTAACTTGCAGAATCTACGTATTAGGGGTGAAGTACAAGACGTGAGTGGGATAAGACACAAATAAGAACGTAGAAAGTAAGGGTCAGCAAGGGCCCAGCTGAGGGCAGAGCATGACTTAGAAGTAATCTCAGACAGCTGCCACTTTTAGAAGAACACGTTGAGGGGCGCCTGGGTGGCTCAGTGGGTTAAGCCTCCGCCTTCAGCTCAGGTCATGATCTCAGGGTCCTGGGATCAAGCCCCGCATCGGGCTCTCTGCTCAGCCGGGAGACTGCTTCCCTTCCTCTCTCTCTGCCTGCCTCTCTGCCTACTTGTGATCTCTGTCTGTCAAATAAATAAATAAATAAATAAATAAAAGAAGAACACGTTGCTTTGGAATTCAACAACTCACACCGCAGGAGCTGGGCTGTTGCAATTCACTCTTACTGACTTCACCTGTGTGTTTTTCACCCAAGGTTTTTCATTTCCTGGAATTTTATCTTCTCTCTCTCTCTCTCTTTTTTTTTTCAGAATTTTACATTAGTATGAGATAAGCTGAGAGCATATTTCATGGATAATTTAGCAGATACTTGGGGTAAGGGAAAAAAGATTGAAAATAGGGAAAGAAGAATTTCTTTTATATTAAATAATGCAGTAATATTTATTGTAAGCACTAGATTCATATTTTATCTGAGCCTTTTTTCCCCCCTGCTAGGATTAATTCTTCTTTGCACAATTATCCTTTGGGGATAAAATTTCTAAAAAACTGAAAGTGTCCAACTTGATGATTTCCTTCTCACTTGACTGATAGAGTAAGGCTAAAGTTGATGTTATGCTTGGTCACTCATGTATGGCTTGGGACCTCAGCTTCTTCATTTCTAAGAAGAATATGATAGTAATGAACTAATTTGGGTTGCTAGGAGGAAGATAAACAGGAAAATTGTAAAGGGTTGGCTAAATATTAAATACTATACAAATACCTTTGCTGCTGCTATTCAGGAAGAACTCATGACCTTTAGATAAAGTTTATTAAATTTCTGAGGGGAAAAAAATGAATAAACAACAAAGCAGGCATTTGCAGTTGGAAATCAGTCCCCTGGTACTTTACTGATAAGTAAACTGGTTTTCAGTTATATTTTTCCTTTTGAGGAAATGCACACACTTGAGTAACGTGATTTTATGAATAGTCCTAGTCTCATGAAACAGGAGGCCATTTTTATAGAGAAGGAGGCTGGAGCAAAGAATATAAAAGACTTGATAAGGACCAGCAATATGGTAGGCTAGAGGGAAAATTCACATGAACATCTGTTTCTGTAGGTAATGAGTCACTTATTCCAGGATTCAACCACCGTTGCACCAAGAACAGCTCCTAGTACCTAGTTGGTGTTCAATGAAGTGTTTATGGCTTGAGTGGATATTGTTTCCAACACATCCTACGGTACGACCAACAGTGTGTTAAACAGTGTGAAATACGCTCATGAATGGATTGGTTCATGACTGTGGGTTTCATGTGTGTCTTAGCACCCTAATCCTGAGGTCATAGTCCACAAGTAGAATAAGCAGTGGTCTGGGTGTCTGGGTGGAGTGAAAAGCAATCTCTTTCCTCAGCATTGCATGTGAAGATCACGTTTACATTCATTTTCTTTCTTGACCCCATGAGGTAAAAAGAATAGGTATGTGTTCCATTTTCCTGAGGAGGAAAATGAAATAGGTTACATCCCTGCCTGATGGGTTATGACTAGTACTTTGCCAGAAATTAGTTTGGCTAGAAATGAAGTCTGCTGATTCATACCCTCATGTTTTTTTCCTTCCTAAAAAAGATTCTCAGGTAAAAACAAGCTAATGAACACACAAGTAAAATTTGAGGGTCAGTCCCTTAATAAAAGGATCACAGTACCAAGAGCTTCTGTTAAGTAAAAACAAATTGCATAGAAGAGGTCTGTATTAATAGAATAGAATTTTTATGTCATATTGGTTGGAACAATAGAGATAGGAAATACTATGTACCAGTCTCAAAGTGCTTTACAAATAGTCATCACTTTAATCATCACAATGACTCTATGAAGTAGGTACCACAAATATTCCTTGCTGTCAAATTTATTTTGTGTTTGGATAGCAAAGTTGGATAACAAGGGATATGATACTAGCAAGATCAATTTGGTTCCTGATTTTCGGACAGCAAATAGTGGGAGTTTCGATAGGAAGGGATTTATTTAAATTTATTCAGTTCCTAAATTTAAATAATAAGGGTGCCCATCTTATTCTCTTTACTCTGGGGGAAATAGAGGCCAGGGAATATGAAATAACTTGCCTGAGGCCACCCAGCTAGTCGGTTGAGTGTTGAACCTAGGACTCAAATCCAGAGTCGTGTGAGTTCTTTTACCATCATATGCTCTCTTCCACTAGGATGTCCAGTTGGGACCCAGGAAATTTAGGATCATAAGTGTTGAATAGAAAAGCAAAAGGAGCAGAACAAGAGATAATAGAATATGAGTTCAGGGTGTGGGGTGAGAAGGGAGAACAGCTCCGTGATGTGGGTGGGTAAGTTTTGGCCAAACAACATCAGCTTACCTGTGCCTTTATTTTAAAATCTGGGAAGCAGGGGTTGCCTGTGTGGCTCAGTTGTTGAGTGTCTGTCTGCCTTCAGCTAAGGTCATGATCCCAGGATCCTGGGATCAAGCCCGACATCGGGGCTCCCTGCTCGGCGGGAACGTTTCCCTCTCCCACTCCCCATGCTTCTGCTCTCTACCTCACTGTGTCTCTCTGTCTGTCAAATAAATAAATAAAATCCTAAAAAAAAAAAAAAAAAAGAAACCTGGGAAGTGGGAAAAAAACAAAAAAACCAAAAAAACAACAACAAAAAAGCCTTGTGTCTAAAATAGCTGCTGCCCAGAAGTCTTACTTATCCTAATGTCATTAAAAGAGTGATTAACCCCCTGGAATCAGCGCCCACTCCTCTTGATGTCTTTCTGTGCATCTGTCTGGAATTCCAGCTCGGAGGCATATGCCGAATGGGTTCTGCTTCATTCAGCAGGTTGTGCCAAACTCCCACATTTTTATTAGTGCTCTGTTTCCTAATGATACTAGGTGGACATTACTGCCAAGAGACATTCCTAGGGAAAGTGGTTTTATAGTCAAAAAAGTTTAGAAATGACTGCATTATATGGTGCCTTTGGCGTGTTGCCCATGAGCCTATTAAAGACATTAGGAAGTTCCACGGGAAGGAGGTCTATTGAACTTCACCTAACCAAGCTTTTTTCCAAACTCTCTGATCAAGTAAAATTTGTAAGGGGTTTTATGGTTGCTGTTATTTGCATAATATCTATTAACATTCCATGGAACAAACTTCATGAAATCTTGCAATAGTATAAAAACATGTTTTATCAAAATAGATATTTTATAGCATCAGACTACCGCTCAGTTGATAGGATAACGCGCAACCTGTTCCTGGAAAGCTAGAGGTACTTACACATTTCCGTGTCCATATGCTTCTGTGTGCACAAAGTTCTTTTAGAAACATCCTACCGTTTGACTCTTAAAACTGTTGTTGGAGAAAGTAGTGCAGCTCTCTTTACCTCCCTGGACGTCAGGAAAATTATGGCTTAAAAGGGTGGGCTTGCTCTAACGCCTCGCACCTCTAGAGCTATGCTGAAGGCTGTCACTTTATTTCACAAATGTGCTGAATTCCTGCTGGGGGTACTTGTGATTTCAGTTGTATTTTTCATCCTGGTGACTGGTTTGCCTTGATCTGTCAACATCCTTTGTGTGGTGGTTCCCACTAATAGTCAATTATCTGACTATGTGGAAACATAGTAAAATTAATAATAATAATAATAATAATAATAATAATAATAAATAACATCTGACTGATGTAGAAAGAGAAGTTTATGGCCATGAAGCTGAAAATAGAAAAATAAATGTTCTATGAGAGAGCAGCAATATTAATGTGTGTTCTCTACAGTTGAAATAGCTCGATATCACTAATACACTAACTTTTTTTTTTAACACACTAAAAATTTTACAAAGATTGGTCGTTGTGAAATTGTGTTATCTTTCAGAAAAAAATAGTCTACATTGAGTACTAACCCAGAGCCAACAGGAATTATAAATATTATATTCCTCAAACAATCAGGGCTAGAGATTTATCTCTAAAATATTTTCGGTAGGATCATGGAATTTTACATTTGGAAATGATTTTACAGATCAATTGCTCTAGCTTCTTTACTTTGCAGATGGGGAAATAGGCTCAGAGGAGTGAGGGATTCCATCAGATACTTATTGCTTTAGCACAAGACTAGGCAAGATCTCAGTTGTCTCACTCTTTAAGAAAAGGCTGCCTGTTACATGAAAGATGGTGAGGGGAATTTTCAGGGCCAGATTTAGGTCGCTTTTGACATGCAAGTGTATCAAAAACCCTCAAGAAAGTGAATAGAAACCTAGTTGCTGCGTCAGAATCTGTCTATAAGACTCATCTTGGGATGCCTGACTGTTTTTCTTGGTAGAACATGTGACTCTTTACCTCAGAGTCATGAGTTCAAGCCCCACATTGGGCATGGAGCCTACTTAATAAAATTAAAAATTAGAAATAAATGAAGACTTAGCCCTTTGATTGTCCCCTTATGTCCAGAGGCATTTGAATGCCTGCTACCCTACAATTTGGAGAATTCACATACATGTTTGATTCCTGCATAAAGAGAGCTGAAGAAGCTCATCTATGTGAGAACCTATCAGGGTAGTTTGATGACTCCCTCTCTTACTTCATGGTGGCCATAAAGATTTTTCTTTTGTTCTTTTGGGTGTCCATGTAGTCATTCCACTCTGGCTACACAACCTTTAGGTTGCCTTTGAGTCTGTGATTATAATTCCTGTCGGCAATTTTTCTCACGCCTAACCTCAGGATTTCTCCTGATATCTTCTCCTAATGCAAACACTGTGAAGTAGTGAAAAAACAATTTTTGGATAAAAAATTCTCTCCACAGTCACAGTTTGACTGAGTGGAGACAGACAGATACAAGTTAGGCTTCTGGATTGGACACTTGTGAATGAGATAATATGCTTCCAGAACTTGTTTTAACAAATTATTTTTAAAGATTTTATTTATTTGACAGACAGAAATCACAAGTAGGCAGAAAGGCAGGCAGAGAGAAAGGAGAGGCAGGCTCCCTGCTGAGCTTGATATGGGGCTTGATCCCAGGACCCTGGGATCATGACCTGAACCGAAGGCAGAGGCTTTAGCCCACTGAGCCACCCAGGTGCCCCCCAGGACTTGTTTTAAAGATTAACAGTAATTTTACAAGATACCTGGTAATGTAGGTATGGAAGAGGAGCCCAATGAATGGAAGATACCAGTATTAATAATATTAGATGCAGGACTGTCTCTTTGAAAAGCCGGCACATCAGTATAGCTGACAGCTTTTGACAACATGCAATATAAGAAAAGCTATTAGGTATGTGTATGAGGGAGGGGAATAGGGTACAATTCAGGGTAGTCCAAGTGCCCCGATCTTGTGATCTTGCTTGATCCAAGGCTATATTAACTCTTTGGGAAAATGGGCCTCTTGGTCTTCAAATCATCAGCCTTATATATTGTTTTTCTCAAAAACAAATTTTGATGACTATTGAGTCCAAGACTGTAATGGCTGTTAGAGGAGCCCATTGAGTATAAACCAATGTGTTATAATCAGTAGCCACATTATAGGGAAGCTGAAGCTGGGGGATAGCTTTGTATTGATGAAGAACACAACTAAACCATTAACAATTTTTACCCAACTCTAAATTCTAGAAGAATAAGAATTTCCCACTCTGTCTTCCTGTACATTACTTAAACTTCTTTTTAATTCCAATTTTTTATTTCAATTCTAGCTAGTTAACATATATGGTAAAATTGGTTTTAGGTGTAGAATTTATTGATTCATTTCTTACATGTGATACCCAGTGCTTATCACAAAAGTGCCCTCCTTAATGCCCATCATTTACCTATGTGGCCCATCCCCCACCCATGTCCCTCCATCAACCTTCAGTTTGTTCTGTGTAATTAAGTGTTTCTTGTGGTTGTTTCTCTCTCTCTCTCTCTCCTTTTCACTTTCCTATGTTCATCTGTTTTGTTTCTTGAGTTCCACATATGAGTGAAATCATATGGTGTATCTTTCTCTGACTGAATTACTTCAGTTAGTAGAGTACACTCTAGTTCCATCCACAGTTGCAAAATGGCAAGAGTTCATTCTTTTTGATGACTGAGTAATATCGCATATATAGCACATCTTCATCCATTTGTTGGTCAATGGATATTTGGACTCTTGCTATAATTTAGCTATTGTTGATAATGCTGCTATAAGCATTGGGGTGCAAGTGCCCCTTTTGAATCAGTATTTTTGTATCCTTTGGGTATTTGGGTATCCTAGTAGTACAACTGCTGGATTGTAGGGTAGTCCTGTTTTTAACTAGTTCAACATTTCTAGAATTCCATTTGAGTTATCCATAGTATTTCTGAGTGTATCTGTTTATATTTTCTAGTTGTAGCTCTAAGTATTAAGTTATATATACATAACAAGTTTACTGCCATTAGTATTTTACCAACTTGAGTAAAGGGGATAAACTTTACTTCCCTCTGAGTCCCTTTACCTTCTTTTAATATAATAGTCTTAACATATTTCCTTTACATATCTTCAGCACTACATGCTATATTACAATTTTTGCTTCAGGCATCAAACATAATTGGGAAAACTCAAGAGAAGAAAGCACATCCATTGCATTTATCCAATGCTTATTTTTTATATTCTTCCTTCCTTCTTGAAATTCCTAGGTTCACTCTTTTAACATTTGCATTGTTTTAAGGGTTTTCTTTAGCCATGCTTTTTAAAAAATATTTTATTTATTTGTTTATTTGGAGAGAGAGAGAGAGACAGCAAGAGAGGAAACACAAGCAGGGGGAGTGGGAGAGGGAGAAGCAGGCTTCCTGCAAAGCAGGAAGCCTGAAGTAGGGCTCAAATGCAGGGCTCAATCCCAGGACCCTGGGATCATGATCTGAGCCGAAGGCAAATGCCTAGTAACTGAGCTACCCAGGTGCCCCTTCTTTAGTCATTCTTTTAGAGTAGGTACTGGCAAAAGGTTCTCAAATTCTCAAGTTTCCTTTACTGGACAATGTCTCGATTTCCATTTAATTCCTGAAGGATATCTCATGGAATACAGGATCCTGGGTTCACAGTTTTGTTTTGTTTTGTTTTTATTTCTTTCAACATTTGGAAAGTGTCCCCTTTCTCTAGCTTCCAGGGTTTCTGATGAGAAATCTGCTGTCATTTCAATTGTTTTATCCCTATAAATAGATACAATAATGTGCCATTTCTCTGTTGTCAAGACTTTGTCTTTAGTTTTCAGAAGTTTCGTTATCATATGTCTTGCTATGGATATCTCTGGGTTTATCCTGTTTGGATTCTGTGGGTTTATAGTCTATTGCCAAACTTGGAATTTGTCAAGTATTACTTTTTCAAAGACTTTCAATCCCAAAGGTTTTTCTGTTTTCCTTCCAAAATATTGGTGACATGAATGTTAAATCTTTTGTTATAATTCTGCAGGTCCCTGAGACTGTGTTCATTTTTTTTTTTTTCAACATATTTATTCTCTGTTGTTCAGATTGATTTTCTCCCCTTCTCTCTTCAAGATTATTGATTTTTGTGTTTCTCTCTACTCTGCTAGCGAGTCGACCCATTTCTTTTTTTTTCCTTTGTTTTTAGAATTCTGTCTTTTTTTTTAAATTTTATTTTTTTATAAACATATAATATATTTTTATCCCCAGGGGTACAGGTCTGTGAATCGCCAGGTTTACACACTTCACAGCACTCACCATAGCTCATACCTTCCCCAGTGTCCATAACCCCATCCCCCCTCTCCCAACCCCCCTCCCCCCATCAACCCTCAGTTTGTTTTGTGAGATTAAGAGTCACTTGTGGTTTGTCTCCCTCCCAATCCCATCTTGTTTCATTTACTCTTCTCCTACCCCCTTAACCCCCCATGTTGCATCTCCTCTCCCTCATATCAGGGAGATCATATGAGTAGACCCATTTCTTAAAAAATTCAGTTGTGGGGCACCTGGGTGGTTCAGTGGGTTAAAGCCTTTGCCTTTGGCTCAGGTCATGATCTCAGGGTCCTGGGATTGAGCCCTGCATCAGGCTCTCTGCTCAGCAGGGAGCCTGCTTCCTTTCCTCTCTCTCTGCCTACTGCTCTGACTACTTGTGATCTCTGTCAAATAAATAAATAAAATCTTAAAAAAAATTCAGTTGTGTTTTTCCATTTAAAATTTCTTCATGTCTTCTCTTTCTTTGCTAGACTTTCCATTTTTTTTCATTTATTTCAAGTATATTTGCAATTGTTCATTGAAGTATTTTTATGATGACTCTTTTAAACTCTTTGATAATTCCAACATTAGTATCATCACACTACTGACATCTATTGATTATCTTTTTTTCTCATTCAAGTTGAGATTTTCTTAGGTCTTGGTATGATGAGTGTTTTATTTTTCTAATAGATCTTGGATATTTTTGGTATTATGCTATGAGATTCTGGTCTTACTTAAATCTGTTTTCTTGGTGACACATCTGATACCATATGGATGAGGGAAGTGGGGAGCCATCTCCTTACTTCTCAGTGGTGATAGAAATCCAACTTTTCCACTCAACATCTGTTAACACAATCTTTAGGGTTGAGGACCTTGTTACTGCTGTGTAGGGGTGGGACTTCAGACTTCCCACTGCCTCCAGTGGTAACATCCTGCCTGGGAAATGAAGGGGTACCTCATTACTCTTCCCTACATAGCCTTTACTGACAACCCAAGGGTAGAGAGATGGGAAGATGGGTGAAAGTCCTCACTTCCCTCTTGTTCTTCTTGATACCATCTCACCTGGGAGAGATGCCACATTATCACCAAATGGTGATAGAAGTCTTGGCTTTCTGCTTAGTCTTTGCTGACAATGGTGATAGGGAAGATACAGATTTTCCCATAGAGTTTGGCTAGAGGAGATTGTTACTGTCTAAAAGTTTTTATGTCTTGCTGGATTGTTCCTTTCCTGGTCTTCTGACTAGAAGAGCAGGTTTTTCTTGGAGCTTATTTTGTGTGTATTCATTAGTTGTTTCAGGTTGCCAACTTCTTCTTGACCACATTTAGGATGTTTGAGGCAAGAAGAAAACCCAGGGAACCCAATACAGTGCCATTCTTTGGGTCTCAAGTTCTCAATCTGGTTTGTTTTCTTTCTGTCTTGAGAGGCTCTCTCTCTCTTGGTCTCTCGCTGTCTCTTTCTATTTTTAAAATATAACATCCATAGTTTATAGCTGTACTTAGCAAGAGAAATAAGAGAAGCACAGATACTTTATCCTGTCCCCAATTGGAAGTTCAGAATGAGATCTTTATTCTTGGATAGACCAAATAGCTCAGCCTAAGACTAAAGCTTAGAATTAGGCAGAAATAACACAAAAAACTGAAACAGTGTCATTCTCACCCATTGAGAGTCAACTCTGTGCCAAGAACATACAATTATTTGTTTCTAATACTCACAATACCATCATAAGGCAATTAGTATTCCAGTTTTATAGATGAAGTAAATAGATTTGTAGAAGTCAGTCATTTGCCTAAGTTTTCACAACTAGTAAATGTTGGAGCCAGGAATCAAACTTTTGTCTGTCTGATTCTAAAGGCTGAATTTTTGTTTATATACCAAAACATACAGATGAGGCAGGCATGGAGGCTGGACCTGCAGATGGAAAAAAAATGAAGGCCCAAGTTTCAAACAATTATTAAACAATATAAATGTGAGATGTAAATATTCTATAAAGCCCTCACATACAGATGGTGTATGCTAGAGTACATGAACAGGTTGGCAGAAAATATGCCTCCTAGTGGCAGGTGAGTACAATATTCTCCTTTTTTTACACTTGGATTGTTGAAGTAAAGAGCTCTAAATATATGACTGTCAGGATGGGATTCAGTCCTGTTTATCTGACTCATGGTTCTTTGGAACTCATAAAAAGTAACAGTGGTGATACTGGATAAAAACATTTATTGAATAAATAATCATCATAATCAGACAATTGTTAGGCTCTGAGCTAGGCACTTTGCTACATTATTTCTCTCCTTTGAAATAATATGTCAAGTGGGTAGTAATATTACTATTTCTTACATAAAGAAGCAGAGGCTTTGACACAAATTAGATGACTTATCTAAACTAACATAGGTTAAAAACAATAAACTAACATAGGTTAAAAAATGGCTCAACTGGGATTTGAGTCCAGCACCACTCAAAATATGGGTGCTTGACCATGATACACATGGCTAAGGAGTGCTGAAGGGAACCAGAGATGTGACTGTGAATCAAACAGCCAGCAGAGCATTCCTATAAATTGTCCTTTATTTAAGCCAACAATCAGATTTTTAAGAAATTTTTATTTATTTGAGAGAGAGAGAGAGAGCACACGAGCAGGGGGAAAGAGAATTCTCAAGCAGATTCTGCCTTGAGTGTGGAGCCCCGTGTGGGGCATGACCCTGGGACCCCAAGATCATGACCTGAGCTGAAATCAAGACTTGGATGCTTAACCAACTAAGCCACCCAGGTACCCCAAGCTAAAAATCAGATTATGTTGTTACTTAACACTGGTCAGTGGAACACCTAGGAAGGTACTTCAAATTTGAGCTTTTAGGAAGGATTATGGTTTACCTTGACCCTAAGACCCAAAGACGTTTGTTCCAGGCTTATTTTAGTCTATGAGTTATTTCTGGAAATCTCTAGAGTAGCTTCATGACTCTGAAGGAGAGGGAATCACTTTTACACACCATCATTTCTTTCTGGTCACTTTTTTATTCTTTCAATCCAAATCTTGGCCATTAATGAATCTGAATTTTTAGGTACAGTAGAAGGAAAAGAAAGTTAACTTTGGCTTAAACACTTTTCATAATACAACTGTATAAAGGGTAAGTACCACTTTGGAACAGTGCCTTTGTGTTGCCATAAAGCCACGCTGTCAATTTTCATTAACTTGGACTTTATGATAGTATGATAATGAACATCCGGCTAGGTTGACGTTAAACTTTGATATGCCTTTGGAAAAGTGGGTCTATGCCAGAAAATGGTGTAAATAAGATTTCAAGTGGGAACATTAACCCATTTAAAACAATAAATTAATTAAAAACTTGAGCAATTTAACATAAAACAGAATCAGTAGGTTGAGATAAATGCTTCTTATACAACTTCTCATATATTAAAAACAGACTGTTTTTTATTCATTCTCCATTTAATAGCTGGATCCAATGATCTAAACCTGAAAATAAACTACTTTATTTTTTAACTAGTCTATTTTGTGTTATGTCCTATGAATGAGGCATTCACTGAGGATCTGGGGGCAGTTCCAGATCTGTTAACTAAGTCAGCAGTCTTTGTCAGTCTACTGCCTGATGGTGTTTAAGGGTGTCTGTGAGGCTCTGAGTGCTCTGAAGGTAGCAAGCAAAAACCACAAAAAACACACACAGACAAAAAAAAAACAAAAAACAAAACCTAGTTGAAGGAAATTGCACTGTTTCTAATCCAGGGGGATTTTTCATATACTTTAGTATATATAGTTCCTTCTAAAAAAACCTCTTCTAACAAATCTTAGGCTTCTCTGTGCTCAGCATATGAGTATGGGCTTTTGCTAACTAACCAGTTACCTTCCCCTTTGGTCCCACTTGAAGTTCCAAATCAAAGCCTGAAAAATGGCTCAAAGTATGTCCTTCTCAATAACAGATGTGACTTTAAATCCTTGGGTGCAAATGAATAATGATGGTCATTTTCCAAAGAGAATATTTTCTCTGTGTTTGAAGATATGTTGAAGATGGTAAAGCATGGCCTTTTGAGTAGCCATCATTTATAGGAGGGTGAACCTTCATCAGATGTCAGGATCCGAAATTATCTCTCTTTGTAGGGACTGGCTTACAGTAGCCAGAGTACTTACATAAACCGGGAAGCATGGACCGGCCTCTGACGATTTTGTGGAAGTCCATCCATCCATCCATCTTGGGTCAGATGAACCAGAAAAAAATAGCAAACACAGATCCCCTGGTACTCTCTTGCTAGCTGCAGGAATATTTTAACTTCTATCTCCCCCCCACCCCAAATGATAGTGTTATGGTAAAATGGTAAAACAAACAAACAAATGAACACATTCTTAATTGGTTATTCTAGATTTTGAACCTAAAGCTTAAAAAATCATGTCTCAGATATAGAAGCTTTTGAATAGGATTTAAACCACCAGTAACTAGCTTTAGGTAATATATAAGGACACTTAAAAGAGAGAGGGGCACCTGGGTGGCTCAGTTGGTTAGGCATCTGCCTTCGACTCAGGTCATGATCCTGGGATCCTGGGGGCTCCCTGCTCAGTGGGGAGTCTGCTTCTCCTTCTCCCTCTGAACCTCATGTGCTCATTCCCTCTCTCTCTCAAATAAATAAGTAAAATCTTTAAAAAGAGAGAAAGAGAGAGGGTTCCCTCTTATTCTTTACTTACTCTGCTATGTGTGTGTGTGGGGGCACATGCATGCTTGCACATGAAGCATTTAAAATTACTCTCATGTGGAGATTTCCAAATTTGTGCAATTAATAGCTTGGGTGAATCTGACATTTTGTTATAGAATGTTATTATGTGAACCATTACTGTAAGAGGCTTCAGCAAAGGGCTTCCCCCCGCCCCCCGCTAATAGTCAGAACTGGCTTATTTGTAGGAAGAATGTAATTTAATACTCTAAATTTGCTTTTTCCATTTTCTGCTACGGGACATACCTGTGAGTTGTTTTCACTTTACAATGTAAGAATGATAAAGTTCTGCTAACTTCTTGAGTAAGGTGTTAGATAGTAGCCAATGCTATAGGAGAGCTTCAACTACTGCTTAGATGAAAGTATCAGGATTAGATTACATTTTAAAGTTCAGTTCTAGGGGCACCTGGGTGGCTCAGTGGGTTAAAGCCTCTGCCTTCGGCTCAGGTCATGATCTCAGGGTCCTGGGATCGAGCCCCGCATCAGGCTCTCTGCTCGGTGGAGAGCCTGCTTCCTCCTCTCTCTCTCTCTGCCTGCCTCTCTGCCTACATGTGATCTCTGTCTGTCAAATAAATAAATAAAATCTTAAAAAAAAAAAAAAACTTCAGTTCTATCATGTGTTTTGCGTTGTGACACATATTTTAAAAAAACACCCAACATTCGTTTTGGTTTAAGTCACAAACCACAATAAAGTGCCTTTATTGCGTGGTCTGTAAAGAAAGCTTTCTGCATAAAAAGAGTTTTACTAGCTCAATAAAATAATTTATTATCTGACAGAAATCTGGAAGGGCATGCTAATTAGGCAGTGAGAAAAATGCAAATGTAACTATGTCTCTAAGGAGTTCAGGTTACAGCCTAAGAAGTTAAAGAATAAAGAAAAAAAGTGGGCCTATTGAAGAAGAGTCTTCCAGGTTAAAACTTTTGAGATGTTTTGCTGTCAGTGTCGATGTTTTTAATGGTACCATGAAGCTTCAGAAGCACTGATTTAACATCTATATATATTTCTCTAGCTAATTAATCCAGTCAGCTTCAGATTTCTATTTCTCTTACTCATTCGTCCCTAATGATTTCTGAAACTACCAATGAATATTTATACTTTTTTGTTCAAAAATTAATGTTTTGTCTCCTTAAGAAGTCTCCCTGACTTCTGTTTGAAGTTCATCCCGTTTCTTTCTCCTCACAAACATCCCCTCAGTCAAGACAGGCCCTATGTGATGGGCCCCTCTCAAATCGTGTTGCTCCAAGGGCCTGTTGAGCTTGTTGACTGGGACATTCAGTGCCTTCTTTAAAATGTTTTTGGTAGTTAAAAATATAAAGCTTTCTATAGTATTTTGAATTCTATTTCCCTGTTTCAAACTCTGGCCAGAAATGTCTATTTTGGTACTTTTAAATGTCCTCTACAAGATAAATCAAATCAAAAGCATTGTGTAAGGAATGGAAAGTGAGGGAACTAGGGTTCAGGTAGAAAGGCAAATTTTTAGCCTCTTGAGGCTCAGCTTTCTTACCTATAAAGTGGGAGCAGTGATACTAATCTCATAATGTTTCAAAACTAAGATATGAAGAAGTAAATATTATACTAAAGCACGTTGGATATGAATGCACAAGGAAAGTCACTTTTTAATTCATACGAATTCTTTAATTTAATCTTAAAAACACCCAGAACCCTTATGACCAGAGTTGTTTTAGCTTGCTTTTCTATACACATGTTAGTTCTACTGAATGTCTCTCCTCACTTAGTTTATGATAGGTCCTGAGAATCTATATATCCAAAAACAACTCTATTTCTTCTTAGCTTTGATCAGCTTTGTTTGAAAAGCAACTATGAGAATTTTGTTAGCACCTGCTCTTTCTGAGTATATGAACATAATAATCTTTTTGATAGTTCTGAATGATTTTCTGCACTAGGCTGGTAGTTACTAGACATTTCAAAATGTCAACAAGTGTCTCTCTCAAATGTTTTGGTGCACAGCTATGCCATAAGAAGTGCTCGCATTTGAGGTTGTCTTAAATTTTTTCTCTGTCCCTCACACTTTTCTCATTCTCTCTGGCAGATGGCGTTTTCCAAACAGCTTGTGATGACATCTCCCATTTCACTTGCTCTTCTTCCAATGTGACTTTGACATTCCTCTTGTTAAAATGTGGGCTCTTCATAAATCTGATGGTGCTCTGTGACTTAATGTGATTTCCAAGCTAGGTTGTGAAATCAACACAGTTGCTGTCTGACTCTCTTGGGATGCTTGTTCTGGGAACCCAGCCACCACACGGTGAGGACACCCAGGGTCCGCTGGCAGACCACAAGGAGAATATCCATGCACATTTTCTGGCTGAAGAGACTAGCTGAGGTCCCAGCTGACAACCAGCATCAGCTGCCAGACATAGGAGCAAAGATACCTTAAGATGGTTATGACCTTGGGGCACCTGGATGGCTCAGTCAGTTAAGCATCCGACTCTTGGTTTCTGCTCAGGTCATGATCTCAGGTCGTGAGATCGAGTCCTGCATCAGGCTCTGCGCTGGGCATGCAGCCTGCTTAAGATTCTCTCCTCCTTTTCCTTTACCCCTTCCCCTCCTTCTCTCTCTCTAAAAAAAAAAAAAGAAAGAAAGAAAGAAAAGAAAAGAAAGATGGTTATGGCCTTCGACTGATGAGTTATCCTCCCCCACCTTCGAGTTTTCCCAGCCGAGGCCCCCAACATCATAGAACTGTGTCCTGTGTGAAATCCTGACACCCAGGATTTCATAACAAAATAGCTCTTTTAAGATACCAAGTTTTGAGGTGGTTCCTAAATTAGCAATAGTATCTAGAATGCTTTCCTTTCCTACTCCCCCTTCCAATGAGCATGTCAATAGAACCTAACTGTATACTACTTAACAGGTGTATTTTGAATGGATGTGAAATAATTAGAGCTTCCATTTACTCAGTGCTTGCTATGGGCTAGGCACCATTTATTCCCACCACTTCACACACCTTACTGAAGTCTTACAACAAGGCTATAAAAGAGCTGTTATCACTGATATCTTCATTTACAAATGAGAAAAGCCCAGAGGTGATATAGCTTGTTCAAGGTCAAACATCTGTTAAGCATTGTCTCCAAAACTTTCATTCTATGTTGAAAAGTGTAGAGGCAAATGAAAGTAAAGTCAGAAAGCTCGATTTACCTTTTAGGTGTATAGATTGAAAATGTCCAATTCCAGATATACCTAAAAATATTTAATTCATTTAAAACTACCTCTTTTGAACTTTAAGCAAAATACAAGAAGTCACCTTTTAGTAACTCAACTAGTTGCTGAGATCCAGGGAACTGTGAGTTAGTATTTTTTTTTTTTCGTAAAAATTAAAAAAAAATTATTTGACAGAGAGAGAGAGAGTGAGAGAGCACAAGCAAGGGGAATGGAGGCAGAGGGAGAGGGAGAAGAATGTGGGCTTGATTCTAGGACCCTGGAATCATAATCTGAGTCAAAGGCAGGTTCTTAACCAATTGAGCCATCCAGTCATCCCTGTGATTTAGTAATTCTAAGCTGAGAAATCAAGGATAGTAGGGGTGCCTGGGTGGCTCAGTGAGTTGAGCATCCAACTCTTGGTTTTGGCTCAGGTTGTGATCTCATGAGTTGTGATCTCATGAGTCCTGATCTCATGGGTCATGGGATCCAGCCCCACATCAGGCCCTGTGCTCAGCACAGGGGTGCTGTAGGCAGATCTTCTTGAAGGATTCTCTCCCTCTGCCCCTTCCCCTATTCACTCTCTCTCTCTCTAAAATGGATAAATAAATCTTTTGAGAAAAAGAAATCAAGATTAGCACTACATTCTGTCTTTGACAAACATATCTCATCTACTCTAGGATGCACATTTTTCAATGTTTTACCAGCTTTTAAAGGGGAATGCTTTTTATAATAGATCATGTGTTATTGTTGGATTATCAACATTTTCATTGTTTTTAGTGATATATATATATAGATATAGATATAAAATATATAAATATATAAAAAAATATATAATGTACGTATAAATCTTTCTTACAATAGATTGTATCTTTGGTAAAATGCACATGCTATATTTTCATTTATATTTCAATATTTCAACCTATCGGGGGTGCCTGTATGGCTCAGTCATTAAGCATTTGCCTTTGGCTCGCATCATTATCACAGAGTCCTGGGATCAACGCCCCCCCCTGCGCCCCGCCCCCCCCCCCCCCCCCCCCCCCGCATTGGGCTCCCTGCTCAGTGGGAAGCCTGCTTCTCCGTCTCCCACTTCCCCTCCTTGTTTTCCCTCTCTCGCTATCTCTCTCTGTCATTAAAAAAAAAATTATATTTCAACCTATCAGATGCTGGAATCTGGCATATGCTATTGTTGCAACAATGGGATACATAAACAAGGAAATGACAAACCATTTTAAGTGGTTGAAGCATTGCTGAACTGAATAGTCAAAGACTGTCCAAGATCTAGCAGGCTCTAAAATGAGGCCAGCGTTAGCATTCCATCATTGCCTTACAAATATATGTATTTTTGCTCAAAGAACTGTCGTTGTATAGACACTTGGTAATCAATATTAATTGGGTCTCTGCTGGAATGAGGTCTCACAGGGACAGGGCCCAAACCTAGTGAAAAGGGACAACTGCTGGTGTTGCCCATTTCTTCCCTTTTCTTCAATGAAAGGCATCTCCTGCATTAAAGGTTTCTGGTACCTTGTTTTATCTTGACATTAGTCCTGTAAAATTTACTTTCCTCTACATCAATTATCCAGCTTTTTTCCAAAATATCACAACATGTTTGCAAGCTTGTATACCAATTAATAGTTTTGAAGTCATTGCAATAGTAAAAGTGCTAAGTATTACAGATTGTTTTCATCCACAGTATTTAATTTTCAGAGATCTATCATCTTCCTAAAAGTTTAATTTAGTGATTTTATGCACTACAATGGGTCAGTCTAAATTCTCAATATTCATAAAAGGAATGATCACAATATAGTGAGAGTTGGGATGCTTTCAGACAGTGCTTCTGAACAGGTGGCAACATGGCCTCCTGTAAGCAGTTACTGCAGCTGCTCCGGTCATTGAAAACATGTCTCTGGCTCAACAGCTCCAAAGGTGTTCATTTATATTTCTTCTTTTAGTGGGGTTGTTGCTGAAATAACAGGACTTCTTCTCTGCTGAAGAAGCAAGGTTTCAAGATTTTTTTTTTTTAATGTTCCTCTGAGAGTTTCCTTTTCTTTCAAAGGGGAAAATGACCAATAAGTAATTATTTTAAAATTAAATAAAACTTCTCTTTCAGTTAATTATATATAAATTGTAGTAATTAAAGGTAGACTGAACTTTTAAGTCACTACACTGTGTGTGCCGAAATCTCTCAGAAATGTAGTGATTTCTAAGACCCCATGGTTAGAGAGCTGGTATGTCCATCTGTCACAGTTCATTTAATTAAATGAACAGTTCATTTAATTAAAAGTTCATTTAATTAAATAAACCACAGCAAAAGAGACAGTGTTCTGAGTTATGATCAGAGGAACAGAAGGAATCTGTTGTGTGAAGAGCTGCAGAAGAAGAGTGATGTCGGCAGGAGCAGTGAATGCAAATAATCTGAGGTGCCGATGAGCTTCCTGGCACGAGAGGGTAACAAAAGGGCCGTTGTCCCTGGATATGGTGAGAGGGACACTGGTACAGGACTGCTGGAAAGAAGGCCAGGAAAGGAAAAGGGATTGTTAATACCTTACAGGTCATGAATCGTGGACATTGTTGGCTGCCTACCTAACTTCTGTTTTCCCCTTGTTCTGGACTAAATGTTTGTGCCCCTTAAAATCTGTATGTTGAAATCTTAACTTCCAAGTGTGATGCTATGAGGAGGTGGGGCTCGGGGGAGGTAAGGGGGTCATGAGGATGGTGCTCTTAGGAGTGGAATTAGTGCCCTTGGATGAGACTTGAGAGCGCCCTCTCCCTCCCTCACTGTCTCTCTCTCTTACTCTCCCCTTCTCTCCCTCCCTCCCTGACCATCAGCATCTTGTGAGGATACAAGGAGAAGACAGCTGTCTGTAAACCTGGGAGAGTCCTTCATAAAGAATCCAGCTCTGTTGTCACTCTGATCTCAGACTTCCAGCCTCCAGAGCTGTGAGGAAGGAATGACTGTGGTTTAAGTCACCCATTCTGTGGCGTTCGGCTACAGCAGCCTGAACCAAGGCAGCTGGATTTTCTGGCTCTTCTCCATCTTCGTGCATTACCCTCGCCCCTCCGTGGGAAGCTAACTCCATCTCTAGCTCCAGGAATGGGCCCTGGTTAGCTTAGGCCAATCAGCTTCCTCCAGTCCTCTGCTCATAGTCATTGTTTCAAGGGTGAGCCTGTGACCCAAGAGACCCAACTGGGGCAAACCAATGGACCCTTACTTCCTCCTTTTGGACATGAACAAGAAAAGCTGCTGTCCCGATTGTGTCTTACAGACTTCTTAGGAACTGTGATTGGGAGATACCACTGGGGATGGCTGGAGAATGCAGAAAATGGAATTTGATGAGATTTTTGAGCTGCTTTACTTCTAGATTTTTAAAATTTGAATCAAATTCCCTTTGTTGTTTAAGCCCATTTGATTTAGGTTTTCTTATTACAGCATACACAGCCACCATCCTCTGGGAAGCCATTGCATGGTTTTATGTCAGGGAGTGGGTTACTTGTGTTTCTTTTTTTTTTTTTTTAAAGATTTTATTTATTTATTTGACAGAGAAAGTGAGAGATCACAAGTAGGTGAAGAGGCAGGCAGAGAGAGAGAGGAGGAAGCAGGCTCCCTGCTTAGCAGAGAGCCCGATAGGGGGCTTGATCCCAGGACCCTGAGATAATGACCTGAGCAGAAGGCAGAGGCTTAACTCACTGAGCCACCCAGGCGCCCCTCGTATTTCATTTTTTAAAAAGGTTATTATAGCTTAAACAATAAAGGAGATTTATTAACTTACAAAAGGAAAAACTAGATCAAGAAGAATAGTAAGAAGCAATTGTAGCAGGTTGTGTGAAAGGTGATAGTATAAACCTAGGGGGTGACATTGGGAGAGAGGAAAGGTCGCATAGAAAGAAATATATCTTAGCAGTACAATCAATAGCACTTATTGAAAGTTTGGCTGTGGGGGTTGAGGAACAAAATAATTATGGATGACTTCCCCAAAACCCTGGGAATGTTTTGGGGGTGACAATGTTAAAGTTTACGATGACTGGGTTTTTTGTTTGTTTGTTTAGTTTGTTTTGTCTTGTTTTTTAATGAGGATAAGCTGAGCATATAGTTGTGTGTATGAGTCTGACATTCAGAGGAGAGATCAGGGCTGGAAATGAAATTTGCAAGTCATCAGCTTATTGGTGGATTTTTAAAAAAATAGAATTAAATGAGGTAAATTATAGAGAGATTGTAGATGAAAAGTAAAGGAGAGCCTGGTATAGAGCCTGGTGCTTTCAAAGTTTGGGAATTGATTAAAGTGCTTGGGAGGATATCAGGGAAGATTGGTCAGAAAGGCAAGTGGGAAATCTGCAGTATGAAGAGTTTAAGTAACAAAAAAAAAAAAGAAAATATTTCAAGAGAGGCATCCATTTTGTGCAATTCTCCTGAGAGTCTGAGTAGTAGGGAGAGAACTGCCCATTTATTTGGGCATGTTGGAAGTTTGAGGTACTAGAAAGCTCTCGATAATCAAAGAATATACTTTTTTATTTATTTATAACAGAGAAGTTCTAATATCTATGCTTTATGTCTTTGAAGATTTATTTATTTAATGAAGAGGGAGAGAGAGAGAGAGAGAGAGAGCACCTAAGCAAGAGGGGAGGAGGAGGGATAGGGAGAGGGACAGAGAGACTCTAAAGCAGACACCACACTGAGTGCAGACCGCAACTCAGGGCTGGATTCCCAGGACCTCGGGATCTTGACCTGAGCTGAAACTAAGAGTCAGATGCTTAAATGAGTGTGCCACCCAGGTGCCCCTAATATCTATGCTTTAAACATAATACTTCACAGATTACGAATCATAATTAAGCAGAATATTTGATCAAAGAAATGATTCTAACTCAAAAAATTCCCGGGTCCTAAAAAGCTTCATCCAACAAAAATAATTAAAAATGATCCCCATTTTTACCTACACTTCTTAAAAAACATTAATGGAGATTCATGTAGTAACTCAGAGCCTCAACTTTTAAATTCCCTTTTTGTTGCTCCTTACTTCTCTCAAAATTGTACCGGAGGGAGAGAGAGAATGAGGGATGGGGGACGGGGGTTAGCGGGGTTAAGTGTGTGTGTCTCTCTCTCTTCTGGTATTTTCAGAGTCTTTCCCAGATAGTCGTCCTTGACTTTCTCTTTACTTCTACCTTCCTCCACCTCTCACCACATTGCCTTCTCCCAATAGGTGCTGAGACTTCCTAGTAGGAGCCATTCCAGCCGCTCTTGAATGACTGGAAGATCCAATTACTGCATTTCTCTGGATCTTCTTTCTGAAGGGAAATGCAAGAGGCCTCTTGGAAATTGTATCTCACGCTGATTGCTTTTTCCTTGTAAAGAAATTCAGATGAATCAAATTATCTTCCTTTGGAAATCTAATTTTCCAGTCATGCTGGATGGGGTTTATGGGTCAAATTATTTTGCTTTTTGGAGTATTCATTTAAATAAACTTTCCCACTGTTACTAATTTTCAAAAGCCAAAAATACCACATTTAAAGGACTTTCACTGCATTTGTGAAAATAATTTTCATTCCAATGGCTGATTCTTGCTTTCCTTGGGTTGCTGCTTTGGAGATAATCTGTTTTCTATAATGTCATTATCCTGTTGAAATCCATCTGTCTCATTCCCCCTGTAGTGGGACAGCTCTTTCAAGTTCAGCAGGGAAACCACACTGAATACGAATCTTCATCTTTTCAATAAGTAATGAAAAACAAAAGCAAAAAAGCCAGGTCCGTGTGGAAGTGACGGGTATGCATTCTTACGTTGTGAAGGTGTAATGTGAAACTAATATTCTGTCAAACCTGTTGAACACTTACTCAGGTTCCTTCATCAGGGCATTCACATGTAGGATAAAATACGACCATGCCATTCGAGGGAAAGAAACAATGTAAGTTATTAGAGAAAGCAAACTAGAATGGCCACAGGCTTTGACTCAGGTTGGGAAACTGACCAGTATCCTTTTATTAGAACTAAAGTAGGCTTACACCCTATGCTTCAAAGAGCTCTCCAAATGGGAGAAATCCCAGACACCTCAGGACGCTTCTATCTGCTGACCATTTTCCTTTATCGGTTAGGGCAGGATTTAACCAGAAGAAAAAGCAAAGGACGGACTCAGGACACATTCATCTCCTACAACAGTTTAAATGCTGAGGTGTCCTAAAACTATAGGAACTCTTTAGAAGCTAAGCTGACGAAGGTTTTTCGTATTTATTCTGGTCCAGTGCAAATATTTGTCTATTGAGAAATACATAATACATTAGAATCATAAACCCACCATCTGCTGAAAGGGAGCCAACACCCACCTGGAAGGAGACGGATGCCGGCTGGGATCCTGTTCCTCCTGTCCCAAGGCCACGAAGACAGCGGCGCTAAGGAGCCCGGCTTTGTTTGAGCGGCCCCACGCTAAGAGTCCCTGATAAAATTACAGAAGGGTGTGTACCTTTTCGCAACCTCTAGAGATTAGTTTCCCGCTCTGTTAGAGAAATCTTTTTACGGTAATTGGATCCAAAGGAGGCTAATAAATACAGTCAGCCTGGGGGTACGAGGGTGCATTTGTCAATCTCCTACAAGGAATGAAATAAAAGAGTAAGTCACCTCAAGTTTTGCAATGACGACAACAGATCTGACTGTCCATATTAGCTGAAAGGGATCCTCTTTGGTGGAAAGAAGGACGGGTGACAAAGGACCGTCTACTCACAGTGGTTTGTCTTTTTAAATTTCCGTAAGTCTTCATTTTAACGGACCCTTACGACATTAAGGGGATATTTGACCTTAGAGTTCTCCCTGAAATGCTCGCTCTAGCTACTTAGCAATAAACTTAGAGAATCTGAAAACGAATTTGTAGTGGAGCATTGTTCTGGCAGGAGATGCCATTGCTTTTTGAAGAAGGCTTTCGAACAGAAAGATTTCAGGATTTCAGAATTTCACATCCCATAAAGCGTTCCCCTGAAGGGCTTGCCTCTGAGATTGTCCTTCTTTGGGAAGACTTTAACATAAAACAAAGACAGATGACTAATTATTATATTTTAGAGTTTGAAAGTTTTGAAACAAATTACCAAGGAATTTCTATGAAGATTTTGGATTAGTTTTAGCATGCCTGAACCAAGAGCCATAACTGTCTATGACTACTGGGTGATTTATACAGGTTATTCGCCAAATATAGGCATGAAAGCTAATCATGCTAAACCTGCCCTTTTGGGACACATTGCTTTACTCTGACACTTCTCTTAGGATGCCAAGGACACATGATTAATGTAAATAAAATTCTCAAGTGTCCCTTAGGATTAATGCAGTGGGAAGAAAGAGACTTCAACATGACAAATAGGTAGACAGAACAGGTGATTTTAAGAAGCCGTTGAAAGCCCACTTATTAATATTACCTGGAACCTTCTGAAATCTCCAGCTTTCCATTGTTAAACGCAGATGCGTGGTGGAAGTACTAATCTCAAATATCTTGAGGAGAGCAAAAAGTTGGTGAAGTAAGGCTTTAACCAGAGCCTGTCCAGTAGGGAGGGGCTCTGGGTAGTGGGGAGTGTTGAGGGCGATGTGTAACTCGGGAAGAGGTCTCCAAAAAAGTCAAGAATGCTGCCAAAGGTAAACCGTCTTCTGCAAAATTTTCCTGTGGGTACAGTGCCTGAAGAATACTGGATCATTTAGATCAGGGAGTTTTTACTGAGGGGGTGTGCTGGGGGTTTTGGAGTCACGTTATCTTGTTCTTCCTCTGTTGCCCCCAAGATTCTCAGGTTGAGCCTCACTGAGTCACCAAAAGCTGAAAGAAACTTGTCCTTTTTTTATTGGAGGTGGAGCCTCCATTCAGGGCATGTTGAGACTGCCTACAGGTTTTCTCTGAAAGGTTAATTGAAAGTAATGTGAACTGTCCCTCTTTAAGGACATACTCTGAACACTTTTAGTTGTGGCCCAATGTTCGTTTTGATTAAATATGATGTTTTTCACAACTTACAAATTGGAAGCAGAATAGTATGGCCGTTCGTTTGGAGTGTTGCCCCTGGAGCCAGATTTGCTGGGTTTGACTACTGGCTCCACTAATGAGCTGTGTGACTTTTTTTTTTTTTTTTTAATCTTTTTAAAAACCAAGTTATTGAATGTTTTTAGGCCCTGGCTAAACCATAAGGAAAATGAGGGTAACAGTATTTCACTTTTCTGGTAAGGAACTGAGGACATGATCCCTGAACGGACTTCAGCAAATCCCTGGGGCACAGGAAGGGTTCCCTTTATGTCTGCTTTCATTACTACCTCTTTCCTGGAGTGGGACTTTTGCTTTTGAATGGAAACCACAGCATTGGTTTTGGGTATTTCGCTCACTAGCTTAATAGGTTTTATAAACTATCTTGAGTACTGAAATAACACTTAACTGGGTAGAAATGTGTTTGCAGGGAAGAATTTGAACCTAATAAACTTACTTGTAAAAAATGACCCCTCAAGGGGCGCCTGCATGGCTCAGTGGGTTAAAGCCTCTGCTGTCAGCTCAGGTCATGATCCCACGGTCTTGGGATAGAGCCCCTAATCCGGCTCTCTGCTCAGAGGAGAGCCTGCTTCCTCCTCTCTCTTTGCCTGCCTCTCTGCCTACTTGTGATCTCTGTCAAATAAATAAATCTTTAAAAAAAAAAAAAAGAAAGAAATGTAAATTCTCAGGCTCTGTTCCAGGCTCATCCCATGAGGATTTCTGGGGATGGGGTCCAGGGGTCTCTGGCTTAAGCTCACCAGTTCACTCTCAAGTACACCGTAGCACAGTTAGAAAAGTGAAAATCATATCTCTCTCTAGAGATGAAAGGATATGAGCAAGAAAATAATTTCCAATGAACATCTGGTATGACATTTCAAGAATCAAAGTTTTTATTTTTATTCTTTTTAAGTTTTTAGGAAAAAGCTATTTAATATATATTTTCCCATTGTTGCATTCTTGTAACAACACACGGCAATACAAACAATCTCTGTAAGTGTTCCTTCTCTGTGCATTTTTCAGTGTCATTTTGATTTTTAACATTGTGAGAAGTTTTTATGGTAGCTGATTGACTATCCTGCTCTTTGGAGTAAGAAAAAGATTAGAAGATTAACTACAGTAAATGAATAAAAAATGATTGGGATATGTAAGATGCTTTTAAAAATGTTTAATTTTGAGGGGATTCTGGGTGTAGAAAGGAACTCTAGAGTATATGCATTTTAAGCATAAGTCTTTTAAAGAACCACTGAAGTAATCAAACTACTTGTCATTTAATAACCCTATTTTTTTTTTTTTACTTTAGTCTCAAAAGTGCTAAATCACAAACTTGAATTGTTAATCATTTTCAGACTTGGAATATAAATAAATTTTAAGTAGGAATGAATCCTATAGCTTGGCTTTTCAGATTTATGATGTAGATAGAAAGCTAGCATTTGCCAACAATTTCAAACTTACTGGTGAAAAGCCTGGAAGTCTGATGAATATAATTCCTTCTTTTTTTTTTTTTTTTAAAGAAAATTAAGCCCAAGAATATATATTGGCATTTTCTAGAGGCAAATAGAGAACTCAGACCTCTCAAACATTAAGTAATCTTCCTACTAGGTAATTCTTCAAGGTCAGCTGTGGTAGGAAAAGGTGTCTTGAGACACACAGAGGTTTATCAGCATGAGTCCTGAACTTCGGCTACCATTTCTTCCCAGCACCTGCCCAACAGCTGGGAACAAGGACAGCTGTGTAGAAAGAAAGGCGTTGATGTAACTCTTGGAAAACTAATTTTAGTATCAGATTTCTGGGCAACCGGAGTCCAAGAAAGCACTTATTAAGACCACAGAATACTCAGTCTTAACAGCTTAGCGATGAATGGGTTGTTCAGACATGTAAACTAAGATACTATTACATTTCAGGAAAAGCAGGAAGTGCTTCTATTTCTGGTAGACATCAAAGTGGGAGGTCTACAAAAGATACTAAAAACTTTTTTTTAAAGATTTATTTATTTTAGAGAGAGAGTGCGCATGCATATGTGAAGGGGGGGCGCAGGGAAGGGGCAGAGGAGAGACTTTCTAGCGAAAGTCCTGCTAAGTGCAGAGCCCTAGGCAGAGCTCAATCTCATGATCCTGAGATCACGACCTGATCCGAAATCAAGGGATGCTTAACCAACCGAGTCATCCAGGCACCCCAACCTTGAAAATGTTTTAAGTGAAGAAGCTGACGGTAAGTATTTGAGGCTTTGCAGGCCATCTGGTCCCCATTTGCAACTGCTCACCTCTGCCTGTGGCCATGGACAGTATGGAACAACATGAGTAGGGCCTTGTTACCATAAAACAATTTATGGACACTGAAATTTGAATTTCACGTAACTTTCATGTGTCACATAATATTCTTTTTTTTTTTTTTTAAAGATTTTATTTATTTATTTGTCAGAGAGAGGGAGAGAGTGAGCATAGGCAGACAGAGTGGCAGAGGGAGAAGCAGCCTCCCTGCAGAGCAGGGAGCCCTATGCGGGACTTGATCCCAGGAGGCTGGTATCATGACCTGAGCCGAAGTCAGCCGCTTAACCAACTGAGGCACCCAGGCATCCCCACATAATATTCTTTATTTAAAATCTTACATTTTGGGGCGCCTGGGTGGCTTAGTGGGTTGGGCCTCTGCCTTTGGCTCGGGTCATGGTCTCAGGGTCCTGGGATCGAGTCCCGCGTCGGGCTCTCTGCTCGGTGGGGAGCCTGCTTCCTCCTCTCTCTCTGTCTGCCTCTCTGCCTGCTTGTGATCTCTGTCAAATAAATAAATAAAATCTTTAAAAAAAAATCTTACATTTTAAAAAATTTGAGTATAGCTGGCATATGATGTTACGTTAGTTTCAGGTTTACAACTTAGTGATTTGATGAGCTTCTACGTGATGCAACTTTCCTCACAAGCCTAGCTATCGTCCGTCCTATTACATTGCTATTGCAATACCATTGACTGTATTCCTTGTACTCTTTTGATTTAAAAAACATTTTTTAAATATAAAAATCATTCTCCGCTTACAGACTAAATCAAAACAGGTGGTCACTCATGTAAAATCTCATGAACCAGCCCAGCAGATTATGAGAAACAGTCAAAAATTGGGAGAGGTTGAACTTCTGAGAGTCTCTAAAACAAGAGCCTCTCACGTCCAGCTGCTTATCAGCATTGTTTGGTGAATTACCTTTTGAAATTAGACATTAAGAAATAGGTGACAAAGTGAGATAGTGGAAAATCCAAAACTTAAAAAGGTAAAAATTCTTTTTCCCATTCCTTCCCTTCCAGAGGTAAGAAGTATTTATTAACATTTCTTATGTTTCCTTCTAGATGTTGTCAGGTCACATAACTGGGTATGCATGTGGATCTATATATACAATAATGGATATGTATGTTTATGTATGGATTTATGTAAATGTATATGTTATAAATAGGAATTGTACATGTTTAATGCATATATATGTGTGCATATATATATTCCTTAAAAATACAAACACTAGCATGCTATAGACAGATATTTGCATTTTGTTTTTTTAACATAATGGTATATCTAGGATATAATTATTTTGTGCTTCTATACAATATTGCATTATGTACACATACTGGAATTTATTTAATTAGTCCTTTGAAGATAGAGACATTTAAATTGGTTCCAATTTTTTGTGCTTAGATTGTTTCCAAACCTTTACAAACATGGCTTCAGTGAACACGATGTTATTTATATATGATTTGAACATGGGTGAGTACATTTATAAAAAAAAATTTCCAGAAATGGAATTTCTGGGTCAAGGTACATATGCATTTATAATTTTGATATATATGCTTTCCAGAGAAGCTGTACCAATTTATATTTTTTGTGGTTCTGTGGGAGCTCTTTTCTCTACCCTCCCTGAAACTGCTCATCAAAGTTTTAACTCTTTCATCCAATACGTGAAAAGAAGGAAGTTAATGTAGTGTTACATTCATAGGAAAACAGTGATTCTATGATTCAGCAGTTCTACCTCTGAGAGTTTTCTGCACTCCTATGTTCAGTGCAGCATTATTTACAGTAGCCTAGATGTGGATACAGCCTGTTTCTGTTGATGCACTTGTGACAATATGGATGAACCTCATGTATGTTACACTAAGTGAAGAAAGTCAGAGAAAAACAAAACTATATGATGTCACTTGTGAAATCGAAAAAAAGCCCACAAAAAAAAGGAACTCATAGAAACAGTAGACTGGTTGTTTCCAGAGGGTAGGGGAAATTCCTGAAGGGTGAGGATGGGCAAAGGGTACACATTACAGTGATAAAATGAGTATATTCTGATGATCTAATGTACAGCATGGTTATAATAGTTAACAACACTGTATTATGTACTTGAAAGTTGCCAGGAGAGTAGTCTTCAAAGTTCTTATCTCACACACACACACAGAAGATAACTATATTAGGTGGTGGGTATATTAATTAACTTCATTGTGGTAATCAATTCACAGTATATACATCTATCAAATCATGTTGTACACCTTAAACTTGCAGAATGTTATGTGTCAGCTGTATCTCAGTAAAGCTGTAAAAATAGTCTTACTCATGTTTAGGTTACTTGTTTTTCTTTTACATTTGTATCTTTTTTTTTTTTTTTTAGAGAGAGAGACAGAAAGAAAGAAATCTCTCAAGCAGACTCTGGTGCTGAGTACAGAGTCCAGCTCGAGGCTCTATCTCAGGATCTCAGGACCCTTGAGATCATGACTTGAACCAAAACCAAGAGTCGATGCTCAACCAACAGAGCCCCTGGGCGCCCCTACTTTTATATCTTTTGGTCACTTTTTTTTTTCCTATTGACTTTGTTGATCTTTTTCTTATTAATTTATATGAGTACTTTGTATATTAGAGAAGTTCACAATCAGAGAAATTCACATATATATTTATCTGTGCTGTAGCTTTAAGTTTATATCGTCTTTAGCTTATAGTTCTGATTATGTAGAAACTCATGTAATCAAAAGTATTAGTCATTTCTTTAGGCTTTTTTTCTTTTTTTGACCACATTCAAATCCAAAGTAGTAAGGTGAGGCAAGTGCTTTATTTCTGCATCAGAGGTACCCCCAAGTCTTACCCTAATACCAGCCCTTCTCTACTCCAAGTATTTAATTGTTTTTTGTAATAGTATCCTCTAAAATCTTACTGGTTTAATTTTTATAATTAATCTGTATAATTTATTTTGATACAAAATACAAATAGATATAAATATTTTTCTCAGAAGGCTACCAACTTCTACTAACAATTATTTTATATACTATATCTCCACTACTCCTAATTTTGAATGCCACATTATTGTTTAAAAAAAATTCTGTAGTATCAGTTTTGTTTCCATTGTACCATTTCATTCAATTCATTTGTCAGTAACCTATTGTTGTGATAGAGTTCTATAAAATGTTCCATATTGATAAAGGAATAGTCCCCGCTGATTTCTTTTCAGTGTTCCTAACTATGACTATTTTTCCATTTCAATTTTGAAATTATTTTTCTTAATTCTTGTACCATTTTATTTTGATTGTCTTAAATTTTTTAAGTGTACAGATTGACATTTTTCTGATGTTGAGTCTTCCCATTCAAGAACATGGTATACCTTCTCATAGGTTAAAATTTTTTCCTCAGTAGTACATTTAGGTTCATATAGATTATATAATTTCCTGTAAAGTTAATACTGAGATATTTTATCTTTTTAATTGCTATTTTAAATGGAGTACTGTATAAATTTCTTCAACTTTTTTCCTATACATAAATGCCATTGATTTCTTTTTTTAAAAATCGTTATGATTTCTACTAATTTGGTCTTAACTGATTTAACTGAATCTTTTTTTTTTTTAAGATTTAATTTATTTATTTGACAGACAGAGATCACAAGTAGGCAGAGAGGCAGGCAGAGAGAGGGGTGGGGGGAAAGCAGGCTCCCTGCTGAGCAGAGAGCCAATGAGGGGCTCCATCCCAGGACCCTGAGACCATGACCTGAGCTGAAGGCAGAGGCTTAACCAACTGAGCCACCCAGGTGCCTCTTAACTGAATCTTTATTCTGAATACTTGCAGCTGATTCTGATGTTTTACTTGTATAATCATCACCTGCAAGTGAAGATACTTTTACCTTCTCCTTTCCAAGTTTTGTGCTTGTAAATTTTCTCATCAAATTGCATTGGTCAGCATTTCCAGAGCAGTGTTACTTGTGGTGATTGTAGACATACTTGTCTTATCTAGATTCCAGTGGGATACTTTATTTTAAAAAACTTTTTGTTATGTTCTTTTTTTAATTAACATATAATACATTATTTGTTTCAGGGGTATGGGTCTGTGAATCATCAGGCTTACACATTTCACAGCACTCACCATAGCACATACCCTCCCCAATGTCCATAACCCAGCCACCCTATCCCTAATCCTATTTAAAAAAATTTTTTTTAAATTTTATTTATTAATTTGAGAGAGAGAGAGAGATTGCATAAGGGGGGAGAGAGGCAGAGGGAGAAGCAGGCTCCCCACTAAACAGGGAGCCTAACATGGGGCTCAATCTTAGGACCCTGGGATCATGACCTGAGCTGAAGGCAGATACTGAACCAGCTGAACCACTCAGGCACCTCTCAGTGGGATACTTAATTTTGTCTTCAGTAAGCATGATTTGGGCTTTTTTGCTGGGGTGGGGATTTCCTTCTTAGGATAAATAAAAATAAATTAATATACAAGTGTTTCTTTTTAAATTTAAAAATGAGTTTGTATTCTAGTAAATGCTTTTTTAGCTTTTCAGGAGAAACAAGATACTTGTAAGATTTTGTCTCCTTGTAATATTATTCTAATTAATAGATTTTTTACTCTTGAATCTTAGTGGCATTCCCAGGAATCTGACTTCAGCAAGGTGTATTCTTGAAATGTTCTGCTGGATGCTCTTTTGGTAGTTTATTGTTTGCTTGTTACATTCCTGTTTGGAAATTAGATGACTATGTAGACTTTTCTCTGTTCTCATACTGTCCAGTGTTGAGACACTCATTGTTCTGCTCAAAATTCATTTGGAATCTTTCCTTCTTCATTAAAGAGTATTGTATTGAATGTTCCTTGGATGCTTGGGGAGTTTTTAAAAATAGAAGTTTCTCCTCTCCATCTCCATTTAATTTTCAGAGATAAAAATGGTCTTACTCTCAGTCATTAAGTGGAGAACAGTGCCTGGCACGTAGCATTGGATACTCTGTAAGTACTTGACTGATTGACTTTCAATATCAGTGTAAAGAAAGCTGTCTGAGTTGTTCTGATGATCAGACAGGCTTTTGAAAACTGCTGGTGTGAACCATTTTCCTACTGAAGCTTGCATAATACCTAATGAATGATGCTGTTCTGTTTATGCAACTTATATTCAAAAGCTTGCTTGGCTGATGTCAACTAGACTTGATGTGGTGATCTTTTTGCCTTCTATACAAATATCAGCCATTACATGGTACGTCTGAAAGTAAAATTATGTCAATTACACCTCAATATAGGCTTGCTTGGGTAATTAAGAAATCAATGCAAAGATATACAGAGTTTTTTTTTTTTTTTTAAAGATTTTATTTATTTATCTGACAGAGATCACAAGTAGGCAGAGAGGCAGGCAGAGAGAGAGGAGGAAGCAGGCTCCCTGCTGAGCAGAGAGCCCAATGCAGGGCTTGATCCCAGGACCCTGTGATCATGACCTGAGCTGAAGGCAGAGGTTTAACCCACTGAGCCACCCAGGCACCCTATAGAGGTATTCTTTATAAAAAAAGAGCAAAACAAAAACTTTCTAATGGCAGCTGTTAGTTCGAATAGCATACAATTGCAGAGCAAATACTCATAACCTTTTAAAAGGGAACATGTTGGTTTTTAGTTGTTGTATGAGGAGGGATCTATATCATCTACCAGAAATCCCTGAGGGTGTTTTACCTTTATTGAACACGAAAGAGATCTTCTTCATAAGTCTGTACCCAAGTGATGTCATCTCCCCATCCTAAACAGAATACAGAAATAAATGCATTAACTCAGGACTGCAAAGAGCTCTGGACTGGGCAATGTGATAAGCAGGTATCTATCAACACATGGTTAACTAAGCTACCAAGTCGTTGTCTGACATATGGTAGAGAGGATACCTAAGAATAACTAGATGTGAAGAGATTGTTTCCTTCAAATGATAGTGCTGAGGTTTTGTGACTGGTTTGTATCTCAGTGCCCATGTAGGCGTTCAATCAGTGCTGTTATGACTAGTGGTATTGAAAGAGCATCTTTTTTTTTTTTAAGATCTTATTTATTTATTAGAGAGAGTGAGAGACCCAAACAGGAGGAGCAGTAGAGGGAGAGGGAGAAGCAGGCTGAGAAGCAGGCTACCCCCTTAACATGGGGCTCAATCTCAAGATCCTGGGATCTTGTCCTGAGCCAAAGGCAGACACTTAACCAACTGAGCCACCCAGGTGCCCTGAAAGAGCATCTCTGGACAGTGCAGAGGCCTGACTTTCAGAATATACAGGAGGAAATAACAGTTAATCATTACATATTTTGCAAATACATCATGAATACTTTGGACTGTACTGTACAGTGCCCTTGCATGTTGAGTGCCTGCAGATGCTGACCCTTTCTCAAAGTCTGAATACAAAATGGAAAAGACAAATTCCTAATTTTGCTTTGAGTTCTGACATGGAAAAAAATATCTGGTGTGATAATTTCAATTGAGAGACACAATAAAACAAATGTGTTCCAGAAGAATCGGAAAGAGTGGAGGAGAAGGACATAGAACATAAGGCGTACAAGCTAGATCCCACTAGACTTTAAAAAAGTACAAAAAGTGGTGGGAGTATTTATTAGAGATCAAAGAATAAAAATCACTGAGAAGAATACGTGAAACATTCACAAATACCGCATATGCTTTACTGCACTTGGCACTGGGTGTACCGAGGTAAAACAATATTATCCCTGCTCTCCATTCATAGCCTTGTAGTGAAGCCATATTGTATTATTTTTTATATACTTTATCTTATAATAACAATAGACTGAAAGTTTTGCAGAGTTTAAACTCTGTAACAGGGTCTCTGTTTCCTTACCATAATTCTGTCTCCAGTTCTGATTATGCTTATGTGTTTTCTGAAATTTTAATCATTCTCTAGTCTGTATTTATTGAGGACCTATTTTATGCTGGGCATTGGGTTGGGTGCCAGACAGTTCTTTTGATTCAAAAGGGACTTAGGATCTAGTTGGGGGGCACTTTTATTTCTTGAACCATTTATTGTTTTTTTTCCAATTAATCTTCCATTTTCTCCCAACATACTTAACTTTTGGAGAGGTCCTCTGCGGGTCTCCATATGATACCCTACAGTGTACTCAGACTTCCCATTCACCCCTACTTTTAATTCTCATTGATTATGGGTTTCATTTTCTCAATTGTTTCCTACATGCTACTAGATGGTAAAAGGCTTAACCAATGTAAACCAATTTCTAATGGAGTTTCCAGATGATGTCAGTCATTTTCCCCATTAGAATCCTAGTTTCTGGGCGCCTGGGTGGCTCAGTGGGTTAAGCCGCTGCCTTTGGCTCAGGTCATGATCTCAGGGTCCTGGGATCGAGTCCCGCATCGGGCTCTCTGCTCAGCAGGGAGCCTGCTTCCCTTCCTCTCTCTCTGCCTGCCTCTCTGCCTACTTGTGATCTCTGTCTGTCAAATAAATAAATAAAATCTTTAAAAAAAAAAAAAGAATCCTAGTTTCTTAGTTGAAATGGCAGACTCAAGTCATTTGAAATTTATGCCACAATTGGAGTGTATTTTTCCTAAATATCACCACAAGTTTTAATGGGCACTTGAAAGTGATTACAGAGAGTGTTGATGCCTTATGTTAAAGTGTGCTGGCTAACTCAATCCTGGAGGCTTTTTAAGGGTAGCGACTAGTTTAGTCTTTGGTATGTTAACAATGAACTCATTGTTTTACAACTATTGTGTTTATGTAGAGAGATGCCTGATAAATTGTACTTGGGAAAATATTTCTCTCTTTGAATTTATTTTGCAAAAATGTATTGCTTTTTTAGATAAACAGTTTCTGTGACTGTTAAAAGGAAGTAGAATTAACTTGGCTGAACATTGATGAGTAATTGACTGGTGCTTGATACATGTGGTAAGGAATGAATGAATTTGGAAAGAAAATCAGTATTTGAGAATTTGAAATTATGCTTTTGTTGGTCTCTCTTTGGTCCATTGATGTTACCATTCCAAGTAGTAGTCAAGTGTTTTGTGGTTATACTGCTAGTTTTTAGTTGGTTATGTGGAGACAAATGATTCTATTCCTATTTCTGTTCAATGGAGATGTAGAAATCCATTTTGAGAATTCTCTTGGTAAAATATTTCTTTTTTTAAAAAAGATTTTATTTATTTATTTGACAGAGAGAGATCATGAGTAGGCAGAGAGGCAGGCAGAGAGAGAGAGAGGAGGAAGCAGGCTCCCCGCTGAGCAGAGCGCCCGATGTGGGGCTCGATCCCAGGACCCTGAGATCATGACCTGAGCCGAAGGCAGAGGCTTAACTCACTGAGCCACCCAGGCACCCCAAAATATTTCTTTATAGATGAAGATACACGTATTTGTTTCTTAGGTCAAGGTGAAAATGTAAGAAACACAAATGTTTTCTAAATATGTAGCCAATGACAAATTGAGATGATGAACTCTAAAATCACTACAGCTGTTAATTGGAGTGAATATAGCAAACACTTGTTTAGCTGAAATTCTTAGCAAGTGGGATAAAGTATAATTTTCTGCAGATCCTTTTATAAAGTCATTCTACAGTATTTTCTGGCCTTAATAAATAGGTCAGGGGATGGAACAGATTTTCATGGATCTTAGTTGGTTTTAGAATATCATTATGACCTATAAACAATTATTTTCCAGAACTCTGCTTACCGAAGTTATAGACAACCAAACCAATTCTCCACTATTTCTATAAAAAATTGTACAAATTGTTACTGTATTTCACTTTTTTAGGTTCATGCTTTAAAAACATCTCATGTTTTCTGACTCCCCCTCCCTCATTTGGAGGTGGTACATAACAAATTATTCCAGTTAATTGAGTTTTCTTTTTAACCAGACAATGGATAAGAGACTAGGTATTTTAAAACAATACACATGACATAATTTAGAAAGAAAATGAGATTCCAGTACCTCCTGAGAGTGTCGGGGTAGTTCTCCTTTTTTGTTGATTGCAGTGGCAAAGTTGGAAGGAACTGTGATGAGTGAGAGGCAGAGGACCAAAGTGTACTGTAACATCATGGCTTCTTGAGAATTCTTCACAAGAAGCTAGATGGTAGAAAATAACTTTCAGAATCTAGCAGGTGACTTAGGCTGCTCTTAAAGGACACTGATTACAAGTCAGACCAAACCTACGCTGACAGATTGCTCTGCGTGTGTGAGTTCACATACAACCCCTTAGAACTCTCATTCACATTTTATTTCAAACACATTTAAAAAAATACAGTCAACTCAGTTAAAGCCAACTTAGTGAAACGCCACATTCTGGGCTTCCTGGGAGCAGTACAATGAAGTTTAAAAAGAACTGGACCAGGACACCAAAAAGTTTACTTCTGGCTGAACGTCAGTGCTCGTGGCAAGGCAATGAAACTCAAGGAAGATTATACTTATCAAGGGCCTTGAAACTGTTAAATGCAACCAAATGGTGACTTTCAGTCTGCAAAAATACTCTTTGCCTTTTGTTTTTTCTTGATCAAATAGGTTAAAACCGTATTTTAAATCTATACCAAGATAATAAGATCAGGCATGAACAAACACTGCTTAAAGTAGAATTCAGAGAGAAAACAGAAAACAGGATTCTTGTCCTTGAGTTGCTCTGTAATCACTTACCTTTCTCATCCTTCTACCAGTCACTCAGCCTTTCACTCCTCAACTTAAAACCCTGCCCTTCTTTAAAATCATTCCTTTCACTCTAGTATCTTCCCCCTGCCAGCAGTGTATCCCTTTAGATCCTCTCTAGGTTAAACATGGTTACCACTCTGGGTTGGCTCTGTTTAAATCACTTCCCTCCCTTATCTGCAGTGGACCCATTAAAAAAATTTTTTTTAAAGTTTTATTTATTTAAGTAATTTCTGTACCCAACATGGGGCTTGGACTCAAGAGCCTGAGATCCAAAGTCACATAATCCTCTGACTGAGCTAGCCAGGTGCCCCTGCCTTGAACCCATTTTAAAAAATTTGTCTCCCTGGGAGTTGAGGGAAATTGGGAGGGGAGGTGAACCATGAGAGACTATGGACTCTGAAAAACGATCTGAGAATTTTGAAGGGGTGGGGGATGGGAGGTTGGGGGCACCAGGTGGTGGGTATTGTAGAGGGCACGGATTGCATGGAGCACTGGGTGTGGTGCAAAAATAATGAATACTGTTATGCTGAAAAAATAAAAAATTAATAAAAAAAAATAAAAAATTTGTCTCCCAGCATCAGAAAATGCTGCTTAACATTAACCATGGTGACCGATAAGGATCTCAGTTTGTTTCTATAATCAATACCATAAAGCATTTCAGCCTGCTATATATACCTTATGGACTGGTCATCTTGTAACTTTAAGACTGAAATAAAGAAAGGGTAGATTTAATAAGGGGTAGTGACAGCTGAATCTGGAGCCCAAAGTCCAATGTAGGGAGAGGACAGGCTTTTTGCTATTTTAAAGTTACATGGAAAAAGGAAAGCAACCATCCAAGGCAGGGTCTTCACCTGTTTCCAGTGGGCTTCTAGACGGTCTATGATAGGGTCACAGGAAGCTCAAAAAACCCTAAAATTAAATGCAAAATTTTATGTGCCTCTGTTCATTTTCTTGGGGGAAGAGAGCTCCTAATTGCCTTAATTTTTTTCCATTGGTTTTGTATGCAAAGAAGAGTTAAAAAAAAAAAAAGTTAGTTTTCCTCTTACATTGCTGGTGGGAATGCAAGCTGGTGCAGCCACTCTGGAAAACAGTATGGTGGTTCCTCAAAAGGTTAAAAACAGAGCTATCTACCCTACAATCCAGGAATTGCACTGCTAGGCATTTATTCAAAGGATACAAATAGTGATCCAAAGGGGAGCCTGCACCCCAATGTTTATAGCAGTAATGCCCACAGTAGTCAAAGTATGGAAAGAGCCCAGCTATCCATTGACAGATGAATGGATAAAGAAGACGTGGGACATATAATACATACATAAAATGGAATATTACTCAGCTATTGAAAAAGTGAAATCTTAACATTTGCAACAATGTGGATGGAACTAGAGGATACTATGGTAAGTGAAATACATCAGTCTGAGAAAGACAATTATCATACGATTTCACTCAAATGTGGGATATAAGAAACAAAACAGAGGATCATGGGGGAAGGGAGGGAAAAATAAGATGAAATCAGAGAGGAAGACAAACCATAAGAGACTGTTAACTATAGGGAACAAACTGAAGTTTGTTGGAGGGAAGGTGGGGGGTGGGAGTGGGGTTAGATAACCAGGTGACAGGCATTAAGGAGGGCCCTTGATGAAATGAGCAGTGGGTGTCATATGCAACTGATGAACCACCAAACTCTACCTCTGAAATTAATAATATACTGTATCTTCATTGAATTTAAATTAAAAAATAGAAAGTCAGTTTGGAGGAAGCATTAGAAAAAGTTCTCTATGGTAGCATCAGAACTAAGTAGGGGAAGTCTATATCAAAAGAGAGGAAACATAACTTCACCATTTTAATATTCTAAAACTGCCAGATTTAGAGTTGAGTGGGGACCAATCTTTTTTTTTTTTTTTTCTAATTTGAAGTTATGATGTATTATTGTCAATGGCTGTTCAACTTAAAATCACAGTACTGGTTTAACATTTTTCACCAATAAATTTTTAAAAATATATTCTATGACCAAGCACATCCATTTACATGTTATTATTTTTGGATGAAAAATACTTTCATTGGTAAAGTAGAATGGTAACTGCTGAAGGTCCCTAAATACAAATGTGTGAGTTAGGATACTTGGGGGAAACAGGTGAATATGAGAAGGTCATGGCTCTGGTTCAGCTTATAGTGTCCTCAGGAGGCATATAAACCAATGTCTATGATTAGGTGTTAGAGACATTAGCTAGTTAGCATTTTCTGTCCCTAGAATTATACTTTTCAGAAGTATTTTAATGAACTCATTTACTTGGGTATTATATTTTTTAAAAAAATCTCAATTTGAAAATAAAAAAAAGGAGCAGTTGTTACTTGTAGCATAATTTTTAAAGGGTCATTTTTGGTCCATGTCAGTTTATTATATTATCAGTAATATAAGCAGAGAATAAAAGTATGAAGCTAGCAGAGGAAATGCAGTTCATTAAAAGAATAAAGCAATTTCATTGAACTTTCCCCACCCCTTGCTGAAGACCTCACTTTGGAATAATGACAAATTTATCATTTAAATGTAACTGAGCTTAACCAGAGATGAAATAATCTGGAAATTTTGCTTGCTTAGCTGAACTAGCAAGTGTTCTTGCTGGAAGTATGTTCTGGATATTTCTGGTTAAAATGGGTGTAGAAAACAAACTGAGGGTTGCCGGGGGGAGGGGGATAGGGAGAGGGGGTTGGGTTATGGATATTGGAGAGGGTATGTGCTATGGTGAGTGCTGTGAAGTGTGTAAACCTGGCGATTCACAGACCTGTACCCCCGGGGCAAATAATACATTTTATGTTTATAAAAAAATAAAAAAATCATTAAGAAAAAGAAAATAATAACCAAAACAGAAAAAAAAAATGGGTGTGGACTTATAGACACACACACACACACACACACACACACACACACCCCGATCAACAGCTCCACCTGCATCGAAACAAGAGCCCAGTCACCTGCAAACCTAAAAAAATAGGCTTGTCTGAAAAACCCATACTTCTTTCCGGTTCTCAGGATTCTCACACTAAAAAACTTTTTTCTCTTTCTCTAACTTAAGTTTGAATGTCCTCATAAAATGAGGCCAAATGCCATCTTGGGCTTTTTTCTCTTCTACCTTTTTTCCTTCCTAAGGTAACTTACTGTTTGGCTAGAGTTCAACATCAAAAAAAAAGAGAAAGGGACTCTATGAACGTAGGAACCGTGTGTGTGCCACTGTACGTGTTCCTGTTGCCAGCGCAGTGAGGCTTGCAGATGAGATAGAAAGCTCAGAGAAATTCCTCAGGCTTACTCTGCTTAGAGGAACACAATGAGCAGCTAAAGAGAGCAGGTCTTTTTTCCCCCCACCCCCTAAGAGAGGAAAAGAGAAATAAAAATGCTGTCTTAAAATTTAACACTTTCAGGACACATGCCTGAGTGGCTCAGTGGGTTAAGCGTCTGCCTTTGGTTCAGGTCATGATCCCAGTGTCCTGGGATCTAGGCCCACATTGGGTCCTTGCTCAGTACAGGGCTTGTGCATGCTCTCTCTCTCTCTGACAAATAAATACAATCTTAAAAAAATTAACATTTTCATAATTTTATAAGTTGATTACTGCGGACAGACTTTTGGTAGAACCCTTTATTTACCTTACTGTGTAAAAAACAGGAAAACAGTTATACAGTTGATACTTATCTAATAGATTCTTAAAATTTTTACAATTCATGAGTATGGTAAAACATTTTAAAAGTAAAGTATTGGGTCAAAATAAATAGTAAAATTCTCTTCCTCATCCTCCAGTACTGCCTTTGTCTGTCCATCCCACCTCCAGAACGCAGCCCTAACCAAGTTCTGCTTACTTGAGTTAATTACTGTTGACATGCAGGGCAAGTTTACCAAATCTGACCCACCTGTTTTTTTTGTACAACCCAGGAAAGAAGATTGTTACATTTTTAAATGGTTAGGGAAAAAATTATACTTGTGACATGTAAAACTTATATGAAATTCAAATTTCCATGTCCACAAATGGAGATTCCTGGATGGAGTGCGGCCATATTCATTTCCTTACGTTTTGTCTCTGGTTACTTCTGCATTCTAACACCAAAGTTGGGTCCTGTGACAGGGACCCTACAGCCTGCAAAACATGAAATATTTACACTATGATCTTGTATAGAAAAAAATTGGTGATCCTCAATCTAGGGTATTTTCTATGAGGTTTTTCTTCCTTGTTCCCTCCCTCTTTGTTTCTCTCTTTTTGTCTAATTGCTCAGTTTATTAACAAATGCACTGCTAAAAAGTGGGGGTGATGTTTGTCTTGCTTCGCCCATTAAAGAGAGCATGCTTCTAGTATCTTAACTTTAGATGTAGAGCTGGTTTGATTTACCATGTTAAGGTAAACATTTTTCCTGTACTCCATCCCTTAAAAGAAAAAGAATGTTGGATTTGTCCTTATAAAGACGGATGTGAGTTTTCTCATTTTATATAGCAAATTTACTGAGAAACCCCATGTAGACAGTTTATATTCTTTTATGATTTCACTGGCTTATGTATTTCTTCAGTAGTGCTTTCTTCCTTACATGATGGGATTCTCAAAGGCAATCTTTCTTGGAACATGGTATTCAAATAGAATCCTTCATGTTGAAGATGAGGAACCTTGGCTTACAATTTTAGTTTTAAATCCAGCATTTACAAAGCAAAGAAACTGCTGAGCAGTGATCCCTAAATTTTCTTCCTACAAAGATGGGGAAAACTTTCACCTTGTTCTTGACAGCTGGTGGTTATGAAAAAAACCTCAAAATATTCTGACATCCCTGTTAAACTCCTCACACATGCTCTATCTTAAGAGATACTGAGATGATGATAAGAAAGAGGAAGTCAAGTATCTTAAGGGGTAGTGAAGTCAGGTCTGGTATTATCTGAGCCGATTAACGTCATTGGTTCTCACCCACTAGGGTGACCACATATGTTCTCTAAACAAGGACAACTTTGAGAGTAAAAGGAAGTAATAAAAGTCATTGGAATTGTATAATTTAAAATATGTTTGCTAGCCCAATTTGGTTTTATTGTATAACACATGAGAAATCATTTGACTAATGATTATTCTCAAAAGTAAAATTCTTTAAAAAGTAGTCAAGTATATTACACCAAAATTTTAAAATTATTCTTTGTATATGCCAACATTATTACTATTATTATTATTATTATTATTTTATTTATTTATTTTTTAGGAGACTCCACACCCACCCAGTGTGGGGCTTGAACTCACAACCCTGAGACTGAGTCACATGCTCTGCTGACTGATCCAACCAGGTGCCCCAAGAGTCATCAGTTTCTTAACAGTAGTTGTCTTTTCTTCCAGGTGCCTAGTACTTTTCTGAAGTTTTTTCTGGTTATTATCAGAATTTATTTTTCAATGTGATCTTATTTTTTTCTCATAAAAATGCCTGCAATTATCTTCAGAGTTTTCCTTGTGGTTAATATATTTGGAATGTTCATCAGCTTTAACTGCCATTTTTCTATAAGCTCTACTATTTTTAATTAAGAAAATATTCATTCTATAGGTGCTTGGCTATCTGATAAATTCAAGAAATTTTTTGTTTCAGTGGAGTATTTTTAATCTTTTCAAATAATTTTTTAATTTTTTTGTAAACACATAATGTATTATTAGCCCCAGGGGTACAGGTCTGTGAATCGCCAGGTTTACACACTTCACAGCACTCAGCATAGCACATACCCTCCCCAATATCCATAACCCCACCATCCTCTCCCTCCCCGCCTCCCCCCAGCAACTCTCAGTTTTGTTTTGTGAGATTAAGAGTCTCTTATGGTTTGTTTCCCTATCTTTTAAATCTTAAAGTCATTTTTTTTTAAAGTTTTTTTTTTTTTAAGATTTTATTTATTTATTTGACAAACAGAGATCACAAGTAGACAGAGAGGCAGGCAGAGAGAGAGAGGGAAGCAGGCTCCCTGCTGAGCAGAGAGCCCGATGCGGGACTCGATCCCAGGACCCTGAGATCATGACCTGAGCCGAAGGCAGCGGCTTAACCCGCTGAGCCACCCAGGCGCCCCAAAATCTTAAAGTCATTTTTAATCTTACTGAGAAATTATCTAATACTTTATTTTTGTCTTTGTTTAGAGTCACTTCTTGAACAGAAATTCTATACAATGAAACATGCAAAATAACTCGTTTCTTTTTACAATTATTTAAAATGTTTTATTAAATTTCCAAGCTACTGAATTGTAGTTTTTTTCTATTTCATTCCATTTGGGAGTAAAGCATAAATTTATCCAATTAAATAAAGATTTTTAATAAATCAAGATAGTCCCACTTAAGGTTCATTCTTTCAAGGGCAGTGACCATATTTTTATAAGATTTTTTGGTCACACAAATCATAAATTTGGAGCTTCGGGTTAGGATTATCAACCTATTTAGAGTGTGCATATATATTTGTATGCATGTGTCCATCTGACTGTCTTTTTCAATTTGTCAGTTTCTCGCTGAGAAAAAAATAAATAGCATGAAAGGTCAGCAGTGGAACATAGGTCTGCCTCCTACCCATCTTCCAGTGTATGGGTCTCTTTCCTAGGAACAATAGTTATTACCAACTTCTTGGGCCTTCTTCCAGAAATATTTTTTCTATATTGAAGCATGTCCCTATCCATTTATCATTCAACTATCCACTGATCATCTCTGTCTATACCTACCTATTTTGTTAGTTGTTTTGTTTTTATTTTTTAAGTGTTAATTCCAATGTAGTTAACATACAGTGCTAAATTAATCTCAGATGTACCATATAGTGATTGTATAATTCTATACGTTACTCAGTGCTCATCATGATAAATGTGCTCTTTAATCCCCATCACCTATTTCACCCATTCCCTCCACCCCGCGTTTCCTCTGGTAATGATCATTCTTTTCTCTACAGTCTATTTTATAGTTTTTCTCTTTCCTTTCCTTTTTTTTTTTTTTTTTTTAAGATTTTATTTATTGGTTTGACAGGGAGAGAGACAGTCAGAGAGGGAACACAAGCACGGGGAGTGGGAGAGGGAGAAGCAGGCTTCCTGCTGAGTAGGGGACCCTATGCGGTGCTCTATCCCAGAACCCTGGGATCATGACCTCAGCCAAAGGAAGACACTTAACGACTAAGCCACCCGGGCGCCCCCTCTCTCTCTCCACCCCCCTTTGTTCATTTGTTTTGTTTCTTAGATTCCACATAATGAATGAAATCAGATGGTATTTGTTTTTATCGAACTTATTATCTCACTTAGTATGTATACCCTCTAGATTTATCCATGTTGTTGCAAATGACAAGATTTCTTTTTTATGGCTGAGTAACATTCTGTTGTGCATGTGTGTATGTGTGTATCCATTCATCTATCAATATCTCATTGTGGTTTTGATTTGAATTTCCCTGTATTGAGTGACACTGAATATCTTTTCATGTGTCTGTCGGCCATGTGGATGTCTTCTTTGGACAAATGTCTGTTCATGTCTTCTATTTTTAATTGGATTATTTGTTTTCCTGATGTTGAATTGTATAAGTTCTTTATATATTTTGGATACTAACCCTTTTTCAGATATGTCATTGCAAATATTTTCTTCTGTTCCATAGGTTGCCTTTTAGTTTGTTGATTGTTTCCTTGGCTGTGAAGAAGCTTTTTATTTTGATGTAGTCCCAATAGTTGTTGTATTTGTTTCCCTTGCCTCAGTAGACCTATCTAGAAATATATTGTCATGGCTGATGTCAGAAAAATTACTGCTGTGCTCTCTTCTGGGATTTTATTGTTTCATGTCTCATATTCCGGTCCTTAATCAATTTTGAATCTATTTTTTGTATGGTGTAAGAAAGTGGTCCAGCTTTATTCTTTCACATGTTACTGGTCCAGTTTTCCCAATACGTTTTTTTAAAGAAACTGCTTTTTACCATTTCATATTCTTTCTTTCTTTATTGAAGGTTAATTGATGACATAATTGTAGGTCTATTTCTGGACTCTCTATTCTCATCCATTGATCGATGTGTCTACATTTGTGCCAGTAATATACTTTTAGAATACTACCACTTTAAAATCTGGGATTGTGATGGCTCCAGTTTTGTTCTTTTTTAAAGATTGCTTTGGCTACTTGGGGTCTTGCATGGTTCCATACAAATTTTATGATTATTTGTTCTAGTTCTTTAAGAAGTGCTGTTGATATTTTGATAGGGATTGCATTAAATTTGTGAATCGCTTTGGGAAGTATGGACATTTCAACAATATTCTTCTAATCCATGTCCATGGACTATCCTTCCATTTGCTTGTATCATCTTCAATTTCTTTCATCACTGTTTTATAGCTTTCAGAATATAGGTCTTTTACCTCCTTAGTTAACTTATTTCCAAATATTATTTTTGGTAAAATTATAAATGGGATTTTTTTCTAAATTTCTCTTTCTGCTGCCTCATTATTAGTGTATAGAAATGCAATGAATTTCTGTATATTGACTTTGTATTCTACAACCTTAATTCATTTATCAGTTCTAGTAGTTTTTTGGTGCAGTCTTTATGGTTTTCTATGGAAACCTACCTATTAAATTTTTATATTAGCACAAATGATGCCATTATTCTACCAATACTTCTGAACCTCTCTTTTTTATTTAATAATATTGAATATTATACTATATCAGATAAGGTATTTATGCAGCTGTTCACCAAGTGAAAGAGAAAGAATACGTTGTAGAGAATGTTTATCTGTCTTTATTTTCTAAATCCTGTAGAGGGAAATACTTTAAAAATAGTGTTTTCTGGGGAATAAAATCAGATTCTTTGGTTTAAAGGAATAGATCTCTCCAGCATTTGTTTTGGAGCAGTGTTACTTTATTTTATTTTATTTTTAGATTTTATTTATTTATTTGACACACACAGAGAAAGATCACAAGTAGGCAGAGAGGCAGGCAGAGAGAGGGGGAAGCAGGCTCCCTGCTGAGCAGAGGGCCTGATGCGGGGCTCAATCCCAGGACTCTGAGATCATGACCTGAGCAGAAGGCAGAGGCTTAACCCACTGAGCCACCCAGGTACCCCTGGAGCAGTGCTATTTTATACCGAACATTTGAAAAGCATGGTGTTTTTATAAGCTGCTCATGTTCAGCATCTGCAACCTACAGATTCTTTTCATATCAAGAAGGATGACATTTCCCAGTGCAAAATAATGTTCCTTTCATTCTCTTGAAGCATCTCAAGTTCCTAAACCTTTAGGACACTATAGCTAAACACTTGGTAAACATTTGTTTTTTTCACAATATGGATATAAATGAGATTTATTCTTTGGTACTCGTCCTATGGGCTACTTAAAATTAAGTAGAATTGTGAATATAGCTGTTGGGTTTTACTTTAATCCATAAAAATGTTCCTATGCCTTGCATAGGCAGAGCATTTTCCCTTCCCTGGAGATCAGGGACCAAGATTGGTCACTCAGTTTCCCCAGATCCGGTTTCGGAGAGAGCCCTGACAGGTCTGCAGATGGCTCTCAAACTAGTTTTTGAGTGGATAAAGAGCAGATCAAGTGGGAAAAAGAAAGCAGAACCAACTAGTCCCAGAACCGGGGGGAGGAGAGAGGTTAGCAGTGGGTCTGGGGAGCAAACAGGGGTAGGGCTCTTGGATGATGTGTGGGACAGTAGGCTCCATTTAAGAGCTGGAGAGAGTGTGAATGTGACCTTATCATGAGCTTAGAGAATAAAGAATCTTAAGATGGCAAATATAATGTTTATAATGAAATAAATTTGAGTTTTAAAACTTAGGATTATATTTGCCAAAACTAAATTATATTTATAACTTAATGTGAAAGTAACATGATACAGAATACATTATGTTTTTAGGGGAATTATACATCTTTGTGCAGGCAATCATTTTATTTTGATAACTTAAAAACTATTGAAAGAGGATGTTCCCTGAAAGAGGAAACAGCTCCTCCAGCTGGTCCTCCATGCCACACAGCTAAATGCAATCCCTGGTCAGTATTCTTAGGGGTGAAATAATATACACACAAATTCACAATGAATATTAATGTTCAAAGAGCTACTTCTCCGGGTCTGATATTTTGTGTGCTTTGTAACTTAACAATACACAGCAGTCCTCAGTTCTGCTAAAGATCTTCATCCTTTTCCCTTCTGTTTAGTTTAAGATAATACAGGATTTTAATTTGGTATTTTACATTTGCTATATATATTCTTCAGAGAACTCCTCGACTAAATACTATGGTTTGCTCACTTAAGATTATTTTTCTTTCATACAGGCCTCTTTTTTGAAAGACACTGATTTAGTTCAGATTCTCCTTTTTTTCTGTGCTGGTCTATATTGAGGGGAGCTCAGCCACATACCTAGTCCAGAGGAAAATATTCATTAGAAAATTGCAATGTCTTTCAAGCAGAGCCATTTGGCAATGTCTAGAGACGTTTTAAATTGTCACAGCTGGAGAGGGTGCAACTGGTGACCAGTTGTAGAGGGCAGAGTTGATTTTAAATGTCCTATCATGCACAAGACAGCTCCTACAGCAAAGAATCATGCAGCCCCAAATGCCAGTAGTCCTAAGGTTGGGAACCCCCAGTCTATTTTAACCAAGTCATGGTGATCCCACTCCAAACCAGTCAACAGTGGGTTAAATATGAGCACATGATTGATTCTAGCCAATGAAGTAGGAGAGGGAATCTAAGTAAAGTTTTTTTTTCTTTCTCATTAATGAAATTCAGTAAAAATGAAAAAAAAAAAAAAAGGCCCTCTCTGCCATCATTTATGGTCATGTTTAGATGTAATACATGTAACTATGATGGTCACCTTGAGAGCATGACAGCAGTTAAGGAACACAAAGTTCATGTCCTTTAAAGATCTTGATAGAAAGATGAGAAGAAGCTGTGTGTGTGTGTGTGTGTGTGTGTGTGTGTGTGTGTGTGTGTGTGTATGTTTAAATATCAGAGTCATTGCCTTGAGCAGTCTTAGAACCATCATGATTTAGGGCTTGCTCTATTAAAAAGAAATTCCTATTGTTTAAACCAGTAGAGTCCATTTTCTGTCACTTTTAGTCAATAATGTTCTAATTGATAAATTTTAGTAGCTGTAGGTTGCCTTCGTGGCTCAGTCGGTTAAGCATATGCCTTTGGCTCAGGCCATGATCCCTGGGTCCTGGGAGTGATCTCCGTATCTGGCTCTTTGCTCAGCAAGGAGTCTGCTTCTCCCTCTGCCTGCCACTCTCCCTGTTTCTGTGAGCTCTCTCTGTCAAATCAATCAATCAATCAATCAATCAATCTAAAAAATTTAGTATTTGCTTGTTTTGTAATAAATTTTTCAATGTTTCTTCGACATTTAATTTCACTGGTTTCATTTCTAATTGCTACTTCTCTAGGTCATATTTATTTTCATTGGAATTTTGTTTTGTTTTGTGAAATTTTAGAGCAAAAGTACTTGTGTGGTATTTCTTGATATGCTTAAGTCTAAAATGTCTTTATGCTCCTCTCATGAAAATGAGAGCTTGCCTGGATGTTGAATTATTCCTGGTTCAGTGATTTCCGGTTGTACTTGTTAGTATACAGTATCATCTAACTGTTGAGTGTAGAAGGAAGATTTGAGATGAATCTGGCTCGTTCTCTCTCTCTTTTTAAGATTTTATTTATTTGAGAGGGAGAGAGAGTAATCGAGAGCATAAGAGGAGGGGGAAAGGGAGAAGCACAGCAGGGATTCCAACACAGGGCTCCATCCTGGGACCCTGAGCTGAAGGCAGATGCTTAACTGACTGAGCCACCCAGGTGCCCCAAATCTGACTCTCATGATAAAAAAATACTTAATCAAGATATTATCAGGTATAATTTTGCCTAAAAGGCTGAAAATTTATCTAATGTAAATACCCAAGGCTGTGTTCTTATCCATAGAAGGTTTGTTTGTTTTGTACTATGTAGCTGGTTATTGATTTTCATTCCATTAAACTATTTCTTTCTTGGAAATTTGTTTTATGTATATTGGATTTCTGACACTATTATCTATGTGTCCCTTATAATATTATCTCTTTAACTTTTTACTCAGAGAATTTCTCACTTATCTTCTGATGTGATTTTTGTAGTATTAAGTTTATCATCCATGGTTTCTATTAGGGTAAAAAAAAGTTAGCTGTCCTATTTTTCAATTATAAATCTCTTTACTGTTTTGAAATTGTTTTCTTTATGATTACAGATCTTATTTTCACATATATGAGGTAAGATGCCTTTGTATAGCTGTATTGAGCCAGATATTAAACCTTCAGAGTTAATTTAATTTAACTCAGTTTCTCATGCTAGCATCTTTGCCAGATTTATACTGTGGGTGTCTTTGTGGCACCCCACTCTAGGAAAGACTCCAAGTTTTATTGCAGTTCCTAGAAACTCCAGCAGAATTTAAATTTACTCCCACTTACCACCCCATAACTAAGCCTTATTTTCAGGACCCACTGCAAACCTGCTGGATGAGGGTTCCTTTCATTTTTCACCCCTGAAGGCGCATCTTGATATGTATTAGATTAGGGGCACATCAATCCTTCTCTCAGTCTGGTCTTGCCCGTACTAGATTTTTTGGTCTGGCTAACTACACCTATCTGTAGTTGCCAAGAAGGTATAATTTTTTCCTCTATACTACTCAGAGGAGAGTTTGGAAGAATGTGGACTCTACTTGCCATCTTGATTTGAAAGTTGCCATTGATCCCACCTTAAACTGAGCCTAAATGGGTTTAGTGACTTGGCTAATCTCACAGTAAGTGGCTCAGACTTAGGTTTTTGAACTTAGATTTTGTGTTTTTCCCACTAAGGAAGAGCTCACATACAGTGCTTAAGAGTGGAGGCCCTAGGGAAGACAAATAGACAGGTTCTAACATCTGGAAGATCGGGTCTGTAATGGGTCCGTGTGGGGACCTGAGTCTCCACTGCTGATTGGAGGGAAAGCAAAAGCATGAAAAGAGGATTTTCTTTTCTTTCTTTCTTTTTTTTTTTTTTACCACTATTCTTCATAATGGGACCAGTGATTTTAGTCGTGTATTTCATCATGCTTCAGCTAACATTTTCATCATTGCCTTAACAATTATCATGATAACTTATTACTTACAGGAGTCACTTGAGAAACAATGATCATGGGGCCATTTGCCTTCTGCACTCACCCTCCCATTGTCCCTCTCTGATCCCTGGATGTCGGGGTTCAGATACCTCATTAGTAGCCCCTGCAACCCAAGGCAAGTCATTAATACAAATAAAAATGATGATAATGTTCTTATAAACTTGTCGTCAGGATTAAATGAGTGAGGACCTGAAAAGCGACAGGAAGTGAGCTCTACCTTCTCAGACATGTTCTACTCTGAACCAGGCTGTCTTACAGTTAGTGGAGGTGAGACAGAGAATACAAAGATCAAGTTGCTCTCTTTTTTGGAAGAGATGATAAATGCATAGAAAAATAATGTTTGATGAATTCCCAATCTCGTTTCCCTTATTTATGACTATAACTGTTGTTCAAATGAGCACACTAAATCCAGAAACTAAGAAAACTCTTTATCAACAGGACGGATGGATGCGATGTATTAGATATTTTCCAAAAATGTATCATTTTTAAAGGGAAGACTTCCCTCAAGAAACAGCCTGTTTTGAAAAATTATGACTTAAAGGATTTCAAGTACTAATTCCATTTTTATTTTGAACAAATGTCACTGTGTTTTAGTCATGTTTTTCATGCCCCAACAAATTATTTTAGTGAACTCTGCTGAGAAGGTCCGGTTACAACCTGAGCCTCCCAGTTAGTGGGGAAGCTCCATGGGAGGCTGAGCTGAAGATCTTCTCTGGTTCTGACATTAGGTGTCACTGTAATCAAGGGAAAACAGAGCAAGCAACCAAGTCGTGAAGGGGAACTTGAACATGGAGGGACAAAGATACACATTTAAATTGTGGTATGAAATACCTGGAGAAGAACCTATGACAGCAAGATTTGCATATTCACATTGCCATTGCCAAAAAAGAACATCTTAATATATATAACAGCACTCACTTTTCTCAAACTGATTACAAACACTAACTACTCTGCAAGTCTTGCTGTTTCTTCCCCTAGTAGATGATAAAATGAATTGATAGAGGTTCTCCAGGATTTTCAAGGAACCATAATTCTAATATGTTATAAATAATTTCATAGACCAGCTATGAGTCTAGTTCTTCAAATTGAGCTTAAAGCTTAAACTTTAAATCTTCCTTTAAATGTATTTTGATTATGTACCTTATCAGATATTTTCAAAGTTCTTTTTTTTTTAAAGATTTTATTTATTTATTTGACAGAGAGAGAGAGAGAGAGATCACAAGTAGGTAGAGAGGCAGGCAGAGAGAAAGGAGGAAGCAGGCTCCTCACTGAGCAGAGAACCCGATGCAGGGCTCTATCCCAGGACCTGAGATCATGACCTGAGCTGAAGGCAGAGGCTTTAACCCACTGAGCCACCCAGGCGCCCCCCAAAGTTCTTTTGATTGCTGATATTATGAACCAAGAGATTCATGGCCTTAAATTAAAAATTCATTTCTTACTTGGAAGGGAGTGTTTTCCTTTTCCCTTCTGCATCACCGACATTTGAATATTATGTGGACAGTTAACAGGTACACTCACTTTTTTTATTTAAGTAAATGATTTACAAACAGTTGGAGAGAATGGAGTCCATCCAATGTTTCCCTTTATTGTTAGGCAACACAGTAAACTGAAAAGTCCATACTCCCAGGAGATGAATTAAATTCATTTTCCCATGTGTATGAATTGGCAAACACTGTTGGAGCAGATTCAGAGTATTAACAATTGATAAACCATAGGTACCGATGAATCAAATGGATGCTGACTCTAGTAGGGTCCGGGGGATGGGAAGATGAGTGTTCCATCTGTGTGTGGGCTGGGACTGATGGTCAACAGTTCCTACAGCACCTATTTATCAAACTCATGATGTAGTTGAACATATTAACAACTGAAATGACAGGATTTGGTTGAATATCAGCTTCATGTGTATATAACTTGACTTACCAAGGGCCCACAAGATCTCTGGTTTAGAGTCCAAAAGCGAGTACCAAGGTTTGGTCTTGCTTCCCTCTTAATGATGGTCCCTACTGCACAGGAGTGGTTGTAGTGATGGAAAGCTCACATTTGGGAAAAAATTGTGAGAGATACAGAGGGAAGCTTGGTCTATGCGTTTCTATAACCTCTTTCTTCCTCAAGCTGTGATGGAGGACTTGATCCCTCACCTCTCAAGATTCTTTTGGGCATTATGAGGTTAATGCATTGCTGAAGATTAAGAAAGTCAGATTAGTATTTGACATAACTACATTATTTTGGTGATCCTGGGGAGTGTATGATCGGGGATACAGCTAGGGCTCTCAATACTGTAGACAAATACTATGTTAAGGTGACTTGAACAATGATTTCTTTGCTCCACCTGATAACTACTGAACCAACTTGCATTATAGGCAAACTATTGCATTTATATTTGTCAGAGAGGAAAGACTAGGTGGTATGGGCCTCAAGAGAAGGTGCTTGTCACGTTCAAGGTCTTTCTGCATCATTTGCAGTGCTTAGATTATGAATCCTCATTAGTTGTCCAGGCCTTATTTGACGTTTTATTGATAGTTTTGTTTTCTTTTGGTTGTTCTCACTGAAAAGAAATGGATGTATGGCATAACTCAGACCAATGATTCTAATGTTGTTTTGAAACTGCTATAATTATGGAAGCTGTTCTGCATATCTGTATTAGTATCTTGATGATTCACAACCAAGCTTACAACTAAGTTATCCAGGTTATATTAATCTGTATATTAGCATGTTTAGAATTGCTAATTTTTTATAGCAGGAAGGAGTGAAATATCTATATATGTCTCAATCTGCCTCTGCCAAGCTGTTTCAACAATTACATTCACTGCCAGAAGTATGGATGTGTCACAAAATTTTAAAAGTATGAACATATTCTTGGACAGTATGACTCCAAGAATTTATGATTATCTTCATGATTAGAGACCTTGTCTACCAACATCAGGACCCTATTAATGTCATAATTCACTGTATTTTTCTCTGTATGAAAAATTACTTTCTTTTAATTCCATTTAGCCTTCTTTACCCATTTTCACTTAGTATGTTTCTCTTAATTTCTTTGATACTGGTATATTTTTTTGTTCCTAAGACTTGACAGTTCCAATTCTTAAGGTTGATCCCATCATACATTTATGGATTTCACAGTGTAAGTTGGTTGTACTCTTGTTGTGATATGAAATTACCTTAATGTTATGGTAGCTCTAAGCATGCTACCAGGAAACTATTTTAGAGGTCAGAGTTTGCAAAATCTCACAGACAAAACAAAGGTTCTCAAATTGTATGAGAACCTTGGACCAACACACAGAGAGGAACAAGGGGAGAGATGGTCTAGATCAGTATGACTTGGATGCAATGCAAACGGAGAGGAAGACCACAATGCCTAAATCCTCTCCTATATAATATCTGTACTTCCTGCGCCTTTCTACTAGATCACTCTTCTCTGTTAATCTTAGGTTTATGTTAATGGAAGTTGAAGTTGGGCAACGGGCTTGGGAAAAGAAATGTACCCAGAGTCAACTTGTTTTTATTGAAGAAACAGGATAAAACATCTGACCAGTAGCTCTCAATGAATAGCAGTGGCTTTTACCTGTATGGAGTAGAAAATGTGAGGTGTTAGTATGAGTGTGACTCATTCACTCATAGGTGACTGATTCAAGGATGACATTAATGAAGAGGGCACGATTTGAACCTAGGAAACTTACATGTATTTTTACACATTTATTGAGACTTACTTTGCATATAATTAAATGAATTCATCTTAACAGTACAATGACTTCTTTTGGCGGGGAGGGGCAGAGGAAGAGGGAGAGAGAGACTCTTAAGCAAGCTCCATGCCTAGTGGGGAGCGCCACACAGGGCTCAATCTCATAACCCTGAGATCATGAGGTGAGCTGAAATCAAGTTTTGGCTACTTAACTGATTCAGCCACCTGGGCACCCAACACTTTAATGACTTTTGAGGAAAGTATACAGCTGACCCTTGAATAATATAGGTTTGAACTTCATGAATCTACTTATATGCAGGTTTTTTCAATGAATACAGTAAAGTACTATAAATTTATTTTCCCTTATAATTTTCTTATAGAATATTTTATTTCTCCAGCTTAATTTATTATAAATTTATTATTAAGAATATAGTATATGATATAAATAACATATAACACATGTGTTAACCAACTATGTTATCAGTAAGACTTCTAGTGAATAATAGGCCATTAGTAATTAAGTTTTGGGGGCATTAAAAGTTAAATGAAGATTTTCAACTGTGCAGGGTTGGGGTTTCCAATTTTTTTTTATTAACATACAATGTATTATTTGCCCCAGGGGTACAGGTCTGTGAATTGCCAGGTTTACACACTTCACAGCGCTCACCATAGCACATACCCTCCCCAATGTCCATAACCCAACCACCCTCTCCATACCCCCTGCTCCCCAGCAACCCTCATTTTGTTTTGTGAGATTAAGAGTCTCTTATGGTTTGTCTCCCTCCCAATCCCATCTTGTTTCATTTTTTCCTTCCCTACTCTCAAACCCCCCAGGTTGCCTCTCAAATTCTTCATATCAGGGAGATCATATAATTGTCTTTCTCTGATTGACTTATTTTGCTTAGGCTTTCTTTGCTGTTCTTTCTCCATCTCTTTTAGGTGTAGGGTTAGGTTGTGTTCTTAAGACCTTTCTTGTTTCTTGAGAAAAGCTTGTTATTGCTAAATACTTTACTCTCAGAACTGCCTTTGCTGTGTCCCACAGATTTTGAACAGTTGTATTTTCATTATCATTTGTTTCCATGAGTTTTTTCAATTTCTCTTTTATTTCCTGGTTGACCCATTCATTTTTAGTAGGATGCTCTTTAGCCTCCATGTATTTGAGTTCTTTCCAACTTTCCTCTTGTGATTGAGTTCTAGCTTTAGAGCACTGTGGTCTGAAAATATGCAGGGAATGATCCCAATCTTTTGGTACTGGTTGAGACCTGATTTGTGACCCGGATGTGATCTATTCTGGAGAATGTTTTATATGACTAGAGAAGAATGTGTATTCTTTTTCTTTGGGATGGAATGTTCTGAATATATCTATTATATCCATCCGGTCCAGTGTGTCATTTAAAACCTTTATTTCTGGGGCACCTGGGTGGCTCAGTGGGTTAAAACCTCTGCCTTCAGCTCAGGTCATAATCCCAGGGTCCTGGGATCGAGCCCCACATCGGGCTCTCTGCTCAGTGGGGAGCCTGCTTCCCCCTCCCCTCTCTGCCTGCCTTTCTGCCTACTTGTGATCTCTGTCTGTCAAATAAATAAATAAAATCTTAAAAAAAATAAAGCCTTTATTTCCTTGTTGATCTTTTGCTTGGATGATCTGTCCATTTCAGTGAGGGGATTGTTAAAGTCCCCCACTATTATTGTATTATTGTTGATGTGTTTCTTTGATTTTGTTATTAATTGGTTTATATAGTTGGCTGCTCCTATGTTAGGGGCATAGATATTTAAAATTGTTAGATCTTCTTGTTGGACAGACCCTTTGAGAATAATATAGTGTCCTTCCTCATCTCTTATTATAGTTTTTGGTTTAAAATCGAGTTGATCTGATATAAGGATTGCCACCCCAGCTTTCTTTTGATGTCCATTAGCATTGTAAATTGTTTTCCATCCCCTCACTTTAAATCTGGGGGTGTTTTTGGGTCTAAAATGAGTTTTTTGTAGACAGCATATTGATGGGTTTTGTTTTTTATCCATTCTGATACCCTGTGTCTTTTGATTGGGACATTTAGCCCATTTACGTTCAGGGTAACTATTGAAAGATATGAATTTAGTGCCATTGTATTGCCTGTAAGGTGACTGTTACTGTATATTGTCTCTGTTCCTTTCTGGTCTACTACTTTTAGGTTCTCTCTTTGGTTAGAGGACCCCTTTCAATATTTCCTGTAGGGCTGGTTTGGTGTTTATGAATTCTTTTAGTTTTTGTTTGTCCTGGAAGCTTTTTATCTCTCCTTCTATTTTCAATGATAGCCTAGCTGGATATAATATTCTTGGCTGCATGTTTTTGTCATTTAGTGCTCTGATATATCATGCCAGTTCTTTCTGGCCTGCCAGATCTTTGTGGACAAGTCTGCTGTTAATCTAATATTTTTACCATTGTATGTTACAGACTTCTTGTCCTGAGCTACTTTCAGGATTTTCTCTTTGTCACTAAGACTTGTAAGTTTTACTATTAGATGACGGGGCGTGGACCTATTTTTATTGATTTTGAGGGGAGTTCTCTGTGCCTCCTGGATTTTGATGCTTGTTCCCTTTGCCATTTTAGGGAATTCTCCACTATAATTCGCTCCAATATACCTTTTGTCCCCCTCTCTCTTTCTTTTCTGGAGTCCCAATTATTCTAATATTGTTTCATCTTATGGTATCACTTGCCTCTTGAATTCTCCCCTCGTGGTCCAGTAGTTGTTTGTCTCTCTTTTGCTCAGCTTCTTTATTCTCCATCATTTGGTCTTCTATATCACTAATTCTCTCTTCTGCCTCATTTATCCTAGCAGTAAGAGCCTCCATTTTTGATTGCACCTCATTAATAGCTTTTTTTGATTTCAGCTTGTTTGGATTTTAGTTCTTTTATTTCTCCAGAAAAGGCTTTTATTTCTCCAGACAGGTTTCTCTAATATCTCCCATGCCTATTTTGAGCCCAGCTAGCACCTTGAGAATGGTCATTCTGAACTCTAGATCTGACATATTACTAATGTTCATATTGATTAGGTCCCTAGCCTTTGCTACTGCCTCTTGTTCTTTTTTGTGGTGAGTTTTTCTGCCTTGTCATTTTATCCAGATAAGAATATATGAACAGGAGAATAAAATTCTAAAAGGGTGGCAAAGACCCCAGAAAAAATGTATGCTAACCAAATCAGAAGAGACCCCCAAATCACAGGGAGGAAAGAGGGGGTAAAAAGAAATTTAAAAAAATCAAATATATATATTAGACTGGTAAATAGAACAGAGCACCCAGTTGACTTTGGGTGTATTTTGGTCTCTTAGAAGAAACTATCTCTCAAAATTTTAAAGAAAGAAAAACTTATATATATATACCAAAATAAAAGTAAACACAATGAAGGGATGGAATATGACTGTAAAGATGAAAATTTTAAAAAATTCTGAAAAAGGGATTGATAAGTTGGTTGAAAAAAGAAAGAAAAAGAAAGTGGAGAGAATTTGCTCAAGCTGGAGACTAGAACAAAGCCCTATGCTAGATTTAGGGTATATTTTGATCTATTGGAAGAAATTGTATCCCAAAAATTTTTATAAGAAAAAACCGTATATGTACACAAAAAATAAAGTTAGATGCAAAGTCAATTAAATTTTTTTAATTTTATTTTTTCTTATTCTAATTTTTTTGACTTTTCCTCTTTCCTCTTTTAATGTTTTTTAACTAGCTTATCTAACAATGCCTTTTTTAAAAAATCTTTTTTTAAGATTTTATTTATTTATCTGATAGAGAGAGAGAGATCACAAGTAGGCAGAGAGGCAGGCAGAGAGAGAGGGGGAAGCAGGCTCCCTGCTGAGCAGAGAGCCCCATGCAGGGCCCAATCCCAGGACCCTGTTATCATGACCCGAGCCAAAGGCAGAGGCTCAACCTACTAAGCCACCCAGGTGCCCCTAAAAAAAAAAAAATCTTTATAAACCTTCATTATTATAGTCATATTTTATCTCTCTGCCTGCCTCTCTGCCTACTTGTGATCTCTCTCTCTCTATCAGATAAATAAATAAAATCTTAAAAAAAGATTTTTTAAAAAAGGCATTGTTAGATAAGCTAGTTAAAAAACATTAAAAGAGGAAAGAGGAAAAGTCAAAAAAATTAGAATAAGAAAAAATAAAATTAAAAAAATTTAATTGACTTTGCAAGACTAAAGAGTCATGGGGAGAAAGCTATGAATTCCATGCTTTGCTTTCTCCTCTTCTGGAATTCTGCTGTTCTCCTTGATCAGTGAGCTTGGTCTTGGCTGGATTTTCTTGCTGATATTCTGGGAGAGGGGTCTGTTGCAGTGATTCTAAATGTCTTTGCCCAAGGCATAATTGCACTGCCCTTGCCAGGGGCTGGAGGCTAAGTAATCTGCTTGGGTTCATTCTCTGGAGCTTTCATTCCCTGAAAGCTTCCATAGAGCTCTGGAAGATGTGGAGGGAGGATGGGAATGAAAATGGTGGTCTCCCAATCTCTGGCCTGGAGGAGCTGAGAGTTTGGGGCCTCACTCCTCAGTGCGCCTTTGGAGAAAGGCGGTCAATCACTCCCATCTCCCTGGCCTCTGGTGGCACTCCAAGCTCACCCAGCCTGTGACCGAGTGTTTCTGTCTCTGTCACACAATCCCACTTGGAGTCTCCAAACCCAGCAGATTCCTGCCCGCAGAGGAGGAAGGTGAGTCTCCCTGGATCTGTCACTTGTGGGGCCCCTGCTCAAAGAGCAATGGCCCAACTGTGTTGTGGATTACAGTTTAAGGTAACCCCAAGCTGAGAGTTCACTCCTTGGCTCTGTCTCTTTAGTCCGTTTCCCCGCTCTGATACCTGCAAGCTCTGCTACACTCAGACACTCCCAATCTTCTGTGACCCTGCGGGACCTGAGACCACACTGTTTCCGTGAGGGCTGCACCCCGCTTATTCTCTGGAGCAATGTCCCTCAGTGGAGCAGACTTCTAAATGTTCAGATTTTGTGCTCTACTGCTCCATGGCTTGCTGGGAGCCGGCCCCTCTCCCCGCAGTCTGTCTTCCTGTTCCTTCAGATTCACTTTTCTGCACATCCTACCTTTCAGAATGTGGTCGATTTTCTGTGTCTAGAATTGCTGCTCTTCTTCCTTTGATCTCCTGTTGGGTTTGTAGGTGTTTGTAATGGTTTAATAACTATCTAGCTGAACTCCTGTGACATAATGTCATCTCCTGTGGATATGTTTTCATGTCTCTTACACAAATAGCTGTTTCAGGGTCATGCAGTAAGTTATGTATTCAGTGTAGTAAGAAATTACCAACCTGTTTTCCAAACTTGTGCTAATTTCCATTGCCATTTATGCCACACACTTATCAACACTTATTATTATGAATCTTTAGCTTTAGACATTCCATAGATGTTTAATGATACCTCATTGTAGTTTTTTTATTTTTCTAATGACAAATGATATGGAGCACTTTTTCAGGTATTTACTGGTCATTTATGTATCTTCTTCAGTAAAAAGCCCATTAATATATTATCCTTTTTAAAAAATTAGGTTGCTATTGAGCTGTTAAGAGTAGTTATATATTCTGCATACAACCTTTTTTATCATAACATTGTCTTCCAATGTGTAGCTTCCTTTGTAATTTTCCTATGTCTTACTAAGAACAGAAGTTTTCATTTTTATGAATTCCCATTAATTTTTAACTTTGTTCTTTGTGTTCTAAGAAATCTTTGCTTACTCCAGTTTTACCAAAAAAACAAAACAAAACAAAAAACTTTTCTGTATTATTCTAGAAATTACATAGTTTTGGCTGTTAAGTTTACACCTGTAATCGACTTTACTTTGGTATATATTTCATGGGCATTTGAAAAGATACATATTTTGTTATTCCTGGGTGGAGTGTTCTGTAAATATTAATTAGATCAAGGTGGTTGATAGTGTTGTTCATATTTTCTATATCCTTATTAATTTTCTTCTTACTTGTCTATCAGTCATTATAAGAGAAATGTTGAAATACCCCTCTAATCATGAATTTATCTCTATGCCTTTTGAATCTGTCAGTTTCTGCTTCATGGATGCAAAACTCCATTATTATATATACCCAGTGTAGGGTAGTTAAAACTTTATGACAAATCTGCCCTTTATCTTTATGAATTGTCTCTCTTTATCTATATTAAGATCCTTGTCCTGCAGTCTACTATTTCTGTTAGCAATACAGCACCTCTTTCTTCAGATTTGTATTTGTATGGTTTATGTTATTTCTATCTTTATACTATAAACCTCCAGTTTTTATAGTTAAAGTGGGTTTTTTGGAGAGAAGAAATAGTTGTGTTTACTCTTTTAATCTAGTCTGATAACCTCCATTTTAATTGGATTGTTTAGACCACTTATATTTAATGTGTTTATTGCTATGGCTGGACTTAAATCCACCTTTTATTGTTTGTTATCCATTTGGCCCATCTATTACTGGTTTCTTTTTCTGCTTTTGCTTTTTCAGTTGAGAATTTAACTTTACTGTTGGTTTATTAAAACCTATCTGTTTTTTAGATTAGATTTTAATATTTGGTCTTGGGTTTACAACAGTTTATCTAATGTGTCACTGTGTACCTTCATATATTATGGTGCTTCCTGTGGAAAGTAGGAGCTGTATATCCATTTACTACTATTGCCTCTTCTAGCTTTTGTTTTATCATGGCCATGTGTTTCATTTCTACATACATTTTCAACACATAGTACATTTCTATAATTTCTCCTTGTCTTGTTTTTGAATCCTGTAACAGCTACTCCTTTATGGAAAGAAGTGGAATCTCTGCGTTTGATGCATATTTTGTTTACCTTGCTCTCCTATTCCTCCTTATCCACAAATAATGCTCTTGTTTTTTTCCCATCCTTAAAAATCTTGGTCAAAAGTTAACAAAACAAAGAGGGAACCCATGGAATGGGAGAAGATATTCGCAAACAACAATATAGACAAAGGGCTGATATCCAAGATCTATAAAGAACTCCTCAAACTCAACACTCATAAAACAGATAATCACATCAAAAAATGGGCAGAAGACAAGAACAGACACTTCTCCAAAGAAGACATACAAATGGCTAACAGACACTTGAAAAAATGTTCATCATTGTTAGCCTTCAGGGAGATTTAAATCAAAATCACATTGAGATACCACCTTACAGTAGTTAGAATGGCCAAAATCAATAAGACAGTAAATAAGTGTTGGGAAGGATATGGAGAAAGGAGAACCCTCTTACACTGTTGGTGGGAATGCAAGTTGGTGCAGCCACTTTGGAAAACAGTGTGGAGATTCCTTAAGAAATTAAAAATAGATATTCCCTAAGACCCTGCAATTGCAATACTGGGTATTTAACCCAAAGATACAGATGTAGTGAAAAGAAGGGCCATCTGTACCCCAATGTTCACAGTGGCAATGGCCACAATCACCAAACTGTGGAAAGAGCCAAGATGTCCTTCAACAGACGAATGGTTAAAGAAGATATGGTCCATATATAAAATGGAATATTACTCAGTCATTAGAAAGGATGAATATTCAACTTTGTACCAATGTGGATGGTACTGGAGGAGATTATGCTGAGTGAAATAAGTCAAGCAGAGAGAGTCCATTATCAAATGGTTTCACTTACTTGTGGAGCATAAGGAATAACACAGGGGACATTGAGAGAAGGAAAGGAAAAGTGAATTGAGGGAAATCGGAGGGGGAGATGAACCATGAGAGACTGTGGACTATGAGAAACAAACTGAGGGTTTTGGAGGAGAGGGGTTGGGGGGTTAGGTGAACCTGGTGGTGGGTATTAAGGAGGGCACATATTGCATGGAGCACTGGGTGTGGTACAGAAACAATGAATCTTGGAACACTGAAAAAAAAACTTGCATAAAAACAGACACATAGACCAGTGGAACAGAGTAGAGAGCCCAGATATGGATGCTCAACTCTACGGTCAAATAATCTTCGACAAAGCAGGAAAAAATATCCAGTATCTTCAATAAATGGTGCTGGGAAAATTGGAAACTATATGTAGAAGAATGAAACTCGATCATTCTCTTACACCATACACAAAGATAAACTTGAAATGGATAAAACACCTCAATGTGATACAGGAATCCATCAGAATCATAGAGGAGAACTTAGGCAGTAGCCTCTTCAATATCAGCCACAGCAACTTCTTTCAAGATATGTCTCCAAAGGCAAAGGAAACAAAAGCAAAAATGAATTTTTGGGACTTCATCAAGAACAAAAGTTTCTGCACAGCAAAGGAAACAGTCAACAAAACAAAGAGGCAACCCACAGAATGGGAGAAGATATTTGCAAATGAGAGTACAAACAAAATGCTGATATCCAGGATCTATAAAGAACTTCTCAAACTCAACACACACAAAACAGATAATCATGTCAAAAAATGGGCAGAAGACATGAACAGACACTTCTCAAATGAAGACATACAAATGGCTATCAGACACATGAAAAAATGTTCATCATCACTAGCCATCAGGGAGATTCAAATCAAAACCACATTGACATACCACCTTACACCAGTTAGAATGGCCAAAATTAACAAGACAGTAAACAATATGTGTTGGAAAGGATATGGAGAAAGGGGAACTCTCTTACACTGTTGGTGGGAATGCAAGTTGGTGCAGCCACTTTGGAGAACAATGTGGACATTCCTCAAGAAATTAAAAATAGAGCTTCCCTATGACCCTGAAATTGCATTATTGGGTATTTATCCCAAAGATACAGATATAGTGAAAAGAAGGGCCATCTGTACTCCAATGTTCATAGCAGCAATGGCCACGGTCGTCAAACTGTGGAAAGAACCAAGATGCCCTTCAATGGACAAATGGATAAGGAAGATGTGGTCCATGTACACTATGGAGTATTATGCCTCCATCAGAAAGGATGAATACTCAACTTTTGTATCAACATGGACGGGACTGGAAGAGATTATGCTGAGTGAAGTAAGTCAAGCAGAGAGAGTCAATTATCATATGGTTTCACTTATTTGTGGAGCATAAGAAATAACACGGAGGACATGGGGAGATGGAGAGGAGAAGGAAGTTGAGGGAAATTGGAGGGGGAGATGAACCATGAGAGACTATGGACTCTGAAAAACAATCTGAGGGTTTTGAAGGGGGGGGTGGGTGAGCCTGGTGGTGGGTATTATGGAAAGCACGTATTGCATGGAGCACTGGGTGTGGTGCATAAACAATAAATTCTGGTACACTGAATAGAAATTTAAAAAATAAATTAAAAAACACCTGCATTATATGCTACTTGCTTATTCCATTTGTTCTATCTCTAACATGGTTCTCAGGTTTCTTGCTAGCTATACTGGATATCTCTTACATGTTTTTCCATTATATTTGTTTTTCTTCTCATCAGCAATGTTATGTGTTTTGCACATACATTTTTCTAGTATGTGTTAAGAGTTGTGATGACAACTATTAGAGAGTGATCAGTTTCTCCAAAGATGTAAGCATATGGCTTTGTTCTTACATATAAGGAAAGAAGACCTTTAAAATATTTTAGTTGATTAAAACCATGATGCATTATGATAGTATGCTCATGGTACACTCTTTTTTAACTAAACAATACTGACATGATTTTTTCCTATGAGAGTTATTCAGGTTATTACAAAGTTAACTTTATAAAATTGTTCTGAGTTTATCAATTCTTTTTTCTGCTAGAAGTGATATTCTAAGCTGGCTGACATTTAAGAAAAAAAACTACAGTAGGTGCTTCATCATGCATTTGCTAAATCTCTTTGGTCTGGTTGGATGCAATTGTGAGAACAAAATTTAGCTTCAATTTCTCTGTTGCTAAGATATTCTACCCTTCTTGCCAATATTGTACCTTGCAAATTCCAATCTCCTTAGCCTTCCTAAACTCTTATCCCTTTCTTCAAATTGTTTAAAAAATTTTTTTTGACTCACTCCAGTTTTGGCAAGGTGGATTTCTGATATGGATCAAGGTCAAAATTATTATTGGGCTATTGTACTAAAGGTGTGGGGATTCCTTCATGAAGCTTAAAGGGGTTATAATTTTTTGTTTCTGCATGGTGTAGTCTGTTTGGTTACCACCCTCCTGCTGATCATGATAACTGGCTTAGCCTTTCTCCCCATTATTGCATTTTTCCTTGGGTTTATATTTTTTCCCCTCTTTTTGATACAGTGGCAAAATGCTAAGGGCCAAGATAAGAATGTGAGACCAGATGACAAGAGACCATTGGTTAAGACTTATCTAGTTGTACTGTCAAGGCACCAATGCATTTACATACCTCATCAGGGTTGGCTTTTTTATCGAAGACTTTGACTTCAACACCTTGTGGTCACAGAAATGTACTTTGTCAGGTGTGTCTCTTTTGTGAATCTTCTTCACAAACCAGTGCAGATGGTAACAGGTTGGTCAAAGTTTTGGCATTACAGAAATCTCTTTAGCTTAGCTTTTTCCACTGCACAGCTATGGGTAAATTTTGACATAGTTTGGCAGATTGCCATGAGTATGGGGAAGATCCACAAGTTCGAGAAGCAAAGTCCCTCAGAGATTTTAGAACTGCAGCATCAGAAGAAGCTTCTGATGTAAATACCATAACCTACAAGTGTTGTAATTTCTGTGTACAGTTGGTGAAATCTGAACTGATGAAAGTAATTAATTCTGAACTCTTGGTCAACATTCCATGTTGAAAAACAAGCTTGACATTGAAGAATATTTTGATTCCTGATTTTTGTTAGTGGAAAAGTAGTGCTAGTTAAATATCTTGGTGAGGGGGACAGAAAAGGCTCCTCTCAAAACTAGTAGCATTTTAAGATGTAAGTTTTGGACTTTGAAGTGATGGTACTATGATTGGTGGGTTGTACAGGATTTGCTAACCTAGAGTGTTCTGTTTCAGCTTTAGCTTCATTTTCCTTTAGATCAATGTGAGTGATATCACCTGCAAACATCTAGGACCAATGAGGCAGTCAAAGAAAGAATAATTTTCTAATTTCCCCCCTCCTCCATGGGCTAGCAAGTTAACTCTGATTTCTTTCTTTCCTTTTTTCTTTTTTTAAGATTTTAATTTATTTTTGAGAGAGAGAGATAGAGAGAGAGTGAATGCACACACAGAGGGGGAAGGACAAGCAGACTCCCCGCTGAGTGAGAAGTTGGACACAGGGCTCAATTCCATGACCCTGAGATGGTGACCTGAGCTGAAGGCAGACAACTGACTGAGCCACCCAAGCACCCAGCTCTGATTTATTTCTTAGATATCTCTGATTTCTGTAATTGCGTATGAATAGAGACAATGAGAAGAAATCTAGCCAAGTTGTGATGATCTGAATGGCTTGACTATGTGATATCAATGGATTCCAGTTCTGATCAAGGCTTCTTTGGTGGACATTTAAGAAGACTTACTCATAGTTGTCATTTCAGGGACTCAGAATGTAGGCCATTTACTTATGGATAGTGAAGCTGATTGGTAAACAGATAAAGACTTGAGACATTTTATCCAGCATGTTTATACTATTTAGAGTGGAGGCAGAAGACAAACTTGACAGAAGTAAACCTAGAGTTCAAAATTAAAAGAGGTTCTATGGGAAAAGGAAAAGGAAAGGGGAGAGAGGTACCCAGATTGAACACCCAGTATTTGCACAGTACAAAAAGCAAGTTATAATGTTTCTTTAAACCAACTAAAGACATGAGGGAAACACTGGACTATCAGAAGAAAGGCTCAACCTTGCTGTTGTAGGAACAGGAGGCTCCTTAAAGTTGTTATGTCCCTGAGTGAAGTGGTGTACTCACAAACAGAGTTGAATTGTTGAGGAAAGGTGCATCTTTGAGAGGGAGCATGATACAAGGACAATTTGGTTTTCATGGCCCATAACGGAAGAAGCTTGAGAGGGACAGTGTGGAGCCTTCTGGGCTATTAACTCTTTTTTTGGAATGGTATCTTTTAAAACTGGAGATAATCTTCTCCTAAGAGCTTAACACTAGTTTCCTGAATAGAATCCACTGTTAGCTGAATATGCAAGTGGTTGAAATGCAATAGTAAAAGTGTAACTGCAAAAAGAGGAAAGGTATAAAAAACATCTGGAGTGGTAATTAAGTACTGAGAAAGAAATTTGGGAAATGAGTAAGGTTTGGTGGTAAATTCTGACTGGAAAAGAAAGCTAGTACATTTCAGACGTCAATTTCTAAAAGACGTCAATGAGATTGTTTTCTCAGGCAGGCAAATGTAATATTAGAGTGACACCGTTTACCCCTTGATAGGAGATTTAAGTCCAAAGTCATTTGACTGTGTATGGGAGACTATGGAAAACTAAGATTTACTGAGAAACTGGCAAAAGCAAAACGATAGTCTTTTTCTTTTGTCCTCCTATTTTCTTTGGAATCGTTTCTCTCTGATAACAGAGCCTCTCTACCCTTGTGTAGAGTTGACTGGGTACTATACTTCAACATCAGTTTGGTAATAACACTGAATGAGCACTACTACTCCTCCATCCCCTCCCTGTGCAGACACTGCTCCCTATGGACAGCCTCTCCTGATGGTGGATGTTAGGAGGGGGAGCCCCCTCACTCTGAGCAGTGCCTTCATCATGGGAATTGGGCTACCTAGTTCTGCTCACCTGCTTTCAAAATTTCATTGGCTTTTGCTTTTTACATGAGCATCTCAAGGACTCCATGATCACCAGAAGATACTCCTGACATAGAACATTCCTCAAAGTCCGTATTTTACGATTCTGATTATTTAGTGTCTAAATTGTTGGAGAAGGAGATGTGTGAACAGTACTATAAACTAGAGCAAAGTTCTGATGATGTTAACTTTGGGGACTATTATTACTTGAGCTGATATTATGATGTTCGCCTTAATACTCCCAGGATGTCACAAACTAAATAAAAATTACAAGTCCAAAAGCCAGAGTGGTTTGCTATGTTATGCCAGCAATTACTAGAAATAGTAAATTTCTATTTACTATGAGGAATGGTAGAACTGGTTAAAGCATTTCCAAAAACATTGTGAGAAAGTGTTAAAATATATGTTGTAACATACACTATATGCTACGGGTACACAGTGGTCTAGAACTTGGTCTGCACTTTGGAACCCTAGTATCTCATGAATATAATACATTTGGCTGAGGTCTCTTTGCTGGTGATACCAAGACAGTTGGTGCTACAGTAGACTCAGTCTTCCTGCAGGGTTCACTGGAAAGGACATGAGGTGCATAGTTGCTGGCTTTGTCTTGGTGTGGGCTCTTCTGTCAAGGACAACTGGCATCCAGCAAAGCTGCCTGGACAGAAACAGCAACATCCTGGGAGAAAACTTTTGACATTCAGTGTCAAAGAAGGAATTGCAAGTGACTACACAGCATGGAGAAATAGTTGCCTCAGTCAGAGGGAGTTTAGGAAAGATGTCTCCAGTGATGAGCTACTTGGACAAGTCTATAAAAATGTCCCTTCAGGAAGAGAGCCCTACATTTCTTCCAGACCCAGTGTGGGAAGCCAGCTTAAAGTAGTACCATTTCATGTAAGCGGTTTCTCATCCATTTTCCATAGTTGGCTCTTGTTCATCTTGGATCTAGCCCCCCACCTCCAAGCCCCCATGCTCACCCCTTCTCACTGTCAGAAGGGAGAAGAAAGTAGCTAGGAAACAGGGAAGGAGGCAAAAGGAAGAGACAGGCGAGTGGGAGGAATAAAGAAGAATCCATCTGTGCTCACCTCCCTCCCACACCTTAGGCTTTGCCAGAAGCTAGGCTAAACCAAGGGAAGGGAGAGGTTTTGGTGGTTAATCAAAGGAATTCTGTTTGATTTTTTGTACTGGAAGTTTTATTTTTGACATCAGTCAGTTGGCAGTTTCCAGTGTATACTGAACTGTGTATTACCTAAGAGTGAACAGAAAAGGCGTTGGACATCCTATTGATCAGGAGCAAGGGTTATCCCCACTAAAGACATGTTAGAGTGTGACAGGAAGCCAAAATAAGGTTCTGTTTTAGATAGGACAGGAGTTCTGCTCGCTCAGCAAACCAGGAACAGTATGAGGAAGAAGAAAGCTGTGGGACTGAGGAGCTGGGGTGCAGAGGGCAGTGAGAGGAATGAAACATTAGAAGCGGTGCTTTTGTTTGCTGGGATCTTTTAGGGTTGCTTTTGTCCTCCCATCCCTCCCATTTGATTTGTGTGATCTGTCATGCGTAGAAGATCTTCACTGTCCTGGGAAAGCCTGAGAGAGTTTTTTCTCATCTTGAGTCCTGATTTGTTCCTGAAAAGGTAAATGTTCAGGTGTAACTTCTGGTAAAGAGAGTCATTTGGTTTTTGTTATGCCAGAGAAAAGACAAGGTGCAGCCTAGCTCACTAAGGTCCATCTTTGGGGCCTGGATAACTTTTAAACTTTTAAAAATTTAATAAAACTGTGTTCATGACCGTGGAATGTCCCTTCTAAAAGATGTGGCATTAAATGACCCGATGGAAATACCGAGTGCTGTAGAATATAGGTCCCAAATTTATTTGTAGTTCAGAGATGACTAATAGTTTTTTTGTTTTGTTTTGTCTTGTTTGTTTGTTTGTTTGTTTGTTTAAGACTGAAAAAACCTATTAGAAAAATCTGGAATACTCACTCCTGTGCTATTGGCTTTTTCTTCATTTTTTGCATCATGTACCTGACTTTTTACTCAGAATAGTGACTGAACTATCAGACAAACCATGGATTCTTCCACTTAGCAGTTCAGGAAAGTATCTGATCATGAAAAGGTCAAATTTTAAGTGTGCCAACAACATACTTTTTTCTCCTTTCTTTGCTTCTGGATGCGTGGTCTCATTGATTTAGCTGCTTTTCATTCACCCACCAGATGAAGTTTGCCTCATTTCTGTGTTTCAGGTGATCTTCTCTTTTAAATGTAGTTCAAGGTCATTGTCCCAGCAATTTGACTCAGCAGGATTTCATTTTTCATTCTTAATTTTCTCAAAACAGAAATAAGGTCAAACTTGTTTTGAGCTTTGAATGAATTCTGAAAGGAAGCAGCATTTAAGAGTGAAATCCAATTAGCTTTTTTAATGATGTGAATTAGGGTCATCTACATATTTGGTGGTTTAAGATTATCTATCTCTGCATTCTTCTGGTCTGTCTTTGAAATATCTTTTCCATAATTTTGGAAGTACTACAGTATAATGTGTACCGTATGGATAAGGTGTGTAAAAACATGGACTTCGGGTGATAGATGTCATTTTGAAACCAGACTCTATCTTACAGAGATATGCCTTGAGCAAAGGTTATAATCTACCTGTGCCTCAATTTCCTCCCTTTAAAATGGAAACAAACAAACAAACAAACCCTTTCATTTAGTTAGTGTAGGGAAGGAAAAATTCTTCCTCTACCCTTGAAGGTATTCCAACTGGATTAAGAATTAAATTTACATGAGATGATAAATAGGAGAAAACAACAACAACAACAACAAAGTTTTATGTGGCCTGGAGGTCCACTAATGAAATTGAGACCTAAAGAAACAACCATGGGGTGCCTGGATGGCACAGTCGGTTAAGCCCCTCACTCTTGGTTTCGACTCTGGTCCTGAGCCCAGGTCATGAGATTGAACCCCATGCTGGGCTCTGGATTTGGCCCAGAGGCTACTTGGGATTCTCTCTGTCCCTTCAGCCCATGCTCTCTTTCCCTCTCTCTCCCTCTCAAATAAATAAATAAATCTTAAGGGACACCTGGGTGGCTCAGTTGGTTAAGTGGCTGCCTTCGGCTCAGGTCACGATCCCAGCGTCCTGGGATCGAGTCCCACATCGGGCTCCTTGCTCAGCGGGGAGCCTGCTTCTCCCTCTGCCTCTGCCTGCCACTCTGTCTGCCTGTGCTCATGCTCTCTCTCTCTCTCTAACAAATAAATAAATAAAATCTTTAAAAAAAATAAATCTTAAAAAATAAATGGTCAAGGTAGGCAGTTTTATGCTTTTTAGACAAAGGGACAATAAATCTGTGAGAAATTGACAAGACAAAACTTTGGGAGCTTCCATCAGTAAGGTATGGTCAACAGAATTTGAACCAGGGTAGTAAATTAGAAAAAAGTAACAAGGATTGTTTATATAGCCTTCTTCACCCTGAATTTTCTATATCTGGTGATAAGAATGTCTCTGCCTCCTGATCCAGGGAGGGTACCTTTCACATGCGAGACCAATTTCTTGCTTTCAGGGGGACAGAAGAGATTGTCAGTGTTCTTGCACAGGCTATCTCTTGAGTAACTTTTAGTTAAAATTACCAGTATGCCAAAGTGGTGCATTTGGGGGCAGCCTACTCTTGGCCCCTACATTAGGATTAAGTAAGAAGCTTATGTGAAAACCCAGTAAAGTTCTTACTCTGTAAGTAATACCCAGTCCATGTTAGTTAATATTGTTAATGTTCTAAAGGTCTTTTTTATGTGTTAAATGAATTAAATTTCTTAGGATCTCAGAAATTCAGAGGTGACCAACCAATGCCATGAGTAGTAAGCTTTATTCTAAGCATGACATGAATACAAAAACTAATAAATTGTTGGAAATTTCCTATACAAGAAAAAGAAGTAGTCACTGGCATCTTTTTAGATTTCCACATATGTTGGTGGCGCCATCTGCTGGTTGGAGAAACCCTTTGGGACCGCCTTGAGAAGCAAGAAATGCAATTTAGTCTTCTTTCTGTATTTTTTTCAGCAAAGGAAGCCAATCTGTCATTTTCTTCACTTGGGAAATTTAATTTTATTGAAGAGCTTGGTGACATGTAACATTCTTTTCAAGTATCTGTCACTGTCTTTAAGGAAATGATTCCCTAATGATGTTACCGTTACCTTCTTAATCCATTTAGTGACTGACTCTTATTATCCCGGGATTAAACAGAAACAGAATTTGCTACCCAGAAATAATATTTTTTGGCATAAGGATTATTCTAGGCTGGTTATTTTTAAGAAACAGCAGACAAAGGAGAAGATTTGAAAACTAGATGTTAGCCTTGGTAAGAGACATTTACATATATATTAGAGAAATCTCCGTTTGTAAGCATGTCTGCTTCTCTGTAGCAGGAAGACAAGGAAGACAAAATGTCTAGGGGCTCTTATCAATGGAAAAGGCAAGAACTTAAATCTCTAGTTTACTGTGTTTTTCCTGGTAAACTTCTGTAACTGGGCTTCCCCCTCACCCCTTCCTCAGTATCTTTGTTTTTGTTTTTAGCTGAAGAAAGGATGTATACATGTCATTAAGCTTCTGGTTTTTTCCTGTTAATCTGTCTTTAGCAGCAGGGGTTGCGGGGTGGGCTTTCAGCCAAGAACTGAGAAGGATACAGGGAAAATTATTTTTCCTTCCCTTATTGAATCAGTTTCTTTCTTTCTTTCTTTCTTTCTTTTTTTTTGACGTGTCTTGATCTCCTATGAAAATGGCGAACTAAAAGGTCTGCATGAACCTAAATTTCATACAGCTTTCCTTGCTCACTCAGAGGCTCATCCAGGATCGGATGAATGTGGACTCATGCCACTGACTTCCGTTAGACTCCTTTTGACAAAATGAGCTCTATGTTCACAACCAAACAGGCTGATGACAGAGGCCAGCGTGAAAGGAGTGTTGGACTGGACTCTGAGAAATCATGCAGAGACATTGGTATGAAACAGCCTGTGCTGGACCCTCGAGGGCAAAGGGATATCCTGAGTCTCGGGATCACATGGGGCAGCGGCAGGATTTGGAGCGTCTTCCAGTATAGCCACAAATTGAAGTGAGTATCTACAGAATGTGGCAAATAGATGAACATGCCACATGAAATAGTTTTCTAATCTTGTTTTGGGGTAGATCTGTAGCTGGGACACAGGCATGCGAGAGCACCTGACTCCGGGGGGTCTGAGACAAACCAGGTTCAGACACTTAGCACCGACAAAATCCATAGGCAGAGAGAGCAGTGTGGTGAAACCAGAAAGGAATTGATTTTGGTGAAGCCAACACCAGGCAGACCGCAGACTAACATCTCAGATTGTCTCTAAGGTGCTGAAAATTCTTGTAGGTTTATATGGGAGAGTTGAGAGGAAATGGTTGGTGGACACGTGCAGGTGGGCAGTGAAGATCAAATTGATCATTGTCTTGGGGTCAGTGATGCTGGGTCTTGCTGGCTTAGGGCAGTCTTTGTTGCTTGAGGGAGTATTTTCAGTTCCTGTCAGGGGATGCTTCTCCTGAAGGGTCTTTTGCCTGAGTTAAGGGATCAGCCAGAAAGAAGAACTTAATCAATTAGAAAGTTTGAGGTCAAAATGGAGGTAGTTGAAGTTCTCTTTCAAATTCATATAACATCATTTTAACCATTTTAAAATGTACGCTTCTGTAGTTTTTAGTACATTCACAATGTGGTCAACCATCCCCACTGTTTAGTTCCAGAGCATTTTCGTCACATCTGTCGAAGAGTTGTTCTCATCCCTCCACAACCCCTGGCAGTCACTAATCGTTCTGTCTGTATGGAGGTGACTACTGTGGATATTTCATACAAATGGAATCATAACATCTGGCCTTTCATGTCTGACACATTTCACTTAGCATAGTGTTTTCTTGTTCTTCCATAGTATGGCATGTATCATTCCTTTTTATAGATGAATATCCATAAATGGATTTATTGTATGGATTTATCAAAATTTGTTTATCCATTCCTCAGAATTTTTATTTTCTCTACCTTTTGGCTACTGTGAATAATGCTACCTATTATTTAGATTACTTAATATATACACCCAGGAGTGGAACTGCTAAGTCCAAGGGTAATACTTTTTAACACACTGAGGAACTGCTGTACTGGTTTCTGCAGTGATAGCACCATTTTATATTCCACTAGCAATGGACGAGGGTTTCATTTTAACATTTCCCCAATACATTTTTGAATATAGCTGTCCTAATGCGGGTGAGGTGGTATATCATTGGAGTTTTGGTTTACGTTTCTCCAATGACTAATGACATTGAACATTTTTTAAAGATGTTTGTTGGCCCTATGTGTATCTCTCTTGGAGAAATGTCAAGTCCTTTGCCCTTAATGATCTTTTAGAAGGGTGAGACTCAGGGAGAGAGAATCATAATTAGGCTCTTGCAAATTTCAAAGGAACCTCCTCAGGACACCCCAGGTAGGTTGTGGTTATTGTAAGGCTACAGGAGGAAATGAGCATGAGAACCAAGCTCAGGGGCAATCTGGGTCTTGGGAAGAACTGAATGCAGGTTACCACTGGTTCTCCATTCAGTATCTCCCACATTCTACACAGGTGGGGCCATTTTGGAAGTGTGCCAACTTGGTCTGCAGAATTGGGTGTCTATTGCTCTCTCTTTATTTGCTTTGTCCCCGTTTCCCTGGCTTTTCTATCTTCCTTTTCTCTCTGTTTTTACACTCCTGTGGTTTTTCTTTTCTCGTACTATTATAGCCTTCTTGGGGTCTTCCACTCAAAGCTTCTTGGGAGAGGATCTTATGCCTTTGGTTGGTTGCATTCCATAAAGGGGCATTCACCAGACAAACTACTCACATCAGGCTTCCTCTTAGCTTGGCCCTCATTTGTATAATTATGGGTGTCCCATCAGAGCTAGCCAGGCCAAGGGACAGCTTAAAATGAAGGAACTCACTAAATGTTGTTCAAAAGATCCCTGAGGGTGAGGCAAACATAGAGAGTTGTTTCATGAGCTGTTTACTATAATATTTCAGAATTTTCACATATTTACAAGTGGATCTGTTTTAGTTTTCTTGTTGCTTTGTAACAAATTGCCATACAATTAGTGACTTAAATGGCTTAAAACAGCACAGATTTCTTGTCTTACTGTTCTGGAGGCCAGAAGTCTAACATGAGTCTTAAAGTTAAAATCAGGGTTTTGGAAGGGCTGATTCCTTCTGTAGGCTCCAGGGTAGAATTTGTTCTTTAGCTCTTCCAACTTCTAGAGGTTTCATATTCCTTGGCTTGTGGCTACATCACTCCAATCTCTGCTTCCATTGTCACCATGCTTTTCCGTTACCTGAGATTTCTGTGTTCCTCTTATTAGGACCCTGTGATAGCAATGTCCTCACCTGAATAGCCCAAGACATCTTTTCACGAGATCGTTGACTTTATCGTATCTGCAGCTTCCCTCTTGGCCCATAAGGTAACATAGACACGTCCTGGGAATCGGGTGGTAGACATCTTTTGAGGGAGTTACATTCAGTCTACATGGATTCTTAGTGAAGAAAAAGTAGACAGCTCAGACCAAGGGGGCGGTGTTTGGTCTTTAAAACATGAAGTGGAACAATTCAGAAAAGTGAATGTAACTCAGAGTTTCTGGTGTTTTCTTAGTGATTTCTTTGCCAGACCATGGTTTGCAAACAATGTCATTACCATAATGTTAACATTTTGGAAATGAGCCATGAAAGGTCAAACACAGAGTATTGCTTGGCACAATTAATGAAGTGGATTACTTACAGGAATTAAGCAGTTCTAAAAGTAATTAGGCCACCCCAGGGGTTCTTTATAGCTTGTGGATTCATTAATATTTAGCAAATGATCCTGTAGGAGGCACAGAGTCTTACTCTAGGTGAGCATGCAAATGGAAGACCCCCTTGTGTTTCTGAATGAGCCAAGTAGTCCTGGATCTCAGAAGTTACCTTTCTGCTAAGGGATAGTTTCTCAAGCAAATCATTTCCCACATGACTGGATTGTTTTCGTCAGATAGGGCAAGACTCATACCATGAAGGGATGGGGTCAAATTATACAAGTAGTATAGCGATCTACAAACATTCAACTAGTTAGACCTTTTCTAGAGCCAGCCTATCTTGGAGAAATGTTATCTGTACAGGGGAGATTAAATCACCTTGTTTTTGTTTTTGTTTTTGTTTTTTTTGTTTAAAACATTTGCCAAGGAGTAGGCAGGATATGTGTTTTATCTGAAATCGCTTTTAAGTTTAAAAGGTTTCTTTAGTGAAAAACTAATTTTTGTTTGTGCTTATGTATCACCTCATCTTGACTCCCCAGAACCACAGGGCTTCTAGTCCAATGCAAATGTTTTTTTAACCCCCTACACACATCCATTTCTTTCAGGATGCTCACATTTGTCCTCTCCACACTTTAACCCGCCTAACCCTAAACCGTGCGTGCAGAGCTTTGCTTTCTCTCTGCTCCAGGAGGGGACATAGTGGGGGCCTTGGTTTGGTCTCTAATTCCCTGTCGATTGTGAGCAAATGGGAATTGGTGTCCTCAGCCTGCTAGCTATCTGAGTATGGCTTGTTGTGCAGTCAGTGTTTCTTCTCCTGCTTCTTCTGCAAAGATCCATTTCTTGGATACAACTCGCCGTCTGAGATACCTTCATTTGACTGAGATCCTTCATTTGACTGTCTTGGGCAGTTTTTCACAAAATACAGTATGGTAGTGTAGGTCTGTCCCCCGAGCTGAGTTCAAATTTCCATTCCCAGTTAATAAGTCTTTCTGTATGGGAAATGTGGGTTCTCATACACCCAACCTAGGCATGGGAGCTCAGCTTCAATTACATTGCTCTCCCTCATGCCAGTGTAGTTTTATATGATGTGATGGCAGTATAAGGGAAGTTGCCGAAGTTTCTACTGGAAACAGGCCTAGAAGGATGCCTCCAGTGCCTGGCCTTCTGGACAACTACATAAAATCCACTGTTACCATAGTTCGGGACCCAATCTTTAGCTTTGAAGTGTCCAAAATTTGACATCATTCTTGGAGCTGACCTCAAAGAGACTGACCCATAAAAAAAACTCATGAAAGATGAGTAGGTAAAACCAGAATGCTCATGTATTACTTCACCATAGAAAAAAAAATATTTCCAATCAGGCAGGTTGAGGGAATGGCCAGACTTTGGAATCAGACCAGTGGTGCCTCTGAGTGCATTAACTTGGCGAGGCCTCAGTTTAGTGAAATGGGAATGAGTGTAGTAGGTGAGTAATGAGGTCATGCCTGGAATGATTGCGAGAAGGCATGCCAAGTGTTTGTTGTCATAACTGGGGTCATGGTTACCCTGCTCGCTGCTCACACCATTTTACAAGGGAGGATATAGAGGTTGAGAGTATTGGTTAACTCCCAAATGGCAGAATCAAGCTGGACCCAGGTTTGCCGACCCTGTTTCTAGAAGTCCTGCTTCCCAGCCCTGAGCCTCAGTCTTTTATTGGTGCAAAGCGGCCCATCCTTCATTACCCGCCTCTGCGTCCCGCGAAGTGCAAGGCTACCCTGACTTCCTCCAAACCTGACGATTCCCCAGTCTGGAAGACATGGGTCTGAAATTTCCATCTCTTTTGAATCCTTGTACTACCAAATATAAAAGGTTCAAGTAAGTTGCCTTTTTATAGACCAAGTGTTTTTCTCAGGTCAGTATTCGAGGAAAAAACAACAACAAGAAACAAACCGGTATAAAGTGCTAGAAGTCTAAAGTCACGGATGTGGTTTCAGCCCTCCTTACTTCCCCTTGCTTTATTTCCTCCCAACTCCTTGCCCCTCACAGATATTTTTCTTGGAAGTATGACTTCTTGTGACTTTAAAGCCTTTTTTTGCACGGTCTCCTGGTTACGTAGAAATAAAAGCTGTCGTGTAGACGATCTCCTTTCCTGGACCCATTCTTTTCTTGGGAAAAACTTCATCGGATTATGTTTATGTGTATCTTCGGGGTCTTTGAGAACCCTCAGCTTCCACTCCTGCAGTCGATGATGCTGGAATGTACAAGAGGCCAGGAGCAAAGGGCAGGAAGGAAGCCGTGTGCATAGACACAAGATCAGGTTCCATCCTCCTCTCTAGCTCTGCCTGACCTTGAGCCAATCACTCCCCCCCAAGCCCCCAAAATACTCCCCCACCCCCGCCAACCCACCTGCCTTTCATGCCAGGTCTTTAACTTGTTGAAGTGACTACTATCTGCTTTTCCCATCTTGAAGCATTCCTGGGAGAAAAAATGAAACACTCCAGTGTTTTGAAAAGTCTGATATCGTGGCAAATAGAGTGTAGCAAGCCCGGTGTGGTTCTAGACCGCAGCTTTCAGCCCCTCTCAAATCATTTCTGGTCTCAGAGAGAATCACGGTCTCCTGAACTCTAACTGGAGTGATGCGTCACTCTTCTTGTGAGGCTCAAAGGAAGGGGACGGAAAGACCTGGAAGCGTTCTGTAAACTGCAAAATACCACATGAAGGCCCACATGGCCTTGGAGAAGTCTGCCACTTCCTTGCTGTGTGCTCAGGCACATCGGGTACCTTCAGGCCTCTACTTTCTGGTTGGTGCTTGATGGAACTTTTAATCACTGTTTGTAGAGAAATGGTTAATATTCCTCTGTGTGTGTGTTTCTTAACAGCAGTATTTCAGACTCTTAAATACTGTGCAGGTGTGTTATGACATGTTTTCTTCAACCATCATTACATTTGTTTTTAATCGCTTCATGAAATCTTAATCTTCTGTTTATTGCTTGCAGAAACAATTTCCAGACAAATTTTTTTTTACCTCAAGAAAAAAAAAATTTTTGTCAAAATGGAAGTGAAGCTTGAATTGAATGGGCAAGGTTGAGCGTGAGGCTCCAAGAGGCAGGCTCTGAGGGACTGCTCTCTGTCAACGCTCTCTTCCTAACACCACCTGACATGTCCTCCCTCCTCTCCACAGGACGCACTTTGCATCTCTTACCAGAGAAGTAGGATGGTATTGTATTGTCCTTTGGGTCTCATCTTTAGGACAGAGGCTGTGCTTTCTATTGTTTCCAAACCTAGATTCTTTCATAGTTAAAAAAAAAAAATCAGACAAGGTGCCAATGTGAAAAATCAGGGAATTTTGTGTTCATACATCTATGAGATAGGAAATGCTATAATGTGAAACCAAGACTCTGGCAGTTCATTTTGTTCTTGTTCCTAGGTTAAAGTCGTTCAGTGAACTGGGGGTCATGCCCCAGGAACAGACAGGAATATGTTTCTGCAGCTGTGTGTAAGGGCCACATCAATAAAAAGGGGAGATGTCCCTAAGCTCAGGGCTCATTTCTAGTCCCCTTTTGCCATTGTAACTATTCGTAATAATGCATGAGTGCATCACGTACCTCTCTTTAGTGCCACATTTGAAACCTCCAATTGCATCAGCAGTTTTTGTCCTTAGGTTAAATCTTGGAGAATTCTAACAAATGGATGGTCTGGTTAATTGACTTCTTTTCTCAAAAAGGATGCTTAAAAACCAGCACTCTCCGTGTAAAGAGTAGTTAGGTGTTTGCATGGAACTTTGCAGGAGAGTGACCTCTTAGGAGACTTGTAGGATCTGCACAGACCACTTGGTGGTGCTCATGAACAGGGCAACTCTCTCTCCAGGAAAACAAAACGAAATAAAACAAAACAAAAAAGACCCACCTCTTCACAGCTGTGACATTTTAGTTCTGCTTTGGTGAACAGAAAGTGGTTCAATTCCAAATGTGATCCTGAATTCAAAACCGCAGTGTACTATAAAACATGAGCATTCCTGTGAAAACAGAATGAGGTGGAGGGCATTTGCACAGTTCCAGAACAATCTTTGGTCAACACCCTCTTCTCACAGAATTGTCAATGTAATGTGTGGCCGAAAGGTGTTGTAGGATGTCTTGTCCCAGTAAACCATAACTAGCATTCTACTGACCTTCAGTAGTGAGAGAAATGGTAAAAAAACTAAAGAATGAAGCTCGTAAGGAACAAGGAACATATTCCTTTCCTCACACAGTAGATTTAGGGACGGCAAGGACAGAATATTCCTCTTGTCTGATGTCTGCTTAAAAAAACAAGATGAACACAACCAGGACCGTTTTTCTAAAAAGAGTTTTGATTTATTTATGAGTAGATCTTGGACACCAGGATTCATATATTATGCACGCATCTGTACATTCCCACTGAGGCTGTTTGCCTCTGCCTTACTTGCTTTTATGCTGTGTAAAGAAATTGTGAGCCTTAACACAACCTGCCACCCATTTTGTGTCAAATATCCATGAAACTCAATTTTCTTCCTCACACAAAAGCAAAGTGATATTCTTTTAAAGCAAACCCAGATAAATCCTGAATAAATGGCTTCCCAATGATGTATAATAAGGACCAAACTCCCTATTAGGCCAACAGGACGCGGTTTCTGCCTGGTTCTCCTGCGTCCTCTCTCAGGAAGCTTCTCTTCATTCTTTGGCCTCCAGATTCACCAGTCTTCCTCCAGGGTCCCCCAGTTTGTGCAGCCCCTCCTGGGTGTGGGACATAGGCCTGTGCTGCGCGTCCCTCTTTCTGGAGCGCCTGGCCCCGCTTCTCCCTTGAGGTGGCTCAGCTACATCTTTCAGTTTTGAGCTGCAATGTCTCCTTGGAGACCTTCTCTTTCCACTTAAACTTAAGCAGTTTCCCTGTTATTTTCAGACTTTTATTATTTTTACTATTAACATTTGTCTGGTTACCACAGCTTGTAATTACATTTGTTGGTGTTTACTTCTTTTTAGAAGGGTTTTGATCTCCGTCTACCTGAGTTCAAATTGGTCTCTACCTTGAGGAATCGTGGACCCTGACCAAACTTGTGACTTCTCTATAACTCAGTTTTCCCATCTGCAAAGTGAGCATAAAATTTACCTCATAAGGTTGTCAGGAAATGTTGAGGACACCAGCTGGCCTACAACAAGGCTTTGGTTTTGTGTCAAGCATTATTCATGCTGTCATAACCATTATCTCTGGGTGGTAGAACATTCTTCCCCTGCTAACTGTGTCTTCCCTCTTTACCTGCCTTCCCTCCTACTCCAGAACTCTGTCTCCTGTCTCTCTGCCCTGCTTCATTTATCTCCTTAGCCTTCTAAAACTTTGTCTGTATTTGCCTTTTTCTTGATGCTATCTCTTAATCATTGTTATTTTTAAATTTTTGATCATTATAATTTTAATTTTATAAAAATTTATAATTTTTAGAGTTCCATGAAAGAAAGGAGTTCATTCTGTTCACTGCTCAATGTCAAATGTCCATGTGAGGCAAGTATCAGGCTCTCGGTGAAGTTCTGTTGCACAAGTGAATAACTGGGAAATCATTTACCATCATTGTCTGTCTCCCTCTTGGAAACGTAAACACAGTTTCTGTCTGCCTTGCTGACATGTACGTACGTGGCAGGAATCATTTCCTAGCGAAATAGGCTCTGTCACAATATTTGTTAGTGGAATGAGTTTTAACATGTGAAAACTTGATTTTGAGGCTTGGCTAAAGTCACAGACATGGGGTATCTTAGCAATAAACACATCCGTGATTACGATTACCACCCTTTAATTTAGTAGCAGTACTAGTGATGTTGTGTGGTCAAATCAGTTTTATAAAGAACTGTAGCTATTTAAAAATCTTATCACCTAAATATTCTTTTCTTACATACCCTTTCAGTCACGTTTGAATACTCAAAGAGGCATTCCCCGTCTTTTTTTTACACACGTTGGATGAGGGAAAGCCACTCTACACGCAGTACTTACCATATGACCGATCATGTTCGATTTACCAAGAACTTGGTGCTACGTACATATCTATGTCCTTATTTTTTTCCTTAGTTTTTAAATCTCTCCACTGGATTCAGTCTGAAGGTCAGTTACTGGATATCCACTGAACATCAAGCATTTTTGTATTAAAGATGTCTTTCCAAGTAAAATGTAGTGTTCTCCATTCATATTTTAAAGGATACCACCAACAGCAATGACACTCTTTTCCCTTCCATATCATATATAAAGGCCGAAAGTCCAGAAATAGAAAGCACGTTCTTGTCCCCCTAATCTCCAAGTTTCTTGTGGGATTTCAGACAGCTGTCTAAAGAGAGTTAAATATGTACAGCATTACACTTAAGGGGCTAAAGATTTGGCAGAGGAAGTTGGTGCTTCACGGCTCAGAAAAGGATACAGTCCACCAGGTCCGTGGGCCATAGGTGCCAACCTCATGTAGAAATGGCAGCATCTGGTTCCACAAGTCCCAAAACTACTTTTACAAATTAGATCTTATTACTTTCCTAATCCATGCTTGAAATTCCTTAAAGAATTATTAATGCTTTGAGTAACTTGGCCATGTACAGCATTTTGATTGTCCAGGCTAGTCTGAGATCTTACTCATAAATTCCTTATCTACTTTTCTGAATCTCTGTCCCAGCGAGGGTTTTGTCTTCGATTGTCAGTAGGTCAGACCCAGCTGATGATGTCACAGAAACATCCTGCCAGTGACTTCTTATTCCCCAGCTCTCTCTCACCCTGTTTCCAAGCCCTCTGTTGCCCTACATAGGGGTTTACTCCTACCTTCCTAATTAGAAGTGTTTTATTTCAAGTCCCATCCTTTCCTTTTTCCAAAAAGACTCGATCTAATAAACATAACTCATTTTACCCTTACTAGGAATAAATATCATGAGAAAATGATCCCATCACTGATTTTCCCACTAACCTCTGTCAGTTAAGAGAGACTACATTGACCCCTTGTGAAAGTGATGGATGAGGAAGAGAGACAAAGGTTCTCGGAGTTTATTTTTCTTTTCCCAAAAATACTTTCAATTCATTTAGGAATCTCAATATTTAATGATCATTGCTTTCTGATTTTAACATTACGTGCAAAATGCTTTATGCTAGTCATGCACAGGCTAAAGAATTTTTAAAAATCCTATACAGTGATAGGCCAGGAGAAAAATATCTTTTATATAACATTAAAATATTTTATAATATTTTCTGTAATGTGTATATTTAAAATTAATACTTAAAAAGTCTTAGGCATAGGTTGAGATGGCAAATGCATTAATTTTTTTTAGATGAGATTACTTTTTTTAACATCAGTAATGATAGGTGTTTCTGAGTTTATAAATTGGTTATGATTAGAAATGCTTGGAACAAAAATGAAGAATACAGCTTCTTTTTAAATATAAGTATTACCATTCAATGTAGAGTGCTTTGAACAGTTTGGGCAGGCTTGGTTTTAAGAAAAGCTTTGCCTTTCTCCTGGTATCCTTTGCAACTGCTTAATTCCTAATAGTGGGAGGGTATTTCCTTTGGTTTGTTACCACAGCTTGGTGAATACCTGAAGGCAAGAGTTCCACCACTGTCACTAGTTTGGGAAGACTCTCCACGGGGCGCAATTACTGAGATTGATAGGAAAAGGTAGTAGTGTGGCATCTGTTTTGAGTTAATTTTCACTTAACATAACTTTTTATCTTTCTGCCAATAGTCCTATATTTCCCTGATTTATTTTAGAAGCAGGAGCTAAAAATAAAGAATCCATTACTTCTTGTCTTGGGAGGAATGTGGCTTGTATTTCTCAGAAACGACAGGGTGGGTTGGTTTCTCTTTAAGCAAAAGTGAAAAAAGAACAGAGATGTGGCTTCTACCTTAGAAGAACAACGAAAACAACTATAAGTAGAATCCTCAGTGGATTAGGATATTGTAAAATCATATTAATAATACTTGAAAAAAAAACCAATACCCTAAAACTTAGGACAGTGAGACCACCGGAGAAATAACTCCTCAGTATCAGGAACCATGGGGCTTTTCATTTCTTCCTTTCTGTCGCCATGTTGTTTTTCTCTTGATTCCAACTTTGAGGACCACCGTGATGAACCTGGAATAAGTACCCCAACTGCACGGTTAGAGAATGCCTTACATGTGTTTGCCAACAATAAAATGGAACAACAAAGAAGACCTCGAATCTTTTACTTAAGGACTCTTTCTTATAGATAAAAACATTGTCAAGGGGTGCCTGGGTGGCTCAGTGGGTTAAGCCTCTGCCTTCAGCTCAGGTCATGATCCCAGGGTCCTGGGATTGAGCCCCATGGCGGACTCTCTGCTCAGCAGGGAGCCTGCTTCCCGCCTCTCCCCCCTCTCCCCCAGCCTGCCTCTCTGGCTACTTGTGATCTCTCTCTCTCTCTGTGACAAATAAATAAATAAAATCTTTTAAAAAGTTGTCAAAATAATACATATTTTCATGGTGCCATTTTTCTCAGGTTTTCAGTCCAAAGGGTAAAGAGCAGCTGTTGGAGATGTTCGTGGGATCTGGGAAACGGCGGTGCTTTTCAGCACGTGTAGCTCAGAATGTCTGTACCTAGGCTGGAAAGCTATTGGTCTCTCTGGCAAGGGGTTATGCGCTCAGGGTCAGGCAGAGCTACCCGCTCCGCCCTACTACTTCTTCCTGCACTCTTTCTATTCCTTATCAGCTTCTTCCCTTTTTGATCACCAGCTTCCTCTTTGCTTCTGGCTTCTCCTCCTAATTTGTCCTTTCTCCTGTCCATAACATTGTAACTGCATACTGACTCATATTTTATGGACATTTGAAAAATATTTTTTGTTTCATTCAAATCCACACGTTAGCTTGGAAGCCTATTGCTTTAAAGGAAAAAAAAAAAGGTACTGATAAGGTGGTTGAGATCCTAAAATGCCCACTCACTTACATGAGAGACTATCTTAAAATAGCATATGTACCACTTGTGCTGATGCTTTTTTGGAACAAGGACAGAGAAACAACTACACATTTGGCTATGAAAGTAGGGCCGCATGACAACCGTTCATGCTTATTGACATTTCAATAGTCAGAAAACCTAAATCAAAACAAACTTTCCTGCTCTTTAAAGAAAAAAACTCAACGTCACCATATAAACACAGAACATGCAAATGTGTATTTTCTCATCCTGATGTATGGCAAATGAATTTTCCTTACGTACATACACTTGCAGCCCTGAAATACCCTTGCCCCGCCTAGAAAACAGTCACAAGATGCTAGTGCCCCTGAGAAGCAGGGAAGAATGGATTTTGCATTTTGCATGTGTAGTTTATCCAAGGTACAGTTACATAGGGAAACAATGGCTTTCTAATTAGAAAATTGCCAGTGCTAATGATGACCAGTACTTTTTTTTTTTTTTTTCCATTCCCATCCAGGCTTATCCGTGACAAAACCCAGGCTCAACACTTATTCAATTCCCCTGGGCTTCTTCAAGCTCACAGTAGCACACAAGCAACTCCACTCAAAAGGCCTCAGGGCATTTGAGCCACTGGACCGTACAGCTGTTACTGCCACTCCCTTTGCACTAGACCATGAACGGTTGTGGACTCTTCTGTCGGTATCCAATCCCAACAGCACCTGGGTTGCTCAAGGCACTTCTTTTGCATCCCCCACCCCCCACGGTGCTTAATTATGCACACAGATTCTAGAACCAGTGTCTCACCACGAGTGAACATGTTAAAATGCAAATGCCTGGGAGGCCCATTTTTAATGGCCTAGATTTGGGAGTAACTTTCCAGAAGATTACCTCTTTACCAGGCACCCCTGGTGGTTTGAGTCACAGACCACATTTTGCGAAGCCCTGACTAAGGAAGGAAAAAATGTAGAGTCAAACAAAAATCCATCCGATCTTCCAGGGTCTGAAAAGTAAACCAATAAAGATAGATATATTTATAAGAAAAGAGAATATGGAGAACTCTTATATACGTAAAGGCTTATAAAAATCAAGTCATTTGCATGATGTTAGAATAATTCCAAACAATTCCATGTAAATAATGCATTGGAATTATGCATAGCGTGATCAAAATCAGGAGCAGTTTCCAGACTGGCTTCTGATTTTTGCAAAGTTCCTCGTAGAGTTAGGCTTTCTAAACACTGGGGTGATGTAAATGAGAACCATGCCAAGATTCTCAAGAGCCAGAGTCATGCCAGCACACTCACCTGTGCTGTATTCTTTTAAGAGGCAGGAAGCAGGAAGACAACTCTTTTGATAGGTGAAAACAAGAGGAAGAAGAAAGGCAATGAAACAATAGAATTGAAGAGCAGAGTTGATTGAACAAGGCGGAGTCTGAAGGAGGTGCTCAGTTATGGTCTACTAAATATTTAAATGGTTGAACATTTCAGTGTATCTTATTACATTGGGGTATGACTTTCCTTTTTATGTTTTTTCTCATTGATATCTGCTGAGGGTGTCTGATGTTACCTCAGGCTCTTTTGCTGTGTTTTTTTTCTCTAGCTCAAACTCCCTCGAAACATCCTCGCCAGGTAAAATCTCCAGTTTTCTCTCCCCCCCCCTTTTTAAAAAGATTTTATTTATTTATTTAGAGATTGTGAGTAAGGGGAGGGGAAGAGAGAGAGGGAGAGAGTCTCAAGCAGACCCTGAGTTGAACCTAGAACTCAATGAGGGGCTCAGTCCCACGACCCTGACATCATGACCTGAGCTAAAATCAAGAGTCTGATGCTTAACCGACTTAGCCACCCACGTACCCCTCCAGTTTTATCTTCTAAAATGGTCTGCTTCCTACATTCTTTGTCTTGTCCCCATTCCCATCATTTTGTTCAGAGAAGGGGGGAACAAAATGGGAGTTTCTTTTCCAAAATGTAAGGCTCCCAGTGTGGGTGCTTCTACTCTACATTAAAACTTTTCCCATTCTGGCATAGGGAGGAGCTTCCTACCCCATAGCTTGGTTTCCTAACACCCAAGCAAATGTAGCTAGTCCCAAGTCCTGTTCATGTATATTTATTCCTATACAATGTAAAGAGCTAGAGTTAAAATAAGAATGCATATTTTGATAGGCCGAGTGAAGAAAGTCAGCACATGCATACAAAGAAAACTTAACAACTAGTTGGAAAATACAAACCAGGCCTGTATTCTCAGATTTGTAAAACATCCCAAATATATGCAGACCAATGGTATGAAAGATGAAAACCAAGAAAAAAAGAACAGATCACAGTAGAAACAGAGGTAACTCGGTGAATAGAGGACAACATAACAACAAAAAACCTCAGATATCTATGAAAAATTAAAGAATAAGGACAAAGTTTTAGAAATTAAACACATCTCTACTAAAGTAAAATTTCTGTACAAGAGTTTGAAGATAACACAGAAAGTTGCCTAGAAAATAGAGCAACGACAAAAATAAAGGAGACTTGAAAGAAAAGATAAAACAGAGAAAAAAATCACTCTAAGATTTATGATAACAGCAGATCCAGAAATGAAAAACAAAGAAAAGTGTGGGGTGGAAAAAGAGAACCAGTAAAGGGTGGGGTCTGATGCCCAGAGTAAATGAAAGAAGACACATCTGGATTTGCATCTGTGCCATTTCCTATACCAAGGATGAAGAAAAGATCTTAATAGCTTCTGGAGAATCAGAAGGAAAATGCTGACATAGATCAGGAAGAATCAGAAAAACAGGAATTATGGACGCCAGAGAACAACAGATCAATTCCATAAAAGGTCAAGGAAAAATGGTATGAACCTAGAATTTAAGCCTCAGGCAAGCTATCTTGTGGGAAAGCCAGTGAAAATGTCTTAGAAACACAGAGACTTAAAAATTGTAGTTGTCATGTACCTTTATTCAGAAGAAGTTACTCAAGGAAAGAAAGGAAAGAGAAGGAAGGAGGGATTTCGAAGAGTGTGATAAACAGTGGTACTAATTCAGGCTCTGGGTTTGAGTTAATCCTAGAAGGTCATTGTATTAGTGGACCTGGAAGACAACAGTTTTGAACAGTGAGTCACCTTGTTTTAAAGGTGAAAATTCAAATGGATGTCATGAAGATGGTGGATGATGTAATGACATGGTGACAATAGTCCTATGTTAAGTTTTCCCCAACAAGAAGAGAGAAAGGCCAGTTCCAGGATAAACAAAACTGTGACTCAAATGGGTGTGATATTGAATAAATAACGAGTAAGGGAATGTTTTCTTTTGAGTGTCATAGAGATAATGACAGTGGACCTATGGAGAAGGAAATGTACTTTCAACACATTACCTGGTTATTCTCTGAAAGAAATATACATAAGCATGCACCAGTCAGGTTTCATTGCAGAAAAACCACTGAAAAAGTCTTAAGCAAAATGGGGTTAAAGACAGAGAATTAGGAACTTGCATAATCACTGAAAGGGTTGGCAGGCTGAAAAGCCACCACTAGTAGACTCCTTGGGACCACATTTATCACTTGGATCTAGAGGGCTGGAAGCTGCAGTCATCCCAGAGGGAAGGAAGCTGCAGAATCATCACAAAAGTTACTAGGTACTCTGTGGGTCCCAGAGAATATGGAATTTAGCTTAGCTGCTTTAAACACTACGTTACCCCAGTCTGGGTAGACCAGTCACCACCTCGGCCAGAGAAAGAATGGCTTCTGCCTTCCAACATTATTCCAAGTACATCTCACTGGACCACTCTACATTTATTCTAGAACCCTCTTGGTGAGCAAGTGTCATAGAGACATGGTTTGAGGTGTTCCACTCTTGCAATAGCAGGCAGAGTTTATTTTTTATTTTATTTTTTTTTTAAAGATTTTATTTACTCATTTTACAGACAGAGATCACAAGTAGGCAGAGAGGCAGGCAGAGAGAGAGAGGAGGAAGCAGGCTCCCTGCTGAGCAGAGAGCCCGACGTGGGGGTCGATCCCAGAACCCTGGGACCATGACCCGAGCCGAAGGCAGAGGCTTTAACCCACTGAGCCACCCAAGCGCCCCAGCAGGCAGAGTTTAAAACAGACTGGGGGTATCCGTGGATTACCAATAAGCAAAATCTCCCACTATGGATAATAGAAGTTAATTTATTTTCAATTTTTAGAATCAACTTATAGTCAAAATATGGAAGATGTAAAAAAAAATAGCTATAGTACACAATGTAAGTATTATCAATGTTTAAGGTAAACAGAATAACACAGAATTTAAGTATACTGTTAACAGATTCAAATGTAACTAAGAATAAATATAAAATATAACAGATGTAGCAGATATAACAAATACAACAGATGAAAACATAGATATGAATGTAACTAATAGAAACAAACGATAAATAAAAATTCTTTTTTAGAGTAGAAAGAGATAATGCCTTAAATGCTTAAAAAAATGTGTATTGAGCATATTATTTTGAGTGGGAGAGGGAACCATGACAAGAAATAACAGAAACACAAGTAGGAAGTGGTATGTGGGGTTGGGTGGGTAGGGGTGGGGTTTGAGACTGTTGCTTTTCATTTTAAAATCCTTTTATGGTGCCTGATTTTTAAAAGCCATATGCATATAATGCTTTAATACAAAATAAAAAAATGGAAGTTTGTTCTTTTAAAAAATTATTTATTTGAGAGACAGTACATGTGAGAGATCAGGACTGGGGGAAGGGTCAGAGGGACGGGGAGAAGCAGACTCCCTGCTGAGCAGGAAGGCAAAGCAGGCTGGGGGCTGGATCCCAGGACTCTGGCATCAGGACCTGAGCCAAGGGCAGATGCTTAACCGACTGAGCCACCCAGGTGCCCCTAAAAGGTTGTTCTTTTTATTATCATCCTCAGATAAAGATACTGCTTGAAATAAAAAAAAATTAAGAAATTTTATCCCTTTAATGATCCTCATATTTTGCTAGATCTCTCTCTCTCTCTCTCTCTTTTTTTTTTTTTTTTTACTTTGCTGGATTATTGAAACTACTTGGGGTCTCTTTGGATCAAAGTGACCAGGATTTTGTTTTTGTTAGTACTGAAAATGATTCTAATTAGTTAGCTCTGTCTCCTTTTCACACCACTAAGTTTGGCCCTTACCTAAAGCAGGTGTGTTACTGACAGTGATAGGCAGGTATGGGCTCTGCCTGTCCAGCTGTTTATTTCCAGTGAGGCATGCCTGCCATGTCTGGGTAGGACCAGGATCCGAATGTAGCCAATTAGATCAGATATTATCTGAAGGTATCTGGGGAAGAGAGTTTAATCAGTTGAAATGAGTATGCTTGAATTGTTTTAAAGTGGCATGTATTAATGTCTAAAAATAGTAATGAATAATAATGAGGAGAGAAATAATAATGAGGAGAGAAAAGGACTGAGTGTGCTGTAGTGAGGTACTTTCTACTGTTTTCCTTTTAAAGAAGACAGATTGGATTGATGCCTGCCTCCTCCTAGCTTGTAAATCTATAGGCCTCTACAAAATGAAGTCAAACAGCAAAGAGTCATCTTTCTCAAAGGGCAACCCGAAAGAGAGTTACAAAGTCAAATCATCTAAGGAAATGCTGGTTGAACCTACCTAAACAGCCTGATTACCTTATTGCAGAATTTCCCGGTCAGTTCTAACGTGCATCATGAGTATCTGATACAAACCATGTGGCATTCCCGATCCTATATCACTAAGTGCTGATATGTTAGAGGGCTAACATCCTATGAAATGTACATGTGAAATTTGGAAGTTTAAATTAAGCTTTTATGAGAAAAAAAAAGAACAGTAAAGAAGGATCTGATAACATTTAGGCAGAGGTATTGCTATTTGGGGAAATACCTCAACAATTCTAAGATTGTTGAGGAATAGTCTAGTGTATCTAATCTAATCTTTCTATCCATCTGTCTATCATTGTTTTACAGTGAGGTCACATTGGCAAATGACATTATGTTAGTTTCAAGTATATAGTTTAATAATTTGATTTTTTTTTTTAAACTCCACAAAGTGATCACCACAAGAAGTCTGGTTACCATTTGTCACCATGTGATTGACTCCCTCCACCGGTTTTGCGTACCTAAAACCCACTTCCCCTCTGGTACCACTATTCTGTTCTCTGAATCTATGAGGTTGTTTTTTGTTTCTTTGTTTTTTAATTTGTTTTTTAGATTCTGCATGTAAGTGAAATCATATGATATTGGTCTTTCTCTGATTTATTTGATTTAGCACAATATCCTCAAGGTCTATCCATGATGTCACAAATGGCAAAATTTTCTTCTTTCTAGTGGTTGAGTAGTATTTCTCTATTCGGGTGTGTTACGTCTTCTTTATCCATTCAGCTGTCAATAAACACATAGTTTGTTTCCATATCCTGGCTATTATAAACAATACAATGACTGGTGGGGTGAATATATCTTTCTGAATTAGTATTTTTGTTTTCTTTGTATAAATACCCAGAAGTGGAATACCTGGGTTATATGGTTATAATTTTTTGAGGGATTCCCATACTGTTGTCCATAGTGGCTATACCAATTTACATTTCTCTACATCTTCACTGACACTTTTAGTTATTTTATTCTTTTTGATGCAGTTGTAAATGGGATTATTTTCTTAATTACTTTTGTGGGTAATTTGTTATTAGGGTATAGAAATGCAACCGATATTTGTATATTGATTTTGTAGCCTGCCACTTTACTGAATTCATTTATTAGTTCTTGATAGTTTTGTTTTGTTTTTGTTTGTTTGTTTGGTGGAGTCATTATGGTTCTCTTTATGTAGTATCAAGTCATCTGTGAATTGTGACAATTTTAATTTTTCCTTTCCAATTGGGACAGCTTTTATTTCTCTTTCTGGCCAAATTGCTGTGGCTAGTATTTTCAATACTATATTGAGTAAAAGTGGAGAGAGTAGCGTCCTTGTCTTTTTTCTGGTCTCGGAGGAAACACTTTTAGCTTTTTACCATTGAATATGAGGTTGGCTGTGGGTTTGTAATTTACAATCTTTGGTACATTGAGGTACATTCCCTCTTTACCAAATTTGTTGAGAGTTTTTATCATAAGTAAATGTTGAATTTTGTCAAGTGCTTTGTTTGCATCTATTGAGTTGATCATTTATCTTTCATTTTGTTCATGTGGGATATCATGTTGTTTGATTGGTGGTTGTTGAACCATTCTTGCATCCCTGGAAAAAAATCTCAGGGTGCCTAGGTGGCTCAGTAGGTTAAGCCTCTAGCTCTTGGTTTTGGCTTAGGTTGTGATCTCATGGGTGATGACATTGAGCCCTGCATCGGGCTTCAAGCTCAGCAGGGAGTCTGCTGGAGATTTGCTCCCTCTGACCCTCCCCCACATATTCTCTCTCTCAAAAAAACAAATCTTTAAAAAAGAGAGAAAATCTTATTTATGATATATGAGGTTTATGTATTGTTGATTTTGTTTGGCTAAAACAAAATCAATCAAATTTGTTTAGCTCAGGACAAAATTGTTTGTCCTGGGGATTTTTTTTGCAGATACGGGAATATTTGCCTGTAACTAACTTTCTTTCTTTCCTATCCTTTTCTTTCTCTCTCTTTCTTTCTTTCTTTCTTTCTTTCTTTCTTTCTTTCTTTCTTCCTTCCTTCCTTCCTTCCTTCCTTCCTTCCTTCCTTCCTTTCTTTTTTCTCTTTCTTTCTCTCTTCCTTCCTTCCTTTTTTTCTTCCTTCCTTCTTTCCTCTCTTTCTTTCTCCCTTTTCTTCCTCCCTTTCTTCCTTCCTTCCTCCCTTCCTTGCCTGCTTTTGGTATCAGAATAATGCTGGCCTTGGAAAATGAGTTTGGAAGCATTCTTTCCTCTTCAGTTTTTTGGAAAAGTCTGAGAAGGATAGGTATTAAATCTTACTTAAATATTTAGTGGAATTCATCAGTGAAGGGGTGTGGTTCTATGCTTTTTGGGGGGAAGTTTTTTGATCATTGATTCAGTCTCCTTACTAATAAATGCTCTATTAAGTTTTTCTCTCTCTTCGCGATTTAGTCTTTGATGATTATATGTTTCTGAGAATTTATCCATTTCTTCTAGGTTGTCCAATGTGTTGAGGTATAACCGTTCATCATAGTCTCTACAGTCCTTAGTATTTCGGTGGTATTATTTGCAGTCTCCTCTTTCATTTCCAATTTCATTTATCTTAGCCGTCTCTTTTTTTCTTGGTGAGTTTGGCTAAAGCTTTGTTAATTTGTTCATCTTCTCAAAGAAACAGCTCTCAGTTTCACTGATCTTTTCTATTTTATTTATGTCTCTACTTCATTTATTTCTACTCAATCTTAATTATTTCCTTCCTCCTACTAACTTTGGGTTTCATTTGTTCTTCTTTTTCTAGTTCCTTTAGATTAACTTCAGATTGTTTGAGATTTTTCTTGCTTCTTGAGGTAGTCCTCTAACACTATGAACTCCTTTCTTGGAACTGCTTTTGATTCATCCCATAAATTTTGGAATGTTTCTTTTCCATTTTTATTTGCCTCAAGGTATTATTTTGATTTCCCCTTCTGTTTCTTCCTTGACTCATTGGTTGCCCAATAACATGTTTCTTCTCCATGTATTTGTGAATTTTTTTCCAGTTTTTTCTTGCAACTGATTTCTAGTTTCATATCATTGTGGTCATAAAAGAAGCTTGGTATAATCTCAGTTTTCTTAAATTTATTGAGACTTGTTTTGTAACCTGGCATGTAGTTTGTCCTGGAGAGTGTTCCATGTACACTTGAGAAGAACTCAGGTTGATAGCCTGCCAAGAACTATCTCTCTGACTCTCAGTCCTGGGGGCCCTACAACTCAAGTCTCCCTTGTCACCAGAGCCAGGCATTCAAGGCGTTGTCCCTTGTGTGGACTGCATGTGCCTCCTGACTTCAGCAGGGCCTCAGATGAGCTCAGGGCTGACATGATCTGCTGGCTTCAGTGGGGTCCTGTAAGCCCATGTGGGCAGGACAAGCTGCCAGTGTTATGAGGTAAAGGGAGTGCAAAAATGATACCTGTGGGTGCTGGTACGCTAAAGTGAGCACGCAAAATGGCACCTGCCAGTGGCTCCTTCTCTGGATTTCTCCAGAGAAGTCCAATGAGATCCCTGCATCTCAGGCAGATAATGAAGGATCAGCTAATGAACCTCCTTTGCCTGAGGTCCGAGTTCTTTTCACACTGCTGCTTTTGTGTTGGGTCACGAGGTGATTGAGTCTGTACATGAATCCTCTAAGAATGGACTTTTCATTCCTCTCAGCCTTTTGGGTCTCTTGAATATAAGCCTTGTTGGTTTTCAGAGTCAGATATTTTGGGGGCTTTTCTCTTCAGGGCAGATCTCAAGGGGTTGGGTCCTGATATGGGGTATGAACTCCTTGCTCCTCAGGGAGAAGCATGTTTCTGAGATCCCTCCTGACTGTGGGTTGCAGGTCTGCTTCTCTTACCAGCCCACTGTGGCCCTTTTTGAGTGGAGGAGCTCTTTACTTGGTTTTCATGTTTGTTTGTTTGTTTGTTTGTTTTTAAAGAGGAAATTGATCCAAATGTAATTGTAGATTTGGTGTGTCTGTGGAAAAAGGTGGGTTCAGGATATTCCTATACCTCCCATCTTGAAATATTTCTTATTCAGAAAAATGTTCTGGAGAAATGGTCACAGTGGTTGGAGACATGAACAGGAAGGTTTTTCTTCCTGATGAACACAGCCCTAAGTTGTCCCAGCAGTGCCTCCTAGGTCCTGAGGAAATGCAGCTCTTGTTCTCACCCTGGACATGGCACTGGATCCTCTGGAGCTATCAATCCTTTTATTTTTTGTTTTTTAAATGTACTGATTTTAAATTCTAGATTGACTCAATACATGTTATCCAGTTAGCTCTGCCATTTGGGATCAGATTTTCAAGTTTCTTTATTAGTTAAAAGAAAAAAAAAAGTAGCTCTCTGTAGTATCACTAGTTATTCTAAAGCTGTTTTCTTGCAACACATTTCAGGAGCAAGATTGCAAGAACAGCAACATCTGAGCTGAAATGGAAGCTAATATACCTGTGATATTAACCAGAGATAAAAAGAACTGTACCCTGTAGATTAGAAAAATATGTTATCTAGTCTAGAAAGGACTTCCTTTGAGTTAATTGGAAGCTTCCCCCCTCCCCCTCCCCAGGGACAATCCCTAGGAAAGAAACAATGTGAACACAAAATGAAACTTTGAAAATGACACACCTCTTCAGGACTTGTAGCTTTGTTTTCTTCCCAGCAGCTTTTTTATCTGACAAATTCCCCATAGAACGTAAAGCTTTCTTCACTATCAGAAGCATAATTTTAAAGAGAATACATAAGCTACTGGATTAATATCAAACGTACTATTTCAATAGACTAAAGGGCAGTGATAGCTCAACACAGAGTGTTGGGCAACAGTGGATGGAAACATCTTTGTAACAGAGACACACAGAGATTTCTCCTCCTCAAACATGCCAGTGCACACTTAAGTTTCTATTAATATGTATAACTTTTCACCACTGAATTTTCTCTAAGGCAATTGCAGATAAGACTATTATAGAAGATAAAATGGATTTGCTATGCCTGAATCTCATATTAGCTCATCATTTCAAGTCTTCTCTTTAAAAAATACGTTTTCTGGGAGTGCTAGAATTATTGCTATAAAACGTCCCTACTTTCTTTCTTTAATGATTTTTTAAAAATTTTTTCCCTTCAAAAGAAATTCATGATTTTTGGGGCTATCATAGAAAACATAGAAAAAAGAGGATTGTAACATAAAAAAATTAAAATATTAGCTATCAGTTATTATCTAGATGGAGAAAGGCAATATTTTTAATCTCCTGCTGACCTAATTCCTAAATTTTACTTATTTCTAAGTAAACTTACGCATATACATGACAGGATACTCTGGTATTTTTGGTTTTGTTCTCAGCCATAGAAATCCAGAAAAAATATTAGGAAATACCACTTTTGCATCTCAAGGTAGCCAAAAGTTGTACTCCCGGGTTCTTATTTATGACTTTTGTGTTGACTGGCCAGGCGCAAAAGTTGGCAGCTCCCTAGAAAATAATCTTCAGGCATGCTTTTGTTCTTGGAAAACCTAGGGTGCGAAAAGCAAAAGCAGGCCACTCTTTAGAGAAAAGAAAAAATGTTCTTCGTAGTCTTCGTTGATACTTGGATTTTTTCGTTTTCCCCTGTGGGGGCTTATGATAAGGCAGATCACAAACTATAGTGAGACTGCTGGGATTACCAAGTCTGGAGATTGCCATGAATTGTGATCTTGGGAGGTGAATGAAGAATTCCCAGGCAACAGATTGACAAGGACACTGGGGAGCTCTGAGCTCTCTAGTAAGTGACTGTGTGAACCTGGGCACTGAGCACGTCAGTGGTGTCTAGTGTGCATTGAACACAGATGCCCTCTCCCCAAATGCTCAAAGCTTTGTTAAATACTTGAGATTCTTTCAAAAACACTGATGAGAAGAAGCTTCTTTCCTGAACCACATATAGCTTAGAATTTCTTGAGAACCAGGTAGATGAGGTTTGGAGCAGACTTCTCTGATTTAGAGACAGAGGTGACCTACGGAATCTCAATGTAACTCTCAGCTTGACTAAATGGTTAGATAGTTCTAGTCTAGACGCTTAGTCTCTCTGACTTCCCTTTTCTTAGAGTATTTACGTTAGAAAATTTTCCATTGTAATTTCTTTCTCTGCTGCCCCCACTACCCCTAGCTTTTTAAAAGATTTTTTTTGTTTTATTTGTTTGAAATAGCATTCAGGAGAGATTGTGAACAGGGGGGAGGAGCAGAGGGAGAGGGAGCAGTAGGCTCCCCACTGAACAGGGAGCCCAAGGGGTACTCCATTCTAGGACCCCAAGATCCTGAGCCACCCAGGCACCCCTCTTTGCCCCCTTTGAAATGTAAATTTTCTACAATCCAGGAATGTCTTTCTCCAGCCTGAGAGCCAGCTCTTTGAAATCTGGTCATCTAAAAAACGTAAAGTGCTCCTAACTCTAAGTCTTATGTGATGGTAGGAATCTAACCTCAATAAGCACCAGTTAGCAACTACAGAAAACCTGATATCAGTGTCTCAACTCTCTCCCCAAACTCAACCCAGAATTTTAAGAAGTTTCCTGTCTCTTGTTTCACTGGAGTTGAGTTTAATCCTTCTTCCCTATTATAAGTCATAACCCTATTGCAGTAGCCTTGAATAAAGACCTTCTTGCTATTTTTCATAAGCATCAGGTGCAATTTTAATCTTTAACAGAGGAATGAGACATTACTTCCAGCAGAGTATATGCAATACAATCTTTTTTCCCTTTCTCTTTCTTTCCCTTCCTTTTCTTTTCTTTCCTTCCTCTAGATATTTTCTGAGACCTTAATTCTGGGCTTGTTTTCTGATGGAGATGTAAAAGATTATTCCATTCCTTACATCTGGAACAACAAGGCTTTGTTCCAGTCTTCCCTTGCCTGAGGTAAATGAATTATTTTCACTGTTTCCATTATAAGAAAAATACACTACCACAGTGGGTATTTTTTATTATTAAATGAGATCCAAATAAGAAGACATTATAACAGGGTGTGTTATATGTATATACTACTATATACATATATATACATATAATACATACAATAGTAGTAGCTGTAATGATAATTACTTTACTCTTCATGCAAGAATAATAGACATGTTTATCTAGGTCACCGTGGCAAGTTCCAGCATCTCTGAGAGCTTACTTCTCTCAGATGTATCTGACATGGTTGTGGTTGTTCTTTTGGAATAATAATCAGCTATCATTATATATGAGAAAAGCAATTTTGCAAGGGGATGACATTATTATCATTACAGTTCTCTACCCTTTCATTACTTTTTAGATACTCAATTTGAAAATGGGAAAGGAAAATAAAATAGAAAAATTTCCAAAGAAGTCTACTTGAAAAAAAAGGAGGTGAATGAATAAATGCTCTACAATAGATAAAATCAGATACAGAGAAGATTGAAAAATTGAGGGTTTTTTTTTTTTTTTGGCTAATATAAAAATGTGAGTGAAATAAGTACTTTTGAAAAGAAAAAAGATTGTCTAAACCGTTTCAAGAGGAAATTTTAAAAACCTGAATAGACCTTTATCTGTGGTATGAAAATAAAAGAAGTATATATAAGGAAATTGTTGTTAAACATTCAAGGAATAGATAATCCACAAACTCTTTAAGCTGTTCAGGGGCAGAAAAAAAGTGGTAACTGTCTTGAATTTTACCAAAGTCACTTATCAATTAATTTTTACCAAAACTTAGTATCCATTTTTAACAAAAAGAATTTGTTTCCCCTCAGCAAAGAAAATCACAGATCAATTTTTCTTTTAAATATTTTGTAAAAAACAAACAAATAAACAAAAACCTTGATAAAAAGTTAAAAAACTGAAGTCCTCAAGAAGTTGATTCAATTAGATCTTAACTGCACCAACAGGATCCACTCTGATTTTAGCAGAAATGGTTTCTAAATGTAGCTTCATGGGAATAGAGGCTCTGTTGGTGGGGCTGATGCCTTGAGATTTTCTGGTCTTGCTGCTGGACATGGGTTCACAGCTGTGCAACTGACAAGGATGATGCGGGAACCCTGCCATTGCTGCTTTCCCACTGGCCTTATCAGCAACCCTCATTGCCAGACTGGAGCTTATGCAGTGTCTGCTTCTCCATAGCGTTGGCTTCTTTCTTGTGTATATCACATTGGCTGGTCTTAGTTATATCTTCGGACTTCTTATAAGGGAGACTGAGGAAGAGTTTCTGCTTTCTAACTTAGAGATTCACAGATTGAATCATGTGTAAACTTCCCCAAACATAAGAAAGTTTTGCAAAAGCTGGTTCCTTTGTGAGCCAGGTAGCGGGAAGTCCCATTAACTCAAGGATAATTAGTATGCCAAAAATCAGTCACATTCAAAATCTGCATGAGAAAAGTAATCATCTCGATAGATAATGAAAAAACTAAATTAAATTCAATATCAAATCTGGATGAAAAGTCTCAGTAAATTAGGACTAGGAAGAGAGCTTTTTGATATGGTAAGGTATGTTTAGCTTAAAATGAGAGGTGACAATACACTTTATAATGAAAACAAGGTGTTATTTTTATGATCACTGTCATTTAAAGTCACTTGAGAAATTCTAATCAAAGCAATAAGAACTATGACTAACAATGGATCCAGAAGAAAAAAGTATCAATATTTGCACTCATGTTTTCTTCTCTGAAAAGCCAAGAATATCACCTGAAACTAACAGGTAAAGAGATAATTTGGCTGCTTAACAAGACAATAAATAGCAACAGAAATCCTTTCAGTTTACAAGCAATATGAGAAATATGGTGGGATTAAAAAAAATTAACAAATGTTAAATGACTCAAATAATCCTAAGAAGTTTATGGTACAAATCTTCACCAAGAGATGAAAAGATTTCATTCAGTAGGTGGAGATATATCACATTTGTTTGTCTCAGGAGAAAATTGATATCCCATTATTAATTCTAAACAAGTTATTTCAGTTAATATAAGGCAGTATAATTTTTGGAAACTGAAAAATTATAAACTTCACATGAATGAAGTTTCTGTGCTACAGCTATATTTGGAATTGACACATTACTACTAGGAATATATTTATGGCTTACTTTAATTTTTTAAATGTCACTATTTTTCTCAAATTTTCAAGACCTACCAGAATTTCATGCTGGAGGTATGGCACTGCTATTTGTGCATCAAAAAGTCAAAATAACTTGGATAAAAGAAAATGTAAAAAGACCTTACCCTTTGAGATATGATCACTATTCTGAAAGAAGAATTTAGAATGTGTATCTCTTTATCCACTCCAGCAGTCATAGGTATTACATAGTGGATTTTGAATGATCTCATCAAAATATGACACGGCATTATAAATATAAGTCATCCTTCACATCCTCCAAATGTGAGTTCTGTTCATCGTCTGTGATTCCTGAAATTTGGTTTTTGAAATGATCTGGTAGATTGCAGCTGTCAAAAACATATCAGATATTACTTGAACCTGTACATCATCATGGTCTGTATCAGGCATTACAAGAAATGAGTACCAGAAATAACAACAACAAAGTCATGGGTATGTCTAAAGGAGCTTATCCTTGCAAAAGCTCTCATCATTTTTAGCATGAATTTGATACAGGTTTAACATAAACATAATCATAGACTAGAGTCTGATCCAACTTTTCAATTTTATAGTTAATGTTTTTTTAAAGGGATGGGTGATGTTTAGATTTTGCGTTATTAAAACATTCATGTGAGTAATCACTATACTACTTTTTAAAAATGGCTCAATTAGATACACATTGTTTTTAAGTGGTCCTTAAAAAAATGAACATACGTATGTGCACAATAGCTATTCACTATCTTTTCCAAACCCGAGGTTTACTGTATTGGCACATCTAACCTACGCCCTTTTTTTTTTTTTTTAAGATTTTTATTTTTTTAAGTAATCTCTATGCCCAATGTGGGGCTTGAACTTGCAACCCCAAGATCAAGAGTCACATACTCTACTGACTGAGTCAGCCAGGCGCCCCTAACCTGGGTCTACTTAATAGGATTTTCTTCTGGTCTTCCTGTTTATGTAGTTTTAGTTCCTTTGCTAAGATTAGGTAAAGTGAAATCCTTAGCATTCTAAACATATTAACTTGTATATAAACAGGAAGATTCAAAGGAGGTTTAGCTGGAACAAGAGTAAGATCTACTAATGAATTATAATCTTTGATTGTAAAAAAAGACAACATTGGATCTTGTGTATTTGCCAGAAAAATCCTGTGGTTTTATTTTTCTCAGTTTTTCTCTTTGACTGTGCAAGGAGATAAAAACTGAACAACTACATTGTTCAAAAAATATCCTTTCAAAGAGCAGATGTAGAGTAGAATTTGAATGCGAATCTCCAGAGACAAGTAAGAAGGCAAGAAGGAAGAACTGTCTTTGCTAAAGCAAACAGCTATAAAAAGATTGCCTGCAGGGGCAGGAATAAAGACAGTGAAAAATCCATCAGGCTGGTTAGATATGGTGAGCACCATCATTTTACTTTTTGTAGTAATTAATTACTTAATTCATCTCTTTGTTTCTAGAGTGGGAGAGGAGCAAAAGTAGAGGAAAAGAGAGAATCTTAAGCAGGCTCCACTCTCCGCATGGAGCTCCACACAGGGCTTGATCTCACAACCCTGAGATCATGACCTGAGCTGAAATCAAGAGTCAGACATTTAACCAACTGAGCCACCCAGACACTCCTACTTTTTGCAGTTTTTAAACTTTGCGCAAGTTTTAAAATCTAAGGCTACAGTGGTAGCCTTAATTGCTCATTTGTATACGTAATATCAAAGCTGGTGTTGCTGACTTAAGGTAGTTTGTTCATAGCAAGGGATTAGGACAAAATTTTATTTCTGATATGAATAATGATTTTTCTAGGCATTATTTACTTTGATAAGATGAAAAGCACTGTGGTACTCTGTTTCAATGTTATTGGACAAAATCAGAGATACTGGCTGTGGCTACTTAATTATTTTCTCAATGAAGCACTCATTAGTTGAACTTTTTTACCTGGGACCTTGTGCCAGTGCATAGTATTATAACTACAAATGTAGTTGTGTATGTGTTTTTCAGGAAGTTGTGGAAGGAACTAGATTACCCTTCTTTTTCTCCTGGGGAGCCTACCAAATGTGTTCCCTAGACACACTCATCCTACTCAGGTTCACTGAGTTGGGTACGTGTGTGTGGGAGAACATGGGAGCTCTTGTGGACGGTTTGACAGTTAGGTCTGTGTAATCTGTGTTCAATTCAGGTTATGGAAGTTCTGTTTATCTAATGCTTCTCTCTCTCTACTTTAGTTTCATGAACACCTTACTTTCAGCAAAGCAAACATACCTTGAGTTGGTTTTGTCTAGCAGGAGTAGGAATGGTCTCTGAAATGATAGCAGCCCCAAAAGTGAATAGGTTGCTGCTCACTGTCATTGTTTCCATTCAAAGTACAAATGATAGGGAAGATTGGGTGCCTTAAGCTTAAAACAGAAATGGAGGGCGCCTGGGTGGCTCAGTGGGTTAAGCCGCTGCCTTCGGCTCAGGTCATGATTCCAGGTCCTGGGTTCGAGCCCCGCATCGGGCTTTCTGCTCAGCAGGGAGCCTGCTTCCTCCTCTCTCTCTGCCTGCCTCTCTGCCTACTTGTGATTTCTCTCTGTCAAATAAATAAATAAAAATCTTAAAAAAAAAAAACAGAAATGGATTCTTCATATTTGTGTATTCTTCAACAGTGAATAAATTGATCTTTTTAAAGTTTTTGGCTCAACTACACACGAGATTCAAATGTCTGAATTGGCCAACACCTATAGCAAGATAAACTGTACTTCATTCTGCTTTTTAGGCAGGTATGCATATCTCCCTGCTGGCATGGTTTTATAGCCAAAACAAAACAAAAGCACCTTCAGCCAACATTTGGAAATTTTCTTATGTATGGGCTTTTTTTCCAGTATTCTTTGTCATTGTTGAAGATGTTACCTTTGACATGTGGGAGATTTTACACTATATGAAGCCTATAAAAACCCCGATTTTTGCTTAGTTGATCTGTTATTGCCTTTTAGACAGTGATGCATAGCAAAACTTTCATTGCCCTTGAAACTTGGCTCTTATGCTGTAATATGAAACAAACAGCTGGGCTCACAATGAGAAGCTGTGATTGAAAAGGCATTTTCATGAATGAAGTAATTGAGAATATATGACCTCATTTCATACATTTACAGTAATGTACTGAGTCTGTATGGTAAATATACTAGGATGGCTATAAGCCTTTCAGATATAGTCATGGATCACTGAATGTTGAGATTGGTTCGTTCTTACACATAGAGAAAATAATGTGTGTGTGTGTGTGTGTGTGTGTGTGTGTATTAAAATGAAAAGTATACAAAACTGAATTAAGATTCTGAATCAGGTCAAAAATAGTGGTAGCCTTTAAAAATTTTCTTTTTGATTTCCTGTAAGAAGGATAAAAATGCACAAAGGAAACAATTGTAAGTCATGAAGGATTCCAACAGGGGATAAGTATCTCATTCAGTGCTCTGTGTGTTCTTGAAATCGGAAATCAAGACTCTTTTCATCTGTTCATTCTCTCATTTCTAAGTCAGGAAGAAGAAGGGAGTGATAGTGACCTGGGTCAGGGACAAAATGGATTCTTTAGAGTCATTAGAGGGTGACAGCACTGGGCATAGGCATTTTAATGTAAAATGGAGAAAGTTAAAAGTGCAAGTGTTTATACATGACTTGTTAATTAGATTTTTGTGTTTTTGGAGTTAAGGCTTCTCTCTTGTGATTAACTCTCATTTTGGGTTCACTTTCTGTTTTCCTCTCATGAAGCTAAAGAGGACTCTGGGGCTTGCTTCTGTTTGGGAGGAGATGGAGATAACTTGCCCCACTTCCCCCTTACCCTCCGCCCCACCCACACAGCTGAGGGAGCTCAGGGAAAGCCCAACAGAAAGACCTGCATTGAATTGTTTTGACTATTGTTCATGGCCTGAGGGAAAAATGCCTTCTTTCCTCAACACGCTTTTGTTCACAATCATCTTTTTCGGGTTCTTCTCTCTTTCCAAGTCCTACAATCTAGTGGGCTTAGGTTAGGGTGTAAGTTGAGGGAAATAGGTCAGAGAGAGTTACTCCTCCTCTTCCTAGAGCGGGGCAGGTAGAAGTGAGTGGGCTTGGTTAGCCCCATCTTCAGCCTAAAGGAGCACTTCGTTTCTGCCATCTAACAAACTTGCCACAGCCAGGAGTTTCATGTATTTTTGGATCAAATCTTCTACTTCAGATTTTGCATGTCCTTGTCTATTCTGTGTGTGTGTGTGTGAGAGAGAGAGAGAGAGAGAGAGAGAGTTATCTCCATCTTGGATATATTATTAAAATTATGGAACTCTCTCTCATTGAGATTTGACTGTGGTACTTACCAACTCCATCATTTTACTCTTGCATGCATTCAAGCTTTGCCTTCTTTACCAGGCTAAAAGCTATTTGCGGATTGGATCTATGTCTGCTTCATCTCTAATTCCCATCAGTGCTTACACATAATAATAACTCAAACGTTTGTTGATTAATAGATGCTTCTTGCAGCAACATTTAGACAAGCCCAGAGGGACTATTTATGATAAATTAACAACTGATTCTTTGAGTAACTTTGATTGAACATCTGTAGAGATAGAGATTAGATGTCTCAGTAGTACCTGAATTCTTTGAAGACATTTTATTATAGAAAATTAGACATGCACAAAAGTAGAAAGAAGAGTAAGCTTGATAATGAGCCTGATTCACTCATCACTGAACTTCGATAATTATCCATACGTGAGCAATCGTATCCCCCTGCCCAGTCTCCTTTCATGTAGTCAGATTATTTGGAAACAGATCTAAGACGTTATTTCATTAAACCATCGGTATTTTATAATACTATATTGTAAACACTATGCTGCACATCTTTTTAGTTCTATTATGTCATATTCTTCTGGAAGGACAGAATATATTCATAATGTGTTTTGGGGATGATTTTTGGGCTAACTGGATGAGTTTTATGGAATTGAGTTGGGGACGTCCCAAAGCCCACGGTGAATCCTATGACAAGGTGGTTAGAATTGGGATGACTTAACAGCACAAGATGACAAGATGACAAGAGCCTAACATACAACAAAGAGAAGGTTCGTGTGTTTCTTGTTACTCCTATTTAAGTGCCAACATTCCAAAATGGAATCTACTTTTCCAGATGGAGCTCAAGTTTAGTGAGAAATTGTGGTGGTGGACACACCAAGGAGCACCTGGCCTTGTATGTACTGTAGGTACACTTCCAACATCTGGAATGGTTAAGGAGTAACCTTCAGAAACCACAGTGAAAATCTGAGTGGAGATAAGAGTACAAAGCCTGGTGTCCTCAGGCATGTCAGTCTGCCAACCAATCACGGCAGGGCTTCCTGTGACTCAGCTTGGTGGAATCACCATATTTTCGAAGCAAGTCCTGAAAATGCTATTGAAAAGCATTGTAGGCATCACATTTTTATCTCTACAACATTTAGCAGAGTGTGAGGTGCACATCAAGTACTCAACACCTTTCTGCTTAATTCAGAAAAAATAGGATAGCACTTGGAGTATCAATGAATAAGTACACTGAAGCTTTTCACAAAATACTGCTTACAACATCACCAAAGGCAAGGGAAGCAAGGGCAAAAATGAACTTTTGGGATTTTATCAAGATCAAAAGCTTTTGCACAGCAAAGGAAACAGTGAACAAAACCAAAAGACAACTGACAGAATGGGAGAAGATATTTGCAAATGACATATCAGATAAAGGGCTAGTGTCCAAAATCTATAAAGAACTTAGCAAACTCAACACCCAAAGAACAAATAATCCAATCAAGAAATGGGCAGGGGACATGAACAGACATTTCTGCAAAGAAGACATCCAGATGGCCAACAGACACATGAAAAAGTGCTCCATATCACTCGGCATCAGGGAAATACAAATCAAAACCACCATGAGATATCACCTCACACCAGTCAGAATGGCTAAAATTAACAAGTCAGGAAATGACAGATGCTGGCGAGGATGCGGAGAAAGGGGAACCCTCCTACGCTGTTGGTGGGAATGCAAGCTGGTGCAACCACTCTGGAAAACAGCATGGAGGTTCCTCAAAATGTTGAAAATAGAACTACCCTATGACCCAGCAATTGCACTGCTGGGTATTTACCCTAAAGATACAAACATAGTGATCCGAAGGGGCACATGCACCCGAATGTTTATAGCAGCAATGTCTACAATAGCCAAACTATGGAAAGAACCTAGATGTCCATCTACAGACGAATGGATAAAGAAGAAGTGGTATATATACACAATGGAATACTATGCAGCCATCAAAAGAAATGAAATCTTGCCATTTGCGATGACGTGGATGGAACTAGAGGGTATCATGCTTAGCGAAATAAGTCAATCGGAGAAAGACAACTATCATATGATCTCCCTGATATGAGGGAGAGGAGATGCAACATGGGGGGTTGAGGGGGTAGGAGAAGAGTAAATGAAACAAGATGGGATTGGGAGGGAGACAAACCATAAGTGACTCTTAATCTCACAAAACAAACTGAGGGTTGATGGAGGGAGGGGGTTGGGAGAGGAGGTGGGGTTATGGATATTGGGGAGGGTATGTGCTATGGTGAGTGTTGTGAAGTGTGTAAACCTGGCGATTCGCAGACCTGTACCCCTGGGGATAAAATATATGTTTATAAAGCTGTAAAAAAAAAAAAAAAAAAAAGAAAGAAAGAAAGGATGAATACCCAAGTTTTGTAGCAACATGGACGGGACTGGAAGAGATTATGCTGAGTGAAATAAGTCAAGCAGAGAGAGTCAATTATCATATGGTTTCACTTATTTGTGGAGCATAACAAATAGCATGGAGGACAAGGGGAGATGGAGAGGAGAAGGGAGTTGAGGGAAATTGGAAGGGGAGGTGAACCATGAGAGACTATGGAGTCTGAAAAACGATCTGAGAATTTTGAAGGGGTGGGGGGTGGGAGGTTGGGGGCACCAGGTGGTGGGTATTGTCGAGGGCACAGATTGCATGGAGCACTGGGTGTGGTGCAAAAATAATGAATACTGTTATGCTGAAAAAATAAAAAAAAATTAAAAAAAAAATTTCTCATGAAAACTAAAAAAAAAAAAAAAAAAAAAGGAACAATACATGCAACACAAGTATAAAGTATTAATGCCCATAATGTAAAAAGTACTCTAATAAAAAAAAATATATATGCAACTGAAAAAAAAATACTGCTTACATGTTGATTTTTACAAAATATAGGGGAAGAGACCTATATTTGGCATATGAAAAAGAGCAAATGTGATGGATGACTGTTATAATATTACACTGTCAAAAATATGTATACTCTGGATAGATTTATGTAAACACTCACATTTGAGATGTGTAATGGGTACAGAGTGGCAGGTGGGAGCCTGACTTCTAAGCAGTCTGAGGAAATCATATTAATGGATTCCTTTCAGCAGAGGCATGGATATAAACAGGTTGCCATGCGGGAATTTCTCTTGGCAGAGGGCATCAAGAGGTCATATTACCATTCACAGTATTGATGGGGGGAAAAGAGAAAAAGATTTTGATATGGATTTATGATCTAAAAAAGTCTCCTCTGTGATCATATAGTCCTGAGATCCTTATTTAAATTATTCTCATGTAGATTTTTGCATTCTTCAGAATTAATGGAATTATTATGGTATTGTTAATGATGACAGTGGCAGGTCTTGCTATTTTGAATCCTGCCTATCAGTCACTTTCCTTCCATGTAGGCTACAAGGGCTCTGTAATGATAACTTTATTAACAGCTGCAGAAGAGTCCATTATTGGAAAGGAGAGCTCTGACCCAAGGTCAGGTTGGAGTATATGACTTAGATTAAAACCTGAGTTAAAATTCCTCCTCCATCTCCCCTTCTCCCACCTTTTCTAAAACTTAGGGCTAGTATGTTTTTGTGTATGCAGGAACAGAGAGGGATGGACAGCCCTGAATGGGACTGTATGAAATCTGGGAGTGAGAATGGAAATGGAAATGCACCTCCTAATGGATGCTCTAACTCAATTCGTTAAATCTGCGAGGGAGGGTGGAAGCTGTTTGAGGGGATAACTCACAGGTCCCTGTGAGGCATAGTCACCATGGCCAGTTGGTACCTCCATTTCTGACCAGTCTGATTAGCAATTTTTCTATTGTGTGGAGGGGGGCAAGGAGGGTGCGACGTGGGGCAGAGACATGAGGGGTATAGGATTGGTATTAGATAAGTGTTGGTTGAAGTAACAGCTATCACTGCGATTTCTTCCATTTTATTATTTATTAGTAGTTAATAGTTACGCTACATTAAAGCATTGATTGTAACTAAGGTTTCTCCAGACTCATTAGCCTATAGGTAAAAATAAGGTCACAGACCATCTACCTGACTTCAGTTGGTTTCATACTCACACCTGTTAATGGAAACTCCATTTCCCTGAAAATTATCTCTAGGTACCTCTGGAAGCAGCTGAATCGTGTGTGCAGCTTTCCCATAATTTCCCACTCTACCTTGCTGCTCAGCGAGGCGTTATATTTGCATTTCCTGCTTTTCTGGGCACAACTCCCTTTGGTGTCCTTTGTTCGACAGGTATCAAAACGTCCCAGTAGGCTGTGGTGAAGTGAGGAAGAAAGGCTCTTTTCTGTCAGATTTTCATGGACAGGAGCTGTTTGGAGTTGGTGGTTTTCATGTTCTTTTTTAAAGTCTTCTTTTAAGAGGCACCTGGGTGGCTCAGTGAGTTAAGCCTCTGCTCAGGTCATGATCTCGGGTCCTGGGATTGAGGCCCACATCGGGCTCTCTGCTCAGCGGGGAGCTTGCTTCCCCTCTCGCTCAGCCTGCCTCTCTGCCTACTTGTGATCTCTCTCTCTCTGTCAAATAAATAAATAAAATCTTCAAAAAAGAAAAATAAATTAAAAAATAAAGGCTTTTTGAAAACTGGGACCAAATACATGTCTAGGCTTAGCCAAGTATTGGTTGAAGGAACAGCTATCACATGACCCTCAGAATCACTTCACTTCTTTTGACACTAGGGTTTTGTCACTTGAAAATGGTGACTACCTCACTGCTATTTTTTATTTTGCAAAGGCTACCCTGAAAAGGGATTCATACGTCTTCCTGAAAAGCTTTCTGTTGCATCGAGCCCCTCTGAAGCCCAGCAGTGGACAAAGCATGAGCTGCCCCTCAGTTTCTTAGGCACACTGCAAGTGGCCTTACGAAGCTTCTCCCGTCTGCTGAACCGATGTGCCCAAATGTTGAATCCCAAATCAGACTCAACTAGGACACTCTGGGAGGTGACTACTGCCTTCTTGTTTAGACTTGTCACCCAAACATCCACTATCCTTGACTTGACCCATAGATTTATCAGGGTTCTACTTGCACACCCAGTCAGTAGATGTGGTCTGCTATTTGGGTGCATTGACCGCTCTAGAATGTAGGTTTCAGAGGGAATCTTAATCCTTGATTTAATTTTAAATTTGGTATTTAGATTTCTTTTGTCTCATTTTATGTCTGCCTATCTCTTTGTGTTTGAACTCTTTTTATACAAGATTTTATTTATTTATTTGAGAGAGAGAGAGAAAGAGCACAAGCAGGGGGAGCAGTAGAGGGAAAGGGAGAAGCAGGCTCCCCTCTGAGCAGGGAGCCCGATGCAGGACTTGATCCCAAGACTCCAGGACCATGACCTGAGCTGAAGCCAGATGCTTAACCATCTGAGACACCCAGTCACCCTGTGTTTGAACTCTTATAAAATTATACCATTGGACTCTTGTTTTCAGGGATCTCTGGGATATTAATACCGTTTGTAACCCATTACTTTATGCTCTCTACAATGTATTTAGAAGTAATTATTTTTTATCATGTATCTATTATGTATAAAGTGGTTACTCTAATCGCTTAAAAATGACCTTTTTTTTTTTTACTTATTTTAGTGTTCCTCGGTTTTTAAATAAGTCACACATTGATTCATGTTATGCTTATGTTTCTGTATTTATATATTATTTTCTTAAGTATTACACCTATTTATTTAATATTTCTTCTGGGTATCTAACTCCCTATCTAGAAAAAGAACATGAAGAACAGAAGCATCTCTGACTCCTTTTATGGCACGAAATCTCTGTTTATTCTTTGAACTTTGCCACCAGCTTCTCATTTCTCTTGTTTCTAAATTAAAATGATGGGATTAAATTGGCCAGAAACCCTTAGCTTAGTTATAAAATTTTAATAACTGGAAGCTTTTACGTTGTAAACATATACACTTTTATATAAAAGATAAAAGCGTTTGGAGTCTTGGGGATTGAGTATTAGCCATGTAATTGAAAATGCTCGCCACAATATTTTTACAAAATCACATGCTTCTCTTAAATCATAAGAAACTAAATTTTAACCATGTGCTCTGTGTGGGTGGGGGTTGGGCACATCCTCAGTCTGAATTCAAGGAACGTTTTCCTCTAGGAAGTGAGAAGACGTAGAAAAATGGCTTCTTAAAGATCCTACAGCTGTAGCACAGAAAGGTATTTTGAGGAAGCGCTCTTATATGGGAGAGAAACGTGTTGCCAACAGTGCTTAGAAGGGGTGAAACGCAAGCAGTTGTTTCTGCCTTCTTACAAACATTTGTCTCCCTCTGGAGAAATGGCTGAGGGAGGGATGTGCATCAGCACTTAAGAAACAGATGGCCATCCTAATAGCTGTCCTGGGGATGGGCTGAATTTAGGGCACATGAAAGCTGCAGAGAGGGGCCTGGCAGAGTTCTATTTTGAGCCTAAAATGTAAATGCTAAACTATGTAGTGAATCATAGGCTTTTGGAAGGCCAAGAAAGGCAGTTGAAATCATAGACTTGGAATTAACAAGAACTAATGGATGGAAGAGGTGCTAGTTGTTGTTGTTGTTGTTGTTTTTCTGGAACAGTAAGAATTTAATGGGATAGCCCTTTGTTTTCCTTTTAAAAGGGTAACGTTTTTAACGTGTGTGTTCTTAAGTTTTTCCGCCCAAGAAATTGAGATGAAATGTTTCCTAAACTATATAGACATTTTATGAGGATTAAAGTAATGTGAACAGGACAAAATATCAGCATCATAGAGCTGGAGGGTGTTAGAGATTCTAGTACAAATGCCTCTGTCCACATCAAGCCTAGAATACCAAGGTCATTCTACAAATAGCAGAGCTAGGGCTAAAACTCAAGTTCTTATCTCTCTTAAATTACACAGTTGATTTTGTAAAAGGAGGCAAAGAGGACCAGAAATATACGAAACACCCATACGGTTATGCATCAGTTTGTAAGGAAGGGTTTGTTACACCTTTGTGGCCAGTGTCCTGGAGTTAGTGAATTGTACTCGAATAAACACTTTCCTTCAGTAAAGTAAAGACAATCAAGAAGTGAAGAGAATATAAAGACTGTTAGGCTCTGGACATATATGATCAATGATTCGTGGAAGCATGTAAAGAGATGAAGGATGTAGAGTTTGGAACTATACCTGCTTTGGTTCAAGTCTTGGCTCTGTCACTTGCAGCTTTCCTTCCTTTTATTTCCAGATAAAACAAGGATAAACCTGACACTTATCTCATTTGTTGATCCTTAGAGGAGTGAATGGATGTAAAGTATCTGGCACAAAATTAACTGGGACATTTCGAGTGCTCATAAATGTTGATTATCACTCTGTTCTTAATTTTAATAAGTAACATCTATAAATAAAATTTTAAAAAGCAAAAAAGCAAACAAACAAAAATCCAATGTGGTGTGATCTATGTCATGGTAGAGAATTAGGGAATCGTAGAGGAGGGACATTTTAACCAGGCAAGGAATTAAAACTTCATGACCTGTTCACGCCTTTCCACTGATTCCTCTCCAGACCTTTGTCTTTCCATGTCTCCTCCTCTTCCTCAGACCGTGAGCTCTCCCAGAGTTCCTTATCTCAGGGTTTGCTTAAGTCAGGAACACAAGTATCACCTTATATATACCACATGTCTCACCTCCTGTCTGAACACCTTTTGTTTTTTCCCTCAATTTTGTATCCTGCTTTAATCATTTACTTTGATACCTTTAACATGTTTGAATGTTAACAAACTCTTTGTAAAATTGAGTTTTAAGGCTTGATGACGTACTGTTGGTAGATCTACTGTTATTTATCATCTATTTCCTAACCCTCTTGTGGCGATTTCATGTCCCAGACTTACAACAAATCAACACTCATGCAGTGTTATGTGTCCATTATATCTCATAAAGCTGGGGGAGAATCTTTTAGCAGCCAGCAGCTGGTGGTCTTTGGGCACGGCTCTTTATCTTAGCGATCACAGTCAGTTACCATAGTCTTGATTTTTCACTACTCTTCCTATTTATTGTCTGAAGTCCTGTCATTCAGATCTGTCGCTGTTTCTTGGACCTGACTTGCTCCATGTGTATTGTAGGCTGGTCTTTCTGTAACAGCATTGTTAGTCTTCCTGATTGTTCACTTGTTCTCTCATCCCTACACCTTCTTGTATTTTTTAAAATTTTATTTTAATTGGGGAATTCATGAAGGGAAAGCAGTGAGTGTTTGGGGTAGTTATGGCAAGGAAACTGATCTTCACCCCCCCACTCCTTTCCTCTGTAGGAATATGTTCCCAAAGAGGGGATAGACCACTTGGTGTACTGAAAGTACCTTGCGGGTTGCATCATGAAATCATGCAGGAAAATACAGTTTAGCTTTTGGAGGAAAAGAAATGGTAGAAATGAACTAGAAGGTTGGATGCAGGATGAGAGAGTGTTGGGAAGTGGTTAAAGGGGTACTTGGAGTTGGGCATTACCAGAAATTTTCTGTCAACATCTCTCTAAAGTGAGCTACCAAGGAAAATTCTTTTATAAGACAGATAAAAAGGAAATTGGGTAGAATACAATAGAAGTGTTGGTTTTCCAACTTTTTTCCCTACCTTCAGTTTCTTACTACATTTAAGAACTGTAATGTCTTCTATTTTTTCAAGAATGCATATAAAAGGGGCACCTGGGTGGCTTAGTGGTTAAGCCTTTGCCTTCAGCTCAGGTCATGATCTCAGGGTCCTGGGATCGAGTCCCGTGTTGGGCTCTCTGCTCTTCGGGGAGCCTGCTTCCTCCTCTCTCTCTCTCTCTCTCTGCCTGCCTCTCTGCCCACTTGTGATCTCTCTCTGTCAAATAAATAAAATCTTAAAAAAAAAGAATGCATATAAAAATTATTAAATGGCTTATTAACTATGGAACTTACAAATATTTTCAATTTTCAAAACACATAAAACATAAAAAAGGCTTGAGATACAATTGTGGAATCTGAAATATGTGATAGTGGCCCATTCCTATGAAAAAAGTGTGTTGTTATAACCAAAATGTGCTATGGTATCTGCTAAGCCATTCCTGAATCTGTATAAAAGGAAGGCCCATTCCATAAAATTCCAAAAGAATCTGTCAAAACCAAAAAATTAATGCAACCAGTTGTTTTGCGTTATATAGACAAGAAAACCATCTGCTTTTCCAGAGAGACATCGAAGTCATTATATCTTGGCCTTGAATCATATAATCAGCTACATCATCACCCCTCTGGTCACTTCCTGCACGAGGACATGGCTGATGCTGGAGGTTCCCAGGATCTACATCTTAATCCATCTACCTGTTCCCAAGGACACACTCTAGGTCTGTGGTCCTGGTCTCTCTTGCCCTTTTCATTGACTTGTCTCTTGAATTTGGCAACTGCCACTGCTCTTCTAGAACTACATCTTGTTTCTCCCGAGTCAGAGTCTGAACTTGCCCCTCTTGTTTCTATCATTGCAGCTAGGTTCAGCCTAAGCCTATAAAGCTGTTGGGTTGGCGATATATTCCTGTTGTTAGAAGAAATCCTGCTCGTTTCACACTTGGTGTAAGCCATTCACTGACCTTTCTCACTGAAGCTTCTCCGCTAGTCTCCTTTGTGCCCTGCCCCGAACTAGGCACCTACAGCCACTTAAAAATAGATATTCTTTTTGTAAGCTTTTTCTTTTAATTCTCCCTTCTGTCTGGAAAGCTTCCCTGAAGCCACCCCCACAAAAACATTTCTACTTATTGACTGATCAAAGGCCATCCTCCATGAAGCCTTCCTGGATTCTCTTTAGACGTTCTATTTACACACCCACCCATGGAGGGGTTTCTTCTCCCATACCACAGTGTATATATCTCTATTAATCAAATTTTCTGAAATGCTGCTTTTCATCACTTTTCTGCTTGTATTATGGCTATAGGTGTTTCCCTGAACAAGTTATGATTCTGAAAGTCTGAGGCTGTCATTCATTTTTATATTCCCATAAAACCTAACATGGTACTTTTTAGGCCACCGTCGTTTAGAAAATATCTCTACAGTTTAGTAGAGACAAGGAACAAATTAGGGCTGATCAATGAAATTTGATGGTTGATGTTAACGGACATTTATTAGTTGGCAAGCAGTGGGTTCATGGATAGGTAAGGGGCCCTGTTTTCTAATGATATTTTAGGATATTGGTTTCAGATGTTTTGAGGCTAGTCTAATAGAAAGACTTCTGTGAATATTGCTGCTTATGATCTAGGCGCATGGTTTTAAGATCTAACATCACCCCCCCTTTTTTCCCATATACTACGGATTTGAAAAAATGTCAAATTCTTCCCAAATAGCCTTCTCATCAGTTCTCAAACGTAAATGCATTGACAGGAAACAACGTCCTTGTGTTTTTAATTCTTGAATATTAACATTCATAAAATATTACTTGAATATAACTTAATATCTTAGGACACTTTAAGGCTTTGAAACTAGAAATGATTTCCCAGGGGGAAAATGAAGTGGTATTCTCTGTGACTGCTTTTCAAAATCTCGGACCCAGTGAGTTAGTGGATTCTAAACTTGGCAAGCCAATCTCTACTATTCCTAGTGAAGCATTTTGGTTTTAACTTCCTTTGGAAAACTCCCAAGCCGGAGGGGAAATAAACATACTTCAAGAATCAAGGCTCCTTTTAGAAATTCAATTTTAAAATATTTTTTTAAGAAATTCTGGCTCTGACCCTTTTTAAAAATTCCCCCCCCCCATCTTAATCCACATTTCATCCCTCTCTTGTCAGCTGCCAAAACCCAGCCTTTTGCTGGGCTCTTAGGGATATGAAACATTTTGGCAGGCTAAAGGAGAGAATGGGTGGGAGAAGCTCACAAAGAGGGTGAGAAATGATGTTTTCACGTCCTAATATTCTTGGCCAGATTGATTTTCTGTGTGGGAGGAGAAAACTCTGGAATCATTTCAAGTGCTCCACAGAGATTCAGACAAATAGGGCTGGACTCGTTAAATCAACAAATACTTAGTATGTGCTGGGAGCTTTAGCCTACATAGAACTTTAAAAACTTAGTCCATACTCTTCAAAACCTTAAATACAGTTGTGGAGATAAAATTTTTGCAGTGTTAAATGGCAACAAAATACACATAACTCAAAAAATATATATACCCTCTGTTTCCATATGTATGGTGAAGACAGGAAAAGAAGAGGTGAGAGAGGGATTGGATCTTTGTAGACACATGGTAACATGAGGGTCCTCAGTGTTTCCAGAAGAAACTACAGGAGTATAAGAATGTTATCATGGAAGGTGGATATTTGTTTTTTTAAGGATTACTAATTTGATAACTAATATTATTTGTCTACCTACTCTGTGTTACAAGCTTTGCATATATTCCACTTGGTCTTAACAAGTGTGCCAAGTGGGTATTACATGGTTTTATTAATGTCTTTCATTTAATTGGATAGGAGATATCCTTTGGGACAGGGATAGATTTTGGTCATCTTCCTATCCTTAGGCTTTGTACAGTGTCTGGCAGGTGAAAAAGTACTCAATAATTATTTGTGGTCTACAGATAAACTGAGAATCCAAGGTTAAGTAATTTGCCCAAACTCCCAGTGCCTAGAAGGGGCAAAGCTAGGATTTGCACTTTTCTCTTTGATGGCAAAGCCCAAGGTCAGCCTCAGTGTAATGCTCTTCAGCAGTGAATCTGATTTAAAGAGTTGGAGAGAAACCAGAAGGACATGACAGTTTGGAACACAAGCACGAGGAAGATAATACGGGGATAACGAGCAGGCTCATTTAGCTACAGTAGTTAACAGGCAAACTGGAAAAACAGGTTGGGGCCAAATTCTGTAAAACTTTATATATCAGGCTCAAGTTCTTTTTCATTTTTTTTTTAAGTTCATGGAAAATTACAAAACTTTTCTCATAAAAGAAACAATGATCAAAGCATTTGAGAAAATTCACACAATAGCTGTGCAAAGGAAGTTTGGGAAAGAGAGCTGGAGAGGTAAGGCCTGTGGGGAGACTCTCCTAAAGCTCTAAAAGGGTGAGACAGATACACAAATTCCTGCATATGGATACAGGTCCTGTGTTAGATCGGTGGAAATGGTAGACACGTATATGAAAGAGATAACCTAAAGGAGGTATCCTCAGGTATTCCTTATAAAGTAAGGACACTTAAAAAAGAGCAAAAATGTAAAAACAACTGTATTGTGGGCCTGTGTAACTGGGCCAATGATGGTCCCCTTGGCAAAACAGGATAATAATGATTTTAGTGCACTTCAGTTTTAAGCCTGTTACAATTGAGATCATGAATGACACGTTCCACGAGAAGGAATACGGTTATTTCTTCTATAGATACTATAGTTAGGGGTTGGGAGTAGACTAGAGTTAGGGAACAAAGACTGGGCGGAAATAATTGAAACCACCCTAGTGGATGAGGAGAAACCAAGATTGATGTTTGAGAGAAGCTCCCTTCAAACAAACAGAAGAATTCCATCTTTTTTATTAACATTGGTATTAAAGTATAAAGAATAAGATAGACAAATTTTAACTATACACGTGACTGAAATTTTACAAAGTGATATACCCATGTAACACACAAAGATCATGATCTAGAGTATTAACACTCTTCTGGAAGCTTCTCTCATAATAATCCTCTTCAAAAAAAATGGCTGTTTATTCTGATCTCTATCAGTAAGGATATTTTAAAACCTTGAATAATTGAAACCATACAGTGTGGTATGTACTCTTTTGTGTTTGGCTGCTTTTGCTTAACATTATAGTTGTGAGATGTATTTTTTTAAATTTGACCCATGGGCTATTCAGAAATGTATTGCTTAATTTTAACAAATCTGGAAGATTTCTAGTTTTCTTTCTGTTACTGATTTTAGCTTAATCCCACTGAAGTCAGTAAACATTCTTGGTATCATTTCAGTCCTTTGAAATTTGTTAAGACTTGCTTTACGGTCTAGCAAATTTTCTATTTTGGTAAATGTTCCATCACATTAAAAAAGAATATGTATAAGAATGTGTACTCTGAAATGTTGAGTACAATGTCCAATAAATGTCAATTAAGTTTGTTAGTCATAGTGTTCAACTCTTCTACATTTTAATGCTTTTTTGTCTGTTTGTTCTCTCAATTACTGAGAGAAGTATGTTACATTTTCCCATTATTATCATAAGTTTGTTCTCTTCTGTCCAGTTTCTTCTTTCTTTACAGATCTTGAAGCTTTCTTATTAGCTACAGATGAATTTAGCTTGTATTCTTCTGTCAAAAGGAGATTTTTGTCACTCTGAAATGCATCTACTTATCTCTACTACCATTTCCTTCTTTAAAGTCTACCTTTTTGAGGGAAGGTTTATTTATTCACTCTAGGGAGAGAGAGGGAGAAAGACAGAGAGCATACTTGAGCGGGGGCAGGGGCAGAGGGAGAGAACCTCCAAACGGACTCCTCACTGAACAGAGAGCCTGACGTGGAACTTGATTCCATGACTCTGAGATCATGACCTAAGCCAAAACCAGGAGTCGGATGCTTAACTGACAGCCTCCCAGGCATCCTGTAGTCTCCTTTGTTTAGTAACATTATGGCTCTATAATTTTATTTTGTTTGGTATATTTGTGATAGTTTTTACCTATTCCATTATTTTCAATTTTTCTATATCTTTATCCATAAGGACCTATATTGGTATATATTAGACATGTATTTTATGTATTGTAGTCATATTATGGAAGCCAAAGTTCAAGGATGAGGAACAAGGAGGGCTAGGAAATAGAGGAATGATCAGACATGTAGGAGGAGAATAAAGCCAGTGAGGGATTAGTAAAACTAAGATGAATTTCAAGCTGGATGGAAAAGCCAGCCTGCTCTGTTACTATTTTAACAGAGGTGTGTGTCAAGTACCATAGAGACGTGAAGGCAAATAGAGATTATGAAACATTATTAGATCTGATAGTTATGTATTCATTAAAGATTTTTTTGTTCTATCTTACAGTAGGTAAAACGAAGCAGGCTTAAAGAGATAATACCAACAAATTGCTTAAATTTGGCTGGGGGAAGAGTAATGTTGTGAAAACATTCTTCCAGCTGTAGATTTAATATGGCCGCATCTTCTGCCTTTCCAATAAATTGTTCAAGTATCCATCTATCTTAATAGCAGACACTGGTGTCTCCTTCCCAAGGCTTTGCGTTCCGCTTTAATTACACAGAAATCTCGAGGGTTGACACAATCCGATGCAGGGCATCAGGCTACTGGCATCCCTGAACAGGATGGATACTCTCTACCTCCAGTGTTCTCTCTGACCTACAGGGCGCAGGGTGGAATCCGAGTCTCAAACAGTCGGACCCTCAGAGCAGGTTTGTTGGTGGGTGGTCCTTTGCTGGTCCATTGCTGTTCCTCTGTCTTCCTCTTTCCCCAAAGATAAAACAGTTTTCTATTTTAAAGCTTCAGAACACAAAGTATATGGTTAAATAAATTATGATTCAGTCAACCAGAGGAAATGCTTGCACCTGTAAAGAAGGCGAGAATGAGCAACCTGACCACATGGGGAGACGTCGAAGACAAGTTGGTACTGAATAAAGGAAAGGGCACATCAGTGGGTATAGAATATCATACTTTCCCTGGACAGGATAACTATTTGCCCACTTTCTTTCTTTCTTTCTTTCTCTTTTTTAAAGAAAGATTTATTTATTCATTTTAGAGACAGGATGCGTGTGCAAGCAGGGAGGGGGCAAAGGGAGAGGCAGAGGGAAAGTGCGTTCCCTGCTGAGCCAGAGCCCTACATGGGGCTCCTTCCCTGAGACCATGTCTGAGCAGAAATCAAGAGTTGGACACTCAGCTCAACTGAATGAGCCACCCAGGCGCCTCTTTGCCTCACTTTCGAAAGGAGATTTCTCTCCATGACTTCACATGCTTTTTTCCTCCCCTTCTGAGAGGGATTCCCTAAGTGATTGTAACATACGTGCACACATTCTCAGGAGGAAAAGACCACCTTCAGCCATCTCACGTTGCTTTTCTGATACGTTGTTAGATTCAGAAGAGAGAAATACAAATTGCCTCTTGTTACTTGTGCTTCTGTATTAGCTAGGCAGCTGTGTTGTGCAATTATTTTCACAGCTATGTTAGCCTTTGCTTACTAGCATGTGGCTGAGGAATATGGAATGCTAAAAGGATAATTAGGGAGGTTCTTGGAAATAGAGGAGTTAGTTTGGAAAGGAGGGAGAGACTCCTCTTCATCTGAAACAGAAAGTAAAGAGGAGTCACTTAGACTAATATTTAAAAAACATTGGTGCTGGGGGGTGCTAGGTGAGGGGTGGGGGGAGGGGCGTAGGCGGTATGGGAAATTCAGTTGATGGTATTAATTTTTTTTAATAGAAGGTCACTAGCAAAGCATTTGATTGTGATTTTCATCTTGACAGTAGCATAGAAAAAGATCAAGTGATATGCACGTCTAGACAATAACTTGATCACTATATAAAAAAATAGAACTCAGGGCGCCTGGGTGGCTCAGTGGGTTAAGCCGCTGCCTTCGGCTCAGGTCATGATCTCAGGGTCCTGGGATCGAGTCCCACATCGGGGTTCTCTGCTCAGCGGAGATCCTGCTTCCCTCTCTCTCTCTCTGCCTGCCTCTCCATCTGCTTGTGATCTCTCTCTGTCAAATAAAAAAAAAAAAAAAAAAAATCTTTAAAAAAAAAAAAAATAGAACTCATTGCTCCCAAGTTCTAAGGTTTTATTATAGAAGTTTTCAGAAAAATATAAAATTAGAGGGAACAGAATGATTAAACTCCACTAATCTGTAACTTAGCTTCAACAATTACGAATACAAAGCCAACCTTGTTTCATCTGGGCCTTACGTACTTTAGGGATTATTTTGTAGCTGATTCCAGACATCACATTATTTTATCTGTAAATAATTTGCTATGAGATAAAAGAAAAACTTAAAAGCTAAAGGGAGTACATACAATTCTGTAACCACAAATTTAAAAATCTGGATTTAACAGATGATTTCTATCCAAATACAAGTGATCAAAAATTGATCTAGGAAAATAATAAAATAATCAAATAAGACAATTGCCATGGAAGATGATATGGGAAAGATGACAAAATATCATGAAAAATTTTACCAAGATCAGATGGCTTTAACACTGAATTTTTCCTGTAAAATTAAATTTAAAAACCATTTATTTCCAGGGTTACTTAAACTCCTCCAGGCCATAGAATATGTTGGAAATTTCCCTACTAAATTTAATGTCAAGACATTGATGACAAAAATATAAATATGTGATTTAAGTATAGAAAAGAAAGTGATGAAAAATTTGCTGATGGTCAAACAGCCAAAATATTACATTTAAAAACTTCAGAACTTATGCAAAAAATTGAGAAGGGGCAAAGGTGCAATAGAAGTATACAAAAATCGGGCGCCTGGGTGGCTCAGTGGCTTAAGCCTCTGCCTTCAGCTCAGGTCACGATCTCAGTGTCCTGGGATCGAGTCCCGCATTGGGCTCTCTGCTCGACAGGGAGCCTGCTTCCTCCTTTCTCTCTCTCTGCTTGCCTCTCTGACTACTTGTGATCTCTCCCTGTCAAATAGATAAATAAAATCTTAAAAAAAAAAAAAAGAAGTATACAAAAATCAACATGTTCTCTTCTAGCAGGAAATACCAGAAGTAGGATATTAAAAAGAATTCCATTAAAATATTGAGAGAAATTAAAATATTTATAATAAAATTCATAAGAAAACAGAGGATATAGATGAAAAACAATTAAATGTTATTACTTTATGAAAGACACAAAATAAATGGAAATAAAATAAATCCATTCTTGGATGGAAAGATAATTATCATAACCAAACAAATGGACCATTAGAAAAAATACAATCTAATAGAAGAAAAGGCAAGGAATATAAACAAATTTCTTAGGTGAGTAAATTCCATCACCGATAGATATTTGCAAAGGCTCACCTTGTTTGTTAAGTAAGAAAAACACAAATCAACAAAGAGATATCTCTTCACCTTCAATAGACTGACAAATGTGAGAAAGGAAAATCTGCAGTTTGGGTTGGCGAGAAAGGGATACTCTCAGGAAATGCTGGTAGATGTCTGAATTGTTACAGCATAATGGACAATCTTCCTGGCCAGGACTCTCCTAAAATTAGAAGCACACATACTCTTCATTTCCTCAATTTTACTCATGTGCATCAAACACCTAGGAATAAAAAGATCAGTGCCTATGATATAGGAATGGGATATTTCTTATGAAGTTGCTGGAAATGGCAAAGAGCTGGAGAAAAGTGGATGCCCAGCCATAGGGAAATGTATAAATGTGGGTTTATGAAATGTGTATGTATACAGAAACATATAGCCCATTTTTGTAAAATCTGAAGTGTATTTTCCATTGAAGAGCGTATTATTACACAGAAGAGTAGAAGATAATAAAGTTGCTAAGATGGGACAACTCAGAGGAACAGGAGACTAGATGGATATAAAATGGAGGAAAGAAGGGAACATGAAAAAAAATGTAAAAAAATAAGGCTGCAGCGGTGCTTGAATGGCTCAGACAGTTAGGCGTCTGCCTTCAGCTCAGGTCATGGTCCCAGGGTCCTGGGATTGTGCCCTGTGTTGGCTTCCTGCTCAGTGGAGAGTCTGTTTCTTCTCCCTCTCCCTCTGTGATCTCTCTTGCTTTCATTCTCTCTCAAATGAATAATAAAATTAAAAAAAAAGACCTCATTATGGCCCCACCCTCTATGTAAATACCTTATTTATGCATTTATCTAAAAATACATTAAATATGCACAATTTTTCAAAATTAAAAGCATAAATTTCCTGCTAAACTTGGAGTTGAGCCCTAAGATTATAATACAAGTTTGAAATTGAACATACTAAATAAACTTGTTAATTTCAATTGACAAACCATTTTCCTGTTGGATCATCAAAAGTTCTCATTAACAATTATATTTTGGAATATCTATTTTCTGAGTGGGCTATTAGGGGTTTGGTTTGCCGTGTGCATTTCCTTCCATGGGGTTTTTATATGGAGAATGCATGCAAGGATTACCAATCAAATCAATAAGAAGGTGTCAAAATATTAGCTAGGGCAAGAACCAAAAAACCATCCAGTGATGGACTTTTTGGCTAAAGAGAATGTGGTTTCGGCCTGGGGATAAAGTGAAGCGTTATTCCTCCTGCATTGTACCTAACTCTTAGAAGAGAAAATGCTGAGGGTTGCGTCTTGGAGGAGTGGCTTGAGACTCTGGAGGCAGAGCAGGGTTTGGGGTCCTGTTGGAACAAGCCCACAGGCTAGTCTTACGTCTACTCTCCTGGAGTAGAAGGAGCATGACTGGAGAAAGTGTAGTCCAGATTCGCTAACTGCTTGGAACGGGAAGCAGTAGAAGATGAAAGAGCCCACCCCTCGCCCAGGGGTAAGAAAGAGGAAATGTCTGTACTAATTCTTGCTTTTGAGCTGCTTCAAGTCTCTGACAGTAAAACAGTGCTCATAAATGTCAAGCTCTAGATAATGAGTTGGTCTTCCTCTTTTCTGGAGGATCAGAGGGAGAAGCCAGAGACATCCAGTCTAAGGCTCTTCAAGGGGAGGATCAAGGAGAGATGCCCCTTCCCCTGCAGGCTACCTGCCACATGAAAAGTTGTCCCCTAAGGTCAATAACAGTGCACTCCCCATTTCATAAGAATGATGACCATGGGAGGGTAGGATTTGCACAATTTTCAAAATGCCTTCAGATAAAAAGGAAAATGCATTTTCCACCTTTTCCTAAAATGCTTGATTTTGATCATACCAAACAAAAGAGCGAGAAACTTGAAGAATGCCTCTGGAATACAGCCAGCACTCTTAACTTGCAAGTTATATTTCATTACCCCTTGGCCATAAGATTCTCCTTACATTCTTGTGAGACTTACAGGCAAAGCTGTTGGGCATCAGTGTTGTCTAAATTGTATAATTAGAAAAGATGGTTGTACTGCGCTAATCGTTTCTGTTAACAACTCGGAACGAGCTTAAAAGTAATTTGAGTTGTTGTTTGCTTGGAAATAGCATTCAGACAGCTCGAGGGATTGGGTCTTGAAACCGTCTGAGCTTGCAGAAGCGCGCAGTAACACGGGTGAAGATACAGATCGGCAAATATGTGCAGTTGTCCCCGAACACTTTCGAGACTGCTGCCCTGCTATTGTTCCCCTGAGTGCTGGTGTGCAAATACACACGTAAATATTTACCTCATGCTCACCAGGCTTCTAGAACAGTTCTCAGCTTCGGTGACTGACAAATTAGCAAGTCTCTGTGACGATGCTCCTAAAGGGTAAGTCGATGGCCCAATGCAGTCTACCTTCCTGATTGTGGAAGAGCAAAGCGTGGCTAGTGGACAGTATGTGGGGCTCTCTGTGTCTGCTACCATCCGGGCACTAAGCTCCCCAGCCTGTGAGTTGATACATGTTTTTCCTGCGTCTCTTCCCGCCTTTCTGTGTGAACTGCCAGTCTGCGGATCAGATCAGATCTTCGCTGTCCCTTGCTCGGACTATGACAGGAAGCCACATGGTGGTTTGCACACCCAGTTTTGTCTGCTCACTATCTGCCACTGTTTTTTTTTTTTTTTTAAAGATTTTATTTATTTATTTATTTGTTAGAGAGAGAGAGAGAGAGGGAGCGAGCATGAGCACAGGCAGACAGAGTGGTAGGTAGAGGCAGAGGGAGAAGCAGGCTCCCCGCTGAGCAAGGAGCCCGATGTGGGACTCGATCCCAGGACGCTGGGATCATGACCTGAGCCGAAGGCAGCCGCTTAACCAACTGAGCCACCCAGGCGTCCCTCTGCCACTGTTTTTTAACCCGCCCATCTGACACTGTCACTTCTTCAGTATAACTCAGTGATTTAATGCTCAGCAAAACTCAAAAAGATATTTGTAACTTTAGAATCTGAGTTCCTCAAGACTTGAGCCTACTGTCTCCTTGGAGGAACTGGTGTTTACTTTTTTTTTCCTTTTGTTGTTTATATTTTTAATTGAGTTGTAAGACTCCTTTATATATCCTGGATTTAAGTTCTATATCAGATACATACTTTGCAAATATTTTTTTTCCCGTCTGTGGTTTGCCTTTTTATTTTCACGGTGGTTTTTAAAAAATATATAAATAAATTTATTTATTTATTTTTATTATTGACATATAATGCATTATTTGTTTCAGGGGCACAGGTCTGTGAATCATCAGTCTTAAAACAGTTCACAGCACTCACATAGCACATACCCTCCCCAATGTCCATCATTAAGCCATCCCATCCCTCTATCGCCCTCCCCTCCAGCAACCTTCAGTTTGTTTCCTGAGACTAAAAGTCTCTTATGGTTTATCTCTGTCTCTGGCTTCATCTTGTTTCATTTTTCCCTCCCTTTCCCTATGATCCTTTGTCTTGTTTCTCAAATTCCTCATATCAGAGAGATCATATAATTATCTTTCTGTGATTGACTTATTTCGCTCAGCATAATACCTTCTAGTTCTATCCATGTCGTCACAAATGGCAAGACTTCATTTTTGATGGCTGCATAGTATTCCATTGTTTATATATATACACCACATCTTCTTTATCCATTCATCTGTTGATGGACACCTAGGTTTTTTCCATAGCTTGGCTATCATGGACATTGCTGCTATAAATATCTAGGTGCATGTGCCCCTTCGGTTCCCTGCATTTGTATCTTTGGGGTAAATACCCAGTAGTGCAATTGCTGGGTTGTAGGGTAGCTCTATTTTCAAATTTTTGAGGAACCTCCATGCTGTTTTCCAGAGTGGTTGCACCAGCTTGCATTCCCACCAACAGTGTAGGAGGGTCCCCCTTTCTCTGCGTCCTTGCCAGCACCTGGGACTGGTGTGTTTTCTGTTTCCTCACTTCCTAAATCCTATAGAATCTGAGTGTTATGTTTTTTTTTTTTTACCATCTCCTTTGCATCACCAGGGAGCAGTAAGTTGCCCAGCACCTCAGGGTGAGTCTCCTGACCTGGGACTCTCCAACAGATTTCTCCAGGTGTTCTGCTTGAGTTCATTTTGTTTTCTTCTTATTTTTTGCTACAAAAAAAAAGATATGTATTTGGAGATTGAAGGGTCAGACAAAATCAATCCCACAATATTTGGATATGCCACAAATTAATTTTATTTAGAGGTATCGATTATTTAATTCTACTGTAAGATTGGATTGCAAAGGAACGAGAAATATTTTCATTTAAGTGGATGCCAAATTTCTCAAGTAATAAGATCTGTGATATTTTTACTGACTTTTGCCGTAATCATTAGTGCCATCATGATGATGAGGGTGTTTTATTTCCATCAATAGTTAGAATTATTTGAAAATAGGTTTAATTTTTTAAAAAGTTCTATTTTCGTTGAAATACTTTTTCATTAATACAACTGATTTTTGGACTGTTGTCAGGCCTTGGGTTTCTGGATACATTGTATAATTAACGTAAACTCAAGGAACCTTGTTTTGTTTTGTTTTGTTTTCTAATGACCCAAAATTAAGTTGCTTTTAGTCACAGGATTTCTGTAAATACAAACTTATGTCAGAAGAGGACTTGTATTTACTTTTTGATTCAACTCAGCCTGTTTATTTAATCTGCAGTGTTTCAGCTTACTGGCTGTTCTAGAAACTTGGAGTGTGTTCTCATGATGGCTGAGTAAGTTGATAGCTTTGATCTGAACAGTAAAGGCTCAGAGGAAAGGCATTTTTTTTTTCCTCCGAATTTGCTTTTTAAATTTCTTTTCTGTTAGGAAAGTATTATTGTTTGGCTGTACGTCACTCTCATTTAGTGTAGATTTCCTATATTTGGAAAATTAAAGCCCCCCCCCCCCCCCCCCCCCCCCCCAGTTTGTGATGGTTTTTGGTGCTTTCAAAAGGAAAAGGCAGACTCATCATTCCAGGCACTGGCAGATATCTGTGTTGTTGATTTTGTCTTCCTCCTGGACATCCTGAGGGAAACACAAAAGATGACATTGATATTAATCTGTTAGAGAGGTCACAGAATTACCAATGCATGAATCATTGAGTTTAATTTTTCAGAATGTCTAACTGGAGAAAGATGACCTGTGTTCATTTCCTCAGTGGGCAAGGTTGATCTATACAGTCTGCCCCTCCCCTTCTTGGGCACTCTGCATTTACTCAATTTATATTTTCACATCTCTTAGTCATAACCAGCTTCTGTCCATCCTCCCTGTGCTTTGGATGGAGACCTCTACTTTTGTTATCATCCCAATGGTGACTTTTATCTCAGTTTGCACTCATTGATGACATTTATGCTCGAGCATCTGAATTCCTAGGTGCTGGGCACGCCTGTCCCTAAGGCTGATCTATCTAGTCATTTTGCGCTCAGATCATGACTGCATTCAAGGACTGCTTCCCTGTACTCCTTCAAAATATGATTCTTGGAGACCTGGCTTTCAAGCATGTTCTCTGGCAAAAAGAAAGAAAGAAATACATGAAGCCTCTCTGGAGACTTGTTCCTTTCTGATGGGAATGAATGGTGAGGATTTCAAGTAAGTAAGATCTTTTTAGATTCTGACATTTTCAACCAATTGTCTGTCATGACCTGAGAGTTTCATGGTCTGCTTTCATCAAAATCAGGTTCTTTATAAGCTTAAACCTAAATTACATTTAATGTTTTAAAAATTACAGAATCAAAAAAAATTTAAAAATAAAAATTAAAAAATCAAATATCAGAACCTCAGTGTTGGGAGGGACCAGAAGTTAATTGCTCCTTGTATGTACAAATATCCTCTCCTTGAACATCTCTCAAGATGGGAAACTCACTCCATCCTGACTGAGGCAGCTCATGTTGCATTTGGACAGATCTGAGAGAAATTTCTTCCTCCTATTCAACTGCTATTTTTCTCCCTGAGCTTTTCATTGCTTGGCCCTGGTTCTGCTTCTGAGCCAACCCAAACCTCCCCTTGTGACTGTACAAAGCTGTCACACGTTTTTTCAGCAGCCTTCCTTTCAGGGGTCGCAACACCAATTCTTCCCAATGTCCTGCATCTGATTTGACCTTAAGGCCTCTCACATCCTGGCTGGTCAGTTCTTCTAGCTTGTCTTTAACTTGACTGAAATGTATTGTCCAGACCCAAAGATGAGGTCTGGTCCCTGAGCTCTTTCTTGGGGCTTTTGACATTATAACCTAAAAATGAATTCAGCTTTAAGTGTGTGTGGGCATATCATACCATTAGTTCATACCGAAAGGGTGACACCAAATCTGGCATTTTTAAAGAGACCCCGCTAAATTAATTTCTGCTCCATTGCACAGAGATACACCCTCAAGTTCAGTGTACTGTGTTCATCCACATTATATTTTACCTTCTTAGAGAGAACCATTATCTAAATAGTTTGAATTCTGCATCTGCAATCCAACATATCCCTTGTCTGTTTTGATTTCATTCCCCTCTATGCTTTGTGAATTGACCTTCTGTATCTTCATTAAAGGGAGTGGGCACAAGAGACCCCTGTGAATTGCACCTAGAAATCTCCTTTTAGGTTGATGCCCATTCATAGTTGTCCAATCAGCTACAAATCCACCTGAAAGTACCATCTGATTTTCCACTTGTTCTACAGGATATGATGAAACATCTCAATGAAACCCTTGATGAAAAATCCACAGACTACATTTCTTTGTCAAAGAGGAAAATAAAAATAATTCTTTATAACTGATCTTCAGTAAATCTGTAATGCATTTAGTTATCACTTCCATCTTGTCCATTGTTTGGAAACCACCATTCAAATAATCTGTCCTGGAACCTTGACATAAAAAGCTACCATTTCTAAATTATCTCCTCTTTTGCAAAAAAACAAAACAAAAGAAAAACCAGAATGAATTCCTCACAACCAACTTTTCTGCATCTTTCTATACTTTGCAACTGTTAAATGATTATATTTCATTTTCAGACTGTCTGTTACCCTTGATGGGCTTTTCCTTAATAATTAATTAATTAATCAGGTGTCATTAGATAATTGTGTAAGTCCCTCTAGGGCAGAGGTTGCATCCCCTGGGGCTTAGCCATGTCTTGCCACAAAGCATATTTTGTCATATCGAACAAATGATTCTTTCCTTATCTTGACTTAGCAAAGATGAATCAACATGTTTCAGTCAGATGGTCATTTTACTTGTTAAAATTGGCTGTAACAGAAATCACAAAATCTCAGCTCCTTCAACAGAATAGAGGGAAACGTGCTCCTGAGTGAGCAGGGAACCAGCTCCCTTCTTTCTACTCTACCGTTTTAATACTTGGTTTTCAGTCTCAAGGTTCAACACGCTGCTGGAGCTCCGTCTATCACTTCTGTCTCTCAGGCAGTTGGGAGTACCGGGAGCAAGGTGACTGCTGAGACAGCACTTGTAAAACAGCTGATTCTTATTTGCCAGAACTCTGTCAGATGGCCACAAATAGCTTTAAGGAGGGCTGAAAATACCATCTTCAACCAGGTGCATCACAGCTCCAATGGAAGTTGACCTGTTTTCTTTAGGAGATGAGAACAGTTTTTGGGCAGCGATGAGCCATTTCTGCTAAAACCTCAATGAGAAAACAAGCGAAGTAGGAATTCAGGAGTCCTCTCTTTATATCCCTCCAAAACATATTTATCTTAAGGAAGTCTAGTATTTCTGACAATGTTTTTCCTCCAGACATCAGTAATCAATCCATTTCACTGACCCCAAAAGCATGTAGACATTTGGTATCTTGAGATTCAGCCTTCTCAACAACCTTTTCTGTTTGTTTTTGTTCCCGTTTCTGTGTCTTCCTACTGGATTCTTTAGCTTCCTCCTCCCTCTAGTTGTCTTTCGAGATTCGAGTTGCTCAATCAGACTGGCATTTTTGCTGCCTCTCCAACCGTGTTGAGTCACATTCTCTTCCACGTACTAGGTCATGGAGTTATGATTTTTTTCCTTCTCATTTTTGAAAAGCTATAAAACTCAGGAGAGTGTATCTAGCAGGAAGCATTCATCTCTTCCTGCCAGCTTCTTGCCCTGTTTTCAGTCAATGTGATTCAGCCTAAGCTTCCACCCCCATGTGTAAGGGTTGGGCACGTGACCCTTGTCTAGTTAGTATGTTCTTTCTTCTTGTTCATAGGGATTGCTGCAGGGATGGACATGTGACCCAGGCGACGTGTTCTACTGAGCACAGTGCAAGGGGCCCCATTTCTCTTTCTGGGATTCTTAGGGCCACCATCACACGGAGAGAAAGGCTGTCTGAGAATAAAGCCAACACAGAGGAAAACTAAGCAGAGAGAGGGATTAAGTGAGTATTCCGAGGACAGGAATCTACCCTAATTCTGGTGCTCCTGAACTTGGGTGTTATGTAAGCCCATAAAGACCTATTTCCCTGTTAAGCCAGTCTGAGTTGAACTGATGCAACTTGTACTGAAAGGAGTCCTCATCAGTTCAATTTGGTAGTTTCTGGGTTCTCATTCGTTCCACTGGCCAACTGCTTTGTCCTGATTTGTTAGATAAAAGATACCAGTTTTATTTGCTACAAATGACCCTACATGTGCTAGTTGAGTTATATAAAGTGGGTGTGAAGTAATGACCTGGTGCAACCTCTAATCTGTCAGTGTCCATGTAATGGTGCTTCTGAGTAATGATCAGGTTCTCTGTTTATATGAAATAAAACAGGAGGTTTCAGCTTGGACTCCATCTCATTCAGTCTCTGCTCACTCTTCTTATCTCAGCACGTAAGGAACACAGATGTGGCCAGAAATGTGGCTGTGTACCAGAGAGGGGAAAGGAGAACAAGGCACCAATAAATGCATTTCAAAGAATGAATGGGAGCAGGCATCTTAAAACCTCTTTAGGGATCAGTTAATGATATCTCCGTTATTGAGAACTTGAACTTGGAACAATGATGGAAAGCAATTATGAATTTATCCAGGATTCGTTAGGGTCTTGATATGATTAAGCAGCCATTTCAGTCTAAAACAGCAAGGGATCCAGGGGAAGGGAAGCAAAACCAACATTTGTTGAGGGTCAGTTATGCCTTCGGCATGGTCCAGGTTCCTTTCATGAAGAAATAGGTACTAAAAAGAAAGAAGGCAGAGGCATTTTCCAAGTGCCTGGTACGTGGGAAATAATTAATTATAACAGCTATGGCAATGGTGGGAGTGATGAAGATGTATGGACACCTGGGTACGGTACCTCTTCCCACAGCGCTGAGCTTGGGGCTCTGGTCCCCTGAATGACAGAGCAGGTGCACAGTGGGCCTTCTGCTTCTGAGGAAACTGAAATCACTTATCATTGTCCTCGGGGGGTACATATTAAAATGCAGATTCCTGGGGCGCCTGGGTGGCTCAGTGGGTTAAGCCGCTGCCTTCGGCTCAGGTCATGATCTCAGAGTCCTGGAATCAAGCCCCGCATTGGGCTCTCTCCTCAGCAGGGAGCCTGCTTCCTCCTCTCTCTGCCTGCCTCTCTGCCTGCTTGTGATCTCTCTGTCAAATAAATAAAATCTTTAAAAAAAAAATGCAGATTCCTAAGTCTGTAACACTACTGAATCAGAATCCTTAAAGGTAGAGCCTTGGCTGACTCTATTTTCAGGAAGCTCCCTAAGAGGTTCTTGACACTCATTAAAATGTGAGGCTCTTGGCCTCAGGGGTGACACCAGGAAGGGGACAGGGAGGGGAAATATTAATTAGTATTAATCATAAATAATAGTTACAGTTGGTCTTTCACTGATGCTTACATTTGTAAATTCTCCAAACTAACTTAACATCACCAGACGGTAATTTCCGAAACAATTAATCTTTCGAGTATGACAGATTTTCTGCAGTAAAGTACAACTTCTATTCACCAAACAGTCGTAACTGTAAAACAAACATACTTTCTTTTTAATGTATGCCAAAGTCTCAGTTAAAGATTATATATGCCAGTTTTAGTTGCTTATTTGTCTCCTTTCTCTTCTTTTTCTTCCTTACCTTTCCCTCTCACCTTCTCTGCTTTTCTTTCGTGCTGTCCTTTCTTTGCCTGTAATTTTTCCCTTGGGCTGTAGTGCTTCATTGTCATCAGCAGAGGGCACTATTCTGCAGCAAGTTGGAACTCCAGTATCTAAAACCTATTTGGGGTTTGTATTAAAAAGTCAGAATAAAACAAGCTCATAAATGTTGTTACATACATCAGTGCTTACTACATTTTAATTATGGTGATTTACATGAACCTGTCATGATGACATGGTTCATAAAACAATCTCCGTTTTAATAGCTGTGCCTAATGATGTTCCCTTTCCTTTATGAGAATTTAATTCTCTCTTTTCAACTCCTCAACTCTTGAATATGATACTCTTTTAAATAACACAAATTCTACTCAAGCCAGTGGTCAATGAGGCTGTGGCTTCTTCTGAAAATCCTGTTTTATTGGTCTCTTCTGTGTAATTGTTTAGTTTAATTTGATAAACATGTCAGTTTTCCCAGGATAATTAGGTGGATAAACAGAATGTTCAAAAAGAAATGGAGCCAATTAGACTCTTTATCAGAGACTTATACAAAAAAGGCTTTACAGATGAACAGACTTTTCCTTAGAGATTTGATCCTAAATTAGAGTTCCTGGAATTTTACAAGGGACAAAGGAGGCAGCTTTCTTAAATATAATGGAGTTTCAATTATCTGAAGAAAAGAGCAGATAAAAAAGAGAAACTCCTGCGTGCTTCAGAATTAACTCTTGGCTGGTAAATGCTGAGGGGCATGCCTTCAGTCAGAGCATAATTTTATCCCCATCCAATTACAACCACTTTTATTTTGTTTTATTTATTTATTTGTATTGATTTTTTAAAAAGGTTTACCCATTTGAGAGAGAGGGAGAACAAGTGAGCATGAGTGGTGGTGGGGGGAGGGGCGGAGCGAGAGGGAAAGGGAAAATCCTCAGACTCCCCGACTGAGCTGGGAGCCCAGCAGAGGGGGAGGGGCTGCGGCTCGATCCCAGGACCTTAAAATCATGACCTGAGCCAAAACAGAGAGCCAACTGCCCAATCCCAACGGACTGAGCCACCCAGGCGCCCTTCAACTGCTTTTTAAACAGGTTGGGCGACTGGAGGAGATTTCTCTGTGGCTAAGGGTACACAGCACTAGCTGAAAATAGACAGGTATCCAACATTTGTTTATGCTGTAAATATGTCAGCATGCATGTGGTGGAGACTTATTTATTGTGCAGACTGAACGTTTCACAAGTGTTTGGCCTGACAGTAACAGTCCATTAATACATCAGTTGCTTTTGTGTGTGTGTGTGTGTGTGTGTGGAACTTAAGTAAACAACATAGCATTTTATTCTAATTATTTTTGATCCTTGAAAATAGACTCCTCTTTGGAGTGTAATATCTGATCTTTTGTATCCAGGTTTTATTTCATGTTTTTTGCTTCTCTCTGAAGATTATTTGGTCACTAATTAAGTGATAATGTTCCTATGATTCAAGACTTGGTCCTATTAGTACAGAATCAAGGAACATGTTTGTTTCTACTTGAAAATCTTTATAATGTAATTCAGTGCGTAAAATATGTGGTAATATTTTTTTCTTCATCACTTCTTACCACATCTTTCATGGTTTTCATAGTTATTCTCTGAATTCTGGAAAGCTGCTCAAAATGAAAAATTTTCAGAGTAAAGAAAATATTTTTCTAAATTTAAGGATTCCCCCACCATGATTACTCCTACATTTTCACACTTTAAACTTGACTACACCCTTCAGGTTTCTTGATTTTTTTTTTTTTCCTAAAGATTTCATTTATTTATTTTAGAGTGAGAGAGCACATGTGAGCCTGGGAAGCGGCCGAGGGAGAGCATCTCAAGCAGACTCGGCTCTGTCAGCAAAGTCCCAGGCAGGGCTGGATCCCATGACCTGAGATCATGACCTGAGCCCAAACAAAGACCCTGACACTTGACAGATTGAACCACCCAGGTGCTGCAGATTTCTTGATTCTTGAGAGCTTCATTTGGGGTGATACTAGAACATCTTCTAAAAAGCAGCCCTTTTCATCCCACAATAATTGCATCTGTTTTTCTGTACACCCCTCTCGGGTTTCCTTCATCTGGCTCCTAGTCTTGTCTAGATTTCTATATGGCTTTTTCCTTTGCTTGTCCCACACTCTCAGTGTAATACTAACGTCCATGTTTCTATTGCTCACAGTATCTACAATCACTGACAACCTCAGAACTCGGTATCTCTTGGGGACCACAGCTCAAGTGGCTAGTTCAAGCCACTGAAACTCTGAGAGATTAACTGAGTGGGCAGTTAGGACATTAAGTTGTCATTGGACAAGAAGGAGTTAATCAGTGAGCCATGTACAAGGCTTTTGTTTCTATTCGTGGAGAGAACTTTAAGGGATAAAAATGTCGGGGCAAGAGCTAGAGCATATTAAAAAATGTCAGTTGAAGTTAGTTGCTGATTGAGAACCCTCATGTCTGAGACGAGTGTGTGTTGGTGATAATGATCCTCTGAAGAAAGAGGTAGCTGCTTCTCTCCAAATGGTTTTCTCCCAGTTTTACCTATCTAGAGATCCAAACCTACCTTCAGCATTACAGCCCTGACCTAGTATTTGGAGACACATTTTTCAAAGAGACCCAAAGTATTTTGATGTTTTTACAAGGACATTTAAAATTCAGGTTTTTTGGGCTTTTCCTCTTGAAATAAAACTGCAGAATATACAGAATATTTGCAGAATAAACAGAAATTTGAAAATAGGGGGATTTTTAGGTTTTTTTTTTGTTGTTGTTGTTATCATCCTGAGTAACAAAAACCAAGAAGAAAATCCAAAAATTCAAGAAATATTGAAAAGCTTGAAATACAGAACAATCACCCAAGCCAACCATCTTGAAATGACCATCATTAACATTAGGTGAGAATCATTCCAAACATTTCTCTGTGTGTATATGTATGTACATATGTTTAGATAGTTATAGCTATAGGTATAAATGAGTGAGTAGATGGGCAGAACTATAAAAATGTGATCATACTATAATGCTGTTTTAAAATAATTTACATTGCTGTTTTGTACTTTAGTAGAAGAAAATAATGAAGTGTAACTGAAAAAAAAAAAAGCTATACTCCAGATAAAATTTTTTTTCACCATAAAAGTCACTAAGCTCTAAAAAATCTTTAGATTATTTAAAAAAATACATTTAAGAAATCTATGGAAGAAACTTAAATCTAAACTGACAATTTATTCTAACCCTGAGATAGATTAATTGATCTTACATTTTTCTTTTATTCTGTGCTCTTGAAATAAATTCTTAACTACATATGAATTAATATGATCCTATTCATTTATGATAGAGAGTACTAGTTACCTTATAGAAAAGGGAAGACCGATTTTGCTAACATTATGAACAAGTGCCTAGGTGAGCAGAACATTTCAGAACCTACTGGATAGGAGTGAACAGGCTCTGATTTGTTCTTCCTTTTCTCATTTGCCTCTCACAAAGTCATGGAAGTTCAAAGCAGGCTGGACTATATTAAAACCAGAGAGGGGCACTTTCTAAATTTCCCTCTCCACCTCTGTAATGAATTGTGTTTGGACTTGTGACTTTATCTAGTCTATGGCCAAATCCTGGGAGGACTTAAGAGGATGTGATTTTGTGCTCAAGACGATGGTCATAGAGCTACCTGTTGACATTTCATCAGATGGTTAAGTATCAACAAAGAAGAATGTGGTTCCATCTTAAGGCTTGTTCTCATCTGTGCAGACCCTCAGAGAGGGGTAAACAATTGCCAGCAGTCAGAGGGCTGGGAAGAGGAGCATCTGGACTTAGATGTTAACCAGGCAGCCCCTGGAGACTTTGCAGGCAACTGCCTCCCAGACCATCTCTCAAAATAGAATCTACTAACGGGGAAGTCAGCAGGCGGTCTCTGGCCATAACAGCTGGGTTCAGAAATCAGAGACCTCTGAATGTTGCCAGAGGGTCTCGTGGCTTTCCATGCTTATTGGAGATGGTGAGTATCACCAGCTTAGTTTCGTGTCAGCAGGGGTTTTCTGAGGAGCACAAGATTTTTATTACCACAGCTGGGAAATCCTGCAGGAAATCACAACTTTGCTTTTTTTGTTTTCTAAGTAAGACTATTGAAGATTTTCTTTTACAAAGTGAAAAAAAAATCTTTTCACCAGAAGTTTGATGAGACCAACCTTGGAAGACCAACTTACACTCCCAAGAGCAACATTACTCAGTTTATCAAAGTCGTGCTTTAATGAAGAGTGAAATTGAGCTAGAAGCAAATGTCGTGGGTGGAAGAATCAACAGCATGGTCTCTGGGAAGCATGATGCCTGAATGATATGTGGATAATTGCCTAACAGCGACACAGTAATGCCACTGAACAATCAGTACATTGTCTGATCAAAATGAGGAAGTAAACAGTTTCCAGTGTTGCCATTGCAAGTTGTTAAACACTCACTGAACTTAGGGGGACATTAGATTTCAGAACTTGATCCAGAATGTCAAATTCCTGTGCTGCTGACTGGAAAACAAGATAGGTAGAGGAGGAAGACGAGAAATAGAATGATGTGCCTTATTCCACTCCTGTAATATTCTCACCCCTGTCCCCTGTCCTTGTTTGTACTTGTATAACCAGGAAGTCAGATGCTGAAATCTGGACAAGTCAAAATCTCTTGAAGGACGAAGGCAAAATTTGTTGAGTGACCAAATAGAGACCCAGACGGAGACCATCATCCCCAAAGATGAGAAATAAATTATTTCAACTATATACATTTTCACTTCTATTAGGTGGGATTATTACAGTCTTTGGGACTAAATTTTCCCCACCATTGAGGTGATATCTTTCTGACTGTTCGGTTTAGTGTCCCATGAATTACACAGTTTTTCCATGGTGGGAAGAGTGATCTATGCCTGTCTTTGTATGTGTTCTGAGGATTGTTCCCTTAGGTGGTTCCTCCCCCCTCTCACCCTCCAGGTTTGGGTAATTTTTTTTACTCATGTGCTGATCAAAATTCAGGTAAAGACTGAAAAGGGACCCTCTGCAAATTTCCCCAGTGTTCTTGTGATCTCTCTCTCTCTGCAAGTCTCTCTTCTTTAAGAATCTGCCTCTACCTCCCTGGCCTCTGCAGACTCCTACTTCTTCAGCTCAGAGACTCTACTGGGTTCCACCTGCATTTCAGCTCCCTGGGCTTTGGTCTAGAAACTCTCTCCAAATAGGAAGCTGGGGCAACCACAAGGATTACTCTTTTCTTTTTTTTTTTTTTTTTTTTTTTGGTTTCCCATCTCTTAGGTCACTGTCCTGTGCTATCCATTATCCAATGTCTAAAAATAATTGTTTCATATATTTTGTTCATTTTTTTAAGTTTCAGAAGAGGGTAAATCCAGTCCCTGTTATAACATTTTGGCTGGAAACAACCACGTAGGTTTTAAATTGGAAGACAGCTTTTATTTTTGTCTGCCTTAAAAATTGTTCACAACTCCAAACACAGATTATCCTTCATACTGAGGAATTTGTTTACCATCTTCAGCATTAGAGAAGATCATTGTCAAGGTAATTGTCAATAGGAGTTCAGAAGTCTCCTTAATGGCTCTGCAGGTGTCTCTGTAGGATTAGTTAGCTACTGGTTGGACACCATGACAGCTCACACTGATCTTGAATTTGACTTTTCATACAAATAAGACAAAATCTAATTTGCAGTTTGAAATTACAGTGTCCATTTTTTGAGGTCTCTTTCTCCTCTCTTTTTTGTAGCTGAATCTCTGGAGTACATAATAGGGTAAACTTTAGGATATATAGTCATAAAGAGATCTGTGACTATAAATACAATTCACTTTATTCTAGGTTTGTTTTTTGCCTCATCCAGTCTTAATAAGTTTTGGTTCATGTACCACAGAACTAGAAGAAATTAGAGTAGTATCAGTAAAAATAGATCTTGAGACAGTATAGTGGAAAATATTTTATGTTTTCTCTAAACTCTGTTTGATCTCCCCTGGAATCTCTTCTGAAATCAAATAAACTCGAGGCAAATAAATACCTGTGTGTGTGTGCGCGCGCGCATGCGTGTGTGTGTTGAATATGGTGAAAATGAAAACATGAATGGCATAGATAACATGAATATGTTCAACACTGCAAATAGGGTAAACTCCTAACAACTTTAGAAGAAAAGGACTTATCACAAGACATAAATCTGCACAAAGTAAGGCTGTGTATTGGTTTCCAGCAAAATTAAAGAAAATGGGAGAGAGGATGTGTTGTTGCTATATCTTTCTCATAAAGATGCTTTCAATGACCTTTGATATTGGATGAAATATAACTCGTCAAATTTACTTTCTATACCCCTTAAACAAGGCTGCCATTTGGCAAGCAGGAGACAGAAATAGGAAGAGTCTGTAGGTAAAAAATTATTTTGGGTAAAGGTAGGAGTCTGGGGACCAGATGCCACGGTTCAATATCCTAAAAAGACACTTAACATGTGGCAATCCTGGTATAGTCTCCCCAGTAATTCAGTAAATTATCTCTTTTTAAGCATTTGTTTTTAATTAAATAAGTCCCCGAGTCACTAGAGAGAATGAGATCATATTTTGGTTGACCATGATCTTAACCACCATAAAGCTATTTGGTGCTTATTTTATATCTGGAAAATACTATTACTTTTTTTAAAAATTACCTTTCTTTTCTACAACTCAATGTTGTCATTATTTTTCTTATGGTTAGCCTAAAGTCCATTCATTTTTTTTTAAACCTAAAGTCCCTTCTGTTTCATAAAGCCTATCCCAAATATCGCAACTAATCATGATATAACCTCTTTTTTTTTTCCCCAAATGCATACAGCTATTGTTAACCAATGATGTGTTTAACTGGACACTGCCTTGCTTGTTCTTGTACGTTTGTTAACTACTTAACATTGTCATGTCATTTCGCTTGTCAGTTTCTTGAAGGCAGCATCCTTATGTTCTTCTTTGTTATTGTTTCAATTTGTTGTTGTTGTTGTTCACTGTTGAGAGTAGATGCTTGACAAATACTTGATAATGGTTGTCTTGAAATCAGTTGGAAGTATTTAAAACTGGCTGTATCCCTGTCTTCCCTCCTCCCCATCATCGTCACTGTAGTCCCTTTAAAAGTCTGGAAAAATGAGACAGGAAATAATTGCTTGTGAAGGGCCACACAAGAAGTTAGGTATAAAACAAAAATTGGACCTCAGAGTTTCAAACTCATAATCCTGAACTCAAAACAAAAGGCCGCCCAACCTCTGTCAATATAATTAGATTAAGGAAAGCATACAGAAAAGCAAAGCGGCTATTGTCCTGAAGGTAAGTTTGGGACGGTGTATTCGTGGTAACAAGTAAAGACTATGGATCTCATTAAAATGTCCCCATCCCCAGCATGTGGAAGATACTAGCAGTGTAAACATTCTTGAAGGGGAACGTATACTTTGGAGTCTGGGAGAGAAATCCCGTCTGGTCTACCCTCGGATGGAAGGTTCTGACTGCTTTGGAGTGGTCGGTCGTCTCGTTCTGTGTGGACAGCTGAGAGTCATTTCCTCATCTTTATTCCAAGCGAAGCTGGACACTCCCTTTTCATTTCTGAAAAGTTATCTGTGTTAAAAGGGAGCTAGCATGTTTACATAGTGGGCTCAGAGCCAGTCCAGAGCCGCCCCTTTCTCTTGGTCCTTCCCCTGTCCGTTTCCCAATCGCCCCTGCTCCAAGATGGGCAGATAAGAAAAGTTGCCAGTCAGGATGCCAGAGCTTCAAAGGGATCATCATGAGTGCGCACAAAGGCTCATTTGTTTAGTGCTGGGGAGGAGATGCCAGCAGCTTCCAGGCAGTCAGAGAATCGGGGGTTTGTCTTCACTTGACTTCCTACTTGTACCCATCTGGCTGATGGAGAAGTCTTTCTTTTCATCCTGTGGCTTCACTGAAGTAAGAATGACTAAACAGAAGTGCCTTCGGCCTTCTCTCAACTCCATTTTTGAAGGGACAAATAAGGTCATCTCTGCTTCTGGAATTAACTGACAAGATTTCTTAAAAAAAAAAGAGTATTTACCATTGATAACCCTACTATATTAGACTACAGACTTCAGAGATAAACATGACAGGTGATACGGGGCAATATGGGGCAACAGGGGACGGTCTGATTTTTATGTCCTAAAGATTTTGGCAGTGCTCCTCACAAACAATTCCTTCCTCAGATAACCCATAGAAAGGTTAAAATTCAAGTTGGAATACTTGACATTCTGCTTTTAGTGTTCATTTATTTGCCAAAAGCTCTTTTTAAAATTACAGCCTGTTTTGGGGGCATCTGGGTGGCTCAGTCAAGCATCCACTCTTGATTTAGGCTCCAGTCATGATCTCAAGGTATGACATTGAGTACTGCCAAGGGTTCTGTGCTGGGCATGGAGCCTGTTTAGGATTCTCTCTCTTCCTCTTCTTTGTCCACTGCCACCCCTGCCCCCCATCATGCTCTCTATTTCTCTCTCTCTCAAAAAACAAAATAAAATAAAATAAGGTAAAATAAATAAATAAATAAAATAAAATAAAATAAAATTCCAACAGTTTGGGGAGGATCGTGTTAAGCTGTTATCAGTTGTTTGACGCTAGATCTATTTCAGAGTATCGGTTTTGAGGACAATTAATGGGATCAGAAAGAGTAAGGGCAAATGTGAATGAGAGAAAATGAGTCCAAAAAGAAAGGCAGTAGATTTGGACACTTCTAAGCAGAACTAGGATAAAAATGGGGCAAGCAAAGCTTCCAGGTCATAGCATATATACATACATATTTTTCCCCTTCTATGTGTACTTCTAATTATGAAAAGTATAAAAATATTAATGAAAGTTATGTTCCATATTCACCAAAAATAAAACTGACCTATCTGATACTAACTGTATAGGGCAGTATCAGGTTTAAGTTTTGGAACATTAGGAAGTTAACTTTGAAAACAGTAGGTCTGGAGTCACAAGTTGGTATATGAAAACACAAATGATATATAGCAGCAATGTCCACAATAGTCAAACTATGGAAAGAACCTAGATGTCCATCAACAGATGATGGATAAAGAAGATGTGGTGTATATATACAATGGAAAACACGAATGGTTTAAAGTCTTATTAAAATGACTTCACATTCTTTTAAATTTATTTTTGGCAGAGGGATGAATTGTTGGTCAATATAGTCAATATAAAATAAATTATTTATATTTCTAAATTTTAAAAATTCTGGGTAGAAAAGTTTAGAAAAAGAAAAACTCCTAAAGAAAAGAAACACAATTACATAAGCCTTAGGCCTTTCATCATTGAAAATCAAGATCCTTTTTCAGTTACTACTTGGCTCTGGTAGGGAAGTCTGAATTGAACATTGAAAAGGAATCTCTATTTTCCATTTCACATATAAGCTGCCCAAGTGATCTTTTTTGAGAGCTGAAAAATTATTAGCTATCCTTCGTGATTCAAGTTCTACCATTGGCCATCTCTAGAGAAAACATACATATGAACACTTCACATCGCATCTAATCCTCTTAACGGTTTTCAGTGTGCAGTGCAAAATTGTTAACCTCCCACACAGTGCTGGACAGCAGATCTCTAGAATGTATCCAGCTGGCATCCCTGAGACTTTCTATGCACTGAACAGCACACCTCTTCTCTCAGCCCCTGGCAACCACACTTCTCTCTGTGCCTGTGAGTTGGACTATTTCACGCACCTCAGACAAATGGAAACATGTGGTGTTTGTCCTTCTATGATGGCCCATTCCACGTAATAGAGTGTCTTGGGACAGAATATTTAAGGAGGCATCACTCTTAGCCTCATGCAAATGCAGGTTGTACACCAGAGCCCCAGGGAAGCATTCTTGGACCATCCTAGTCCGGTCCCTGATGTGAGACAAATGGCCACTCTCCATAGCTTTCATGAGACCATTCCTGGTTCCACAGGAGCAGCTCTAGGTGTAGCAACATATGCCAGATGAAGAGTGAGAAGACATGCACTCTGTTCTTGCTGTGTGATTTTGGGGTGAGTCTGATTCCTTCCCTTAGTGTCAAGAAAGAATGAATATTTACTGTCTATTTTATCTGTCAAGAATTGTGAGGAGTCTGAGATTTTGCTCTCATCACAAGCTAACAAGTGAGGCCGTCACAGTTTCGTGGGTGTTGGCAGAAGACGTGTGACTCTCAGGTCAGAAAAAGGAGGCTTTGTTACTGGTGGTAACAGCAGTAACTGGATCATCCGCATTTGTATTGGTTCCTTGAACTGCAGTTCCTATAGGGCGACAAGAAGCAGATCAGGTAACACGGGTATATGCGGTAGGTTGCATTACAGGAGCTGAACCGCAAAGTTAAGGAACCAATGTATTTTATAATGGGCAGTAAGAATGCCTGATCTTTGCTCAGGAGACAGAGAGTATCTTTAATTTACTGGATAGTAATGTTTGCTATAGCCAAATCTGTAGCACATTTGCCTCTCTATCTTGCTTACCACTCAAATAGTTTGATTTTTATTTTGTTGTTGAATACAGCCAAACTGAGTCCTAACTAGTACAGTATTTGGTATCTGGAGGTAGGCTACAATAGCAGAAATTGAGAACATGAACTGGCTTAGCAGTAAGGTGGTGAGGGCTCAGGTATACCGAGCAGGCTGCACATTTAATAACTCTACTTATGGAATAGGAAACTGTCACATTGTCTCCTGTTGTCCTCTGGAAGACAAACCACAAGTGAATTAGGGCTAATGCATTAGGAAAAATGGTAGGAAACATTCAGAATATTTGTATGTGTTGAGTACTTCTTGTCATTTTAGCAAAATCTGGTAGGAATGAGGGATGAGCTCCAAGGAGGTCAGACTTCAAGCAGAGAGAGAAGGAAATATCTCTTCTCTTAAAGAGTTTCCATAACAACCTATAGTATACATTGCCTATGAGATATTGAAGATATGAAAAAAACCTCTTTTGCGCTCAAATTAAAGCAGTTTTAAGTAATAGTTACAAAGTGGCACTATTAGCAGGAGATAATATTGTACACTAAACCTTATAGCAAGAGCTCTTCATAAATAATGTGAACTAGACTGAAAATATTAGCTTTGGACTCTCAATTTCCATCCAAGCTTGTTTTTTTAAAGTGGTATCCAAGTTTCTCTCACTAATTTGAGAGAGAGAGGGCAATACATAAAGCAGATAATAAAAGATGCGAGTTGTCATACTGAAAAACTAAGTATAGATAAAATCTTGGTTATTTGTATGTGAAACTAACAGTAAGCAAGTATATCAGAAACCTACTAAAGTGTACGGGAATGATACTGGCAAAGATATCCCATAACTGATCTACAGCTCCTGGTGGCAAACCCTTAAGTGAACTTGTGCCCATTTGAAAGTGGGTATGAAAGCTGTGCAGGCCCCAAGAAGATCATATCCTGCAGGACTCACCTACCTCAATGTGCCCAGAGATGGTAGTAGACATGGGTAACTCTCTTAGGAGAAAAGGCCAAGGGTCACAGAAAATAGATGGGAGTATTTCCCCAGAAAGAAGAACCAGAGGCTCCAGAGGAGCCAACCCAGGAATGTACTCCATGGCCAGAATTGTGTTCTTCTTCAGTTCTGCCCAACAGGATTTTAAAACTGCTTGGACTTCTGAAGGTGGTGTGTTTGCCATTCTTCCGTCTCCAAATGGAAGGTTTTACTGTGATTCTTCTGTCCCTTTTCTGCCAAAGTGTTTCAAGTGTGTCAGAGGCATGATATTTCTTTGTTTATAGGTCACCAGACTATGGGGAATACCGACTTACCTGGCAGAGAACTCTTTGTAAATCACCCAGAGGTCCTAGACTTTGAGCTTGTTGCAGTAACTGGGGAAGACTTTGGGTGGTCTCCACTGGAGAAGGTGCTGTGTTCTTATAAGGAAGGAGTACACATGGATGGAGTCAAGTATCTAAAAACATAGACTGCCACGAAGATTACTGATTATCTCCTGAATATCCGTTTTCCTCTATTTTTCAATTACAAAATCTTAAATTCGTTTTGAGGATCCATTCACTCAGTTAAAGGATAATATTTCTCAGCTTCCCATACAGCCTTATGCAGACATGTGACAAGGTTTTGGTAAATGGGATATAAGAGGTGGTAGTTATTTAAAAGGGATGACACATGGTGCCTGAGTGACTCAGTCAGTTGAGCATCCAACTCTTGATCTCAGCTCAATTCTTAATCTCAGTGTCTTGAGTTCAAGTCCTGCACTGAGCTCCATGCTGGATGTGGAGCCTACTTAAAAATGAATGAATGGGGGCGCCTGGGTGGCTCAGTGGGTTGGAGCCTCTGCCTTCGGCTCAGGTCATGATCCCAGGGTCCTGGGATCCAGCCCCGCATCGGGCTCTCTGATCCGAGCCTGCTTCCTCCTCTCTCTCTGCCTGCCTCTCTGCCTACTTCTGATCTCTCTCTGTGTCAAATAAATAAAAAAATCTTAAAAAAAAAAAGAATGAATGAATGAATGAATGAGAAAAAAGTAGATGCCCCAGGCTCTTCTCTTTTCCTCTTCATCCTACTTTCTGGAATGTGGATATAATGGCTGGCACTCTTGCTCCCTTTTGCATGGATAAGGCTCCTCACTCTAGGAATTTTGAAATGAAATATTGTATAATATTAGGCTCTAATGAATTAATAGAAGTGAGAAATAATTCCTGGACTGATGGCCTCCATATATGACAGAATAACACCTTTTGTATTTAAGCCACTGTGAATTTGGGTTGCAGTTCATACTTAGCTAAGCCTACTTGGACAAATGTAAAATTCTACACAAACATGAGTCAAGAAATATGTCGGAAAAAAAAAATGGGTGCAAAAGTCTTCCCAACTGAAACAAATTAGTATTATTTTATTAATTTTTAAAAAAATAATCCTGACAGTGGGGTTAGAGGATATTCTTATTCTGATATGGACTGTACTTCCATATCTTGGTTGTCCCTACATTCTAAAATCTTAAGTCCTGGGAGCACAGTACTTTGTCATACTCACAGGGACCTATAATAGAAATACTACATCAAGGATGTTGCCAAAGGGTTAGCAGTAGGCTGAATAATTTGTACCATATGATGACTCCACCTATTAAAACACAGTTAATTAGACCAAAGATGGGAAACCAACCAATTCAGTCAATACCTAGGCAGACAGATTAGTGACCTTTGATTGACATGTTCTGGAATGAAAAGAGAATCTGGGTCAACCAGCATCTCTTTGTTAGCAATGTGAATGAGGAAAACAAGATTGGTATCAGTTAGCAGTGGAAAGTAAAGCTAAAGTCAGCAGAAATGGTCAGACTAGGATGGTTATATGCAGGCTAAGAATTTAGAATGGCATAAACCATGAATGAGCAGAAGCTTAGGTGAACAAAGAATGTGGAGTAGAAGATGAGGATGCTGCTGAAAATGGTGTAAGAAGAGACACACCAAAAGGAGAGATGGAGAGAGTAACGGAGAGTCTTGACCACGGCAGAGACATTTGTCCTTCTGTACCTGAGGAATTTGCCGCTGTTGAGTTCTTGCCTCTATAGGGCGAGGTAAGACTGAGCTCTTGGGTTTTCTGCCTTATTTCTTGCCCTCCCAAAAAAGACCTCCTCATAATAGCATATTACCCAAATCTCTTTCCCCTATCTGGAAGGACCTTTTTGGGACAATTGGGGTAGAGGTAAATATTTACCATATTTCACTGCCCAAACCATAATATTTTCCTATCATTAAGAACTAATGTACCTGGGGCTAATAATACATTATATGTTAACAAAAATTTTAAAAAAAGAACTAATGTACCTAATTTTAAATTATTTGAATCCTATTTAATTTCAAAAATTCACTTGAGAAAACTAATCATATTCAAAACAATGTAGTAGAAGATAGTTAAAATAAGGTTAGGTGGAAGAAAAGGAGTTACAGCGAGAACCTGAGAGGAAATAAGAATTATAATGATGAAAATAATAGTCCTTATTGAGCACTTTCAGGCTGATGATAAGTCCTTTATGTGTATTATCATCATCACCATCATTATCATTATCATATTTACAATAGCCTTATCAGGTAGAAGCTCTGATTACCCCCAATTTCCAGATAAGAATATTGAGGCTCAGAATGGTAACTATTTGCCAAGTTATTGAATGGCAGAGCCTGGGATTTGATCTTGGCTGTCTGCCTGTAAATCTATAATTACTATGCTGTAGTGACTATTTAGCTTGGAGCTTTCTAGTCTCTATTTCTAACTGATAAGGAGCTCCAAGCTATTTATGGCTAAATGAATATGGATTGTAGTCTATAAGGTTGCATTATGAGGCTGGGACCCCAGGAGCCATATTTTAGGGGACTCTGGAAAATGCCTTGACCTAGGAGGCCAATTAAGTGTATCTTAGGAAATTTGGTAGGACAGAGACAATGGGCTTATTAAGAGACATACTAAGAAAATTCTCATTGGATGTTCTCTTAGCACCTAGGAACTTAAGATGGAATTGAAACTACTGTTAACACAAGAGTTGATAGTGTTGTGCAGGGTCCGTCTGACAGGTACATGGACTGTCCACCCAGTCTATGCCACTTACTCTGTGTGACTGTAGGCAAGTTACTAAAGGTGTATGCCTCTGTTTCCTCATCTGTAAAAGAGGGTTTCATTAAAAAAGGATTTCCTATACATTTTAGGATTGTTGCGGGAATTAATGGTTTAATGCAAGTTAGCCCTTGAAAGATACCTAATAGAGAGGAAGAGCTCAATAGATGTTGGTTATTATTATAATTAATAGTTCTCTTTCCTTTCCACTGCCCCTAGCTATCAGGTCAGTGGACAAAAGGTTTTCTCGAGTGCTGGACAGGAGGTTTTCTATAATGGGAATGCCTGGGAGCACTGGGCTTCATCTTTCTACCTTCAGACACATATGATTGCTGCTGTTAATAAAGCAGGCCCATATGACCCTGCCTCAAGTTCTTCACCCCCAGATGCCCACTAACAGCAGTGACGAACACCAGCTGGATGTTTAGTGAATGGAGAGCACTTTCCATAAATCTCAACCTTTACCACAGCATGAGTAGTGCTATGGGTGCCCCTCTTGCACGGGTAAGAAAAAATTAGAACTGTTGTAAAGTCATTGACTTGAAAAAAAAAAAAGGAATCATTTTCATAGATGTGTCTGAATTGCTGTCAAACTCCTCAAGGGTTTCCCCTGGCCCCTGCCCACTTTACCAAATTATCTGAGAAGAGAGCTCACATTATGAATTGGTGGTGCTACAAGTCTATCACAGAATAAAAAATGGAATGAAAGTACATGCTTTGTCACACAGCACCTAATTAGTGTTGAAAATTTGGTGTCCACTGGATTAACACACACCTTTTCTTCCTTCTTCACTGTTCGTTCATTTGAGTCTTCATGTAAAGACTCAACCCCAGCAGTCAACTTCACTTAAGAGAGGGAGATTCCCAGAAGTGAATGTGTCCAAATTTGACAGATGCAAAGGCATCAAGTATTCTTTTTCATACCTTACTAGAGGTGAAGTGTGTATCAATAGTTCATTCTTTTTTATTATTGGCTTATATTCCATTATATAGATATACCACATTTTTTAAAAAATCCATATACTCTGTGAAGACCATTTAGGCTGTTTTCAATTTCTGTTGATCATGAATAATGACACTACAGATATTTGTATACAGGTTTTGTGTGTGTATGAGTCGGTGTGTGAAAGTAGGTTTTCATTTCTCTAGGGCAAATACCTGTATGAGGCTTGTTAGGTCATGCAGTAAGTTTATGTTGTTGTTTTTGTTTTGTTTTGTTTTTATCCTGCAAAAACCTGCAGATTATTGTTTATTGGAGAGGGCTCCCAAGGTTGTTTAAAAAGCTGCCTCGTTGCTGCTGGGAGATGTTCAGGCAGATAACCTGATGCCAGGGACCCCTGGGTTGGGGAGGGTTCTAGCAGTGCTTTGAGGTGAGCCCTTTGAAAAGACACTTTCCCAGCCCAGCTCGTGGGTGGCCAGCCTGTGGAGTTAGTCACCTGGTTTCCCATCTTCTTGATGAGTTCCACCTGCTTATCTAGTTAGTTAGTGGCTCCTCAGGAAGGCACAGAGGTGGGTGTCTGTAGAGGCAGAATCCAAAGCACGCAGATGCCAGTGGGCCTGGGTCAGGTTCTCCTGTGGGGCCATGTGGCTTTGGAGCTTTGGAGCTTCTGTATGTCCTGGAAGAAGGCAAAGCTGCCACAATGGTTTTGCATCATCTAGAGATGCTGAATGCCTTTGTGAAAGAGGTGCCCACATAGCCACTGTCAAAATAGAAACCCACAGACAGGTGCATATAGGATGCCCACAGATACGGGCTGACCAGGAGGCTGACTATGACTTCTTCCTCAGTGGAATGATTCTGATGAATCTGTGAGCTCACAGCTGGCAACCAGGGGCTAACCAGAAAATGGTGCCAGGTGGGACTGGAGGCAGAGAATGGCCAAAATGTTGGTCCCAGAGGTTGCAGCTGAAGAGGAGGCTTGGAGGGTGGCTGGAGGCTTGGAAGAAGGGGATTCCCAGGTCCGTTGTGTCTAAACACTGTTGGAACAAAGAAAGATCTGCACAACTGCTGGTGTGTTGCTTGCATATGTTTAATTTTTAAGGAACTTGCAAAACATTTGTCAAAGTGGTTGTACAGTTTGGGATGTGGCAGAACTACATGGGAGTTTCAGTTACTCAGTACTTGGCTTTAATTTCACTTCCCTAACAACTAATGATGTTGGACACCTTTTCATGTGCTTTTTTGCCATCTGTATTTCTTCTTTAATAAAATATTTATTGCCTGTATTTAACTGGATTATTTTTTATATTACTGAGTTTTATAAGTTCTTTCTATATTTTAAATGAAAGTTCTTTATCATATATGTGATTTGTAAGTATTTTTTCTCTGTTGTTTGTTTTTTCATTTTTCTACCAGGGTCTTTCAGATTTATCTGAAATATAAAATAGAGAAAGTCCAATTTATCAATTATTTTTTTTTTGAATTGTGGTTTTGGTGTCTAACAACATTTTAATTCATCAAGATTTTCTCTTGAACTTTTTTTTTCACCTAATATTTTATTACCTGGTTTTTTAGTTGTTGTTGTTGTTTTAAGGTTTTATTTATTTGAGAGAGAGAAAGCATGAGTGGGGGGAGGTGCAAAGGCAGAGGGAGAAGAAGACTCTTCATTGAGCCGGGAGCAGGTTGTGGGACTAAATCCCGGGACCTAGAGATCATGACCTAAGTCAGAGTCAGGCCCTTCACCAACTGAGCCACCCAGATGTCCACCCCCTCCTTTTTTTTTAGTTTTTAATGGCATCCTTTGACTTTCTCTTTCACTTGTGCAACAACAAATGACTACATTCTTCTTTTCTCCTTCTTTTTCTACTTTTCCCACATCGTTTCTAGATGCATTCTTTCTACTTTGTTAGGACATGTAGCGTTGCTATACTCTTTACCTGTATTGCCAACTCAAGTTTTCATTATGGCTCTCCAGTTCAACGTATAACATGCTCATTATTACTGCTTTTTCCTGATGTTTCTCTTGCTCTTTCTCTGTTGGATGAAACTCATTCTCTGGGAGATTACTTATAAAAGGCATGTAGGTGCCATATTTCCTGAGTTCTTGCACTTTTAAAACTGTTTTGTGACTGCCCGGATACTTGAAATTGAGCTGAGCTGGGTATAAAGTCTTTGCCTTACCATTTTTTTTTTCAGTTTCTTAAAAATAGTGCCCTACTGTTCCCTTTCCTTGTATATTGTTCCTGAGAATTTTGGTCACCCATAGAAGGAATAAAAGAAAAGAGAAAATTATTAACAATAAGGATGAGATTTCAAATAAATAAATACATGCACACACACATATGCTATTGCTTCAGCTGCAAGAGCAAAGGTGTGCTCTTCTTGGACTCATTCTATCATATTATTAGACAGTTGGACTAGTAAGACCAATATTCTTGGTCGCTCTTTTGACTTTTAGATGATGGAACAACAAGAATGAACTTGTACTAACTTTCATTCTCTGTCATAAAATTGAGGCTGTGTATGAATTTGTCTTTCCTTACTCCCTACTTTAATCCAACTTTCCTTATTGGGACTGTTAAGGGATTTGAGTACATTAGATATAATAAGTTCACTACTAGTTGAACACAGAAGCATCACTTTCATATTGCAAATAGCACAATGCTATCAACAAGCGTTTGTTGGACAGGTGCATGAATGACCTGCATTTTTTCGTTACCTACTTTGAGTGATTTAGCACATTAAGTATCTGCAGGGTAGGATCAGAGAGAATGGGCACTGGGACCATTGCACAAGCACCCGATGTCAGTCAGAACAATCTCTATGTCTGGGAGCATGGTCTCAGATGAGTTACCCAAAACAAATGTCCTGAAACTAAAAAAAGGGAAAAAATACTTCTCCAAAATTATGTCAAAGAAAATTATTTCATAATCCAGATGTCAGATGTCAGAGTGAATGGGGTAACCAAATAGGAATAGAAGTAGCTTGTACTTTGTTCTAGCACTGTCAACATTAGATCAGAGTCTGGGATAAGATCTTTAGCAACAGACTTCAATTTTTCACATGGTAACCACTTTGGGGATATAAAAGAGTGCAAAAATTGGTTTCCTCACAACATCATCCAGACCCACCCCCTTCTCCCCATTCTGCTGTCATAATGACCCCTTGAACATCTGAAAACAGTAGGAGTTTTCGAAAAAGGAAATGGAACCTAAGAAGAAGAGGTGAGGGGATGTAACTAGGAAAACACACTTGAAACAACAGTCTTACTAAAACTCTAACACTTGACAGTGTTTTAATAGATACACTATAAAAGTCCTTAAATTGTATCTATTAAAACACCTTCTCTTTACTAAAGTGAATATTCTACAAAGAGCAATTACTGAATTTTGGATAATTTCATTCTCCACAATAAAAATGATGCTGAAAACCATAGTGGTATCATGCAATAAATATAATTACTTGTGGTTTACTTTATTTTAAACTTTTCTCATAATTTTTTTTCCCTTGCTTTAAAATTTTTACTTGGTCAGGAGAATAATCAGTAAAATTGAGACTAGAGAAAAAATGAATTGCAACACCCATTATGGTTTGCCTTTGTAAGCAGAAAAACCACTGTTTTTCCTCCTTTGATAGAGGAAATGACTTTGGCTAAGGATGAGAAGATTTGTTGGTGGGGGAGGAAAAGGGCACGAGGAACAGTTTTTACTTTGTTTTTGGTGATGGAAATAGGTAAGATCACGAGTATCATCAATAATATGGTTTCCTGGGCTTTGCATACTGACATCATGACCACTTGCAGATGCTGTGAAACGGGACTATCATCGTACTCCTGAACTTCTGGTCTACCCATATACTCAGAGAAGGCAAAGGGAGAAGCTTCTCCCTTTTGGAAACTTGGTGTCTCCACCCTTGTTTTGTCTCCTGTGTCCCTTATTCCCCCTCTTTCAAGGGAATGGAAGGGCAGAAGATTGCTTTGAAAGCTAAATAGGATTTCACCATATGCACAAAAATGGAAAGATGAATGATATGTGGACATGGAAGGGTGGAACAACAGGTTTGCATGGAGAGGTCACTGGTAGATCAGGTTTGGTAAAATGGGATTTGCAAGAGAATAAATGATGGATTGTGATTATCAACTGCAATCATAGAAAAGATTTTGTAAGTTGTAAGTACTTATAAGAATTTTTTTCGTCAAAAATCTCTCAGCATTGTTCTAGGGATCATGTTTACATACAACACATTTGTAGTTGTTTCACAAAGTGTGAAGACTTTATAGAAATATCATTATTATGAGGTATTTTGGTGTTCACAAGATCATATGAGATCATGGAAATATGGTAGAATACATACTAATCTCTCTTGAACTGTATACTTTGTGTTATTTATAATGGCAGATTTACTTACTTTTTCAATTTCCTTTTCAGATTTCTATATTGTGATACATTTGAGTATTTATAAAAAGAAATAGCAATTACATTACAATTCATTAGTACTCCATCATGCGTATTAAAAATCTTGGAGTCATTTTTGTTATTGTTGCCTACTTATCTTTCCAACTATTCCTCCCCCCCCAATTTTTTAAAAAAAGGATTTATTTATTTATTTTACAGAGAGCACAAGCATGTGGGTGGGGGGAGGGCAGAAGGAGCGAACCCCAAGCAGACTCCCCACTGAGTGTGGAGCCCCACTCAGGGCTCAATCTCATGACCCTGAGATCACAACCTGAGCCCAAACCAAGAGACCAATGCTTCCTGAGCTAAAACCAAGAGTCAGATGCTTAACTGACAGAGCCACTCAGGTGCCCTCTACTATTATTTTTTTTAATCTGAAGTTTTCTACAGATATTTCTTTTTCTTTCTATATATTTTTTGGTGATCATCATCTTTCGTATGTCATTCATACTAAACTGCTACAATAGTTTTTTGGTTGCTTTATCTTTAACAGTTTGTCTTCAAATCTGTGTATCAAATCTAGTATCAGATCATTATTCAAATTAAGTGTAAAAGGACCCGTTTTGCAGCTAAAGTATCTTTTTCATAGAATAAGGCAATATTATCCTTAAATGAATATAATATGATTGGTCACTAAAGATTTAACTGAAGAATTAACAAAGTTAGTAAGAATTTGTTAAAGAAGTCAGATACAAAATGGATATGCAAACATTTGTGGTTTCCTTGTATTCAAGGCCCAAGGACAAAACAGGTGGTGCTTGTGTACACCATGAAGGCGGTTTTATCAAATGGGAGTTGGGAATCTTACCAACTTCCTCAGAGAATCCAAGCCAAGTGGTTGGGCATACTCCTTGGCCTTGATAGCTGGCCATTGCTCTTTGCTTTTCTTGGCTAAGCACATTTTCTTCAAATACAACCTGTTCTGCAGAGGTGCAACTCTGTTTTCAACATCATCACTGGTAGCTTCATAGTCAAGCAATTTTAAGCCCTTGGTGCTGAAATCTGAAACATCACCATTTATGGGGAAGGTCTTTGTATAACTACAAAGGAATAAACCATCCAAAAAATTAATGAAGCATGTTTCACTTGCCTATCAGAAAAGCTTGAAAAATATTCCAGTTTAAGATTCCCCAGCTACTTAGCAATCTCTTGGCCATGAGGAAATAACCTCACTTGCATCCACAAGTGCATTTGCAAGGGGTAAGAATTGCATCTCGGGAATCAGAAAGATGAAGTCCTAAGCGTCAGAACTAAAGGTCATAATTCCTTAAATTTCTTTGTCTTAGCTCTCTGACATGTCTGCTATTAGATTTTTCATTTGGTATCTGTGTAAGTGTAAATGTTATAAAGTAAGAAGAGGAAAAGAGTTGTGAACTCTCTGATTTCACCTCTTTTTTTTGTTCAGTGAAATCCATGTGTGAAGTGATACTCCAACACACTTTCTTGGGTTGTTTTGAAGGGTTTATGAGGGATCTTATTGTTGGAAGTGTCCTGAATATGGTTTACTTCCCTCTTTTTCTCTTGCTGCTGTTCAGTAAAGGAATGCTTACCCATTCCTATCCTGAGGCCTTCCCCTCCCTTATTAGGAAAGAGACTCTGGTAAAATGGAGACATTATGCAGTGATTGTATCATAACTTACTGGAATTATTATGCTGGAGGAGGTGGTCAGCAATTTGTTGATCTTAATGCTATGATTTTCTGAGCCCTGATCAGCAAGGGCTGTTTTTGTTTTTGTTTTTGTTTTCACCTTGTTCTCCTTCTTGAAGAGTAAAAGGACATTAAGCCTCCAGGGGAAAGTGAATGGATGATTAACTATGTGCTTGAGCCAGGGGCTGAAGGGAAGACAGATCACAGAGGAGGGAGCATGAGGATGAGGGAACAGGGAGGAATACTATCAGACGTTCCTGAGGGGGCACTGATAAGTGTTACCAAGAGCAGTGTTTTTGATCTTGTCACAGTAAAATCTTCCTTTGGTAATAGGTTATACTTTTTTTTTTCCCCTCACACTTCTCTGGTTTTCCACTAATAAGGGCAAAATTAAAGGAATTCATTTGCAGTTTGGGATTTAGTACTGATTTTCACTTTCCCTACTCCACTGTTAAGCTCCTTGATATCAGCATAATGGGCCATCTTTATTTCTATAAGCCTAGCTAGCAGGAGGAGAGAATTTTTCTACCCTGGGGCGGTGGATTCTTGTCACTTACCTACAGAGCAGTCGTTGGGTCCTGGGGGGGTGTGCTATAAGTGTGCAACACGATTGTGCTGGACAATCATGAAAGAGCAGAATCAATTCTGAGGCTGTCCAGGCCAGCCTAGCATGAGGACAGTTTAATCTGATTCCCTTAAAAGCTCTTCAGGCTCATGACCAAAGTAGATGAAAAGAGTGTAAGAGGCAATTAATATCACGGTGGCCTGGAATGCTTTCTCAAAATTGTCCTTGAAGAAAGGAAATTTCACTCTTCACAATTAAGAGTTTATGTCATTTTTCGAAAGTGCCTATGAATACATCAAATTTCTTATCATGTCCTGTTAAGTCTGATGTTTGAGCAGATGCCTTTGGGGAAGACTGTGAGCTCCTTTTCCCATCTCCATGTCTTTGGGAAGCAATGGGAACGATCTAGTGTTCTGTCAGATGGCCTCCTGAATGAGTCTTTAAGTGATCGGTGAGTACTGAGAGAATCACGAACACTTCCAAAATAAAGAATTCTATGACTAGACCCACACGTTATGTATTTGATCTGTAATCTACTATTGCTTAAAATTAATATAGGTTAAATAATGTTTTTCAACATTTTGTTTTAGAAAGTCATTAAACCTTGACATGCTAGTAACAATATCAATAAACTATACATAATAGAGTAACTAAAATATAGGTTATTATGAATTTTTCAGACAAATCAGCAAATAATCCTACCTCATCATTAAGAGCAGTGGAGACACAGACTTGACTAAGGTCACAGCTCAAGACAGAGTGAGTCATTGTCAGATTAATGAACCAATTTTCTTGGAGTAAAACCTCTACAAATCTTAATTTTACAAACTTTGCTAAACAGAAGAACTGAATGAATGTATTGTAAAGAGCTCTCATCCTGTTGGGCCTTTTTAATGTTTGAAAGGTAAATTTTCTCATGAGAAAAAGATCTCTAAGAAAATACATTTTGATACATTTAAATTAAAAGAAAAAATTCCTCTAACCTAATGATAATATGATGGCAGCTTCTCTCAAAATACCAATGAATGGATCATACATATATATATATATTTTAATACTGTAGTGAAGATATGGTGCAAAGGTCAGGATGTGAGGGTGATCAAGCTAGTAGTTTTATATACTATATACACCTAGAGAGTTGGAGAGCTCCTGTGGCTCAAAAACCCAGTAAATTTTATTGATTTTTATTCCTTTTACTTCAAGAAATGCTACAAATTTAGCATGGCCTTGACCTAGATTTTTGAATGTTGATGTTGAGATACGTTCATATTTTAGTTTCAGTGCATTAATTTAAAATGACTTATAAATGTCAATATTGCCTTGGCTCTTCTGAGAATTCTTTTCTCTTTGTTTACAAGTCAGTTACATTAAAAAAAAAAAAGCAATACCACGCTAATCAGCCCTAATAAGTGGTAGTGGAGTCATGCTGTCTGGCAAAAATAAAGACAAGCAACATCTCAGAAACTGACTTTGTGTGGTTTAGGCTGACTTTTAAGTCTCACCGGAAGTTAATTAAAATGAACCTTTTTTTGGCTTTTTAAGTTTATTTTATCATCTTTGAGTTTACTCACTTAGTGGCAGATGCCAGAAAATTTCTCAATTTATGGTACTAATTGAAAAACAACTCTTAAATCTGGGCAGAGAGATCAGACATTCCAAATATCTCTTTTTAGTTGGATTAAAGGGTTTGTAATCTAAATATCTTGATTTGGAAGAAATGAGAGGAATTTCAAGGTTTCCAGTCCTAAAACCATGAACAAGAGTGTTGGCCATGCCAAGCTTATTTCTTTAAATTCTTTAGGAGCTCAAAGGGCGTGGTCTAGACTAGGATGCCTGTGGGGCCATATCCAGGGGTTATATATGCATAAGCTGAGTGTATCTTCATTTTTAAAACATGTATATTCGTTCGAATCCCGATTCCTTTAGGGAACTTCAGCTTGCTTTGATCAGTAAGTCTCTCAGGGTCTGTGATATTTTTCCTGGCTAGCCCTGCAAGCGCTTACACTTCTGCTCTTCAAACAGAACACTCCTGGTAGAGATGACTATCTCTGGGTGGGGGTAGATTACCAGCAGTAATTTCACATTGTGCACCTGAGTGTATGTTTTGATGTGGCTGCAGACACCATTTACAGTTGTCATTTTCTTCTCGCGGTGAGCCCAGACTTCTCTCAGAACAGAATAGCCTCTGTGTTGTAATTTACCTGCTGCCCTCCAGCAGAGCGAGTGTGAGATGTCCCCAGTGCTCCTTTGACGGGGTTTCTTTTTCTTTTACCTTTCACATCTAAGTCGTTTGTGTCACATCACGGGATGTGGGATGAGATAATAAAACTTAAGACACACTAGGAATGCCTTTGAGAATTGCTTAATTTTGTAAAGCACCTGTTCTTTCCCTCATAAGGGACAGCTAGACTGTGCAGAGTGTACCACTGAGTTTAAGTCCAACACCAGGGGCTTCACCTGCAGATAGACTAGAATGAAGGGGCAGGGGCTGGGATGGTTGGAACGTGCTGTGTTGGAGAGCGAACAGAGCCAGAGAACAAGGTAGGCATGTCTGCAGGGAAGATCAGAGTAAACACATATTGGTCCAACTTCAACAACTAAGAGAAAGCGTTTCAAGCAGAGGGTGGTTAAGCCAAAATGTGTTGCTTAAGAAAATTATGAAAATGGTTGTAATGTGGAGCCTGATCCCAGAATAAAAATCATTTGTGAACACTTGATTGGGATTTCTAAATTTAATCATTTTCAGCTGCAACAACAAATGTTCAAACCACATAAGAAGCTTTGGCTTCACATATTTAACAGGTCTTTCCCCCCCTATGCATTAGTTTTATTTATTTATTTTCATCTCATGGTGCATCATAACCACATGTCTCTAAGTTCACCTTCTATTCAACTGTTAGTGTAACAGTAGACTCCAGCTGATTGAAGGAAAGTTTGGCCTTCAGATTAATACCTGAGTTTCAATCCTGCTCTTGCAACTAGTTGTGTACCCCAGACAGAGTGCATCAATTCCCTGAGACTCAGTTTCCTCATCTGGAAAATGGGATATTTATAAAGCACCTACTCCATGTTTCCTGCATCGTAGGGCTTCCTAGAAAAGTAGTAGCTATGACTATCACCATGATTACTGTCTTGAAGGTGAGGTTACACTGAGAGAAAAAAAATAGTGAGATTTTCTAATAGCTTAAAAGGGTTGAAATAAAACTTAGCAGTCAATATGGAGCAAAGTCTCACTGCTTAAAATAAAATCAGTTCAGCACTTAAAATTGACAGATGTATCATCTTATGTCATACATCTTTATTCTCAAGTTCCTCCATGAAATAATGAATCTCTTCATGGTGTGAGTAAGGCATTCCAGTAGTTATTTATCTACAAATAATTAATATAAAAATAAATAATGTGTTCCACTCTTTTACTACTAGCTTGGAAATTGTCTGAGCTCTGTATGGCCTCTTAGTTTTCCTTTGGTTTCTGTGGGATGTGTGTGTGTGTGTGTGTGTGTGTGTGTATGTGCACGCACATGTGTGTGCATAGCCGTGTTTGTGGTGCACGTGTGCACATGTTCATATCTATGTACCTGCCTACCTGGTACCTAGCGGTAGGGGGGAGGGAAGGAAGTTGGTTCTTTTGTGTTAGTTTATACTAAGATATTAATTAAGAGGCATCTATATAGCTTTAAAATGCTTTAAAAGTACATCACCACTTGGAGAAGTATCATTTTATTTCTTTAGAAAATTCTTGATTCATTTACTTTTGTGTTAATTTTGTAAGGTCATTTACTTTTTATATAATCAAAGTCATCAAGGCCTACGTATTTCATTCTTTGGGACTGTTTCGAAATAAGCATACACTTGCTAACACATGTTTCTGCCACATTCCTTCCTTCCCCCAATAGGCAAGTTCAGACTTAGGAGGCAAAAGTCCAGTGGAAAGTACCGGAACTGAGGAAGAATATTTGCCTAACCACCCACACCACAAAATGGTTTCTTGGAATCTGCTATGTGTATAAGATGGTATCCAACCCCTGCACATGTAACCTTCATCTTTCTAAAAATCAAATATGATTCTACAAGGAAAGCACAAAACAAAAAAATATTGTTCTCTCAAGTTATACCAGATTTGTTTTCAAAAAGAAAAAAAAAATCAGGCTAGTTTAAAAAAATTGTAAACTGTACCACATCAAGTATCTAACCACTCATGGAAGTTGGCTTTTCAATCTTGGGTTTTAAGTAAAGGTAGTGGAGGCTTTATGTGTGAGAAAAAAACAATTTAAGTGTTTACAACTAAGAGCTATAGAAATTTAACTAATGTTTTGTTTTGTTTTAGTCTGTGTGGAACTTTTCCTCTTTTCAGCCTTCAGTAACTATCCTGACTATCCTGAACTGCAATTTTGTTTGCCTAGGTTATCTTTGGCTTCTGACTTCCCCAACCATGGACTCTACTGTAGACATTACTTGATCCTTCTATGACATTTAACCTAACTAGCTATTGTCTCTGTGGAAATTGCTGCCATTGACTTTCATGACACCATACTTGTGTCCCTCTTCCAGTCTTTCTGGCTACTTTTCCCCAGTTTCCTTCAGTATATCTTTTTACTTTACTTATTTTGTGATTACTGGTTTTCTCCTGGGGTTCCATTCTTGACCCTATTGTCTCTGCATACATTCCCTGGGTGATGTCACTAAGCCATGAATCAAAGCATCCCACAGACACTGAGGAGTCCAAAATTTCAACCTCCAGCTCTGTCTACCTGCCCTGCCCAATGTTTTGCAGTTATTTTAAACTTCAGGTATCCCAAGTACATGTCTTTTTACTTTCTATCCCTGCTGCCCTTAGACCTACTGCTCTTCCTGTATTTCTGCCTTATGGTTTCACCATCTGTCGTGGACCACATGAACATCTTTTTAGAGCGAGGCCATGCTAGACTCTCTTCCCTCCAGGACCTTACCCATATTCTTTCACCACCTGCAAAATTCTCAGATGCCCTTTCCCTTAGTTACCTCTTAAGGATCTTACCTTTCTCATGCTAATTCCTCATAGACACTCTCTTAGTTTCATTTTTTTCATCAGCTGTTTCAAAATTCAATTTGCCTCCTTAGAACTTCTTATTGGCTGAAGCAAAAAACCACCTTGAGTGATTATTAAATAAAGGATTATGTTTTTCACTTCTCCATTTGTTTTGCAAGATCACAGGGGGCGTAATTTTGGTCCACCATTGTATCAAGCGCAGTCACTGGCACAGGAATGCTCTTAATAAATTCTCTTGGATATTGAATGAGTGAGTGACTTCTTGCTCCTCCTAATGCTTTTCCACTTCAGTCAGTTGCCATATCTTTTGTTTCTATCAAATCACGTATCTGTCATGATCATTCCCAGCATACCCTTGGAGGAAGTCCTCAGCATCCCTTGCCTGCCATCAGCCTCAGCTCCATCCACCAAACTATTTGTATTGTTACTTTTTAGACACAAATATGATTCTCTTGCTCTGGAGCCTTCAGTGACTCCCAAATTTCTCTAGGAACAAATTTCAACTCCTAATCTTGGTCATGACAACCTGACTCAACTCTCCATTGTTATTCTACTGCCTCATTCACTGTGTGTTTCAGCAATGGCAAGAGTCTCATTTATGTGCCTTGAACACATATTTTTTTTTCATTTTCTGTGTTCTCTCTGCTGCTTTGAACTTCTTATTCTGTGTCTTGAACTTGAATATTGACATTAATCTCACAATTTTAGATGAAATTCTTACTTTGACAGGCTATTATCCATTTATATACTTGTACAAAGCACATTTCCTAATATTATATTAGCCATTGGGTATCAATAAAGGCATAAAATGATGGTAAAATCATCTTCTCTGATTTTATATTCCACCTTGTTTCTAACTAAGGGGACTCTGGTTCCAGTTCCCAGTATATTCTCATGTCTGCTCCCTCTCATTTTTTATTGACATCACTTTTTCTGTCAGCTGCATTCAGGTCACATTTCCTGTATAACCAATTTGGCAAGTAGCAATTCTCTGTTCTCCTCCAACTGTGGTTATGCAGAGATTGGTGGTAAGTATCATCTTATCACATGTGTTGATCTTACTTGTGAGTCAAAAACCAGAGTGACCCCATTTTCTCCCCTACTGTACATCTAATAATGGAGTGCATTTCTTGATTCATTTTTCATATATGTCCCTATCCTTAAGGAATCTTTGAGGGGCTGGGCTGGAAGACAACTTCAGCAGCTATCCTCCCCATCCAAGATCAATTATTTTCATTACTCCCAGCCAAGTTTCCTGGTCCAGATTTGTCATCCTGAAAATCTCATTTGGGGACAGAGGCTGTGGGGGCCAGCTGAATATTCTGTCTCTTCCATGCATCATTTTCCTGTGTCTTCCTTGGTCTTGAGGCAAAAACAGTTTTCCCACGAGACTTGTTAGCTACCTACCTTATTAAAATGAGTCATGGACTGAAACCAAGAAACAAAGTCAAAATAGAAAAGATAACTCAAAAAGAAAGAAAGAAAGAAAGGAACGAAGGAAGGAAGGAAAACTCAAAATGCATAAATGATTAGCTTTTAAAGTACTGAAAATGGATTATTTGTTAGTACTAGAAGTTCAAAATTATTTTTCCAATATGTCTGTTGATATTGTTTGATAAAAAATTACTGTTTCTCGATATCCTGTATTGATGATTTACAAGGAGCTGCATGTTAGCTTAATTAATTTGACAGTTTATATATGTGACTATTAGTAAAGCAGATTCTGTTTTTCTATAGTAACCAGAAGGAAAAAAGGAGGTTTCTACATATCAGTGTGGATATTTTTGTAATTAGTAGTTTGGAGTGGATCCCCTTTGTAAAGTTTACTGGGTGGAAATTCAATTTACTCTGATATGGTAGGAAAGGGTGAAATATTTTGACCATTTGCCATTTACTGAGGTATTAATCTATCATTTATTTAGCCTTTATTCCACTATTCTTTCAAAAAGAAAAGAGGAAAATATCTATGTTTAGATTCATGGTGATTATAAAATAAAAGAAAATCTTTTGTTCATAAGAAATAGATCTTTTAATTACACTGAAATCTGAGAGAAGCTTTTCTTTGTATCTTTATTATAAGATAGGTTATATTATAGTGGAGATCTATAGTATACATACAGAGTGTATAATCTCTAATTTTCTTCTAATAGGTACAAATATAGTAATATTCATATAAATGTAGTAATATTCATATAAATGTAGTAATATTCATATGGCTGTTCTTATATAGTCCATAAGATAGTTTGTGGAATTCAATTCAGTAAAAGGAATTCTGAGGACACCTCAGTGGCTCAGTCTGTTAAGCATCTGCCTTCTACTCGGGTCATGACCCCAGGGTCCTGGGATCAAGTTCTGCATTGGGGTCCTTGATCATTGGGGAGCCTACTTCTCTCCCTGCTAGTGTTCTCTCTCTCTCCCTCTCTCTCTCTGACAAATAAAAACAAAATCTAAAAAAAAAAAAAAAAGGATTAAAAAAAAAAAGAAAGTCTGTAAAGGATCATAAATATGTCTATCTGTGTGGTTGTGATAATCTAGCAAGATGCATGAAATTTAAAATTTCTTGAATTTCTTCACAAAAAAGGGAGAAATTACTATAGGTGTTTAGAAAATATATTTATAGAAAATACAGGTGCTTTGAAGATTAAATGTTTTTATGAGTGGATTTAGCAAAATGACAATTGCACAGTGATTCATGGAGACAATGAAAATCTGTGAAGATGTCATACCATCAGAAAAAAGATGGTGATCTGTAGGTAATCTACACTAGTACATTAAACTTAGAATTTTTTTCTCAGAAAATTTCTCATTGTGTATATTCGATTGGTTATCAATAATAATAAAACAGAATAGCCAAGTTTGTCTTTGCCAGACCTTTTTACATCCTAACTACCCTTCAAGAACCAGCTCTAATTCCACCATCTCCTAAATCTTCATTCTTCTCTTTGTTTGCCTGTGTATTCTCTATTGTGCACCATAGCTTGATGTATGGTTTTATGCTTGAATTGTTTGTATCACATGCATAGTTTTTTTTTTTTTTTTTATTTGTCAGAGAGAGAGGGAGAGAGAGCGAGCACAGGCAGACAGAATGGCAGGCAGAGGCAGAGGGAGAAGCAGGCTCCCCGCCAAGCAAGGAGCCTGATGCGGGACTCGATCCCAGGACGCTGGGATCATGACCTGAGCCGAAGGCAGCTGCTTAACCAACTGAGCCACCCAGGCGTCCCACATGCATAGTTTTATTGTAGTTGGCAAATCATCCTAATATGATACAACTCATTAATACAGGACTGTCTAACAGTTGCCTTATATAGTTAAAGATGGAACTTAAGACCAAGACTCATGTACTCTATTTGGAAACGTAGTAATTTTTTTTTGCATATATGCATAATGAATATTTAGACTTCATAGATTAATTCAAAACTGAAAGAATCTTAAAGGATCAGGACACATTTTGAGGTAAAATTTTGAAAGCATGAATGCATTAGTTTCAGCCCTTCTCAAAGAGAGCTCTGCTTGAGTATATATTTCTATATCTCTGTGCAAAATCATGTTCATTGGTATTTTTCACTGTTGTAGGGATATGGGTTGTATTTTTTTTTTTTTTCAAATTTAGAATGAGGAAAAGAATGCGTGCACAAGTAGGAGGAGGGGTGGAGGCAGAAGGAGAGAGAATCTCAAGCAGACTCCACACTGAGTGCAGAACCCCATGTGGGGGCTCGATCTCATGACCCTGATTAAGATCATGACCTGACCTGAAACCAAAAGTTTTGACTTAGTCAACTGTGCCACCCAGGCTCCCTGGGGTTATGGGCTCTACTGACCATCATTCTATTATTGCATTTCATTACAATGCATGAATAGAATATAATTTTATTATACCTATGTTTTCTACTAGTCTGTATTTTATGCAACTCATGAGTTATTCAAAATATCATATCATATTTTAGTGGCAATGCTTCTTAATTCCTGTATCTTAGATTTAGCACACAGATATTTCAATGGGACATCACTGCCTCCATTAAGATTCTTCATCTCTGTCCTGGAATTTAGCCCACCATTGAAATTACAATTATGTATAATGACCCAGCTAACTGTTCTAGCATGGAAACATGAAACCTCATTTGTGATAATGGAATTTGACTTGTCTTCTTCCTCTCACTTTTAATAATATCATAATGTTGATGCATCTGAATGTAATTAGCATAAACAGTCTTAAGAAATGCTTTACTGTATCAGAAACATGGATTAAAATTTCAATTATTATTGTTTTTCCAGACATTGACTTTTGGGGCCAGGCCAAATGGATTTCTGGTTCGTAGACTGTGCTAATCAATATAACTGTGTGTGTATGTTTTCAACATTCATTTTATGACCAGATTTTCTTGTCTTAATGACAAGAATATTTTTCCACTTTCGCATCTGTTGGAATGGACTGATTTATTTTTGGAGAACACTAGAAGGCAAAATTAGAAGGTGGTAAGTGAAGAAATTCCTTTCCCCCTGTTTTATTCCTTCTCCTACACAAATATAGGGGAAATTGAGCTAAAAATAAATATTTCACCTTCCCACTCATGAAGTATTCATGCAAAGTGAAAAGGCAAGAAACATAAAATGCAGGAAATCAATCTCCGAAGAAATACTAATTCAAAAGTAGTTTGGCTAAAATATCTTAGATAACCAATAATTAACATGTATTTAACTGAAGCTGTATCCTAGTTAGGCCTAAGATACCAATGGTAGGTGTTTTTAGACGAAAGTGTTCTGGTAATTACTTAAGGCAGAGCCTCATTTGAGAGGACCTGGGTCTCACGCTTCAGTGGCTCAGGAAGCCTCTGAGATGAATGTATTCCAGCTCTGGCTTGACTCTAATCTCATGCTCAGTGAATTAGTTGACAACAGCCATACGTCCTCCTTTATGTACAGGAATGAAATACCTCTTCCTAGTTGCTTTCTCGGTTAAGAAGATAAATCTGATGACTTTGGATTAGTGTAAATGTCTGAAGTTGAATCTTGAGGTTTATTGATCTATTACCTGGAGAGCAGAGAACTTTAACTTCAAATGATGTCTAGGAATTTGGGGTGATTTCTGAATATCTGGAGATTTTAGAGAGTCCTCAACTGGACTGATAGTTGTTCTATCTCAAATACAGCATAGAGCCTTGTCCAGAAATTCTCACCATATCCTCTCTGTGTGGGTGTGTGTAATCTCACTGATGTATAACTAATACTTCATTATACATTTGTCTTGAGTGTAGGTTCTTTTTTAGATTTTGGTGAAGTTTGAATAGTGTTGTGCATTTTGAGTCTGTGTCTGTGTGTTTGCTGTGTTCATGAGTGTCTTTATGGCAAAGACAGACAGAAAGTCTGGAAGGGAGGAAGGGAGGGAAAAATGAGGATGGAACACTATGATCTTGAAAATAAGTGAAATTAAAGAATAAAAGCATGATTTTAGCATATAGTAGTTGTACTCTGAGTTTTAACTTGTTAAATAAACTGGGATATCATATTCATAGGATTGGTGTATCAGTAGCATCATGCTATATTTTAAATTTATACTAACAATCCTCCATTTGGGGATTTGGGGATCATAAGTTAGTCATCTATTTTTGTTAGAGCATAATATTTGCCATTATTTATAATTTACTTGTGTGTACAAAATATTGGAATTGGCCTGTTGTAGATAGATCAGATCTTAGAAACCCTGTAGTCTCGGCATTGTGAGTTGTTTTGTAGCTCGTGTCAATGCTGATGAAATAATAGTGGTTGCATAGAGCCCTTCTTGAGAGTTCTGGGGATGCATTTCAATTAAGAAAAAAGAGTTCTGTGGTTGATTACTTATGTCTGCATGGGCTCAGCCTAGAGAATGGCTGCAGGTATCTGAAGTACTTTGACACCTTTAATCTAGTGAAACATCTTAAATTTACAGGGAAAAAAAAACCCCACACATTTATACACCGACTCTATTATTATATGACACGTCAGTGACTGCATTGTATTCACATATGCTGAGATAGTTAACTTTTACAACCGCCCTGTAAAGTATGTACCACTTGAATCCCAACTGTAGATTAAAAAACAACTGATGTTGTTTAAGTCCACAAAGAACATTGGTGATACAACTAAGATGAAAAACAAGGTCTGCTGTCCTCCAGTCAAGAATCCTTTTCATAGGGCCCCTGGGTGGCTCAGTTCGTTAAGCAACTGTCTTCGGCTCAGGTCACGATCCCAGAGTCCTAGGATCGAGTCCCATATTGGGCTCCCAGCTCCATGGGGAGTCTGCTTCTCCCTCTGACCTTCTCACCTCTCATGCTCTCTCTCACTGTCTCTCTCTCAAATAAATTAAAAAAGAAAAAAAGAGGGGCGCCTGGGTGGCTCAGTGGGTTAAGCCGCTGCCTTCGGCTCAGGTCATGATCTCGGAGTCCTGGGATCGAGTCCCGCATCGGGCTCTCTGCTCAGCAGGGAGCCTGCTTCCTCCTGTCTCTCTGCCTGCCTCCCTGCCTGCTTATGATCTCTCTCTGTCAAATAAATAAATAAAATCTTTAAAAAAAAAAAAGAAAAGAAAAAAAGATTCCTTTCCACAATAAAACAAAAGCTTATGTTGTACCAGTCTTGTGAGTAACAGAAGATCTGATTAATGAACGGCAGATTAAGAGTGTCATACGTTTGTTTTCTATTGCTGCTATAACAAATTACCAAAATTCAGAGGCTTAAAACAAATTTAGTACCTTACCATTCTAGTTGGTAAGAAAATTGGCTTCACTGAAATTAGATTGCTTGGGCTGAAAATAAGGTGTCAGGAGGACTGTGTTGATTCCAAAGCCTGGGGACAGAATCCTTTCTCTGCACCCTGCAGCTTCCAGAGTCAGCCTATGCTCCTTGGCTCATGGCTCCTTCCTCCACCTTCAAAGCTAGCAGTTGAGCATCTAGTTTCCTGTCTGACCTCTGCTTCTAGCCTTATATTTTTTTTCTTTCTGACACTGATCCTCCTGTCTTTTATAATTACCCTTGTGGTTACACTGAGCCCACCTGCATAATCCAAGCTAATCTTTCTCACTCAAAATCCTTAACTTACTCATACTCTCAGAGTCCCTTGTAAACATAATGTATTTATTGGTTCCAGGGATTCAGGTGTGGACTTTGGGGAAACCACAATTCATCCTACTACACATAAAGTTAGTGTAGAGATGTCAGAGATGGTGCAGTAATTCATGCACCATCTATGACCCATCTTTTATCCTTCTTTTCACTCTGCCATCTTTAATGTACTGGTCTGCTATTTCATGGCAGCAAGATGACTGCCATGGCAGGAAGTACAACATTTGTTGGAAAGGTAGGAACAAGAGAAAAGTGTGAAGCCGAGTCCTTTTCTTTTTAATTAGGAAGTGAAACTCTACTCATGAAATTCCTCCTGTGTCTCTTAAGCCAGCGCTGTACTGCGGGGATACCCCTAACTGCAAATAAGAAGATAAATTTAGATATACAACTTTAGTCTCCTTTTTTGAAGATTGTCAGGAAAAGAGGAGATTCAGAATGGGTGCTCAGTGAGCCAACCTTCTATTGGTCAGGATTCCTAGTTACAAACAGTTTGTATTTAAGCATAAGCATTTATTAAGAATATCAGATTATAGATGATTCCAAAAGAGTGTAGAACTAAGACTAATGATACAGCTAGGACCATACCCAATACACTATGAGAACTTTCTAGCAAAAACATCACAGCTTCTACTGTCCCAGGATGGCAGTGGTCATTCATGGATCTTGCATCTGAATTCCAGAAGATCCATGATACTACTCCCACCAAAGCACCTGTCCTGCTGCTTACTCAAATTGGTTTCATCTGCACCCAAATCTCAAGTGCTCCTGACTAATGAAACTGAGACATTTTCATAGCTGCAAAAGAGTGTAGGAAACATAAGTCCCTTAGACCAGGTCCTCCAGAAGGCAGAACCAAGGATTCATATGCTGACGTGGTATTTGAGAGGTACAAATTCAGGACTGAGAGGGAGGAGGCAGAAAAAGGTGCTATAATGCATTACTGTGGTCACTATTGAGCATGTGTCCGTTGGTATGCTGTTGTCCTCCAGAGCAACTGAAAAGATGAATTGATTCAAGGTAGTCCTCAGCAGGGCGAAAGGAGGAACAGTTTATTTGTGGAGCTTCTTATATTTCCTACTGGCCAAGGTCAACCTTACTGCAGGCCAGTTCCCTCATGCCTCCAAGTTGTATAATTCAACCCACTGGTGACCATTGAGGAAGCCCGATTCCACTCCTGGTGCTGAGGTATTTCATCTAAGTAAATGGAGGAGACCTTGAGGGTGGATAGTTTTAACATCTGACAGACATTGACCACGTGGGTCAGAGTTTCATCTCACGGAAGTGACACATTCCGGAAGTGGGTAGTACCTTGGAAGGAAGGAGGCAGTTGAAAAAAATCCAAGTTGCATTATGGGGCATCCTGATCAGATGGGAGCTGGCTGCACAGGCAGTGAAAAAATTCACCCAATTCAGAAAAAAAAGAGATAAAAGTTTATTGAATACACTGCAAGGGAGCCATGGGCAGGACAGCAAAGAGAGAGTGTCTGCCTCGTGGTGGTAGAGAGGGGCTGTAGTTACAGGGTGGAGTGAGGGAGACTATGGAATTTTCTCTTTTTTTGGTAATGTTAGGAACTGTGCCTAGTTTTAAGTACCCTATTGTCAGTCAGGGCCTATTTCTTCATGAGCCTGTTTGCATTCAGTTAGGTAGTCACTGTGGACCCTTTAGCCTTGCTCAAGTTTCTACTGTTCCAGCCTGTTGCCTAGAAATATCCTTTACGTACATGTCAAGTTTTGTCCTATACTGTAAGGTTTTTGGTTTCCACCTTAAGAAGGGTGTTTTCACAATATGGAAACTATCATGATATATGGAAAGGGTTGACAAGATAGTGGGTAGCCCCTAGTGACAGATGTCCACTGCCATCAGCAATACTGATCACCCAACTGAAGTATATCTCCCATGATAATCCCTCTCTGGCTCCCTATCTTTTTGTGTTTTGTGTGTGTTTGTTTTTTTGTGAGAACTTAGCACAGTTTAAGCTCCATGATGGCAGTTCTGCCCCTGTTTTGATCACTATTTCATACCCACAAACTAGGTTAATGCCCAGCACAGTATAAACTTGAATATGTATTTGTTGATTGGATGAGTTAGTGAGTGAATAAATGAATCCAAGATCATAAGATAAGCTAATGATAATATGGTAACAAGTGATAAACAATAAATGGCTATGATTGGAATTAAGATAAATAAAACAATCTTAGACTGGAAAAATTTTACCAAAAAAAAAAAAAAAAGGTGAGATCTGGTTTAGGCGGTAGCATATCATTTTATCTAGAAAGCAGAGAGTAGGAAAGCCATGTATAAAGTTACATATGTGGAAACGCTCTTTGTTTATAAGATGGTGAAGAAACCAATGTTCTATCAAATTTCTTGCAAATACATTTTCACATATTTATGGACTTCTACTTATCTCTAATTAATTTCCTGACCTAGAGGTCTACACAACGCTGTACTGGAGAGAATCAAACCTTAATTCTATCATGTTCAAATCTCTCCTGAGAGACGTTTTCCTTCAGTGACCTGGGAGGCTGAACTTTCTTAATTGGATTAGTGGCATTTCTCTGTTTCAAACTGAAACAACATCCACAGGCCTCTACTAGCTAGTGCTTTATAATCTACATCTATTTTGTGGTCATTGCCGAAGTATGAGAGCTAGCTCGGGAAGACAGGAAGTGGCGTTAGAATTTTTTCTGTTTAGCCTTGCTTATAGATGTGGTCCAAGATAACAAAACAGTGCCTTTTTTTTGTTTGTTTTTTTAAATATCACAATACATCTTCCCTGTAGAGCTGAGGTTTGCAAAGAAAAGCCAAAATGTACTTTTCATACATATATACATACCTGGACATTCAGTATTTTAAGGGAACTTTCAATTCAACCCATTTGCCCTCAGCTATTTTCTTGTCAAGGAGCAAGTAAATCCTACACATCTTAATCCAAAACACCAAAACAATCTGTACCTTGTATCAAATAATTATATCTGAGGTAAGCTTAGGGAATTTAGTCATTTGTAGAGGGTTGTTTTTCCCATAACAAAGTCTCTAAATAGAATTATCAAGTCTATCAAATGTTAATTTGTCAAGAAAAACAGAATAGCTAATAAGGAAAATTAGATTTATATTGTAAATAGAGTATTATCTTGAAGGCTTCCATGTCTCCAAAAGGAAGTATGACTGATATATGACCAAAGGAAAGTCTTAATCAGGCAAACCATAGAGTCGTTTTCTCTTCAATGTACTACAGAATTACCCTGCAGTAGTGGGTGGGAGAACACCACTGCTGCTTTTTAGAGGTGTTTTTGGGACATACAATGACAGGAACAGTCCTAACTTTGGGATCCCAGTTGTTAAAAAACAAGATTCAACTGAGTAAAACTTCTTTTTTTTTTTTTTTAAGATTTTATTTATTTATTAGAGAGAGAGAGACAGTGAGAGAGGGAACACAAGCAGGGGGAATGAGAGAGGGAGAAGCAGGCTTCCTACTGAGCGGGGAGCCTGACTTGAGCCTCAATCCCAGGACCCTGGGGTCCTGACCTGAACCAAAGGCAGATGCTAAACAGACTGAGCCACGCGGGCACACCTCAACCTAGTAAATCTTAAAGATTTATTGACTTTATTTGAATGACTCATGAATGATTCAGGCAGCATCCAATCTAGCAGAGGGAAAGGGGCTAGAAATGGAATAATTTATAGGCAGAAGGGAACAGGAATGAGGAAATTATACTAGGCAAAACAATTTGGTTATTATAAGGTCACTTTCCTTTAGGGCATGGTAGGGGTCTATCAGGCAGATTATCTAACTAGTGCTGATTAGACAATTCCTGATGCACTGGTTTAAGATTCCATTTCTCGGGTGCCTGGGTGGCACAGTCTGTTAAGCATGGGACTCTTGATTTCAGCTCAGGTCATGATCTCAGTGTCGTGATCTCAATGTTATGAGATCGAGACGCAACTCGGACTCCACAGTAGATATGGAGCCTGCTTAAGATTCTCCCCCTCCCTTAGTACTTATGTGCTCTCTCCCTCTCTCAAGAAGAAAGAAAGAAAAAGAAAAAAAAAAAAAGATGTCATTTCTGGGAGAGACAAAACTGTAATTAAGCTAACTCTTGATTTGGAGCTTAGCATTTGTAAATACATTTTGGGCCCATTTTCTTGCTTTTAACATGGTCTTCAGCTGTGGCTTGTCCTCTGAGAAAACACTCCCATTCCTGTAACAGATGAGGGAAGGGGGCTGCGTAGTTCTCTTGACGACTTCAAGAAAGAGAGAAATGAGAATGCAGCGGTTCTAACCTTACACAAAGGCAGATGCCAGCCTCTAGCAGGATTTCCAAGGATTCCAGGCTTTCCAGGAGATGAGTTTTCGGATGTTTGACTTTTTCATTGCAGTGTAGACATTGACCACATTATAGTAGACATTCAGAGTACATAATGTTTTCCCTGGATTTCTTGTAATCTGAGGGCATTTGCCCCACACCTCTGGTCTGTCCCACTCTACCATCTTCTTTCTAGTCTCTTCTACCTCCATCCTTTCTTCTATAATATTAGCCAGGTGCATTACAACTTGGGAAGTGACCCGAGGTATCACTTTAAATTGCTTTTGTGAAAACAAACATCTGTTATTTACATTGTTGCCAAATTCCTTAAATTTTAGCACAAAGGACTGCAAATGTTTCCTTGCATCTCAAAGAGGACAGGAAGAGACAGGGTGTTTGCTTAAAGAATGAGATTAGAGAGACAGCTGCTGACACTAAGTGTCTTTCTGAGGAAAAATCAGGAAACTTCCCTTGCTCTCTCCCTGGCCCCTCACTGACCTGACTAACCATGGGAAGAGCAGCTCTGTCAGCCACTTCCCTTTCTTCCCGTTTTCAATGGAAATGACCCAGAAACTGAAAGAGGTTTGCAGTGTGGCAACTGCCCAATTTCAATCAAATGGCCTTGCAGAAGCGCAAGTTAATTGGTTAGAATCTTGGTTATTGGAAGATCAGTTAAAGAGGAACATCTTCTTGTTTGGATGTGCTGGTCTAACATTACTCATTTTCCTACAGTTCTCCACCTTACTGTCTGATGCCCATTCTATGCTTTATGTTAGCCTCCTTTCTCTTCCACTTTCTCTTTTTAGCAACTGGTTTTGTACATATTTTAAAGACAACATTTTAAAATTTAAAAAGCTATATATATATATATATATACATAATATATATACAAATATATTATATGTATGTATGTATAAAAATTATATATATAAATTTCTGAAATAACAAAACAAAACACCCATAATCTTACTGCACGGAGATAAGTATCTTTGACATTTTCTTTGATATTTGCTGTGTGTTTATGTGTATAGGTATGTAAGTTGGCAGAGGTCAAATTATTCTGTATGTTTTACTACAGTGTATTATAATTATTTCTCAGGTAAATGAAACTTCTGTAATCCCATTCAGTACAATTATGTGTTCTTCTGTTGTATGAAACTCTCATTCATTTCTTGTTCAACCAACCGTATAGTTTTGGATATTTATGTTGCTTTAAAATCTGCTACGATGACTATTTTTTAATTAAAAATTTTGCACATGTCTCTGGGAATTTTCTTAGGATACATTCCTCAAGGAGGAATTTTCAGATCAGAGTATAGTTATTTATCAGCCTTTAATTGCCAAAATCTCTTCAGAAAGGTATTGATGGATTTTTACTTTGAGTACATGACCTTATCCTTAAACACTATTGATAGACAATATTATACTATTTCTTTTTATCTTACTCAGTTGCTAAGAAAAATGATATGGCATTGGGTTGGTTTTTATTTCTTTGGCTAAATTTCCATTAGTTGTATTTTATTTGTTGGCCATATATTTTATATATATAAATATATACAAATATATAAAATATATAGATATATCTATCTATATAAATATATATATTAGCATTTCTAAGCATTCTATATACATAGAATACATTCTATATACATAGAATGCTTAGAAAGCCCTTTCCCACTATAAGATCAGAAAAATACCTAGTTCCTTCTGATTTTCTATAGTTTTATTTTTTACACTGTGCTAGTTAATTTACTTGGAATTTATGTTGCAGAGTAAGATAATTGATATTTATTTCTCAAAGAGATAAGAGTCACTCTTATAGTTAGTTGATTTTTTCTATCATATGGTATCATACTATCATACTCTCTTGATGTAATAAATAATTAATTAACTCTTATTTTCTATCTTTTTTTTTTTTTTAGAGAGGGAGAGTGTGCATGCATGCGAGGAGAGGGGAGGGGCAGAGGGAAAAGGAGAGAGAATCTTAAGCGGGCTCCATGCCCAGTGCAGAGCCCAAGTACAGCTTGATTTCATGACCTGAGCCAAAATCAAGAGTCAGATGCTTAACTGACTGAGCCACCCAAGCACCATGATGTATCCGATTTTCTGAGAAGGGATTGGCTGAAGGGTCTCCAAATATGGTAACAGTGGCAGAGTTTGGAAGACACTTGCCAAGTAGTTGCTTCTGACTCTGCCAGCATGGTTGCAGGATTGTAGAAAGAGCTATGGACTCAGGTTTGGACAGGTAAGTAGAGGTGGTTGAACTATCCAGCTCCATCAGGGCCCAAGAGAAAGGAGGTGTCATAATGGTCACTGTTATTCTACTACTTAACACTCTAATGTTATTGCATCCACCACTTGAAATCCACTGAGATCTTATGATGTTCATGATTGTGCTAAGTAGTTTACATGTAATACATGCATTAAATACATTTAATTTTCACAAACAACACCCCCCCACCCCATTGTCCTAACCTCATAGAGGGGCACATCCAAATTGAGTCTTAGAGAAGTTAAATAAGCTATCCAAAACTTAAAATCTGTATTCAAAGTCCTTGCTCTATGCTCCATCTTTTAAATCAGGAATCAATTTTGGGGATACATGGGTGGTGTAGTCGATAAGCATGGAACTCTTGGTTTAGGCTCAGGTCTGATCTCAGGGTCATGAGATCCAGCACCACATTGGCTCCCTACTAAGCATGGAATCTGCTTGAAACTCTTTCTCCCTCTCCCTCTGCCACCCCCCAAAAAATGAATAAATAGACAATCAATTTGAAATATTATGCTTATATGATAGATATGGTCAATGCCTAATGACCAGCAAGATGACTGTAATTTTTGACACCCTGCATAGCTCTATAGCCCTGAGTCCTGATGCTCTTGTAGGAATCTCCTTTTCAATTCTATTTTTGTTGAGTTCTGATTAGGATCAAGATGTTATCTTATGTGATGGAATTACATACAATTTGGGGGCATAGAAATTATTTTGAATTTTTCTTTAAGGTTTTGTATCAAACTGAATTAATTAAAATTATTAGTATATAAGGAGTTTCAGACTGTAAGTAATGGTCTCTGAGTGGTTTTCTTGTTATCTAAAATAAGTTTTAGCCTTCAATGGAAGCTACAGCTAGTCCATTTGCCTGTTGCAACCTGTGCTGGGAGTTCCTCCTTTCAAATATTATTAGAGGAAAAAAAAGAGGGTAACTGAAGGGTAGAGCAAGAGTGAAAGTTTAGTCTTGTTTTTTTACCCGTACAAGTTGGGGGAACATGTGTGGGTTGTGTGGAATTTGATGTCTTCATCTCTGAAACAGAGATAATAATCCTTACTTTACTGATTTGTTTTAAGGATAAGAGGAAATTTTTAAAAAAGTTACATATGAGGAAATGCTTTTGAAACTCGAAAACACTGTAGAAAATATGAAGAACTTAACTTACCAAGATATTACCAAGGGGGTAGCTGTTTACTCTTAGTGTACTAGGTCAAGTCTGGTTTACTCGTAGTAGAGAAGACATTAATTCAGACTTTAGATGTGGCGATGTGTTTACTATCCTACCATCTTAATATCCACCATGAAACAAAAAAACATTAGAATATATTGCTAAACATCAATTTCTGTCTTCCAGAGGTAGAATTGGTCTTCTGGGAAATATCCAGAAAAATTATATAAATTAAATTTGAGCCCTAATATATATAAAATGAGGGGTTGCAATCCTTCTTAACTTGATCAAGCTACCCCTTAGATTAGCAGAAAGTATGCTCATTTCATGGCATAAACAATTCTTCTTATTCTAAAATTTATATTAGAATAATCAGATTATAAAAATAATGATTTAATAGTTCACTTAATGACCAAAGTTTTGGAGAAAAGAGAATGATAAATACATAGTGGAAGAAAAATTGCTTGGTTTAAAATTTATTAACACAAACATATTAATATAGTGCTTTCCAAGAAGGGAATATTTCCATATGACTTTTTTATAATAAAATAGTCCTAGATAAATGGAATATTGTGACTACTTAATAGCAGCCTCATCCCATTTCTCCTATACAATGGCAAACAAATATGCAGCTGCTAATTACACATATTTCATATTTTTAATGTTGGCTATAGAATTGCAGTTAAGCTATTTCTGGAAGAGGAAATTCAAGTTCTTATCCTCCAGGTTCAGGATTTAAAATCACCCAGCTTATGGAATGATAACTTTGAAATTAACCATGTTGCTGTGTAACATTGCACATCATTAAATTGTGAGAAATTTTGTCTATTGCATGTTCTTTTAAATGTTTTTGTCTTAGTAAGCTTTTTTCTAAATAAGCTGTTGTGGCAGTATGAGGCCACAGAGCTGAATAATGAAAATTCAGGCTTAAAATTTTATTTTTTTTTCACTTTCATTCTGTATTGATTGTATGTGTGTCCATTTCTCTGCCTGTTTTTTTTTTTCCTTTTCTGTAAGCTAAGTATTTCTGTAAAGAATTCACTGCTGATTGTTGTGTTTGCATGGATTGTGTCATATCCACTATTCAATATTAAAAAAACTGAAGACTTC